>NC_090439.1:85122410-86599077 GCF_031143425.1 Pleurodeles waltl
GATGGCTGTCTAAACTTTGAATCTGCATTCTGCTCTACTGCAGATTAGTTGTGTTCAAAATGTCTGGCAAGTATATGCCTCTTGCTTTTCATGGGTGCCTCAGATGCACTGTTGTAAACACCACTTTCCATTTAGGTAACTTGCGAAATACCTTTGTTTTCATTTTTATGCTTTTGACTCTAGTTTGTTGTTGATTTTCTATCTTTGTGTACATTTTTACATATAAGATACATCATAATTGCTTCATAAAAGGATTTTTGAAGTTTTTAAAAAATGTTATTTTTTATTTTAGCAAACTGCATAGCAAAATATACAGTAAATGCTAGCATTTGTTAAAAGATGCATATTATCAATGTTAGCTGGTATAAGCCACACAGTCATTAACAGAGCAGCCACCAAGTCAAAGGCAACTAATGCATGGCCCTCTGATTAATTTCAAATGCAATTAGTGTTTCAGTTGGCACCAGGTTGCAATGTAAACACCCTATGAGATAGTCAAAAATGTTCAACCAGTAGCGATTTAGCTTTTGATACATGGCATGGCAATTCGACTTTTGGCCTTCTCTGTCCAGCCTTGTAACATGGGTGATATCAGATACAAATCAGACACATTTTTTTAAATCAAAGAATTATTAAACAAGAGACAATGCTAACAAGCAAAAAATCCTGTCAAACTCCCCATTTAAAACTGTTTAATGGCTAAGGAAAATAAGAGTGAACGGACCAATATCAACTCAGAGCTCAAAAGTTACATCTCTTAAATGGAGGGCAATCTCAAAATTTGGGGGGGGGGGTGGTGTGCGGGGTTATTCTAGTAAAGCTGATAACCAAATGGAGACAACAAGGAGGAAGTTCATAACTAGAAGTGAGGGTTTCAAGCACCTGAAGGCCATCAAGTGTTCTGCCCAGCCCAAAAGGTTAACAGGTTGATCCAAATAAAAGACAGAGGCGCCCAATGTTTCAGAACCACATCAAGTGCAATGTAAATCCAGACTATCTCATCCGTCACCCTCAAAAATAAAAACAACGCCTCATGAGTGGCAGCAGAACATTATGGGTTTTGCACAAATAAGTCAAGAGCGAATTGCTCGAGCAAATAGGTTAGCTAATTACTTGCAATGTGCAGGATCACACCACAGCAAACAAGATCAGCTGTGAATTTTATGCAACCGACGTACTGTTAAATAGCCTCAAAATAAGAAGCTTCACAGATGGAAAGAGGAGATGGAAAAATCTGGGTGAGGACAACTATCATAGATGGTATAGGAATTGGAAGAGCGGGTGATGTACCAATAAAGCCTAAGGGGCTGATTACGAGTTTGGCTTTCGGAAAAACCCAATCACCAAACTTGTGATGAGGAGACTGCCACGGTGCTGGCGGGCTCCCCACCAGCCCCATTACGAGCTTTTCAATGGGCTGACCGGCGAAAACCAAGGTTTCTGCCGGTCAGCCCAGTGGAAAATGCGCGGTGGCATTGAGTTTTTCTTCACATGGAGCTGAGTCCAATGCTGTTGCAACAGGGCCTCCCTAGCACCCTTAGAATACGCATTGTATACTAAGCGAAAGTGCACCTGCCGATGGTGCTGGGGAGGGGGGCCTCTGCACTGCCCATGACAATGTCGTAGGCAGAGCAGGGGTCCCCTTTAAGCCCCCAGCTATTATTCTCTGCTAGCCCTTTTATGGCAGTTCAACTGTATGGGCAGTGCTGGGGCCCTCCTCCATGAAAAGGCTGGCGGAGAACATGGTCGTAATCTGCACAGCGGCGCTGACTTTAGTACGTCTGAGGCTGATTACAACCACGACTGCCATCACCCGTCGGGCAAGAGCTTTACAAAAGGGAAATCAAATTATTTTTACCTTAAGGGTGAAAAAAAACGCACTAAGCACTTTAGCTATTTAGGCCTGAAGCTGACTGATAAAAGGGAATGGGAGGAACATAGGGCTATTTGTGCCACAAAGATGGTTAGACGTAACGAGGCAATCTTTAGATTTGCTATTAAACTGGGGTCAAAGAGTATACCCTATATGATTAAACTATACAATGCCAAAGCAGTTCCAGCGGTAATAGGGACCTTGGGGGCTGATTACAAGTTTGGCAGTTGGAAAAACCAGACCACCAAACTCCTGATGAGGAGACTGCTATGGTGCTGGTGAGCTTGCCACTGGCCCCATTATGAATTTTCCACTAGGCTGACCAGCAGAAAGCAAGGTTTCTACTGGTTAGCACAGTGGAAAACGTGCAGCGGCATTGGACTTGGCTCCACATGAAGCCGGGTTCAGTGCCTTTCCACAGGGAGCCTTTCGAGCACCCTCCGAATGTGCACTGTCTGCTAAGCAGACAGTGCGCATTCTGACGGTGCTGGGGAGGAGGGCCCTTGCACTGCCCACAGCAATGTTGTGGGCAGTGCAGGGGCTCTCCTGTGGCCACCATCACTTATTCTCCACCAGCCTTTTCATGGCAGTTGAACGACCATGAAAAGGCTGGCGGACAACATGGTTGTAATCAGCACGACGGTGCTGAAGTCAGCGCGGCTGTAGCTGATTACAACCGCAACCACCTTCATCTTGTTGGGATCAAAGATCCTGGCAGAGACTGCAAGGGTCACAATGTGGCGGTTGGACGGATGTGGCAGTTGGACTGCCACAGCCACAGCCACGTCACTCTGACCTCCACTGCGAGCCTGGCAGTCTCATAGGGCCCTAATAGGGCCTTTTATGTGTTGGGATGGTGTATAACAAAAAGGATGTGTCCCATATGAACTATAAGGTGGGCTTTTATATTTTGAACTAGGTATGGCGTCTTAGGCTTGTCAAACTGTTTTGTATAGTACTGCTGATGAAACTGGATAGACGAACGATTGACGGTGACATTGACCCCCTCCATCTGCAATGTACGAACTATATTGTATAAGCTACTGCAAAACTCGCAAAATCAATCAAGTGTAAGATAACTTGAATTCTGAAAAGCAAACATAAAAACAACAGATTATAAAAACAACATACATAAAGTAGTAAAAAAGGCAATAATAAAAATAACACATTAGTTGTAAAAAACTAACCAGTCGAAAACTATTGTGTCCTATAGCAATCAATATAAGGCAGCATTCTCATGCAGCTTCACTTGACCCTCAGCTTATACTTTCAAGCCTCACAGATGAGCTTAGATATTTATCATGGCATGACAGATGAAGATGACTTCAGGAATCACATGCAAACATAAGCCAACCCTGAAACCTTGAGTAAAAGCACTCGATATTTAGGTAAGTAGTTGAAACATATTTACTGAATCATGTCTAATGCCTAGCTGTCTGAGTTGACCCTGTGCCACGTGAAGAACAGGCCACCAAAAACAACTTCAGCAAGGCAGGTCAAATGAAATTAAAATGAAAACCATACCAAAGATGGCCATAATACTGGCCATAGTAACAGGAAGAAGCAAAGTCACAGCCAATTGCATATTTGTGCATAATAATGTGTTCTCATTTTGCAATAGATTTGATATATTTGTGTCTTTTCTAAGAAAATCTAGTACTGTGTTGCAGCTCCGAATTCTCCTTTACTTATTATAGTTTTAAAGATACTAAGGGCCAGATTTACAAGGCCCTAGCGCCTCCTTGAGCCACACTAGCGTCATTTTTTTTACGCTAATATGGCTCAAGAACACAATTTTTGCTACACCATATTTTCAAAGTGGTGCAATGCATGCATTGTGCCACGTTGCAATCCTTTGCTCCACATTATGCATGCGTCAGGCATAATGCATGCAAGGGGGGTTCCTGTGTTTGGAGGCCCGCAAAAATGGTACAGTGAAAGCTACAAGATTTCACTGTGCCATTTTTGGCATCATTTTTAACACTTGCTTGATGCACCCATTTTAATCAATGGGCCTCCTTGCTCTTAGCTGCACTAGCATCAATATTTTTGATGTGCAGCAAAGCACCATAATAGCGTAAAAAATGTTGTTGCTATTGGCCTAACGTGTGCCATGATGCACTGTAGTCTAAATAAGGCGCACCCATGGTGTTGTTAGGTGGGGTAGGGGCGGTGCAACAAAAGTGGCGCATCAGCACTTATGTGCCAGTTTTTTGTAAATATGCTCTTATATCCCTTGCCAGTTTTCCACATATAAATTGTCTGAAGGCCATCTAAAAAACGTATTTCATTTCCTAAAAATGTATTTACTAAGTTTTGTAAAAATTCATTAAAGTACATACATCTTTAAAATACATTCAGAAATTATAGAAATAGTCGTTGTTTCCAGTTCTGTGTATGATATTTAAAATCCAGCGTCCATTGATTGCAAATTCGACACAATTTCCTTAACAAAAAATTAGTCAGTTTATTGCTCCCCTAATTATGTATGCATGTGATGATAGTCAAGCTTAAACTGTTCTCCCTTGGAGAGCCTCCTTACACATTTTTACATGTTTTGGCCTTTCGATTGATGTTAACTCTTCCTGAGCACTATATTATAAGGACATCATGTGAATAATTTACAACTCTAAATCACTATGCAAGTTCCATTGTGTTTACATTTAATTTTCACCTTCTTTAGCTTGTTACATACAAGCGGTGTTAATGAGAGTGAGTTGACGAAAACAGCAACATTGGCAGAGATTTGGCATTCACCTGGGCTATTTTCTTCTTTTCTTCTTCATACAACATATACCAGAGGCCTTCTACTTACATATTGAAAGTTCCGAAAATGATGCACGATACCTACTGTACTATGATTCAAAATGCATAAGCAATTCAAGTAACCTGCTCAGAATTTCCAGTATCAGTCAGTTTTTCTGTGGTATGAGGGAGAAATATGATCTCAATTATTGTAATGTTTAGGTGTGGGTTGTATAAATATTCCCTTCTCCAGACCATGTATCTGTATTTTGGACAACTAAGCATGGGTCGTTCACATAGAATATTTTCTCGTGAAATTGATAGTTTTGACCATTCTGAAAAAGCTGCCTGTCTATTTACTTAAAACACATTGGGGGTCATTCCGACCCTGGCAGTAAAATCCGCCAGGGCCGGGGACCGCGGATGCACCGCCAACAGGCTGGCGGTGCATCCCTGGGCATTCTGACCACGGCGGTACAGCCGCGGTCAGAAACGGGAAACCGGCGGTGAACCGCCGGATTCCCGCTGCCCTGGGGAATCCTCCACGGCGGCGCAGCTTGCTGCGCCGCCATGGGGATTCCGACCCCCTTACCGCCATCCTGTTCCTGGCGGTTTTGGCCGACAGGAACAGGATGGCGGTAAGGGGTGTCGTGGGGCCCCTGGGGGCCCCTGCAGTGCCCGTGCCAATGGCATGAGCACTGCAGGGGCCCCCGTAACAGGGCCCCACCAAGATTTTCAGTGTCTACCATGCAGACACTGAAAATCGCGACGAGTGCAACTGCACCCGTCGCACCCTTTCCACTCCGCCGGCTCCATTCGGAGCCGGCATCCTCGTGGAAGGGGGTTTCCCGCTGGGCGGGCGGGCGGCGTTCTGGCAGTCGCCCGCCCGCCCAGCGGAAAACTCAGAATAACCGCGGCGGTCTTCTGACCACGCAGCGGTATTCTGGCGGCTCCCGCCGGCCCTGCGGTTACCGCGGCCGGCGGGAGTCAGAATGACCCCCATTGTGTGTGTTGCGGGTCAGGTATACCTTTTATAGAGGTAAAAACCACGAGCTATTGAGAGCAATGTAGCACAAATTATTTTCCCTATAGAAAGTCACTGGGGAGCGTGGCCTACATGATTAAGATGGCAGATGCAAAATAGTCCATGCTAATGTTTCCGGCTCCTTTCCCCCGCTGCATCCGACTACATCTGCATGAAGTGAGCATGCCACAATGGCGTGGGTACATCTGCAGGGTTCGGAACCCAAACGCCCTTCAAACAGGGCCTCAGATAACATTAGAAGCTTCTGGGTCTTCCTGTGTGGCCGGCACTGGGTGCTTGAGTATGTAAAAGGTTGCTGCAAAGGGCCACGACCAGCCCTGGGGGCAGAACAAAGACACGTGCACTCGGTACTTGAACTAGTAGGGAAACTGCTTCAGCGCAGTCCCTCATTTATTGAATCACCTTGGTTCTGCGTTCCGTCCGGACACGCAGAACCAGTTACAAAGTATTGAAGAGGCCGGGTGGCTCTCTACATCCCTCCCATGTTTTACTTCACACAGAAGAGGAGAAACACCCGAAAACAAAAAAAACACAAACAGATATATGTGAACATGAAAATGTCAAAACACCGATAGGAGGCATGCGGCGTCTGAAAACAAAACTCTTCTGATGACAAAACAGCCAGGATCTACCACAGCTCCCTAGGACCCAGCGAACATACGAAATCCTGGAGCTGACTGTTTGGGACCGGATTAGGGCGTAGATTATAGCGCCCGCCCCTAAGTGGGGATCCCTCAGAAGCGTTGGTTTCACCTGGATGAGATCGGGCACTTGGTGTCACCACCGGGGTGTCCCCATTCCTGGCCTCCTCGGCAGTAGACTCCAACATGGAGTCATCGACCTCCTCCTCCTGTTTTACGACTGGGATTCCGGCGCTCCTAAAATGCGATACGTTTCTGGTGACCCTCTGACTGCCTCGAGCTGCTGTCACCATGGCACCTCGTACACTGAAAACCTGCCAGGGTTCGGGCTCAAACGGAGTCTGGAATTTTCCTCCTGGCCGACGATTTTTCACCACCACTTTGTCCCCCTTTTGAAAACCTCGATACTTACTGCGCCGTCGCTCGGTGGCTTTAAGATTAGTAGACTCTCTGCGTTGTTGCGTGGCATCAACATCGAGCTCGTGTGCGACCCACTGAGGACCAGACAGAATGCAATCCCTTGGAGGGACCTTGAACATCAGTGTGGCCGGGGCACATCCTGTGGTACTGTGGGGGGTCTGGCGATAAGCGCTCAAAAATTCTGGTAGACATTTCTCGCTGTCTTCTCTTTGTTCCACTCCTATTCTGAGGGCTCGGTTTAGAGTTCGTATAAACCTTTCAACATCCCCATTGGCCTGCGGCCAATATGGCATGATCCTGCGATGACGTATGGCCAAACCCTCCAGGTAAGACCGGAATTCCTGTCCATGGAAAGGCGGACCATTGTCTGTTCTGAGTTCGTCGGGGAGACCAAACATAGCAAATGTCTTCTGAAGTACCGGCCTCACATTCTCAAACGCCATGGAAGACACAACATTCACGACAGGGAACTTTGTGCACGAGTCAATAATGACGACCGTCAGCCGCCCATCTGGGAAGCTCCCAAAATCCATACTCACTTTTGCCCACGGCTTCACACTCGCTGGCTCAGTGACCACGGGGCAACAGGGTGGCTCCCCTGATGTGATGATACAGGATTGGCACTTCCCCACCAGTTCATCCACCTGGCTGTCCATGCCGGGGAACCATACCTTGGCCCTCAATCTTGCCTTAGTCTTTGCAGCGCCTTGATGGCCCTGATGTGCTAGCTCCACTACTTTTGCCCACAGACTCTGGGGCATCACGATTCTCCTTCCTCTCAGGACCAGTCCTTGCCCATCCGTGGATAATTCATCACGCACCCTCCATATTCCTTGCATCACAGCTTTACACTCCTGATTGGCTGCTTTGGTTCTTTCCAGAAACAGCTTCCACTATTTTTGCAGAAGTGCTTCTTTAACCTGGTTTAGGGTTGCATCCACCTTGGAGGCGTCTACAATGTCTCCTACACTCAGGGCTTTAGGGCACGCCGATTGCACCACCATGTTGACGAATATCTCTGTGCTCTCCTCATCATTCTCCTGAGAGTCATTGGATGTGTCTGCGGAGGGGTGACAAGACAGATAGTCTGCAGGGTTATTCACTCCTGGCCGATAGACGACGGTAAATCGGTATGGTTGCAACAAAACGGTCCACCGTTCTATCCGCGGGGGTGCCAGACGAGGACAGCCAGCAAACAATGCGACCAAAGGCTTGTGATCTGTCACCACCCGGAACTCTTGGCCATACAGATATAAGTGGAAGTGTTTGCACGCCCACCGGATCGCCAGAGCCTCCCGTTCTATTTGGGCATAGCATGTTTCTACTGACGACAATGCTCTACTGGCATATGCAACCGGAACCCACTCCTGCGGGTTTTGCTCCTGCAGAAGGACGCCACCTAGCCCTACTGGACTAGCATCTACCACGACCTCCGTTCGCCGGTGAGGGTTAAAGTATGCCATCCTTGACTTGTCAAGTAGCGCTGTCTTGATGTCGGCAAACGCTTCGTCTGCCATTGGACTCCATTCCCACCGGTGCCCAGTGTTAGTGAGTTGTCTGAGGGGTTCAGTCATGGTCCCAAGCTGCGGGATAAACCTACCACAGTATGTTGCCATGCCCAGGAAGCTTCTCACTTCTGTGGTGTTCTTTGGGATGGGCGCCAGACGGATAGCATCCGCTTTCCGAGAGTCGATTTGCAGATCATTCTTTGAGAAGATATATCCGAAAAATTCTACTGACGTCTGATAGAACGCACATTTCTTTTTGTGGAGTGTTAGGCCTGCCTCTGATAACCTTTGCAATGTAGCTCTTAGGTGTCGGTGAGGTTCTTCTTGGGTTTTGGAGTATATGAGGATGTCATCACTCAAGTTGATCACCCGTTGCAGTCCTGAGAGCGTCTCTCTTATAGCGTTTTGAAATACTACGGCGGCCGAGGATACCCCAAAGCTCAGTCTTTTGTATCGCCTCAGTCCCACATGCGTTGAAAAGGTAGTGATGTTTCTACTATCAGGCTCCAGTTCCAGCTGATGATATCCAGCATTGAGGTCCAACTTCGAGAACCACTGTGCGCCATTCATATCTGCTATGATATCATCCATTGTAGGGGTTATATGCCGCTCTCTTTTGATTGCCTTGTTGGGCAATCGCATGTCGACACATAGACGGATGGCACCAGGTTGCTTAGGTTTCTGCGCTATTACCAATGGCGACACCCACGGTGTGGGCCCTTCTACCTTCTCGATCACTCCTTGATCCTCAAGTAGTTGTAGTTCCCTTTCCACGGCGGGGTGTAGGTGAAACGGAACTCGTCGGTGCCTGAGAGCAACAGGTGTCACCCTGTGATCTATGTGTAGCTTAACACTTTTATCTTTGAGTCGCCCTAGGCCTTCGAAGAGCTGCGGAAACTCATCGACTAAACGTTCAGCATGAGAGTCATATATTTGTCGCGCGAAAAATACTAACTCAAGCTCCTCTGCGGTGTGGCACCCTAGTAGCATACCTCGGTCTCCGGCCACCACATAGAATTTCACCCGTGCTGCCACTTGTTCGCTGGACACGGATACCTCCACCGTGCCCCTCAGAGGAAGCGGTTCTCTGCCCCCATAGTTGTAAATTCTGGTGGTAGTTGGGGAGAGCACTGGTGTGGGGGTCAGCTGCCTGAACAGAGTCTCATCCATTACATTTACCGATGCTCCTGTATCTATGAGCATTGTCGCTGACTTGCCATTGATGTGGACCTTGCTCATGGGGGGAGGTCGCTTTTTCTGTAGCCTCTCACCAGTGAACGAGATGACAAAAATGTCTTCATCTTCATCCTCTTCAAAAATGGGGGGTTTCTGAGCCATCGTCTCACTAGAATTGTCAGCCTCGGCGGTCACACTTCTGACCCTGGTGTCTCTTCTTCTTCTCTGGTTCCCCTGCCAGCCTTTGCCAGACCTGCATACTCTAGCAAAGTGGTTATCTTTGCCACACTTGTCACATTGTTTTCCTTTTGCTGGACACGCCATGGGTGGTTTGTGATCATACCCACAGCTTCAGCAGGTGCGAGCATTTTGTCCGCCAACGTTCACCTTTCTTCCTGATGGTTGACGCGTCTAGATGGCCTCCACATGCTTTTCCTTCACCTGGACCGGGTGTGCAGTTGACACAGCTGCCAGGGACTGTCCCCGTACTGCTGCCATGGCATCTGCTCTTACTGCTGACAACTCATGTGAGCGCGCTAACACTAGGATGTCATCAAGGGGCATACCCTGCTGACGTAGATTGAGTTTCCTCAGTGCATTTGAACGACAACCTTGAATGATCCGCGCCCTGATCTCCTCTTGTTGATTGAGGCCTACGCATGAGCTTGCTAGTTTTCTTAATCGGGAATAGAACATGTCCATTGATTCAACATCAGTTTGTTGAGCCTGCCGAAGTTTAAAATGCTCAAAGTCTGAATTCAGTTGTGGGTCAAAATGCTTGTTCAGAGCTTCGACCGCTGCATTGAAGTCCGACTTATCACCGGTGTTGGGGAGCGCATCAAACAACTCTTGCAGCTCATCCCCTCCCATTAACAGCATGAGAGACCTGCGCACAGCCCCATCTGTCCCACTCGTGGCGCAGAAGTAATTCTCTAATCGGTTCAGCCATAAGCGCCATCTTGGCGCAGCAGTGGCAGGGTCAATTAGTTGGCTAAATGGTGGCAGTGCGGTTACGGACGAGTGGGCACTGGGGCCTGCTTGCACGTGCGCCTGGGGGTTTTCCTGTGCTTGGGCACTCATTCTTATTTACCTCCTTTTTTGTTCTCTACAGGGGCTGCCTTGATTGCTAATTTTTACCGTTTTCTTTTTTTTTTTTTTCCTTTGCAGGTGATTTATTGATTTAGTCTCTTTCTTCTATATTTTTTTTTTTTTCCACAGGGCCTTCTGCCCTATTTGCAGCTCACCTTCTGTCTTGTTAGGTTTTTTGTTTTCTTGTTTTTTTTTTCCTTCTCTGCTTTTTTTTTCTTAAGGGCCTCTGCCCTATTTACAGCTTTTTTTTTTTTTCTTCGTGAGTGGGGACTCCTGCCCCTCTGGCTCCTATGCTGTGTTCCCCTCTGGGGAGGACAGCAGGAGCGGCCTGAAGGCGGGGGTCTGTGTGCCCAAGATCGCACCCGCCCCTCGTGGTGCTGCCGGGCTGGAGCGCTGCTGCCCGGTCACGTTGTTTTTTTTTTTTCTTTAGCTGCGCTTGCAGCTTACCGGTGCTGTGCGTGCCTCCGGGCGGCAGCACAGCACATCAAATACGTGTGGGATGCTAAATTTCCCTCGCGGCACAGAGGCGGGGCGCGTCTCCCAAATCAGAGCACCGCGCGCCACTTGCCTCTCTGTACTCCGATGCTGACAGCGCCGCCGGGCATGGAGCTCCAGCCCGTCTTCTATGAACTCGGCACGTCCTCCGAGGCCTACGCAGGGATTCCGGTACCCGCTCGTCGCCAGTGTAAAAGGTTGCTGCAAAGCGCCACGACCAGCCCTGGGGGTAGAACAAAGACACGTTCACTTGGTACTTGAACTAATAGGGAAACTGCGTCAGCGCAGTCCCTCATTTATTGAATCACCTCGGTTCCACGTTCCGTCCGGACACGCGGAACCAGTTACAAAGTATTGAAGAGGCCGGGTGGCTCTCTACAGAGTAGTGTCTCCCTCTGGAGGCCCTTATGAGCACCGACCTCGGTAGTAAGGCTGCATATAAGCCTATCCTTGTGTGGTCCAGCCCCAGATGGGGGATTTGTTCCCAGTGACTGATAGGAGTGTGGGCCAACAAACTCAGCCTCGTGACTAGTGGGCATATCAATGAAGTAAGGTTCCCCTGATCCTAATTAGTAGAGAACACTGAAGGGGCAAAATAGGAAGACCCATCTGCACGGTCAGAAAGAGTCTTGCTTGGCTTCACAACTGAGAAGGAGAGACCCCTCAGCAACTGCATCAGTAGGACAGGTGAGGGCCACTGCCAGCTGAGAGATTCTATGGACAAAGCCTGGGGTGAGTGTATCCAGGTGCTCTGCCCCTGCAGCTACATCCAACACTGGTAGAGGCCCAGATACACTGGGAATGCAGGCCCTTGAAAGTGTGACAGATTGTGGCATTGACAAACCAGTCAATCTGCTGTGAAAATGCCCTGTGGTGACTGTCATGAAATGAGGGAGCCTCAGAGCTTGTTACTGTGGATTGGACGGGTCATCGCTATTGTACCTTCAGTGGGTTTCTCCTGAAGTGGTGACCATCTGTGAGGTCTACTTTTTTATTGGAAAGTGCTCGGGAATCCAGCTGAGGATGTGGGGCTCCTAAGAAGATGAGTCTTTTGAGAGCACTCCCTAACAGCATGGGAGTGTTTGAATGTCCTTTCCTTGGGAATCCCTTGTAGTCAATGAAAGCCACATTGACTGGAGCCGTTCCACCCCTCAGAGAGGTATATCAACTTGCCTTTGAGGACTCAGGGATATTTTGCTAATGGGACTCCTTCCCCATGCTGCTCACCAACTGCTTTCCACAGAGTTTCCGTTTATTCCCATTGAGAGAAGGTGACCTAGTTCTTCTAATAGCCTCAGCGGCTTTACTGACCTAAATGAGATCACTTGTTCAGCCTTCCAGCAAACAGCGACTGCCACATGAGAGCTGGCCCAAGATTCATGCTGCACCCCTAGGCCCTCCTTACACCTGTTTTGGCCAGGGTATGCAAGCAGGTTAGTTGGCATTTCCTCCCCCCTCACTTTCCCTTTCCTGGCTTGCTCTTCTTCATCTGAAGGCCAGAGTGTTGGAGCAATGGTTCGGAGACCCATTACAACAATCTCACTATGGGGAGACCTCACACTGCCTGCCCGAGGACTCTCCTCCCTGAACATGAGCAGCAAGAATCTTAAAGTGCCCCAGAGTCAATAAGAGATGTATAACTGGACACCATACTCAAAGCTATAAGCACCACAAGATTGTTGCTGGAATCCAAAGTGAATTAAATTGCAATTGATGTTAAGCTCTTCAGAGCCAAAAAGAAGAGACTGACTGAGTGAGTCACCTAAATAGAGAGGGACCTAAAGGGACTCCACTCAACATCCGAGGACCATCAATGACAGCTCTTGGGCCTGACTGATTGGATCTGGTTTCTTGAGGGCAGAGCTGAGGATGCCAAGGAGCATTCTTGGAGTTGCAATCAATGAGTAGCCACCTCCCACAGGGTGCAGATAGGTATAATCAGCTAAGTTCTTTAAATGTTAGATCAAATCATTCACTTCTCTACACCTAATATCTCTCCTTTCTTCTCAGTCAAAAGGGCGAATCAGGTTCCTACTAAAAGTCCTCCTCTGGGAGCGCGCTTGATAGCCAGACTACTGCACTAAAGAGACAGGGACAAAAATTTCTGATTAGCATGCCTTGTTGGGCGCATTGAGTATGAAAATCATCAGGTACTGCTCTTTCTGGATGACACCCTAGCAGTCCAAAAACAAACCACCTCAGTTCTAGAAGTGAAGAGGGAAATCAGAGACATGGACATCAAACACTCCCTCCTTTTCCCAACTTAACTGAAAATCATGACTCACAACAAATTCTGCAATGTTTATTTCTTGCTGGGCCTGGGACAACTGAGTGCCCAACCCATCATTAATTGTTAGCAACATTCCAGTGTAGACCTTGTGCCCTGCCACCTGCATCTGTTGCTCCACCCCCAGATCAGGTCTGAGACTACAGGCAGTCAGCCCCGGACACAGCAGGTACCCTATGAGAGCCTGCCCCAGACCACCTGTCCCTAATGTTTGCTTCTTCAGACGAATAAGTCACCTTTTCCATGTTGGGGTCACTCTGTGACTGAGAATCCCCACTTTTGGTGACCCACAAGACTGCCAATGACTTGCTGTAACAACACTTTACAGTTGTATAACAGGACCTCAGAGTGACCCTGAGGATGCCCCTTCCTCTGTGCTTCTTTATTTCAGGGCCTTGAAAACTGTTCTTCTATGAAGTCCAGCAGCCTGAATTTTTGTTCTCACATTATGTGCAAATGATCACTGCTTATGGTGACTTCCCTGCTTTGCAGCTTGCGGATGTGAGTAGCTCCAAGCAACCCTCCCCTCACATGTCAGGTAAGGCCTTTGTGTTTCCTAGCTCATCTAAGGTCGATGATTCACCCCCTCTAATGTTGCTAACAAAGTAGGTATTATGGGTTGAACAACCAGATGTTTGCTGGCGGCTGTTTGGTTCTCCCTCCTCCTTCCTTACCTTCCAACCGAGTCTCCTACCCTATGACAGGACTACATATCCACTCTTATCAGCAACCGCATGTAATGGGGCATCAATAGACCAATTTGTTTATACACTGCTATACTGGGAGAGGACACGCTATACCCAAACATTCCATACTTTTCCTAGGTAATATGCACTACAATTTACCATCCAAGAACATAAATGGAATGCATCTCACAAATTGGTGATACAAAATACACTCCTTCCTCAGGCGTTGGGGCAATCATTTGACGTTCCTCCATGAGACACATGTCATCGTCCTCAGGGGTACCCTGACTCCAAAAAAGCTGATGTGGTCGGGTCTTCTCCACTACTTACTCTGCATGTGCTCAAGGAACGTTGATTTGGATTCGGACTGGGGTCACTTTTTCTTCCCAGTCCACTATCATTGACCCAGAGGGAAAGTTTGTTCTGGTGAAGGGCTCCTGAAATAGAGTTTCATTGGTGCTGGGTAGTGTGTCTGCCCCAAATACGTAACCCTTCTCATGCCGACCCATCTCTCGCACACTCTATTTAAATGAGCTCACCTTCCTTGGGGTCTGGATGGAGACTTTAATGTAGTCCTAAATATAGCTATCAAAAGATCGCATCCCTCTTGATCCCTATCCTCTGGGGCCACTAACGCCAGACCCCTGACCACTTTGTTACAGCACTGGATACTGACAGAAGTCTGGCAACAATTTAACCAAGACATAGACTATACTCAGATTATTCTCCTCTGCATGATGTCATTTGAAACCAATTAGGGATCTACATCATCCAGGGCGAGTGACATTCCTTTAAGGCGAATGTGTATGGTTATTGTATCTGTTAGGTTTTATGTGTTTGCAAGATTGTTGAAAAAGACCTTACCAGGGAAGATGACACTTTTGACCACATTACAAGGTAATTTGTCTCTGACTCTAGCCTGTGAGAGGCTCTCTCCATTGCTTGAGCTTGTGAGGCCTACTTATCAGAGAAACTTAGGCACTTCAATCATACTGCTTATACTGCATGTGCACATTCAAGATGACATAAACCCAGAAGACTAGCTGACCACCTGAGACAAAGTCCAACCTCTCATCGCTATATTTCAAGACCCAATGGGTGTATTGGTGCATATGCAGCAGGAAATCCTAACTGGTTTCCATTATTTCTATCATCGGCCATACACCATAGGAGATGAACGACTCACGGGCCAAATAACCAAGTATCTTGTGGTCCACACCCTTCCATGGGTTCCTTTTGATACTAGGGCAGAGATTTCTGCTCCAATCAGGCCACAAGATCTCACAACAGGTAAATGACCAGAAATAGATGGACTCCTAATCGACTTCCATCAAGCGTATTTGGTGATCTTGGCTCTCAAGGTTGCAGAGATGTATGGGGATGCATTACAGACTGGATCTCTCCTGCACTCCCTCAATGAGGCACTCCTGTTCTCCATTCCTAAAATGTACCACCTGCCCCCCATGACCCAAATTCCTTTTGGACAATGGCCTTCCTATACTCAGAGTATAGGTTTCTTAGAAGATCTCGGCCTCCTGAATTTGTCAATCCTCCCTCAACTGACTCATTTGGATCAGGATGGAGATATTCCCCACAGGAACACATCTCTGAACCTCAGGCACTTGTATAGGCTCCTTGAGGCAGCTCCACATTCTTGGCAATGAGCAACATCCCTTAATTTGGACCTCAAAAGGTGTCCAACACCCTCCAGTGAGGCATTTTTTATCCTCCACTGCTGCAACATGACTTCAACAGCTAGAAAAGTTGTTGCGTATAGAGCAATGACACACTGTTCTGCCCAAGATGAAACAGACAATGGCAGTCACATGCCCAGGAGAGGGGAGTGGATGCTTACGATGATGTGTGAAAATTAGTGGAATGTGAGGCAAACAAAAATAACTATTTAGCACTTCTTGGCCTCTGCCTTTTGTTGCCGTTGCACTTCACCAGTCTGCTTGTTTAATGCCCTGCTTTCATTACAATACTTTTTTCTTGTTTCCGTTACTCTTAGTCATTGGAGAGTGTGCCTTTGGACTGCTTTTCTTTTACCGCATAGAGCACTCTGGGTTGTCTTATCACTGGTTTTGCTTTTCCTAAGTAAACAAACACCTAAATACAGGATGGCCTGAACTCTTCACAGACAAAATTGCTTCATTCATTATTCAAGATCAGGCGGAGCTGTGCTTTTATCAGAATCATTTTCTAAATCTGATTCATAGCAGATCCAACAGATTTCCTTCTGTTGACTGCCTCATTGGTGTTCCTCGCCTCATGTCCCTGCAGTCCATGGGGGTGCACAGGCTCCCAGACTCCCCTACACCAATCAAGACTCTGCTCTCATGCTACCCTGCATGAGGGAAGCACAAGGACTGGTCTGAGCAGGCCAGTTTTGTGCTCATGCAGACTCTGGGAGCCTGTGCCTGTTCTCCAACTGGCTATACAACACAGCTTGCGTTGGAGGGAGGTAAGTTTGCATATTGATTTGGCTGTCCTAAGACAGCCGGTAAAAGCGACATGTTCACTTGCAGTGCCCACCATTCCTTCTCCCTGCTGCAGCTGTGGATCACCAGATTGGCCCCATCCTGCCCTAAGAATGGCTCCACTGGCAGCCTGCAGGATGAAAAATAACATGATATTATCATTTTATTTTTCATATTTGAATTTGCTGGCTCTCAGCAATGGAGTGCTCTAACTGAGGAACCGCTACTGCTTTTTACCTACCTTAATGAGCTCTAGGAGGCACCACAAAGATAATGCAAATCTTTGAAGATTTTGTGACTTTTTCTGGCCTTCAAGTAAACTGAGTGAATTCCTGCATTTTCTTGTTTCTCCCGACTGTTTCCGCAAGGAAGGTACGACTCGGAGGACTCTCTTTCAATGGAAGGGCACTACCTGTTGCTCTCTTCGGATTAGGATGAATGGACTTTCACATGAGGAGCCAAGCGTGGAGCAGTGACCAAGCCACCCAGATGACCACAATGGGATCCTGGATATGGGCTCCTGACACCACAGCACTCACCTCCGGCTACTCTGAGTGACTCCGTGGTCCCACACTGAGACGTGCGCCTCACCATATATCTCGATTCTACAACCATACCTTTCCAGAGTCTCCCTGGGTCCTGTGGCACTCTTACTCGGGGATACCTGTGACAGTGGCATATTTTAACTTCTTAACAATGACAGATGTCTTGAATGATGGCCTCCTTCTTAGTTTGATGAGCTGTTAGACCAGTTTGCCAACTAGAGGTGTCATTTTTTAACACACCATTGAATTTAACACACACTCTGAGGTATCTAGTCCATAACAGATGCTGATCTGGACTCACACCCAGGCCATCTATATTGTAGGACAATGGTGTACACACGTCATCTGATTCTACAAGGCTTTCCTTACACTTTTCACTACATCATCATCGGTGCCTCAGGACGGATGGAAAAATGACTCAGGAAGGGTTTTCAACAAAGCAGAACAGTTGCAAGCACTAACCTACCCTCATGCTACTTTGCACAATGCTAAATTTATATTCGTACAATATTACATTTTGCATAGGGCCTATCTATCATCAGCATAGGTTACTAGGTTATTCCTGCAGGCCAACGCTACGTGTTCCAGTTCTGCAGAGCAGGCAAACTCCCAACATATGCTTTCAGGCTCGTTCCTGGCCCATTAGGACAGAACTGGACTAAGATGCTTTAATTTATATGTACTTTTTTACATTGTTGTAAAACCAGTCTCTTGTGACTAGGAATCAGTAACCTTGGGCACTTGGTATAGCAAATCTTCTTTTCCTAATGGGCTTTTCTGTTGACCCCATCACCTCCGCCATTGTGGTTTCTCTGATATGAGGCGCCCCCTCACTATTTGTAACCATTACTGTTCAGTATGTTGTTTCTTGTAAATACTAAATGGTCTTGAATCCACAATATTTCAGTCATGCATAGCACAGAATGAACCAAGGCACTCGCTATCTTCCTCATTACTTACTAATTGTTCAATCCACCAGTTCTATAAAAATGTATTGTTTACATATGCTATCTTGATTGGAAAAGGTTTTAATGGTCAAGATGTCCTGCTATTGTATTGCCAAGTTAGCAATTCTTATATAGTATACTGTGATTGTTGCGAAACGGTTGTATATTAAAGAAGAATCAAATAAAGCTGTATATAAAATACAGAAAGTCATAGGCATAATTTTCAGTTTGTATCAACCTTCAAAGAAGTTGTGATTCCTACTGATTCAAAAAGTGGATTACGCCAAAAATTATAATTTTAAAAGCTTCTTTAAAAAAAAATCAGAGAAAGGAAGAATATAGTAATGTATGTAATCCTGGTGGGGGTGTTCATCAGCAAGTTTGGTGAGATGTTGGTTCATAG
This sequence comes from Pleurodeles waltl, assembly GCF_031143425.1. Lineage (NCBI taxonomy): Eukaryota > Metazoa > Chordata > Amphibia > Caudata > Salamandridae > Pleurodeles > Pleurodeles waltl. The sequence goes on from NC_090439.1 coordinate 85,140,751, forward strand.
AGGGCATTTTTATTAGGGGTGGGTGGTGAATTCTGCTTCGCTCACAGAGTTTGGGAAGATTTTTCCAGTCTACCACTCTGCTTATTGCACGGAGTTCTGGAAAACTATTATGAAACACCCTCAAAACAGATCCAGACGTTGAAAAAAATCAAAGGTGAAGTGTCCCCCAGCGACTGGAGTCCACAGAGCACAGCAGCAACTGACGCTCTCTGGAATGTCACCTAAGAACATGAAGGCAAACATTCCAACATAACACACATTAGCAAAAGACAATGCTTAAATAAAATAAAATAAAAAAACAAGCTAGAACCTATTACATACAACACATCTCCCCTTAAATGCAATCAAACTAGAATCATATCAAAGGATGCAACTAAATACCATTCAATACATGGGCAGTCATTACAACATTGGCGGTAAAAGCCGCTTACCACCGTGCAGAAGACCGACAACACACTGCGGCGGCCGCGGAAATCCGCCACAGCTATTATGACCCACAGCTCGGAAGCCACCAAAATTCAGACACCCACACAAGTCCGCCACTCCAAAGGTCAGTGATAAACTGGCGAAAACAAATCCTCCACCATCACGCCAACAGAAATACGCCCACACTATCACAACACACGAATCAACGCGGCGGTCTTTCAACCGCGGTATTCCATTGGCGGTACACACTGCCACGCTAAAAATACACACACATATACAAAACACTACCACATTGGACAATTCAAAATACACACACCTGATACACATACACACACCACTCCCACACACCCATTACAATATAAAACACACACCCACATCACCCACAAACCCCTATGACAAAATTACTGAGAGAAGGCCAGAGAGAGACACCACAAACAACTACCAAGCACCCACAGGCACACAATACCATCACCCACAGAACATCCTCGCACCTCACACAACACACCACTAAATACCACCCCATTCATCACTACACACACCACCCCACACATCACCCACACCACCCCATGGCACGGCAAAGACAACCCAGGTTCTCTGAGGAGGAGCTCAGGGTCATGGTGGAGGAAATCTTCCGGGTGGAGCCACAGCTATTCGGATCACAGGTGCAGCACACCTCCATAGCTAGGAAGATGGAGCTATGGCGAAGAATAGTGGACAGGGTCAACGCAGTGGGACAGCACCCAAGAAATAGGGATGACATCAGAAAGAGGTGGAACGACCTACGGGGGAAGGTGCGTTCTGTGGTCTCAAGACACCACCTTGCAGTTCAGAGGACTGGCGGCGGACCCCCACCTCCTCCTCAACAACTAATAACATGGGAGGAGCAAGTCTTGGCGATTCTGCATCCTGAGGGCCTCGCAGGAGTAGATGGAGGAATGGACTCTGGTAAGTAAACTCTTAACTATTACATCCCCCACCCTACTTGCATGCTATCACATACCCCCACCCTCACCCTCACCCCCATAACTCCAACTCCTCACAAATGTCCCAACATCACAAACAGACATCCTAACACCAAGCCCTGCATGCAACAACAAAGCATGGATACCCATCACCAAAGCATGGCCACTGCACATACCCATACACCCCCTAAACCACCATCATACAAGGTCCCACACAGGAATGCAAGCACTGGGGTACCCGGTCACCCACCTATTGCACACCATAGCCCACACAGATGTAATAAACATTCTTTTATACCCCTGAAGGACCCGTACCCAACGTCACCAGACAGGAGGGTCTACACATGTCCACACCACTAACAGAAGAGGCCCACAGTGATGACAGCAGCTCTGTCCAACTGGATCTAGATGACCAGCCCGGCCCATCGGGGATCTCGGGACAGTCGGATCCCTTCACACATTCACAGGCCACCACAGAGCTTCCCCCCTCTGGAAACACCAGCACAGCACCCACCCAGCGGGCCCATACCTCTGTCCCCAGGACACGCCAATCAGCAGTGTGACCACCACTACAGGGAACCCAGGCTGACCTACCACCCCAACAACAACAGGGACCTGGGGGCAGTGGTAGTGGGCACACAGTCCAGGGGACGGAGGCCCAGGAACACAGGGGAACTGGGAGGGCTGCTGTGCCACAGGGGGAGGACAGGCCAAGGGAACCCACTCTCCACGAGGCCCTCTCCAACATCATGGGAGCCTACCACCACTCCCAGGAGACGATGGCAACAGTACTGGCCAAGTTTCAGGAGACAGGGCACCTGCAGGAGGAACAGTATTTGGGATTCAGGGAGGAACTCAGATCTATCAATTCCACCCTGGGCACCATCGTAGGGGTGCTGAAGGAAGTACTCAACACCAGGAGGGACACTGTGGCACAACAAGGGGCCCCTGACACTAGCCGGGACGATGAACTACCCACCACCTCCGCCAGCGCTAGTGGACAGGACGCCCCACCACAGGACCACCACACCAGCACCCCACCCCCTGCAGAGGGAGAACCACCCCGCAAACGGTCCCTGAGATCCAGGACAAAGACAGAGAACGATGCCAAGACCCCCGCCAAGAAATTAGACTAACCTGAATGTCATCTTTCTGTCCCACTTTGTCACCCTGTCCATCCTCAAACTGCCACAGCTCCACTTCCTATGCCCATTTGGGCAATGCACCTGTGAGACTAATAGACTGGACTCTGCCATGGACATTCCTCCACCATCACCCCTCACCATTTTACAACCCCCTCCAATATTGAGCACTTAAAGAAACACCCTTGAAGCACAAAACAATCTGGAGTCAGTCTGTGATTTCGAAATAGTGTATTAGCAATTACAGTGTCAAAATGCTCTTTCAAATGTAAGGTCAACATACCTATGTCACACAGCTCTGGTCCATGAGGAAACAAAGCAGATATCACACAGTGGGACCCATAGCTGTGAAATTGTAAGGGAAAGTGACAACTCAGTGACCATACACTGGGTGAAAACGACAGACAGTAGAGAGGTAGTAGTGTTAAAGTACATGTAGTAGGCAGGTTTGTATTCTTACCTGTGTCTCACTGGAAATATTGCAGGATCACCGAGTTCCTGTTATCGATGTCCTCTTCTTCTGCTTCCTCGTCTTCACTGTCCACAGGCTCCACAGCTAAACAACAACACTGCCATCTGGACCATCCTCCTGCTGAAAAGGCTCCTGTCATCGCAAAGCCAAGTTGTGAAGCATACAGCAGGCCACGATGATCTGGCACACCTTTTTTGGTGAGTAGAATAGGGATCCACCTGTCATATGTAGGCACCTGAACCTGTCCTTCAGGAGGCCGAAGGTCTGCTCTATTATACGCCGAGTTTGCCCATGGGCCTCATTGTAGCGTTCCCCTGCCCTTGTCCTGGGATTCCTCACTGGGGTCAGTAGCCATGACAGGTTGGGGTAACCAGAGTCACCTGCAAATGGTGAGGGACACCTGTTAGACACACTCTAACCTGTAGGGATATCCCCAGACAACCATTCCCACTGACTTGCTTCCAGGTGCTCACCTAATAGCCACACACTGTGCCTCTGGAGTTGACCCATCACATGAGGGATGCTGCTATTCCACAGGATGTAAGCGTCATGTACTGAGCCAGGGAATTTGGCATTCACATGGGAGATGTACTGGTCTGCCAAACACACCATCTGCACATTCATGGAATGATAACTCTTCCGGTTTCTGTACACCTGTTCACTCCTGCGGGGGGTACCAAAGCCACATGTGTCCCATAAATGGCACCTATGATGTTGGGGATATGTCCCAGAGCATAGAAGTCACCTTTCACTGTAGGCAAATCATCCACCTGAGGGAAAACAATGTAGCTCCGCATGTGTTTCAGCAGGGCAGACAACACTCTGGACAACACGTTGGAAAACATAGGCTGGGACATCCCTGATGCTATGGCCACTGTTGTTTGAAATGACCCACTTGCAAGGAAATGGAGTACTGACAGCACCTGCACTTGAGGGGGGATTCCTGTGGGGTGGCGGATAGCTGTGACGGTGCAGTTGGTAATAACTTTTCTTTTCCCCCTGTACAATTCATGTAGGTCAGCGCCCACCAGAAAAAGGATATTTGGCGTGCCATCGGCAAGGACGTCCGGACCCTGGGGGTCTAACACAGACGGAGCATCCACTGCGGTAAAAGATGGGAGGACATTCGCCGCTGAAGCAAGAAGATGGTGGAGGCCCAGCTGGGGATGGCCTCCCAACGTGCGAGGGGTGCCTGTCGCACCATGAGCCCCCTGATGTTCAGGATCCTGGCGGTGGCGTACCCGGAGTTGGATGGGAACTTGAGGGCATCACAGCAGCCACAAGGGGGTGAGTGCACTCTCATTCTGCTGATTTTGCATGCAGTGGAGGTGTCTGGATGGGGGAGGAGGGTTCTGGGTTTCCCTAGGCCAGGGCAAGTGTGCTAGATAGGTCCCCTTGTTCAGGCAGACCCTGTGGCACCCCACCCCACCATGGTACAGTGCCAAGTACACCTAGTCAGGCTCCTGTGTCATCCATGTGTGTAGATGTCGGCCATAGCCTTGTAGGCCATGTCCCAGGGATTGAACAGTGGAGCCCAAGTGCGCGGCGTAGTGCAGGGGGCTGCTGTTTCTGTCGGGTCTGCCAACGGTAGCGATAATGCATGCACTCAACATGTCTTTCTTCTGTCGTCCCCCCCTTTTTGTGGTCTCCCTGTTCTTGTGTGCATTAGCATCATCAGGCGAAGGAGCAGTGGCACCGGAGCAGGAGGGAGCTGCATCCCACATGGCCCTGGAGGGCGAGACAACGGACTCAGAGTTCACCAGTGGGATGGAGGGCGAGGGGAGCTCCACGACAGGGACAGGAGCTGACACCAGTGACACGGACTCATCCTCTGATGGGTGCTCCCTTGTGGTGGCAGCAACATCTGTGCCCCCCGCATCTACAGGTACAGCCGCCACCCCCCCATCAGCACCGCCCTCCCAGCAGCCCCTCAGCCTGTGCCCCGTGCCTGCTCACGCAGGAGGGTGGGCATCACCTTCGCCCCAGGCACCTCAGGCCCTGCCCCAGTCACCCCTGCTGCCCTCAGTGAGGAGGCCATTGACCTCCTCAGGTCACTCACTGTTGGGCAGTCTACCATTTTGAATGCCATCCAGGGTGTAGAAAGGCAGTTGCAACAAACAAATGCATTCCTGTAGGGCATTCATTCTGGTCAGGCGGCCCTTCAGCGAGCTTTTCAGACTCTGGCCTCAGCACTGATGGCAGCCATTGTCCCTGTCTCTAGCCTCCCCCCTTCAACTTCCTCCACCCAGACCCAAACCCCTTTACCTCAGCCTATCCCAAGCACACCTTCAGACCAGCATGCACACACCTCAACACACAAGGGAAGCTCAGGTAAACATAAGCACCAGACATCCCACAGGCACTCCCGCAAGCATCACACACATGCAGACACACCAACATCCACTGCCTCCACTGTGTCCCCCTCCTCCTCGTCTCCCTCCTCCCTCCCAGTCTCGTCTCCACTCACACCTGCATGCACTACATCTACAGCCACTACTTCCATCACCAGCACACACACCACCCACCCCGCTCACGTGCAGTCACCACCCCCACTGCCATTCACACGTCCCCTGTGTTCTCTCCCAGTCCATCTGTGACGCCACCTCCCAAGATACACAAACGCAGGCCCACACCCACCCAACAGCCATCCACCTCACTACAGCCTCCAGCGCATGCACCTTCACCCAAAGTCACCAAACGAACACCTCCTACAACCACAACCTCTTCCTCCACTCCCAAACCCCCTCCAGCTACCCGTCCCAGTGTTCCCAAGAAACGTTTCCTGTCCAACCTTGACCTCTTTCCCTCACCTCCCCCACCCCGTCCGTCTCCTAGGCCTCGACTCTCCAGGTCCCAACCTAGCACCTCAGCCACAACATCTCTGGGATGAGTGGTGCCTGTAGTCACCGGAATCTGGAGTGCACCGGCCACCAGGGCAGCCAGTGTGGCACGGAGCCACAGCATGGACAGTCCCCCACCTGTCAAGCATCAAAAGTTGGCCAGTGCCCGGCGGGAGAGGGGAAAGACTCCAGCCACCAAAGCCACTTCCAGGGGTACAGGTGGGAGTGTGGAGTCAGCTGCGACACCTTCCAAGGTGGGGAAGGGCCACAAGAAAGTCATCAAGTCTAGGAAGAGCAGCACGGCGGAGAAGACCACCATCATCCCCGCTACCCAGGAGGCCACCGCCATCATCCCCTCTGCCCAGGAGGCCACCACCAGCACCAGCCCAGCTGCCCAGGAGCTGTGTGGCGAAGCTTTAACCCTTGAAGAAAGTCGGCTGTCAGCTTCTTTATGTAAAGCAGTAGTTTGGTTGCGCTCATCATTGAATCACCACCTGTGCAGCCTATGAGTTTACCGAGTGAAGGCACTGTCTTCATTGTCCTGAGGAGGCCGGATTTGTTAAGGCCGAAACATGTCGACTATAACTTCTAAGGAGTGAATGTCGGAATTCCTGAACATTTGGATTGAATAATCTGTGGATTGTATCGGACATTTATTCCAGTGATTGATTTTTCTCACTGCTGCAAGATACTTTCCTTGTACAACTGCCACTACCTGTATTATTGACTGCTTGCCACTGGATGGCCAAGCAGCCTATATTTTATGTATTGTGGTGCCCAAATGGAATTTTTGGTTGTTTTCATTTTGTGTAAGATTTGTATATAATTAGATTTTGTGTATTAGTTTTTTAGGTGAATAGGCGATCTGTTGGCACTATGATTGAATTGATTTAAATGTAATAAAGAAATTACGTCTCAGTGAAAAATTGAGGTTTTCGCTTAGATATTTGGTAAATATCTATCCCTGTTGGATATTTTGATTTCTGCAGGAGGCCTCCGCCAGCACCAGCCCAGCTGCCCAGGCGACCACCGCCATCATCCCCGCTGCCCAGGAGGCCACCGCCAGCACCAGCCCAGCTGCCCAGGAGGCCACAACCAGCACCAGCCCTACTGCCCAGGAGGCCACCGCCAGCACCAGCCCTGCTGCCCGGAAGGCCACCGCCATCATTCCCGCTGCCCAGGAGGCCAACGCCAGCACCAGCCCAGCTGCCCAGGAGGCCACCGTCAGCACCAGCCCAGCTGCCCAGGAGGCCACCGCCAGCACCTGCCCAGCTGCCCAGGACAGGACCGCCAGCACCAGCCCCGCTGGGCCATGAAGGTCCGCCAGCACAAGCCACGCTGGGCCAGACAGGACCGCCAGGACCAGCCCCGCTGGGCCAGACAGGACCGCTAGCAGCTGAGTCAATTCAAAGGGCACCGCTGACACAAGCACTGCTGAACAGGGCACCGCCGCCACATGCACCGCTGAACATGGCACCGCCGACACAAGCACCGCTGAACAGGGCACCGCCGCCACAAGCACTGCTGCCAATGACACCGCCGCAACAAGCACCGCTGGCCCATGAGCGCCAAGGGCACTGATGCCTCTGAGTCCGTCACGAGCAGGATGAAGCACTCTGGGCACAAAGCCCCCTCCAGAACCAGTGGAGTATCACATCCACTACCTCTGTCCTTGGCAGGATGAAGCACTCTGGGTACAAAGCCGCCTCCAGAACCAGTGAAGTATCACATCCACTACCTCAGTCCTTGGCAGGATGAAGCACTTTGGGCACAAAGCCCCCTCCAGAACCAGTGGAGACTGTTATCCACTTGAGAGACTGTGGCTTTGCACTCCCCAGGATTGAACAGTGGGCAACCCACCCACTGTAGAGACTTAAGAGACTGTGGCTTTGCACTCCCCAGGATGGAACAGTGGGCAAACCACCCACTATAGAGACGTGCGAGACTGTGGCTTTGCACTCCCCAGGATGGAACAGTGGGCAAACCACCCACTGTAGAGACGTTAGAGACTGTGGCTTTGCACTCCCCAGGATGGAACAGTTGGCAAACCATCCACTGTAGAGACTTGAGAGACTGTGGCTTTGCACTCCCCAGGATGGAACAGTGGGCAACCCACCCACTGTAGAGACTTGAGAGACTGTGGCTTTGCACTCCCCAGGTTGGAACAGTGGGCATGCGGCCCCCTCGTGGATTTGGCGTTGTGCACTCAACCGGCTGAGGTGACCCCCCTCCCTTCCCCCTGAGGTGCCTGTTTTATTGCTATCTGATGCCCCTTCAGTGTTCTCTCCGTCATTTTGGGGATTGAGTGTGGGCCTCGCCCATACCGTGTGGGCCCAGTGTTCCACGGACTTCAATGGAGCACTACCTGGACTGCTTTTCTTGGTGTATATTTTGTTAATAGTGTGTATATATATATTTTTGTGTACTGGATTTTAATATATTACAATGGTTACACTAATTTCCTTTTGTCATTGCATTCTTCCCGGAGTGATTGGGGGGTGTAACTGTTATGTGTCATGCTGTATTAGTGTGTGTGTTGTCGTGGGTGAGGGTGGGGGTGTTGCGTGGGTGTGTCCCTATTTTTTGCATCCTCTGTGTCGTAGGTGCAGTACTCAATGTGGTCTTCGCCGCCGCCATTCGTGCTCCTGGTAGAGGAGCAAGAAGATAAGGGCTGGCAGGATCTGGAGTTCGGGTTCCATGGCGTCCGGATTCCTTGTGGGGTGTGTTGAGGTGAGCGTTTTCCCTTCGAAGTCCTGTTTCTGCCGTGTTTTTGTTTGTGGTGAATCCGCACCGGAAAAGGTGGCAGATTAGTAGGTTGTGATACTGGCGGTACATTGTCCTCCGCCTGTCTCTTGGCGGTGACCGCCGAGCTGTTTGTTTGTACCGCCGTGGCGGTCGGAGTGTTAAAGTGGCTCTCTTTGTTGGCGGTTTCCGCCACGGTCGTAATTCCATTTTTTTTCCGCCGGCCTCTTGGCGGTCTTACCGCCGCTTTAACACCGACCACCAGGGTTTTAATGAGGGCCATAGTCTTCTAAATATGTAGGCTTATTGATAGCTCTTCTAGGTTTGTGCAATTCATCTTGAAACTCTTTGCAGAGAATCCTGATTCTCTTCCTGCTCAGTATGTTCTCATTACTGACCTCAAGAGTACCTTTCTCCTAATCAGACCTACTTATCTTTTCAGTTCTACTATCACCCTCCATATAATTTTTACCTCCCCTATTTGTCTCTTCAGCAAAGACAAAAGATGTACCTTCTCTTACAATATCTTGCACGCTTCTATCCTTTCTTCTGTCCTCATCTTTAGCATCTTCCGACGACATACTCCTGTTTTGATATTCTCCCTCATCACTACTCTTCACTATTTTAGCCTCTTTTCTCTTGTTCCACCACTTCCCCTCTTCCACTTTAACAGAATGTGTAGACACTTGTATGATCTTTGCTTCAGAAAAAAACTTAGATCCCTTCATTTTATAAGGTCTCCTTATGTTTACTCGCTCTCCTACTTTAAAATCCACCTCTCTCACCTTTTTGAACTCATCATATCTCCTCTTAGCTTTACTTTGGGAAATGTCTACTTTGCATTTCATGGATTCAAAACTTGCCATGCTTTTGTCAGGATCAGATTTCTTAAGCACCCATTTGGTGGATAATTCATTAAAGTAATGTTTCTCTCAATAAAACAAAAGGAGTAACACCTGTTTTTGAGTGATCCTATCCCCAATCGCTTCTTGACCTGGTCCATCAGATGCACTAGCTAATTGCACCGTTTCCTTTAACATTCGATTGACTCTTTCTACCTGCAGACTCTAAAGTGCAGTGGTCAAATCTTTGATTCCAATTTGTTAAAAAATGCTTTCACTTGATTTTTACCCTGTTATCTGTAACTACAAAAGCAGGAACCCCTTCAGATTGAAACAAATTCTTCAAAAAAATGTTTACACTCTAAATATTAGGTTCCCTCAAAAATGTGTGCAACACCCACTTCGAATGATAATCAACAACCACCAACACAATTCTCTTCCCATCGTTGTTACCTCCAATTGGTCCAATAAAATCCATACTAATTTTTTCCCATGACTGTGTGGGGAATTTCACCAGATACAATGGAGTGTTTCTAGTTCCTACAGACTTTTCAGCTTGTGCGCACACCCCACAACTATCAACCAACACTTTAACGTTTATGTCCATCCCAGGCCAATAATAGTAGAGCCTCATTTTTGTCCTTGTGCCTGTGATACCTACATGTCCCTTGTGTGCTAATTTGTCCACCCAGCTCCTTAAATCACTTGGCGGAATAAGCTTAGTACCCCTCATCACCAAGTTCTTTTCCACACTCAATTCCTCTTTCACTTTAAAATATGGTTCTAAATCATCAGAAATTTTACATTCTCTTGGCCATCCCCTCATTAGGCAATTATTCAATGTTTTGAGAACCTGATCACAATCAACTTCATTTTCCCAGCATTCTCTATAAATTATTCTTTCTGAAACAACAATACCATCTATTATCCCAATCACCGTCTCACTTTCCTCTTCACTTATATTCCGCATCATTACCCTCAACCATGGGACACATTGACAGAAAGTCAGCTGTTCAGTTTTCCCCTCCTTGAATATATTTCATCCTGAAATTAAATTTGTGCAATTTGGACAATAAGCAAATCAATCTAGGACTAGGATTACTCAATCCTTTCTCAACCCATATGTACACTAAATGGTTTATGATCAGTGATCACCATAACTCTCTACCTCACAAATAAGTAGAAAAATAATGGACACCCCAAAAGCAAGCTAAGGCTTATTTTTTCAATTGTACTGTAATTTTTCTCTCATGCTGAAAAACTACAAGATACAAATGCCACTGTGGTTTTCTGTCCTTAATGTAATTGTGTGAGTGTTGCACCGATTCCCAAATCACCGGTGTCTACAGTTACAATAGACATAGCTTTTTCATCAAATGGATGTATTGCCGGAACCTCAACAATGAGTCTCTTTAAAATGTTGAATGCATCATTTTGTTCTTGCTCCCAAACAAACTTCATGTTTTTCCTTAATAGCTTTCGCAAAGATTCACTCTGTGATGCGAAATTCTGCACACACCCAGTATAGTATTCACATAACCCCAGAAAAGATCTCAACTGATCTTTATCAACAGGCTGTGAACTCTTCTCTTTTGCTACCAACAGATAATTTTTTGGCTTAGTTCCATCTGCAGATATCCTGTGGCCTAAATATTCCTCTTTCTGAAACAAGAATTTACATTTTTGTTCTTTAACCACTATCCCATGATCTTCCAGAATTCCAATTACTCCATCTAGTTTGTTCAGATGGGATTATAAAGAATCTGAGCATGTCAAAATGTCATCTTGATACGTAAATATCTCACTTTCCTCACCAAATAGCTGATAAATTTGTTTCTGAAATATGGAGGCTGCCTACGCCAAGCCAAACTGCATTCTTAAGAAATGAAATGCTCCAAATGTGTTAAACACTGCTAAGTCTCTGGAATCTGAACTGAGTTCGACCTGATGGTACGCAGCTTTAAGATCAATTGTTGGAAAAATGATAGCACCACCAAGCTGAGCCACCATGTCCTGAATTCTTGGCAGAGGAAAACATTCCACTTGGATGTTCTTATTTATAGATCTTAAGTCTACAAAAAGTCTCTACTCTCATGATTTTTTGATAGCCAACACTATAGAAGAAATCCACTGTGAGGATTCAATTGGCCCAATCACCACATCCGAACACATGTTTTTGAGATGATCTTTAAGTTTCTGCCTGGTGCTCAATCAGACATTCCTTACTTTGTAAATAACAGGAACAGAATCAGGCTTTAAAATACTCTTGTGTTCGTAACCTTTAACAACTCTCAACCTATCTGCAAATACTGACTGATCTTTGAATATGAAATCTTCCAAAGATTTAACATGACCATCTATTTTATCAACCAAAGAAATTGGCTGTGCAGTGCCAGGTCTGAGAACCGTGCTAAATCTGCCTTGATCCTTCCATCCCAAAATGTTGTATCCTCTTTTGGCTACATAAACTTTGGAATAAATAGATCTATACTTATAATGCATGTTCTCCATAAAGTACCCAATCATCTCATTTTCTTGACATCCAAATGCTACTGTACGTATGTCAGGAGGATACAGCTGCACACCATACCATTTTTCTACAAACAATTTATCTGAAATAATGGTGATGGGTGATCAAGAATCAACAGTTACTTGAATGTTTCTGTTACCAATTGTCACCTCACAAACAGTATCCCCCTCATCATTAACTTTCATGGAAACATGCTATCATCTTTAAAGATAATACCATCCTTTTACTAGTATCACCATCACCCACCAGGGAATCAGGTATATGCATGTCTAAGTTATCAATGAGCATTATTTTAGATGAATTTATTCACACTCCTGCAAAATGTCCTATCTCTTTACACTTAGAGCACGAATTACCAATTGCAGGACAATTGTATCATGGGCCAAATGAGTCTTAGACCCACATTTAAAGCATACATTACCCTTCTCATTTTTCTTCCCCTCCACCTTATTTTGTGTTGCTGTTTTAGTTTCACATGAAATTGTATTCACATTTTCACAGGAAGGCATCTTATTTTTACTCATATCTTTTGACGCCAACACAAATCTTTCAATTCCCCTAGCTATTTCAAGAGTTTCTGCTAAAGTGAGATCCCTAAAACATAATATTCTTTCTTGTACATTGGAATTACAACAATTCGCCACTAGCTCATCTCTTCGATATTGTTGAAGAGGTCCTACAAACTCACATGATGAAGCTAAAATCCTTAATTCAGCTACAAATTTATCAATTGTTTCATGCTCATATTGTTTACGTGCGAAAAAACTTATGCCTTTCAACAATTATAATGGGCTCTTTTTAAAATGCTTCTCTAATCTCAAAATTGCTTCAGTGAACTCATTCCATTCCATTGAAGTTTGTGATCTGAGTTGTGGCTGATGATTAAAAATTGTCTGCCCCTCCATACCTAATCAGTTATACAATATAGCTTTCTTCCTTGCAGCTGGAAAACCCACACCATCTATAGCAACTAAATAACTGTTAAATGAAATAACTGTTCTTTTTGAAGATGAAATCACCAGTCGCCAATTTATGTTATGAAACACCCTCGAAACAGATCCTGATGTGGAGGGCATATTTGATGGATTTTATTGAAGTTGAAAAGAATCAAAGGTCAAGCATCCGCAACCGAAGACCACAGAGCACAGCAGCAACTGAGGCTCTCTGGAATGTCACCTCAGAACATTCCAACATAACACACATAAGCAAAGGACAATGCTTACATAAAATAAAAGAATAAAAACAAGCTATAACCTTTTAAATACAACAAAAAATCTGCATAGTGGAGCAGAGTTTTTTCCTTGCTTGTGGTTGCCAACATTGAGTTGGTGAAGTGCAAGCAAGGAAAATCTTACTCAAGATCACCTCGTGGTGAGATTTCTCAATGCAGGCAGTCGCGGATGAATGAGACTTTGCGTTGAGAAACCTTTCATTCACATTGAGGAAGCTGCTGCTTGAGTAGAAAATCTACTTGAGTGGCAGAAAAGAATAAGCGCCCTCTTGCGCTTCTCGGGGAGCAGTTCGCACTGATTTTTCAACACGGAACAAACACCTGGCACTAAAGCTCAGCTTGATTGGCCTGACCTAGCCCACTCTGCCACTTGCGGAACTCTGCTGAGCGCAGCAAAGCTTTTTGGTTAGAACATCTCCCAGGCCTAATTTTTATTTCTTTCCAAACCTTAATCACAAACTTAGCAATTTATTGGGGGCGCAGACATTGCATTTTGCCAACCTCTTGTGACAACATCAATCACATTACAATCATCTCAAAATAATATGCAAAACTTTAAATTATATATTCTCAAAGACAATATTATCAAGAACTTTACTGCATATTTACATGAAACTGGTGCATCAGTGCTGATGTGTCAGTTTTCTTCCATTACCCATCCTAATGACACAATGAGTGTGCAGTACTTACAATATGGCGCTCATTAGGCCAATGGCCTCAACATTTTTTACGCTATTTTGGCGATTTGCTGCACTAGCATTAGAAATGTTGACCCTAGTGCAACAAAGTGCAATGAGGCCCATAGGTTTCTATGGGTGCATCATTTTAACAAATGAGAAAAATAGCACAACAGACACTTTCATGTGCTATGGGACTCCTCAATTATTCATGTATACCTCTCTTGGAAAGCATGATATATTAATTGTTTCAAATACAACCAATACCGCCACGTGAAAGGTTAAAGGGTACACTTTGGCACTACTGCAACACAACAAAATGCATCAGCATTTTTTTAAAAGAACAGTATTAAAATTCAACTCTGTTCAAATGTCACTATTCTGTCAACATAGTAGCCTGGCCAGATGCAAAAATCTGTGTATTAACATGCATCAAAAATATACTAGTTGTGACACTTTCTATCTAATTCCAATTTAGGTGTTGCTGGAATGAAGGTCACTAGGCAATTTTTAAAGGAGAATTATGGAGGTAGGGTTTATATATATATATAAATACACACACTTAAAAAATGAAAGGTTACAGGCACGTTATAGTTAGGCTCACAAAACCACAGAAATTCACCAGTTATAGCGTTACCTCACGTAACTATAACTCATGCCCCCCCATGCACATTTTTGATGTCCAAAATTTACTGAAAATATTACATTAATATTATCAATTTTGTTATCAAAGATGTCATGAGTGCCGTAATTTGTGGGGTAATTAGCAGTGCATGGTAAGGGCGCAAGTTATTGTTACCTTAGGGCACGTCCTTGTTGAAGTGCTGTCAATTAGATCTCAGCATAAGATCTGGAGGGTCATGAATCCTTCACATCCCTATCTATACAAATGTGGGTTTCCTTTAATTTCTCAAAATCTAGTGAAAGCATTTACACCAAATAACAAAAGGGTTCTTTCTGGACCAAGAGCTATGTTTCTGCCAAATTTGTTGTAATTCCGTTCAGTGGTTTTGGCGCTATCACTGTTCAAAATCCCTATGGAAAAATGAATTTGGAAAATGTGTTTTGGGATCCACTTTTTCTCTACCCCCGCTTGATGGATCACTCCGAAACTTTCCAGGCTGTAGCTGAAGTGAGAGTCATATGTTCTTGGAAATGTTTGTGAAGATTCATCAAATGATGCCAAAGTTATTAGCAAAACGAAAAAATGCTCTTTCTATAGAAACTTGGTCCTAACAATAACTACCTAGTGGTGACTGCCACTAGGTAAATTATATATATATATATATATATATATATATATGTATCCTTTAAAAAAACGCTAATTTAAAACTCGCTGTGAATCCCACACTTGGATTGGACTGGGGGTGGCGTTTAAACAACTAGGTGGTCAGGGATTGACGGTTACATTGACTAATCCTTCGTCTCCCATGTGGGTTTAGATCAATTCGGACAGACAACAGGATTGCCTTTTTTGCCACATCAGCCCTCATCTCCAGACAACACACAGTAGGAATACAAAGACCAGTGTTGAAATGTCAGGCTCTCAACTTTCACATCTGAACACTAGGACCTCACCTGCTGAGCCCCACAGGTATCATCAGTCCGCCCCACAATCTTCAATATGTACATGATTCCTCTGGCAAACATCATCAAATCCCAAGGAATCAACATCCTCTCTTACACCGAAGATACCCAGCTATTTTTTTCCCTCTCAAGTGACACTTTCACCATCAAGACAAACTTCAACCTATGCATGACAAGCGTGGCCAATTGGATGAAAGCAAACTGCCTCAAGCTCAACATTGACAAAATTGAAGTGCTGATCTCTGGAAAAAAGAACTCACCTTGGGATTCTACCAGATGGCCAGTCGATCTTGGACCAACATCCACCCCAACCAACCATGCTAAGAACCTAGGCCTCATCCTGGACACCAACCTCACCATGAATTCCCAGGTCAACACAGTCACCTCCGCATACATCCACATTCTCGGCATGGTTTGCAAAATCTTCAAGTGGCTCCCACAGGACACCAAACCTACATTCACTCAGGCCCTAATCACAAGCAAACTGGACGATGGAAAGGCACACTATGCCAGTATCCCAACCCATCTCCTTGACAGACTTCAAGCCATCCAAAAAGGCACAGCAAGAGTTGTCCTCAAGATACCAGGCCAATCCCACCCCACCCCACTCCTCAAAGAGCTCGACTGGCTCCCCTTCCGGAAGTGCTGCCAATTCACAATTCTCACGCATGCATTCAAGTCAATACACAACATGGGACCCGCATACCTAACTAATCGGCTTCACTTCCACTAACCCACTAGAGAACTTAACTCAGCATCACACGCATACACACACTGCATCAATAGAAGCAGAACGGGAGGTTGAACCTTCTCCTATCAAGCAGCGAAGTCTTTGAACTACCCCCCCACCGCATAAGAGTCTCCTCCTCACATCTTGAGTCCTGCTAGAAGCTGAAGACCTGGCGATTCAATTAGACGTCTTGCAGGGCCATCAACACTGCCTGTATTCAGGCCAGCCTCACCACACTCCTACACTCACCTATTCAGCACCTGGATACCCTCACGGGTGACAAGCAGGAGTCTGCAAATCCACTGTACATTACATTACTAGGAGATACTGAATCCTTTACCATATGTTTTGTTCCTTATTCCAGGGAGAAAAACACAGGTCATTTTCTGCCTGCTCTAAGCAAGCAGATCTTGCCAGTAAGTGGCCTGGTGGAGGTTGGGCAGTGGCCAGAGATTCTGGGAGCGCTTCTACCTGTCTAGGGGAAGCATTATCAGCTCCCTTAGGACTGCTGTAGAAATTGAGCAGTGGTTGAGCAATGCAACTGCCTGCAGCTCCAACAGCAATGTAAATGTTCCAGAGTGACCAGGCTCAGAATTGTTTATTTTAAAGGTTGCAGACCAGTTGATTTTGGGCCTAGAGACATTGGGAATCACATAATGTGGAAATTCTCTTGAAGTTACTGTTCCAGGTGAAATACAACAGTTCATAATGAGGGCCGAAATATTAACAACACGTACATTTTCAGTAAAAAATAAACATGGGTTGTATTGTGCTGTTTTACTTTTCTCAATACCACAATGGGTTATGGATATCACAATTGCTTCTAGAATTATCTGCTCAAAACAGTGCCCCATTTTTTAATAAAAAATGTCCTGAAACTTTTGTGGTGGTCTGTTACAGTTAATTTGTAGCTTATCGATCCATGTAGCACTTCAGATCACTCTGGTCCTGACTAAAAGACCACACAATTGCAGGCAAAACTTGCACATGTTAATTACCAATATTGTGGGATGCAATAACTAGAGGGTGCACAATTTGCACCCAGATACAAAATGCAGACCAAATAATGAGCATTTTTTTCTTTCCTTTGGAGGCATTTTGCTCTGTATGTTAACCCCATTTATGGGAGATTTCCCTTGCTACGAATCAGGAGGACGAACACCTATATGAAGCACAATATCCACTCTCAAACTGGAATTCACATAAACTCATTCACTCTGTTTGCAGTTAAACCATTGAAAACAATCTAACACGAGAGAGTGACATTGTCTGTAATGGATCCACATTTAAAATATGCATTAGTTCAGTGCTTAATTTGAGCCAGTGATTTCCGGTGCGGGGCACCAGCACTTATGTTTGAGGGCTGGCACCTATTTTTCTGCCTCAAGCATTTACTGCAAGCATAAGACACATATAGGAAAGACAAGAGAAGAGAAAAACGAAAAAGTGTCACAAAGGGAGAAAACAGAAAGCTGCAAGAGTGAGCTCAAGGGGTAGAGAGTAGCTGTAAAGAAATCAAAGAGGCCCAAGATGGTTTTAGGATTACAGTGCCTCAGTACTCCATGCTTGCACATTTAATTGCAGCAGACCCGTGTTTCAGGGGAGAGAGCTTTGGGCACAAGCACGTTTTATTCACAAATTAGGCACTGTATTAGTTGCAGCTCAGAACTTTACTTCCTAGAACTGGCATAGCCTACATGTTTCCTTTCTATATTTATTTAGCATACATTAAATCAGTTCCTTTGAGCTGACAGAGACACTGAAATTATACAATTACAGCACCGTTCTCATCATGTTCTGATTGTAGCTGAGGTACGCATCCTGCCAGGAGAATTCCACGTCAAAGCAAATGTTTGGTTGTGAAATAATATCTTTCAAGACTTGCTGTTTTTTTACAATGGTCACAGAATGAGGCAGTGGGAGAAGGAGGTCTTATTCCGCCAAGGTCACAGCACTTGTCTGACTTTTGGGCAGAATGGCGTAAACTTATCATCAGTTCATGTTGATGTAAGGCCTACTTTTGTCACCTCTTACCCTGCCTTCCATTTAATGGTTCAGTCGGCCGCTTAGATCCTCAGTAAAAATATAATGGTTCTTTGGTGCATGGACACCAGAATTTGACTGCACTGAATTTCAGCAACTATGAGATTTCTCACTCATCATGAAAAACAAATGCAGGGACCTGGGAACACCAAGTACATTTCTATTCAGTTTTCCTAATTCCAGGGAGAAATCTACTAACATTTATTGAATGCTCCAAGGAGGAGGAACATATCAGCAGGAAGTCTGGTGAGGGGGAGGGTTCCTAGGGGTAGTGAGTCACAACAAGCTTCAGGATTTCTGGGGGAGCATTGATTGTTCTCCCAGTATGCTTGCATGGGTTGGCGGGGGCTGGGCAAGGGCATACTTGGTGAGTGAGATTGGGGGGGTGCAAGCTTCAGATTTCTCAACAATCACACTGGCATATCTTGTTAAACTACATTGTAAGAAGCAGTGGAAAGCTTAAGGAGCAGTGGAAAGAGGGAGTAGTGAAGACTGTTAGGTGTGTATGTGTGTTTTTGTCTGTGTGTGCATGTAAAATTCCAAGGTAAGAATTGGAGAGACTTCTCACCATACCTCACTGAAAGCACCTGTACCCAACTATTCACTACAAATACATTTTTTAGAGGGGTGTGACACCTCAAACACCCTCCCACCAAGCTATGTCCCTGGTGCTGTGCTGGACTGCTTCTCACAGTCCAGGCTGCCTGTAGAAGAATCTGGTATTTTTGGACCCAGAATCGTGGGCAGCAATTGCCAACAAGCTACATCTGGCAGCTGGTAATAGAAGTAGTAACCCCGGATGGTTTAATTCACAAAGTACTTAAGAAAATCAGCCACTTAGAAAAGCTCTATAAGAATCACCAAGAAATGGGGTAAAAGTGAAGGAACTTAGAAATATCTACTGCTTGCACATCATTCTAGCACTTTTGACCTGGTGAACCATGCTAAACTATGGCAGGTCTTAATAGATCAGGGTGCCCCAAATGACATTGTGAGTCACCTTTCCCAGTTGCATTACCACACTAACTTCTTGTGTGTGGTATGGGAAGGATGGGGACGCAAAAAATAATGTTCTGGTGACCCGGAGGACTAGGTAGGGATGTGTTCTAGCACCCATGTTATTCTCACTACATATAAATGGGGTAGATGGTTATCTGCAGAAGATAAATGCAGATGCCCCCAGGGTGGGTTCCCGTATCACCCCCATTCTTCTCTTCACAGATGATGCAGTACTTTTATCCAGGACGGCCATCGGCCTTCAGCACGACCACTAATTTTGTTATCTTTATGAAAAGTAGAGATCTAAAATTGAACTTAACCAAGACCTACACTATGTTATGTGGGAAGAGGTTAACTAAGAGGACATGGCATTTTGTGAATGAACCCTTGCTAGAAGTGAAAACTTTCAATTATCTGGGTATTGTCTTCTCCCGTGATGGTGATTGGTCACCACATTAGAAAGCGGCCAAGTTACAATTTATAAGGACTACAGATACCTTCTTGGCTTGGCGAAGATGATAGGCAGTAAACCATTATGAGGAATTATCAAACTGTACAGAAGTAAATGTATTTCAGTGGCCCTCTATGGCTCCTCAGTATGGGGTAAGGATAAGTGTAATGTACTACAGTTGCAGGAAAACCTTTTGCTACAAAGGCTTCTGGTGGTTCCAAAGTCGACCCCTGCTTACATTGTACACAAAGAATTGGGATTAGAGTATATGGAGGACAGTACTGATGTAAATGTATTAACTAATTGGCATAGTATATGGACAACATTGTAAAGAGAACCAACAAGAAGGGATATATGTCTATTTCCTTCAATACATATATCAAATATACAGAATTACATGCCATTTATTGTGATAGTGTTGATATGACTATGTTTGGATTTATCAAAATTGAATGTACATAGTATGTTAAAAAAATATGATTATAAGCTATGAATATTGGATTTTCTAAGTATTGAAGGACAACCTGATCATTTAGAAGTTATGAATGTTGGATCATCTACATGTATTGGAGGATGTTTTTGATAATTTCTGTTGGCTTTTTCAATGTATGTTTTTATGAAGGGAAGAGTATGAATGGGGGGTACGTATGATATCACATAAGGTGTGTGTTTATAGTTTCATGTTTATAAGTAACTATTGTATAATTGGTTTGTTGCCCTTTACATGTACCATGCACATTATAACTTTCCCTTTCTAATGCGAGTTAGAGTTGCCACATGAATTAAACATATGATAGTATATGGACAAAACAGGGTACTAAGTTTACAAGGAAAATTATCAGGGATTGCTTGGGCCTGGATCACTATAGGAAAATCCTGAAGTTTTAACATATAAAACGGTTGCTGACAGATTTAGGGGTAGATTGTAATCCTCTAGAACCATATAGTATTTTGCAATTCAAAAAAAGAGAAATAATATCGACCTAGATAGTAAGGGAAACCACCGGGGGGGTCAGGAAAAAATGAAATCAACAGTAGATAGATACTCCAAGGGAGTAATTGATCAGGGGATCCAAGACTATTTAATTATAATGAAAAATGATAGTTTGCAGTGGATCTGCTATCTTCTGGCTTCCCTAAAATGAAATCATGTCTTGTTACCTTCCAAGGTGCCCATATGAGGGAAAGGCAAAACAGATGACTACTTATTTTGTACTCTTTTGCAAATACTATAAAGATTTCAGATACTCCACTATACATCCTCTCTTTCTATCAGAGGAAATTCAAAGCCACCAGGAGGTCCTTATTTAAAAAGAAAAACAACTACCAAACATGTATTCATGTTGTGCCATACTTGAATATATCAAGAAGGCAACCCGTAGACGCAAATCACTCACCCATTCAGATGATTTGCTGTATGAAGACATTCCTAATTCCAGTTGATCACTGATCCGTTATCGTTAAGTAAGTTTGGATTGATTTGTTTGTAAAGTAGAAGGATTAAGATGCGATCGTATAATATCAATTAATTCCCCGGGATCACTGTTTTAAGATAATGTACTGTGACTGGCTGTGTCTAATAAACTTATTGATTGAACGTATTTAAGTGTATTTATTTGTTTTCTCTCACATACATTTGTTGTATAACATATTTTTAACGTTTTAATCAAATGATGATATTTATGTTTTAAAGTACTTTTATTGTATGTTCTTTTATAGATTTGATTACAAACCAGAATTAAGATATTTTGATGATGATGAATCACGGGCTCTAGCGTTTGCAGAAATGATCATTCCAGACCTGGGATTGATGTAATTGACAGGGATGTGGTTTCTAATCAGAAAACACTGGGAAATACCTGTAGTACACTGGCTACAACTAGGATTGAAAATGGTGCCAAACGTATTTTATGACTACTTAGGGTAAGAGAATTGACTTTTAATGCTCGCATTTTAGAAATACCTGAACTGCCTCTATATTTATTGTTAGTGAGAGGAGAGTATTTATACTTTCCACAAAAATGATATTATTTCAAATAGGAAATACTGTTTGCATTGTGGTTCGTCTTCCCGTGTAGATATATATGGTAACCGAGTTGAATTGGAAACAAGTGAGTGCTTTAAAAGCACACACAATTAATTTTCCAAATGCTGAGCACATTCCTGCTTAGCTTGCAATGCATTCACTTTTGTTTTAGAAGCCCAGGTGTCTGAGTTTTGAGCAAGTGCCAGATTGTTTTTTTTTTTCAAACAAGAGTGATAAATATGTGGAGCATTAAAAGGCAAAGCTGATGTGAGGAAGAGGTAATCATTTCTTTGCTTGTGTATGTGAAGACGAGAAGAGGTGGGAAGCGTCTGGAGTGCCTTTCTGATGCCTCCATGTGTGGCAGCGAGGAATAAAAAATACTTCGCGAGTGGGAACTGCGTCTCTGTAGGTGCGACTATTCATCTTGGCTCACAGCTATATAATTAAGAACACGTTTTTAGCCAAGATGATTTAAAAGGAGGCTGCTTTAACAGTAAATGTAAAATTCTTTGTGGAGCTGTCAGCAATGATGTGTCACTCCAGTTTTTAAAAAATCTTCATTCAGTGCAAAAATATACGAGAGATACGAGCAGAGCTAAGAACAAAATAGATGTTTAAATGCCGCTCTAGTATAACATGTGTCATATTTTAAAAGTTAAATAATCTAGACTTTCTCATTAGACTATCAGTTAAAAATTCCCAATTTCTTTAAAGAAATAGTAGCTTTTTAGATTGAATCGACACGTATATCACGCATCTCTAAGCAATTTTGGCATTCTTTAATTGAAAAGAGTAGCTTCTAATTAGAAGCAATCTAAAGACCAATCACATTAGATGCGACTCATCTTCCATTTCCTTCACTTAATAAAGCAGTTGACACTGCATTGGTTTGAGATCCCTATGAGATGCTGTTGTAGTTTGAGACCTCTGTCTGGACAGAAAAACACATTTCCAATTCTTTAGATCCTGCTTGATGTTAACATGAACACATTTAATAAGTCAATTTTGGATTCTAAAATATTTGTGAGGGTATCAAGTAGAATACCATGCAGATAAGTGACTCATTGATGCCCTCTTTTAGCTGGTTTGAGTATGGCTACTGAGGCACCTTTGGTAATGCAGTCACTGAAGCAGTCTGAATGCATATTTTAAGACTGATAACCAGTGGCCTCATTAAGTAAGGGGTTCTTTGCAACTGACTGAGGTGTGGCTCACCTTTAACTAGGTGGGCTGGGTGCCCATGATTGCATATGATATGCTGCCCCAATGATAACTACAAATTTGCGCTGCCTTGGGAGCAGCAAATTAGTGAAAGCCACTGTGGGTTGTACAGTGACTGTGTGCCACTTTCTGTGGCATAGCCAGCGAGCCTCCTGACATAGTTTTTGTTGCCTCTACGCCTGAATGCATAATAAAGCACGGGTGCAGAGGCAAAGTGTTTAAACATTTACATGGGATCAAGCTCCCATGCAAATAAGGGAAGGCCGATATAACAAAATGTCGGTGCTACATGCATGCCAAATTAGCCATATTAAAGAAAGGGCAATGCGAACATTTGTGTCCCCTTTTGTAATGTAAGAGTGTCCCAGGGGTGTCAGAATTTTGCACAAAACTGTAGTGCCACCTTAGGGTATTTTCCTTAATATAGCTCCAGAAGTGTCAACTTTTAAAGATGCATGTATGTCAGAACCATTTTCAGAGGGCCATAGGGCTCCCAGGGGGTACTGGGCCCAACTGTGGTGGTTCAGGTATCTTTTACTCCTGATGTCTTGGGGCCCGCCCTACTATGGATCTCAAGCTACTAGGCCAAGTACCTCATTGGGGAAGTGTAGACAGAGACATTGAACATGACTTACAAATCAAGGGTCACACAGTACGAACAATAAATCAATGTCCAGTCAAACACGTACTTTTATACAAACAAAAGAAGTATTTTATTGCTAACTCTACACATGCGAAGATATACCACAAAACACAATCCTCTTGAGGTTGGCGCTCTACTAGTTGTCAAGCAAATCCCTGTCCACTCCCCTTTGTGTAACATGTTCAGGGCTATTCCCCAATCACTGGTGACCACATCCAGGGAATGAACACTGGACCTCAAGAGTTCCCCTTTTGACTCTTCAGGAGTTTAGTCAGAAGTATCTGTGGTGCCGCAACACAGTTAGCAGGGAGTCCCCTGGGGGCCAACTGGCCCAGTTGACTTCTTACCCACTCTTCCGACTGGAGCTCAGTGAGGGTTCAACATCTTCCACAGTGTCCTCGGCAGCTGTAAGATCAGTCAGGTGGAGTTCCCTTACAGGTGGGTCCAACCTCAGCCTCAGTATCTCATTTGAGTAACAACACAAATCCTTTGGCACGTTGGTACCCGCAGCCCCCCTTGGCATATGGAGTTGCTTTGGTACTTGGACACCATGGGTGCAGACTATCTTGGTGAAAACGCCACCACAGAGACAGTGATGGCGTTGTAATTTAGTAGCGATTAGATTAAGCATTAGCAGAAGACATCTTGTATTTAGCAACTATTGTGAACATTTCGCGGTATCCGTTTTGTATTCATGGCAGCCATTTTCTCTGCCACATGCTGCCATGTGCTCGCCATGTGCTCTGTCCTACCTTCCTGTTAACTACTCTTGAAAATCTGTCTAGTGACAAGTTATATTTAGTATCTCCCACTTTGCACATGCCCAGTAAGGTCTGCAGCTGTAAGTAATTAGTAACTGACAGTAATGTGTCTACTAGTCCTTGACAACTGTTAGCCCCTCTTACCTGTCGACTGTGCATTTCCATATGACCTTATATGTATATAAGTCTTGCTTCTTTAATTGTACCACCTCCTTTTAGCTCCTGCGTGGGTATAAAAGGACCATGCTCTCTTAGTTCAGTGTGCTACTTCAAACATTACCGAAGGGTGCTGTTTGAACTGTAGTAACACCTCATGAGGTTTAATAAACTTTGTCTTTTATTTCAGTTTCTGTGCCAACTTCTTCCTATATGGTCTGAGGACTTTGTGCAGAGAAGGGCAAAACCCTTGCACTAGTAGGCCTTGCTGAGGCTTACTTCGACAATGGGTCCCAGGTATTCAACATGGATAGCTTGACCAGTGCCCCCCTCAGGGAAAGGGGGCCATTGCAGCATGGTGGTGCTGTTTGCCAAGGCACACATGACACCACTCTCAGCTTAGTCTCCTGCAGCCCTCTATTGGCATATGGGGGTTGCAGAGCCAGCACAGCACACATGCAATGATCCCATTAGTGCACAGCCTCACAACTCGCTTAGGGAATAGCCTCGAAGGGCCCCCCACTGGACCTCCCTCCCTCCACTTCTCTCCTTTTCCTCATTAGGCACACTGGTCTTAGCAAGCAGGTAGGTGCTGGTGATTTGGAATCCAGGACAGTTGGTTCTTGGTGTCCTGGGTGATGTCCCTTCACCCAGCAAGGATATTAGCTGGCCTCTGCTCCCACTCCTGGTAACAGGTAGAAGTCTTGCAGAGCTTCGCATTCTCACACACTCCGTCTGGCTCCTTGGGAGATGATACTTTTTGGGTTCTCCATCTTCTCTTCCTAAAGCCAATTTCCAAACAAGAAAATGCAATTTAGGGTCTGAATCTTTGAAGTTTTATGGGGTCCTGCTTCTTTTGAAGTGGGCACTTCTCCTTTTTTCCTTTCCTGAAAGACTGTCTGTCACAGCAGGCAAAACTCCAATGCTGGTTGTCCCACAAAATAATTTATGGGAATGACCAGAGTTCTCACCTGGATATCAGCCACCGTTTTATATGCACCAACATGTAAATCCTAGACCAGCGCCACTATATTTTATGCTGCCCTTATTATCCCCATCTCCCTTCCTGAAATGCATCCAGGCTCCTTCCTTCTGATCTATCACTGACCCAAAAAGCAGTCTTTTGAAGTGTAAAGGGAGTCTCTTCCTTTTTCCTCTAGTGTGTGTTCCCCCAGCTCACAGGAATGCAAAAATACGCAAATATGTTTTGGGAGTTTATTCTCCCCACATGTCTTCATCAGCCAGGCCTGTGCTTCCCAAGCTGGAACCAAGGGGCCTCAACGTAATGTACCATTACAGGCACACTTAACCAGGGTACATTCAAAGTACACTTACTGTCAAGCACTAGTTCCTCCATGCATTGTACCCTTGCCTGTAATCTTGCATTTAGCACACATGCTCAGTCTGTATGCACTGTTCAGCAATGAAGCAATTCTATATTTAACCAGGATGTGCTATTTACAAACACACACACTGTTACCATGAGCGCGCTGCACAGCTCTTCACCCTGCCTGATGCATTAGACTTTGCACAAGCACACATAAACCCAGCATAAGTTCTTACTGCACACACACTGCCCATCACTACACCTCTTGCATCATGTATTTCTCACAGGCATACATACACCCTGTCCATGCACTAACCACATGCATACTGCACAGTACAGCCCTATCCCTGTACAGTACACTTTCTAGACACACATACAACCAGTTCAGATTCACAAAACCCATCCTATGCAGCACTCCACATTTACCTGATAAAGGCCAAGGGATGAGTTAAGCTCAAAGCAGCAGGATCTTAAAAAGCTGAGTGAGCCTATAGGCCTCACTTCAGTGACACAGGGTAAAAAGTTTCTGTTATTTGCAACTGATCACTACAAGGTACGTTGCCACCACTGAGCTCATGCTGCTTAGCTTCTGTTGACGGCGGTAGCCTTACAACTCTATGAGGATAGCACTTTGGGCATCCCCTCCCAGTCCAACAAGACCACAATGCATGAGACAGGCGAATGTCATGGTGTACATGTATGATTTATGTCTGCCCTTGTCAAAAAACTCAACATTAGGTATACAGGCAACAGTACATCTAGGAACTCAGGGCAGGGGTACACGTCTCTAATCATGCAGAGGACTTTTCCATCCCAACAATATACATCATGAAAACAGTTCTGTTAATGTGACATTGCACATGAATTGGAGAAAACACGGACCTAATGGAAAATGATTTGAAGTTTCACCAGGGTGGAGTAGAAATTTTAGAAACCTAAGAAGGCACAAATTTGATTTTGAAGTTTGAATGGGCAACTTTCAAGGCATCTCTTTGACAGATTTCTAAATACTGAGATTTACTCTGATGAGAATGAGGCTACACAAGCAAATGATTCTGCTAAGAATGTGTTATAGCTAATTTGATTTGATTTTTTTATGTTCTGTGCAATCTAATGGCCCAAAATCAAAATAAACATCCATTGACCACAACAGTACAAGGCACCCTGATAAAATGAACAGAGAAAAATTGATACAGAATGAATACTATCAACATACCTATAATTTAAAGCAACTCATACAAAACAACAAATAATATGGAGAAACACATAAATAATTACACCAGATCCCCTGATGTACTGCGGCAGCTTAATCTTATTTATTAACACTTATGTGGCGCTAAGGTGGCCTTTTCCCTGTGCCATATTTACAAAATTTGTTAACCTTTGCATTACATTATGCCTGTATAAGGCATAATGGTATGCAAAGGGGGCATTTCTCAGTTAGTGGGGCCGAAAAAATGGCTCAAAGGAATATAGAGATTTCTTTGAGTCATTTTTTTGGCACTTTTAATGCCTGTTCAGAGCAGGCGTTAAAAGGCAGCACTTCATTGTTTACAATGGGCCCCTATGTACTGTTCAGGGTTAGCGCCCACATTTTGGAGCTAACCCTGAATAGGACATCAATAGCATCAAACATTTTGACGCTGTTGCCCCCTACCCTGCGCCATAGTTTGCCATGTCTTAGATACGGTGCACACATGGTGGCAGTAGGGAGTTCTAAGGGGCGCAAGGAAAGTGATGCTGCACTGGGTGCAGGGATGCTTTCCTTAAATCTGCCAATTAGTATTTAGGGACTTTGAGACCCTAGTAATTCCAAAGCTTTATTTGAGCCTTTCATGATTTTTCATTTTGTCAGTCTTTCTGTAAGGAGTATGTCCTATCAATATGAAAAACTAATGCATAGAAATATGTCGTCTGACAAATGTTGGTAGGTTCAGTGTCAGCATAGGCTGCTAGAGTGGCTTTCAAGATGGTGGCAGAAGGTACAGTGTCTCATTCAGACCATTCTTGTTATGCTTCCAAACTGCTCAGCAGACCCTATCTATAACCGTTCACTGCATGATAATAGCAGTCCTGCTGCTTAGAGGGACATCACTGGGTAAATGAAATGTGCTAATTATTCTGCTAAATTCACGTGGTTCTTCACATGGGTTCAAGTGAAGTTTTGAAAACAGTTTACAGCCAAAATAGCATCATAGACCATCTAGCATTTTTATTCTATTTCTCAAAGCTGAAGTCCCCAAACTAGAAGTTTTTTTAAAAAAAAGTTCCTGATTGTATAGGGAGTTTTTCCAGTGCTTGGAGGGGGAGGGGGAGGGGCATCATTTTCTTTTTCTGGCTCTGACCGTCATGCTAGGGAAGCATTCATTGTCAGAAATAAAAATGAACATTTAATTTATCCCACCCTAAGTAAACTGCCAAAAGATGTTAAGCAACCCATCATTATTGGAAACTTGGCAGTTGCTTCTGCTCTAAATGATGTCGTGAAAACAACAGTTAGTGTGATGGAACATCTACCAGTCTTCAGGAGATTTCCATCCCTCCCAGGTCTAAATGAGCCTTTAAATGTTTTCATTTTGCAGTTGTGTGATTCTGAATTTATACCTTTGCTGTTCTTATGATTTTCCCAATAAAAAATTCTCCCAAGAGCAATAATATAACTAGCTCAATTACATGAAACTAAGGCCCTGATTTATACTTTTTTTGCGCCGCATAAGCGTCACGTTTTGACGCAAAAGCGGCGCAAAGTTACTAAATGCAATTGTATTTTGTAAATTTACGCCGCTTTTGCGTCAAATCAAATCAAATCAAATCATTAACATTTATAAAGCGCGCTACTCACCCGTGTGGGTCTCAGGGCGCTAGGGGGGAAAGGGGGGGGTTATCGCTGCTCGAACAGCCAAGTCTTTAGGAGTCTCCGGAAAGCGGAGTGGTCCTGGGTGGTCCTGAGGCTGGTGGGGAGGGAGTTCCAGGTCTTGGCCGCCAGGAAGGAGAAAGATCTCCCACCCGCCGTGGAGCGGCGGGTGCGAGGGACGGCAGCAAGTGCGAGGCCAGCGGAGCGGAGGGGGCGGGTGGGGATGTAGAAGCTGAGGCGTCTGTTGAGGTATTCCGGTCCCTTGTTGTGGAGGGCTTTGTGTGCGTGGGTGAGAAGACGGAAGGTGATCCTTTTGCTGACTGGGAGCCAATGCAGGTGTCTCAGGTGTGCGGAGATGTGGCTGTTGCGGGGTACGTCGAGGATGAGGCGGGCCGAGGCGTTTTGGATGCGTTGCAGGCGGTTTTGGAGTTTGGCGGTGGTCCCGGCGTAGAGGGTGTTGCCGTAGTCCAGGCGACTCGTGACAAGGGCGTGGGTCACGGTTTTTCTGGTGTCGGCGGGGATCCAGCGGAAGATCTTGCGGAGCATGCGGAGAGTGAGGAAGCAGGCGGAGGACACGGCGTTGACTTGCTTGGTCATAGTGAGAAGAGGGTCCAAGATGAAGCCGAGGTTGCGGGCGTGGTCTGCGGGGGTCGGTGCGGTGCCGAGGGCCGTGGGCCACCAGGAGTCGTCCCAGGCGGACGGGGTGTTGCCGAGGATGAGGACTTCCGTTTTTTCAGAGTTCAGCTTTAGGCGGCTGAGCCTCATCCAATCTGCGACGTCCTTCATACCCTCTTGTAGGTTGGTCAAAACAAGTCGTTAATGCAGCGCAAAAACAGTATAAATGAGGGCCTAAACCTAACTTCGATTTAAGTTGCTGGTCTGACACTGCATTACTTCCTCAATACCACAGACACCATGCTTGAGAACAATCTTCGGATTTTCAATTCTGCTGTTATGTGTTATTAGGAGTTGAGATAAGGAGTATTACATGGTTAAAGTCACATACATAGTCAGCAACTGCATGATAATTATAGTCCTTCTGCGTGCAAGGATGGCCTATGTTTGGTGCCTGAAGTTTTTTATCTTTCTTTTCAGAGAATTTCCCTGGGCCACTGCAGATGCTTAGACATCAACAAAGAGGTTCACTGACAAAATATCGAAACCCTAAATATTGTGATACAGAAATATTGTTTGAAAAATATCGAGCACAAAAATATTGCTTTCCTATACCTAAAATTGAAAATACCAAAAATATCAGAAAAATATTTTTACACAAATGATGAAAAATAGATAGAATAATACAATTAAAAAATATATATAGTTAAAAATAGTAAGCATTACAAATATTAACATGTAACTGTAATATAATGTAGATTAAGTATATTGAAACAATATATAAATTATATATATAAATATATACTTGTTTAAACAAACACACACACATATATGTATATGTTTAATTACATATACATAACGTAAAACTATTGTTAAAATAATAATTGTAATTGATAAATCAAATAAAGTAAACAATATAAAAAATACAATTTACTAAAAATATATTACATATTACAAATATTACTAATTAAAACACATAATTTAAAATAAACAGAAACATAATAATAATATAATTTTCAGCAATATAAAAAAAACTATACATTTCATAAATAATACATATAATATTCCTACTCTACTCTGTGCAACAGTAGGGAAACTGTTGGACTCAGGAGGGGTAAAGTTTACTATTCCCACTCTATTCTGTGAAACAGTAGGGAAAGCGTTGGACTCAGGAAGAATAAAATGTACTATTCCCACTTCAGTCTGTGCAACAGTAGGTAAAGAGTTGGACTCAGGAGGGGTAACATTTAATATCCCCACTCCTTTGTGTGCATCAGTAGGGAAAGCTTTGGACTTTAGAGGGGTAAAATGTACTATTACCACTCCAGATTCTGCAAAAGTCAGGAAAGCATTGGAAAGTGGAGGAGTAACATTTATTATTCCCACTCCAGTCTGTGCAACCACCTGAAGGAGGGTCAATACTCAGTCTGGATCCAGGTGGGTCCAGGTGGTATTCATGATGGTTGGAGCCTTTTTGTCCCTGAGGCTCTGATCAGGAGGCCAGACAACTAGCCCTTGGAGCCATTCTGGTGGTCCTGGGTTCAAGAAGAAAAGCAGATCTCAAGAAACAGGGCAGTCATCTGGAGGCACAAGGCAGGCTTAAGGCAGCAGGGCAGTCCTCTTGGTGCAGAAGGGCAGTCTTCTGAAGTGCACAATAGGCCACAAACAGCAGGATAGTCCTCTGAATATGGGTCTGAGGGTCCTATTTTTATACCTGCTGTCAACTTTAAGGTGGAGGTAAATTCTAGAGTTTTTCCCCCCACAGGTGGTGTTAGAATTTCCTTCCCCCCTACCCTGATTTCAGGATGTCTGGGAGCACAAAAGGCTAGAATTAAGTTATTTGTGTGTGCACTGAGGCAGTGTCTTCAAGGTGTAAGTGGGGATGTGCACATCTGCCCCCCTCAATCCAGTCAGGATGGCCTATCTTGCCACCACTCAATCTCTCCTTTGTGTGACTTCCTGGGAGTACTACACAAAGGCCAACTGCCAACTACACCAAGTCATGTGACCCAGGAAATAGGCTGCAGGTGCCAAATGGTTAAAACATACCATTACATACATTACATACCATACATGCTGACATACCATTAAGAAGATTTTTGAATTACAATTCCTTAGACACCAAACATGAGCTTTCTGCCTGCCCCCTTGCAAATGTTATCACTTATTAAATATAATAAGACAATCCAATGTTAACCTATGGAAGATGTAGGCCTGACAGTAAAGGAAGGCAAATGTGTCTGTGTTTTACCACCAGGACATGTAAAACTTACAAATATATGTCAAACCTTTTACATACAGTGCACCCTGCCCTGTGGGCTGTTTAGACCCTAGCCTAGGGGTGACTTATACATATTAAAAGGAAGGCCTAGGCCTGGTAAAAAAAAAAAATTGCCAGGTCAAAAAAGCTGTTTAAAACTGCACACACAGGCTGCAATGGAGGCAGACATGTTTAAAAGGCTATTTAGGTGGGTGCACAATGAGTCCTGCAGCCCACCATTGGCATTTAAGCATAGACGTAGTGGCAAACTCCCTGTTCAGGTGCAATTGCACCTAATATGTAATACCATTTTGGCCACATATCGGAGTTTGCACTCTAAATAGTATTATCAGCCTTCATGCATTTATGGTTAGTCTTAATTTAGCTACCTGAAAAGCTAATTGGTTAATAGAGTGGTACACATGTAAGGATCAATTCAGTAAACTTCAGGAAAATGTCATTATTTCACACTAAGTTTAAGGTACCCTAATTCCTTGGCATCACTCAGACATGTTTCTAAATTGAGAAAGGAATAATGCGCTTATATGGATGTTATTTATACTGCCCCACTTGAGTGTCACAGTGCACCAGTGTTATAAGCTGGGAAATGTGCTCACTTTCCAGAGAATAACAATGGACCTCCGGACAATGAGCAGTACCATATCAATAAACCAGTTGGTAGCGCTACTGCTTTTTTATGGTTGAATAAGCCTAGGCTGACACACTATATAGAAAATAACCCTGTGCGCCCCGTGATTTCAGCCAATGCATGAGTGACTTCCTGCAATATTGATGCCGCTACCAGGCAGCTCCAGAACATGTGGACTATATCTGCTTTGGGTGCACTACATCTAGGGAAGATTGAGGTGGATCCGAGGGCCTTGTTCAGCTGTGCCACGGTGAGGTAGGCCCTATGCAGGATATTGTGTTGGAAGTATTCTAACTTATCTTTGCGAAAGAGCGAAAGAGATGCATGGATATACCAAAGCCCTGTCCCATTCTTTCTGCATCAGGTCTCGCCCTCTGCCTTCTTTCCACTTCTGTCTAGTGGACTGCAAGGAAATGTATGGCATGTATGCTACGGACAGTATGAACCATGTGATCAGTCAGTGAACCCTGACTATGGTATGGAGCGTGTGGACCAGGGGATGTGATTTTGGCTCTGTGTCGACTATCTGCCAGTCATTGCTTTTCGGCCACCAATCTACTATGCACCAAGAAGTGGCCTGCTGGTAAGTTGTAAGCTGTCTGGAGCTGTGCAACTGAGATCAGTGCGTCATTTTGAAAGAGGGCTCTGAGGGTATCAACCCTGGTGACCTCCTATTCCTCTAGACCCCCCATCCCAGCCAGATTTGTGAAGGCTTGTACGGAGCTAATATGGTTCTCTGGCATATATGGTGTTATGGCTGGCATTAACCAGAGACTCCTGTGATATCTGGCGTGTGCTATTTTGAGGAGGCTATTGGACTGAAGGCGGATTTTGCCCTATGTTAGGAAAGCTTCTCAAACTATAGACCTTGCTCGTTCTAATGTGGGGGAGCCCAGTTCTTCAAGTAGGCATCCTGCTAGCCAATGGGATAGACATTGGAATTGGGCCACTAAGCAATTTTTGAAGTTGGGGGATCCTGTTCCCCCTTTTTCCACTGGCAGCTGGATCATGTGTAGTGCAACATGGTGCCTGCTCTTATTCCACAGGAAGCCCCCCAGCATTTTATGAAGTGCTCAAAAAGTACTGCGATGTATGTATACTGGAAGGCTGGGAAAAAAATGTAGTAGGTGTGGTAAAAGCACAATTTTAGATAGGGACATTCTTCCTTGGACAGTGAGCGTGAGAAAGCTCCAGAACACCATTTGGGGATCAGGGAGGCAATGGTACTAGTGAGATTGCCATCTATAAGGTCCTGTGGGCATGGTAGATTTGGATGCCTAGGTATTGGAAGGTGTGTGGCTCCCAGTGTAATATGTGTGTATTACATTGTCAAGTGCTGTGGTGGCCAGTCAGGGCAGAGTGGGAACAGATGTGACTTTGCCCAGTTCATCGCCAATCCTAAGGCTACTATGAACTCCATGAGGACATCTCTGATCTCCGCTATTCCTTTCCATATGTGTCAGATGAAGATGAGCACATTATCCACATATATAGAGATGATGTGTGTTTCATCTCCAAACGGTATGTCCCATGTCTGCCCCTTTTGTCTGAGCCGTTGTGCCAGCAGCTCCATCATTAGAGCAAAAAGGGGCAGGGAAAGAGGACATGCCTGTCCTGTCCCTCTGATTATTGTGAAAGGGTTTGAGATGCACTGTCCAGTCTTCACAAGGACTGTAGGGTTCATGTAGAAGAGTCTGATAAGGTGCTGGAGTCTACCTGTGATACCCACAGTTGTGTCACAAACATGAACTCCCACTCTATTGTGTGAAATGCCTTCAGTAGGATGAACTCTAGAGAAGTCGAGTACTGCCAGTGGATCAGCGCTAGTTCCTTCATTCTGTGAAGTGTACAGATGTTTAGGGTGGTTGATCTGCCTGGGATGAAATTATTTTGATCCCTGTGGGCCAAGGAGTGGTGCACTCGCAGAGGCACTCCCTAATGATCTTACTGAGTTATTATGGTCAGTCCTGATTATGGACAGTGAGTGGAATAATGTCATCTTGAAGGGGGTTTTATTTGGCTTTAGGAGGGAAACAATTAAGGATTTGCCAAGTGTCAGCGAGAGTCGGCCTTCCACTAGTGCACACTGATAGAGTATGAGCGGTTTGGGAGCCAATAGGTCCACATAGGCTTTGGAAACCTCGACTGGAAGCCTAGGAATCTTGCACGTGGCAGAGCCACAGATGTCCTATTAATCTCTTGTTCCGTGATAGGTGCATAATGGTTCTCATGGGCTAGAGGGTCAACAGTCGGTAGACTGAGTCTGCTGAGGAAGTCCCGAATTTGAGTCTCACGATTTATGGAGGGAATCATAAAGATGCTGGTAATGGGCTGTGAACACTGCATTTATGTCAGCTTGGCTGACTACCAGGGAAGTCAGTGATGGACGGATCATGGTGATTGAGGCAGTCGGTGTCACGCTGCTCAGCAACCATGCCAGCAGGCGGCCTTCAGAGTGCATTTTTGGTAAGCCATAAAGTGTAGACACCTAAGTTGTTCTAGTGACCATGATCACTTTAATTTACTGACCATGGAGCACCACTTTTAGTGCTTCCCATTCTATAGGCATGATGGTAGCATTGCCCCAGTTCTATGCCAGGTATTGGGCAGTGCCTCACCTTTTGTGCCATGAAACACAGGGTCTTCCAACATGGCAGGCTAAAATTGCCATACGAGGAGAGGGACAGGATGTGCTCCACTGAAGGTGTATTTGCAGCAGGTTGTTATATCAAAAGGTCCTCCCTAAGTACTCTGCATTTAAGACTAGGGGATGGATGGCCTTATGACAGAGTATTCCATCTAGGTGCGCATACAAATCATGTGAGGGTGAGTAATATAAATACTCCCTTGTGTCTGGGTGTAGGGTGCACCAGCTCTCCAGCAGGGACCAGTGTGTGAGCCATTGAGTGAGGCCCGCGGTTGCTGCTCCTACAGGAGAGGTCGGTAGTGGGGAATGTGAGTGGTCTAGGGTAGGGTTTAAGACATAGTTGAAGTCTCCCCCTATAATCAAAGGGATATGTGCCAATCTAGTAAGGATAACTGAAAGACGGGCCAGAAAGGCTTGTTGAGTGGTATTTAGTGCATAGCTACTACCTAGAAGGAGGGGGAAGCCATCTAACTGTCCCTGTACAGTACATAATACCCTTCATGGTCTTTGTCTGTCACAGTGCAACAAAAAGGGACCTAAGGGCACACCTATATGAGGGCTCCATTGGCAAAGTCTGAGTAGGTGGTACAATAGCATTGCCTGCGCAAGCACTTCTGCAAACAGATATCCTTCCC
Source organism: Pleurodeles waltl (assembly GCF_031143425.1). Lineage (NCBI taxonomy): Eukaryota > Metazoa > Chordata > Amphibia > Caudata > Salamandridae > Pleurodeles > Pleurodeles waltl. Next base: position 85,176,219 of record NC_090439.1, read on the forward strand.
CCGCTATGTATGTTTCTTGGAGGGATGCTATCTGGGCATTGTGACACCTGATGTATTGCGAAAAGGCATGTCTCTTGTACGCTGTCCCCATGCCAAAGATATTCCAAGTAATTAACCTCAGTCTAGCCATTGCGCATTCATGTGGGGGCAGTATGGGTGGCAGGACACAGAGAGAAAATATGGTGGGGTTGTCACAATCTGAGGTGGAGGTATAGGGGTTGGTGAAGCCTGGGGCTGGACCAAAATGTGCTGTATGATGTAGTAAATTTGCAAAACAGAACCATCAACACCCTTCCCAGGGCAGCAGTGAAAACTGCAGCTGCCCTAACATATAGCAAATAATCCCATGAGTGGGGGACTCCGGGATATGAAGTTACACATAGAACTCCAACCACGGAGAGTGTTCAGGGGTGGCTGATGTTACTTGATGTGGTGTCATCCAACAGCTAGAGGTGAGAAACATGAAGAGGCCACTGACATGGCTGAGTGACCCATTGTGGCTCAATGAGATATAGGATCAAATAAGAACTATAGCAGGTCTCTTTAAAGGCAGTCCTTAGATATTTTGCTTGCCTGGATACAATCTTGGCTTCATTTGGTAGTCTGCAATTACTTTATACCATCGTGTTTTTGGTCTGTGGTGTGACGGTAGGCAACATGATCGAAGGGATAATGATGTTGAGGCGCTGGAGCCAGTCTCGGAGAGGACATCATTAGAGACCTGCGGTTGGAGGACTGCTGATCTGACTCCAGGCTAGTTGCAGCTGACAGGACCTGATTTTGTTCTTCATAAACCTGTGCAGGGGACGGGCAACGTCCATTCCAGCCTCTCTAGCCCCCTGGCTCTTTCATCTGTTCCACTGATTATGTCTATCCAGTCCGGAACAGTGCATTGATGTAGTCGGGGTCGAGGACTCATAGCAGCGCTGTTCTACATAGTCCCAGGCATCCAAGGGCTCAGTGAAATATAGCTGGTCTGATTGACCAGCCATTTTAGTTCTGCCAGAAACAACAGCCAGTAGTGAGTCTCTCCTGACAACTTGCTTCTTTACTCCCAGAAAGGATTCTCTGCAGTACTGTACTGCTAGTGTATAATCTCGGAATAGGAAGATGTGTCTGTTGTCACATAGCAATGGTTCTGCAGCAGGAGTCACATGTAAGATAGTTTCTTTGTCTCTAAAGTTCATGAATCTGACCAGTAGTGGCCTGGGGGGTGACCTCAATTGTGGTCGTGGTGCTGGCACTCAATAGGCCCGCTCCTACTAAAAGCATGTTGACAAGTGTTCCTTCTCCGTGGTTGAAAGGACGACTGGTCATCTTTCAGTTTCTTATTACTGTTTTTTGTCAATCAAGTGGTAGTTTATTTAGACCATAGTCTATAAAACCAAACAAATGCATTAATGCATGAGAAATAAAATATATATATATACCTAAAATCAACACTTCTAAGCCTACATAGCCTTTAAAGGCATTCCCAATGCACATATTACATAAAAGTTCATATTTAAAAGATGCATCATTGCCTCACTACGATGAATAATATTGTACTTTAAGGAAATCAGTTTGAAAAGTAGAAATGTAATTCTAAATAAAATGTAAACAATCAAGTAGTAAATGCACATTAAAAATTATTGCTCTGTAAGTTTTATGTACATTTCCAGGCCCCATCTGGGAATTAATTAAATGACTCATAATTTATAAACATATAATTAAAATTCACCTGAAATCTGAATAAAAACTTGCACAACTGATGGTCTACTAATGAGGATATTTACGGGTTTGCATAATTCTCCTGCCATAGTTCCAACATGTGCTAGCAGAACGTTTCTAGAATAAATAATGGAGATCACTGAGCCTTGATTCTCTTTCACATGCCACCCTCCAATCATTTTTCAGGAGTTGGAGCAGCTCAGCAACCTTATAATTCCCAATCTATAACTTTGCTGACATTTTTACTAATCTATTCCTAACCTTCCCAGCCCAAACACTTTCACTACTAGAAATGTATTTGGCACAAAGGGATGACATTCTTGGTTCCACCACATCCCAGAGTTGTTTTCCAAAAGCTCACAGTGGATTTCCAAGCTAGAAATTCCATGACTGTACTTCGGTTTTGATTCATCTGGCCAAACTCATAGTGCTGTGGGTAATCCCAATACTTTTTCAAACATTTTCCTTCCCATTTATTCCAGTTAGGGTTGGAGCTAAGACAAAGAACCTATGTCCCATAGACTCCTTAAGAGGGAACCATAGCTTCATATGCTACTACAGGAGGTATTGAGGAGCTTCAAAAATATTTTCTAACTTTAACTATCCCTCCTGCCATTGACAAAACCCAGACTTCCCCAGCCTCCATATCCTGGGACCAGTTTGATTTCTCATTAAAAATCATCCCTAAATAATAATAAGCAATAACCATCTCTACTTGTTTGTCTCCCTTTTTCCATGTGTAAGGTTTGGATTATTTACCAAATGTAATATTTTTTGTTTTATGCATGTTGATGTACAAATCATTAGCTGCACAATGTCTACAATTGTTTCAATTTTGCTTTTGAGCCCAATGTATGCCAAATCAATGAATGCCAAATTGTTGGCATCTAGAATACTCAATATGCGTCTTCCTCTATTTTTGGCTATAATGTTTTCACTTGCCACAAGCATTAGGGTGGTTGACTAGATGCAAAGAAAACAGTGTGGGGGACCAAAGCACAAAACAAAAAATAAAATCCAGTTTTTTTCTACAGCTGTTTATCCAATTGACCAGAAACTAAAGCAGTACTCTATGGCTGAGTGTCCCTGCTTAAAAACTCCATGTTCAATTGACATTAACTTGTTGGACACTATCCATGCATTCATAAGCAGTAAGATAGCTTTAGAGCAGGGGTCTTCAAACTCGGGGGCGGGCCCTCCTAGGGGGGTCTCAAGTGATATCAGGGGGGTGCTAAGCTCTGGCCAAAAGAAGCATTATGCTGATAACATGGCTTTGTTTTAACTTGAAAAAAAATGAGCAGAAGCAAATTGCTCTGAAATAGGACATTAATAACATGTTTTGTCATTTATAGCCAAGCTGGGAGTATGTGTCAAAAGGGAAGGGACATCAAATCCTCATCAAAACCCCCACCCTCACTTCTAATAACCACACTGTGGATACTTTTACACCTTAGTCTGACCAGAATAGTATGTTTGCCATCACGTATTTCATTGCATTTTTTAAACAGCAGCAGAACTTAACTGAAATGTTTAAATATGTGTAGACATATTTAAGCATTGTCAATATAAAACATATTATGTGAAGCATTCGGAAGGGGGGCTGAAGATTTTTTTTTTCTCACTGGGGGCTGGTGCATGGCATTAAAACGTTTGAAGATCACTGCTTTGGAGTATAACTAGGCCCCAGTGTCACTTAAACTAATCGAGCAAACATTTTTAAGATCGGCTGGGTCATTTTTAAAAAATGTATAGGCTTTATTATATACCCTTTAAAGCTATCAGGACTATTTCCTGAAGTAGTTACAGAAATTATGTTTTTTTAAGAAAAGTTAGCCCACCATTTTGAATTTGACTTTAAAGTAATCGCTGGTAGGTCATCTGGTCCTGCAGCTTTTGTCTGCTTTTTTAGAGTTTATTATTTTACCTAGCAACTCCTCTATTAGAAGCTTTAACCCCTTCTTTAACCCCTTCTGTGGCGGGATGTAATGGTTACGTCCACCGGCCCAGTGCCCTGGACGTAACCATTACGTCCTCAGACATGAGCACAAGCGCTCCCTCCGTGGGCTTCCCTCCCACCCCCCCAAGGCAGAGTCCCCCTTAATCAGAGGCCACCTCCCCATTGCGCTGGAAGATCAGCTTATCATGTGATGGGGGCCTGAGACGCTTCAAAGGGAAGGAAATAACTTTCCTTCCCTTTGAGGTCTCTCAGAGCATTTCAGAAGCCGGATCGTGAAGCGATCCGGCTTCTGAAAAGCCCACTAGACACCAGGGATTTATTTATCAATAGAAATTGGCATGATGGGAGTGACCCCTTGGGCAAGGGTCGCTCCCCAGGAGGGCAATTATTTTCAAGGCCATTTCTGCTCCCCCTTGGGGCAGATCGGTCTATTGTTATTAGGCCGATCTGACACCAGGTGGGGTAGAAACCTCTAAGCGCCAGGGCTAATTTTTTTTATTTAAAAAAAAACGTTTTTTAGAGGTGGGGAGCGACCTCTTAGGCAAGGGTCGCCCCCCTAGGAGGCACATTATGTTTAGGCAATTTCCGGCCCCGTGGGGGCAGATCAGCCTATTTTTATAAGGCCAATCTGCCCCCATGGGGGCAGAAACCACTAGACACCAGGGAGTTTTTGTTTTAAGGTGAATTCACACAAGAGGAGCAACCCCTTAGGCAAGGGTTGCTCCCTGGGAGGGGGCAAAATTATTTTAGGCCATTACTGCCCCACCTGGGGGCAGATCGGCCTATTGTTATTAGGGTGATCTAGAAACCTCTAGGCTCCAGGGATCATTTTTTTTTATTTTTTATTTTTTAGAGGTGGCGAGCGACCCCTTAGGCAAGGGTTGCTCATCTAGAGGACAAATTATATTTAGGCCATTTCTGCCCTTTGGTGGCAGATTGGCCTATTTTTATGAGGCCAATCTGCCCCCAAACCACTAGACACCAGGGAGTTTTTTTAAAGGCAAATTCACGCAAGGGGAGCGACCCCGTAGGTAAGGGTCGCTACCCCAGGGGGGCAAATTTATTTTAGGCCATTTCTGCCCTCCCCCCCGGGCAGATGAGCCTATTGTTATTAGGGCGAACTTTAAAAAAAAAAAAAATATGTTTTGTTTTTTAGAGGTGGGGAGCGACCCGTAGGCAAGGGTCGCTCCCCTTGGGGGCAAATTGAATTTAGACCATTTCTGCCCCTCAGGGGCAGATCGTCCAATTTTGTTAGGCCAATCTGCCCCCAAGGGTGGCAGAAACCACTAGACACCAGGGATCTTTATTTTTTCACGCTAGGGGAGCGACCCCTTAGGCACAGGTGGTTCCCCTGGGGGGAGGCACTGGAGATTTTTTTTTTGTGCCAATTTCACACAATGGGGGCGACTGCTTAGGCAAGGGTTACTCCCCTGGGGGGGGCAAATTTATTTTAGGCCATTTCTGCTCCCCTTGGGAGCAGATAGGCATATTTCTATTAGGCCAATCTGCCCCCAGGGGGCAGAAACCATTTAGGCACCAGGGATTGGTGTGTGTGTAGGTGTGTGTTTTCTTTTGGGGGGCTGCCACTTGGGTAAGGTTCGCTCCCCATGGGGGCACATTACTATTGGCCATATCTGCCCCCTTTGGGGGCAGATTGGCCTATTTTTGGTAGGCCCACTTGCCCCCAAGGGGGGGGCAGAAAGCCCACCACAGACCGGGGAAGATTTTTTTTTTTTAAATAGGAGGGTGGGGGTATTGCCAGACCCCCACCCCAAATAAATGGGGCCAAAGTTGTTCTGCCCACCAGTAGGGAGATGGGGCAAATACCTGGGGGGCAGAAAGTCTACCAGATGCCAGGGAATTTTAAAAAAACAAAAAATAGTGGGGTGGTGGCTACCAACCAGTATGGTCCTAGATATGCCCCCACCCCAACTGAAGGGGGGTAACAGTCTTTCAGCTCTCCCCCGCACACTAAAACATCTTATCCCAGGGCAAGCAAGAGGACATTTGATTATTTGGGGTTTTGATTTTACATTTGGGCTATGAGAGCTTGGCTAACTCTGAAAATTGTCCCACTTGGAATGGTGAGGGCTGCACTTCATGGACTTTGGGAGAATGCCATGTAGAAAAATCCACAAGACCTGGACACATCTGAAAACTAAACATCTGGGTGATTGCAGGGTGGTGTGTTTCACCTACACCCCACACCATTTTCTTCCCCACAATGCCCTCCAAACCTCCCGCTTTTCTGGAAATCACACATTTTTCCCACATTTTTATCAAAGGAACCTTGAATCTGCAGGAATCCACAAAATTCCTACCACCCAGCATTGTCTCATTCATACTGATAAAAATTATGCTGCACTTGTCAGCCTAAAATTTTTTTTTTTTCAAACTGCCCTTTTGGACCCGCCTTGGTTCCCCCTCAATTTCAACATGTTTTTGGCTCTTCCCTGTCACAAGCACTTGGCCCACCTACACAAATGAGGTATCATTTTTGCCGGGAAAAAGAGGGGAACATTGAGTGGTAGGAAATTTGTCCCAGTACGGGGATCACACACAGAAATGTGGGAAAAATCAGATTTTTTTAGCTAAATTTGAGGTTTGCTGAGGATTCTGGGTAAGAAAACATTGGGGGATCCACGCAAGTCACACCTCCCTGGACTCCCTTGGGTGTCTACTTTCCAGAAATGTCTGGGTTTGGTAGGTTTCCATCGATGGTTGCTGAGCCCACAACCAAAAACGCAGGTGCACCCACCTCAGCCCCCGCAAAAACAGGTAGTTTTGTATTTGATAATTTTGATGTGTACAGCTAGTGTTTTGGGGCATTTCCTATTGCGGGCAGTAGGCCTACCCACAAAAGTGAGGTACCATTTTTATCAGGAGACTTGGGGGAACGCTGGGTGGAGGGTGGCTCCTCTCAGATTCCAGAACTTTCTGTCACCGAAATGAGAGAAAAAAGGTTTTTTTGGCCAAATTTTGAGGTTTGCAAAGGATTCTGGGTAACAGAAACTGGTCAGAGCCCCAGAAGTCACCCCATCTTGGATTCCCCTAGATGTCTAGTTTTCAAAAAAGCACAGGTTAGCTAGGTTTCCCTAGGTGCCGGCTGAGCTAGAGGCCAAAATCCACAGCTAGGCACTTTGTAAGAAACAGCTCTGTTTTATGTCTGAAAATGTGATCTCTCCATGTTGTGTTTTTGGGCATTTCCTGTCGTAGGCACTAGGCCTACTCACACAAGTGAGGTGCCATTTTTATCGGGGGACTTGGGGGAATGCTGGGTGGAAGGAAGTTTGTGGCACCTCTCAGATTCCAGAACTTTCTGTCACCAAAATGAGAAGAAAAAGTGTTTAGAAGAGTCCACCAGACATAATGGTATATTGCTTTAAAACATCTGACATCGCAGGAAAAAGTTACAGAGTAAAACGTGGAGAAAAATGGCTGTTTTTTTCACCTCAATTTCAATATTCTTTTATTGCAGCTGTTATTTTCTGTAGGAAACACTTGTAGGATCTATACAAATGCTGAATTCAGAATTGTGTCTACTTTTCAGAAATGTTCAGCTTTCTGGGATTCAGCATTTGTTTCTCACCCATTTCTGTCACTAACTGGAAGGAGGCTGAAAGCACAAAAAATAGTAAAAATGGGGTGTGTCCCAGTGTCGCGTAGGTTCTCATTATTCTCCTGAGACTACAGGATTTTGAGCAGCAGAATCACCTGTGGTGTGGGAGACGGAGTCTAACCCACTGCGGGTGACACCTGTCGCTCCAATGCGGGTTTTGCTCCGGCCAACTATCAGTGCCTCATCCCTACCAAAGGATAGTGATGATTGAGCAGCCAAGCGCATGACATACTAGGCTTCTCAGGGAAGTCGTGGTTACTCAGGTCGCATCCGGTTCTCTCATTTTCAATTCAGTCTCATATATAAATGACAAACAGAGGCAGTATATGTTTCAATAATGAGTTTCAATAAAGTGACTGCATCTTAGATAGAAAAGCGTGAGCTGCAATAACCAGGACGACACAACATGACAGTATTAAAATTGTGACGAGAAGAGTGACGCATAAAAACAACAATATCGTATTGTCACTATAATCGAGGGACTATATCCTATCTTAGTTGTAATTTGAGCACAGCATGTTAAGCTCTAATTCTGCCTTTCAGGTTCCCCTGGGAAGACATCAACCCCCATACCTGAGCAAAGGCCTGTGGTCTGCGTTAGCATCTGTAGCGCAGTAATCAGCAATCAGCAATCAGCATACAGTCGTGGTTCCCTGGCTGGAATCTCCCTCTAACGTGTAAGGGACAAGGAACTGTTTCTATAATAACACAGCTGATGTTCTGAGAAAAAGTCCCTACGTAAGGATGTGTATTTTCTACGAATGTTGGAGACTAAGGGCTATATTTATACTTTTTGACACAAAACTGCGCTAACGCAGTTTTGCGTCAAAAAAATTAGCGCCGGCTAATGCCATTCTGAAGCACCATGCGGGCGCCGTATTTAATCAATGACGGTAGCCGGCGTTAGCCGCCGGCGCTGCCTGGTGTGCGTGAAAAAAAATTACGTACACCAGGCAGCGCTGGCGTAGGGGGAAATGGAGCTTGGGCGCCAAAAAATGGGGCAAGTCAGGCTGAGGCAAATTTTTCACCTCAACCCGATTTGCGCCATTTTTTCCGACTCCCAACCCCCATTGAAATGACTCCTGTCTTAGCAAAGACAGGAGTAATGCCCCCTTGCCCAATGGCCATGCCCAGGGGACTTATGTCCCCTGGGCATGGTCATTGGGCATAGTGGCATGTAGGGGGGCACAAATCAGGCCCCCCATGCCAAAAAAAAAATAAAAAAAAATACTTACCTGAACTTACCGTAATGTCCCTGGGATGGGTCCCTCCAGCCTTGGGTGTCCTCCTGGGGTGGGCAAGGGTGACAGGGGGTGTCCCTGGGGGCATGGGAGGGCACCTCTGGGCTCCTTCCGAGCCCACAGGTCCCTTAACGCCTGCACTGACCAGGCGCTAAAAAACTGCGCCAAAGCGGCTGGACGTCATTTTTTTTGACCCGCCCACTCCCGGGCGTGAGTTTTGCCCAGGAGTGTAAATACGGCGCACATGCCTCGGAGTCAATTTTTTAGACGGGAACGCCTACCTTGCATATCATTAACGCAAAGTAGGTGTCCACACTAAAAAATGACGCAAACTCCATGGACTTTGGCGCTAGACGCATCTAACGCCAAAGTATAAATATGGAGTTAGTTTTGCGTCGGAATTGCGTCAAAAAAAACGACGCAATTCCGGCGCAAACAGAGTATAAATATGCCCCTAAACTTCTACCATGTTCACAGGCAATGTACCGAGCTGCAGCCTTGAATGAAGCACAGAGTGATCAAGAATGTTTTGTTTGAGAACAGAGTGCTGGCCTAGGCAAAAACAGTTAGATAGATGAAAATAAACAAGACCGTAAAAATGGTTATTGTAATAATAATAAAGCGTAGCTGAAAAAAATATATCTAGGTTAAAGTGCACAGCGGCCTAGTGTGTTTAAACAACATGCATGGAGCTATAACTAAAATGGCTACACAACACCACTAAAGTGTCAAAATTGTGTTGAAAAATTGGGTTTTCTAATTCAAGTCTGCCTGTTCCTGAAACCTGGGAAGATGGTGATTTTACCACCGCAAACCCTTTGTTGATGCCATTTTCAAGGAAAAAAACACAAGCCTTCTTCTGCAACCCTTTTTCCCATTTAAAAAAAAACAAACAATATTTTCACTGTATTTTGGCTAATTTCTTGGTCTCCTTCAGGGGAACCCACAAGGTCTGGGTACCTCTAGAATCCCTAGGATGTTGGAAAAAAAGGACGCAAATTTGGCATGGGTAGCTTATGTGGAGAAAAAGTTATGAGGGCCTAAGCACGAACTGCCCCAAATAGTAAAAAAAGGCTTGGTACAGGAGGGGAAAAGGCCTGGCAGCGAAGGGGTTAAGAACTCCTTCTTGGGGGGGGGGATCCCGCATACCTCTATATATCAACTCAGATGCTTTTTAAATATTACTTAAATAGTAGATCCACTCATTCCTCAGAAACATATACCTTATTGGTTCTGTTAAATTCTTGCAACCCACCTGTACTAGTTTCCAAAAGTGTTTCATGTCTTTCTCAAGTAAGAGGAAAACATTTCCTACCAACATTTCCTCCCAAGTTGCTCTATAATGATTGTTTCTTAGTATTTATCAGAGCCTGATACTGCATTTTCACCCAATTAAACAGTCATCTCTCCCTCATACCTCCCTCATACCCAGAGGAGACTGTTTTTGTATTTCATCAGTCTCCTTTTCAAAGCTTGACATTGTCTATAGAACCAAAGCTGTTTGTTTACCATCTTGAGTGATTTAGAGCTTCTACAGATAAAACTATACTTTTTAACTAATTAAGTTAAATAATCTACTATCTCAGTAGTTATATGACTATATCATTTTAAAACCTCAACATCTGCCTCCCCTATTAAGAAAGGCTTCTTTACTTGGTATTGCCTTATCTCATCAAATCTAGTATTCAGGTGCTTGGGAAATGTTAATGCCAAAGGGATCACTGTAAGGAAATGCCTCCTTGGCATGGTTACCCCCTGACTTTTTGCCTTTGCTGATGCTATGTTTTGATTTGAAAGTGTGCTGAGGCCTTCTAACCTGCCCCAGCACCAGTGTTCTTTCCCTAACCTATACTTTTGTTCACACAATTGGCACACCCTGGCATCCAGGTAAGTCCAATGTAACTGGTACCCCTGGTACCAAGGGCCCTGATGCCAGGGAAGGTCTCTAAGGGCTGCAGCATATCTTATGCCACCCTGGGGACCCCTCACTCAGCACAGACACACTGCTTGCCAGCTTGTGTGTGCTGGTGAGAACAAAACGAGTAAGTCGACATGGCACTCCCCTCAGGGTGCCATGCCAACCTCACACTGCCTATGCAGTATAGATAAGTCACCCCTCTAGCAGGTCTTACAGCCCTAAGGCAGGGTGCACTATACCATAGGTGAGGGCACCAGTGCATGAGCACTGTGCCCCTGCAGTGTCTAAGCCAAACCTTAGACATTGTAAGTGCAGGGTAGCCATAAGAGTATATGGTCTGGGAGTCTGTCAGACACGAACTCCACAGCACCATAATGGCTACACTGAAAACTGGGAAGTTTGGTATCAAACTTCTCAGCACAATAAATGCACACTGATGCCAGTGTACATTTTATTGTAAAATACACCCCAGAGGGCACCTTAGAGGTGCCCCCTGAAACCTTAACCAACTACCCGTGTAGGCTGACTGGTTTTAGCAGCCTGCCACACTCGAGACATGTTGCTGGCCACATGGGGAGAGTGCCTTTGTCATTCTGTGGCTAGTAACAAAGCCTGTACTGGGTGGAGATGCTATCACCTCCCCCAGGCAGGAGCTGTAACACCTGGCGGTGAGCCTCAAAGGCTCACCCCCTTTGGTCCAGCACCACAGGGCACTCCAGCTAGTGGAGTTGCCCGCCCCCTCCGGCCACGGCCCCACTTTTGCCGGCAAGGCAGGAGGAAATAATGAGAATAACAAGGAGGAGTCACTGGCCAGTCAGGACAGCCCCTAAGGTGTCCTGAGCTGAGGTGACTCTAACTTTTAGAAATCCTCCATCTTGCAGATGGAGGATTCCCCCAATAGGGATAGGAATGTGACCCCCTCCCCTTGGGAGGAGGCACAAAGAGGGTGTACCCACCCTCAGGGCTAGTAGCCATTGGCTACTAACCCCCAGACCTAAACACGCCCTTAAATTTAGTATTTAAGGGCTCCCCTGAACCTAGGAACTCAGATTCCTGCAGCCTAAGAAGAAGAGGACTGCTGAGCTGAAAAACCCTGCAGAGAAGACGGAGACACCAACTGCCTTGGCCCCAGCTCTACCGGCCTGTCTCCCCCCTTCGGAAGAAAACTGCTCCAGCGACGCTTTCCCCAGGACCAGCGACCTCTGAATCCTCAGGGGACTGCCCTGCTCTAAAAGGACCAAGAAACTCCAGAGAACAGCGCCCCTGTTCACCCAAGACTGCAACTTTGTTTCCAAAGAAGCAACTTTAAAGACAACAGCATTTCCCGCCAGAAGCGTGAGACTTGCAACTCTGCACTCGGCGACCCCGACTCGACTGGTGGAGAAACAATGCTTCAGGGAGGACTCCCCGGCGACTCCGAGACTGTGAGTAACCAAAGTTGTCCCCCCTGAGCCCCCACAGCGACGCCTGCAGAGGGAATCCCGAGGCTCCCCCTGACTGCGACTGCCTGACTCCCAGATCCCGACACCTGGAAAAGACCCTGCATCCGCAGCCCCCAGGACCTGAAAGATCGGAACTCCAGTGCAGGAGTGACCCCCAGGAGGCCCTCTCCCTTGCCCAGGTGGTGGCTACCCCGAGGAGCCCCCCCCCCCCTTGCCTGCCTGCATCGCTGAAGAGACCCCTTGGTCTCCCATTGATTCCTATTACAAACCCGACACTTGTTTGCACACTGCACCCGGCCGCCCCCACGCTGCTGAGGGTGTACTTTCTGTGTGGACTTGTTTCCCCCCAGTGCCCTACAAAACCCCCCTGGTCTGCCCTCCGAAGACGCGGGTACTTACCTGCTGGCAGACTGGAACCGGGGCACCCCCTTCTCCATTGAAGCCTATGCGTTTTGGGCACCACTTTGAACTCTGCACCTGACCGGCCCTGAGCTGCTGGTGTGGTAACTTTGGTGTTGCTCTGAACCCCCTACAGTGGGCTACCTTGGACCCAAACTTGAACCCCGTAGGTGGTTTACTTACCTGCAAGAACTAACAATCACTTACCTTCCCTAGGAACTGTGAAAATTGCACTGTGTATAGTTTTAAAATAGCTATATGTGTTTTATTTGAAAAGTATATATGCTATTGTGATTATTCAAAGTTCCTAAAGTACTTACCTGCAATACCTTTCATGCAAAGTATTACATGTAAAATTTGAACCTGTGGTTCTTAAAATAAACTAAGAAAAGATATTTTTCTATACAAAAACCTATTGGCCTGGAATTGTCTCTGAGTGTGTGTTCCTCATTTATTGCCTGTGTGTGTACAACAAATGCTTAACACTACTCCTTTGATAAGCCTACTGCTCGACCACACTACCACAAAATAGAGCATTGGTATTATCTCTTTTTGCCACTATCTTACCTCTAAGGGGAACCCTTGGACTCTGTGCATACTATTCCTTACTTTGAAATAGTGCATACATAGCCAACTTCCTACATTGGTGGATCAGCGGTGGGGTACAACACTTTGCATTTGCTGGACTACTCAGCCAATACCTGATCACACGACAAATTCCAAAAATTGTCATTAGAAATTGATTTTTGCAATTTGAACTATTTTTCTAAATTCTTAAAAGTCCTGCTAGGGCCTTGTGTTAGTCCCTGTTAGCATTTCTTTTAGAGTTTAAAAGTTTTGTGAAAGTTTGAATTAGATTCTAGAACTAGTTTTAGATTCCTAAAAAGTATTCCAACTTTTAGAAACATAATGCCTGGTGCAGATGTGAATGTGGAGGAACTCGACCTCACACCTTACCTCCATCTTAAGATGAGGTAGCTAAGGTCACTCTGCAAAATAAAGAAAATCACAATTGGCTTAAGACCCTCCAAACAACAGCTCCAGGAGCTTTTGGCAGAGTTTGAAAAAGCCAACCCCTCTGAGGATGACAACCCAGAGGAGGATGTTAGTGACATGGAGGAGAATTCCCACCTTCCAGTCCTAACTAGGGGACCCAGGGACCCTCAATCCCTGATTCCAACTGTGATAGTCAGAGATGCTGCTTCCCTCACAGGAGGGGCCAGCACCTCTGAAATCACTGAGGATAGCCTCAGTGAAGAGGACATCCAGTTAGCCAGGATGGCCAAAAGATTGGCTTTGGAAAGACAGATCCTAGCAATAGAAAGGGAAAGACAAGAGATGGGCCTAGGTCCCATCAATGGTGGCAGCAACATAAATAGGGTCAGAGATTCTCCTGACATGTTGAAAATCCCTAAAGGGATTGTAACTAAATATGAAGATGGTGATGACATCACCAAATGGTTCACAGCTTTTGAGAGGGCTTGTGTAACCAGGAAAGTAAGCAAATCTCACTGGGGTGCTCTCCTTTGGGAAATGTTCACTGGAAAGTGTAGGGATAGACTCCTCACACTCTCTGGAAAAGATGTAGAATCTTATGACCTCATGAAGGGAACCCTGATTGAGGGCTTTGGATTCTCCACTGAGGAGTATAGAATTAGATTCAGAGGGGCTCAAAAAACCTCGAGCCAGACCTGGGTTGATTTTGTGGACTACTCAGTGAAAACACTGGATGGTTGGATTCAAGGCAGTGGTGTTAATGATTATGATGGGCTGTACAATTTATTTGTGAAAGAACACCTATTGAGTAATTGTTCAAATGATAAACTGCATCAGCATCTGGTAGACCTAGGACCAATTTCTCCCCAAGAATTGGGAAAGAAGGCAGACCATTGGGTCAAGACTTGGGTAACCAAGACTTCCACAGAAAGGGGTCACAAAGCCTCCCCAGCCTCCCCAGGGGAAGAGTGTTGAGACATCCAAAAACAAAAATAGTAAAGAGTCTTCTTCAGGCCCCCAAAAACCTGCACAGGAGGGTGGGCCCAGAGCCTCTTCACAAAACAATTTTGGGTACAAGGGTAAAAACTTTGATCCCAAAAAGGCCTGGTGTCGTAGCTGTAATCAGCCTGGACACCAAACTGGAGACAAGGCCTGTCCCAAGAAAAGTACCACTTCTAACTCCACTACAGCTAACACTGGAATGGCTAGCCTCCAAGTGGGATCAACAGTGTGCCCAGAGCAAATCAGGTGTCACACTGAAGCTACATTAGTCTCTGAGGGTGGGGTGGATTTAGCCACACTGGCTGCCTGGCCCACTAACATGCAAAAATACAGGCAGCAGCTCTTAATTAATGGGACAAGTGTAGAAGGCCTGAGGGATACAGGTGCCAGTGTCACCATGGTGATAGAGAAACTGGTTTCCCCTGGTCAATACCTGGCTGGACAAACTTATCCAGTCACCAATGCTGACAATCAAACTAAAGTACATCCCATGGCTATGGTAACTTTAGAGTGGGGAGGGGTCAATGGCCTGAAACAGGTGGTGGTCTCCTCAAATATCCCAGTAGACTGTTTGCTTGGAAATGACCTGGAGTCCTCAGCATGGGCTGAGGTAGAACTGAAAACCCATGCAGCCATGCTGGGTATCCCTGTACTGGTGTGTGTCAAGACAAGGGCACAGTGCAAGGCTCAGGGTGAAAAAGTAGAGCTGGAGTCTGGAAAAAGGGCCCAGCCTACCAAGAGGAAAGGAAAGACAGCTGGGAAACCAGCTGCAACACAACAACAAAAAGGGAACCTCTCTTCTCAGGAAGAAGTTCTGCCCTCTGAGGGAACTGAGCCTATGGAGTTGGAACCTTATCAGGTTGAGCTCTTAGGCCCAGGGGGACCCTCAAGGGAGCAGTTGTGTAAGGGGAAAGAAACCTGTCCCTCTCTTGAAGGCCTTAGGCAGCAAGCTGCTGAAGAGTCCAATGGCAAGAAAACTGGAACACATAGGGTCTATTGGGAAGATGGACTCCTGTACACTGAGGCAAGAGATCCCAAACCTGGTGCCACTAGGAGAGTGGTAGTGCCTCAGGAGTTCAGAGAGTTCATACTGACCTTAGCCCATGATATTCCTCTTGCTGGGCATTTGGGACAAACCAAGACGTGGGAGAGACTAGTTAACCACTTCTACTGGCCCAACATGTCCCAGAAAGTCAAGGAGTTTTGTGTCTCCTGTACCACCTGTCAAGCCAGTGGTAAGACAGGTGGACATCCAAAGGCCCCCCTCATTCCACTTCCAGTGGTGGGGGTCCCCTTTGAAAGAGTGGGTGTGGACATAGTGGGTCCACTTGAACCTCCCACAGCCTTAGGAAATATGTACATACTAGTAGTAGTGGATCATGCTACTAGGTATCCTGAAGCTATTCCCCTTAGGTCGACTACTGCCCCTGCAGTAGCCAAGGCCCTCATTGGTATCTTTACCAGAGTGGGTTTCCCTAAGGAGGTGGTGTCTGACAGGGGTACCAACTTCATGTCAGCATACCTGAAACACATGTGGAATGAGTGTGGAGTGACTTATAAATTCACTACACCCTATCATCCACAAACTAATGGCCTTGTTGAGAGATTCAACAAGACATTAAAGGGCATGATCATGGGGCTCCCAGAAAAACTCAAAAGGAGATGGGATGTCCTCTTGCCATGTCTGCTTTTAGCTTACAGAGAGGTGCCTCAGAAGGAAGTAGGGTTCTCACCCTTTGAACTTCTGTTTGGCCACCCTGTAAGGGGACCACGAGCTCTTGTGAAAGAAGGCTGGGAGAGACCTCTTCATGAGCCTAAACAAGACATAGTGGACTATGTACTTGGCCTTCGTTCAAGGATGGCAGAGTACATGGAAAAGGCAAGTAAAAACCTTGAGGCCAGCCAACAGCTCCAGAAGTTTTGGTATGACCAAAAGGCTGCAATGGTTGAA
Organism: Pleurodeles waltl; assembly: GCF_031143425.1. Lineage (NCBI taxonomy): Eukaryota > Metazoa > Chordata > Amphibia > Caudata > Salamandridae > Pleurodeles > Pleurodeles waltl. The sequence continues at coordinate 85,192,454 of NC_090439.1, forward strand.
TTTCAACCAGGGCAGAAAGTCTGGGTTTTGGAGCCTGTGGCTCCTAGGGCACTTCAGGACAAATGGAGTGGCCCTTACCCAGTGCTAGAGAAGAAGAGTCAGGTCACCTACCTGGTGGACCTAGGCACTAGCAGGAGCCCCAAGAGGGTGATCCATGTGAACCGCCTTAAGCTCTTCCATGACAGGGCTGATGTGAATCTGTTGATGGTAACAGATGAGGACCAGGAAGCTGAGAGTGAACCTCTCCCTGATCTCCTCTCATCAAACCCTAAAGATGGTTCAGTAGATGGAGTGATCTATTCAGACACCCTCTCTGGCCAACAGCAATCTGACTGCAGGAAGGTCCTGCAACAGTTTGCTGAGCTCTTTTCCCTAACCCCTGGTTTAACACACCTGTGTACCCATGATGTGGACACAGGAGACAGGGTGCCTGTCAAAAACAACATTTTCAGACAGTCTGACCAAGTTAAGGAAAGCATCAAGGTGGAAGTCCACAAGATGCTGGAATTGGGAGTAATTGAGCACTCTGACAGCCCCTGGGCTAGCCCAGTGGTCTTAGTCCCCAAACCTCACACCAAAGATGGAAAGAGAGAGATGAGGTTTTGTGTGGACTACAGAGGACTTAATTCTGTCACCAAGACAGATGCCCATCCCATTCCAAGGGCTGATGAACTGATTGATAAATTAGGTGCTGCCAAATTCTTAAGTACCTTTGACTTAACAGCAGGGTACTGGCAAATCAAAATGGCACCTGGAGCAAAAGAAAAGACAGCATTCTCCACACCTTATGGGCATTATCAGTTTACTGTTATGCCCTTTGGTTTAAAGAATGCCCCTGCCACCTTCCAAAGGTTGGTGAATCAAGTCCTTGCTGGTTTGGAGTCCTTTAGTGCAGCCTATCTTGATGATATTGCTGTCTTTAGCTCCAGCTGGCAGGATCCCCTGGTCCACCTGAAGAAGGTTTTGAAGGCTCTGCAATCAGCAGGCCTCTCTATCAAGGCATCCAAATGCCAGATAGGGCAGGGAACTGTGGTGTACTTGGGACACCTTGTAGGTGGAGGCCAAGTTCAGCCACTCCAGCCTAAGATCCAGACTATTCTGGACTGGGCAGCTCCAAAAACCCAGACTCAAGTCAGGGCATTCCTTGGCTTGACTGGGTATTACAGGAGGTTTGTGAAGGGATATGGATCCATAGTGACAACCCTCACAGAACTCACCTCCAAGAGAATGCCCAAGAAGGTAAACTGGACTGTAGAATGCCAACATGGCTTTGAAACCCTGAAACAAGCAATGTGCACAGCACCAGTTCTAAAAGCTCCAGATTACTCCAAGCAGTTCATTGTGCAGACAGATGCCTCTGAACATGGGATAGGGGCAGTTTTGTCCCAAACAAATGATGATGGCCTTGACCAGCCTGTTGCTTTCATTAGCAGGAGGTTACGCCCCAGGGAGCAGCGTTGGAGTGCCATTGAGAGGGAGGCCTTTGCTGTGGTTTGGTCCCTGAAGAAGCTGAGACCATACCTCCTTGGTACTCACTTTGTAGTTCAAACTGACCACAGACCTCTCAGATGGCTGATGCAAATGAAAGGTGAAAATCCAAAACTGTTGAGGTGGTCCATCTCCCTACAGGGAATGGACTTTATAGTGGAACACAGACGTGGGACTGCCCATGCCAATGCAGATGGCCTTTCCAGGTTCTTCCACTTAGAAAATTAAGACTCTCTTGGGAAAGGTTAGTTCATCCTATTTCGTTTGGGGGGGGTTGTGTAAGGAAATGCCTCCTTGGCATGGTTACCCCCTGAATTTTTGCCTTTGCTGATGCTATGTTTTGATTTGAAAGTGTGTGCTGAGGCCTGCTAACCAGGCCCCAGCACCAGTGTTCTTTCCCTAACCTGTACTTTTGTTCAAACAATTGGCACACCCTGGCATCCAGGTAAGTCCCTTGCAACTGGTACCCCTGGTACCAAGGGCCCTGATGCCAGGGAAGGTCTCTAAGAGCTGCAGCATATCTTATGCCACCCTGGCGACCCCTCACTCAGCACAGACACACTGCTTGCCAGCTTGTGTGTGCTGGTGAGAACAAAACGAGTAAGTCGACATGGCACTCCCCTCAGGGTGCCATGCCAACCTCATACTGCCTATGCAGTATAGATAAGTCACCCCTCTAGCAGGCCTTACAGCCCTAAGGCAGGGTGCACTATACCATAGGTGAGGGCACCAGTGCATGAGCACTGTGCCCCTACAGTGTCTAAGCCAAACCTTAGACATTGTAAGTGCAGGGTAGCCATAAGAGTATATGGTCTGGGAGTCTGTCAGACACAAACTCCACAGCACCATAATGGCTACACTAAAAACTGGGAAGTTTGGTATCAAACTTCTCAGCACAATAAATGCACACTGATGCCAGAGTACATTTTATTGTAAAATACATCCCAGAGGGCGCCTTAGAGGTGCCCCCTGAAACCTTAACAAACTACCCGTGTAGGCTGACTGGTTTTAGCAGCCTGCCACACTCGAGACATGTTGCTGGCCACATGGGGAGAGTGCCTTTGTCACTCTGTGGCTAGTAACAAAGCCTGCACTGGGTGGAGATGCTATCACCTCCCCCAGGCAGGAGCTCTAACACCTGGCGGTGAGCCTCAAAGGCTCACCCCCTTTGTTCCAGCACCACAGGGCACTCCTGCTAGTGGAGTTGCCCGCCCCCTCCGGCCACGGCCCCACTTTTGGCGGCAAGGCCGGAGGAAATAATGAGAATAAAAAGGAGGAGTCACTGGCCAGTCAGGACAGCCCCTAAGGTGTCCTGAGCTGAGGTGACTCTAACTTTTAGAAATCCTCCATCTTGCAGATGGAGGATTCCCCCAATAGGGATAGGAATGTGACCCCCTCCCCTTGGGAGGAGGCACAAAGAGGGTGTACCCCCCCTCAGGGCTAGTAGCCATTGGTTACTAACCCCCCAGACCTAAACACGCCCTTAAATTTAGTATTTAAGGGCTCCCCTGAACCTAGGAACTCAGATTCCTGCATTCTAAGAAGAAGAGGACTGCTGAGCTGAAAAACCCTGCAGAGAAGACGGAGACACCAACTGCCTTGGCCCCAGCTCTACCGGCCTGTCTCCCCCCTTCAGAAGAAAACTGCTCCAGCGACGCTTTCCCCAGGACCAGCGACCTCTGAATCCTCAGAGGACTGCCCTGCTCTAAAAGGACCAAGAAACTCCTGAGAACAGCGGCCCTGTTCACCCAAGACTGCAACTTTGTTTCCAAAGAAGCAACTTTAAAGACAACAGCATTTCCCGCCAGAAGCGTGAGACTTGCAACTCTGCACCCGGCGACCCCGACTCGACTGGTGGAGAAACAACACTTCAGGGAGGACTCCCCGGCGACTTCGAGACTGTGAGTAACCAAAGTTGTCCCTCCTGAAGCCCCACAGCTACGCCTGCAGAGGGAATCCCGAGGCTCCCCCTGACCGCGACTGCCTGACTCCCAGATCCCGCTGCCTGGAAAAGACCCTGCACCCGCAGCCCCCAGGACCTGAAAGATCGGAACTCCAGTGCAGGAGTGACCCCCAGGAGGCCCTCTCCCTTGCCCAGCTGGTGGCTACCCCGAGGAGCCCCCCCCCCTTGCCTGCCTGCATCACTGAAGAGACCCCTTGGTCTCCAATTGATTCCTATTACAAACCTGACGCTTGTTTGCACACTGCACCCGCCCGCCCCCATGCTGCTGAGGGTGTACTTTCTGTGTGGACTTGTGCCCCCCCCGGTGCCCTACAAAACCCCCCTGGTCTGCCCTCCGAAGACGCAGGTACTTACCTGCTGGCAGACTGGAACCAAGGCACCCCCTTCTCCATTGAAGCCTATGCGTTTTGGGCACCACTTTGAACTCTGCACCTGACCGTCCCTGAGCTGCTGGTGTGGTAACTTTGGGGTTGCTCTGAACCCCCCACAGTGGGCTACCTTGGACCCAAACTTGAACCCCGTAGGTGGTTTACTTACCTGCAAGAACTAACAATTACTTACCTCCCCTAGGAACTGTGAAAATTGCACTGTGTATAGTTTTAAAATAACTATATGTGTTTTATTTGAAAAGTATATATGCTATTGTGATTATTCAAAATTCCTAAAGTACTTACCTGCAATACCTTTCATTCAAAGTATTACATGTAAAATTTGAACCTGTGGTTCTTAAAATAAACTAAGAAAATATATTTTTCTATACAAAAACTTATTGGCCTGGAATTGTCTCTGAGTGTGTGTTCCTCCTTTATTGCCAGTGTGTGTACAACAAATGCTTAACACTACTCCTTTGCTAAGCCTACTGCTCGACCACACTACCACCAAATAGAGCATTGGTATTATCTCTTGTTGCCACTATCTTACCTCTAAGGGGAACCCTTGGACTCTGTGCATACTATTCCTTACTTTGAAATAGTGCATACAGAGCCAACTTCCTACAATCACTGCTTCTGTTTGTCAAGGGGTGAAATTAAAAGTCACTTTTAAAGCTCAGTGACTGCCTTCTGTATTCTTTAAAACACTAAACTTCCGACAGAGCTCAAAATACCCTCCTTGAAGGAACATATAATCTATTGGGCATCTCTGGTTTCCATGCACAAAAGTTTGTGTAGAAGGAATATCATTCTTACAACACCCAATTAGAAAGACAAAACCTATCTCTGCTATTTGTTTAGTTAGCTCAGGTCTTTCTTTGACTGTGTGGAGTTTAGAAATCTAGCCTTCAGAATTCTACAAGGATCTAACATTTCGCTATATAGGTTATCGCCCCAAATTGGAAAAAGCGCTGATTAAAATCTCCCACCACTAATATTGGCGAAGCACCCAACAACCCCAACAGAGATTCCAGATCACTGAAACACATTTGTCATTGAAAAGCCTCATTACCTGCATCTCCTCTATTTACATAAACATTCCCCACTTTTAGCATGCTCCTTTGTAAGTAACCATCATACATCTGTAAAAAGCATGCCAAAAACTAATCACATTGTTCTTAAACTACCCTCTTCCACATATTTTGTTGAAATCATCATTAGCAAAGACCAAGATAAGCACGTTAGTGACATGTTTCATGAATTGCATGAAAGCATATTGGCTCCAATTATCACTTGACAACTAAGGCCCTAATATCCTAATCCTAATCTTCATTTAGATTTAGACTTTGGTGGATGGGATATCAATAACATAAACTTTGTAGGCAAAGCCCCCAAGTTTGGTCAATTAATCTTCTACCTAATTCACCTGCCCTTTCTAGGATAGATCACTCACTCTGGAAACATTTAGTAATGAAAATCTATTACTTAATGGAAAGGTATCCTTGCACTTTCAATTTTGTTACGAGCTATTGTTGTTTCTAAATTTCCAAGATTGAATCCCACACACCAAATTTGGGGTAATTGGTCTTCTTTTATGTATGGTAATGTTAATTGCTGTAAATTTGAACCAACAGGATTCCTTAAGAGGGGATTTTCTATTGGTGAACTCACTATTTCCTCTTCTGGAATTAGTCACAATCCAGTTTTTTTTAACTCTGATTCAGCATTCAAAATCAACGTAACTATTAGGGAAGAGCAAAAAATAACTTTTGTAACTTTCCTACCATTCACAGTTTTCCATAAAGCTACTTGCTAAATATGGAGAATATGTCCCTCAATACATTACAATATCCAAGGACCCTCAGAGATTCAACCTATTCAGGGGGTTCCATGTATTCCCTCCCCACACCCTGTTCACGTCAAAATATAAATTTATAATTTCTCGGTCTCCTATTGAGATATTTAACAAATTCTTAGTCAGCCTTTGACCTAAGCGACTAGCAGTAGGAGTATGACAAGTCTGCAAATGCTGAGTTCACCCTATCTGTGGGAAAGGATTCACCCAATCAATTCTTAGGTTTTCAGAATTACCATTCACAGCATCATTTTTACCATTTTTGGTTTATTTTTAAATATTATGGATTCAGCAGTCTTTCCTAAGGGGCAGAGCTTCTTAGCCTCTATGGCCAATTGAAATTGTTTGTTCTTTTCCCAACAGTTTTCCTTACCTCCCTTAATTCTACCTTAGTTTTACCTGCCATCCTACTAACCTCAAATTTCCCCTGGGAGTTCTTTACCTTCCTAGACCCATATGGCTTTTTTCTGGATCTTTTCTTCAGCATTTCAAACTACCTCACACTACAATATAGTAAATGCCGCCTTCCCACATGGCAGCTCTAGAGCCATCTGTTTATCAATATTGGGTTCCTTGATACATATACTTAATAACTTTCCCCCGCCTTCCTTGAGTTATCTGCCCCTATCCCCATAATTCCTGATTCTGCCTAGGGTATCCGCCTTACTAGAGAAGGCATACAACCATTTATAGATTTTATTAATTGGCTATTTCCTTTAAAAGACCAGTCTGGGATTTTCATTTGTTGTAACTGCAGTTTCCAGGAAACCATATAAGCTTTTTTTGGATTAGGAACAACAAATGTCAGGTCTCATTACTAAGTACACAAATCTAAAGCAAAACTATGCACTTACCTCTTCCTTCTCCTACTTTTCCACTGCCACTGCCTCCACCTTCTGGGGTAAATCAATATATATTTCCAAGTTATTTCTCACCTAGTTAACACGTTTGCAAACTGTCACTGAGATGCCGTAAAAGTTGTGGAAACTTAGAGCCTAGAAAGTACATCTCTCTCATGAGGTCTTTATTGCTCCTCCTAATGTCCTCTCCCTGGGCTTCCAGCTTTAGGTCCCACTGAAGCCCTTCTGACCTGGCAAATGCCACTGCAGCACTACTTCCATAACAGGCCTGGCAACCTAATAACTCAGTACCTCATAGCCGATATTACAACAAATATTTCCAACTTTCCAGCTTCACTGCTACAACCAGCAGCTTTCAGCCTCCGTGGACACCGAGAAAATGGGTGGGCATAGCAGTGCTTGGCGTCACATGTGTTAGGGAGTCAGACCTTAATAAGTAAACTTACAAGGAGATGCGAATGGGTCAATTAACCTTTTGACTCGCTTCGAGGTTTCCCCACCATATATCGCGTACATGCAAATCAGTAATCAATAACAATCAATAACATTAGTAATCTGTAAGAGTCAGTAATTGTCACACACCATGACCTTACAGTCATGATTAACCACACCTTTATGTAAAAGTTAGAATATTTATTTCCCTATATTAACACTGCTAATATCACATAAGTTAACCTTAAAATCAAATGATAAACATACAGAAACAACACCGGCTGACCAAAGTGGTGAAAGAATCGCAATCTAATCAAAGCTTGAGCAACTACACATTCTAAGGTTATGGTACAAATTAATAGCAAGAATAAATGCGCAAATGATATTACATACATTTAGATTCAGCAAAGAAAAGACTTCAAATGTTATTACATGTATGGAACTTCATCGGTGAGGACCCTAACTAACGTCAGATTAGAATAGCATGTTTGGGCTTCATGCAAAACAATTTATGCAACAAAAATTTGGAAAACATATAACTATGGCTCTATCGAAATTGAGGTTGGTACCTAGAAACAAAAGCAAATAGACATGGCAAACAGTATCATAGTCAATATCCCTATCCTCAGTTTGGATCAGCAAGCTGCGACAGCCTTCGTCCTCAGGACATCAGTTTGGCCAGCTAGTCATCAGGGTTCAGCATCAAAGTTCTGAAAAGGCAAAGTCTCTTTGAGCAATAAAGTTAGGCACGTCCCTTCTCAAGACGGAAGATGGGCATAATGGGGCTAAACTCTCAAGAGGAATGTGGAGAATGGCTTTTTTTCCTCCTGGTGCAGTCCGGCTAAGTTAGATATCCTAAAACTACTTCCCAAGTCCCTATTGGTCAAGGGATCACATGCTTGCATTCAATCCAATGAAACTAAACCCTCAAATCTACTATTCTTCTAGTACATGGTTCACATGTCGATGATTGGTTCTCATCTCTTCCGTTCTCGCCATTGCACTTATCGGGTAACAATATTGTTGCAGATTATACTCCAGTCAGTATGGTCATTGTTCTCTCCTGAGAAAGTCAGTCTTACACACATTACATTAAACAAGGTTGCATTATCTAGTACATCATCTCCTAGCAAGCAGTTCCCATGATAAGGACTTTTAGCTACGAGCATTTGTTCAGCACAGTGGAAAATTACAATTTAATTCTCTAGGCATCCATTTTGTAAAATGCCTAAGCAATGCAGCTTGACATGAAGCCGTACAACTAGGTCAAGACCTTGCTAAGTTAAGGCATATAATTAATAAAGCTAATGCATAATGCATAACCCTCAATATGACATATTACTACATTAATCAAACATTTCATATTAATAAGTACACTTTGTGAACATTGGTGGCCACTCTAGTGGGCGCAACTTCAAATGCCTGCATTATTTTCCTCTACGTTATTACATTTTCTACGCAAATCCAACACTCAAAATACATGAATATTCATTATTAAAATCATCATAAACACATGTTAGGGTCCACAACAGAGAAGGAGGAAGTCTGTTTGATAGCTCTTTTTTAAGCATTAAACTTGTAGTAATGAGGTGGAATCTTTTTGAAGTGTGACTGTGTGTGCCAATGACAAAATAAGGAAGTAAAGCTATTGCAGATTGTGCTACATTACACCACATAATGTGCCTTTTCTTCCCCCATAATTTAGCTAAGTATGTCTCATCACTTTATCCTCACACTGCATAATCCCAATGGCCATGACCTTATGCCAACATACAAAGAAATACCTTCTGTGCCACACTCTATTGTTTCCGTCCATAAAACATGTACTGAGTACAGGTAGAGACAAGCATAAGCCTTAACATAAAAATGCAATTGCACGTAATAGTACAACAATATTTTGATTAAAAGAGCTGCTATTTTATTTATGCCTTTTCCCACCAAAAACATATCTTTGAATGTATTCGCTTGTGAAATTTTACTTCATGTAATTTGAAGTTCTGTTTTTCAAAATTAGATATTTCTATTGAGAAGCAAATATACACGCACCAGGCTCACTTAGGCCCATAATTATACTTTTTTAGTGCCGCATTTGCTCCATTTTTTGACGCAAAAGCGGCGCAAATTTACAAAATACAATTGTATTTTGTAAGTTTGCGCCGCTTTTGCGTTAAACAGTAGCGCAAACGCGGCGCTAAAAAAGTATAACTACGGGCCTTAGTGTCAGCATGTATTCAATTTTTGTTTTTTTCATTTTTGGAAAGTTTTGGAATTGCATTTCTTTTATGGCAATGACGTGATCGAAAATGTGAATTATTTAAATGTGTCTTTGTCAATATTGTGCCCAAAAGAATGAAATTTGAAATGAAGAACTGATTTAGTGTCTACAAGTTTATATGGAATCTTGAGAATAAAAAGTATTGAAGTGGACGTTGAGTTGTCAACATCGATTCAATGAACTGTCATCCACAAGAGTTGAATGTGTGAGTTCTCCCAAAGGGAGTCTCACATGAAAAACCTTGGGGAGTGTTAGAGCCAATTCAGTAGCAATGGAGCCACATTTTATTTTAAGATCTCCTTGCCCACAAGAGCTTGCCTGACAAGAATATTTCATCACCTGTGAATTTTTGCTTTGATGACCTCACACAGTTGTGAGGGAAAATGCTAATGGTCCAATTGAATGGTAACAAAAATGCCCAGTTATTTTGCTTAGTCTGGTACTAAAGATAGAGGGGGATGGATAAAGATCATATAATCAGACCACATAATCTAACAAGAACAAACCTGACCTTTCACCCATGTTTACATTGTTGTAGTTTTAAGCATTACGGTCAGATTTATCATTATTTGACATAACGCAATGCAGCAAGACAACTTGCTGCAGTGCATCAAATAAAGAGAGCAGGCATGTGCCACATTTACTAACATATGTTGCATTCCTGCTCTCTAACTGTGCCAGTGCACTGTATACTACTTAGTGCGAAAGCAGGCTCCATTGCGCTGTGGTGCATGGGTGCCTGCGATGCAGGCAGGATTGTCTTTGTGCACAAGGGACACCATCATGCACAAAAACAAACCTTAGAGGTGTGTTCTTAGTGTGCTGCAGGATGAAGTACACTTAGAAAGAGGAAAAAGAAAGGAGAAATAAAGATATTTCTCCTTGCTGCACCTCTACCTGGAAGGCGTATCATGTTGATGCACTCCCAGGTTTACATGTCTTGGTAAATCTGTGGATGCGCCAAAGTACATGGGTAGATGCATGGAAACACCCACTCTCCACCTATGTAGTGCCTTCCAGGCACAGAGTAACACAGGCAGTGGCTTTTGCTGCCTTGAGTTACTCCATATTTACGACGCAGTGCAGGGCCATGCAAGGTCACTTTGATTGACTTGGCAAATCTGACTTAAGGATTGTGTTTCCCGTGCACCACCTTGCATGATGCAAAGGCAGTACAATCCTCTGCTAAATCTGTGCCTAAATTTGTGATCACATCCTGTCTGACAATATTGGGAGACACATTATAGTGCTCACACAAGACTGAAGTAGGTCTGGTAGATGTTTTAGGTGATCCGCTGCCAGCATTTAACTTTCGGCTGAATTATGTCTACTGTTCAATTAATTCTCAAAACTTATTTTTAACAGTCTTAGCCCCCAGAACTGATTAGTGTGTTGCCCGATGACCTCTCATTCATTGAGACAATGGTGTTGTCAAACGTGGCACCTAGTGCTATGGGGCCAACACATCCAGTTCTTTCAAATTATCAATGGAGTTGTACGTTTTAAAGTAACAAAGTAGTTTCCCCTATCTCCTGTTAGTCCTAATGAAGGCATCACTGCAGCTGTGCGGACAGATGTCAAACATGTTCTCATGTGCACTTACTGTTTTTCCTCAACAAAACTGTAAAAAACGTTAAAACTGAAACTGTGAAAGGATTGTTTGCAATGATAGTGCCCACCAGTGAGATTCTGCCTCTTTTTAGCACATTTTTGGTAGGTGTAAATGAGAGGGTGGAAACAAAATATTTAGAAAATATGCAAATTTATGACGAATGTGCTGGCTGACAAATAGTGCATGTTACTTTTACAAAAGAGGGTTTTCTGTACATGTATATATTTTAAAGCATTTGATTAAAAAAGCACAGGTTTGTGCAACACATTGGTGATATGTTTCAGGTTTAATTTTTGAAAATAGATATCAGCAGAATAATTTATAAATATTTATAAACTAATTATGAGGTTGACTACCCACTCGTACTGTTTAGCATCCAGTTTTAGGCACAGAATTTCGGCTAATCGGTTCAGTGAGTTCCCTCTTTTTCATATCATAGAAACAAGCAGGTTAGCACATGGTGGTGGTTCTTACCTCTTTCTAGCCCTGATTCCCAGTGCTGCACTATGGAGGAAAAGCAGCTCAGCAGTCATCAGCATGTGTTAAAGTAGGGATTGCCAACCTTTTTTTGTAATAAGAGCTACTTATGATCAATCAAAATCACATTAAACTACTAATATTATTAGTGTGGTAATAGTGACATGTCAGACAAAATTACAGTAGAGGATTTACCAGGCTAGATTACCAGCAGTGATTGCCACAGTGCATCAGGCACGGATGGCATCGGTAATGTGAAAATGGCTTTATCAATTTGGAAAGCATCAGGATAATACATGACAGCCATTATGCAATGCCTTTCTTTAGCATCAAGGTATTAATAATGTCTCCCCACTGTCTTATGATTTATTACTCAATATCGGCTTGAGATATATTTTAGAAACCCAGCCATTGTCTCTAAACGTTAGCTAAGTATATGAGCTTTGAAAATACACACACCACTGGTCGAATACACACTATTCAATTTTGGTATACGTATACTAATTCAACCAAGCAAGAGCTAATTTAGTAGGCTGGCATGCACACGGGTGAACAACTGACAGGTAGATGGAAAACTCCCAGCAGCTCCCGAGTTACTTGCTAGAGAAGATTGTTTTACACAATATTTCCATTTGGCGTTTAACACACACAGAGGACAGCCGGCACTATATTCCCGCCGTCATTGCTCTGCTGTCTTCCACTTCAGCATAGTGGCTTGCAGCGGCTTTGTCACAGTCCGGAACCACATTAAGGACTACATAATATTTTGCTGCTGATCTGCAACAGATAAACTAGCGCAAGGCTTTGTGCATAAGCTTGGTGCCTCTTTGGTTCTGTACATTCATTTTAAGGTGGAGCTCCTTCAAAAATAGAGCTAATTGCTTTCTTCTAAATGAAACTGTGTGCATGGCAGGCCATTGAAGCAGACCTCACCACAACTGCCTCCCACCACAACTGTGCTGCAAGGAAGAGGGGTGGGATCCACACAGGGAACAACATGCAGAGCGACTTAGAAATAGGCAAACTACCTGGTGTTCCATATGTTGATCACAAACCTGCGGTACAACGAGGGCCTGGGTGGACAGCACCAAAATATACCACACAAAGCCCTCACAGGGAGATTGTGATGCTGTGGCTGTTTCACGAACTTCCTCTTAGCTCATGATGCAACTTTAAATTGGGGCTTTTGAGTTGGTGAATAAGATGAGGTGCTACAGACAGTGTAACTGGATAGCTGAAAGAGTGCAAAGTCCTATTTATGCACCTTGCCTGCTCCCAGGGATAAACATGAGTTTAGCAGCCACCTTGACACAGCTCTGGTTTTTGCCCCCTCCTAACCAACTGTGCTTACTGTTAAGCGAATGAGTAACATATTAGGTAGCGTTGATTGTGCACACAAGATTCCTCCTCTCCCGTTTTATTGAGGGTCAGAAAACAACTGCCGTATTACTTGACTGCTGTACAAATGACATTTGATGTTTGACAAAATATATAAAAGCAATTTAAAAAACAGAACAAACCCTTTTTAAGCGTGTAAGTTGTTTTGAGTCGTTTTTGAATCCAATGTGCAGTCTGCTCAAATTCACTGCGGAAAGATTCTGACAAATCAATAATGGTACGACAAGTCAGTTTACAGAACAGTATGCGATGAAAGAAGGAAAAAAAATAGTCAATAACTGGGCTAATTATGTCAAATTGAGATTTTCAGTGGAACGTTCCTGCACATGCAAACATAATTTCTTAAGCTATGAGCTGAAAAGACTGCCTATGTAATTATATCCATAAATTTATGCACACACACTGTCAAAATAAAGTGCTTTAAAATGCACATCATCAATTTGCTTATAGCATTTTCCGAATTCGAGACACAAAATGAGGAGATATTTACAAGCAGAAGATGGATTTGCAAATGTTGAAATCTTAGCACTGTAGAGCAATTTCGACATTTACAACATTAGGGCTACGACGAACCTGTAACATTTCAGGTTGGGGCCATATTGAAAAGTAGGTGAGCATCAGTAGATGTGATTTTTGTTAAAATTGAGATGACCATTGCAGTCCTCAAAAGCAAAAAAAATATGCTTCCGCCAATGGCCAGAGTACTAATTTTTCTGGAGCGAGAAATTAGATAAAGGCATACAAAATGGGGTTCTTCCATGAGAAAAAAAAAATATGTGAGATGAACACTAGTGCCACACTTCCTCCTGAAGAAATGTATGCCTGGTTGAAAATCTGTATTTAAAAACGTAATGAATCTGGGTGCTCCTGGAATCTATGGCTGCCTAAGATCTCCTGGAATCCTTTGTGACTCCTCACTGAATTTTGTAGTTTTGATCAAAATAAGAGAGCTAACCTAAAAGAGTATGGACCATATTTATGGCCAAGTGGCCCAGCGCAGCACAGCAAGTCACCTTTCTGCCCTGCAGTGTGTCACGTGGAAAGCCCAGGAATGTGCTGCATTTATCCCAATAGTGTGCATTCCTGCCCTTTTCCCAGTTCTGTCTAACACCAACATATGCACCCTTGCACCAAGGTAGAAGGGTGCCCCCGTTGCCTGTAGCATTGTGTTTGTGGAGGAAGGGGCATCATCCCGTACAAAACAATCCACTGATGTTTTTTTCTATTTCCATGTGAGCTGCAACACACATAGAAAGAGGAAAAAACTAGGAAAAATAAAGATATTTCTCCTTCTTATGTCACACCTGGGCAGGTGTAGGTATGTGGCATATTCCCAGGCCTACCACATCTAGTAAATCTGGGAATATGTCAAAATCCATGGATGTTGCATGGAAACCCCCACCAACACCCATGGAATGCCTCCCTTGTCCTGAGTAAGACAATACAGTGATTTGCGCTGCATTGCTTTAACCGAGATTTATAAAGCCTCTCTTGGTGGCCACGCAAGGTGGCCTGGTGGGGCTACAGAAATCTCTTTTTCTTAGTTGAATCGCACATGCATCACACTGCATGGTGCATGTGTGACGCAACTAAGATAATAAATATGGCCCTAAATGTGTGACTGTCTCACCTAATTCTTTATGAATTAATCTTGATGTGATTATCACGTTTCTCCTTCTTTTAACAGATTTTTTTTTATATAAAAACTAGGGACATATCGTAAACCATGTGCATATTTGCTCATTTGGGCCCATATTTACAAAGGGCAGTACTGCATGATGCTATCCTATCTGATACTATACAATATCATCCACCGCAAATGGTATTTTGCATTGGAATGAAGCACTTTTCAAATTCCAGAACATATTTTTCACTGCTTTGATTCAGAGGGCATTATTGAGGCAAATAGCACAGCACAAGCAACCACAGGTTTCAATGTAAATCTGATCTGATCTTAGTACCACCTTATTAAAATAAGCACAAACAATTGGAAATAGTGTTCAAGACACACTGACTGTGTACTTCAAGGAACACTGCCTATCCAATTCATGGAAACCTTCTGAGCATGTCTATGCATAGGAATGTGTTTCAGAACAGTAAGACTCCAGAACAAATGCTTTGTTGGACAGAGTATATTCATTTCTTGTGCAAGGAAGTCTTGTTTTTTTCGCCAGCTTTGGAGATGACATCAGTAGGAGGGCGATTTTTAGCAGGCAGGATTGCTCTGTTTCCCCCCTTGCACAAATGCAGTGCAGCCAATTATTGCATTGTTTGAAAAATGAGTAAATATGGACCATGGTTTTGTCACCACCGTTTGCCCATTTGAAGCAAAATTAACGTGATTTATGCTGATTAGCCTAATAGATCATAATGCAATTTTCACGAATGAATGCATTTTATGAGTTGTTCACATGAATGTGGCAACATCATTTCTTGAGAGTTTTTTTACCACATTCTCAAGAAGGATCAACTTAATAACATGTACACTAATTCATACAAATGCTTTTTGTGCACCTGCACTTAGGGTGACCACCCGTCTGTAAATTTCACAGACTGCCCGTAATTTCGCCCTGCCATCCGTTGTCCGTGATGAAAGTCTTAATGGACGGCATTTGTCCGTAATTTTAGCCTTTCACCTAAAGGACAACAGAGGTAGGGCGAAATTACGGGCAGATCAGTTTCCCCAGCTGGTTTGAAAGGCAGGGAGTCTCCTGTGCTCTGAGAAAGGGAGTAAGGGGCAGACAGATAAGAAAAGGTCCTCTTGTCAGGGTGTCTCCTTCCCTAAAGAAAAGCAAATGTGCGCAACTGGTATATCTGCAAATGCAAAGGGGCTTGAAAACCTGCATTGACTTTAATCAAAGGAGTCACTTGAACCTTTCTGATGGCAAAGATATTTTCTTTTAGTGAGGTATTGTAATGGTGTTCCAAGGTGAGCTATGGAGTGGTTTTAATGGAGTGTTATAAACATTTTTAGTACCAGATATAAACTATATATTATTCAAATATGTATTTGAGAAGCACTTTTTTTTTAATTTAACCGAAATGTATTTGTGCATTTTGTAGCAGCCTATATTATGAAGTAATTGTATTTATTTAGAGCTTACTACCCCTGACGAGGCATCAAATGCATGTTTAAAATAAGGACTTACACATTCACAGTTCTTTCAGGGACCTCAGTACCTCATAGTACTAACAAACATTGGCAAAGCCAGTAGGTCTCGTCTACGCAAGAGTTATTGGCTTTGCCAATGTGTTTAGCCATGTTATACACCAGAGTGGCTGCAGTTCATGGCTAAAATATAGTGGCATACTGGTGTGGAGTGGAGTAGAGTGGCATAGGAGCAGTGGCGTAGTGGTGCAGAGTACAGATTATTGGGGTACAGTGCAGTTGTTTAGAGTGCATTGGCATAGAATGCAGTGGTTTAGAGTGCAGTGACATGGGGTGGCGTCGGGCAGAGTAGAGTGGCATATAGTGACGTGGAATAGAGTGGCATACAATAGAGTGGAAGTGAGTGCTGCAGTGTAGAGTGGTGCAGTGGCATAGAGTGCAGAGTAGACTTGCAGTGGTGTGGAGTGGAGTAGTGTAGAGTGGTGTAGTGCAGAGTAGAGTATAGTGCTGTATAGTTCAGTTGCGTAGAGTGGGTGATGCAGAGGAGAGTAGCGTAGAGTGCAGTGGCATAGAGTGCAGTGGCATAGAATGCAGTAGTACAGAGTAAATTGGTGTACAATACAGTGGCGGAGAGTGCAATGTTGCAGAGAAGAGTGTTAGTGCAGTGAAGTAGAGTGTCACAGAGAGCAGTGGCATATAGTACAGTGGTGCAGAGTAGAGGGCAGTGGCGTACAGTGCAATTGTTTAGAGTGCATTGGTGCAGAGTGCAGTGGCATAGAGTGGCATGGGGTAAAGTAGCATAGAGTGCAGTGGAGTAGAGTGGCATACAATAAAGTGGCAGGGAGTGCAGTAATGAAGACTGGTGCAGTGTCAGAGTGCAGAGTAGACTCACGTGGCATATAGTGGTGCAGAGTGGAGTATTGTAGAATGGTGCAGTGCAGAGTAGAGTATAGTGCTTAGAGTGCAGTCATGGAGTGCAGTGATGCACAGTGCAGTGGCATAGAATGCAGTAGTACAGAATAGAGTGGGGTTGAGTGCAGTGTTGCAGAGTAGAATGTCAAGGCAGTGGTATAGATTGGTAGAGAGAACAGTGGCGTAGAGTACAGTGGAGCAGAGTAAAGGGCAGTGGCACACATTGCAGTTGTTTAGAGTGCACTGGGGCAGAGTAGAATGGCATAGAGAGCAGTGGAATAAAGTGTATTGGTGCAGAATGTAGTAGTACAGAGAGAGTGGGTTAGAATATAGTGGGGGCCAGTGCAGTGTCGCAGAGTAGAGTGTTAGGTGGGAAGTGGTTTAGAGTCCATTGAACTAGAGTGCAGTGGTCGGAGTGGCGTAGAGTGCAGTGGCGTAGAATAGATTGTTTCAGAGTAGAGTGCAGTTGCATAGAGAGAAGAGGTGCAGGGTAGAGTGCAGTGGCATAGAATGCAGTGGCACAGAGTGCAGTGGCGTAAAGTAGATTGTTTCACAGTAGAATGAAGTGGCTTAGAGTGGAGTTGCGTAGAGTAGCATAGAGTGTGATGGCATAGAGTAATAGAGTGCCGTGGCATAGAATGCAGAGGTGCAGAGTAGATTAGAGTGACGTACAGTGTATTGATGTAGTGGGGCATAGAGTTGAGTGTTACAGAGTAAAGTGCACTAGCATAGAGTGTATTAGCTTAGAGTGAAGTGCTGCAGAGTGGCACAGAGTAGAGTTGTGTAGACTAGATTGGTGTTGCCTAGACTGAAGGGGTATAGCGTGCAGGGGCGCAGAGCGCAGTGGTGTACAGAGGAGTAAAGTGCATTGGCATAGAGTAGAGTTGTACAGAGTAGAGTAGAGAGGCATGGTGTGAAGTAACATAGAGTGCAGTGGCATAATGTTGAGTGGTTCAGAATGGAGAGGAGTGTAGAGCAGTGACATGGAGTAGTGTAAAGTGGAGTGATGCAGAGTAGGGTGCAGTGATGTGGAGTGGTGCAGAGCAGAATGGAGTGGAGTAAGCATGGTGTGGTAACACACTGCCATTACACACATCACATTTTCGATTGAAATGACCATTACATTTGCACAGACATACAGTTTTTCAAATCAAACTATACTGTGCACAGACGATGATGTGTGGAAATTGCATCACCTAATGCAATGATTTGTTTTAATCATATACAGGTATTTGTTCACAGCACTGTTCAGAATTAACAAAAATGTGCTTCATTTGTTCTCCTAATTCAGATATATTCTGTTGCCATGTGATGGAAAAAACCTTTTTCCTAACCCCAGTATTCAGCAAGATTGTCGCATAAATCCCATCACTTTGAAGTCAGAGAAAGAAAAGTAAACACTAAGGGGGTTATTCTAACTTTGGAGGAGTGTTAATCCGTCCCAAAAGTGACGGTAAAGTGACAGATATACCACCAGCCGTATTACGAGTTCCATAGGATATAATGGACTCGTAATACGTCTGGTGGTAAATCCGTCACTTTTCCGTCACTTTTGGGATGGATTAACACCTCCTCCAAAGTTAGAATAACCCCCTAAGTTCCCACCGAAGAGAGAGCATGACATTTGACTTTGTTAATTGAATGCACAGCAAATGTGATGATATAAGAACAAGATTTACAGGCCTGTTTGCCGAAAGGGAGCACTCGGAAGGATACTGTAAATAAGGTTTGAGAAAGGGAAGGGACAAACTCAAGCTGCAAAGCCTAAAACAAATAAAGCTAGCAAATTGAAAGCAACAAAATGTGAGTTACAAACCACAAGGCCAATGGCAAGCAGCGGGCTGAATGCATTACCAAGGAAGCTCTATGAATGTACCTAAA
Organism: Pleurodeles waltl; assembly: GCF_031143425.1. NCBI lineage: Eukaryota > Metazoa > Chordata > Amphibia > Caudata > Salamandridae > Pleurodeles > Pleurodeles waltl. The sequence goes on from NC_090439.1 coordinate 85,211,087, forward strand.
GTGACAGCCGTGGGATACTTTGTGGGGAAAGTGCAGTATTTTAGTCCAGTCCATATATTGCAGAGGTTTGGCCACATCAGTAACCCAGGTAGTGTGACGAGAAGACCTGGAGTGGTTTTCATGTTGTAGGAAAGGTCTGTACACCCATTCTATCAGTTTGCCACCAGTTTCTATGGTGTAGAGCTTCTGGCACACCTCTTGTAGGGTTACTACTAGGTGGCAGACATAAAATAGGGCATTTAATGATTATTTAAGATGGTTGTAAGTAAGGAGTTGACTGGGGTGAAGATGGTAGTCTGCCACAAGGGTTTGGAATTTTAGTAGCGTGCTGTCCAGAAACAAATCCTCCAATTTTAAGACACCTGCAGCATGCCACTGATGGAGTTGCTCTGAGCAAAGCCGTCCTGTGTGAGTGGAAAGGCTTAGCAAAGATAGTGCAGGAGCACAGGGTTTCTTCGTGTCAGTGAGTTTACAGGTTCTAGCAAGGCAAGATGGTGATCTGTAGAATGGTCAGTAGGAAACAATAAGCAGTGCTGTAAGCCTTCCTTAAAAGACTTTACTGATAAAGGCCATCTCATGCAAGGAGGTGGGCAGAAAGCCAGCATGCCACCTATTGGACCTGTGGAGCTGAATAATAGCATTTTAAGTCCAGAAGACCTAATTCACCCGCAGTCACAGGTAGCTTTACAGCAGAAAGAGCTACCTGACGGCGCCACAGCAGCCAAATCAGATGTCTGGCATGTCTGAAGAAGGAATGAAGGACGAATAGGAGAAGGTTTTCAAAATAAAACGTTTGGGATAGCACACCATCTTCACTAGTGCCACGTGGCCCACTTCAGAAAGCAGAAGAGAAGACCAAAAAGCAAACTGGGTTTGAAGGGACCGTGACGCTCTGCCGAGATTTCCATCCTCCAAATCAGTGGGAGAATGGTAGCTATTAATCACTATGTATCAAAAGTTAACTGGTTCACAGTTCAATCTGAGATCTAATTGTATATAAAGGGGAAAAAGTGCCATATGTTAAAGAAACACTAATTACATTTTAACATTTTTACTTTTTGTTTGTGCAATTTACATCCCAAATATTTTGAAGATTCTATATGTATTTGACACTTAGGGATAACCCAGATCACTAGTTTGGCTTTTGCTCAGTTTTTAAACCATTTAAAGACATGGACAAAGCAGACAATTGCCTTGCACAACCTTGCAAGGGGTCTGGCCCCTGCTCACCCTTCACAAGCACAGACAGCGGACCATTGCACCAGAACAGTTTGACACGGTGGATGGGTGTTGCTTGTTCAGCCACTTGAGTGCCTCTTCTGTTTCTCTCCTGTCTGAAGAGACAACTCCCCAGGTACCCAATACTTTCCGATACTCTTGGTGGACCCATCTTGTCTGATTTTAGGAATTGTCCCACCTTGTTCTTCTCTTCCTTATTTATCCAGTTCTTAGCAACAACCCTTTGAATCACTTGTTGTGGATCTCGCATTTGATCTCAATTTCATCCTACTCTTATGTTATTTTTGATTGGTTTTCCGGGCTCCCATTTCTGAGATAAATGTAGAGCCTTAGACATACACTCTAGTGCTGTGAGACAACAGACAAGTTGTGGGTACCTTACATCCTGACATTAGGTGTGAGATGGTCAACTTCACCATCTACCTTGACTCATTAAACTTTTTTTAGGTTGAAAGTCCATGGGTGGTTGGGGTGAGCCGAATATTTGTGTTCAATTTGTTTAAAGTAGTACAAGGTTAATTACCCCAATGTTTCCCAAACTGTTTGCCAGGGGTTTTAAAATGTTCAGAAACATAATTAAAATGTTGCTGTTTCTTTCGCTCCAAGAAAGATTGGGTAGATTTGGGTAGGGGTGATGGCCTTGGTGACTGGCCTACGCTACTGAACAAGGACGTAATGTGACACCTGAATGTAGCATACCAGGAGGCAATCACAAAATGACCACAGTGAATAAATAGTGCTATGTTAAAAAAGAGTAAATAAATGCACTGACAACATAGTGAGGCATGGCCTCTCTTGGGTGTGTCTATAAAACTGACGTTTGTTCTTAAATTTTTGTCCTGAATTTTGACCTTTTGTCCAGAATTTTTGTCCTGAATTTTGACCCTTTGTCCTGAATTTTTACAGTCCTGTCCAGAATTTGCCTTAATGCCACATAGTCACCCTACCTGCACTAATAGGAACGGATGGCAGATGAGTAAGCATATAATTCAGAGAAATGTCGCTATACATGTGCAAAGTGGGTGTGCATATCATTTTTGCCTTGATGCACATTGTACACTAGGCAGCCCCAGTTTATAATCGTATGGTCACAATTTTATCTAGAACCTCAGCCTTAAAATGTGATGACATTTCTTAATACAGGCAATGTCAGGAAATACATTATGGGTATGTCAATGGGATCATTTTCCTAACCACTACTTACAATATAGTTCCTTTGGAAAGGGTATAGCTGTGTCACGTTAAGGATGCTTGTGGTCCCAGGCAAGGCATATTTTGTGACCCCCCCAGTTTGATATTACTTTGAATTTACCAACTGTCTGCATTTTCCCAGCCCTCTTGATGCCAAACAATGTGGAATTATATGGTAAACTTTCAGTGATGGGGCCTATAAAACGCATAAATATCATGCTGCCACAGTCTCACAGTCAATTAATTCCAAAAGAAATCCTGAACAAGCATTGGGAAGTAATTTCTTGCACTAAAAACTAGATTTGTTTTATCCTGCAACAGTAATCTTATACATGGAATTTGAGGCCTAACTAGGGTGTTCTTCTCATTGTACAAAATACATTGTAAGTGTGACTTCCTGGATATTTAGAGGACAAGTGTGCAATATAAAGTAACACATAAGCAAATACCGCATGAAATTCTAACTTCAGTTACTGGATATTCATGACTACAATTGAATTCTCTTTTACAGCTGGAACTTTCCCTGCAATAGTGAAAATAAAATCATGTATGTAAACATTTTCACCATTCAGTTTGAGGAAATATATTAATGTGACCCTTAATTCTCTGCCTTGTCCCTGCTCCTCTCTTTCTGAGTGTACAATTCTCTGGCTAGACAGCGGCTGAGAGAAATGGAAGGAAGTAGGGAACAGGAGAGAGGCAATAAAGTAAACATGATGGCACAGTGAGGGAAGTGAAGTAGAAGAGGAAGGGGTGAAGAGATAAAGATTAGGTGGAGTGATAGTTGACATAGGAAGGGTATATGGGAATGAGGGTATTGCGAGGTAGCCAGAAAGAAAGGTGCAGGGAGTCAGAAAGAGGACGGGGTCGGTAGAGGAGTGTACTGAAGTGACAAATGTAAGCACTCAATTGGCTTTTGGTAGCTCCGATTACCAATATAAAGTCTCAACTTTAAGGAATATGTAAAAATATTTTTAACCCGTTATCTTCGTATTTATTGTAATAGGCTATAGAATTACAAGGCACAAAAGAAAGATTCTAACAATATAATTTCCTATATTCAAGTGGTCAAGCATCTTGCACTTTTTAAGATTAACGCTGCTGCTAATGAAAAACAATAACCGAGAGATAATGATATGAAATTTCACATTCTATAAAAAATATTTTTATGAAATGCTCTGTTTTGCGGAAAGTCTTTCTTAGATATGTCTACGTTGAAATAAGTAAAAACCTTTAAGCTAAAAAAGGCTGCTTAAGCACACTTTACTGTGATAAGACCAACAGACTGCCCGACTTCAAATGAATTAACAGTTTAATCTAGTAGATCACAGATTAAATACCAGAGATGGAGAGTAAGGTACACAAGTTTATTACAAATTAATGGGCAAAAAATTTATGTAAATTAATCTCTAAAACATGGTATAAAGTACAGAATCACCAAAGGTGAAGTAAAGCGTTAAATGAGATTAAATCGTACAAGCGTGAGGCATACAAGAATTTCAGTTACAGCAATACAAAAGATGAGAAACAAGATCTAATGATCAGTATTTTTGTCACATTCCTCTTGCCTAATTATTGGAGAAACAAAATTAATCTAAGTACCCTAAACTAATCTGAAGGAAATCCTAATCATCTCTCAGGAAATATAGGAAATACTGGAAATATAGGAAAGTGTCAGCATAACGGAAACCTCAGTGGAAGTTCTGATAGAGAGGTGTTATGTAGCATAATGCCACACAAAGGGATACCTAGTAGAGAGGTCTATAACCCTCCAAATCTCAAGGGGAATCTGCTTTTATCAGATGATAAAGAAAATCTGCCTTTGTCTAACTAGCTGAATACCAATAAAGCCTAAGAACCTTTGAGAAATCCACCTCATCAACACCTGTAGTTGTCTATCTTATCTTCCTTGCACAGTTGACATTTGCAACCCCCATCAAGTTCTCATCCTACAAATCGAACTTCAGGATGACCTTGAGTGTCTCTTGGAGCCTATTACGCAAACAGCAGTCTTTTCTTCTCCTTTGTCCCTGCCAAAGTATCCTACCTTACTCCACTATCCCCGATACACAGTCCCATATTCCATTAACTATAGACTTAGATGAATTCTCCTGCAAATGAAGAATATTGCAACACGAACAAAACTCCATGTTGAAGGTCAAACACTTGAAACCAAAATTTGAGGGCTTTGGTTATGCTTACTACAGTATTTCAATGAACATTCAAAATAAATAATTATTCGTGCATCTTCAGTTATAACATGATCATAAATGAAGCACAATCATATGCAAGTTCATCCTAATACCACAGTCAGAGTACAGGAATAAAATGGGCATAAGTATTACAGTCCAGCATGTAAAAATCAACATTAGTAGATGTATTTCTATAGATATAGATATCTATATATATATGAATTACTAATCTTCTACTGTAAATGCACCTTCAATATTATTTAGATGCTCCACTTTACATTAGTAATGTTAAAGCTCACAGAGGATGTATTGTTCATTACATTATTATGTCACTCTTGTGACGCATGACGGTACAACCAAAATTATGCTTTACCAATTTCCGCTTCAGCTCAGGTAAGAAGCTGGAATAGTGTTGTTTTAAGGAATTTTCAAACACTAGGTAAAACATATTTTGGAACCTCTTGTTCAGACGACTCTGATATTTATGACACATTTTCTGCTAATTGAAGCCCACATGATGACAGACAGTATTAATTTGTACTTGGGGCACACAAAAACAGCTGAAATATGTCTTGACTGGTGTCACATAAATACGTAGACTGCCACTGTGATGAGAAAGAAAGAGTTGAGGGGTAACAATAGGCAGTTAGGGAAAGAGTGGTTCACGTAAAGAAGTAGGGATGGCAGAAAGATCACTTTCCCAAGGGCCCCTTTGGAAGGTTGGGACCCTTAGCCCCTATGCCTTAAAATGTCTCTGCACTGGATGGTCCTAAGTCATATGCTTTGTTTTCTAATTTCACCCCAGACCAATTAATTGACTCAGATGAACATCTGTTGTCACAGAGCCTTAATAATTATTGCAGAAGTACTGGCTCGACGGAAGGTGGAATAGGAGCCACTCAACAGAAAACAATGGGGCATATTTAAGAGAAGTGATGCTGCACACAGTGCTGCACCACTGTTCTTGCTCCCCTTAGTGCTCCCCTAACGACACCATGTGTGCCCACTATTTGAAATACGGTGCAACATGTCAGTAGTTAGGGGACTAGCGTCAACATATTTTATGCTAGTCCGGTGCTTTGTAGGATTAGAGTTAAAAATCCTACAAAACACCTTGAGACCCATTGTAATCAATGGTAGCCTCCTTTTAATGCTGCTCTGAGCAGGTGTTAAAAGTGCCGGAAAAAAATAACACAAAGAAATCTGTTAGATGTCTTTGCGCCATTTGTTCGGCGTCCCTAACGGGGGAAGGCCCCCTTTGCATACAATATGCCTGCATGCAGTGAGCCACTTTGTAAGTACAGTGCAACATTTTTGCCCTTCTAACGCCACATTAACATATAATAATGATGCTACTGTGGCGTTGGAATGGCGCTAGGGCCTCTTAAAATATGCCCCAATATCTGTTTTGAGCACCCATTAGAGGTCTATAGACACAAAGTTTGTGATTACTGTTTATTGGTACATATCAATCACACAGATCTAGCCCAATGGATGAACCTGTAGCCATGAAACTATGACTATAGGATGTGCATTTTACAGTACAATACACGGCATGCTGTTTTAGACAATAGTTAACTGCACTGAATATTGAAAATGTCTATATTAGGATCACCATAAACCCAAGATGACTGTGCGTGAGCACCCTCCCCCATCTGCCACACTTGACAGTATTCGAGAATTGTTCTGAATGTTTTCCTTCAACGTATGCTGTAATCTTCAAATGCTCCTAAAGGCAAAACATGTTTCTGCTCAGGAATAGTGCATTAACACATAATTTTGCTGTTAAACATTGAATTACTTAACTGAGGATTAAAGTCGACAACTAAACAACCCAAAAGACAATTTAGGGTTTAATTGACATTGTTAGATGTTCATTCAAACTAGGGTATCGGACCCATTAATGTTGGTGTCACCTGCATTTACAAATACATATTTTTTGTATGTCATGAGAATTATTTAGCATGAATGAGAGATGTATGACCTCATTATAGGTGCTCTCCCCCCCACCCTTGGAGCTGGTAACGAGAATGATTCTGTGCAACTCATAAAGATGTTCGTAGTCTTACCTCTTCTATGCACACACACACACTAGGGGAACATGTTTTTAACATAGGAGATATGTTTATAAAATTTAAATGCAGTGTTACACACTACAGAGGGACAGGGCGAAAAGTTTTTGGTTTTCGTAGGTCTAAAGTTTTATTTGCCAAATAATACAGGTGATGGTTCTAATTATCCAGAATATAATATTTCTTTTTCTTCCCAAATCATCAAGAAACGACGAAGCGCTTTTGCTGGAAAAGAAACTCAACTAAAATGAAATACAACGTAGAAGCCGCAGATTGACATTTGAAGACCCTTACACTTTAGTAACAAGATATTTTCTGGTGTCTGGCGTTAGACTGGATTGCAAATTTGTAATTATGTTAATATGTTTTTTGAAAACGTCGCTCATTTTGAATAGTTGTCTGAACTTATCTCCCCACTGGAAAACCATAAACATTTGGTTTTCAATGTGTTTGGAAAATCTACTTCAAATGCTTTTGGTGCTTGACCTGGAATGTTAGTAGTAGGAAGGGATACCTTTAATCACCATATTTAAAGTGACAGTTATCCCGCCCCCCGGAAGTGACGTCATTTCCGGTGGCTGGGCCTTCAGGTGTCCCTGAAAGCCCTCCCCGGAAGTGACGTGGGTGCATGGGGGTGTCACATGGTTTGTGACCTCATGGTGTCATGTGTTAGCCCTGTGTCTGGGTCCTAGCACCTGGGTAATGGCCTATGGGCTGTGTAAAAAGTATGACTTAGTGTTGTGCAAGTGGTTTCAGAGCCTGAGAGGGACAGGTCTGGACATGTCAGACATTCATGCCCAAGTGGCTGTTAGGGGGCCTCTGCACAGGGCGGCAAAGTGGGCGGTCTGGCCAAACCTCCACACTGTTGGCTAATCCAAAAAAAAAGTGGGAATGGTCAAATTCTGCTTTTGTTAGAGCCAGACTATCAATTTAGAGAGGTAAATCTAAAACAGCTGTGTGCCTATAGGCTTTCCCTGGGACACATTGGAGGCTAAATTAAAAACTGGCCCTGTAATTAAAAGTTTGAAACACAACAGAGGATGTTGTGGCATAGCAAATCTAAAACAGCTGTGTGCCTATAGGCTTTCCAGGGGACACAGTGGGGGCTAAATTAGAAACTGGCCCAGTAATTAAAAGTTTGAAACACAACAGAGGTTGAGGGGCATAGCAAATCTAAAACAGATGTGTGCCTACAGGCTTTCCAGGGGTCACAGTGGGAGCTAAATTAGAAACTGGCCCTGTAATTAAACGTTTGAAACACAACAGCGGATGAGGGGCATAGCAAATCTAAAACAGATGTGTGCCTACAGGCTTTCCAGGGGTCACAGTGGGGGCTAAATTAGAAACTGGCCCTGTAATCAAAAGTTTGAAACACAACAGAGGATGTTGTGGCATAGCAAATCTAAAACAGCTGTGTGCCTACAGTCTTTCCAGGGGTCACAGTGGGGGCTAAATTAGAAACTGGCCCTGTAATTAAAAGTTTGAAACACAACAGAGGATGAGGGGCATAGCAAATCTAAAACAGATGTGTGCCTACAGGCTTTCCAGGGGTCACAGTGGAGGCTAAATTAGAAACTGGCCAAGTAATTCAAAGTTTGAAACAAAACAAAGGCCAAGTATTGCCAACCTATAACAGATGTCTATTTCCATGTCCCACCAATCACAGAGCCCAGGCATAATTACCATTGTGAGTCTTGTATAAGAACCCCCCACCTTCACAGACCTCTTTTTTCTGAACTGCATACTGACATTTGTGGCAGGCAGGGGAGCATCAGGACATCATGGCTGGAAACATGAAGGGCAGAGCTCAGACTGGTGTTGCTAAACATCTTCTACTTAAGGTCTGTAACAGTGTGGTGTGTGTATGTGTTTTACTATAGTTTAACAATGACATTAGCCCCAACCTGTTTAACTATACATAGAGATGTAAAATGCCTTTAAAAAAAAAAAAAAAAAAAAAAACATTAAAGCTATTAGTGTATTTTTGAAGTTCTGTAATTACTTTGTGGGATGTTTGTAGGGCTTAACTTGTACCTGCTGGTTCTGGGACTATGTAGGGGCATGTATTTTTGAAAATCTACACTCATTAGGTGGGATGGTGTTCTTTTAATTGGTACTTGTGGGGGCGTACACTATGTATTTGTCTGTATTTTTGCGTGAGCGAACTTATTTTGTGGGATGTATTGGTACTGCTTAATTTGTACATAATGGTTCTTATGTTGAGCATTTACATGAGTTTCTGATGGTCTTAATTTGTACTTGTAGGTTCTGGGACTATGTATCTGTTGGGATTTTTTTGAGGGTCTGCACTTATTTTGTAGGGTGGAGCCAAGGCTTAATTTGTACTTGCTGGTTCTGGGGCTGTGTATGGGCATGTATTTTTGAGGGTCTGCACTTATTTTGTGGGCTGCTGGCCATGCTTAATTTGTACTTAAGGGTTCTGGTGTTATGCATTTGTATGTAGTTTTGATGGTCTGCACTTGTTTTGTGGGGTGGTGCCAAGGTTTAATTTGTACTTGCTGGTTCAGGGGCTGTGTATGGGCATGTATTTTTGGGGGTCTGCACTTATTTTGGGGGCTGCTGGCCTTGCTTAATTGGTACTTGTGGGGTCTTGTGCTATGTATAGGCCTGTATTTTTGCGGGGTTGCACTTATTTTGCTGGCTGTATGGTGTGCTTAATGTGTACATAATGGTTCAGGGGGGCTATGTAGCTGACGGTATTTTTTGGTGTGGCTGTATTTAATTTGTACAGGGTTGTTGTGGGGCTCGGTATGTATTTTTTTTTATGTGCATTTTATTGTATGGCCCAGCATTATATGCTCCCACAATTAATTGCAGCAGTAGTGTGTTTAGGCGTAGAGCTTTGGGGTGCAAGGTTATTCATTTTAGATCTCTGCTCTCCGAGTTGCTGGGTGCAGAGATCTAAAATGAATAACCTTGCACCCCAAAGCTCTCCAGAGCTGTCCTGCACTCTGGGGTGTTCCATTATTAACTTTTCCAGCTGCTCTCAGGGCCCCCAGGGGGCTCTGAGAACAGCTAGGAAATGTTAATAACGCTACACCCCAGAGCCGGCCTGCACTCTGGGGAGGCCTGTTATTAACTTTTTCCAGCTGCTCTCAGAGTCCACGGTGGCTCTGAGAGCAGTTGAAATAGTTAATAACAGGCCTCCCCAGAGCCGCCCTGCACTCTAGGGAGGCCTGTTATTAACTTTTTCCGGCTGCTCTTAGAGTCCACGGGGTCTCTGAGAGCAGCGTTGAAATAGTTAAAAACAGGTCTCCCCAGAGCCGACCTGCACTCTGGGGAGGCCTGTTATTAACTATTTCAGCGCAGCTCTCAGACCCTCGTGGGCTCTGAGAACAGCGCTGAAATAGTTAATAACAGGCCTCCCCAGAGCCGACCTGCACTCTAGGGAGGCTTGTTATTTACTATTTCGGTGCTGTTCTCAGAGCCCACGAGGGTCTGATAACAGCGCCAAAATAGTAAATAACAAGCTTCCCCAAAGCCCTCCTGCACTCTGGGAGGCTTGTTATTAACTTTTTCGACGTTGCTCTCAGACCCGCGTGGGCTCTGAGAGCAACGCCGAAAAAGTTAGTAACAAGCCTCCCAGAGTGCAGGAGGGCTTTGGGGACGCTTGTTACTAACTTTGTATGCGTTGCTCTCAGAGCCCTCGTGGGTTCTGAGAGCCGCTTTGTCCATAACTATAACGCGGGTCTCCGGGCGTCTGCAGCCTCGGAGACCCGCGTTGTAGTTATGGACAAAGCGGCTCTCAGAGCCCTCGGGGGTTCTGAGAGCCGCTTTGACCATAACTACAACGCGGGTCTCCGAGGCTGCAGACGCCCGGTACCCGCGTTATCAAGATAGCAGATCTGTGCTCAGAGGCCGCGCTGTCTCTGAGCAGAGAGATCTGCTATCTTGATAATGGGGGTCTCCGGGCTTCTGCAGCCCCGGAGATCGCTTCTCAGGGTTTCAGCAAGGCGGCTCTCAGAAGCCAGTGGGGAACACCCCAGCGGCTTCTGAGAGCCGCCCGGGAGGTTTAATTAAAGAGAATGCCGCGTGTGTTTCAGCGGCATTCTCTGTAATTAAACCTTCTTCTGACCGGCTCACCGAGGCCTCGTGGAGTTCACGAGGCCTCGGTGAGTCGGTCGCTAGCCGCCAGAGTGCAGCGTTTTTTTTTTGTTGGTTTTTTTTTTTAAAGAAGGAGTAATGGCGCGTGGCCAGGGTCTGTGGGGCCCTGACCACGCGCGCTTGGGCCCTAGGGCCCATACAAATATAAATAAATTTAAAAAAAAAAAGCTGCAGTACACGGTGCCTCTGGGGGCCTTGGGATTGGAGCCCCCAAGGCCCCATAGGGCAGCATTTTTTATTTTTAAATACAAATAAAGTTTGGGTTGCCATGAGGGCCTTGAGCACGAGGCTCAGAGACCCCCAGGGATCCATAGGACTGCCTTAAAAAAAAAAAAATATATATATAGATATATATATATATATATTTATTTATATATATATATATATATATATATGTGGCAAGTGTGACCATGGGGTTTAGGAGACCCTGAAGTCTAGAAGGTCGTTTAAAAAAAAAAGAAAATCACATAAATTTAAAAAATAAAAGATGTTGAAATAAATAAAAAATAATAATGATAAAAAAAAAAACTATCCCTGGTAAAGAGCCTCAGACCCCCAATGCCCCCATTCACTCACTGCAGTTCAGGAGGGTCTGGCGTCCTAGGTTGATGTCCTGAAAAACCCTGGGCCTCACACATGTTGGATCCACATCCGGCCATTTTTTAAACAAAGACTGTAAATGTGTTGTTGGGGTTGGCTCAGCTTGGAGTTTAGACTGAGCTCCGCCCCCATACATGGTTCAGAGCCTTGTTGAGCTAAGGTGAAAACCCGGCCTGGATCCTAGGATCCTGTTTCCAGTCTATTGTTCATGTATAAATTCTAGGAACTGTGATGTTTTTTTAAATAGGCCTGTGTTATATATTTTTACAAATGGTGTAATTATAAGGCATTATAAGGACCTTGGGGTGCAGTGTAATATGAGTAAAAAAAAAGATTGTGGAGCTCTTAGAAATATATAATTAATGCCTTCTAGAGACAATCCTAGAGCCCGTATTATGCAAGAGCGCCACCATGTGGAATTTGTTTATTAAACCGTGTATAGTTTTTGAGAAAAGCTTAACAATTGTCAGTGTGTGTAATACTTCCAGAACATAGGGATTCAACAATTTGAATCTTGATATATATATGTATATATTTGTTTTTTATTACAAATTTTATTTTTTCAATTTTTTGTTTTTTTTATTATAATTTTTTGTCCAACACTTGGTGTGCTTTTATGAAGGGTTCTGACCTAGAAGATGAATTGTGGTGTGTTTAAAGGCAAATCTGTCTCTCTTGTACACAGGACCTCCAAGAGTCTGGGGAGTCCCTTGTGGAAATGGAAACCGTGCAGCAAGGTGAGTTAGAGGCCATAGGTCATTCTAAACCGAGTTGTCAGGATTGTTATTTTTTTATTTTACCTCTAATGGGCCCCCGTGTGTTTGCATAGGTTAAGATGCAGAACTCAGGTGTGCGATTGCCTCTCTCCAACAAATCCTTCATGTTCAAGATGGGTCAAGCACATTGTCATAGGATAACGTTTCTGCAGGTATATATTAGGGTTCTTTTTGTAACCCCTCTGAAAACCTAACAGGCCCAGCAATCAGCCCTATATTTGGACACCTCAGTGAGTTCGTATAGTCTAATTATTATGTTGTAAGTATAACATTATTTTTTTATGTTTTTTATCCCGAGGGGCCCCTATGGAAGAAGCGATCCGGAATTTGGATGCAAAGCTTAAAAACCAGCCCCGCAAAAGGAAGTCCCCTGCATCTAAGGACGGCCCGCCTATTAAGAAGGGACCCTCAAGCCGAAAAACCCAAGGTGAGTTTTAGAAAATGTAGAGTCTGGTGTATACAGTCCTTAGTGTGTCTAAACGTCTTTCACACCCATAGGTATAGCAGCTATAACTAGCCCTAATATGTATTTTGCTATCTTTACATCCTAGAATCATCACACAAGAGCTTCGGAGGCGCCTGTCTCAGACTAAGCAGCGGCTGTCGTCTTTAAAGGTCTGCACTGGGACTGCTCAAAACCCCACAGCGCCACCGGTACTCGTGAACCACCCCGAACACCAAGACCCGCCATGCAACCTCTCTACAGCCACCGATCATGGTCCAGGTACAACTCTTAACTACACCACACCAACCATCATAAAGGGCATGCCCAGTACCCCGGGGATGGGGCGTGGACAAACAGACATTATCGTTCTTACATCACCTAACGCCCAACTGTTTGTACCATGTGAGGCCTCTGGAGGGTCCCCAAAACAGTGCAGCAGTCCAAAAATAAATTGGCTGTCCTTAAAGAGTCGTAGGAAGAAGTTCCAGACCCCTGAGCTACAATCTGGGCCTTTAGACCTGTCTTTTAAAAACTTTGTTAAGGTGCAGCCGGTTACACCTAGGTCCCAGAGTTCTAATACAGGGGTGTCTGGCCTCACCCTAGCCCCTCCAGGTTGTACAACTAACCCATCCCTGTTACATGACTCGTCATTGGAAAATGATCACCCTGTAGAGGATCCTTATTCCCACTGTATAGGACTTCTTAAGGCTCTAGCTGGTACTACCCAGAGTTCTGAAGCCCCGGCATCCACTTGTGACACTTCTAAGACGATCCCCTCAGGGTTACAATCAGTAGGGTCTCAATCAGCAGCACCCAGCCACAGCACTGCCTCTACATCAGCGGCCATCAGTTATTACGATAAACATTTAACCTCCCCATGTCTGATGTCCCCCGATACACCCCCAGGGGCATACGACCCCACCAGTCCTACACCAAGTGCCTGTGCGCAGTGGTCTTCACAATCCTCATCAATATACCCCGCCAGCAGTATAGGGTGTAGCGGAACGCAAAATCAGAGTTTCGGAACACCCTCGAGCGATGATCAGGGCTCTCAAACTCCTGGATGTTCACACTGGAACCCTGTTTTTACATCCCGCTCTGATCCATCAACAGTGAATGGGGGTGATAACGCCAGCCACTGTCCTATAACAGGGGCGGCTCAAGGAGTTGGCAACCATACCTCTAATCTCACAAGTACTGGCCTTGAAACCAACCTTTCAAACCGTACTAGAGTTCTAGACAGCTACATTAAAGAAATACATCAGTCGTTCAGACAATTAAAATGCCAACTCCGTCTAAAAACTTTAAAATTGTGTAAGAACGACTGTAATACCGGGGCATCCAGAGCTAGCATGAAGGCTTTAAAACAGCTGATGGCTTGGTGTAGAAACACAATGGCCCAAACTTGCGCTTCAACAGTTGTAGCCATGGGTAACATACCATCATGACTAGGCGGGCGTACATACACAGGGAATGTTAGAGCAACATTTACCAGTACAATGGGCCGTAGGTCTAAATATGAAAAGAAGCCACAGCACCTGCTTAGTAGAGCTCTAAGAGTTTTACGAGCGCTCAAAAGTCAGAGGTCATGTCAACCCCCAAAACCAACGCCCATAAGACCTCAAAATATAGAGTTAGGAGGTGCTGATGGTCTTTACAGGCCCTCTGGGGGTGATGGTCCGAGCAGTCTCAGCCTTAAACAATCTGAAGGAGCCCCATCCGAAGTAGGTGTAGTGTCAGTGTCACCATTTGTAAACAACCCAAATATTGTTCAGATCGGCGGGGGTCAGTTACCAAAAACCAGATGGGCCCATAAGAAGCCAAAGTGGCTTGGTAGTGCTAGAAACCGCAAGCTTGTAATAAAAAAGTTAAAGAAAGCCAGACTCTGCGTTACCAGAAGGTCTAAAAACACACCTACATCTAACCATACCCCTGTGAGCACTCCAACAACCTGTAATTCTCAAACTGAGGCTTCAGAACCAGTATTTATGGAAAGTGTGAGACGGTATAGTCGAGTTGTAGAGCGGTTTAACGCTACAGAACACTATGAGGAGTTTAGGTTCGTTAACCTAGATCGCCTACACTCCTCAGATCATGGCATTATAGCTATACATCAGGCTGTGCAAATGCTAATCGAACGATTGTTACACGATGTGGGTCCTAATGATTTCTTTCAGATGCGTTTTCAGGGACAGGGTCTCAATAGTCCCCTGTTCACCAGACGGTCATCTCGGGATGTGTTTGACGCTGTAACGTTTTTAGAAAACCTATCTAAACTTTTACAGAGCAAGACTGAATTACTGGCGTACGGGTCCTTTAGAATCATCGCCCTCGTTGTTAGGGGTCGCGAGGGTGGTGCTTCCAGAGCCCTAAAGAGCGTTATGTACAGTAAAATCATCGGCAAGAAATCTCGTTGGTTGCTCGATTTTAATACCGGAGTTACCAACATGTGTCTGGCCGCAAGCATTGCAGGCTTATTGATGGACCGCTCTACCCCAGACGCCGTCATTATGTCGATGGCTGTAGCAGCACATGAGACGCTTCAGATACCGGCTGACAAAATGGTAGGTTTTAGGGACCTGGGACTTTTTGAGAACCACTTTGCCGTGACGGTTAAAGTTCTATACCACGCCGGTTCTTGGAAGTACTTCACCAATGAAGGTGTGAAAAACAAGACCGTGTATGTGCTACATCATGAAAACCACTTTTACGGTGTCTTGAACCTGAAAGGTTTTCTAGGTGCCAAGTATGTGTGCGAGCATTGCGATCACATATACAACAATCGGACCAAACATCAGTGTGAATTACACTGTAAAATGTGTCAGAGGGACGGATGTGTCAATGACGATGCTCAGAAAGTGAACTGCACAACTTGCAAGCTGTTTTGTCGGTCGCAAGACTGCTTAAACACGCACATCGGCCTAGCCCAATGTGTTCTTAAAGCCGACTGTGGGGCTTGCGGTCGCTATAAGCCTGTCGATCACAAATGTAAAGGTATGCAGTGCCCTAGGTGTACAGAGGCTTTTATAGCCGGAACAACACATGAGTGTTACATGCTCAGAAGTCACCACCAGAAAAAAACAGAAGACTATATCGTATTTGATATAGAGTGTACGCAAGAGACGGGGTGCACCAGCCAAACTATATTTACGCCCACCATCTAACAGGTGATGGGAGCTGGGAGTATGAAGGACGGTCATACATGAATGATTTCCTCAACACGTTCATGCAACCGCGATACCAGGATTATACATTTCTGGCTCACAACTCCAAAGCATATGACTCATTCTTCATTATCTGTGACCTGATACGTGAAAAGCTGCCCGTTAGTCTCATAACCCAAGGTTCCAAACTAATGCTGCTTAAAGTTGTGCCTTTTGACATTAGGTTCATAGACACCTTGAATTTTCTGCCCATGAAGTTGAGCAAACTGCCAAAAGCCTTTGTGTTTGAAGGCTGTAAAGGTTATTTCCCTCACTTTTTTAACACCTGGGCTACTCAGAATTACAGCGGGCCTATGCCTCCGCCCGACAGTTATGGTTACGAGTACATGATGCCCTCTGAAAAAGAGAGTTTTCTACAGTGATACTATGAAAACCGTGAAAAATGGTTTCATTTTCAAACTGAATTGAAAGCATACTGTCAGGCGGATGTTATGATATTGCGAAAAGCATGCAACCTTTTCAGAGATGTTGTGGTGACGATGACGAAGTGGGTCCGGTTTATTAAAACCAAATCATGCAAGAGTAAAAAAAAAAAAAAAACATTATACCTGGATCCATTTCAAAACATTACTCTGGCTTCAATGTGGATGTCTATTTATAAACACATATTTTTATTGTATGGAACTATCGCCTTAGTACCACCTAACCTCTATAATGGCCAGCAGAAACGTTACTCCACCCCCTCTATTCAGTGGCTCATGTACGTCTCTGTGAATGAGAGCATCTTCATTCAGCACGCTTTGCAGGGCGGCGAATACCGTCTGGGTCGCTACTATCTAGACGGGTATGCATTAATTAACGGTGTGCCAACCGCCTTTGAGTTCAACGAGTGTTTTTACCACGGGTGTCCTCAGCGTTACAAGCCCCATGAGTTTAATAGACTGCAGGGAACCACGTTTGAACATCTGCACCGTCGGACTATGGCGAAGGTGCAGTATATTGAGAGTTGTGGGTTTGTTCTGAGAACTCTCTGGGAACATGATTGGGTAACTGAGCTATCGAAAGATGGTGAACTGCGCACTTTTATTAAGAGCCAGCAGTTACCTTCACCGTTGGAACCCTGTGACGCCTTATTCGGCGGTCGTACAAACGCCATTCAATTGTACCGCGTAGCTGGCCCAGGTGAGAAAATACATTACTACGACTTCACAAGTCTGTATCAGTTTGTGAACAAGGTGAAGTTGTACCCTGTGGGCCATCCTACAATCATATACAGGAACTTTAAACCTCTCAAAGAGTACTTTGGAATCATTAAGTGTCAGATTCACCCTCCGCGGAAACTTTACTTTCCGGTGCTCCCTTATAGAGTCGAGGGTAAGCTAATGTTCCCCCTATGCCGAACCTGCGCTGAAAGTAAACAGCTTAGCGAATGCCTGCATAGTGGTGAGCAGAGGCTGCTGGAAGGGACTTGGTGTACCATTGAGGTGCAGACGGCCCTAGAGAAAGGGTATCGTCTAGGTAAAATCCTGGAAGTCTGGCACTTTCCAAACACAACCACCCAGCTCTTTTCTGAGTACATCAACTTGTTTCTCAGAGACAAGCAGGAGGCCTCGGGGTATCCAGAATGGTGTGTCGATGAGCCCTCAAAGAAAAAGTATATCGCTGATTACAAAGCTAAACTGAGACCTGCGTTCATTAAGGTTAACCCCGCCCGCCGACAGCTAGCTAAGCTCTGTCTCAATTCCTTGTGGGGAAAGTTTGCACAGCGTACCAATTTGTCAAACACATCCATCGTCACAGATCCAGATGAGTTTTTTAAGTATGTATTCACACCGGTTTATGACATATCCAGTTGTGAATTTATTGACGACGAGACGGCCGTTCTATGCTGGAAATACGCCAAAGAGTACCCCAAAACGTGTAACAATATAAACATCTTTATAGCCTGTTTCACAACCGCTCACGCCAGGCTAGAGCTTTACAGGTTGCTGGACAAGCTTCAGGAACGGTGTTTGTACCATGACACTGACTCGGTTATCTTTGTGAGTAAAGAGGATGATGAAGATCCTCCGCTGGGTTATTATCTAGGGGATTTGACCAGCGAGCTCGAAAAGGGGGAGTATATACAAGAATTTACCTCATCAGGCCCTAAGACGTACAGTTATAAGACCTCAAACAACAAGGTTTGCATGAAAGTCAAAGGTATCACTTTAAACGTCAACAATTTTAAAATTTAAAAGTTTAAAATAAACTTTGACAGTCTGAAGGGTCTGGTGCACGAATACTCCGCCTCGAGCGATCACAAAAATAGCAAAGCCATTGTCATAAACCACCCGAGCATAGTCAGTTCCAAGAAAAAGTGGGAAATTACAACCCAACCTATGTATAAAACCTTAAGAGTAGTGTTTGACAAACGGGTCCTCACATCGGACTACAAAACACTGCCTTACGGTTACTAAAAGACATTAGAGGCTCGAACTCCACCCAGATATGGACACCAGACTACAACACCCATTCTCCTGCATTTTAGCTGATCCCTCCAATAGCAGTACAAGTTTTTTTTATAAAGAAACTGCTAGAAAACGCTCCCGGTGTTTTATCTCAGACCCCTAACAACTTCGTGTGGCTTTATTCATGCTGGCAGGATCTTTACACGGAGCTCACCCTAAAGTTCCCACACATCCGGATTATAGAAGGCATCCCCGGTAATCTCAACGACAATGACTTGTTACCAAAACAACTTGTAAACATGGTCGTGGTGGATGATCTCATGCGAGAAAGCGGGGACCACCCGGAGATTGAATGGGCTTTTACGCAATATTCACACCACCGTAATCTGAGCATATGCTATATAGTGCAGAACTTGTTTTACAAGGGCAAGAGCAGCCGGTCCATAACTCTCAACGCCTCATACCTGGTCTTATTTAAAAAACCCAGAGACAAACTTCAGATCTCAATTATAGCTAAACAAATGTACCCCGGAAACACCCAGTTTTTCATGGAGGCCTTTAACGATGCTATAGCAAAACCCCACAGTTACTTACTGGTGGATTTAAAACCCAACACTCTTGAAGACTACAGACTACGAGCCGGTATACTACCACTTGACTTCCCTGTCGCCTACACGCCTAAAACAGTGCCCAAAACCTATAAAAAGAACAAGTAAAAAGATGTTTATAACATTTACACTCTAAACCTTGTAATATAAGGACCCCACAATGTCTGCGAGGTTGCTGAGTAATTTAGGCCTTCTAAAAATGTTGATCACAGCCAGCCCCTCGAAAAGAAAAGCAATCCTTTGCGCTGCCTCTGGCGATTTAGTGGCCGCCATTTCAGAAATAGCCCTAAACACCCTAAAAGGTAATGTCCCGATATCAACGAACCGGTTCCGCGTTCTGAAGAAGAAGCGCCACATTATTAAGAAGCTCAGAAATAAGAGGGCATCGCTCCTTTCCAAAAGAAAACTGTTCAAACAGTCAGGAGGCTTTATAGGGTCGCTGCTAGGTATAGCTATACCCCTAATCACCGGGCTACTGTCGAGATCCTGATGGAGCACGCCCACAAAATGTACCTCGTACCACGGCAACAGCTGGAACATCTGGGCCCTTCTAACACGGATGTCTGGGACATACGCAAAAATGAAACGCAGAGTCTCGATGCTGAAATCAAAGCCATTTTGAACCGAACTGATTTAAAACCCACGACAAAGCAGGGCTTTACTCAGGAGCCCTTCAAAACTTTCTACAGTACTACAAGCAACTAACCTCTGAAAAAAACAAACTGACGCTGTATACCCCAGATGCTGAACAGCAGCCAGGACCCTCTATGGCGTCTCAAGACATAGGACCCACACCCGCAACTGATGCCTTTGTCTTAGACCTTTTAAAAAATATCAGTCAGAAATATAGAGGGGCTGCTCAAATGTTGCTCAGTAAAATGACTGCTACTAAAGATTTGACCACTTGGAACGACCGGGGTGAATTCATTTACAAAGGGCAGCCGGTTGCTGGTTCCCATATGTATGATCTGGTCAGTGGTCTCAGACACGGTAAAACCCTATCGACACAAGACGCTCCTAGAGGTTGGGAGCAGTTCCTAAGTGCAGCTGCGGAACTCAACATTCCCTCAACGATTATCGGAAATGCAGAGAATCGCCGTAAGCTTGAAAGTTTAAAAGATCCGACCCCGCTGTTTTTACAAGGAGCCCCGCTATATCGACATTGCCTTTCTTTCCACAACTAACACCCGTTCCGAACAGTGTTGCTCTTCCTATGGGGTCTAAAAAGAGACTATTCAAAATGAACACCTGGCTACCGCTCTAATTTTGCACCCCTGTACAGTTTTTGTTAAAGGTTTTTGCGGTTCGAAAAATTGTGCTTCCTTTTATATGTTTAACCTTGTAAATGTTTGTGCTGAAACAGGTTTGTAATAAACACTTTTAAATTAGTAGTCTGACATCTTTTTTTTTATTTATTTTTTATCATTTTTGTTTATAAATGGTTTGAAAATGTGCGCAGTGTTTATAAATAAAAAATGCCTAGGATGAAATCATGTTAAGATGTTTTTTTTATTTTAGGCACTCATAAGTACAAATAGCGGCTTTACAATACCTTACACTTTTGACAAAGACCATATTCTGCTTTAACAACGTGCGGCATTGTCCTGGAGTTTTCATTCACATATTTCATAACAACACCGTCGTTGTTTACAAGATCATCTGAGTACAGATTTTTAAAAAATCTAAACGTTATACCTTCATACATTTTACTAATAAAGTATATACAATGTTCCACACATGTGATGGCCATAGGATCCTCCACACGAAGTTTGTTATACACAACCGTGGGTGATGCTTTTTTTACATATTTGAATATCAGCTTTGTATAAATACTATGCTCAGGGAACTCGGCTAAACTATCAAACACTATAACCTTGTCCACATCCAGAAACAGAGCCACCCAATGTGTACCACCCTTGTAATGGGGATCGGTGTTAAAGACGAGGGTGCGGGGCCTTTCTGGACCTATCTTTTCAGGTAGTCCATCTCTAGGGAATACCCCTAGAAAGTATTTCTTAGCATATTTATGTCTACTTAAGAAGTCCCGTATCTCTGTAGTGTCCATTTTATATATATATTTTTTAATTTAAATTTTTTATTTTTTTATTTTACACTCTTTCAATGGTAGTCAAACATAAGCTGACGGGCGTAGTTGACCTGGATAACGCTGTCGAATACCGAGAACACAACCATGTTCACATTGGCCGCCAGCGCCTGTGTAAAACATATTTCCGCTTTTAGATTTCCGTTTTTGATCAGGTTGTAGTGGTCACCGTCTTCCATGTCAGGCGTCAGGTCGAACGCAAACAGTGTGTAGCCGGCAGCATACCCTTCTCTTGAAACAACTACTCCCGAGTCCCGCAGCTGTTTCCCCGTTATCGAGACCAGACCGAGATATTCCCGGACAAAATTTGATGTTCCAAAATTCGGCGTGAAAAGTTTTGCGGGTATCACGGTGCCCTCGTGAACCAAAGCGGCATAGTTGATATCGTAGTGTTTGAAGTTGAAAGGGTTTGAGTTGTAGAGGCCACTAAAAGCGGTATTGTCCACAAACCCTATGATGATGAGTTTCGGTAATTGCCCCAGAAATAGATTCTGCTGCTGCGTTAATCGGGTTCCAGCGGGGATGCTGAATATCTTCAGAGCAACTCTTTCAATTGCATACTTGGCGTTCGATAATTGTAAAGCTTCAGCATGGGCCAGTCTGACACTTGGGGACACTTTTACTCTCTTTACAAACAGGCTCGTGGACAATATAACCAGTTTATACTGCTCTGCATCACCGGTGATGAGACAGAAAGCGTCCTTGTTACGATTGAGTTTGATCTTAAGATCTATACCATTGACTAACAGTTTGTCTTGGAAGAAAAGGTCTGAATGTATGCGCCCCAGGAGGTCAAACTGCCTACTGCCGGCGACGAAGCTGGCTCTTTTTTTAAAACCCTTGTTGTCCCCGTCCAAAGCTGTGTTATCCAAATGCGCTTCGGTATCTCTGTAGAAGAGCCCCGCTGAAAGATGTGAGTCCAGCGCGTCGCGACTATAATTTAGAATACTCTCTACGTAGGCCCTGTAGGCATACATGTTATCACTCTGCGTGACGAGGCGATCGCCTAGGTTAATGTCCACTTGATTAAACATTGTTGCGATGGGGTAGGCGATTGGGGCCACTCTAGCATCAGCCTCGATGTTGGCACCATTCGCTTTGGTTATTTTACAGACGAGGTGCAGAAGAGTGTTGTTGAGATCAAGGTACATATCCGTGGACCCCGACACATAAAACTCTATCAGTGCAAGGGGTGTCAGAGCGGCCATCGGCGACACTTCCATGAAAAAACTGTTTTCAATGCTGTTCTGTGTGGGTTTGAGAGAAAACAGATCTAACTCAGATTTGGCGCATTCACTCGATGCACAGTGTACGAAGGCCATGATCGATGTTTTAAAAAATATTCGCACTAGAATGAGTTCTCTTCTTCTTCTTGGTCGACCTCTTCCGTCTTACGGCTCTTCTTTTGTGAGGGCCTTTTGAAGTAGTCCGTCGCTTCTTATAGGGCATTGGTGAACCCCTACGCCTCGAAGCCCTTCCCTTCCTTTTAACACCACCATGCGCTTTATACATCATCCCAGCTCCTCCTTGGGGCTGTCTGTTCAGACGCTCGGCTACCGCAGACATTACACTACCCACGACATCCTGGGCGATGTTCGTAGCAGCCGCTTTAACATGAGGTTTTGCAATTTCGAACCCTCTTCTCAAAAAGGGCATGGCTCGCCTAAACATGCTCCGGAAGAAACCCCCCAATCCAGCCCCATACATAACCGGAGCCCCTTGAAAGTAGGGCGGGTGGCCTCCATACCCAGCCTGAACTCTATAATAGTCCCTGTACATAGAGGGATCCCCGTAGGTTTTCATGATGACCATCGCAGCTGTCTAATAGTCACCTTCGCGCCGGGGTCTTAAATGAAGCTTAACAATAACTTTCCCGTATTTAAAGGCTACCGGCTCCGACTGATCGTTGTATACCATGATGGTTATAGTGTCAAAATGGTTTTTAGAAATTGCCACATAGTCGAGTTTGTGATGTTGCATATTAACCATCGTGTTATTTTCGCCCTGCACAGGGACCCACCTCAACAAAGGTGAATAACTATCCCCGACCCTCTGCGGTTCTACAATATCGCTATAAACGTAGAGTGTATAAAATCCTCCGTTAATATCGGGGCATGTAGGGTCTGTATCCACCTGCTTTTGCACATGTTGCACGGTCCCTAAAATCCGTTGTAATTTACCACTACATTTAAACCTAGTATCATACTCAGGGGCTTTAAGAAAGACTTTTCTTCTAACGTAATCCAATACCAGATATATATTTGCATACTCTTCAACGCTGCTTATAGATTTGTTGATGGCCTTGATCACCGTCGCTACGGTTGGGTAATAGCCGTGTGGGAAAGTCAGGGGAAAGGTCAGGGCATCCTGAGGTCGCTTTATATTAAATTTTACATCGGACTTTGTAAATGTATTCCAAGTTCTAGGGTACTGTATTTCTGTTAGTGCCACCTCCCAGGGTCCTTTCAAATCCACTGGCTTTGCCAGTTTCACCGTATAACTCGAAATCTGATTGTCTGGGAACATGTCCTTCGAAGCACTGGATGGTAGCGTGATATAAAAAGGGGAGTTCTCCATCTTGGCGCTTACAGCTTGACCTCACACACCGTGCAACGAGCTGGCCAGAACCCAACTATTAAATTTCTCGGACCACCCACGCCATTTGACCAGCGCCTGTCTCCGGGCACCGCTCCCTTTCCGTTTCAGAACCTTTTCGACCCTGTACACCCTGTTCGGATCGTAGGCTACCTTCTGTAACTCTTCGTTGTAAAAGACACCTGCTACCTTTTCACCATTGTAGTGCTTTAACCTGTAAAAATATACCCCCTCTTTAAACTCAACACTTTCCACTATGAATATCTCATCGCTGAATGTCTGTTGGTAGCCTTTGGTGAAGACACCTTTCAACTTTGAAACCCTGACATGATCCCCTTCTTTTAAAGACGGTTTCTTGACCTTCGGCGTGAGACGCCCACCGTACACCATTCTCCACACCGTTAACGAATTATCCCTCGTTACCTTAACGGGGGCCATTTTGATTGTCATGTGGTAGGTGGCGTTATAAACATCTATAAAAGCCTGTAGAACATCCACGTATCTGTAGGTGTTGTTGGCGGTGAAATATCGGCACATCTTTTACTTCTAAAGTACGGTTAAAACGCTCTACAACCGCATCCTTTACCTCTGTGTGCGTTACAAAATGTTGAACAGCGTGCTGGTTTAATAATTTTTGGAAATGTTTGTTTAAAAATTCCTTTCCGGCGTCTGTTTGTAGTTTCTGAGGCACGCGCCCGCTAGCGAAGATGTCTTTAAAAGCAGATGTAACGCTGGTACCACTTTTATCGTTTAATGACTCTGCATAGGCGTACTTGGACAAGACATCTATGACTGTTAATATATATATGGAGCCATCGTTATGTTTTGCTAGATCTTGGAGGCTGATTATGTCAGCTTGCCACTGATAATCGAGCTGTGCGTTAACAACGGTGGCCCACCTCTTAAAGCGTCTCCTGGCAGGTTTGTGTAGCGAATAAGCCTCTTCCCCAGCTAACCATGTCTTCACACTGGCACGTTTTACAGATTCATTTTCAGCTTGAGCCCTTCTAAATAGAGCTTCGAAGCCTCCGAAGCTTCCAACCCCCTGTTTATCGTAATAAAGCTTCCTTAAAGCCGCATCCGTCATGCTGTCTCCCACCATCACCACGAAATGAAAGACGCCTGTTTTGTGTAAGGTCATTTTATTAAACATAAAAAACATAAAAGTGTGGCTGGGCTACACAACCAGCGTGTATTTGACATTTTGTGCTACATAGCTTATAGATGTCAAAACGATGGACAGCTGTGGCCTTTTTACAATCGTATACATAGTACAACACCCATTACACATGTTACTCAGAGCATGTCCTTTTACAAACACTAAGTGTCACGAACTTTTATATTTTTATAGCTGTACTCTCAATAGTTCTAGACATGGCTTCCTGCTCCCCACGCCTATAACTCTGAACGCTCAGGATACTGACAGAATTCAACAGTTCATACAGTTCTAGGTAGGACAATGCAGAACCTTTATTTGTGAGATAATCTTCAGTCATGTGCTCCAAAGCCCCATGTATCCCCGTCTCAGGTGAAAGTCTTAACTTGCGATCGTGATCTTTGTCCGAGGTCCGGCATTTAACGGATGCGCTTAGCCGGCCATTGATACACCACTTGGCGATACACACATGACTGCTACATTGCAACAAGGCCGAAGGTTCCGAAATGTTCAGATACCGCAGAGTCACAGGTTGTATTTCAGCTATTCTTTCTTTAACCAGCACAAATATCAATCTCCGGATACAGATGTAGCCCGGGTGTAACTCATAGACATCTTGCATCTCGATACCCGGATTTCCTGCCTAAAAGTGAGTAAGTATGGAGCGTTAAGTAACACATTTATGGTCTGCTTTATTTATTTATTTATTATTATTTTATTTTTTTTAAACAGCTTTCGGGGGGCTAAAGACATCATTCTTCTGTTTTTATAATAAATGTCACACATTCGTCTTTCTATAACCCTTTCTATCATACTTTTGTCAAAGTGGGGACACATCCCGTGCATATGGTCGAGTTTTGAGCAGGGCTCAGCAGCGTATCGGATCTCATTGACAGCCGCAGCCAAGACCTTAATCATATCACCGTGGACACCTTTCTTCACAGCTGACAGCCCGTACACCACCCTTAACAAATGATATACCCGGTGAGGGTCTAGCTGGCTACAAATGTGGCGAATTGTTCTTGCAGTGTACGCATCGTATAGACATTCGTGAGCCTCCTGCTGAGGTTCATTAATTTTATGCCCGTAACAAAGTTCATAATAATCCCATTTAACACACGTGTTCACAACGGCCGCTGCAAAACCTTTAACTGGCCATATGGCGTCATAGGGTACGCCCAAAGTTTCCTTTTCAAAATCGCGGCTAGTGTAGGTGCAAACACATTTCTTACGAGGCTCTTTGTTCTGGCTTGTAATACTTTCAGACTGTCTGGAACAGCATAAGCAGTAAAAATTTACGGCGTTAACCTTTGGCGTGGACCCTTCTAGAGGCTCTCTTTCTTCAGTTGCTTTCTAGGGTTCAAACAGAAAGCACAAGACACATTATTAGTTAAAAGTATGACACCAGAGTATAGAGGCATAAAAAAAAAAAAAATTTAAAGAAGAAAATGTCTTTACTAACCTCAACATTCTCGCCACACTCAGAGGCTCCTCTGAAATCTTGGGAGTCGCAGAGGTCCATCGGGGTAGAAACATCGCCGGAGCTTACAACTGACGGCTGTACAACAACGGCCTCTGACTCGGGGTCCTCCTGGAAGCCCATGTCTTCATAGATGGGCGAATTCGGTGGTGCTACACATTCTTCAACATCTTCAATGTCTATGAAGTTAGATGCAACACTTAATTCATCTTTCGAGGCATCGCTGTCACTGCCGGCCCCCTTAATTGGGGATATCAGGGTCGACACATCCTTAAGGTGGAGCTTTTCAAGCCGATGGCAAAGTTCCTCTTGAAAACCGGTAACATCGGTATCCTGGGTGTCAGGGACAGCCTGTTGTGCATTCTCATCCATCGTAAGAGGTGCTAGGGTCCGGTAATATCTACCAATAGTGTTCAGGGCCCCTGAGGAGGTGGCTTTTCTGGCGATCGGATTGTATCTCTT
This sequence comes from Pleurodeles waltl, assembly GCF_031143425.1. Taxonomy (NCBI): domain Eukaryota; kingdom Metazoa; phylum Chordata; class Amphibia; order Caudata; family Salamandridae; genus Pleurodeles; species Pleurodeles waltl. Next base: position 85,237,746 of record NC_090439.1, read on the forward strand.
CTTGGCGCCTTGACAAACCGTTTCAGCACTGGTTCACGGTTTGACAGCCGGTTCTAACCAGCTCCTTATATGCAACATTTAAAAAAAAAGGGGGGCTCTACTCGGCAACACCATGAGGTCACAAACCATGTGACACCCCCATGCACCCACGTCACTTCCGGGGAGGGCTTTCAGGGACACCGGAAGGCCCAGCCACCGGAAATGACATCACTTCCGGGGGGCGGGATAACTGTCACTTTTAATATGGTGATTAAAGGTATCCCTTCCTACTACTAATGTTTGAGTCAAAAGGCAAACACAAATGACTGTGACTGACAAATGACAGTGAGTCCTGATGTTTCTGCTGCTTATTTAATTTAATGGAATTGAAATCAAATTCTAAATGTATCTGTATGCTAAGGGACATCTGTGAATACTCATGCATATTCTGTTTTAATTGCAGTTCCTTATTTACAGATAGTTGTTTTTATTTTTATTTTTATCTTACCTACACAAATGTATTATAATTAAAACTGTTTATGAAGAAAACAGCGTGTTTCTTGGCACTTTACATAATATTAATCTAGCTATTGTAAGAAACCATGCAGGCAAAGCATCTAATGAGGTGAAGAAGCAATTACAGATGAGACATGATGTTCCAGGACAATCTAAAAAATGATTGCTTTTCCAAAATGTAGGGAAGATTAATCTACCGAAATGTAATTAATATTTTAAGAATGTAGTTTTGAGGAGAAAGTTACAATGTTTCTTTCTGTCAAATCTCCTACTGCTATCTTTTTAGATATCTATCAGTGACAAGGAAAGTAGCTGTCCACTGAAATGAAACACTATCTTGAATATTTTCTTCAAAGAAAGCTGCAATGCGAATCTGACATTGCTGCGATGGTGCTGGTGTGTTAATTTGTCAGTGGGTTTTGCTGGCTGCCGCATCTGCTACTCTGTGTGAAAATACCAACCTCACTGGGTGCGAACTAATACATATGCATGCAATTATAACTATTTACAACTGTAACCAAGGCCTTAAACTACCACGGTGTCATGTATTGGCGCAAATGTGTATTCACTTTCAAATAGCTGGTGTCTTCAGAAGTGTGCCTTATGGAGCACAGGTGTAAAAAAGGGTTAACAGCATCAATACCAGAAGTCTCCCAAACGATAAGTGAAGTTAACACATGCAAATGGCACCAGCATGATGCAAGCAACTTACAAGATGTAAGAGTACACATATAATTGTCTACCTGTTTTCAGGGAACACACAGAACAGTGGCACAACCAAGCTTGCCATCCACCGAACCACCGCTCTATGTTTTCCAGCTGTGCTGTAGTTCATGCACTCACTAGGTGTTATGCAATTAGTGAATGCGCAGTGTACAGCAAGATGTAGGCCTTATTTAGGTTTTGGCAGGTAGGATACTCGGTCAAAATATGATGGATGCCCTGTTCGCCATATCACAAATGCTATAGACTAATGCACTTGTAAGTTCTCGGGGCATTCCCCCCGTTTGTGACAAAGTATCTCATCTACCAAATTCTACTTAAGCCCCTTAATGGAAACTTCGCACATCGCTGCTTGTCTCCTTGTATCCTGGCACAGAAGAAAATCGTGATACTACCCTATGTTTTTACTAGATGTTTCACTTTGAAGACTTCTGAGAGCATCCATTACCTAATATAGTGCATCACACCTGTTTTATGACTATGCCCTCATCCATTTGATAGTGTCTATAATCGCAGATTCCTACGACACAGCTTCACTTGAAAAATCTAAAACTTACACCTCTAATCTGCACGAATTTCACCTAGGATAGACAACGCTTGATGCTTGAAAACATTCACATCTGTAGGTCAATGCATTCCATACATTCTCCTGTATGCAAGTATGCTGATTGTGCACTTGCTCATTTTCTCTGCAACATAGCTTTCCCCATTCCATTTATGCCAATTCCATATGGGGATGTATCTTTCTTAGGACATCCGTGCAAAAACATCATATCCTGACTCTTATTAGAGTAGCCTTGAATGTTTTCCAGGGTGGGAAATCAGATACAGAATGTTTAAAAAGGCTACATTATTGCTGTTGTGACTACCCACTGCTCCTCCAATCCAAGATACTTTCATCATTTCCACCTCTAACCTTGGTGTATTTAACGCTTTTGTCATTATACTTTAGCCATCAAATATTCCATTTATGTATTTATTCTCGATGTGGCAGTTCAATAAGCAAACTGTTTTTTATGCAACTATGTGCTTCTCACAAGTGCGAAACCATTTGTGAATAAGGCAGAATAATGCCTGGTGATTATATATCCTGTCCTCGATTATGAATTCCACAACGCTTAATTTCATCAACATAGTGATATATTCAATTTCAATAACATTTTCCGGTAAATATAACAACTAGTTAACCAGATGGCATAACTCGGGGTGCGCTCTGACTTCTGGGCATCTGCAGAGTAACTACTAACAGATGGTGAGTCAGAGGGGCTTCTAAAGATATCATCACATACTCCATAGCGGACCTCGATAGCAGAAGAATTTGGTACTCACTACTATTTACCCAACACCAACCCTTAATTTTAGGATAATGCAACATGGCGTTTTATGTATTTGTGTCCAAACTTATGAAAGAGGATTTTTAGGATGTCGGACCCGTACACACACACAATGAAGGATGCATTTATATTGGGCCTGCCCCTTAAGGGATTGGACATCATCTGTGGTGTTTTAATGAGGAAAAACATAGGGGGTGTGTGGTACTAATTCTTAGAGGGTGATGTGAAACATAGCTGTCCTACTGCCACTGATGGGGACTTAAACCCTATGGGGCATATTTATACTCAGTTTGCACTGAATTAGCGTCATTTTTTTTTTACTTTCATTCAGTGCAAAATTAACTCCATATTTTTACTTTAACGCTAGATCCGTCTAGCACCAACTTTATGGACTTAAAGTCATTTTTGGGACGTGGAAACCCACCTTATCCTAATGAGATGCAAGGTAGGAGTTCCCGTTCAAAAAATGACTCTATGGCCTTTATGCCATATTTATACTCCTGTGCAAAAATGGTGCACGGGAGGGAGGAGGGGTCAAAACATGGTGCAATGCTTGCTTTGCCCAATTTTTTAACACCTGGGTCAGGGCAGGCATTAGGGGACCTGTAAGGCTATTTCCATTGTGGAACACCATGGAATGCCCACAGGTGCCCTCCCCAGGCTCCAGGGACACCCCCACCCACACCAGAGAGACAGAGAAGGATGGGGGAACCCCATCCCAGGTAAGTACAGGTAAGTATTTTATTTTATTTTTTAAAGTGCCATAGGGGGCCCTGAAATGGGCCCCCATACATGGCACAGGGTGCAGTGGCCATGCCCATGGGACCCTGGTTCCCTGTGCTGGTCATGTGGTATGGATGGTTTTGTCAGAAAATTACTCTAGGCAGGCTAGAGTCATTTTGTTTACTCTAACCTGCCTATCGTCAGTTTTTGATGCAAAACCCCCTTCTTCCATACTGCCAGCCCCATCTGACTAACATCATTTTTTTTATGCTAGCCTACCCTTGCACCATAGTGCACCATTCCATAAATATGGTGCCCGGCTGGGGCACAGAAATGGTGCAAGCCGGTGCTAAACCTTTTTGGTGAAAAACTGCGTTAGTGCAGTTTTGACCCAAAAAGTATAAATCATGGCCTATATGTGTACTCTTAGGGCATATTTAAGAAAAATGGCACTGCAATGTGTGCTTCACCACTCTTCTTGCACCCCTTAATCCCCCTAACGCCACCATGTGTACACCGTATTTAACATACTACTCACCATGGCGGTAGTTAGGGGACTAGCATCAGAATTTTTTATGCTAGTCCGGCGCTTTACAGGATTAGTGTAAAACATTCTGATGCTAATCCTGCAAAGCACCCAGAGGCCCATTGTAACCAGTGGAAACAACCTCTTAATGCCTGTTCTGAGTAGGCCTAAAAAGTGACAAAAGAAACGGTGCAAGGAAATCTCCTAGATTTCCTTGCAGCATTTTTTTGGACCCCTGATGGGGGCCTTCCCCCATTAGGGGGCCAAAAAAATGGCACAGGCATAATGTAGCCCAAAGGGTTACAAAGTGGCGCAATTCGTTCTTTGCGTCATTTTGAAAATATAGTGCTGTGTGCCTGGCCTTCTAATGCCACGTTAACGTAAAAAAATGACAATACTGTGGCGTTGGAATGGCGCTGGGGGCTCTTAAATATTCCCCCTAGGGGCATATTTAAAAAAAGTGGTGCTGTACACAGTGCAGCTCCACTTTTCATGCGCCCTTTAGCAGCTCCTACCGCCACATTGTGTGTGCCCTATTTAAAATACAGCACACCAAGAAGCAGGGTAAGGGGCAATAGCAGCATTTTTTTATGCTATCTATGTACTCTGCAGGAGTAGCACCAAAATCTTGGAGCTATTCCTGCAGAGTACATAGGGGCCCATTGTATTCAATGGAATGCCCCCTTGTAACGCCTGCTCTGAGCAAGCGATAAAAGTGGCGAAAGAAAACGACGCAAAGAAATCTGTTAGAGTTCCTTGAGCCATTGTGACGCCTTTGTATACATTATGCCTGGCACAGGCTTAACATAGTGCAAAGGGTTACAAAGTGGTGCATACATTGTGCCACTTTGTAAACATGGCACAGAGTTTTGCCCTTTTAATGCCACCTTAACATAATAAAATGACACTAATGTGGTGTTAGAATGGCGCTAGGGGCTCATAAATAAGTCCCTTAGTCTCTATGTTATTTTAGTGTTCACTAGCTTGAGTCCTGGATCGCAATGGCTCTTCAAATAAGCTTACTGCCCAGGACACTGTTAAATCCCTAATGCTTCTCAGCTGGGGGATATCTAGAGACTGTGAAAGTGACAGGCAGTCATTAATTAGCAATCTGTTTAGGGAGAGTGTCTCATTCACTCGTATCCTGCACCACAGTAACAATGGACGTATCCTTAACAACATCTTCAAGGTACATAAGCCCTAGTTCCCTATGTGTAATAAATGAGGGGGTAGACGGTGGTAAGCCCAAGGGACAATTGTGTAAGATTATTTTCATTTATCTGTAATGGCATTAATGCCAGGGATCCCCACACCCCTGCGCCATAGGTAGCTAGACCAGCACATTTATCACAGTAAATCGCCAACATGTGAGTGAGTGATCATATGCCCAATTTATCAGCAAAGGAGAAAACTCCATTGATTCTCTTTGCAAGCTGATTGCTTCTATTATCTATCTGTGGGGACCAGGGGCCCCTGCAGATGAAGTTTACCCTCAGTTAGTTGAAATTATTCACATGTTTAACAGGGGTTACCTGTAGATTAAAGGCGGGCCTCCTGCCCAACCTATAACTGAAGGATATTACAAAAGATTTGGTATTAATCTTCATTCTTTGCCCCTCCATAAAGGAGGCAAGGGTGCTCAGAAGGCGCTGCAGAGCTACAGTGTACTGCCCATGATGACAGCATCATCTGCATACAATAGGGCTGGTAGGGTGTGCTTTCCAATCCAGGGCATGTCCCCACACCTTAGGATTTAGGGGGTCATTCTGACCCTGGAAGCCTGTTGGCGGTGCTCCCTCGAGCATTCTGACCGCGGCGGTTCAGCCGCGGTCAGAAGCGGAAAGTCGGCGGTCTCCCGCCGACTTTCCGCTGCTCGGGGGAATCCTCCATGGCGGCGGAGCGCGCTCCGCCGCCATGGGGATTCTGACACCCCCTACCGCCATCCTGTTCCTGGCGGGTCTCCCGCCAGGAACAGGATGGCGGTAGGGGGTGCCGAGGGGCCCCTGGGGGCCCCTGCAGTGCCCATGCCAATGGCATGGGCACTGCAGGGGCCCCCGTAAGAGGGCCCGCATAGTATTTCAGTGTCTGCAAAGCAGACACTGAAATACGCGACGGGTGCAGCTGCACCCGTCGCACCCCTGCAACTCCGCCGGCTCCATTCGGAGCCGGCATCCTCGTTGCAGGGGCATTTCCGCTGGGCCGGCGGGCGCTCTTTTGGAGAGCGCCCGCCGGCCCAGCGGAAATGTGAGAATGTCCACCGCGATCTTTTGACCGCGGTGCGGTCATTTGTCGGCGGGACTGTGGCGGGCGGCCTCCGCGGCCCGCCACAGTCAGAATCAGCCCCTTAGTGCCTGATTTTGAGTTTGGTGGATGGGGTTAATCATCGCAAATGTTACGGATATCCCATCCACCATATTACAATGCTGTTATATCCTAGGGACATCATAATATAGCAGACCGGATACCCGTCATGTTTGTGACCGAGTAACCCATTCACCAAACTCTAAATCAGGCCCTAAATCCCTCTCCAAATGTTTATATAAGGGGAGAATAAGAACGGTGTAAGAACACTTCCTATTCTGACACTTCTGCACAACCTAAACTGTTCAGAGCATTCCCCACCCAACCCAAACATAACACCAGTTCTGGAATCGCACTACATTTCCCTAATGGTGTTAATGATTGCTCTATCTATGCCCAGGCCTTCCATGATGCCCCACAATTTTGACTGAGATACGCGATTGGACACACTTGACAAATCCATAAAACCCAGGTACAGAGCGCCACGCTTGGTGACTGTGGATTTTCCCAGGAAAAGACACAAGTTAACACACTGTTCCTCTGCCCCCACCCCTCTCTTAAACCTGTACTGGATATTGGATACAGCATCACTCTCCTCCACCCAAATTTCCAGATGGGATAACAGGATACGTCCTAACACTGTCACTGTGGAGTTTAAGAGGGAAATGGGGTGATAGCAGCCAGGATTCTTCCGATTGCCCCTAGGAGATCGGGACAATGAGACAGGTAGACTAAGAGGGAATCTTGGTTGAAGAGCTCACTGATTTGAATACATTGGCAACAAGTGGGGCCCACAGTTCCTGATTATTCTTAAATAAGTCCAGAGGGACCCTATCAGGGCCAGAGGGTTAACAGCCCGAACTGGACTTGATGGCCGTAATCACCTCTTCCAGTGAGGGGTAATACTTGTGGTGGAAGAGCCCCTCTGCAATAGCAGAGGAGGCACTGTCATTACCTGGATTGTCACTACTGGAGTAAACCCCTCCCAAAGAAAGCAGCCCATTCAGAGCCAGATATAGCAGAATCATTCAAGGGAGCATCCTTTTCTTTAAGAAATATTGGATTAATAATAGACCAGAAAGCCTTCTGGTCATTCCTAAGTGGTGCTTCCTGAAGCACCTACCAGTCTTGAAGTCTAAGATTATGTTTCCTTGCAGGGATCACCCTTTTATACAGATTTCTACAGTGTGCAACCTCTACAGCGGACCTGGATGGGTGTGGAGTGAGACCAGCAACTCTATGTGTTATTTTGAATATGCTGCATCAAATCAACCCTTAACCCTCGCAGAGCCCACATGAGGCACCTTATGTAATGCTGTGTCAACACTGCTTCTGAGAGGTTGGTAAAAGTGTCTTATATACTGTCTGTGTTTGCCTCTGCATCTAGGCAGATCACAAACAAATCTTTTAATTAGCTGAGATATAAAAAAATTGAGATAAAGAAATTCTCATTTAATGCAGGTGTCCTTACTCGTATTAGCGATAATGCCAGTGATTCTCCTGGAACTACCCACCTGAGCTTGTGAGCTATTAATATCAATAGCAAGGATTTGGGTAAGATGGTCGCTCATGGCAAGTTTATGAACCAACTGTTTCTACACTCTAACAGCTAAGCTAGAAGACAGTAAAATGAATTCATTTCGGTAGCCTGGCCCTTCACCTAGAAGGGTTGGGGGCAAAACACATTCATGGAACTGTATTAATTTGCAAAACATAGATTTAATTTCATCATCAAATGGTTAAGGTGACTCCCAAACTCATCCTGAGAAAAGTGGAATGAATGATTCCCTTCACAGTCAACTATGCTGCAAACATCTTTGAGATCTGGGGGGGGTGCAAAGATGAACATTAAAATCACCTTCTGAGATCATGCCCATCTCTTTTCCTGCTCTGGCACGAAAGCAGTTCAGATAACAATCCAATTTCATCAAGATACTGCCTTTTTCTGCTGTTGTGATGTTATAAAAGTTTATGATGCCCAGTTGTCAGACAGCGTCGAGTTTCAGACCCGGAATGTGGAAGAATGGAGTGTCTGCGCATAATTGAAAAGTTTTGTATTAACCATTGTTGAAATATAAGTGGCCAAACCCTCTTTCGGGTGCCAAGAGGAGGATGGAGTGGCTGGTAGGTGGAATGTTCTAAAACCATTGATGTGGGCACGCAGAACAGCCCATATTTCCTGTAGGTATAAAATCGAGTGGGAATGCACAACGGTCCACATATGGTCATCGATTTTCCCTTTAATTCCAGCCACATTCCACACCAACAAAAATAATTTGGGAAAATTGGCACTTTGAGGCCTACTGTTGGGCAGTTGCAAACTTCCACCTTGTGTTGTATCCAAGGCTGAGCGATTGGGCTGTTGGTCAGGTGTGGTGAGAATTTACGAGCCACCATCTATATGCTTTGGATTCCACTGCAAAAGAGGAGGTATGAGTAAATCACACAGAGATCTGGTAGCTATTTTTGAGAAGGGATGTAGGGGTGTGCATGGCCCATGAGCAGTATTGGAAGTACCTCCAAACTTAATTGGATTTTATGCATTCTAGTGAAATTATAGGCAGACTGATGAATCTCGAGAGTGGCCCAGTATGACAATGGAGTAGCAAAGATTTATAGAAGTCAGAACCGATTGCACCTTACAAAATTTCACCCACTGGTGCACTGGATTTACTTGAAGATGGAAGCAATGGGCTAGGGTAGTGAGTGGTAACACTAGTGAAAGTTTGATTCCCCATGTAGAGAAAGTATCCTTGAGTTTCCAAATAGAGTTGGCCAGGTCCGGAGTACTCAATGTGGTGATGGTAATGTTGCTGCCCTTTTGGGCTGGATATTCTCTAAACTCAATTAACTGCATGGAATTAAAATAGCCCGGGCCAGCAGCTACCCATAGCAACTTCAGAATAGTACTCCTGTTAGGTATGTCATATTTGCCTCTAGAGCCATAGGGCTTCATTCCAAGTTTGGCGGACAGCGGCGGCTGCCCTACAAATCCGTTAAGTCGGAAGACAGCCAATCCTGACTTCCACCCATTGGCCCTATTATGAGTTTTCCGCTGGCCCAGGTGGACACTACCCACAACATTGATGCCAGCTCAAAATTGAGCTGATGCGGTGCATCGGCTGTGACAGCACCTGTAGCGCTTTTCAATGCCTGTAATTCAGGCAGTGAAAAGCATGAGGGGCTGTACATGAGGGCCCCTGACCTCGCCCATGTCAAGTACATGGGCAGTGCAGGGACCCCCATGGGGCCCCCAGCACCTTGTCTTCGCCAGCCTTTGAATGGCAGTGGAACCCCAGGACATTCAAAGGCAGTGGAACCCCAGGACTAAGACCGCCAGCACCGCCAGGCCATCGGCCGGCAAAAAAGTAGCAGTACCGGCAGGCGGACTGTGGAGCTTTTGCCACAGTCATAATGTGACTGTCGGACCGCAGCCACCGTGAGTCTGGCGGTCCTAGGATCGCCAGACTTGTAATCTGTGTGACATATGTGGAACAAACTGAAGTTTATTTGTATGAAAACTGCAAGTACAAAATACTTGCTGCTCCACTACTCACTGATTTTAGTCCACATGCTCAGTGGAGTTTTTATGGTGCACATGGGGAATAGTGGATGGATAGTGATGGCCAAGGTCCCTGGAGGATCTGAGCGACCATGCTCTATTTGAAACTGATGGAAACTGGTTAAAAGTGCAGAAATAGTACATTGAATCACACAGTCAGACAGTGCTGGGGGAACAGCTACCTCCTCTGCTAGTGATTCAGACCAAGCAGATACTGCAATTTCCCTTCTCAAAGGGTGCATGAAGCGGCTAGTGATGGTAATGCCAGAATTTTCAGATTAGCTGTTGATGGTATGTAGATGAATTAAGTGCACCTGGAGGGGGTGCTGCTACTGCAGTAGCATACTGGTGTGGCAAAAGGTGAGACTCCCCCTCCTCACTGCTACCTTCTTTGTAGACTGGTATCTGTGCTGAGTTGAAATTAAATAGGGAGAAGATTTTAATATCTCTAGAAGGCTGCTTGTCTGAAGACATGGGAGTAGCCACAAAGTCAGCTAGTAGGTCATTACTGGGAACAATCGGGAAGGCAGGAGTTGGGGAAGGGGAAGCAGGGGTTGGCTAAAGATGTGCTTTGCCTTGTCTTTCTAAGCCTTTTGCCTTCCCTCTTTATTTGAGACCTTACTGTAGCTGTTAACTCAGACAAAGAGCCACTATTACTGAATCGTGGGTTGGAATGGACAGTGCCGAAGGCACCCTCTCTGATAATTGTGGCACCTGACAGGTCAGTTGCAAATAGTTGTACATGCTCTGATGCGAACCCCACAGCTACCTCTGCCTGGTCAGAGTCAGGATTACAGATGGTAGGGGTGTCACTTGCAATCAGTGGATTACACACCATAAGACCTACAGGAACAGTTCTGGGGCTTGTAATGTCTTGTGACATTATGGATGAACCTGTCTGCGGGGAGCGCTGTGGGTATCCTAGCAATGGCATTGATGGTAGATGTGCAGGAACAAGTGTGGAACACAATAGCTGAATCCCACTAGACCCTGGTACAGAGGTAATTCAGGGTATCATTTCCTACGAAGTGGTTTGCTAACGCACTATGAATACCGACTTGCATATCAATTTTGTTGGAATGATAGAGCACGGATGCTGAAACTGCGTCCACTTCATTAAGCAAGGTGTTACAGAGTTTGATGCTGGGATTATGCTGGTATGTCTCATTGTCTGACTGCAGGATGACCATGGTGTAGATTACATTCTTCCCAAAGCGACAATAGGTCAGAACGACCCAAGGAAGCAGAATCATGGGATCCAAGCACCTCTTTTTCAACAATATAACTAGGTTCTCCTGTGATCGAACTTGGAGGTGAGGTCTTGAAGTTAAGCAGATTTAACTTGATGTGGATCAATAGGGTGTTAGTAATCCGTTGGCACACAAAGTTATTGGCTGTATAGTTTAGAAAGTACAACCAGTGAGTGACAGAGAAGGCTGAAGAAGGTCCTGATGCAGTCATTCACTCAGTGTGTGCTCCTCCGTCTTGAAAATAACTGGGATCCTGCAAAAATTGAAGATTTCCAGTTCTACTTGTGTTTCACTTTACCATCTGGGAATAAATGTCTCTCTCTCTCTTTCGCTTTGTCTTTCTTTCTCTCTATTTCTCTGTCACTCCCACTTTCTCTTCTCCCATACCTCTGGTGTGTCTATTGCAATAAACACTGGAGAACCACAGAAAGCAACAGAGGTGGGACTGAGCTTTAAAAAAAACAGCTCCCGATTGTTCCAGCCTTTTGACGAAATGTCTGAAGAGAATAATGGTCAGTCAGGCCCCACACTTTGCCTACTATACGCCAACAAACTGCCTACAGGCTACCAATCTGCTTGGCTGGGGTAGTGGAAACAAACGTTTGCAAAATGGGTTTGTGTTTTTCTCTACAGGAACAAAATCGTTAAACAAGTTATGATATAAAATCACATACCTCCTTCCTAATAAAATGGAATTGGAATTGTAGATGTGCACTAAAATGCTCTCAGAGACCGAATTTCTTCTAGGAGAACAAGTACTAAAGCTAGGGCCCATTGATAGTCCCTGGGGCCCATCTGACTGTACAGAAAAGGTCAATTAAGGGAGTTTTTTTCAGTATTTGAAAATCCCCCAACAGACACCCATCCTTATCCCCTAATAACAAGCTTACTACAGGTAGCGGGCTAATCCTGAGGGAGGACACAAATTCTGTTTGCGCCTATTTCTAAATTCCAAAGTTGAGCACAAATTGTGTACTGATTCAGATATTTTCCCTGTAAGAATCCATCCATGTAATGTCTGGATGAATCTATTTGGCGAAAGCAGGTAAGAAAGGGGTGAACAAGCGTTCTAACCATCTACCAAAAAGCTCATGTTCTTCCCCTTTCCAACCTGTAAACTCTGGAATGGGAGGTAAAGCCACCTGGAGAATTATACTTTACATGCAGTAAGAGTATTTCCTTGTGATAAGTGCAGCTAGCATGGAATGAGTGTCTGAAGGCCTGATTTAGAGTTTGGCGGAGGGGTTCATCATTGCAGTTATGATGGATATTATGGCGGTCATTCTGACTTTGGCGGGTGGCGGAGGCCGCCCGCCAAAGTCCTGCCGTCAGAATACCGCTGCGCGGTCAGAAGACCGCCGCGGTAATTCTGAGTTTCCCGCTGGGCTGGCGGGCGACCGCCAGAAGGCCGCCCGCCAGCCCAGCGGGAAACCCCCTTCCATGAGGATGCCGGATCCGAATGGAGCCGGCGGAGTGGAAGGGGTGCGACGGGTGCAGTTGCACCCGTCGCGATTTTCAGTGTCTGCTTGGAAGACACTGAAAATCTTGGTGGGGCCCTCTTAGGGGGCCCCACAACACCCGTTACCGCCAGCCAGGTTCTGGCGGTCAAAACCGCCAGAACCAGGCTGGCGGTAAGGGGGGCGGAATCCACACGGCGGCGCTGCCTGCAGCGCCGCCATGGAAGATTCCCTTGGGCAGCGGGAAACCGGCGGGACACCGCCGGTTTCCCGTTTCTGACCGCGGCTGTACCGCCGCGGTCAGAATGCCCATGGATGCACCGCCAGCCTGTTGGCGGTGCATCCGCGGTCCCCGGCCCTGGCGGTAGGCAACTGCCAGGGTCGGAATGACCCCCTATGTCTGCATAATTACAATTGTTGTAGGATACATTGTATTTGTAATGTGTGGCTCTCTTTGTGAGCCATTATTGTGAATGTCTCATTCTAAAGGCAATGATTCACTTCTGTGACGTAGCAATATGGGCTACAGATCTCATAACTCACTGTTGCTACATCATAAAGGAGTTCCAGGCAGCTCTGGTTGGGCTCTGTGAGAGCCTGTCAGAGCAGTAATGGAATGCAGGGAGCACAGCTTCTAAAGGAGAAAAAAGCGAAGGCGCAGAGAATGGCGAGGTTGGGTAGTAGGCGGTCAGGTCATTTTTTTCTAAATTTAGGACAGTCAGAAGAGGCCATTTTCTGTACAGCTCCCCCAATTCTTCTCTGCCCTGCTCAGCAATTGAGAACAGAACTAGATGATTTTGGTGAAGCATAGATCATATAAAACTCTAGATAGGTAAAAAGCGAATTACAGGTATATTTTTCAGCTTGGGATTCTGAGTGACACCATAGAAAATGTAAGCTTCGCTGTTGTTGTCTATTTCATGTCACTCAGAATCCCTCAGTGAAAAACATCCCCGTAATTCACTGATATCCATCTGTAATTCTATATTTAATGATGCTGATGAGATATCCATCACATTTGCGACAGAATAACACCCACTATACTCTAAATCAAGCCCGAAGTGATCTAAGAACTGGCCTTCCTTTTATTATTATGGTAGGGCAGGCAAATTGCATAAACTATGCACAGAATATGATTTATTAAGCATAGGCTTCACTTTTTCTGAAACACTTTTAAGTCACCAAAGACCGAATATTTTATTCTCAAATTTATCAAGCACTGGAGACCTCAAGCTACCAAAGCAGGAATTCTATTTGTTATTCTATCCCATGCTGTTCTTTTACAGGCGAAAGTGCAATGTTTGCATTCTCATTTGTATTTTTGTCCCGTGAGAGAGAGTATTTGTTGCAGCAGAAAGACCAGTTATATAACAGCGTTTCCAATTGAGTAACATGCAAGGCAGTAGAGCAGGAACAACTCTGCTTTGATCTGTTGACAATAATGCCTTGCTGCCAAGTCAGTGTTTCCTATCCTAATGTACGTGTGGGATTTATACTTTGTCTTGAGTTAAAGCAGGAGAATGTAAAAACTAGGTCCACAATTATTCCAGATACTGATGGTTCTTTCTTCTGTCACAAACAATTCGGCTTGAAGTTAGCACAAGCACACTAAAACAAGATATCAGTGCTTACATATGGAGGAAAACGCAACCAGAGTTTTCACAGTGTACTGTAAAACGTATTGATTGTGGCTCAGGAACAGCGATATTATCTCAAAGCCACTGATTGTGAAACCTAGAAGCTCACAGACTTTAGTAGCACACAAAAAAGAAACAAGGTCAGCAGTTGGGGCCAACTGCTGGAAAAAATGAGAGGACATTTGATTTGTTGCAAAAATCCCGAGTCAGCAGAGATATACCTGCCAACCATCACTAAGAAAGAGTTCGATAGCTGTTAAATACAACACTATAAATAATTTATGGCCAGATGTACAAAGGCATTTAACAATCTCAAGGCCTGCAATTCACTGAATTACATTTTGTGATTCACTAAGTGTTTGCTGAATCACAAAATGAGTTTAGAAGTGCATCCCTAATCTCAATTTAGAAGAGACGTGTTTATGACACCCCTTTCAAATTGCAATTTGGAATGCTAAGTATCAATGGTTTACTACTGCAATTTTGGTTGTAAACCATTGCCAGGTTACTAACTCCCCCAAAGGAAGTGCTAACTCATTTGCAAAGGGAAAAAGGTCCATGTGACACCCGTTTTCTTTTGTCATTGAAAAACTGTTTGTTTTAGTCCGGAGGGTTGGGGGGCACTGCCCACGCTTAATCAACTTTTCTTAAATGCAGAGCTATCTCCTTTACAGAAATTGGGATACATTTTTTAAAGTACTTTATTTAAATGCAATCATAGACATTGTGATCTGCTGACTCCAGTAGTCCACCATACCTCTGAATTTATCCAACCTGATTGATGAGGTATGTCAAATTGTGACCTACTCCCATTGTTGACATTGTGAAATAATTGTATAAAGGTTGGTTCTCAAAATCAGGAATGATTTGCTAAATTTTAGTGCACAATATGCAGCCACTTTTTGCAGCACGTATCTTTGTACACCTGGTTCTTAGTAACTGATAGAAAACCGAACTGTGCTGTTCCCCAAAGGGTATGTTATATGAATAGCATTTGGAACAAATATTATGTTCTGAGTATTGTCTGTGAAATTATCAATCCTTGGAGTTAGTGATAAAAAATCCAATGGGGCAATATTTTCAAAAACAATATTTAGGACACAATATTTTTGTCAGACAAAATGTCTGTGTAAGATATTCTGAGATACTACCACTTAAAGGCATAAAGAAGCACAGGTCTCTCCTTGTGTCATTTTGCACAAACACATCTAGGGATTTGATTTACATTAACTGTGTGCTTTCATTCTGATGGAAGGTCTCCTTTTGATTTGCCTCTTTGTATGAAAATGTTAAATTGTTACTAGACAATTTAATTATGGTCAGATAAGAAAATGTGAGAACTGAGGTTCATGGTTGTTGGTGTATGCACCCCGTACAAGCAGGTTCCACCACTTATAGTAAGAGCAAGCTAGATACACACTTAGAAATAACCTGTGCTCACCCTCTGGTAGCTTGGCACAGAGCAGGCAGGCTATCTAAACAGGCAATGTGTAAAATATTTGTGCAACACACACACACACACACACACACACACACATACACACACACACAAACACACAGTAACACAATCAAACCACCACAAAAAGACTTCACACAGGTTAAGCAAAACACTGAATATTTAGCTGAGTAAAACAAGACCAAAAATGACAAAAACCCAACTAGTAGAATAAGCCAAAATAGTCCTTAGAAGTCAGTAGCACTGAAAGGTTATTTGAGGTTGCTCTCGACTGGGATAAATCTAGAGCTCAGGGGAACTGCGATGGAGAGCAGGCAGGCTACAGGACTCAAGAAGAGCCCGCTGAAAATGTACCTTAAATGGAACAAGCGTCAAAATCGAGGAGCAATGCAAAGGTGATGCATTGCATTTGTTCTATACAGTCAGGTAGATGTGTTGGTGTTGAGTCACACAGTCAGGTCCCGTATTGACGTTGAACTCCTTTCAGATGTAATCAATACATCATTGTACAGCCGCAGATTGACCTTCTCGCCATTAAACATCTACACACCAGGAGATGTAGTTGCCTATAAAATTGGTAGATTACGAGTCCAGATTTGGCAGATTATTATCATGCAACCCACCTTCACTCTGTTTTGGGGTGGTTTGGACAGGGGAAATGCATGTGTAAACAGATATAAGGTGATTCTTAGACTTCATCAAACTTACTTCTGGTACTATTAGATAGGACAAAAACTGAGACCTTCACCTTATTATATGGTAGCTTTAAGATTATATGTATGGCACATGCTTTTATGGACGTGCAAGCTGACTGTTACCTATTCTCCAAAGACACCACTTTGGCACTTTGGGTGTTGCCACAATTTGAAAAAAATACTGAGGGTGACGAAAATGTCCAAATAGGATGAACAGGAATATATAATTATGGGAGCGCTAAATAAAGGGGTCTTTTTCTTCACGTTCATCATGGCACAAGAATGTTTTGATCTAGAGCCTGGCGACTTTTATGGGATTGTTCACTGCAGGTTTGTGTCTTGAGGTTTTGGAGTGAGGAAGGCAATACCAATGACACTGATGCTCCTGACTTCCGTGGATTGCAGTAAGGGAATAGTTACCAGAATAAACTAGATACTAAGATGATACATCTCACACTGTGAACTTAATGACTGCAGTATGTTAAAGCAGGTAATACAGTCAAAATAATATAAATAACCAAGCTATATATAATAAACCTATCCAAAAAACCTAAATGCCACAAAGACTCCGTTCTCAAAAGCAACTTTTCTACCGATGTTATGGATGTGCCCAATATCATCCATCTCATGGAATGGAGTCACTGACAGATATTAGAATGAAGAAACAATGTTACAGCCTCTCTTACCTGAAACGTGTGCTCGGTATGAATGCACTCCACACAAAACATACCATTAAGGCGAACAGTGCACATTTTGACTTTTTACTGACTTTTTACTGGGTAAATGCCACCTGACCACAAATTGAATGTCTAGTAAGAGCCTAAAAATATAAAACTGGCTTAGAGATTATATGGAAAGATCTGCAACAGAGGAAACCCGAAAGAGACTCTACAGAATAGACAACAAAGGAGTAGATGACCTGAAAAAAAGGAGGACATTGAACAGAAATGTGCTAAGCCCTCTAGGCAATGAACGCCCTTGATACAGTATACAGTACTATACATATATTAAAGTTTAACAATAGAGCTCTTGTAGACTGTTGCACCACAATGAGGTATACTGTAATGTAAACCGATATTCTATATATGCTACTTTGAATTTGATGTAATGCAAAATATACTGGCTCGATATGACACCAGATTATGTTGGTATGAAAAAATATCCCCAAACTAATAAGGATGTATTTTTAACAACATCTGCATACCAACATAAACATCTATGTTTCACATCCATGCTGTTTAATATTTTTAATAAATTGTTCCCAATCACCCCTGTGTGTTCCACAAGCACTCCACTAAAATATATGAAAACGTACATCAGTGACGTAGCAATGTTCAGGGCTGCGGTCTAGCAAAGAATCAATTTACTCTTTCATTATCTGGAAAGAAATATGTTCCAATCTTCCTCTTGCTCTCTTATGTCATTAAACTGTCATTTAGTGAAAGGTTTCACGCCACATCAGATATGCGGTACACACGTCATTGTTGACTCTTCAGAAGATCACACATAAATGCTCCAGTTATTAATCATCATAAAAATTTGAGATGACAATAGGGATCTTCAATTCTCTTTTTCGGTTCAAGGCTTCCAGTCTGAAAGCTATTAACATATTTTTCAGCTCCATTCCCTCACTGCTGTCTCGATGTAATTGCCAGTTTTAGTCTAACGTTATGACATAAAGCAGGCACCTAAGACATAGTTCTCATCAAGCTGGTGATGCGGGTAATGAGTACGTTAACACTGTGATCTCTGTTGTCCATTTACCTTGGTGCTTAGTTCAGACAACACAAACCATTTACTTCCTAAAGTCTCATTACTTTCCCATAAATTTCGATGTATCCATTAATGTCTGATTCGAGGAAATTCACCTGCTTAAAAACAGCCAAAATCTCTAGGAGGAAAATCGGAAACAGAATTATAATTTTCCACTTTAAAGCTTCTTTTTGTAGGTTCACACTTTGACTTTTTCACCTGGAATTACCTGTGTCCCTCTAGGCTCTCGTAATGAGACCCTAAATGTTACAGATACAAGGTAATGATGTGCATGGTGCTAGCCCAGGTGTTTTAATTAGGCATTATTAATGAGTGTTTATGTATTTTGAAAAAAGAGTTTATGTAGAAAATGAAATAACGTAGAAATATAATGCACACATTTGAAATTGGGACTTCGAAGAATGGTCACCAATGTTCACGAAATGTACTAATTAATGATTAATACTTATGAAATATTGAAAATGTATTAGGTGAATGCAGTAATATGTCATATTAAGGGTTATGAAGTATGCTTTAGCTTTATTAATTGTAGGCCTTAACTTAGCTAGTGTCTTGGCCTATTTTGCCAGGCCTCATGCAGAAGCTGTATTCCTTAAGGGTTAATAAAAATGCTGACCAGGTGAATTAAACTGTGAAATGTTCATTGTCTTGTTAAAAGTGCTTAATAGAAGCTTTTCGTGAGAACGGATGCAAGGAGATGTACAATTTTTTGTGTAATGTGTGTGAGACTAACTTTCCCAGGACGAGAACAATGAAGATACTAACTGGAGCTGAAGATGCAACAATATCATTACCTGACGAGCCGGATGGGATGATGAGAACATCGTAAAGTGGACCATTCACCTGCATGTGAATAGTGAAATATTAGAATTCATAGATTTGGTATAGAAATATTATTGGGTAGAGTATGAATGTACGATTAACTGACCAATAGGTCGAGGTGACTTTGATATAACAGCGCCACAGAGGAGAATTATTCAGATCTAGAGAGAGTTGAGAATAGAGAACTTATTCAGAGTTCAAGAGGAGAGAGAAGAGAGAGAAGAGACATTAGGAGAGATTCGAGATTCATAGCGACATTGGGCTCATACTTCTCTGAGAGCCTGATGGTTGCTGATTGACTGATGACCTGAGGATGAAGACTGATTCTGCTTTGCTGACCCATAGGTATATATAATGAAATGTGACTGTTATGCATTTTATGCTTTTTCTTTCTAGGTACCAACTGCGCTGTTTTGTGTAGGGCTCTATCATAGCTAGATGTTTTCCAAATTTGAGTTGCTAAATTGTTTTGCATGAAGCCCAACATGCTGATGCTAACCTGACGTTAGTTAAGGGCCCTCACAATTGACTGACAATTACAGGGACTAATGATTGATGAATTACCTTGCTGAATTCCATGTATGTTATATCTTTGTCTCAGCTGACTTTGCTATTGATTTCCACTGTAGCTCTAGAATGTGTTGTGGTTCAAGCTTTGATTAGATTGCATTTCTTCCGCCGCTTTGGACAAACAGAATTGTTTTTAGATGTGTTTCATTTGATATTGAGATTAATCCACATGACCTTAGCATTGGTAATACCGGGAAATAAAGTTACTAAACCTTTTCTAAAGGTGTGGGTGTTCATGGCTGAAAGGTCATGGTGATTGGCATTTACTGACTCCATTGATTATTGATTTTATTGATTACTAATGATTGTTGATTATTGTGCATTGATTATTGATTATGTATCAGAGCTATGGTAAGAACTTCTTAACTGCGAGTCAAAAGGTTCATCGACCTATTTGAGTCCCTTTGTAAGTTTACTTATTAAGGTCTCACACGCTAACAACAGTCACCATCTAATCAAGCAGTTGGTTGTCTTCTCAAACAGTGTAACACACTTTTTCTCAGCATACCTTTCAGTGCCCTCGTAAACACTTTACACATAGGGCCTAATTCAGACTGCAAGGGCCGCAGTGGCGGTCTGATTGCTGCCAAAGCGGTGGTCAGACAGCCACATTATGACCATGGTGGTTCGGCCACTGTCAGACCGTCAGCACTGCCAGTTTCCCTGCACTGGAGGGACTGGTGGTGCTAGCAGGCCTAACCCGCCGGGGCAGCTCTGCATGCAGCGCCACACGGGGGATTATGGACCCTTCTATGCCACCTTTTACATGGTGGTTGCACCTCATAGGCAGTGGAGGGGCCCCCATGAACAGCCCCGTTGAGCTTTTCACTTTCTGCCTTGAAGACAGTGAAAAGCACAATGGGTGCTGTTGCACCCTATGCACCGCAACATTGCTGCAGGCTCATAATGTTGTGGGCTGTTTCCCGCTGGGCCAGCGTGCAAAAATACAATTTTTGCCTACTGACCCAGTGGGGAACTTGTAATGGGGCCCACGGGAAGGCAGCCGCACTGCCGGCAACCTGACCAGGGGAGTTTGCAATTTGGCGGATGGGATACTCCATCGCAAACGTGGCAGATGTCTAGTCCATCCTATTACAAGTGCAGTATAGCCAATGGCAGAAATTATATCCATCATTCATTGACAGCTTTATCCCGTCTGTCAAAGCCTAAACAAATCCTTTTTTTGTGATTTATATACAGCTGCATTACTACGCCCAAATCCTGAAGAACCATGCATAAATTTGCAGCATATATTTGACTGCATATGTTTTGTAACACCCCTAAAATATGCAAAAAAGAATTTAGGATTTTTAAGAGCGGATGCATAGACCTCCAGGCTCCTGAAATCTCAATAGCCTTTCCCATAATATGTGGCGCAGGTATTGCAGTCTGCCATACAAAGACATCTGTATCTCTGAATCAATATCAGCAATGTTCAAGAGAAAAAATCTCAACCAATATTTTTTTATGTTTTTTCCCTGCATTCAAAATATGGTACCTTATGATGTATGCCTGCCCCATCATTCATCTTTTCAGGAAACAATTCTACATCATCCACTTCAAAAACTTCTTACAAACACGTTTTGAAAACTGTTCCACACCACATGCCTGTTATGAGAAATTGGGCTATTGGTTGAGGTGGATGAACCCCTACCAATACAACAGCCACAATGCTTGTCAGGGTAAACCACAAAAGTCACTAAATAAGCCTGTGCTTAACCCTCTGGTAGAATGGCACAAAAGCATTCAGCCTTAACTTATAGGCAATGTCTTAAGTATTTATGCAGCACTCAAAGAGTAAACAAAGTGGAAACACAGCAATAAAAAATCCACTATTTGGCACCAAAACAACAAAAATCTAATCAGTACAACCAGAGAACTGCAATTTCAATGACTCAAGGGACGTATAGTGCCTAAAAGCACAAAGTGCCTATCGCAGTTATTCATGTGAAACTGAATGAAAGTCACAAGTTCAGGCTGACCATGATAGATCTCATTCCTGATACAGGGACGTGTTTAGTCCAGCTGAAAAAGTTACCTTTTAAAGACCAGAGTGAAGAGTCTAATTTGTGGTGGTGGAGCCCATGAGGAGCTGGGAGAGCATGGCAGATGGTCATTGTTGTAGTGCAAAAGGCAGAACGGGCATCACAGATAGTCAATGGTTTAGCACAAAGATCCTATTGAGCATCTCGCATGGCTATTGCTGGAGATTCACCAAGGACTATGATCTACTGCGAAGTGCACATCTTGTATTGCCAGTTGTCGCTGGAGGTTGCTGTAACACTGAGAATCAGGTTCACTGGAGCATCACATTGGCAGCCATTGTGGGCGGCATGATCTTGGTGTGAACTAGCCCGTTAGCAGTTGTGAAGACCCCAAGACATAGGGATTTCTCCTTTTTGATTCCAAGATGTGCTCTCTGATGCCAATCAAAGATCTGGTTGCTTCATATTAATGATGTGCCTAAATACTGAATGAATATTTTCTATGCAGTGATTAGTTGCGTTCTAATTGCTAATAAAAGAGTTTCTAATGAGATTTATTGCTAACAAAATTAACAGAGGTGACATTAGATTGTAACCAATAGGGAAATAAATATCCTAACACTTAAAAAAATGGTGTGGTTATGCATGACTGAAGGGTCATGGTATGTTCAACTTATTGATTCTTATTAAATGTTATTGATTAGTTGTTGATTAGCTATTGTAATTAGTGATTGGTTTATTGATCTATTGGTTGGTGATGCCAAGAAGACATCTCGTACTGGCAAATCCCCGAACGTGGTCCAAAGGTTTGTCGACCTAAACGCATCTCCTTGTAAGTTTACTTATTAAGGCTCTGATGCGCTAACACTATCACGCTGTCTTTTCCTCTCTGACTCTCTCACGGCCGCAAAGGAGGTTGCAGCTTCGGGATGTGAAATGTTAACTGTCCAACACTAGAACACTGGGTGTCAATTCAAGGGCTTTCTGTTTTACGTGTTGTCAGAAGGTTACAGAACACTTCGCCCACAGAGGATCCCAGAGCAAAGAAACAAGGAAACAGCGGAGAGCTGGTGAAAATGAAACTGTAGAAATGTAATACTCCCCAGTTCCCTTGAGGCACGATTCATGAAAAAAAAGTCCCTGCAAACCATCAAGGTATCTTGTCATGTTTTTTTAAGGACTCAAGGTTTGCTCTGAAACTATTTGTCCACCAAAAATGATGAAAAGCGAACGAAACCAGGGAACGCTCCAAGCTCTTCCTGCTTGAATGGCAATTAATTGGTGCAGCTCATGCTGCTGGGAGAGGAAATGGGGATGGGAGGAGGATAGGCAGGGCGAGCGCAACAGGCAGGATATGTGCAAGCTGCAGGGAGAGAGCTCTGAGACTGAACCATGTCCCACACTGCTCGGTTCATAACAAAATAATTGGGCATGGGTGCCCTTGGAGTAACCAATATGTAACCAGTATTTGCGTTACCTGACACCTACATCAGTAAGCAGCCTTTGACATAGTTGGTAAAAAGGTCCTATTATTATTACACTCTCCCTCATTTTTCCAAAACTGTTCCATATTTTTCTGCTCAGAAAAGTATTAAACTGTAGAAGAGGATTTGTTTAGTTTCACCCTGCAATTCACCTGTAATGTAGGAGAGTGTCCATTTCTCACAACCTACAGTTCACAGCAGTTAGAAAACCCATTGTAGGTTTGGAATAGAGTGTGGGTCGGATCCAAGGATGAGCTAATTTCTGCTGAAAAGTTACCTTCTCAGACATGAAAAGTTATGTTCAAGTTGGAGGAAGCTGTGAGAAGTTAGTCATGGATAGTCAGCACTGTAGCATGAAGAGCAGGTCAGGTGTCATGAACAGTTGTCGCTGTGGCACTAAGAGCCAGTTAGAGGTCATGGGTTGGTTGTTGTTGCAGCTTCATGTTGACTGTCACTGTGGGCCGTCATCATTGTAGTGTGAAGTACATCTCTTGCATTGCTGGTTGTAGCTGGCAGATGCAGATGCAGACTGGTGGCATAAGAGCCTGACTCACAGGAGCTTCATGTTGACAGTCATTGTGGATGGCAGAGGCTAGGCGCAAACAAGCCTGTTCATGGTCACAAAGAGCCCCAAAGTTCAGGATTTTCATCTGCCTTTTAGAACAGGCAGAGATTAAGAACATGGAAGGCACCTCTTGAGGATCAGAACTCACTCCAGCAGAGACCAGAATCAGGGGTCAGGCGGGTCCAGCTGCAGGTCTAGGCAGGTCCAGATGTTGCAGGTCAACTGGGCAGTTACAGGGAGGCCTCTGAAGCTTCTTGTGTCTCTGTTGCTCACATAGGAGGTCAGCCAGATGACCCTTGGAGTCACTTGGGTTGCATGGGATGAAGGCAAGCAAGTCCAATCTTTCTTCTTCACACAGAAATTCAGTCCTTTATTCAGCATGGCAGTCCTCCTTCAGCAGGCAGTCATTCTTTCAAATCTTCTTCAGGTCCAGGAGTCCAGGAGTGCTCTGAAGAGTGGCTCTGAAGGTCCAATATTTACACCTGTTACAAACGTTTGTGTGGGGGTACTCAATGTCCAGCCCCCCAGAACTGGTTCTGTAAAATTCTTCCCTTCCTCTGGCCAAGGCTCCAAAGCTGTCAGAGGTGTCAGAAGACAGGACAGGCCTGCTGTCCAGTTTCCTTGTGTGTGATGTAGCCAATGTCATTGGAAGTCTAAATGAGGCTGGGTAAAGCTCCTTGCCAGTGACCCTGACCACACCTAAACCCCATTTGTCTCACTGGCTTGAAGCAATACACAAAACAGTATACTTCAAGATGGTAATTTGGGGCTTTTTTGCGTTAGATATAAACAAACCTTTTCTCCTAAGTAACCTGGCAACATGGCTGGTTCCTAATGAATATAGTAATAATATTAGATAATGGGGATTTTCCAATCCAGGGAAGGATACTCTCATTGATTTAAAGTATCTTGATATCTATAAGCATACAGTTGACCTTTTTAAGATGGCGCCCATAATCAATATGCCGTTTTATGTACACGTTTCGTGGCACAACATACCGTATTTTCAATACTTAAATATTTTATATTTTACAAAAACGTAGGGACATCCAGCTTGGCCCTTACAAGGGCTAAGCTTCTTCTTTTTTCTTTTTTATAATGCATCTTGGCACATTTATTGGATGCTGATTCACAGTTCAAAGATGGCGGTCGTATTAGAAACGCCGCTTTGGACTTTTGTCCGTCACGAAAATAGTGTGTCCTTTTTCTATTTCTATTTCCAATAAAAGGATGAAGTATGGGAACACTCGGTTGCTTGATGCCGGTATCGAAGGATTATGGGTCCGTTGGGATTCCTTTGAACGAGACACTATGGTAATTAAAATAACTAGGGATATAATGATATTTCTAACATATATGCTAATGTGTCCGAATGTAATCTTTTGTTTTTTCTTTTTGGATACTCAAAATACTACGGGCGGAGTCTATTAGGCTCACTACCCGATTTGGATTACATACCGATATTTTTCCTTATTTGATTTGCTACAGATGCCTTGTATTTTGGATATATGAACAATACCTGGTATACATAAATTACCGTGTGACTTTAGACGCCTATACAAGATCTGATTTCCCCAATGGAGAATAATTCGTACAGGTTGGTTGCACTTTGGGATTGGGCAATATTTAGAGATTCAAATTCACTCATTCGATCTGGGATACTTATGGCTTTGTCTTACAGACTTCTCATGATTTTAAAAGAAATTGCGGATTTGTATCTTGAGTAAAAAACTTACATATCACAATATACTTTGTCAGTGTGCAAACTTGACTATTTGTATACATATTAAAATCACAGATTATTTTTTGATTTTTAGACTTTTATTGTATTATCTTTAATTCTTCTTTTTCTGGTCCTGACCACCGCTAACTTGGATGGGAACACTTAGTTTAATGGTTCTGTTGTATTACTCCTATTTCTTCTCTGGGTTTGAACACTGCTAACATCAATTAGGGACACCCTGTATTATGGTTTTGTTTGTCTTAAATTTATACACAATTTGGCGACTATTGTGGTATGTGGTGTATTTTATCACTCAAATAATTTTAATTATTGGAATGACACTTATATTGTCACTCGTGTGACGATATATTGTGTTTTTTAATGTTTTGGTTGTTATTCTGTTGGACTTTAGTGTAAATATATTTTGTAATAAATGATTGTGTTATTTATTGTTATTGTTAGCCTTGATAAAGTCCCTCATAGGATGAAACACGTGTCGGCTGAACTTGGTTGAACTTTGCAAGCAATTTCATTGTTGGATGAAAAGAAAACTTTTCTGCATCAAGTTATCAGAGTGGCTGAATTCGGTTTACACAATTGATTGATTTCGCTTTCTTAAATATGACTGCTCAGGGATAAATTGTTTTGTTTTTGATTCAATTGTGTAATTTGTTAAACTTTGTTTAATACGGAGTGTGCCATTAAGTCATTTGTTAAATTATTCCAGTTTTATTGTATTTTTTGTATATTTTTGTGAATTTATTACAATTTGTGCTACGTACATTAGATTTGATAATTAAATAATTTATTTTCATTTAAATTTGCCACATACCACATTCATATCACATTTAATTATATTATGCACTTTAGTTTATTTTTACATTATAGTTTAGGGATTTATGAACATAGTACCATTGATAGCCCATGTAATACATATATCTGTGCTCCATTCTTATCTTCTGTGAAACAATACACAAAGCACAACAGCAGTGAC
Organism: Pleurodeles waltl; assembly: GCF_031143425.1. Taxonomy (NCBI): domain Eukaryota; kingdom Metazoa; phylum Chordata; class Amphibia; order Caudata; family Salamandridae; genus Pleurodeles; species Pleurodeles waltl. The sequence continues at coordinate 85,263,821 of NC_090439.1, forward strand.
ATTTACAGTGAAGTAACAAAGGAGTTGGGGTGGGTGGAATTTTGAATTCTTCAGGCAGAATGGGAGGAATTTGGTAATTACGAATTACTAATAAACCCCACCAGTGCGCCGGCAGAATTATTAACCAGCAGTAAAAATTGTCATGCATGCCTCGTTTATTTGCCCAGTTACGGTGCTCGAGTGATTGAAAAGAAACGAAAAAGAGGAAGGATGAACACATTGGGCACTTGACTCCAGAAAATGAGGATCACTTTTCTCTCAGAAAAAGAGCAGTTTCTGCATCTCAACAGGACAACCTAGTGCTGGGGCAGGTGAAGGGAAGCTGTGAAGCAGGGGAGCAACTTCATGGCATGCTCCTACTCTTCTCATGCTTAGCTGAGGGGCACCTCTAAGTCACAGCACACACTGAGCACCCCCTTTCCTTTCAGTTTCATTCTTGTTATGCCCTGGTCCGCGAGCTGCAGGATGTACCCTATGCTGGGTCTGCGATGTAATCAAGGATTTAAGAAAGGAACCCAGATCCCCAGTGGTTATTTTGGGCTTGGCCTTCCTAGCAATGCAGAAACACAAAGAGAAGCAGGAGTGTTGCGCCACTAGTTTGGGCTATCAATATTGTTTCACTCTCACCGTTCAAAGGAAATAAATGACATGATGTCACATGCCACTAGAGAGGGAGGGGGCATAGCTACGTCATGTAGAGCACAGGAGCAGTGTAATTAAACTGCATATGACAGACCGACCAGTCTCTGTATTTGGCCAGCCTGACATGTGTACCTAAGGTTTCTCACACTAAATCCATTCTATCTTGAGGGCAGGGGCTGGGACAGCTAGCCCAGCCATCTGTGTCTTCACTGGGGCACTAGGTTGCTTTGTCCATCCAGTCCCGCCGCAGCTGTCATGCTATTTCATATAATAAATATCATAAGAGCTATGTCAGCATTGGCTGTTCTACACAAAGCAACTTCCACACCATAGGAATCTACTCACGAAGGGTCGCTCCTAAGTTCAACCTAGAGCCCATGGTTTCTGCACGTGCTGGGTGAAGTGGAAGCAGGAAGTGAACACGTTCACTGATTATATGATTGTGCTGTGCCGTCAGCTTTTAGGTATTCATTTGTCAGTGGCCAGCAATCTCAGAACCGGATTTTATCTGTTGGGTGCATCAGCGCGGAGCATGCCTCGGTGACATCTCACCTGAGTCTACAAGATGTGCCTGGTATAGCGCTTCATGTGCATCTTGCGCTATAGATAGTGTACAAAACAGAAAAGGAATGTTCAGCAGCCATATCAGTGGTGACCCCTTCATGCTGCATGTAAGTTTTTTTTTTTTTTAACTTTTCTGAAATACAAATGAGAAGAGTGAGTGACTTGCTTATCACATGTAGAGTGCATGTGGAGACTCAAAGCACAAAAAGCGTTGGCTCTGGTGGCAATAGGAGCCTACCTACGCCAACATTTGTAATTGCCTGTGTGACCCTAGTTTTCTATCCAGAGCCAGTGGTAAATTGCAGGAGTCAAATGCAATTACCTAGGCTTGGGACCTGAAAACAAAAGGAAACAAATTAAGGGGTTTTGAAAGCATTGCTGCACTCGAAGGGATATACACACTGATGTTTGAGCTGCATGGACCACAATGCAAGGGTTGAAAATGCTCTGTTTCACCTCTGGTTTTAGCTGCTGTGCAACTCAATAATAATTGGTGGACTGGCACTGATTTGTGTGGCTGTGGAAGCGTGTGATGAGATAGAGTATGTGTGCCTGCTCCCTCTTCTAAATATGATTTCTTTTTTAAATGTGAATCACATGAATTTGGAACACTCCTAATTTACCCACCCTAATGACAATTTTAATAGTCACTTGCCATTTATAAGCATATCAGATATATTTTAAGGCCTCTCTCAGACAGAGGCAGCTATGTTCTACATAAAGACCTGTCCTGATGACCTTGAGTAATTCTTAAACAGATTGTCTGAAATACTGTTTTATTTTAATTTCTGTTTAATGTGGGTGATGTGTGAGAGTCTATTGTAGTCATTTTGTAGAGAAATGCTGGGTTTATGTTTCATGCAGCATCAATTAAATAAAGTTTCTCTTACATCAAAACAGGACCTAACTTTTGAGAAATGGGAGGGTGTCACAGAGATTATTTGCAGTAATATTAGTGGACTGCTGCTGCTGTTTAAAATACCAAAAACACATCTCACAATCCATGAATATTAGATGTAAACCCATTTAGAATGCATATGAGTGCACCTGTGTGCTGTCACTGACCTGGCCAAAGAGGGCATAAAAGAGTTGAAATTAGATCATAAATCCAAAATTGTTCCAAATAGGGGCCCCAAAAATGCGTAAAATGTCCCAGCTGTATACGTGGCCTACTTTCTTATGATACAAGAAGCAACATTAACATGAAGCAATGTTCTTTTCAATTAGGTCAAACAAAACATGTCTTTCTACAAAGCATATGCTTCTGAACTTGTGTATTTTAAGGTGCATTCATTTGTGATAAAGGAAAAAAGGGAGGTTTGGTGAAATAAATTATTTGTCTAGAATCACACAGGTTTTGCCCTAGTATTTCTACTTTTACTGTGTGCAGCTCAGACTATGGGACCGTGTAGCTAACTAGCTCATACCGTGAAAATTGGAAAGAACTTTTACGTCCCACCACTTTCAAAGGTGATCAGCCACAACTGACGAGAACAAAAATGAGTGAGAATACAGAGGGGCAGTTTGGGGCTCACTTGTTGAGATGAGTATCATGCTCTAGGTTGCACATATTAATATGCATCCTTATTGTTCTGTTTACTTACATCCAGAAAACCATGGTAGTTGTAGTCATGTCTAAGTATAAACAGGAGTAATTACCACAGCCCCAATGCTCACAACTGGGGACCAGCGTCCCCTGGACAGCCGCCCCAACAGACCCAATGCCAGCCAGGGGGCCCCATGTAAGGAGCCCCCAGTGGCACACAACACACATACACATAGACTTACCTAGGATGGGCTCCCTGCTGCAGTAGTGTCCTTGTGGTGCAGGTGGTGGTGATGCCTGAGGTGGGCATCTATGTACCCCTTCCATGGTGCTTCCCCATGGAAATGGGCCTACCCCCACTTTAACTCCTGGTCTGTCCAGGCGTTAAATTGTGACACTAATCGGCCTTAGCATCATTGTTAAGTTCGGCCTTCTAGGTGTGAGTCGTTTTAGTTTCGGGAGGTAAATATGGCGCTAGAGGGCTATTGTCATTTTTAGGAAGGGAACGCCTACCATGCCTTTCATTGTCACAATAAGATGCAAGGTGGGTTGGTGCTTCCTAAAAATGGTGCTAACCCATACATTTTTGACATTAGACAGGTGTAGAATCAAAATATAAATATGGAGTTAAGTTAGAGCCACTTTAGGGTAAAAAATAATTACGCTAAGGCAGCGCTAATTTCCCATAAATATGGGCCTTATTTTTCATGCTTGTGAGAAAAAAATGACCCTATTAACATTATGTACTAGCAAATGTTCTAATCCTTTGCTACCTTTTGTGTATGAAAAAGTACCACATAAAGACAAATCTAATACTGAAGCAAACTTAAATTTTCATGATAAAATCCATTGTATAAAACATTGTATCTTATGTATGATGTATGAAAAACTGTTCATGTTATAGAATGCTTACATCTGAACACTAGGTAAGGACGGTAAGCAAAAATTATAGTTAACATATTGAGTCATATCTAAAATGATGACCCTTTTAGAATGGAATTTTATTACATCACTGAAAACCCGCATACATAGGTAGGGGCCATCAGAACTCGGACTGCATACAACAGTGACAAAGTGGTAGGACTATAGTGCACTTTCAGAAAGCAATATTGAAGAAGGACCGAAAATAGAACACACAATAAGTAACATAAACAAAGGCCAAAATGGCAAAGATAATAGACATAACAGAATCCAAAACCAAATTAAATGACACCTAAAATAAAGCTTTACATACTAATTTTTTTAACTGCATAAGTGCTGAGGCTGCTCCCTCCTTCCCCTGAGCCCTTTTTGTAACTCTTTGGGCAGTTTGCACTTAATCTATCATAATCATTATTTCCTGCAAAAAGTGAAAAATCTGTGCTGTGCAAGGACATTGGTGGATTTTAAATTGCATCAACCAAAGGTTTGCTGTGCTTATGTCACCTCCTCACCTTCTAGCAATGGGCAGCGCAGTTAAAAAATCCTTTTTTTAACCACAGGTTTTGAAATGTTCTCAGTGTTATTCAATTGTTCCTATATTTTGATGGATTCTAACTACTTACAGTTTATGGTGGGAACAGGTATGAGAACCCATGGGGGAAATCCAAATCTAGGAAGCTATACAGTTCTGAAAAGTAGACAAAATGTGGGAATTCAGAGACAGATCGTTCATCTAAATCACTCAAGATTTTCCTAAAATAATGCATGGTTTAATCCCAAAACTAATTATAGTAAGTAGGACAAAATACAAATTAATGACAATGTTTACATCTGTATTTTTTTTTGCCCTGACTGCCGGCATTCAGAAGTAATATGCAGTTTCATCTATCATACTGCTATGGCACAAGGATGTAAAGTTTGTGTGAGTCATCCAAAAATACAAGCTGCCCAGAACCATCAACTTAGTTGCAGCTTCTAATGATTTTTCATTGTGTACCAACTACGCATAAATTCATAAGGTGCAGTCTGAGGACGAAACTTGGCATGAAAAAAACGTATGCATTTTTTAAATGTGCCCAAGTTAGTGAATTTAGGGATACTGGTTGTAGGAAACTGAGTTACTGGTTGAGAAGGGGTAAAATCCCATTCAAGCAGTAACCACAGTTATTTTCAGGGGGTAAAATGCGAGCAAATCCCAGATTAACATGTCCTCAACCTTCTAATAGCTTGGCACAAAAGCTGTCAGACATTAAAGTATTTATGCAGCACTTCGGACAGTAATAAAGTGTAAACACAACACAAGACAAATCCCACAACAAGTTAGAAAAATAGAGTAAAATTTTATAAATTCTTTGACAGCTAAATGACAAAAGTCCAATCAGTAAAACCAGAGATTAGCAATTTCAAACAATTAGGTACAAAGTGTGCTTAAAAGCACAAAGCACCAATTGTGTTTATCTGGTCATGCTGGAACCAGAACAAGTCACAAGTTCAGGTTGACCGCGACGGAGCGTGGGCCGGATATAGGGACCAAGTTGGGCCTGCTGAACAAAGTAACTTAAATCCTAGTCGCAGAGGGTTGCCAGGTCCCATTTTGAGGATGCGTTGTTCAGCGGCGTATCTGTTGAGCTGTGTGCTGCGATGCATGGTTCTGCATCCAAGATGCATTGTCAGACACAGATCTGAGGAGCTGCAGGGATGCGATGGAAGGCCCTGCAGCAAGGATGCATCATGCAGTGGTGGTTCCAAAGAGCTGCCGGTCCTTTGTTGGCGATGTGTCACACAGCAGCTGATCAAATTGAGAGATGGAAGGAGACACATCATGCTCTGTCTGTTCTGCCCAAATGGCCACAGCTGGGTTGGTGTAAAACACCTTCAGGACCACTTTTAAGGATCAATGACTGGGAACACACCACTTGGGAGTAGGCAGGACTTAGGTGATGGGCTTAAGATGGTTGGAGCCTTTTCTGTCCCTGGGTCTCTGATCAGGAGACCAGCCATCTAGCTCTTGGAGTCACTTTGGTGGTCTTGGTTTAAAGGTACAAGTACAGTCCTTCTCACTCAGGCAGCAGAGCAGAAGTTGTTTTGCTGCAGGGCAGCACAGAAGTCCTTCATCTGAGTCCTCTAAAGGTCCAGATGTGTACTGAAGAGTTGAATCTGCCAGTCCACGATTGAAATGGGAGAACATTGTAGAGTCATCCTCCTAGAAGGTGTTGGGAGTTTCTTGCCACTCTGACCTGACTTCCACTTGTCTAGGGGCACAAACGACTAGTGTGAAACCCTTTGTGACTGCTACATCTAGTCATGTGACCCATGAAACAGACTGCAGGGATGAAAGTATAAGGACAAGAAAATACCAACTTTAAAAAAATGGCATTTTCAGAATAGTGGCTGAAAATCCAAGTGTACTATTAAAGAGGCTTTTAAATTACAATCCTTTAAGCATCAATCTCGTCATCCACACTTGTCCTTAATTGAAAGTTATCAATTCCTAGATATAATAAGGTAACCTTGTTATCCTATGGGAAAGGTAGGCCTTGAGGTAGTAAAAACAAATGTAAGTGTCTTTCACCACCAGGAGATGTAAATGTTAAATGTACATGTCCACCTTTTCTTAATACACTGCACCCAGCCCTTGGGCTGGGTAGGGTCTACCATAGGGTGATTTATATGTATTAAAAAAGGCAGGTTTGGGCCTGACAGAAGATTTATTGTCCCAGGTCGAAATGGCTGCTTAAAACTGCGCAAACATGCTGCAATAGCAGGCCTGAGAGATGACTTAAAAGCGAGTGGCATAATAACTGCTGCAAGACCACTAGTAGCATTTAATTTATGGGCCTTAGGCCCTGGGTACATGTAGTGCCAATTTGCTAAGGACTTACAAGTAAATTAAATGTGTCAATCGCATAAGACAATTTCTCCATGTTTAAAGGAGAGAGCTCAAGCACTTTAGTAGTGGTTAACAGTGGTCAAATGTGCAGCTCCTTAAAAGCCAACAAAATGAGTTCAGAAAACAGGAGGGTGGAGGTAAAAAGTTTGGGGATGACTCTGCAGACAGGGCCTGTGCTATCATGTAATTCAGAGGGGTCTTTTCAAATACAAAATGTGCCCTTTATTGCATACTGGTTTAAATATGGAAACTAAAAATGATGAGGAATGCAATTAACATTAACAAATACTTTGCTATTCTGTGTTCCAACATTTCATCGGACAAAAACAGTATCACACTTGTGTGGTTGGGCCTACTGCCCATAAATGCAAATGCAACATGGAAGCATCCAGATTTTTCCTTCAAAATTCACTTGTGTAATGTGGGTGGCTGTAATTTTAGTGTCAAGGCTCAGTCAGCATATAGGGAAATACACCAACCACAGACATTTCTAAAAACCAAACACCCAAGGGAGTCCCAGGTGGAGGGACTAGAGTGGCTCCCAGTATGTTTTCCCTGTACTTCATGTGTCTTGCAAATGTCACACTTTGGCTACAATCACTGATTTGCTTCACATACCTGTGAGGGAAGTGCATGAAATCTGTGGAAAAACCCTGGTGTGGGGGGGCAGAATAGGGGAAGGGAGAGTTAACCCTCTCTCTGCTGACCCATATGTCCAAATTATGCCTGAAAGAATCAACATTTATTCTCACTTGCCATGAGGATGGTTGCAGTATTTGAGCTCTAGGTCCCAGGAAGGCAGAGAGCTGTACGGGTAGGGGATATGGTCTTCTACGAAGATGGGAAGGCCCCAAATAGCTTTTCTTTTTTAATCTGTCCCAGATATCTATTGGGCTTTCTGCGCCCAGAAAGGGAAATCTGGGAGTAAATTCTGCCCCCACTGGGTGGAAAAAAGAATGTTAAGGCTGTGGAGGGGAGGGTATGAAAATTTTTTGTCCAATTTGTTTATAAAAACAAATCTATCCATGGCATTCAATTGACTATCTGCCGTCCCAACACTCTGGGCAGATTGGTATATATGCTCATTTGTCCCACGGGGAGCAGAAAGTCTGTTGAGGGTATCGTGAGGTGGAGGTAAGGTCAAAACCTTTTTTAGATACATATAAACTGCCTTGTTCGCTAGTGGGTTTCATGCTCCCCTGAGGGGATGAAATTGGAGGAAAACTGCCAATCTACCCTCAGTGGGCATAAAGACTGACAAAGCCCTTTTGGGGAAGCACTTGGCCACGCCTGGGGGATGCCCCCCACTTCAGCCATCCTTCATGACTAGTGGGAGGATCCCTGATCAAAGACTGCCTCATTGCAGCAATCCTCAAGCAGGGATCCAAAGCTGAGGTACCATTAGAAAGGGGATATTCTCCCCTTTTGATTTCTTCTTCTTCCATGGGGATCAGTGCTCCTGGGTCTGAGATACGTCCCAACCATCAATCCCAGGAAAGCAGCTTGAGGATAAATGCACCAGCTTCTTTCACTTTCACTGTGATGTCAGCATGTGTGGCACTCTGCTTGTCACAGAGAGTGAAAAACAAACTCTTGGGCTGTGAGGAAAGCTCTTCCACTGCAGCTCATGTTTACATTTTTTTTAAATAATCCCTTTATGTTAAGCTCCAGAGGGACCAAAAGAATCTTACTTTTAGATGAAGGACGAAATGTTCAGGTCCTATGCACTAGGGAGGTAATATGGAAGAAGTAAACGTCTCATTATCTGCATCCAGAGGGTTCAATTATACTTCGAGTAAGCCCTTACTTAAAATTAGAACATATTTTTAGGGAGAAAGCATAATTTCCATGATGGCTTCTAAAATAACTAAAAGATTTCAGGACCATGATCAATACAATGCAACTCATGAATTGCATTGGAACCTCTTGCAAAGAGGCTGAATGATATACTAAGTAGCCTATAGTAAGGTGTTAGATGTTCATTTCTTTTAGTTGATCCACAATGTGACTGACATGGTCACAAAACAATCCCTGAAGGAGACTGATTCAAATGAACCATACACCCCTAAAAATATATACAAATAGATATGGCTTACGATTGATCAAAGAGACCTTTCACCACCAGCAACAAAGACCACCACCAGGCACTAAACTCTGCAAACTGTTTCCACAGGTATCACATATACTGCATCTTCCATGTGCATCTAATCTGTGCCTCATATTGACAGAAAGCCAGTATTGAGTGTGACTACTTCAATGGGCATTTGAGGGATGGGACTCTGCTCCCATTTATTGTCCCTGTATTTTAGTGATATAAGAAAGGAAAGCTACTGATTAGTGGTGCACCAATGTACCTCTAGCTCTTTTTATGCAGTGACAGTACAAACCAGCTGTTGCAGTGTGAGCCTGAAATGCAGTGTGAACCTGAAAGCTGTTGGGACGCGCCTAATCTCCTACCAACATTTCCCAGATTGGCTGCACATATTGTACTCCATGCACATCGAGGAATTATTTATTCCGCCCAATTCATCCTGTATTTTATATGTATTTATTGATTTTTAAGAATTAGAACAACTAATGGATACTTCACAGTTCTTGAAAAAGGGGGGTGGGCCATTGAGGTAAGTTCTCCCCCCAATTTATGGTTATAAGTCTACATTTATGACATAAAATGGCTCAATGTACTCCTGCCGGGAATCGGAAAAAGGTTACCTTGAATGCCTAAATGGTTTTACTGCTGCATAACTGTACATCGTAAGTGACCAATAAACCCTATACATGAGTTGGTAAATGGTTAGATCTAGACATAGTTTAACTTGGGTGAGCTTATTGGAATTCCTCTCTGATCCCTTTGCACTCTGGAAAAAGTCAGATTCACTTCAGCAAACAGCTGGATTAACTCTCCTTCTAGCATTTTAAGAGTGGAGAGCCCTCAATCGTTATGAGAGTGTAAGAGAGGGGCTTTCTGCGACAAAAATGTTTTCTCTTGGATAAAAAAAAAAGAAAGAAAGAAAAAATGCATAGGACGGCATTTCTCCAATGCAGAGTTGTACTCAGTGTATATTTCCACATTGAGGAAATAGCAGATGTCCTTCCCAGTAGTATACCTAAAAAAACATGTAGCACAGCTTTATCTTTGTACTGCTGTGAATGTGATTTCCAAAAATCCGTACATTTACAACAAGGTGTATATGAGGACTAGGAAGTAAATGTGTAACATCTTTTTTTTAATATTGGCTCGCAGATTTGGCAGTCACTCCATTTGCTCTTGCTGTTCATGGAGCATTCATTGTACAGACCACCGAGCCACTTTTTTGCATTATGAATACAACGATTTATATGAAGGAATAACTATTTTACCTTTCAAATACCCTCAAAATATGAGTGAAATGTAAATTATGCTGTCATAATTTGCATAAATTTGGGAATTTCGCGTTATGCATGTTACATGAAATTCCCAAATGGAAGCCATTATGTCACCTCATATATTTACACTCCATTTGTGGCAAACATTTAGTGCAAGACTGAGGGAATAATGCAAACGGACAGAACATGAGCAACTGTTTCTAACGTCATTTGTGTTTTTCTGCTTTTTTTTTTTTACAGCGAAATGTATTCTTGTGTCCAATTTTGATGGAGCATGCTCTTTGCCCCAAATTAAAGCATTCAAAAATGGACTTGAATTTTGCGTTATTTCACTTGATTTCCCCAAAATGTGATGTGATTATGTGAAAGCAATTTACACAAATGTCGCACACCCCTACTTTTCTTGTCCATGTCTGCTGTGGAAGGTGTATTATGTGGTTCAGATGTGATTTCCATTCTCCCCACACTATCCAGAGTGAAGCTCCATATTTCCTTAGAAAGGGTTTTAGATATTGTTCTAATCAATTGTTTATGCCAAAGTAGAATTATTTTCGACCTTTCCAATTAAAGGTCCACATCAATTGTCAGTTTGTTATCTTTTATTTCAGACCACTGAGGGACATTTATTCTCTCTGCAAACAGTTGTGTCAGAGCTGATGAAAGACATTTCTGCATATTCATATATGTTCACTACTAAATATTGTTACATCTGAAGTGATGGACAGGGCAGCAGTCCCCTGTTGCCCAAAACAGTGTTAGCAATATATTTTAAGTAGAGTACCTGACAACGATGATTGCCTTTGCCCTGTTGACTGCTAGTCCTATGCTGTCAATCATAATCTATTGATCACATTAGCCAGAATTGTAGCTCACATTGAGCATGAACAAATGCTATGAACAAAGCTACGGTTAACCCTGTCACCAGGTTTGCCTCTGTAGATATTGGAACTACAGCTCTTCCGTGCAGTTTTGTTGCTGTCTTTATCAATGTAATTTTGCTTGCCGTAATCTGCGGCCATATTTTGAAGTAAAACTCCGCCCAGACGAACTCATACTTTCACAAGAAGTTAATTCCTAGCGGCTTCAATTAATAGTCTATTTTTCTTCTTACACTGAAATGTTGGCAGTAGCTATCATTTAGCTTAAAACCCCGGGTTGAATGTCCTACAGGCAGCTCAGCAAAATTCGTCTTTAGCTTCAAACATTTTCTTATGAATATGCATTTCATGTGTGTTGTTGAGGTTGTCAACAAACGTACCCACAGCCCGAGACCTTGTTTCAGATGAATTAATTTGGAGTTGTTTTCAAATGTTCAAACGATGTAAATGAAATCACTGTTTGCTGTTCGACGGCATCAATGCATTGCCTAACTTGACCTGCTTAGTTTCTCAGACAGGCTCTCTTCGTCCTTCACTTTAAAAAAAAAGTTACTATTCTCTGCATCCAGTGTGTCCTCCTTTCTTAACACCGTCAATTATATTCATGGATATTTAATTTGCTTGACCTCTTGGTTGTTTTGCAAGTTTTTGATTGCCTCTATCCTACTTTGGTTTCATGCATCCTACTTTGGTTTTCATACTGGTGATGGCCTCTATCCTACTTTGGGTAATCTGGTAGATTTCTTAACTTTTTCAACTACTCTGTTTACTTCTGGCCTTTTGTGGAGCCATGAAGCAGTGTTATTCTAATTCTTGGGATAACTGAGCTATCCACCCATCAGAGGTTTGAGAAATAATAACCTTCCATTAAAAGTCCAAACCATATACAATAACATCGGATCAATTTCCTAGTCACAAGCAACTGAGCCCCATTCTTGAGTCAACTATTCACACATCTAGTATAAAATGTTTCAATCAATCTTGCTTTTAGATTAGCAGGATTTGATAGTGAAAGTCTTTCAAAGACCAATGAGCATCCGTGTTAGCCACACTATAAATTCCTGTGATCAACTTCAAATCCATCACTTTTTAAATATATTTAAAGGTGTCAATACCCACTATCCCATGAATAGGGATGACACTGCTCTTGAAAAACAAAACTGTGATCCAAATTTACAAAAAAATTAATATTCCTATTTGCACCGTTCAACAGCAATTAAGCTCTTGTTTACTTTGAGATTTCATGACTCCCTTAAATTGGTCCTTCCACTCTTGCCACATAAAAAGTAAAACATCATTAGAAAACTGTCCACTTAAAAGGAAGATCTTATTTTCTGATTAAAATCTGGAACGCAATTGTTTTATATACAGCAATATTTCAGATGAAAACAGATTTCTGTGACATAGTACGAGTGAATCTAGATATTGCAATTAAATGAGTTTATGTCTGTGCTCTTTTTTTCTGAAGCAATCAGCTGCCAGACCCATATTACAATGCACACGGGTGCATGCATATTCAGGTGGTCAAAAGAGAGGTTGTTTTTTAAAAGCAACAATATTTTGCCATGCCATGACAGAAATGAGAAACAGTGAAGTGTTTTTTGATTCTACTTAAGATGTATTTATTCATGAGATGAATGCTTAGTCAATGTACATAGAACAAGATATTTTGAAGTAATAGTATAAATGTGATATACTAATGGCAAAAGTCAAAATAACTTTGCATCTGGCTGTGCTTTTTCACTCCCATTTAATACATTTTCAGATGATCCCCTTGCAAATAATCCTCAGAGAGTCATAATGCTTGTTTTGTACTTATTGTGTACAAATATATTTTCGCATTTTCATAAGTGTTTCTTCCAAATTCCTTGTTCTCCATCGCCTTGATGTACACAAACGTATGTTCACCTAACATGTATGTGTTCAAACTTTTTCCTCCAAAGTAAACTCTAGCCCTTTTCAATATTAATGAAACACCTCATATTAATCTTTACAATTACATTTTAAGTGTATTGAACATGATTTTTCTCATACCCAATTCAGCAACATCCAATATTTCAAACTTGACACCCTTGTTGCAATGGTAGCTGTAATCCTCAGTTTGTTCAGACAAGATGTGACCTAACAGTTTGGACTGACCTGTGCAGTAATTAAAACTGTGTATGTGATCTGCATTGACTGTCAAAACGTGGTGAACAAGAGGACGATGCCTGCAGAGGAGCTGTTGGCCAGCAGCAAGCAGAGTTTGTCCAGCAGACTTTTGTAAGGTCAGAGAGTACCTGAAGTGCATGGTGAGTGATTGGAGCTGGAGCTGTGAGGAGCAGTGAGTGCTGTGGTAAAGCGGGCTTGAATCCGCCTACCATGTGGATTAGAAGAGCTTGGTGATTAGGCAATGGGCAAAGGGTCAAGCATTGCAGGTGGATGCAGAAGCTGCTGGCTTAGTAGCCAGTGTAGCTTGCACCCACGTTGCCTCCCCCAACCATTAGCTAGTCGAACCACCTTGCTTCTCTGCCCCAACTCCCTCTCTGCATTCGGGCCCTAGCCTTCAGCTTCACCTTACAGCCACTTTTAGCCAGCAGATGACATTGGTGGACAATAGTGGACACCAGATGGTTTGGCGCCCAAATGTTTAAAGTCTGTAGATCCCTCCTACATTGCCCATTCTACACCTGGTCCCTCATCTCACATTTAAGCCCTAAGTCTTAGAGAACCTGCAAAAGCTTCAAGGACAACAAGGAAGGACAAATAAGGGTAAGTGTGTGGAATCACATGTCCACTGAGCCCTTTGTAAGGGAGAACGATTTTTTAACATTAGGGAGTAGGAGCAGAGGAGAGCTGAGCATGATCCAGGAGAAGTAATTTAAAGTTATTGCCCACAGGCTGTCTAAGCAGTGCATTGGCTCCAATAGTGGGAGAGCCATGGCGTGCTTGGGCCCCTGATTACACAAATGTGGAAGCCAGAAACCCCCTGCACCAAAATCACAGCCGTTAGTCGTAAAGCAGTTAATCCATCCTAGTTTGTATTCTGATGGCTGATGGCAGGGGCTAGCAGGGTCCTATCACTTTCAATCACAGTGAAGGCAGCCAGTATCAAGTGCCAAGAATTAACTACCGCTTGCGTTGGTTACCACAGTTAGAGTTCATTGGAGGCCAAGATGACCACTCACCATAAGACATGGATCCTTCTCCATTCAAAAACTGCCCTTCCTCCTGTTGCAGATTGTGAATCATCGGCAGCCACCAAGCAAAACTTGAAGTGTGCTCTAAGCCATCTAGACGTGACACATGTTCAATCACACGCATAACCTAGATCTTAAACCAAGGACATCAGTATGAGAGATTAAAAGTTTGTTGTGTGACCAAAAAAGAGAATTGTGCTTGCCATGCATCCAGCCTATTGTTTCCTTCAATGCTTCACAAAGGCCCATCATGACAGACAGTGCTACCACCATCTTTAAATGCAAGTTATGCAACACCCTCCCTTCAGTCACATAGAAGGAACACTTCTGTCATTGCAGAACAAAATCAGTTTAAGAAAAAATCTGTGTGCAGTAAAATCACAGACTTCTATCTTATGAAAATGAGGCAGAAATATCCCATATCACCTCCAAATTCAATGTTAGCACTAACACCAAATCTAATAAAAAGAAATTATAGTCTTTATGCACAAGCTCAGAAAGATCAACAACTGCAGTTGATGTATCTTTGGTTATGGAAGAGACCCAAAATGTGTTCCTGGAGGTCACCTAGGCCCACATTTATAATTTTTTTGCGCCACATTTGCGTCATTTTTTTACGCAAATGCGGTGTAACCTTAACTCTATATTTTAATGTTAGACACGTCTAACGTCAAAATATTGGAGTTTGCTCCATTTTTTAGGTGCGTGAACCTACCTTGCGTCAATGAGATGCAAGGTAGGCATTCCCACCAAAAAAATGGTGCTATCTCCATAGCCCCAAATTTATACCCCTGTGCTAATATGATGCACAGGTGGGAGGAGAGGCCAAATAATGGTGCAAAGCTTGCTTTGCACCATTATTAACGTCTGGGTCAGACCAGGTGTTAGGGGACCTGCGGACCCATTTCCATAGTCAGACACCATGGAATGGGTCCACAAGTGCCCTCCCCAAGGCGTTTCCATCTAAAAAATGGTGCTTTCCCCATAGTCCCATGTTAGAAATGGCCTTTCAGCAGGATTACCCTAAAACTTTGTTGCCTTCTTCCTCCTCTTTTTCTGACCTCATTTTTGCTGGCTTTAGGATTCTGCACACTTTACCACTGCTAATCAGTGCTAAACCGCATATGCTCTCTACTTAAAACATGGTGACATTGGCTCATACCGAGTTGGCTTATTTGATGTACTTGTAAGTCCCTAGTCAAGTGCCTACATGTGCCCAGGGCCTGTAAATTAAATGCTACGATTGGGTTGCAGCATTGGTTGTGCCACCCACATAAGTAGCCCCCTAACCATGTCTCAGGCCTGCCACTGCAGGGCCTGTGTGTGCAGTTTCACTGCCACTTTGACTTTGCTTAAACTCCCCTTTTTCTACATATAAATCACCCCTAAGGTAGGCCCTAGTAGCCCATAGGGCAGGGTGCTATGTAGGTAAAAGGCAGGACATGAACATGCGTGTTCTATATGTCATGGTAGTGTAAAACTCCTAAATCCATTTTGTACTGCTGTGAGGCCTTCTCCTTTCATAAGATAGCATTAGGGCTACCCTCGTGTACTGTTTGAGTGGTAGATTCT
Source organism: Pleurodeles waltl (assembly GCF_031143425.1). NCBI lineage: Eukaryota > Metazoa > Chordata > Amphibia > Caudata > Salamandridae > Pleurodeles > Pleurodeles waltl. The sequence goes on from NC_090439.1 coordinate 85,279,379, forward strand.
GATCTGAAAGGAGTAGGAGGATCATATTTAGTATGGCCAGAATGGTGATACAAAATCCTGCTGACTGGTGAAGTTGGATTTAATATTACTGTTTTAGAAATGCCACTTTTAGAAAGTGAGCATTTTTCTGCACTTAAATCCTTCTGTGCCTTACAATCCACATCTGGCAGGGTTCAGTTGACAGCTCCCTTGTGCATTTACTCAGGCACACCCCAAACACAGACCCACTTGCATACATCTGTATTTTGAATGGATCTTCCTGGGCTGGGAGGGTGGAGGGCCTGACACTTGCATGTCAAAGGACAGTGGCCTGCCCTCACACAATGGACTGTCAAACCTTCTACTGGGACCCTGGCATACAGGATGGAACTGAAAGGGGACCTTGTGCACTTCTAAGCCAGTCTTTGAAGTCTCCCCTACTTCAAAGGCCCATTTGGGTATTTAAACAGTGTCTCTGATTCTACCAACTCAGACACTTCTATACAAGATACCACTGGAGAAGAATCCCTGAACCAGAATGTGCAGCCTGCCAAGAGGAGCTGCCTGGCTGCCCAAAGGACTCACCTGACTGCTTTTCTGCAAAGGACTGTCCTGCTGTTGCCCTGCTGCCTTGCTGCTCTCTGGCTCTGCTGAGAAGTGCTGTCCAAGGACTTGGATAGAGCTTGCCTCCTGTTCCCTGAAGTCCCAGGAACAAAAAAGACTTCGTCCTGCAAAATAACTCCTTGTGCGGTGAAAATTCGATGCACAGCCTGCAAGAAACGACGCACAGAAAATCACTGCACACGAACCGGAATGACACAGCCTGGTTCCCTGAAGTAGAGATTGGCGCAGTGCCAGCGTTGTGACCGGAACTTCGACACACTGCCCACGGAATCAATGCAAAGCTGAGCTGGAATGACGCAGTCCGACTTCCTGAGAGGAGTCGATGCTAGCGCCAGCCATGCAGCAGAAATTTCCACGCATCGCCCACCGGATCGACAGAGCTCCTGTGACTTCGTCCTGCACGCCCAGGATTTCAACTCATCTTTCCCACAACCCGAAGAGGATCCAAGTCTAAGTGCCGCAACTCGATGCAAAGCCTGCTCTGCATGAAAACTCAATGACACATCGTTGTCCACGGATCTCCTCCTCTTCGGCCTCTTGCAGAGAATTTGAATGCAAACCAGATACTTTTTGTGCTTGCAAGAGACATTTGTTGCTTTTTAAAGACTAAAGAATTATTTTATCATTTCCTACAGTGATAACTCAAAGTGTACTTATCAAATCCTAATCGTTTTGACCTGCAATTAACCAGATAAATATTATATATTTTTCTAAACACTGTGTGGTGTATTTCTGTGGTTTTATACTGTGTTATTGCATGATTTATTGCACAAATACTTTACACATTGCCTTCTAAGTTAAGCCTGACTGCTCAATGCCAACCTACCAGAGGGTGGGCACAGGATAATTTGAATTGTGTGTGACTTTCCCTGACTAGAGAGAGGGTCATTGCTTGGACAGGGGGTGACCTGACTGCCAACCAAAGACCCCATTTCTAACATCCCATATTTATCCCACCATCTAAAATGAAGCACAGGTGGGAGGAGGGGCCAAATAATAACGCCTGGGTCCGATAAGGTGTTAGGGGACCTGTGGTCCCATTTCCATGGTCAGACACCATGGAATGGGTCCACAGGTGCCCTCCCCAAGCCCCAGGAAGCCCCCCACCCACACCAGAGGCACCACGGAGGGTGGGGGACCCCATCCCAGGTACGTAGGGTAAGTAGAGGTAAATATTTTAAAAACTTTTTTGAAGTATTATTGGGAGGCCCAGAAATGGACCCCCTGACATAGCACTGGGTGCAAAGGTCATGCCCAGGGGACCCGTGTCCCTTGTGCTGGCTATTGGGGTGGTGGGCATAATTCCTGTCTTTTATAAGACAGGAGCCATTTGGTATTGATGATTTGGCATCAGAAAATAAAGCTAGACTGGTTAAAGGCATTTTTTGCCTCTAACCAGCCTAGCGTCATTTTTTGGTGTGAAACCCCCTTCTCCCATACCGCCTCCCCCATCCAGCTAACGTCATTTTTTTTATGCTAGCCCACCCTTTGCACCAGTTTGCGGGTTTCATAAATTTGTCGCCCGGCTGAAGCTCTGGAATGACGCCAGTGCTATATTTTTTCATGCCCGAGTGCGTCAATGGTTGTGGCAAATTCCTGCAAAGACAAGCATGTCATTGCACACTAAGAACACAAATGAGTCCTCAGTTACCTGCCCAAAATAGCGCTCACCATTTAATCCAGGTAAACAACATTATAACAACTATACACAAAATAGCTGAGACCCAGGAGCAACAGGAACTGGCCCCTCATCCAACTCCAGACGTTAGCAGCCTCGGAGTTGCCCTTAGCAAGCAGAAGAGGATGATTACAACCATCAAGCTAGGTAGCTTAGTGACATATTGGTGCCTTGAGGGTAACATTCCAAATCAGTCGTCTCAATCTTTTGAAATAGGCAATTAAGCTCTTGAACTGGGATATACATATCTTTCACCACCAAGACACCTGTCTTGCCCAATGTATGCCTAAATAGCACTCTGTTGTCATGTGAATCCTTTACTGTATCAAAGAATAACTTATCTGTATGCTGCCAAGGGGAAAAGAGGCCTGAGACTTTCCAATCGGCTGAACCAATTCTCACAATCTTGAATACAATGTATAAGACTCTTTATATTGCAGCTACTGTGTTAACTACTCGGTCTACAAAAATAGATGAACAGACCCTGGTAACACGCGACATTACAAATTATATTTCATTAATTAACAGAAGTATGCACTCGAAGGAGGAAGCTGTTTCAGACTCATTTAAGAATGGCCCCAAGCCAGGAGATTTATATAATTGCTCTGCAATCATATCCAAATTGGGCAAGGTTCCAGAGGTTATTCAGTCAATCTTATCAGACTTTAAAAAGGAACTTAAGCGGCACGAATGATTAAAGCAGATCCTAAAACCTCGATGATTTCTGGGATAAATACAAATGACATTGGTTTAAACAGTGGTTCCCGTAGCAGCACGTTAGTAGCCAAAATGAATCGAAAACTGCCACATCTGCCACCATAGGAGCCAGTACCACCATGACTGAATGTAAGTGCGAAGGAGATACCAAAAAAATGAGCAGGCGAAACAAATAAGGCCCGAAAGTATGGTTGTATAACATATTTAAAAATAATTCCACCAAAAAAAGGTGAAATCCTTGGAACACAACTTTCCAATCAGCCAGATGACGAGCTCAGAGGGAATCTCGCAAATCTCCGATGCCCAAGTGTTCGACCAAAAGGTCATTGTGCTGCACCACTCAAGAGTTCCATCAAACTCCTCCCAGCACTCGCATAACCGTCTGAAATAAACTCTAAGACTCCTTCTATCTCAAATGCCCATCCCACCAGGGACACAAATGTCTAGGGGAAAAGTGTCTCTTCAGACAGATTAAATCTTGTCATACCACAAGAACAGCAGCTAGTAATACCAACAATATTTAAGCAGCCTTTCGACAAACTCCTCAACTCAAGTTGCTTTGCGGACCCTTCTACCTTGTTGAATTCTTTAACCAGAAATAAGAACTCACAAAACCCAGAGTGTCCCCCCCAAGCCAAAGAGAGAGGTCTGTGGTATATGAAGCACATCTACAACTGTCCGGAAGAGAGGATATGTTTAAAATTGATGACTGCCTGTATAGTACCAGTATTAATAATTACAAGCCAGAAAGATCTCCCACATAGAATTGGATTTATCAGGCTTGGTAACCAGGAGTGCCTCTACATCATCTGAATTGCCTGTGTGGCAAAAGAGTTCACTGGACGTTGATGGCCATGGTCTAGCTCAAGTCTAAGGGGCCCACATCTTCGGAAGAAGCAGTCAAAGACCTGTGACTGCTCAGCATATTTCTTGGCAGCGATCTAAAGAACTCCTTTCGCTACAACAGTTTTACAGATGGGCAGTTGAACCCACCCCTTGAACAAAGTGGAAGCAGTCATTACTAATCATTAAAAAAAAATCTATTCAGAATAAATTACCTCTCAAGGGCTTACCAAGACATTTTAAATAGAGCAAACATAAGTCATAAACCCATTTCTAGTCCTTCGAGAAATAAAGTTTTGTGAAATATATGGTTGTCATCATTCCAGCTCCCAAAAAAAGAGAAACAATAACATGGGGGACTGATACATCTGTGACAGAGGCAAGATTGTTGCATAATTCTATCATGAAACGATGGGGCATCCTAGTTACTGTAGGGGTCACAGAACCCTAAACTGTATTGAAACAGTCCTAGACAGTTGCCGAGATCAACTAGGGTGCCTAGCATGCACCACAGCACCCCACATCCTGATATAATAATTGTAAACCTAAGGGTAACTATTCTTGCTGTTGAGATGGTCGATCAAATTTCACAGTGCACAGCCAATTTAGTAGGTACAATAACATCAGAATGTTCCTTTGTTAAACCTGTCAGCTTTAGGGTGGTCGTCCCGCAAACGTTTTGCCTGCTTAGCCTTACATTTGCTGATCTGCTTTTGTAGTCCATAGGACTCTGGGAACTTTACCAGTGCTAACCAGTGCTAATCCCCCACAACATGCTAACATTGGTATATCCACAAGTGGCATATTTAATTTACTTAGTCCTATTAGACCTGACAGCCTTAGGGTGGTCACCCCTAACATTTGCCTGCCTCCCTCCACTTTTTAGATAATGTTTTTCTTGGTTTTAAGACTCTGCACTCTTTACCACTGCTAACCAGTGCTAAAGTGCATATGCTTTCCCCCTTTAAACATGGTAACATTGGATCTTACCCAATTGGACTATTTAGTTTACTTATAAGTCCCTAGTAGAGTGCACTATATGTGCCCAGGGCCAGTAGATTAAATGCTACCAGTGGGCCTGCAGCACTGATTGTGCCACCTACTTAAGTAGCCCTTTAACCTTGTTTCGGGCCTGCCATTGCAAGGCCTGTGTGTGCAGTTTCACTGCCAATTCGAATTGGCATTTAAATGTACTTGCCAAGCCTAAAACTCACCTTTTTCTACATACAAGACACCCCTAAGGTATGCCCTAGGTAACCCATAGGGCAGGGTGCTGTGTATGCAAAAGGAAGGCCATGTACTGTGTAGTTTACATGTCCGGGTAGTGTAAAACTACTACATTCGTTTTTACACTGCTGTGTGGCCTGCTCCCTTCATAGGCTAACATTGGGGCTGCCCTCATACATTGTTTGAGTGGTAGCTGCTGATCTGATAGGAGTAGGAAGGTCATATTTAGTATGGCCAGAATGGTGATACAAAATCCTGCTGACTGGTGAAGTTGGATTTAATATTACTATTTTAGAAATGCCACTTTTAGAAAGTGAGCATTTCTCTGCACTTACATCTTTCTGTGCATTACAATCCATGTCTGGCGGGGTTTAGTTGACAGCTCCCTTGTGCATTCACTCAGACACACCCCAAACACAGGCTACTCAGCCCCACTTGCATACATCTGCATTTTGAAAGGGCCTTCCTGAGCTGGGAGGGTGGAGGGCCTGACACTTGCATGTCAAAGGACAATAGCCTGTCCTCACACAAAGGACTGCCACACCCCCTACCGGGACACTGGCAGACATGATTGAACTGAAAGGGGACCATGTGCACTTCTAAGTCACTCTTTGTAGTCTCCCCCACTTCAAAGCCACATTTAGGTATTTAAACAAAGCCTCTTCCCTACCAACTCAGACACTTCCTGGAGAAGAGAACCTGAACCAGAACCTGCATCCTGCCAAGAAGAACTGCCTGGCTACCCAAAGGACTCACCTGTCAGCTTTCTGTGAAGGACTGCTGCCTTGCTGTTGCCCTGCTGCCTTGCTCATCTCTGGCTGTGGTGAGGAAGTGCTCTCCAAGGGCTTGGATAGAGCTTGCCTCCTGTTCCCTGAAGACTCAGGACCAAAAAGACTTCATCTCTATAAGAAGGACTCCTTGTGCGTCGAAATTCGATCACAGCCTGCCAGAAATGACGCACAGCCTGCACTGTGGTGACAATTTCACTGCATGCTGAACCGGAACGATGTAGTCCGACTTCACAACGAGAAGAGCGACACAGCGCCAGCGCAGTGACCGGAAATTTGACGCAATGCCCCCCGAATCGACGCACAGCGAGTCAAAATGACGTAGCCTGACTTCCAGAAAGGAATCGACGCTGCGCCTGCCGTGCGGTAGAAAATTCAATGCAAAGCCCACCGAATCGACCCAGCTCCTGTGACTTCATCCTGACAGCTCAGGGAATCCACACGTCGTCCCCTGTGTGTCTGAAAACCCCACAAGACGAAGAGCCATCCATGGTTGAAAATAAAACAACGCATCACTGCGTGCGGCCAGAGAAATCAGAGAGATTTTGCACGCAAACCAGGTACTTTTTGCTTGAAAAATACTTTGTTTGCGTTTAAACGACTTAAGACACTTTGGGGGTCATTCCGACTTTGGCGGGAGGCCGCCCGCCAAAGTAACCCCGTCGGAAGACCGCTCCTCGGTCAACAGACCGCGACGGTCATTCCGACATTCCCACTGGGCCGGCGGGCGACCGCCAGAAGGCCGCCCGCCCGCCGGCCCAGCGGGAAAGCCCCTTCAACAATGAAGCCGGCTCCGAATGGAGCCGGAGGGGTTGAAGGGGTGTGACGGGTGCAGTAGCACCCGTCGCGATTTTCAGTGTCTGCAAGGCAGACACTGAAAATCTTAATGGGGCCCTCTTAGGGGGCCCCTGCACTGCCCATGCCAGTGCCATGGGCAGTGCAGGGGCCCCCAGGGGCCCCACAACACCCGTTCCCGCCATCCTGTTCCTGTGGGTAACAACCGCCAGGAACAGGATGGCGGGAAGGGGGTCGGAATCCCCATGGCGGCGGTGCAAGCAGCGCCGCCGTGGAGGATTCCCTTCGGCAGGGGGAAACCGGCAGGAAACCGCCGGTTGCCCTTTTCTGACCGCGGCTTTACAGCCGTGGTCAGAATTGCCCATGTAGCACCGCCAGCCTGTTGGCGGTGCTACCTCTGGCCTCACCGCCAGGGTCGGAATGAGGCCCTTTGTATCATTTTTTCAGTGATATCTCAACATATACTTATTGCATTTTAATCGTTTTTACCTGCATTTATCCAGATAAATATTATATATCTTTTCTAAACACTGTGTGGTGTATTTTTGTGGTGCTATATTGTGTTATTGTATGATTTATTGCACAAATACTTTACACATTGCCTTCTAAGTTAAGCCTGACTGCTCAGTGCCAAGCTACCAGAGGGTGGGCACAGAATAATTTGGATTGTGTGTGGCTTACCCTGACTAGAGTGAGGGTCCTCGCTTGAACAGGGGGGTAACATGAGTGCCAACCAAAGACCCCATTTCTAACAAGTCCCTAGTAAAGTGCACTATATTTGCCCAGGGACTTTAAATTAAATGGTACTAGTTGGCCTGCAGCACTGATTGTGCACCCACTTAAGTGGGCCTGTAAACCTGTCTCAGGCCTGCCACTGCAGAGCCTGTGATTTTAGTTTGACTGCCATGTTGATGTGCCTTATAAATCCCTCCTCAAGCCTTAAACTCCTCCTTTATTACATGAAAGTCACCCCTAAGGTGGGCCTTAGGTAGCCCACAGGGCAGGGTGCAATGTAATCCAAAGGCATTACACATGCCTATAAGTTTCACATGTCCTGGTAGTGAAAAATCCCAAATTAGTTTTCATTCCAGTGAGGCCTACCCCTCACATTGGCTAACATTGGTGATTCACGATTACATATAATAAAGTGTAATTCCTATTTGAGAAGGAATAGACCGATCATGTTTAGTACATATGGATTTGTAGTAATAAATTCTATATGTTAGAAATTGGGTCTCTAGTTGGCAGTGGTTTGGACCCTGTCCAAGTAAGGACCCTCACTGTAGTAAGGGTAATGGAGTCATACAGCTAAGATAACCCCTGCTCACTCCCTTGGTAGCTTGGCTCAAGCTGTCAGGCTTATCTCAGAGGCAATGAGCTTAGTATTTATACACACACATAGTAACACAGTGAAAACATCATAAAAGTACTCCACACCACTATAGATAACAGCCAATATTTATCTCAGTAAAACAAGACCAAAACGACAAAAAAACAAAATACACAAGCAAAGATTCACATTTTTTAAGATTAAATGTAGTATAGTGCTGAGAAACACATTAACTCCAACTGGGGCTATCACAACATCTTGACGGAGTCGTTTCCAACAGTTCGATGCCACTCGCAAGGGAGTGTGGGTTGGTTACAGAGTCACATGGACCCCAGGTAGAGCACATTGGGAAATGATGAGGAGAGAAAGACGTTGTATGAAGTTAGGGAGCTGAAGCATTGCTGGGGCTGGTGTGGCATTGGTTCCTTACTGCCACCGGGGAGGTGAGGCATTTGATCCTTACTGCTAGGCAGAGGAGGTGAGGCGTTAGTTACTTATGGTTGCAGGGAGGTGATGCGGTGTTGGCAGTGAGATGAATCCATCACATGAGGCATCAAATTTGTGGTGTGATCACACCACAGGGCCACAGATGCTGGGTGGAGTCAGAGCCGGGTGCCACGGTCGTCGGTGACACTGCACTCTGGACTCAGACTGTGGAGGGAATTTGAAGGTGCATTGGACCTTCACTATTGGTCGCAGTCATTGTACTCAGCGGGATAACAGCTCTGGATCGGGCAGCCTTATGGAGTTGGACAGTGGTGCAGGTTCTGAAGTTGCTCTGAATTTGATATGTTTGGTTTCTTCTTGCTACCCAGGGCCCCCCAGGAACTGGATTTGGCAAGCCATAACTCTCAGCAAGAGAGCCCAGGTGCTGGCAGATGACGTGTTTGATGTCCCTGAGACTTTTTAACAGGAGGCAAACTCAGTCTAAGCCATTGGAGAACCGTTGGAAGAAGGATGTAGAAAGCAAAGTCCAGTCCTTTCACGCCCAGGACAGAAGCAGCAGGCCAGCACAGCAAAGCAGTAGATGGAGCTGTAGTCCCTCCTACAGCATCCAGCTCTTCTTCCTGGCAGAATGTCCTCAGTCCAGAAGGATTCTAACTATGTGGTGTCAAAGGTGCAGTACTTGTACCCATTTCTGCCTTTGAAGTAGACAAACTTTAAAGAGAAGTCTTTGTAGTGCACAAAACCCTGCCTTTCCCTGGCTTAGCCCCAGATACACTTCAGGGGTTGTGAGACTGCTTTGTGTGCAGACAGGCACAGCCCTATTCAGATACAAGTGTCAGCTCCTGCCACCATTCTAGCTTCGGAAGACCCATCAGCCTGGTGATGGGCCATCACGATATGCAGGGCACACTGCAGCTCCCTTTCTGTGACTGTCTAGAGTGAGGGCACACACAGCCCAACTGTCATCAAGACCTCAATATGCATTTAGCAGATATGCAGAGACACAGAATGGTTAAGAAAGAAAATGCCCACTTTCTAAAAGTACCATTTCAAATTTACATTTCAAAAAACAACTTCACGAAAAGATGTAATTTTAAATTGTGTGTACAGCGACCCTAAAACCCATATTTCTATCTGCTCCCAATGGGAAAATACACTCAAAAGATGCTTCAGGGCAACCCCCATGTTACTCCATGGGGGCGATAGGCCTTACAATAGTGAAAAACGAATTTAGCAGTATTTCACTATCAGGACATGTAAAACACACCACTACATGTTCTACTTTTTAAATACACTGCACCCTGCCCATGGGGCTGCCTTGGGCCTACCTTAGGGGTGACTAATATGTAGTAAAATGGAATGGAAGGTTTGGGAATGGCAAGTGGGTGCACTTTCCAGGTTGAAAAGGCAGTTTAAAACTGCCCACACAGATACTGCGGTGGCAGGTCGAGACAGGTTTACCGGGCTACTCATGTGCGTGGCACAATCAGTGCTGCCGGCCCCCTTGAAGCATTTGATTGACAGGTCCGGGGCCGACATGGTGCACTATTCTAGGGACTTACTATTAAATCAAATATGACAATCATGGATAAAGCAATCACAAATACAATTTAGACAGAAAGCACTTGCACTTTAGCACTGGCAGCAGTGGTAAAGTGCCAAGAGTCCTAAAGCCAGCAAAGACGAAATTCAGCACAGGATAAAAAACAAGAGATCTGAAGCAAAGAGACAGGGTAAACCACACCAAGATCTAACAGTTCTAACACTCTTTAATGGTAAGGATGGATTTATTATTACAATTTTGAAAATGCCACTTTTAGAAGTTGGCATTTTATGCTCTTATCCCTGTGTGCCTGCGGCCTGTCTCCAGTATACATCTGGGCTGGGTGACAGATGGTTTCCTGAATTTCCTCTAAACAGCCTCACACAAAGGAAGGGACACGTGTGACTGGGTGACTGATGGGTGATTCTGGGCAGGATGGGAGGGGGGAGCTGACACTCCCATCTGAATAGGCAGTGTTCTGCTCCTACAAAAAGGACTGCTTAACTTCCTGTAGTGAGGCTGAAGGCAGGTTGGGAAGGGAGGACCTCTGGGCACTTCAAATACCCTTCCTTTAAGTCATCCCTACTTAAAAGGCACTACTGAGTACAATAACTGGACCTCTGAACCTACAAAATCAGTACTCTTATGGACCTGTGGATACTTTGCCAGGAAGAAGGACTGCTCTGCTGCTGAAGGATTGCCACACTGCTGGATTGCTGCTCTGGAACAACTGCTTTTCTGCTGTGCTAACCTGCCTGCTGCCAGCTGTCCTCTCTGCCTGTGTGAGAAGAACTAGTCCTACACCACATGAACCAGAGTGATTCCAAGGGCTTGTTTGCTTGCTTCCTGATCTGAAGTCTCAGGGACATTAAAGATTTCCAGCAACTCCACAATAGCACCTGTACTCAGCCAACTGTGAGTCCTCCCTGATAAATTGTACTATTCCAGTCTTAGGCCCTTGGAAGTTGGTTTGTCTGTGTTGAACCAGCAAAATCAATGCATCACAACCGTTGCCACATCCCCATTTACAATGCTGCATCGCTGCTTGGGGAAATTTCATCACCGGCTGTGCGGCTCAACAATGACGCCTCACCTTCATCGCAAAGGGTTTGCCAGTGATGCATCTCCAACTAGGCGGATCAGAACTGACACATCACCTGCATCCAAAGGGATCAACACTGACACATTGCCTCCTCTGCTTCTCATATTGGGTCTTCAATGTTGATGCATCCTCAATACAAAGATACTTTTTCAGCCTGCTAAGGTTGACCCCTATATTCCACCCATCCTCCATCAAGGTCGGCTTGACTTTTCAGATTTACCCCAATTTAAGAACTATGGCCCTCATTCTGACCTTGGCGGTCGGCGGAGAGGCGGCGGTCGGACCGCGAACAGACCGGCGGTATTAAAAATGGCATTCTGACCGCGGCGGTCACCGCCGCGACCGACCGCCACTTCCCCACTCCGACAGCCACGGCGGTCATGACCGACGGGCTGGAGTCTGCGCACTCCGGTCCGGCGGTCGACCCAAGACCGCCAACGGTATCATGACCCTGCTTACCGCCGCGGTTTCTGGCGTTCGGGAACCGCCATGCGAACCATGGCGGTAGGCACTATCGGGGCCAGGGAATTCCTTCCCTGGCACTGATAGGGGTCTCCCCCACCCCCCACTGCCCCCCGAGTCCTCCCCCCACACCCTCCACCCCCCTGCCACCCCCCAGAGGTGGTACGAACCCCCTCCCCACCCCCACCCCGACATGCACATACACGCACCCCGACATGCACACACCCCCAACATGCACATATACACACCCCCTACACACACACATACACAACGGGGACACATACCCGCACACATACATGCCGACATGCGCACCCGCCGAACTACACACATTGCCCATAGGCACAGCAGCACTCCCCGCCCGCATGCACGCACTCACACACCCCCTCTACACACTCACACGCACACCCCCATGCACGCACACATCACACAACACCCCCCCACCCCCTCCCCTCACGGACGATCAACTTACCTTGTGCGTTGGTCCTCCGGGAGGTGACAGGAGCCATGGGGAGGTGACCGCCAACAGAAGACCGCCAACAGAAGACCGCCACACAGAAATGTGGGTCGTAATTCTGTGGGCGGTGTTCTGCTGGCGTGGCGGTGGAGGTTGACCAGTCTCCACTTTCCCGCCGACCGCCAGTGTGGCTGCTGGCGGTTTTCCGGCGGAACGCTCCCAGCGGTCAGAATGCGCACAGCGGCATACCGCCGCGGTCGGCGGTCTTCACCGCGGCGGTAACTCGGCGGTCTTGCGAAAAGACCGCCAAGGTCAGAATGAGGGCCTATATTTGCAGATATTATTTAAGACATTATTTAAAAAGTCATGCCTGCTTTTTGCCAAGCTGCCCAAGAGTGAGCACAGGTTAATTTATAGTGTGTAACTGACTAAACTTGACTAGGATTGTGGTCCCTAATTGGATATATTCCTTACCTCCGCCAACTAGAGACCCAACTTCTAACGCCAATCAACCAACGTGTGCAGTATCTAATCACTCACAACCACAGACAATTTTATTTCAACAGCATCAACCTGAGATACAGAGAGCTTAGGATTGACATGTATTGTGAACTTGCTGGAACACATACTTAGCTGGAAAATTACTATTGCTGAGACCAAAATTAGAAGATCTGGCCCATGATGCATTTATCAAAACTAAGAACATTTTCTGTTTCCAGGAAGGAAACAGACTTAGAATTTGACAGATTTGACAGATATATAACATTCTGCACTAGTGCAGTTAACGCAGGGAAATGCAGGCCAAGAGGTGACTTGGCAACTTGGATTTGAGCCAACTTTTGTGCAAACAAACTAGAAAAATATGATATCAATGCAAATATCTAGCATGTACGAATAACCAAAGACATGCAGTCCATACATATTATTAATACTTATTTCCCACCAGGTGACCTGAAGAATTATTAGCCAATATTACTAAACTGGACATGCATATCACCAATATACAAAATGAGGCGCATATTTTTGAAAACTGACGCAAAACTGTGCTAATGCATTTTTGGACCATTTTTCCTAATGCCATTCCTTAGAGCTATCTTTGTGCCACATTTATTAAATGACACAAGATGGCGCTAAGGAATGGCTAGCGTCTGAAAAAAAAGATGCTGGATTGGTCAGGGATGAAGTAAGGGAAAATGGCGCTAGTAGGTCTAAAAGGACGATTGGCTGGTTAGCAGCAAAAAAAATGCTGCTATCCAGCCTAGCATCATTTTTTGATGCCCAAGCAGCCAAAAAATGACTCCTGTCTAAATATAGACAGGAGTCATGCCTACCACCCAAACGCCCATTACAGGGTACTAGTGTCTCCTGGGCAAACCCAACATACCCAGTGCCAGGTAGGGGGCCCCATGTAAGGGGCCCCCAATGTCACTTACAGAAAAAATATATAATTACCTACACTTACCTGGGAGGAGGTCCCCCTCCTGTAGTGTCGCTGTGGGGTGGGTGGGTGGTGGTGTTCCTGGGGCTTCAGGTGGGCATCTTTGTACCCATTCCATGGTGATTAGCCATGGAAATGGGTATACCTGCACCCTAACGCCTTGTCTGACCCAGGCGTTAAATAATGGTGCTAAGTGGGCTTAGCACCATTATTGAGGCCTACCCCCTTGTGCATCGTTTCTGGGCCTGGAGATAAATATGGTGCTAGGGGATGAGCGTTGTGTTTAGGACAACAACCCCTGCCTTGCATTTCATTGCCGATAGGTGGTTCCACGCATCCTAAACATGGTGCTAACTCCAAGATTTTGACGCTAGAGTATCGAAATATAAATATGGAGTTAGGTTAGCACCTGTTGGACCTGGCCTTTTTACAGGGTCATCCCCAAAGCTTTTGCCTCCTTCCTTCTATTTTTTATGACCTGTTGTTGTTGGCTTTTGAACTCTGGGCACTTTACCACCTCTAACCAGTGCTAAAGTGCAGAGGCTCTCTGTGTAAATTGTACTGTTGATTGGTTTATCCATGATTGGCTATTTGATTTACTTGTAAGACCCTAGTAGAGTGCACTATATGTGCCTAGGGTCTGTAGATTAAATGCTACTAGTGGGACTGCAGCACTGGTTGTGCCACCCACTTAAGTAGCCCTTTACCTTGTCTCAGGCCTGCCATTGCAAGGCCTGTGGGTGTGATTTCACTGTCACCTCGACTTGGCATTTAAAAGTACTTGCCAAGCCTAAACCTCCCCTTTCTCTACATATAAGTCACCTCTAATGTGTGCCCTAGGTAACCCCTAGAGCAGGGTGCTGTGTGGATGAAAGGCCGGAAATGTACCTGTGTAGTTTATATGTCCTGGTAGTGTAAAACTCCTAAATTCATTTTTACACTACTGTGAGGCCTGCTCCCTTCATAGGCCTACATTGGGGCTGCCCTCAGACATTGTTGAAGTGGTAGCTGCTGATCTGAAAGGAGTAGGAAGATCATATTTAGTATGGCCAGAATTGTAATACAAAATCCTGCTGACTGGTGAAGTTGGATTTAATATTACTATTTTAGAAATGTCACTTTTAGAAAGTGAGCATTTCTCTGCACTTGAATCTTTTTGTGCCTTACAATCCACGTCTGGCTAGGTTTAGTTGACAGGTCCTTGTGCATTCACTCAGACACTTGCTGGAGAAGAAACCTGAACCAGAACCTGCATCCTGTCAAGAAGAACTGCCTCGCTGATCAAAGGACTCACCTGACTGCTTTCTACAAAGGACTGCTGCCTAGCTGTTGGCCTGCTGCCTTGCTGAACTCTTGCCTTGCTGCAGAAGTGCTCTCCAAGGGCTTGGATAGAGCTTGCCTCCTGTTCCCTGAAGTCTCAGGACCAAAAAGACTTCTCTTTTTCAACTGGACTCCTTGTGCAGCAAAAAATTCGATGCACAGCTTGCTCCGCGGTGAAAAATTCACTGCACGCCGATCCGGAAAGATGCCGTTCGACCCCGCAAGGAAAGGATCGACGCGCCGCCTGCGTTGCGAAGGGAACTTCGACGCACGGCCCGTCTGGCCAACGCCGCCCAACATCCAGAGAGGAAATCGACGCGACGCCTGCTGTGAGGGAGTAAATTCCACGCCCAGCCCACCGGAACGACGTGCAGCCGGACAACAAGCTCAGGATTCCACACACAGACCCCGGGACATCTGAGAATCCCGCGACCCACAGAGGAGACCGGTCCGCGTGCCGGAAAATGACGCACGTCTTCCCCGCGTGAAAAATAACAACGCAAGTCCGTGTGTGAAGGGGCGAAACCGACACACACACCATTTTTCCCGTAAAACGACGCACGTCTTCCCCACGTGGAAAATAACGACGCAAGTCAGTGAGTGAAGGGGCGAAACCGACGCACACACCATTTTTCCACACATCTCCTCCTCTGCGGCCCTCTGCAGAGATTTTCCACTCCAAACCAGGTACTTTGTGCTTGAAAGAGACTTTGTTTGCCTTTTAAAAACTTAAGACACTTTATGTCACTTTTCAGTGATATCTCTACAATTTCATATTGCATCTTTTATCGTTTTGACCTGCGAATACCCAGATAAATAATATATATTTTTCTAAACACTGTGTGGTGTATTTTTGTGGTGCTATATTGTGTTATTGTATGATTTATTGCACAAATACTTTACACATTGCCTTCTAAGTTAAGCCTGACTGCTCAATGCCAAGCTACCAGAGGGTGGGCACAGGATAATTTAGATTGTGTGTGACTTACCCTGACTAGAGTGAGGGTCCTTGCTTGGACAGGGGGTAACCTGACTGCCAACCAAAGACCCCATTTCTAACAGCACCATTTTAGTGCCAAAATAAATGGCGTTATGGCGACACTGACCATCCATAACTATGGGCCTGAATATCTTGAGCTGGAAAGCCCACACAGAAAAAATGGTGGACCTCCCAACATAAACGTTTATGATGATTTCAATACTGGCCTGGACACAATGATGATGGATACAGAGATGTGCAGGCAAGATCTGGACAGCTTTAATTGCACTAAGTGGGTGAACGCACCTGATAACACTTGTTAAATCAAAGGACTGGACTGGATATTTGGGAACTGAACCACAAAGGAAGGCTGATGACAGTCTGGTGCAGAGAACTCACACAGGGGACACCTAGAACGTCGTTGCTATTCCTGGAGAGGACTCCAGGTTCCATTGTGCCTTGTGCCAGGAGACTCAGTTGTAGGGGGAGGAGCCATGCATCACACCCCTCAAAGCGCTGCGTGCCACCATGGTGCAGGATGTCTAGAACATCATTGCTATTCCTAGAGCGGACTGCAGGTTCCATTGTTCCTTGCACCAGGGGGTGCGGTTGTAGGGGGAGGAGCCACACATCACACCCCTCAAAGCGCCGCTTTTCCACTGCGGCGCGGGATGCCTAGAACATCGTTGCTATTCCTGGAGAGGATTCCAGGTTTCATTGTGCATTGCGCCAGGAGGCGCAGTTGTAGGGGGAGGAGCCACACATCATACCGCTCAAAGCACGCCTTGCCACTGCGGCGCTGGAAGCGCACGGGTCATGCCCGGGCCAAGGACAGGCCCGTCTGCACCCGTCCACGCCTGTCAGCGACAGTTAGTGGCAGGGTTAGGCCGCCCCCCTTAGTTTTCAATTCTTCCTACGGCTCTCACTTTATTTTGTTTTTAAGGCTGTGAAATTAGAGCTCTGGTTACTCTCCTGGGCCAATAACAAGTTCAAGCCATTTGATAACTTCTTGGGGCCTCATTAAGCCTTGCTAATGCGGTCCTCTTTCTTATCTAAATCTATTTGCTTTCAACCCATGGCGCATAGGTATGGATAACAGGAAAGCTTCCAATAAAATTGGTGGGGGGGCTGAGGCTCCTGGAAAAGGCATCAAATATTACTTTAAAAAAGCTGTTCAACGACACTAGGCTCCCAAAGATAATAAGGGAATCCATTCTAGAGGTCACACGGAGGAGGGCCTTGCCTCAGCAACTCTGTTGACTCATTCCCATTCCTTCCAGGATAGACCTTTCCCCCTAATAGAATCTCCTGTTGAGTGTTTTAACCATTATGCACCTCTTGAAGATCTCAGAAATATTGCTAATGATATTGTAAAATTGTGTGGGGTTGACAACGATGATGGCAACAAGGAAGAAGCCTCTATTAGGGCACACTTAGTTCAAGTCAGGGGCAAAATTAAGAATCTACAAGATTATATAGGTTCTCTAGGCAAAATGTTAGAAGACAAACTGGATTGCTTGATGACCATAGTTGCGAAGTTAGAAATCCCCCCCCTTATTAGATCCCATGCAGATACCTGCACCTCCTACTTATTCTTTTAATAAACATAATAACAAAGAAAGTGGGAAGGGGCAAACCAACACGCTTAATCACAGTTCTCAAGGGGGGAAGGTTTCCTACGGGCACCAAGCATTAGTCACTTTTAATTGTTGTAGTTCTAATTTAGTAGGTGGGAAAGAACAAACTCTAGGCGGTAGTAAAAGGTGCATGGCTCATGGGAAACAAGAAAGTTTAGGGAGATCCTCGCCAGAACAATAAATTAGGAAAGCAGTATGATCTGTATTTGTCGAATGTCCTGAAACTATCTGCAGGCAAAAGAGAAACCCAAGATTCACTTATAAGCAAAACAATTAATTGGATTAGGCAAACTAGGTGTTGAGGATCAGTGATAAGAGAGGTCATAAGTCACGCTATGGAAATTAAAGGCTCAGATTTCGGTCAGGACTGTATTAGGCTGATATTAGCCAATCAAGTGCTTGTGGATGGCCTCCTATCCCTTGAGCAGAGATTCAGGCCTTCTTTGATGTCACAAATAAGGGTAAAACCATTGATCCCCCAGACCCCCATAGATTGTAGAAACGTGCCCCATATCAGAAGCCCCCCTCACTCTTCAAATTGTACTATCTTGAAATCTATTGGAGATACGTCTGATATTGATTGACAGGAGGTGGTACAGCAAATCATGGGGGAAACGTACAGTGCAAGCAGTAAAAAGTTGGCCAACACTAAGGGCCTGATTACAACTTTGGTGGAGGGGGTTAATCTAATGATGTGAAGGTCCAGCCCAAAATTTACCACAGGGTCATAGAGAGCATGTCCCCTTTAGTGTCTACTTACCCTCCCATGATCAACTTCGTCCAACTGCATTGTGGTTTGATGGATAAACTGAGACTTCTTTTCTCAGTGGTGAGACGTAGATGGGCGGTCACCTTTAGAAAACCAAGTTGGTTCTCAAAGACCTGTAGATTGGTGAAATCGCAGCTCTTGAATGTGTTGGACAAGGGGAACAAAGAGGAGATAAAGGGCGCTGGGGGCCTTTATAAAAGAACTCTAAGAGATGCCAAAACCAGGTGGGAAAGCAATTAATGGGATAGCCTAACTGTTGCCCTCCGTGATGGGGATTCCAAGTTATTCTGGAATTTGGTAACAGATAGGGAAGATCCCCCTGCTTCTGAGAGTGAACCATCAATCCAGCCTGAGGGATAGGTGATCCATTTCAAAGGGCTCAATAGGAAAAGACATAGTGAAAAGATATTAGTAACAGTTCCTAGGGATGTTGCTGGCAACCCATTACACAGTAGGTATGGCCCCTCTAGTCCTGACCTGGCAGGATTTACTCTGGATGAAACCTCCACAGCCTTGCAGTCCCTAAATAAGGGGAAAGCACCGGGCCCTGATGGCATCCCGGGTGATTTGTATCTTTCACAATCTGAGGTATGGATACCATATTTAAACACCCTAGTAATGCCATTCTGAAGGGAGAAGGTATCCCCCTCACATGGAGGGGAGCAACAATTGTGCCAATCTGTAAAAAGGGGGACAGAGACTCTCCAGCAAATTACAGTGTTCCAAGCTACATTTACCTGTCTGCACCCCACTTACTCCAATTAGATTTGACTTGGCCTTAAACCAAATACATCGTGTAATTGCCTTAAAACCCCTTTTATATTTGGTGCGTCTATGGTCTTCTGAACACTTAGGGTCATATAGGATAGCCATGCTGGAGTTACTACCTTTTGATAAAGTGACATCTATTCTGTGATAAAGTGCCACTGGATCAAAATGGAGGAGCTATGTATCTGCCCACAGAATATAACAAGAGGTATGGCACTGCGTGTAAAAAGGCAAGTACAGTTAACAGGCAGTAGAACAGAACAATTTTTTCATCATAAATGCCTGTCTAAGTTTGAACACTACACGGATAATATATACCCAGCACAGGCAAAGAATCTGTTCATCAAATTCAGATTAGGAATTTTCACATTGAACTCTTTCACCTCTAGATGGGAAAAAAGCAGCTGTGTGAACAGTTCCTGCCCTACTGCCCAATGGAAGTCAAGTCTTTGGCCCACTTCAGATTTTTTTATCAAAGGTATTCAAAGCCTAGGAGGAAATGGAACATCCCTCTATGTCGGCTCCTTGGGATCAGGAACTATAGGGAGTCACTACATGTATTATCAAGCGACATTAGTGAAAAGGTAGTGTTTGCAGTCGCCATCTTTCTGCGCTGTGCCTGGATTTTGACTTCTAAGAGTTACTCTTCCAATTTGTAGAACACAACCTTTGTATTATGGCCACTGGTTGGTACTCTGTAGCAATAGTGCTTAAGTCTGACCCATTTTTCAATAGGGTAGCCCTTAACTCATAGAGTGAGTATTATTACAAAGGAGGGTTTTAAAAGGACTCCGCCTGTGGGCGAATGGCTAGTGTCTTTAAGAACCAAATTATGAATTGCTGTGACAATGTCCATTCCAAATGAGTATTTCCACACTTTTTGGTGATTTTATGATTGTAATTTACTAATGATTTTATGTGTTGTGAAAATATTTGTAATAGATTCAGTATTTTTTTAGCCAATAGTATGATGTTGCTTTTATGGCTTACAGTTGAAATAAAGCTGCTGATGATGATGATGTACAAGCAAGAGATAGAATAGGGCCTTCCTCAATTGGATGTCCCCAAACTAAGATATTCCAAATGCGGCAGTTGTCTAAGTGAACTATTGTACAGGACTGAATTGTGGTCTTGGAAAGGATGAACTGTGTCAGATTGTCCAGCACAATGTACATTCAGAGCTGGCAAAAATAAGAGTGTGATTGACTACCTGTTTATAGACATGAAACTTGGCATGTCATTGTCAGACTTGCCATCATTGGCATGGTCTCCACTAACTTTTTGCCTCTACTTTCCAGGTTATTTTCGGTATGCTGGGCTCTGTTTTTGCTCTTTTGTTTGCTCTGGACACTTTACCACTTATGTCCAGTGCTAAAGTGTAAGTGTTCCCTGCATAAATTATATGTGTACATTGGCTTATCCATGATTGGCATATTTGATTTACTAGTAAGTCCCTAGTACAGTGCACTAGAGTTGCCCAGGGCCTGTACATCAAATGCTACTAGTGGGTCTGCAGCACTGGTTGTGCCACCCACATTAGTAGCTCTGTAAACATGGTTCAGACCTGCCACTGCAGTGTCTGTGAGTGCAGTTTTAACTGCCAATTCTACTTGGCAAGTGTACCCACTTGCAAGGCATAAACCTTCCCTTTTCTCACATATAAGACACCCCCAAGGTAGGCCCTGGGTAGCCCAATGGGCAGGATGCAGTGGATGTTTAAGGTAGGGCTTATACTAATGTGTTTTATATGTCCTGCCAGTGAAATACTGCCAAATTAGGTTTTCATTGTTGCAAGGCCTATCTCTCTCATATGTTAACATGGGGGTTGCCTTTAAATATGATTAAAGTGTAGATTCCCTTTGGGAGTAGATAGTCATGTGGAGTTTGAGGTCTCCAAACTCACAATTTAAAAATACATCTTTTAGTAAAGTTGTTTTTTAGATTGTACGTTCGAAAATGTCACTTTTAGAAACTAGGCATTTTCTTGCTTAAACCATTCTGTGACTCTGCTTGTTTGTGAATTCCCTGTCTGGGACAGTTTAACAGTTGGGCTGTTTGAACCTCTCCTCTAGACAGTGACACAAAGGGAGCTGAGGTGTAGTCTGCATATCCAGATAAGCCATCTGGGCTGAGGGGAGGGGAGGAGTGGTCACTTACACCTGAAAGGGCTGTGCCTGCCCCCACACAATGCAGTCTCCAACCCGCTGGTGTGTGTCTGGGTCCTGGCCTGGGCAAGGCAGGATCTTGAAAACAACAGAGACTTTTCTTAGAAGTAGGCTTACTTTAAAGGCAGAAAGAGGTATAAGGGGAGCACCCAAAAACCCTGAAAATTAGATTACTTCTGAAATCAAGAGGAACCTCTGCGAAGGAGAAGAGCTGGAGAAGCTGGGGAAGGAGTACTCCCCCTTTGCCTGTAAATGTGCTTTGCTGGGATGGCCTACAGCAGCTGCTTCTACCTGAGAGAGGACAAAGACTGACTTTTGTGTCACTTCCCACTGTTGAAGAATCTCCTAGGGCTTGAAACTGAGCTTGCCTCCTGTTGTTGAAGTCTCAGGGACAGCAAAGACTTCTCTCTGCCAGCACTGGGTATTTCTGCTGAGAGTCCTGCCTGCCAAGTGGTGCCGTAACCTGTCTCTGGACCCTTGAAAGGTGCAGCTGGTGGAAAAGGACAGAAATCCAAGCAAAGACTGGCATGCGGGGAAACTTTTGACGCACCACCTGCTTCAAAAATGACACACTGCCAGCCTTGCTGCTAAAATTGACGTTCCACTTGCATCGTGGCTGGGAGATCGATGCTATGTGGCTGGGGAAACAACACGCAACACCCACAGTGGATGCTGTTAATGACGCAAGCCCCACAAAGCGCAGTTTTTGGACACTGTGCCATCGAATTTTGATGCAACATCACTGGGTGCGGAAAATCAACACAAAGCCTGCCCGGACCCAAGGTGCCTGTCCGGATCGACGCATCGCTCTCTTGCAGAGAGGAAAAATTATGCACACTGACCCGACTGGAGGAGGAATGATGCACGGTCTCGCTTGCGAGTGAGAAATCGACGCATCGCTGGGCTTTTCCGATGCACACTCACTCGTGCGGTGTTATTTTGACGCGACCCTGGTACTTTTTCATGCTAACAGTGTTCTCACTGTTTTCTAGGGGATTCAAGACTCTTATTTCTTTAAAAATTATAACCTGACTTGTGTATGTTGGATTTTTGTCATTTTGGTCTTGTTTTGTTTAGATTAATATTACCTATTTTTCTAAACCTGTTTTGTGTAATTTTGTATTTCTTTCACTGAGTTACTGTGTGTGTTGGTACAAATACCTTATACATTGCTTCTGAAGTTAAGCCTGCCTGCTTGTAATAAGCTACCAAGGGAGTGCGGGGGTTAACTGAGGGTGATTCTCCTTTACCCTGACTAGAGTGTGGGTCCTTGCTTGGACAGGGGGTATCTTGACTGCCAACCAAAGACCCCATTTCAACCGTCATCATCAACATAAGCATAGTAAGGTGGGATAGAGAGTGACCATGATCCTCTATTGTAGCCCTTAACTTGTGGCTGGAGCACGAGCAAGATACAGAGGTCGTCAGCATATATGATTCAGCCAAACTTATCATGAAGACGAATAAGAAAAACATTATGTGACAGACTGGCCTTGGTCTGGCAAAGTCTATTAACTGTGTAGTGGCCAATTGCTGGAAACAAGAATAGCTGCTATTGTAGTGTGACCAAGTTGACCCTGCTGCCTCACGTAACCTGGAAACAGTTTTGGAAACAACTTCTAAGTTAGTTTTAGACAGTAGATTTTAAACAGTAGACCTAATGTGCCTGATCAGTTGGATTGCACAGGGCCACTTTAGCATTACATGGTTTGACAATGAGTATTTCAAACTAAAGGCCGCCCTGAGATTACCTTACTCTAGAAGGAAATCTACAAAAGAGGTAGAACTCCTCATGTTTTTAAGGAAAGATTACAAGCAGCTGGTCTGATTTTAAAAAATGACATCTGCATGTTAAAGCCTGGTCAGATCTTCTGGCAGCAATCCAATACAGGAAAACAAGACACTTTTAGAATTTAATTAGACAAAGTTGCAAAGGTGTCCTAACAAGTCTTAGAGCAGACTTTGCAGAGCAGTTCTGGGTTGATCATTCCACCGCTGTTTATAACTCAACTTGCCAGAGTGACCTAATGGAGCATGTGACATAGTCTTTCAGTCTTGCTAAAGGAACAGAATCAAATCATTTCTTGAGGTTAGCATTGGACAAGTATGGCACCATGTTAGATCTGACATCCTTGGTGTGGTTTCCCCTAACGTTTTCCCTTCTAAACTCCAGTTTTTGTGACTTCAGTTAGCTGGCTTTAGGTTTCTGAGGACTTTACCACTGCTAACCAGTGCTAAAGTGCAGGTGCTCTGTACTCTAAAACATGATAATATTGGCTTATCCACAACTGGCATATTAATTTTACTTGTAAGTCCCTAGTAAAGATCATTATATGTGCCTAGGGTTTGTGAATTAAATGCTAGTGTTGGGCCTGCAGCAGATATTGTTCTACCCACTACATTAGCCCTTCAAACATGCCGCAGGTCTGCCACTGCAGAAACTGTATGTGCAGTTCTAAATTGCCATTTCAACTTGGCAAGTGTACTCACTTGCCAGGCCCATATCTTCCTTTTAATTACATTTAAGTTGCCCCTAATGCAGGCCCTCATTACCCCCAAGGGTAGGATGCAGTGTATTTAAAAAGTTGGACATGTATTTTAAGTTTAAGATGTCTGGGTAGTGAAAAACTATTAAATTAGTTTTTCTCTACTGCAAGACCTATCGCTCCCATAGGTTAATATTGTGGTTACCTTGAAGCAATCTTCGAGTGTAACTTTAAATTGGGAAAAGACAGAAATTTGGAGTAAAGTGTTTCTGGCCACACAATATTAAACCACGTCTTATGGTGAAGCCAGGTACTAAAGTGTAAGTCTGAAAATGGCACTTTTCGAAAGTTGGCATTTTCTTAATTTAACCATTCTGTGCCTATGCAGGTCTTTGAATACTAATATGGAGTAAGTGACAGCTTAGCTGTGAGTGTTCCCTCTAAACAGTCACACACAAAGGGAGCTGTGATGTGACATTTGTATCCTGATGGCCCATCACTAGGCTGATGAGTCTTCCTGGGCTAGATAGGAGGGAGGAGCTGACACTTACACCTGAATAGGGCTGTGTCTCTCCCCACAAGGGCTGCATAACTCTGTGTAAAGTGTCTGGAGCCAAGGAAAGAAGGAGAGGGGTTTTGTGCACTTCAAAAGCCTGTCTTTGAAGTATCCCCCACTTTAAAAGCTCAACTGGGTATTAGTACCGGACTCCAAACTCCATCAAATCAATGCACTTCTGAATCTGAAGGACATTCTGCCAGGAAAAAGGACTGCTCTGCTGCCCGCAGGGACTGCCACTCTGATCAACTGCATTGCTGTGTTGGCCTGCTGTCTCTTGCCTTGGAATGAGAAGGACTGGACTTTGCTCCCTACATTCTCTACAGGATCAAGTGACTCCAAGGGCTTGTTGGCTTGCCGGCTGTTCTTGCAGTCTCCGGGACATCAAAGACTGCCTGAAAATCTGCTGGTGCTGGACTCTGCCATCTGTGAGTTCTACACTTGCCTGAGGTGCCAATCCAGTAATGGGCCTTAGAAGTGGGGTTTGCAGTTGTATCTCTACAACAATCAATGCATCTGACCGATTGCACCGCTCAGAACCGATGCAGTGCTCTCTGACACTTTGCCAATTCGATGAATACGTGGGACCTGACTGTGAAGTTTGACAATGAAGTAGCACCAATCTAAGGACACTGCTGCATGGCTTGATGATGCATCACATACATCTCAATGGAATTCAATGCCGACGTGGGACCCGACTGCAAGGCTTGACACTGAAGCATCTACCTGACTGCATGGATCAGAACCAATGCATCGCCTTCACATCACTCCTCAACATCGATGTTTGCTCTAACCAAGGCAATTTTTCAGCAGGATCTGGGTGAGTCCTGTACCCAGCCTGCCCTCCATCGTGGTCAGTCTGAACTTTGGATTTGCCCTGTCTAGCATGACCTCAAGTATCATTTGAGCGCTAATGACCTTAAAGCACTACACTGCAGTGTATTCTTTGAAAATTCATATCCCTACTCAATGGATTTTTGTTATTTTTGTCTTGGTTAGCTCAGACAAATATTCTCTATTTTTCTAAAGGGTTATGGAGTCTTTTTATGGTGTTATTTACTTTTTACTGTCATTTCAGTGTTGAACAAATACTTTACACATTGCCTGACTGCTCTGTGCCAAGGTACCAGAATGTGAGTCCAGGTTAATTTGGGGTGTGCTTCTGATTCACCCTGACTCAGATTACTGTCCCTACTTGGACATGGTGCATACTTCTACCAAATAAGCACCCAATCTCTAACACTCCACATGCCAAAATGTATGGAAAGTGAAGTTTGAGCCTCTATCCTCGACCAGGACTGTATGAAGGGTTCAAGTCTGAACAGAATACCATCTAACACCTACCGCAATAACCTGATCTTCAAGGTGCCTGTCTTAACTGTGGCGCAAAATGCAATTTAGGAGTTTGGGGAAGTCCTGTCCTCTTGGGGAGCTGCAGTTACTGTACCCCTGCCCAAAAACAGGTCCTCGGAACATCCCTATCAATTACTGCCTAATCTCATTATTGCACAGTGCACATAAAATGTATACAAATGTACTGCTAACCTGTTTAGAGTCATAGATTGAAGAACACAAAATGTTGTCCATTTTTTGCAACTCGCAAGGCACGATTGATCAAGCAGCTACACTATATTCTGCCTGAAGTACCCTTCTTAAAACAATCAGTGCTCCTCTTATTAGTCATCAACCATAAAAAAGCAGTTGATTCTGTGACCTGGAGGAACAGAGCATTAGTACTAAGCTCTTGTGCATAATAAATCAGCTCCATCACGGTAATATAGCAATAGTGAGATTTGCACCCAAGGGGTAGATAGGGGGCCACCCCGAGTTTTGATTTAAATAGGGAGTAAGGGAAGGGTGTGCTTGAACTCTTATTATTCAACCTCTTCCTCAATGACATAAGGGAGCAACTACTAGTGCTAAACCTAGATGAGTCTGTAATTAGGGGGTATAAAAAAACCTTTTTAGGGTCGAGCCTGCATTGCATGCGCTTGTGCATGCGTATTGCAGCGAGACGCTTTAGTATTTAGAAAAGGGCTCGGAGCCCTGTCGACGTCACGTCAGTGTTTTTCATTGGTTTGTGGGCTTGCCTATTAAAACCTGCTTGCTTTCATTAGTCGAAGGCATGCATATGTCATGCCTTTTCCAGTGGCTAGCCCTCCTTGAGCGCATTGACCAAGTACAGAAAACATGCAAGGTTTGCTGTTTTCTGTCCGGCTCGTGGACTACTTTTTCTCTAATTTACTAGCGTGATTTCCCTTGGCAGAAGTCGAGAGCTTTACACAGTTAATTGCACTTTTTCGGTTACGTACATAAATGCACTTTTGCCGATAGGTGAAAAGTCGGGTTAGGAGTTTTCAACGCTATCAGCTCTAACATGAGCAAACGCAAGACCCGTTGCATTGCAAATGCTTGTTGCTGTTTGCTGGCGATGCTCTCGATAGCCTTGCAGAGAACTCTCTGTGCACAAGCTACTCAAGGGGTTTGAAAACTACTGGTCATGGAAGAAACATTGTATATTGTGAAGATATGGTTTTTAGTCAGTTGTGAAAATTGTGAGGATGTGGTATGCTGGTCAATACTCTACATAGTCTGAAAAATAATTCACAGACTAGAATCAGCCGCCATAACCAGTTGACTCATATGATCACTTTGGAATAAGGCTTGATGCAAAGGTAACTTGGGTCAAACAGATGAAGAAGACTGAAATAAACCTGTTCCAGCAATCACGTCATGCTATGTTTTAGCAGCACAGTTGGTCGAACACTGAGTAAGCCAACACTATGGGCCCTAGCAGGCCAAAGCACAAGCCTCTAGTCTGGAAGGGGCAGAGATTTGGAGATGCAATAAGTCATTGGTATGAAATCAGTTCCCGTGTTCCTTGCTGGAGCTCGGTGCAGGGACTCTAATGGCAGCATTTGGACATGAGCTGGGCTTGAACAACATCGAAGTTGTTGCAGCAGTTAAACCACTCTTTTTCTGGCATTGAATCTGGCACGAACCAAGCTGTCGAGCCCATTCACGAACTTTGGCAAAGCAATAATTCTCATAACTTGCCATGGATTAAACATATTGCAAGCCCTTTATCTAGTATAGGAAGCCATGAGTACCGGTTGAACCCACAGGACATGGTTTTGTAAACCCTAGGCATGATAAAAAGGAAATATTGGTTGTGACTCTCCAAAAACATGAAGGAAAATTGTTAATTTTATTCTGGTAAATTAAACCTACATCTGGCCTTGAGAATTATTTGGACCAACTATTTCCAAGGGGCAACGAGATCCCTGGTTATCAGATATAGGTTAGGGTTTCTTCCTGTAAAGACATTTGAGAGAAACTGGCTGAATTCTAACAGTGACCCCACCTGCTTTTGCTCGCAGGTGGAGATGAAACGCTTATGCACTTCACCTTGCTATGGAGTTTCGTCAGCAGGAAGGCGACATTTCCGCTCACCTTTTAAAAAGTACACTATCAGACACTGTAATGCCGCTTTGGACTTATGCCTTTGGTTTAACAGCAAACCCGTTTTTAACCCAGTGGCCTCATATATCTATGCAGCATGGAAAATCACCTGGTCCTCAGCCAGGCGGTAAAAGGACTAAAGTTCCACACCTAAGGTTGCATCAAATACTGCACTGTAGGTTGAATGTACTTTTTAGGTAATCTTGATTATACACGTAAGTGCATGAAGAATAATCCTTGAGCCGTAGGCATCTATCATGAAACTGTAAACATGTCATTTGTAATTGTTTTGATTTGGAGTCATACAATTGTTTTAGTTAATTACCAACTCAGCATGAAGACTTTAGTGAGAAATTATGGCAACCTCCCAAAGCAATGGAGGAGACTGTAAGTGTTTGTATGCTTTTAATTGCTGCTGGCAGCTATCCCGATTTTTTTGTATCTTGTTGATATACAATGTATAATGAATTGTTTCTATGCTTTATGTACCATTTAGGTAGTCGTATTTGCACAAGCAGAGCAGTGGGTCAAGAATAGTTCCTGAGCAGAAGGTATTCATTATAAAATTTTAAATATGTAATTTTCTTGATTTGTACTGGAGTCATAAAGTTGTCTTAACAACTTAATGCATGAAGCACTTTAGTGGGGACTCTTGGCGACTTTTAGATGTAACGGATATATCACAATATTTTTCTACTTTTAAAATTTTTCTGTTTCAAAACTTTTTAATTCGATCTAACCTAGTGTCTTAAAATTGTATAATGAACCATTAGCTACATGTATTGTGCACTTTAGTAGGATCATATGGTAGTTACTAATTAGTATGGATGAATTTGCAATTTGTTTACAAGTTAATCTGCTGTCACCTGTTTTGTAGCTGCAAATCATATGAATTCTGCAGCACGCATAGAAAGAGCAAAATGCCAGAAATTATTAAGTGCAGGAAGGTGTCCCTTCCTGCACATAAACAATCATTTAAAAATAACGTTTTGGCACTTCTATGTGTGCTGTATTTTGCACCATTAGTGATTGTTTATGTGCAGAAAGGGACACCTTCCCGCACATAAACAATCAAACCCTTCAACACAGACATCTTTGCACAATGGTGCAAGGATGCCTGCGTTGGCAGCTAAATTTAGCGCCAGTGCAGGGGATAACACAGGGGTGCGCCATATTCACTTAAATATGGCGCATCCCTGCGTTGTGAAAATGACGGAGTGTGGCGCTGCCAATTTTGGCGCAGCGCCTCGCTCTGTCATTTTCCCAGAAATATAGGCCTGGCTCATCATGACCATGTTGGTGATGTTTATGAAATAAGACACTTCACACATTGCTTTTGATCGACTTCACATTAAAACTTAGTAACAGCCTATTTTACTGGATCCTGGTACAACTAGAATATTGTGACATCTATGGTTTGGTTCTGAATCCTGGTGCACCAATTACTTAAATTTCTACATGATAACATCTAATAATATTAAAGCGCATGGCATTGTATTTGCTGTGGTATCCATAGATACTGTGAAGCAATAGGCCAAAGATGGCGAACAGGCAGATTGCTCTGCTCTCAGATGCAACTGCTTAAGAAACATGGAGATAAAGGGCTTCAACTCTGAGGTTCCCTCCAAGGATCATTGCACTGAAGAGGGTCCTGGGGGGAAACACCGATTTCGGAGGTCTCCCCGCCGGGAAGTTTGTGGAGGATGGTTCAGCCCATTGTCGCCATTTTGGGTGCTTTTTGGACATGTTTTGGGGAGCCTGGGGCCGGATTATAAAGGTGGGAGCCATTTTGGGGTAGCCACCATTTTGTTAGGTGACACAGTGGTGGGTGAGCAGCAGATTTTTTAGCAGATTTTTCTGCCGTTTTTTCACTTGGTGCCCTGCATTTTTTGCAGCGTTTTGGTGGTATCCGGATCGGTTATATAATTTTTTTTTTTTTTTAAAAGATAAATAATAGAAAGTAGAATAATCAACAGCAGCAGCGTTATCGGAGATAGGCAGTAAGTTGGAGGCAAAGAGTTGTCGGTGCGAGAAACCTACTCTTACCGCGGAGCAGGAGCCATGGATAGGTGAGTGGTGCAGGCACTCCAGCTCCTCCAGGAGGCTGGGCGCCTCGATTTGTTGGCAGATGGTGTGGGTCAGCGGGCCAGCCCGGCACGGCAGGTGGCGAGCGGAGTGGCGGCCGCAGTGGCGGCCTGTTCGCCCCGTGTGGAAAGCGCAGCAGTGATGAGCGGCAGGTGAGGCCAGTTTTAAAAGGGCAGGGTCGGAGCATGTGTGCTGCTGACGCCACTCGGAAGGGAAACAAAGGGCCATTGTGGCGGCCGCTCCCCTCGGGGCACGGCAGTTGTGGAGCCATGTGGCTCAGAAAGCTGTGGGCGGGTTGGGGCGGCCTGAGGAATGGCAGGAACGCGGCTCTGCCGAGCCACGCAGGCAGGAAAAAGGGGAAGGCCTTGAATAGCAAGGCTGGGGTGGAGAGCAAAGCGCTTTGCCTACCCGAGGTCGAGGGGCCCTGGGGAGAGCAGATACTGAGCAGGAATGGGGCAAGAACTGGGGAAAAGGAGGAGAGAGAGTGGGCCTAGCAGGGGAGAGGGACTAAGATTTGTTGCTGGCTAGTGAGGCCAGCCGGTCAACAGAGGAGGATATTTACCAGGCAAAAGGGGGGGAGGAGCAAGATGAAGTTGGTCCAGATATGGAGGAGTCGGCAGTGGACAGGGACTTGGGGTATACATTTGAGTGGAGCGAGGAGGAAGACAAGCAAGGGGTGGAGGAGGATGGGATAACCTTGAGGGTGCGTCCCCCGCGTCGCACTTATGAGCGCAGGTGGGGGGGTGCAGCTCCTGAAGTGACAGGATGGTAAAGTAGTTCGGACAGCGAGTGTGACGACCAGGGTGGGGAGGAGAGTCAGGTGTCACAAGGGCAGGGTTATCAGTGCGTTTCTATGCTCACCAGCACACTGGGCCTTTGCCAGCAGGGGCAGATTATGGGCGAAGACTGTGACCGAGGCAGGCTTGTGGAGGCCCCATCACCCTGGGAGGAAGAGAAGGGGGGGCCCAGTGCTGCCGGCTGGATGGGACCCAAGCTTACTTTTGAATCGGCGAGGGTCAAGGTTTCCGGGAAGAGGCGGCCTGTCGTACTGGGCTTTGTGGCCGCCGTTGAGTTGGCATCTAGGTGTAAGCGGCCTGGCCTTACGGCGAGGTTGGGAGGGCTACGGGCGGCACCTCAGCGACCGTTGCCACAGCCGGCTGGTACTAGGAACATCACAAAGAAGGCGAAGTTCGGGTTGGACAAGGCGTCAAGTGATAGTGAGACCAGTATTGTTCATGATATATTAGATTATGAGGAGGACAGTATTGAGGAGGGAGAGCTACGCGGGGATGAGGAAGAGGAGGATTAGTGGACCACGGGGTGTCTAATGCTGTTCCTAAGTCGTTACAGGTACCGGTTGCAGTATCGGGACCAGGTGGAGCGGCAGGACAGAAGGTTCAGGAGCGGCCCCCGTCATTGCAAATAGGTAATGCGACAGGGAGTGTCTGTAGCTACAGAGGCAGTTTTGTGCAGGGCGGAGGAGCGCTTACATAAAGGGGTGTATGTATTGGATGTCGGGGTGGGCACAGATTCTAAAAAGGACCAGGTAAGTAAAGTTTCAAACGAGAAACCAGGTAAGTCTGACGAGGGTTCGGAGGGAGTTCAGGTAAGTGAGAAGCACAAGCGTTTGCCCTATATGGGAACAGCTAAACCGTTAGGGGTACATCTTATGTTGGCCACCAAAGAAAAGATTTGGAAGGGGGTGTATGTGGAGATGCTTAAGTTGTTGCACAGAGAGGTTCGAGCGAAGGAGGGCTCAAAGGAGGAAGAATACAAATTGGCAAGGCACCCCAGGGTCCCGGTAACTATTGAGAATTGGACGACAGCCTTCCTGATTTTTGCAAGTGTATATTGTGAGTGGTTTCCGGAGTGGGTGGTAGCGTTGTTTAAGTATATGGATGTGATTCGGAAAGCGTACCTCAACTACGGAGGTTTTCGCTTGGGTACAATATGATGAGGAGTTTCGGGCCCGTATGGCGGTGGATGATGGCGTTCAATGGGGTGAGATAGACGTGGATTTGTGGCAGCATACCATGGGCCCAGCAAAGTTCAGAAAATCTATATTTAAGTAGAATGGGTTACCGATTACTTACTGGCCCTTTCGAGAGTGCCCCATCCAGGGTGGGGCTAACTCAGGACCTAATTCAGGAGCAAAAGGGGGATCAGGTGCAGCAAGTACTGGGGCACAGAAAACAGGAGCCTGTTGGGATTTTAACAAAGGTTTGAGCACCAGGGAGTACTGTAAGTTCAGGCATGAATGCTTCAAGTGCGCAGGGAGGCATGCCCTTACTAACTGTTCTAGAAGCAGCAGCGCCGGGTCGCAGTCTTTGGGCCCAGGAGAAAGTAGCCAGGGGAGTCAGGGACAAGCTCGGATGAGAGAGCAGGGCTTTATGGGGAAAAGCTACAACTCCAATTAAGGTGGATAAGATATGTTTCTGGGTAGGACAGTACGGACCTGAGCGGCCGGGGCAGCTGTTGTTGTGGGGCTTTACGCATGGATTTGAGTTGGGTTACGAGGGGCCTCGACAGCAGCGCTGGGCTGAGAATGTGCGGTCAGTTTGAGGGAAAGAGGAGCTAGTGCGGCTCAAGCTGGAGAAGGAGGTGGTGGAGGGGAGGATGGAAGGTCCTTTTACAGATTGGCCTTTGCCTTCTTGGAGCTGTTTCCGCTGGTAGTTGCGGTGTCTGTGTGGGGTCATCTCTTGATGCATAAAACAGTGCTGTTTCAAGTGGACAACATTGCAGTGGTGCAGGTGGTCAATCAGCAGTTGGGCAGGGATGTGCAGGTGTTGCAGTTGCTCCGCATCTTTGTTTTGGAGTGTTTGCGGCGCGATATTTACTTCAGGGCGCGTCATGTGCCAGGGGTGAATAATGACATTGCAGATGCCAGCAGCTCTCTGGACCGTAGGTGACGGAGGATTCTGCGGCTGGTCGTGAGTTTGTTGGCCCCCTCGACTCAGCGAGCATATGTAAGGGCTTGGTGGGATTTTGTGGATTCTGGGGCCCGTAGACGGCAGTCGGAGCAGGACAGGATTGAGGATGTGGTAAATGTCATCATGAGCATGGTGGAAAAACGCTTGTCCAGAGTTTCTAATGCAGGGAAGTTGGCTGGGATCGGTTTTATGGGTAAACATTTGTGAGGTTATGCGCGTCGGTGACGGAGTTGGGGTAGAGAATACTCGAAGGATGGGCCAGGGAGCAAGGAGTCACAGGGCGGGCAAGACAGCCGAATTACTTTGGCTATTTTGAAAGAAATTATGAAGGCTTTACAGGAGGTCTGTAGGGATGAGGTGGAGTGCTTATTATTTCGTACCCTCATGTCGTGGATGTTCTTTGGGGCATTTCAAGTTTCAGAATTACTAGGCTCCAGAGTATCAGAGGGTCTACAGTGTGGGGAAGTGTATATTTCATCACATGGCGTTGGGGTGCATTTGCGGAGGTCGAAGACAGATCAAAGGGGGAACGGGAGGCAGGTGTTTCTGAAAGCCTATCCTGTGGTAGAAGTTTGTCCGATACATCTGGCATTGAGGCTGCAGGCTACCTTTAGGAGGGACGTGGGGGGAGTTTTTTGTCATATGCAGGGTCAGGCGGTTTCAGCATACCAGCTGTTAGCGGTTTTGAGGGCAAGTTTAAGGATTATTGGACAGGATGCTTCGCAGTTTGGGACCTATTCGTTTAGAATAGGCATGGCAACAGAGGCAGGCTTTCGGGGTGGCGGATGACGGATGTGCGCTAGGACGATGGAAATCGAATGCCTACAAGAAATATGTGTGAAAAGGGATTACAACAACAGAATGGTAATATATTTTTTCTTGCTACAGGTTCCGTTCCCGGACCAGCGGTGCAGTTCATATCCATCTGGGTTGTGGGACATTCCTTTGTCAAGTGGGCATGGAGACAGGAGCAGTCGAGTGCAGTGGGGGACAACTTAGGTCTGGACAGGGGAAGAGATTGCGTAAGATGGGAAGGTAAAGGGGGTATGTGCTGGCCGGAACTGTTAGAGACATTGCAATGGCTTCGGGCAGGGGTTTTTGCCCAGATATACTACTGGTGCATTTGGGCAAAAACGACATGGTAAAGCGGACGGGCTTGGATATTTTGCAGCAGATGAAGAAAGATTTATGTGTGTTGCGTCGGCAGTGGGCGGGTTGTCATGTCATTTGGACGGCATTTGTTCCTCGCCGGATTTGGCGGGGAGCGAGAAAACCGGGGGCAATTGAAAAAGCGCAGAGGAAGATTAATAAGGAAATGTGATTATATTGTTTGGAGCATGGTTTGACCTATTTAGAGCATAAGGATTTAAGGTTTGAGGACAAGGAATGTTTTTGGAGCGATGGTGTACACCTGTCCTTTGTGGGCATGGAGTTGTACCTGCTCCAGATAAAAGAGGTGTTGAAGGGTCTATTTAGGGAATCCTAATCCTACTCTGGGAATGGAGGACTGGCATCTTTGGGGGGCAGAAAAGGAGAGGGGGTTCCCTTCGGTTGTCCCGCTCCTTTTCTGGTGGCAGAAACAGAGACTGAGCACATAACATACGAGAACGGATGGGTAGAAAATATGACAGGACATTTGCAGATTAGAAGAGGGTGGACAGTAGCAGTGCAATGAAGATAACATACTGAGCATTAGGGGTTGGAGGCTTGCACACTCAAGATGTTAGCAACTGACTATTAAGGTACTAGACGGAATCAACAAGAGCATTAAGAAAGGATGACTAGACTAATGAGCTGCAAGTTTAAGGGGGGACGGAGGTGGGAAAGTAGGGTAGGGGAGAGGGGAGTGGTTTGGTTAGAAGAAATTATGTATAGTGAGGTTTTAGTTTTGTAAGGCTTGAGGCCAAGGGGGTATGTTGTGAGTGCACCTGTTTCCAATAAAGTGGCCTTTTACACACAAAAAGGAGTAATGGTAATGATTTTACTCTTCCACAAGGGGGTCCTGGGGTGGAGCGCCGATTTCCGGAAAGTTTGTGGAAGATGGTTCAGCCCATTGGCGCTGTTTTGGGTGCTTTTTGGGCATGTTTTTTGGAGCCTGGGACAGGATTATAAAGGTGGGAGCCATTTTAGGGTAGCCACCATTTTGTCAGGTGACACAGTGGTGGGTGAGCAGCAGATTTTGCCCTCCCTCCTGCCCAAAATAGAGAAGGAGTAGGGTGCAGGTGGTTATGAGAGTTAGTTTCGTTTTTGGCCATGTTGGAATAAAGTGCACGGGCGCTGATTTTGTATTTGTAACTTGGATCAGGTGCTGGCGGAGACAGAGACTGGGCACATGACATACAATAACGGATGGGAAGAAAATATAACAAGACACTTGCAGATTAGAAGAGGGTGGACAGTAGCAGGGCAACGAAGATAACATACTGAGCATTAGGGGTTGGAGACTTGCACGCTTAAGACGCTAGCAACTGACTATTAAGGTACTAGACGGATTCAACAAGAGCATTAAGAAAGGATGACTGGACTAGTGAGCTGCAAGTTTAAGGGGGAGGGTATGGGAGGGAAGGGGGGAGTGGTTTGGTTAGAAGAAATTATGTATAGTGAGGTTTTAGTTTTGTAAGGCTTGAGGCCAAGGGGGTATGTTGTGAGTGCACCTGTTTCCAATAAAGCAGCCTTTTACACACAAAAGGCCGTAATGGTGCTGATTTTACTCTTCCACAAAGGATTATACATACTGTAACAAATAGTTCACGTTATACTTTAGCAGTCTATGACAGTCATGTATTCAAATATGGCACGTACGTGTGTAAATATTGAACATTTCCATATGCTGTAGTGTGACTAAAACACGGTTGCACTTGCATTTCGTTTTGATTCTCCCTGGAAGAAATCATCGATCCACATGAATACCTATTTTCCTACATCCAGCACTATTCTGTGAAACTATTTGCACGTTTGGTGAATACTCCCAAGCGTTCAGGTGTGTGGTGTGCACCAGCTTCTACTAGGGAACCAATTCATAAACACGCACAAACTCTCACCTACTAACAGGTTTGCTTGCACGGAAATTTCACAATATTAACACGCCTTCCATTTGAGGCAATCCTCCTTGAGAACGTAAAACTTCCTGGTTCCTAATTCCATGAATCAGGTGTGGAATATGCACAGCACACACATGTTCATTTGGACCCTTAAATGGAAACTAAATATATAGGGGGTCATTCTGACCCTGGCGGTCTATGACCGCCAGGGTAGCAGATGACGGAAGCACCGCCAACAGGCTGGCGTGCTTCATTGCCCATCTTACCGCCGCGGTCAGAAAACCGGGGCCGGCGGTTTCCCGCCGTTTTTGCCCCGGCTGGGCGAATCCGCCATGGCAGCGCTGCAAGCAGCGCTGCCATGGGGATTCTGACCCCCTTACCGCCAGCCTGTTTCTGGCGGTTGTCACCGCCAGGAAGAGGCTGGCGGTAACAGGTGTCTTGGGGCCCCTGGGAGCCCCTGCACCACCCATGCCACTGGCATGGGCAGTGCAGGGGCCCCCGAACAGGGTCCCGGCCGGCTTTTCACTGTCTGCCTAGCAGACAGTGAAAAGCGCGACGGGTGCAACTGCACCCGTCGCACGCCCGCAACACCGTCGGCTCCATTCGGAGCCGGCTTCTGTGTTGCAGGCCTCCTTCCCGCTGGGCCGGCGGGTGCTAACATGGTTAGCGCCCTCCGGGCCAGCGGGAAGGTCGGAATGCCAGCAGCGGTCTTTTGGCCGCGTAGCGGGCAAATGGTGGTTCCTGCATGGCGGGCGGCTACCGCCGCCCGCCAGACTTGTAATGACCGCCATAGTTTGATAGAATAGGTTCAAAGGTTTTGGATTACTATTTGTAAGGGTATTTTCAAACATGTCAATGCTGGTCATTGACATTCCAATACAGAATGCGTCATAGTAGAGGGGCAAATATTCTGTTTATTAAAATCCAGTTGTATAATCCTAGTCTTTTTTATTGATTCTGTATAGTTTAATGTCTAGTTGGCCTCACAGTATGTATGCATTTGCGTCAGGAGAATCAAATCGGATGCCAAACGCAATATTTTTTTTATTCATAAGGAACATTATTCTAAAACACACATTTAGTGAAGGAATTCCGAAGTAAGGCTTTTCTGGAGTGAGATATTTGTATCACACACTGAAAGCATTTGAAAGTCAGAAATGACTACAAAGCGATAGTGCAGGGTGGGGATTGTGATGTGGGAACCATCATGAAAAGGCCTGAAGGGAAGGAGGCTATTTCATGAATTTATGACACATTCTGTAAAGGGCAGATAGATGGCAAGTCACCATCTGTACATCACAAGTCCATATGTTAAGATGCATGTTTTATGTTTAATCTCTCCTTAATGGGTGTGCAAATGGAGATGCTGTCCCAACAAATTACTCTAAGAAAAATCTTCTTGCACTGGGAGTGATCTCCGCTAATTTTCTAAAAAATGTTTGTTATTGCGGGTTTAATCTCGGAAACGTAAAGTGGCACCATATGTTATGATATGTTAGGTTATATTGTGCTCTTATGTTATGTTATTTTAAGTTATGTTATGGTATGGTATGGCATGTCATGATTATTTGTCGATCACAAGTACAACAAGTTTCTTGCTGCTACAGAAACCTGAACCTTTGAGCTGTTACCAGATTTCTTGGAAAACAGGGAAGTTGTTAATTGTCTTCTGAAATGATGTTCCATGAGTGTTACTGCCTAATATAAAAAACAATCTCTTTTTAAAATGGTATAGAGATTGCTTGAAACGAGAGGTAACATGGATGTCTGATACCTCATTTTACGATATATATTTTCTCCTTCTGTGTGATGAGCAATCCCTCCCTCCACTTTGAAGATTTAATTCTGCACCACTGCGTGGAGAGCTGTTTGCTAAATATCTCAACTGAATCTAAGACAATTGAAGATATTTGGCCACCGCATCCAATATGAAGTAGATGCAAAAGTACTCATCCTACAAATAATTATAACGTTCTTTCTGTGTTGTAAGCCAATTGTAAACCCAATAGATGCTGCCAAAACCGTTGCCTTAAAAAAACAAGCATTTACAATGCAACGGGTCTCGCGTTTGCTCATGTTAGAGCTGATCGCGTTGTAAACTCCTAACCCGACTTTTCACCTATCGGGCAAAAGTGCATTTATGTTCATAACCCGAAAAAGTGAAATCAAGTACGTAAAGCGCTCGACTTCTGCCAAGCGTGATCGGGCTCGTAAATTAGAGAAAAAAAAGTCCACGAGCCTGATGGAAAACAGCGAGCCTCGCATGTTTTCTGTACTTTGTCGCTGCTCTGGAGGAGGGCTAGCCACCGGAAAAGGCATGACATATGCGTTCCTTTGACTAATGAAAGAAAGCAGATTTTATTAGGGAAGCCCACAAACCAATAAAAAACACTGATGTGAAGTTGACAGGGCTCCGAGCCCTTTTCTAAATACAAAAAAGTCTCGCTGCGAAACGCATGCGCGAGTGCATTCAACGCAGGCTCGACCCTAAAAAAGCAAGTACCAGAAGCCACAGAGCTGGAAACTGCAGGCCGCACAGAATGTCAAGAGTAGTGGGCGCTGTGCTGGTTGCACTGCAGAACGCAGTCTAAGCATCTACTGAATTAGGAATTAAATTCATTCTAGTCAGTGCATGAATGCAAACCACAAGGAACTAACAAAAAGAGCCCGCCTTTCACAGTTTATGTATTATATGGAAAATATGTACGTCCTTCGAAACTTATATTAGCTTTATCAATTAAAAAATACTTATTTACATGTATGAAATGTTTGGTTCTGGGTGGATATTTCTCTACATAATTCCTCATTCCTAGCCCCTGGTAGTTTAGGATTTTATTGGTACGAATATTCCATCTAAATTTCTGCCTGAGAGACTTGCAAAAATTCAGAAATCTCTACTAAGGTTAAAGTGATTAGTGGGTTGCTCGAAGCAGTGAAAGTGCAAGAATCTCTGAAGCAAATCCTGAAAAGGATTGCGAACAACACACATCAGTGAGTCTTCAGAGGTTATTCTTGGCTATGGATTCACATAAAGTATTTAAAACATACCTTCCAATTGAAAACAGTGTGCAAGGAGGGAGGGATGGCATGTGAAAAGTTAATGATAGGGGATCAGGCTGCATATAGGACAAGTGACAAGTGGAAGACAATAGGGGCGTTTCAATAACTATTTCTACAAATGTATCTAGAAGAGTGATACTCAAAGTACGGCCTTGGGGCCGCATGCGGCCTTTTTGATCTTTACATGCGGCCCCCAGAGCAGCAGTAGCACTAGGCTGCTGTTTACTGGATTTAACAGGGGACACTTTATTTAAACATGATAGAAGATAAGGAAAGAAAGTAAGGAATTTGTCCCGCACCGCTTTAACTGCAGGAACACTTTCATTCTTTAAGCAATCTTGCAGTAAATGTCTATAACTATAAGTGTTCTTAAAAATTCAAAAAGTGTATTTCATTTACACACAGAACCATTTAATCTAACAGTGCATGGAGAAGTATTTTTTTAAGACGAAGGTTTCAAACATTAATTTAGAAACTTTCATTCTTACCCCACCCCCAACATTCATTCTTACCCCCACATTCATAACAATGGCAATAGTGAACCAAGAGGCAAGTCAGTTGTTATCTGCACTCTTTGATTGGCCTGATGTGCTATTATACATGAACAACTTTATAGTTTATTAAATCAAACACAGCAGAATGGTTTGCACAGTGCACAATCCAGAGTCATGCATTGTGAGGTCCTCCAACATACACTAATGAAGAAAAAGAAGGGAACGTGAAATAAAACAATTGCTTAGGATCACACAGTTTGGTAAAGTTAGGAAGCTGGGATTAATGCCAGGTTTTCTGGTTTCACATTATGCGATTTAGCCACTAGATCTATATGCTTTGCTGCCCCCTATCGCCACCATAACGCCACAAACCCTCCCCACCCACAGCCCCCTCCTCCCTTTGATTGGCATGCTGCTAGCATCAAAGCGGCCCTCGGTCGCACCACAGACCAAACTTTGTGGCCCCTGGGAAAATGTTTGCCAGTACTCATGATCTAGAATAAACCCTGAATTAGAAATGTTGGTACATGATCATGAAAGGCAAAAATAACAACGCCAGATTTAAAACTGGTGGTGCGGGGGCACCTATGATTTGGATCATTTTTCACACGTTTTCGGAGTCACTAAAGTAACAGGCCTGCTGCAATTAAAATATATTCTTTGTGCTTCACTGACATTTATCTACATTAAATTCATAAGGGTACTATAAATGTCCATTAGCTAGCTATTTTCGTTTTTTTATAAGACAACGTTTTTCCATTTGAAGATAACCATTTTCTAGCACTAGCACTCTGAGAAAAGTAGAGTTGCTGTATGCACTTTTTGCACACAGTTATGCACTTGAACACGTTCTCAGCCAGGTTAGGACTTGGACAGGCTAAGGCAATGGTTCCCAACCTGTGGTCCGGGGACCCCTGAGGATACGCAAAACCTCCTTAGGAGGTCTGCCACTGCTTGGAAAATTAAATAATATTAACAGATTAAGGGGCGTATTTATACTTTTTGATGCAAAACTGCACTAAAGGAGTTTTGCTTCAAAAAGTTTAGCACTGCTTGTGCCATTCCTGAGCGCCAGCCGGACACAATATTTATGGAATGGTGCAAGCCGGTCCAAAGGGTGGCCTAGCGGGAAAAAAAATGACGTTAGCCAGGTGGGGGCGGCAGTATGGGAGAAGGGGGTTTGCGCCCAAAAATGCCGTTAGGCTGGTTAGAGGCAAAAAAAAGCCTCTAACAAGCCTTTTTCTGACGCAAAACCATCCATACCACATGACTCCTGTCTTATAAAAGATAGGAGTCATGCCCACCACCACAATGGTCAGCACAGTGGACCATTGTCCTCTGGGCATGGCTATTTCAGCCTGTGCCATGCAGGAGGCCCCAAGTTGGGCACCCAATGGCACTTTTAAACGTAGCTATACTTACCCTACTTACTTGGGATGGGGTTCCCCATCCTCCGGTGTCCCTCTG
This sequence comes from Pleurodeles waltl, assembly GCF_031143425.1. Taxonomy (NCBI): domain Eukaryota; kingdom Metazoa; phylum Chordata; class Amphibia; order Caudata; family Salamandridae; genus Pleurodeles; species Pleurodeles waltl. The sequence goes on from NC_090439.1 coordinate 85,320,025, forward strand.
GTATGGGTGGGGGTGTTCCTGGGGCTTGATGAGGGCACCTGTGGACCCATTATATGGTGTTTAACCATGAAAATGGGTCCACAGGTCCACTAACACCTAGTCTACCCCAGGCATTAAATAATGGTGCAAAGCGAGCTTTGCACAATTATTTAGCCCCTCCTCCCACCAGTGTGTCATTTTAGTACGAGGGATAAATTTAGGGCTGTGGGGTTAGCAGCATTTTTTAGATGGGAACGCCTACCTTGCAGCTCATTGATGCAAGGTAGGTTCACACATCTAAAAAATGGTGCAAACTCCAATAACGTCTAACGTCAAAATATAAATATGAAGTTAGTTTTGCACCGAATTTCCATAAAATAAATGACGCAAATGTGGCGCTAATGGAGTATAAATATGCCCCTAGGTATCCAGCTTTCAGTAATGAATCAGTGGGGGTCCCTGGATTCCAATTATGATTCAGTGGGGGTCCCCGGGTTTCAGTAAGAGGGGTCCACAGGGGTCAAAAGATTGGGAACCACTGGGCTAAGGGAAGCTAGGCAAGAGCCTGAGGCATGTGCCTAGCCAAAGCCCACGGAGACAATATACATAAGATGGAGTCTGCAGTATTCGTGTATGAGAGCATGTGTACACCGTGCTTGTGTGCAGATGTGTCTGTATGTGTTCAGGCAGAACAATTTGCAGAGTATATTCTCCATGCAGCCGCACACAAAATGCTATTTGTAATGCAGGAATGTGCAGAAATTCGTTGCTGAGAAGTAACTTCAAAAAATGTTTTCAATACATGAAAGTGACTCAATATAAAAATACAAGACGTTTATCAAAAGTATACAAGAACGTCTTATTGGCAAGAAATCTAGTGCTCACTAAGAACAGATTATTTCACTAAAACACCACTTATCACTATTTATAACTGTAATTTTACCAAAAAAGACTGACATATTTTTGCTTTAATGTGCAAAAATGATTATCATTAACTTTTAAAAATTCCTAAAAAGCTGGTTTCCGAAACATATTTTACAAATAGTACAATAACAAAGTGGAGTGCATAATGGGATTCATGGAGTTTCACAAACATTCAAATGTTCCATTGTTACTTTTACTCCTCATCGGATTAACAGCATAAAATCCGGAAATATGTTATCATAAAAACACGTTCTGAAAAGATTAATATTTAGGCAGAAACACTTACCTTCCCAACATACTGTGGGTCTGGTCCTAAATGTTCTTCTAAAACAAAGAACTGGTTCCATACCCATCCGCGTTTCGGTCGATGGTGCACTTCCGTCTCACCTTCTATGTGCTTTGTTTGATTTCTTGTCACCTTGATGGAGCTGTGATGTGCAGCCCCATAACACCTCTGCACGAAACAGAGACACACCAGGACTGGGCAGATGCATGACGTGCTCGTAACTCTCATTGTAGGATCACTTTCCAGGTAAAAGGTTTTCTTCCTTTCTTCTCCTTTGTTACCTTATAATGCCTTCTTAACAATCCAAGAGTAGTCAAAAATCAGTTTGGTAAACTCATCCGAATTGTTCTTTTTTGGTGGTCCATGGTTGTGTGGGGAATGGTCAAATCATATTTACATTATGAATATATATGCAAAAATGTGTTTGGTTTGTTAGTTATTTTTCACAGTCAGCTGCTGCTCTTCATCATTTTCCACCTAAATCAAAACAAAAAAGAGAAGTTTATTAAAATGGTATTGCCAGCATGCATTTTAATGCAGATTGTGAATATTAAATTGGACGGTACTGAATGACAAATCCTTGAAATGATGCTAACATTCAAAAGCATGGCACTAGAAGCCTGGTCCCTTAAATTGGCAGGGAGATCTGTATCTCCTTGATGAGATTGACATAATGACATTTCTCAACCCTTATATTAAGCTGTTCAGGCCCTCATTATGAGTGGCCTGGTAAAAGGGCCAGATTTTCCCTTCCCCTGAATTACTAATACTGAGGGTACAAGTACCTTAGGAGATGAGGAGAGTTCGGCCCATTACGAGTTGGCCCCCTTGAGTCCACTAAGAAATAAGGCATTACAGATGAATCACTACCTATGTGTCCAATGTTCTTTGCAGTTCCTCATTTTGGGCAAGACATTTGGCTGACAAATTTCCAGGTGAAAGTTAAGACATCTGCTGTTTTTCTGCATAGCTCACAATTCCAGTGGGGACAGTAACTGTTCATAATAAGGCATATGGGTTATTGTGGTTCTTGTAGAGCACCAAAGCACCAGTTTTAATCACATATTATAAAGAATATGAGATGTTGAAGAAACACACAGGAAGTTGGACAACTTAGCTCTATCTGGGATTTTAAATGTGTGCCATTTGTTGCTAAAATAAAATTCAAAAGGTTAAAAAAGTGCACATTTAACTGCCAGTTAGAACTCTTAGGATGATCCAGGCATAATTTTGACACAAATAAATATGGTGACCTAGTTAGTGAGCACGGATAGTATGCAGACTTAGAGACTGATTTATATTTTGAAACGTGACGGATATCATGTCCACTGTGTTATGATCCCATAAGAAATAATGGTATTGTAATACGGTGGATGGGACACCCGTCACATTTGTGACAGAATAATCCCCTCTGCCACGTTTGAAATCAGGCCCTTTGTGCCACATTGTTTTAGCTGATGAACAATTTGCTGCCTGTAGTGCCTGATTAATCCGAACTGCCGTTGGAAGTGGCAAAATACCTCTGCGAAGGGTGTAGATGGGAACAGAGGTACAGGGGAAACCCCAGATAAATAAAAACACAAGGGGCATATTTATGAGCCCCTAGCGCAACCTTGCGCCAAATTAGCGTAATTATTTTTGACATCAATGTGGCCCAACAAGGCCGAAATCCCCACGCCGTATTTACAGAGTGGCACAATGCATACATTGTGCCACTCTGTTACCCTTTGGCTTACATTATGCCTCCGCCAGGCATAATGTATGCAAAGGGAACATTCCCCCATGGGGGGGGCGAAAAAATGGTGCAAGGAAATCTACAAGATTTCCTTGCGCTATGTTTTACAGCACATTTAACGCCTGCTCAGAGCAGGCATTAAAAAGAAGCTTCCATTATTTAGAATGGGCCCCTATGTACTCTGCAGTAGTAGAGCCAACATTTTGGTGCTACTCCTGCAGAGTACATCAATAGCATCACATTGAATGATTCTATTGCCCCCTACCCTACGCCATGGTGCGCCGTATTCTAACTATGCCGCACACATGGTGGCGGTAGGGGGGTGCTAAGGGGCACAGGGAAAATGGCACTGCACTTGGTGCAGTGCCACTTTCCATAAATCTGCCCCCAAAAGTAGCAATCACCACAGGCAAAGACCGGTTCTAGCCCCATCATGAAATGTCCGCAAATCAGCACATACATCTAAATCATTGGAAACACTATCACCCATTTTTGTATGCTTTTTTTCTATCCACAGAGTATGTGCTTCCTTTTTAACTGTGACAGTCACAGAGTTAACAGACTGTAGAAACACAGAGAAGTGATTACCATGCTATTTTTCCATAATACACTATCTGCAGTGCTAATCTGAGGAGTTAGCGTGTTAGTGCATGCAATGCAGACGCTACTTTCTTGTACAAACGGGTGATTGTCTTCTTTCTGCACTTCCACACCAAAACATCTTATCTTGCTACAGAGTCTGCTTGTTTCAAAATGTGCCAACAAGTGATAGTAATAATTTTAATTTTAGGGAAACCATGCCTGTTGGACTTGAACCTTTCTGCAGGGTCATCCTCAAACATTTTGCTTTTATTCCTCCTATTTTTGCTGAATTTGTTTCCATTGGCTTTAGGACGCTGCACACTTTACCACTGCTAACCAGTGCTAAAGTGCCTGTGTTTTCTCCCTAAAACATAGAAAAATGGGCTTAAACCTATTTGGCATATTTAATTTACTTGCAAGTCTCTAGTAAAGTGGTCCTATCTGTGACCAGGGCCTGCAATTTAAATGCTACTAGTGGGCTTGCAGAACTGACTGTGCCACCCATTTAAGTAGCATTTAAAACATGTATTGGGCCTGCCACTGCAGCCTGTGTGTGCAGTTTAAAAATGCCATTTCGACCTGGCAAAAAAAAAATAAAAAAAACTTTTGCCTGGGCCTAACCTTCCTTTCTAATTGGAAAGCCACTCCTAGGGTAGACCCTGGGCAGCCCAGAGGGCAAGGTACAGAGTATTTAACAAGTTTGACATGTACTGTTTAGTTTTACATGTCCTGGTAGTGATAACCTCTTAAATTCATTTTTCACTGTTGCAGGGCCTATCACTCTCATAGTATAACAGTGGAGTTCCCTTACTACATTTAATAAGCTGTAACTTCCAAATTGGACCAGGTAGGTAGGTCGAGTTTGGTATCTAAGGAATTGTAATTAAAATCCCTCTTTAATGATAAGGTCGTATTTTAATCACAATTCTGAAAATGACACTTTTAGAAAGTTGACTTTTTCTTGTCCTAATCATTTTGTGCCTGCAGCCTCATCTTAGGTCACACGAACAGGTGTAGCTGGCTGTTGGTCTTTGTGTATTTTTCCCAGACAATGAGACAAAGGGAAGATAGATGTTGGCAAGATGGGCTACTCTAAGTTAACGGTGGGGAGGAACTGTCACCTGCCACACTTCCACATCACAAAGGCTCTGCCTGAGAACTCTTACAAATGGCCTGTCACCAGTCTATTGTGACCCTAGACAAGCTCGGGCCAGGACAGAGAGGAAGGGGTTGCCTGTCACGTTATGGTGGTAGAAACCTCTAGAAGCTTCTCAAACTTCAAAGTAGGCACAAATATTGGACCTCGGACCCCAACTCTTCAGTATACTTCTGGACCTGTTGGATACTGTGCCAGAAAGAGGGACTACTGTGCTGCTGAAAGTACTGCCACTCTGCTGGCCTGTTACCCTGAAGGATTGCTGCCCTCCTATATTGACCTGCTGCCTGTTGCCCTCTTGCCTGAGTGAGAAGTTCTGGACCTCCATGTGTTAAACCCAGGACCACCAGAGTGACTTCAAGGGCTAGTTAGCTGGCCTTCAGACGTAAGCCTCAGTAACAGAAGGCTCCAACAACCTTGACCCCAGCACCTGGACTCTGAGATCCGTGAGTCTACCTTGCCAAGTTGGGCCACCCCAGCCCTGGACCCTTTTGCAGTGGGCATAAGGTGTTCTGCTAGCCTCTCTGGATCCAGCAGAACCAATACATCTCCTTTGATGTGTGGCACAAACCCGAGCAGAACTGTTACATCGCCACTTCTGCATGGATTGGACCCGTCGCAAAAACCTGCATTGCCACCACAACCCACAGCCTCAGTAGAACCACTGCTGTGTGACACATCCTCGGTGCAGGTTCTCGCACCCCTCAATGATTGCAGACTCAACGAGGACTCCAGACTCTGCATCTCAGCCTCACATGTCCCCGGATCCAACACATTGCCCCAAGTATGTGATGCATCCTCGACTCTGGACTTCGCTTTGTAAGCCCTCATTGACGGGATCCTTGACAATGATGCAGGGCCTCACATCGCAGCTTTGCTTCACCTCAGAACTGATGCATCGCAGTGGCTGCGTGAAGACATCTTTGACTTCGATCCTCACAACTCTCAGCAACTCAGGATTTAAGGTACTTTGTTCAGCGAGCCTAACTGAGTTTCTGTTACCAGCATGTGTTTCTTTGCGGTCGGCCTGAATTCGTGACTTTGTCCTGGTCCAGCATGACCAGATATCCACAGATGGCTTTTACCGCTATTTTCACTAAAATCTTTAAAATTGCATATCTGCAGTTCTACGGATTGAACTTTGGGTCTATTGGGCTTGTTTTATTTATTAAAGAAATCTCAATTTTTCTAACTTGGTGTAGGATCCTTTTTGTTTGGTGTTTCGCCACATTATTGTTGTTTGAAGTTTTGCACAAATACTTTACACTTCTTTGTGCCAAGCTACTAGAGGGTTGAGCTCAATTTAATATAGGGTTGGCTTGTGCCTCACTCTAACAAGGATTGTGGAAGGTGCATAATCAGGGCTCACCCTCAAGTAACCAATAATCCAAATTTCTCACAGCGCCTCTTAGCATTTTCCTTGTACTTATGTTGCCTTTCTAGCTTAACCTCACAATTGTAGTTATGAAATTATGTGGTATTTCTATGGCGTGACTACGCCAAAAATTGTTGCTGGTTTTGGGTGGTTCATGCATTGCAATGTAGTGTTCTTTAAAGAGCTGCATCTTCAAATCTTTTCTAAATTGGATTGAAAATATATACAATAATAGAGATTTATAAAGCCTGACTATATCCCTGGCGCATCACAAACCCTTTCTCAATACTGCTTAACCCTAATGCCTTCTCATCCCACTTCCATTTTCATCCAAAAAATGACAAGAACTGCATCCATCTGCTCTCGATTACATTCTAAAAAAACATTTTGGAAAACTACGGAGGTAAACTGCCGCAAGATTGGTATAAAAAAAATGCAGGTGAAACTAAAATGCGCCTCTGTACTTCATTTCCTGGAATATTGTAAGATTTTCAATCCATTTTTAGTATAAATGATACATGTCTCAAACGTCCAGCTTTTGATTCATACAGCTCATTTCATCGTCTAAACATGCGGTTAGTGATGTGGAAGCCTGCTTCAAGGTCCTCTTTTCTATTAATAATTCTCACTTTCTGTGGCACGCTTGCTACCAATCCCGGATCTGTGGCAGAAAATAGCAGAGGCCTGTGCAGTTGGTCATTCTGCTATTTGTACTACTAATGGTGATGAGCATCACCTCCGATTTTGTGTTACGTTTGCAGAAAAAATCTGGCTTGATATAATTATTATTCATTTTTGACGAAAATTACAAGGGAAGCGACGCTAAATTCTCCCACTGCCCGACAGTATATATTCTTGATATACTTGCACACAGCAAATAAAAAAAAAACAGTCAATGTCGAACGCTTCGCACATATATTATTTGACGCTGCGGGTCGGTACTGAGAAAAAGAAGCAGTATTAAAGCAGCATAGACAGTAATAAACGTCTTTGGGTTTTCACACTTAGGACTAAGAAGGATAATTTTTACATATAAACTCGAAGGTATTTTTCAAGAATTTCGGAGTCTCCAAAATCGTTTTTTAATAACAAATACCAATAGTTTTGAAATCATTTTCCTATGTTACTAAACCATCAGGCGGAGACTTGTGCCCCACAGAGGAGGACACAAGAGGCCATTTATTTCTAGCAAGATCTGTTTTGTTTCATCCAGAGATTTTTCCTGCTAAAAACAGATCAAATGTCTGGGTCACAGTCATGGGAAAAATGAGGAATTACCAGGCTCCACTTGATAATGGTTAGATTTTAACCCTGTCTGAGACATTTGCAGTACCCCAAGAATTGCTAACTCTGGAGGTAGGAAAATACCACCCCATTTCACAGGCCACTTGTGATGAAGGCCTAAGTAGTGGAATTTAAGTAGGACTCATTGAACTCACAGCAGACAAAGATCAGCAATTATAGCATTATACCAGTTGAGTGCTATACAATTGATCACTGGGGTGTTGAGAGGACGAAGGCAATTTCCAGTGGACCTAATTCCAAAGTCTCCGAAGTTTCCAGTTGAAGCAGCATTCTGAGTTGCGCAGTCATATCATACTCTTTAGGTTTTCTTCTGACACATAAGTGAAAATCTAATAAAGCCAAGTAATACCTTGTGGAGTATGTCAACAGAAATTGCCCTAGAATGCAGGAAAAAACTGTGGAAACAGTTGGGAAATAGCAGATTCCATAGTCAACCTCACATAAGTATAGTACTTCTGCATCTCGGAATTATCAAACCCCGTGATTTTAGTAATTCCTAGTTTGAAATTAATCAGGCAGTGTGCCTCCTCATATTGAGAGCTAGTAATGCCTTCAGTGGCCTACATTCCGAGTCAGGAATCAATAACGATTAGATCCATAATAGGAGTTACCACCTGACTCACGATTACAGGTGTTTTGGAAACACTGCCCTCTCATTTTTTTCCCTGTGCTCGTTTTACCGGGCAAATATGTCAAAATGTGTGGGAAAGAGTGCTGGATGAGAGAAAAATATGCAATAAGCAGTATGGGAACATTAGTTCCCACTGTTACTCTTCATTGTGGAGTGAAAACCAATCAGAGTAACAGAAATACCCATGCGATGTTCCCTTACTTTGCAAAAATGAGGGTCGATGAGTGGGTTGGGTTGGTGGAGAATTGAGAATAAAATCCTAGGAGAGGCGTAATCCGAGGAAAACGCCGAATTCTATCTGAGTTACAGAGCCTTTGTTTTATCTCTCGCTTCACAGTGCCTGCCGTTTTTTACACTAACCCTAATAAATATGAAATGTATTTGGGTAATAGAAGGTAGCACTTCAACATTAGAAAGTCTCGGGGGCATTTCTTTTATAATGCACAAAAATACGTGTTTTAGGAGGGGACGATTTAATGGCCAGCTTTCTCAAAGTTTTTATTTGTGGCAAAGTCCAGTGATAAACATTGGCACCACCCTTTGCTGAAAGAAAACAGACACATTTGATATTTCAGGAGTCCACTGGCAGAATATTAGATGCCTTTGAGGCTACCCTGCACATTTCTTCTTTTTTCCATTTGATAGAGCATGTACTCACTCGAAGGACATCGGAAAGCTCTACATGAGCACCAGTTACATTGCACAAGGTCAGATTAATTTTTAGGCAGGAGTGATTTGCCGTGAATCACAGCATACTGAGCCGACACTGGGACTCAAACCTGGTTTTGTGGTTTCAATAGTGGTAGTTCTGACCATAAAAACCACATTGGTGGTCATTCTGACCCTGGCGGTCTTTGACCGCCAGGGCGGAGGACCGCGGGAGCACCGCCGACAGGCCGGCGGTGCTCCAATGGGGATTCCGACCGCGGCGGTAAAGCCGCGGTCGGACCGGCACCACTGGCGGGGTCCCGCCAGTGTACCGCGGCCCCATTGAATCCTCCGCGGCGGCGCAGCTTGCTGCACAGCCGCGGGGATTCCGACCCCCCCTACCGCCATCCAGATCCCGGCGGTCGGACCGCCGAGATCCGGATGGCGGTAGGGGGGGTCGCGGGGCCCCTGGGGCCCCCTGCAGTGCCCATGCCACTGGCATGGGCATTGCAGGGGCCCCCGTAAGAGGGCCCCTACATGTATTTCACTGTCTGCTGCGCAGACAGTGAAATACGCGACGGGTGCAACTGCACCCGTCGCACAGCTTCCACTCCGCCGGCTCGATTCCGAGCCGGCTTCATCGTGGAAGCCTCTTTCCCGCTGGGCTGGCTGGCGGTCTGAAGGCGACCGCCCGCCAGCCCAGCGGGAAAGTCAGAATTACCGCCGCGGTCTTTCGACCGCGGAACGGTAACCTGACGGCGGGACTTTGGCGGGCGGCCTCCGCCGCCCGCCAAGGTCAGAATGAGGGCCATTGTCTCTTGTCTGTAATGCTTGTTGTTGGAAACTGGCCCTTACCGAAGGGTCACTCAAAACTTTCTGCCTTACTCCTCCTCTTTTTCTGACCTCATTATTGTTGGCTTTAGGACTCTGTGCACTTTACCACTGCTAACCAGTACTAATTGCATGTGGTCTCTCACTAAAACATGGTAATATTGGCTCAAACCCAATTGGCATATCTAATTTACTTGTAGGACACTAGTGAAGTGCAAAACATGTGCCCAGGGCCTGTAAATTAAATACTACTAGTGCGTCTGCATCAGTGATTGTGCCACCCACATAAGTAGCCTCAGAACTACTAAACTTGACATTTAAAACTACTTGCCAAGACTTAAACCCCTTTTTTATTACATATAAGTCACTTCTAAGGTAGGGTCTAGGTAGCCCATAGGGCAGGGTACTATGTAAGTAAAAGGCAGGACACGTACTGTTCCTCTCATAAGCCAGCAGTGGAAATTCCCCTATATATTGCTATGTGGTAATTTCTGATCTGAAAGAAGTGGTGTTGTCATGGTTGGTATATTTGGAATGGTAGTGAGAAATCCTGCTTACTGGTAAAATTGGGTTTAACATTACTATTATAGAAATGCTACTTTTAGGAAGTAGGCATATCTCTGCTCTTACTGCTCTCTGTGCCTTACAGCCTGTCTCCAATCCATGACTGGCCTGTACTTGGTGATAGTTCCCCTTGTGCATTCTATCTAGACAGTCATAAACACAGGACACTCAGCTACATCTGCATTCATCTGCATACTGATGGGTCTTCCTGGGCAGAAATGGTGGATGGCTCTCACTTACACTTCAAAGGCCAGTGGCCTGACCCCAGACAAAGGACTGATAAACCCCCCACAGGTCTCCTGGCAGACTGGACTTGGCTGAAAGGAAACGGGTGTACTTCAAAACCACTCTTTAAAGTCTCCCCCACTTCTAAGGTACATTAGGGTATACGTACTTGTTCTGTGACCCTCTAAAATCAGACACTTCTGTTCATACAACTGGACTCTGTCAGAGGGACTGTGGTGCTGCCCAAACTAGACTATTTTTCTGGAAAGACTGCTTTCCTGGTTGTTGCCCCGTTGCCTTTTGCTACTTGACTCTGCTGGAAGGACTCAGCCTTCCCACCACAAGTGATATAAAGGGCTTGTTAGCTTGCCACCTGATCCAAAGTCCCAGGGAGATCAAAGACTTGAACCATCTGTACCTGGACTGTACAAGCCGTTAGTCTGTCCTGCCTTGGAGGTGGAACTAGGGTGCTTTACCTTCTGTGGTGTTCATCAGAACATCCAAGAAGCAATGCTAAGCCTCGCCGAGCTGCTGCCAGCCTCACTTGACTCAATGCAGGTGGTGCAAAGCCTCGACGTGCAGCTACCAGCCCATCAGAACCGACGCACAGCGATGCCAAGCCCTGCAAAGCCTTGCCACACAGCACCCCAGGATCAATGCAAAGAGTCGCCATCCCCACAAAGCCTCACTGCACAGCTTCTCAGAACCGACACCAGATGACACCAAGCCTCGCAAAGCTGCACCGCACATACTGCACCCCAGTATTTAAGGTACTGTGTTCAGCAGGCCCAAGTTGGTCCTTGCAGCTGGCACGTGCTCCATCATGGCCAGCCTGAATTTGTGACTTTGTCCCAGTTTAGCTCAACCAGATAACCACAGTTGGCACTTTGCACTTCTATGTGCTATTTTAACCTAAATCTTTAAAATTGCACATCTCAGGATCTACTTATTGGATTTATGTCATCTCGGTTTTGTTTTATTTATGTTTCTAGCCTGATGCAGAGTCCTTTTGTGATGTTTTCACTGTGTTAGTGTATGAGTTTTTGCACAAGTACTTTACATATTGCCTTCTAAGTTAATTCTGCTTGCTCTGTGCCAAACTAAAGGAGGGTGATCCCAGAATAATTTGGGTTGTGGTGTGACTTACTCTGACTAGGACTGGAGTACCTATTTGGACATGTGCATAGGTCTGCCAAACAGAGACCCAATTTCTAACACTTGTCCTTTCCATTTTTAATCAGTTTCCTGATACTGGCACACCACATTTTAAAACACTCCTCTGGCTCTCTCTGTATCTCACCTTGATCTTGGAAATTTGGACCCTGAAATGACCCAATATGATGTGGAGAGGTGTTAGTAAAATGGAACCTGTCAGCCAGAGTAATCTGGTACACAGTATATTACCCTCTAAATGTCAAACAGAAAGTAACTAATAATAATTCAACGGCCCTACTCTGACTCAGCTACACAGTACTTTTTGGACACTAGATAACAATATTCCTGTTTCTAATGTATCAGTTTCACTTGTGCTCAAAAGGAAGAAATGTGTATAAGGTCCACATAACATGTGACTGACTGGCTCCGCTGCTGCCTTTCCCTTGAGGTGCCAACTCGCTATGAAATGTCTCCTTTTAACAATATTTAATATTATCTAGTTAAATGATACTTATTGTGCCTGCCTTAGAATAATGAATGGCTGAGCCAAGTACACCAGGTATTTGTCGTATTATGAATTCTCTTCATATTGTAATTATCTACAGGGATGGTACACATTTAAATGGACTTAGAAGGATGAGCGGCTGGATCACGTACACTTGTCATGTGACTGAATGGCCACACATGCTCAACCTCATAGAAATCTCCACTGGTCATTCTACTTGCTTTATCACCATCAGAAGACTGATTGCTTGAGTCTGGAAACCTGGGCATTCACACACATCCCTGCAGTAGACATAATATCTGATTGACATATTTTACTACAAATATCCCCTATGATCTGTCAATCACCAATGTCTCTTCTATGGAGGCCAACTAGCTAGCTTACTGACATTGGAGCATGTGCCCTGCAGTTTATATGCACGTTTCAGAAACATATTGTTAGAAATGGGGTTTCTGGTTGGCTAGGGTATGCATCTAAGCCAAGCAGAACCTACCCACTCTAGTCAGGGCAAGGGAGTTACACGTCCAAGATAACCCCTGCTCAACCCCTTGGTAGCTTGGCATGAGCAGTCAGGCTTATCCCACAGGCAATGTGTAAAGCGTTTGCACAACACACACAACACACATGACACAATATCCCCACCACAAAGGAAACACAACACCAGATTATATGAAAATATACTGTATTGTACACAACACAGTTATTAGACCAAACATCACATATCAGCACTATCCTGCTACCTTAGCAGTTGTCAGAACATTACACATTAGTTACTCTGCAAACCAGCAGTAGTCACACATAACACACAGGTTACTCAGTATTCTGCAACATAAGCAGTAGTCAGGAAAACACGTTATTATACCAAAGCACTTATCATAAAATGCCCATAGTAGGAACATTAGAAAGCATATCACAAGTCATAGAAAATACATAACAGCATGTCATGCCCATAAAAGGAACATTCGCACACATATGTAGGGGCAGGAAAGCAGATTGAACATATAAGTTCTCCTAGGTCCATACTTGGCTAATTGAGCCATTATATTACTAAGAGTACCTGATTTCCTGGAGCAGAGGCACTCCTCGTGCCTAGAAGTTGAGCATGGGGGCCCCTGGTGCTCCTATGCGCAAAACGGGGCCACGCGGTGCTCCTTGGGAAGAGAGGCAGACAGCGCCCTCTCTGCGATGTTTGAGACAGGCCCCTCTAGGACCCGTGATCCTTGTGGGGTCCCTCCTGGCCTCTAATGGCCCTCTCCGAAAGGAGGGGGGGCCCAAAAGTCACAAAGACTCCAGTTGTTGGGGCGATCGCACCCCTAAGGCAGTGACTGGGGGAAAGGTAACTCCCTTTCTGCCCCGTGCCCAGCGTAGGGATAGGCAGCCGCCCTTGCCCACGGTGCGGCTGCCAAAAAGGAAGGAAAAGGAAGCAGGGGCCTCCGATGAGGCTTCCCACCTGCTTTCCAATGCGGCCACACCCAGTCCGGTGCACGAACCGCGTTCCAGCCCGACGTGGGCTGTTGCGTGGGGCAGGCACCAAGGATGGTGCCTGCCTGTGCACCAGGGGCGCGTCAAAAAACACGCTTCACCCCGTGTGCACTGTTGGAGCTTGCTCGCTCCAGTCTTTCTTTTCTTGTTTGCCCTGAGGGCACTAGAGGGAGGGGAAGAAATGGAAGTCCCAGGCTGCGGTGGTGATCTCGGCAGAGGAGAAGCGCTTCAAAACAGTGCGCCACAACTAAACGGAAGTCCCGGGCTGCAGCGGTGATTTCGGGCACTCACAAAGCGCTTTTCAAAGCACAAAAGCCTTGTGCTTTGGCCCCGGCTGCGGCGGTGAAGGTTTCAGGCATGGAGAGCTCCCATAAAGAGCGAGGGGCCCCACGGGGATCCCGGGCTGCGGGGGTGACTTCTGGCATCAAGGGAGAGCTTAGAAAAAGTGCTGAAAAGCCACACAGGAGCATTCCCAAAGTGCAGAGACGGGAAAAACAGCACTCCTGGTGCTGGGGTGATTTACAGAGGTCACGGTCCACAGCACTCTGCCTCTGGAGACAACAATTGATGAAGGAGGCCCAGGGCTGGCGAACCCAGCAGCAGGTCAACACAACAAGCGTGCTAGCAGTGGTAGTTCCTTCTTGTGACCAGGCAGGTGACAGATCAGCACAGCAGCAGCAGACCAAGGTGGTCCTGGTGAGTCCTCTCAACAGCGTCCTGCCTCCAGCTCCAGGTAAGGTTTCTGGAGTCCCAAGAATGTCCAAAAGATGTCTAAACTGTGGGGGAAATTCCCCTGTATTTATACTAGGTTTACAGTGTGTTTTACAATGGCCAGGAGGGGGTGTTCCAACCAGTTACAACTGGTTCTGGGAGTGCCCTTTCTCTCCTCCAGCACAGGCTCAAAACATCAGTGGGGGTAAACAACCCTATTGTGTGAGGCCAGGGCACAGCCTTTACAAATGCAGGTGTGCCCCGCCTCTCCCTTCTCTCAGCCCAGGAAGGCTTTACAATTTGTAGATGCACCTCTGTGACACCTCCACCCTTCCTGTGTTCAGGCTGTCTGAGAAGTATGCACAAGGCCCCAACTGTCACTCTGCACAGAAGTGGATTTGAGTCAAGCTGCAAAAGCACAGATAAATGTGCACTTTCTAGAAGTGGCATTTCTGTGATAGTAATAAAAAGTACACCCACACTAGTAAGCAGCGTTTATTATCACCATCACAACCATACCAAACACGCCTACGCTACCCCTCATAAATCAGACAATGCCCCTTACACATAAGGCAGGGCATTTCTAATGCAATCCTATGAGAAGGCTGCACTCACTGCAGTGAGACACCAAGTTAGGCTATTTGTCACTACCAGGATAAGCCACGTAACCTGGCACATGTTCTGCCTTTCTACATACATGGCACCCTGCCCATAGGGCTAGCTAGGGCGTACCTTAGGGGTGACTTACATGTAGTAAAAAGGGAGTTCTGGGCCTGGCAAGTAAATTTAGATGGCAGGTCCCCGTGGCAGAAAACTGTGCACAGGTTTGAAAGTCTACTTCAGTAGGTGGCGCAAGCAGCGCTGCAGGCCCACTGGTCATATTTAATTTACAGGCCCTGGGTAAGGAGATACCACTGTACAAGGGTCTTATAGGTAAATTAAATATGCCAATTAGATAAAAGCCAATCATACCAACTTTAGATGGGAGGGCACCTGCACTTTAGCACTGGTCAGCAGTGATAAAGTGCTCAGAGTCCTAGAGCCAACAGCGAGAGGTCAGAAAAACCAGGAGGAAGGAGGCAAAAAGACTGGGGATGACCCTGCGTAAGGGAAAAAGTCCAATACATATGCATTAGGATTCAGTGTTATCATACTAGGACTGGAACAGTGACCGGGAGTTTGCAAACAAGCCTCTCCAACATCTACAGTGATTTGCTGAACCATCGTTTGAAAGCTTTGATATACAGGTTATACTTACACATCTCTTCAGCAGGTATATTAACTAAGAGACTTCTGTTGTTGCCACTGGAACTTGCAAACTGCAGGCTACATACGTATGTCTGCACCAATGAAACATGATTCCAATGAGCTAGCTTACCTACACTAAAACCTGTGACTTATATAAGTAACACTACAATAGGTATATACAGAGGAGGAGTTTCAGCAAATTGATGAAAACTAGAAACACAGCAGCTTTTGAAAGTCTGACTCACAATAAGGTTGTCTATGGATGATTTAGCTACAGTTGCCCCACCAGCCTTTTCATGGCAGTGTTACTGCCATGAAAAGGCTGGCGGAGAACGAGGTTGTTATCCGCAGGGCAGTACTGCTTGCAGCGCTGCCCTGGCGGGTTAGGATCTCTGCCACTTCCAGACCGCTGAGATCCAAGATCCTGGTGCAGCTTGCGGTTCCCTGGTGGTCCGCCAGGGTTGTAATGTGGTGGTCAGACCGCCACTGCGAGTTTGCTGGTCTATAGACCGCCCCAAGCACAATGAACCCCTTTGTCTGTTTTCAGTAGCTGAAGTATCCATAAGAAAGTAAGAGACTGAGGGCCATATTTATACTTTTTGACGCAAAACTGCGCTAACGCAGTTTTGCGTAAAAAAAATTAGCGCCGGCTAACGCCATTCTGAAGCGCCATGCGGGCGCCGTATTTAATCAATGACGTTAGCCGGCATTAGCCGCCGGCGCTGCCTGGTGTGCGTGGAAAAAAACGACGTACACCAGGCAGCGCCGGTGTAGAGGGATATGGAGCTTGGGCGCCAAAAAATGGGTCAAGTCAGGCTGAGGCAAATTTTTCGCCTCAACCCGATTTGCGCCATTTTTTCCGACTCCCAACCCCCATAGAAATGACTCCTGTCTTAGCAAAGACAGGAGTCATGCCCCCTTGCCCAATGGGCATGCCCAGGGGACTTCTGTCCCCTGGGCATGGTCATTGGGCATAGTGGCATGTAGGGGGGCACAAATCAGGCCCCCCTATGCCACGAAAAAAATAAAAAAAAATACTTACCGGAACTTACCTTAATGTCCCTGGGATGGGTCCCTCCAGCCTAGGGTGTCCTCCCGGGGTGGGCAAGGGTGACAGGGGGTGTCCCTGGGGGCATGGGAGGGCACCTCTGGGCTCCTTCCGAGCCCACAGGTCCCTTAACGCCTGCCTTGTCCAGGTGCTAAAAAACGGCGCAAAAGTGGCCGTATGTCATTTTTTTTGACCCGCCCACTCCCGGGCGTGAATTTTGCCCGGGAGTGTAAATACGGCGCACATGCCTCGGAGTCAATTTTTTAGACGGGAACGCCTACCTTACATATCATTAACGCAAAGTAGGTGTCCATGCTAAAAAATGACGCAAACTCCATGGACTTTGGAGCTAGACGCGTCTAACGCCAAAGTATAAATATGGAGTTAGTTTTGCGTCGGAATTGCGTAAAAAAAAACGACGCAATTCCGGCGCAAACAGAGTATAAATATGCCCCTGAGTTGTTTCACTGGATTTCATTATTCTCATGGGACAAGTAATTGCTGTTGCCAGTCCCCTCGGAAATAAGAGGCTGCCCAGAAGGCCCAACGATTAACACACAGAGCTTCAATGTGTTTGAAGGGATCTGTGAGGTGAAAGTCCACAGTTCAGTTTAGCATACTGATAACAGCAAGGGTACCAACCCCATTCAGATCAGACAGCACTGTATCCTGGGCATTGTATTGTTCCTCATTGACTGTTCTGCTTTTCCTAAATATATAGAAATATGACTGATATAATTTTGGAATATATGTAGATCATCACCTTCAAATATCATATGTATATATGCAAATATTGATCACTCTATGTCGGTGTTTCGCTGGAAAGGACAGCTAACATCATTAAGAAAAGGTCAATTAAGCCGGCAAGGGTACCTAGAAAGCGTCCTAGCAGGATAAAATAACCTCCCTATCAATAAAATTGCTATGCAGTTTTATTTTAAACTGCAGTCTATTCAGTGGCAAAATGCTACCTAATTTAGTTCCGAGCCTTGCAAATTGGTTTCATCGTTCGAAATAGGCTTGCTGGGGATAAGACTTGTGAAATTCACAGGTGTAAATTGAAAACTTTCAGTGTTAGGAACTCTATCTCGGTTCTTTTATGTCCGTTTGACAACAGACACTGACAGAGAAAACCATAAATGTATGTTTATGAGACGTGCCTGCCTGCGGCAATTCTGTTGTTAGTTATCATACACAGCCTTTATACAATCTTTTTATGTATGAATATGAAGCTCTGCGATATTTCTAAAATGGAAAGAAGGCACTTCATTTTGGATTTTTGTGCAAAGAACACCACACATATATTTCAGCAGAGCTATATTTTGTTAAGCAGTACAAGAGTGGCATTTGAAGTAATATTTATATACATAGTAAGATTATAAGAGGTTAGCCTAAACTGTGTAGAAAAAAGCTGGTCTACTTTGGTGATGTCTTGCATTTGTTGGACAAATGAGAGGCAACCTATAAAAGGTATAGTTATATTCATAATTATCCTTATGACAACGGTTGAACTAAGTCATAAATCTTTTGGCTGTATCTTGGATACATTTCAGTCTGTTAGTAATTAGTTTGTGTTAGACTTTTCATCCTTGGCGTGGTCTCCCTTAACTTTTTGCCTCTGTTTGCCAGGTTGTTGATGTGTGCTGGACTTTGATTTTACTGTTTTTGTTACTCTGGGCACTTTACCACTGCTAACCAGTGCTAAAGTGCAAGTGCTCCTTTACAAAATATGTGTGTAATTGGCTTATCCATGATTGGCATATGTGATTTATTAGTAAGTCCCTAGTACAGTGACCTAGAGGTGCCCAGGGCCTGTAAATCAAATGCTGCTAGTGGGCCTGCAGCACTAGTTGTGCCACCCATATAAGTAGCTCTGTAATCATGTCTCAGACCTGCCACTGCAGTGTCTGTGTGTGCAGTTTTAACTGTAAATTCGACTTGACAAGGGTACACACGTGCCAGGCCTAAGTTTTCCCTTTCTTTACATGTAAGGCATCCCTAAGGTAGGCCCTAGGTAGCCCCAAGGGCAGGGTAAAGTGTATGGTTAAGGTAGGACATATAGTAATGTGTTTTATATGTCCTGACAGTGAAATATTGCTAAATTTGTTTTGCACTGTTGCAAGGCCTGTCCCTCTCATAGGTTAACATGGGGGCAACCTTTAAATCTGATTAAAGTGTAGATTCCCTTTGGGAGCAGATGGACATGTGGAGCTTGGGGTCTCTGAGCTCACAATTTAAAAATACATCTTTTAGTAAAGTTGATTTTAAGATTGTGTGTTTGAAAATGCCACTTCTAGAAAGTGAGCATTTTCTTGCTGAAACCATTTCTGTGACTCTGCCTCTTTGTGGATTTTCTGTCTGGGTCAGTTTGACAGTTGGGCTGGTTGCACCTCACACTAGACAGTGACACAAAGGTAGCTGGGGTGTAGTCTGCATTTCCTGATGGCCATCTGTGCTAGGAGGGAGGGGATGAGTGCACAGAGCACCGTGTGGGGAAAAGATCGATGCAACTCCGATCTACAGCTGAAGAAATGACGCGCCACCGGCTCCGCTGTGTAAAATCGCCGCACGCCGGAAACGCAACCGAAGAATCGACGCACAGAGCAGGAGAAACGACGCACAGCATCGCTGACGGAGGCTGCGAGATCGCAACCCGCGCTGCATGGTTTTCGGATCATCGTGTGGCTGGATTTCCGACGCAAGTACCGCTGGGTGTGTAAAAACAACGCAAGGTCTGCCCGGACTCGAAAGTGCTGACCAGGTCGCCGTATCGCTCTCCTGCGGAGAGAAGAAATTATGTGCCCCGACCCGACGAAAGGAGAAACAAAGCATCGTCCCGCTTGTGAGTAGAATCGACACATCGCAAGCCCTTTTTGACGCACACTCGCCCTTGCGGGGTTATTTTTGACGCAATCGAGGTATATTTTCACGCTAACAGTGTTAGTGTGTGTTTAAAACTACTTAAAGACTCTTTTTGCATTTTTATTGATAACTTGACTTTTGTATTGTGGAATTTTGTCATTTTAGTCTTGTTGTGTTTAGATAAATATTTCCTATTTTTCTAAACCTGTGTTGTGTCATTTTGTAGTGTTTTCATTAAGTTACTGTGTGTGTTGGTACACATACTTTACACCTAGCACTCTGAAGTTAAGCCTACTGCTCTGCCAAGCTACCAAGGGGGTAAGCAGGGGTTAGCTGAGGGTAATTCTCTTTTACCCTGACTAGAGTGAGGGTCCTTGCTTGAACAGGAGGCGACCTGACTGTCAACCAAAGACCCCATTTCTAACAGTTCGGGTATTAATCAAGCATTGGAAAAGCTAATAGATTTGCATTTTGCAAAATGCATGCTGATCAACGAACTTAACACATGGCTACATATGCAAACACAAAACATGCACACACAAATAGAGACAAATTCATCTGGAGACATCCACTTTCCAAAAGCCCAATACACAGATAGACCTCCATGATCAATTGGATCTGCATCTGTGGAACACTGGACGGTGCTCAACAAGGGACAGAGGAGCACAATGTGTTGTGCACTTTGAGAGCACTGACAGTGCACCTCATGGGTGCCTTGGGTGACATGTCTCAGGTACGCACTGCGGGTATGCTTTAGTGGAGCACAGGGTAACAGACTAGGACTCAGCACACATTGAAGCTCTGTGTGAAAGGCATCAAGAGACCATTTGGTGTTGTGCTTAAGGGAAGCATGTGGCGATATCCAGATCAGGGGCACTGGTTGATATTGGGGTTTATATGGTGAAGAACAATACTGAGAACACATCAAGCCGTACATGATTTTTACATTTGACAATCAACATTTTACATGAGTTTTTGTTCTATTAAATTATAAAAACAAAAATAGAAGTCCCAAAATGGACAAAAAATGAAAAGTGACATACATTTCTGTTTTATTTGAATTTCACATGCATATATTTTGCTGCTTTGGCAGAGGAAAGCATTGCATTCTCCTGCCTGCCAGAAAAGGAAGTCAGGTGGAGTCTATCTGTTGCTGAAGCCCAATCTGAAAGTAAATTTAACAGCTAGTTTTGCCAGCCAGTAAATTTGAGTCTGGTGTTCTCACTCTCAGGAAAACCTGGTGAGCAAATCCCATGTCATTTGTGATTATGCACATCAGAATAATATATGGCAATTCCACTTTTCCAGACTCATAAAGGAGGTCTGTGTGTCTTCAACAACCTGAGGTACTGATGTAACGAAATGATGAGAGAGATTTGTAGAACCATATTGTTAAAGAGAAATACAGTGCTTGATTTTGCTGAAGACTGGATGTTGTGTGATTTTAACATGAAACCAACATTCATATGAAACTCATTTGTAATAGAGCAAAAATACTGCTGTTGAATTAATCACAAATAATACATTTTCACATTAAGACAGTTTGCAATCTGTCAGGCATATGTCCAAAATATAAAACTGCAAAGCTTGCGTCATATATCCAAAGGTACTTTCATTTTTGTGACCTAAACATACACAGAATTTGAATGGTGACAAAAACAAAAATAGTGATGAAGTGAAACTCTAGTGAAAAAACCCCACCAAACTCAGGAATTAGAATTTTTGTTATTTTTACAATAATTGGTGTATTGGTAAATAAAGAAAGATGGCCACAATTGATAATTATACACATATCAACAGACAGCTATTCCCCTTGTGGGATAAGAACAAGCAGAGTCTGTCATTTCTTAATGGCAGCAGCGTTTTGACCCTATCAAGCAACCAAGGGTCTCATCAGGACACAGGATGACCTGGGGAACTTTGTAAGGAGATGTGTTAGGGTAATGGTCATAGACAAAGAGATTATATTAGTAAAAAAGGAAAAAAGAGTGGAAAAATCTGTAGTGGTTGCTTGACATTAAGGGGCATATTTATACTTTTTCACGCAAAACTGTGCTAAAGCACTTTTGCGTGAAAAAGTATACCGCCGGTAAGGGCCGGCTATCATCATAAAAAAGGATGCTAGCTGGGTGGGGGAGGCGTAGGCAGAACAGGAGGTTGTCTGTAAAAAAATGCCTCTAACCAGAGTAGCGCCATTTTTTTATGTAAAACCCCCATGGACATGACTCCTGTCTTAGTAAAGATAGGAGTCATGCCCACCATGCCAATGGTCATGCCCAGGTGACATATGTCCCCTGGCATGACGATTGTGCCCAGTGCCATGTATGGGGGCCCAAGTTAGGCCCCCCAGGGCACTTTAAAATAAAAAGAACAATACTTGCCTTACTTACCTGGGATGGGGTCCCCCCATCCTCTAACATCCCTCAGGTGTGGGTGGGGGTCTCCCTAGAGATAGGGTAGGGCATCTGTGAGTCCATTCCATGGTCTCTGGCCATGGAAATAGGCTCACAGGTCACCAAACACCTGCCCTGACCAGGCATTAAATAATGGTGCTAAGCAGGCTTAGCGCCATTATTTAAAGCCCTCTTTCCCCCATGCTCGGGCCATATTGTCATTTTTTGCCCAGGAACACCTACCTTGCATCTCATTGACGCAAAGTAGTTTCCCGCTAGCAAAAAATTACTTTTACTCCAAAACTTTGGCGCTGGATGGGTCTAGCACCAAAGTATAAATTTGGAATTAGGTTTGCATCGAATTTGTGTAAAAAAAAAATGACACAGATTCAGTGCAAGACAAGTATAAACATGAGGGTAAGGGTGGAAATTTACCAAAGAGACAACCATATTCAATTGGGTTCAAATGTAGCTGAAATTCAAAGGAATTAAAAAAGGAGGAGTATTAGTGTAGACGTTTGCATAATTTATACAAGCCCATGAAAGTTTATTTTGGAGGATATGCTTACCACCATGGCACCAGTGAGGCACACCAATGTGCAAAGGATGAGGCAGTACAAAACTTGGAATTAAAACATGATATTAATGTGAAGCAATCACGCTAAGAAACGTTGAAAAGGGTGTTCAAAACACTAATGTATCTATAATAATGGCCAGCTGCTGCGGGCTTGACTATCCAAGCGAGCCATCCTGCAATGAAGTAAAGCTGAACAATCTCACGGATAAGTGTGTCCTAGTGATTTTGTGTCAGCCATTGAATGCAGCACTTGCTGCTGAAAAAAATGCTTTGAAGAAATAAAATTCCAATCCTGAAACATGAAACTAGCAGCTCAGATAACCACATATGCTGCATGCTCCAGCCTGGATGACGATTTAGTCTCTCTCTGTGGAAAGATGACAGCCCTCACGCTGGAAACAGGGATGTAGCTCATTGCATGAAAGGCGATCATCTGTGAGACACTCAGGAATGGGCCACCAGTAAAGTATCCTATCAGCCATATCCTGGTTCAGACTAGGGGTCAAAGAGTGCCTTCAAAAGATCCAAATGTCTCAGTCCCTCAGTTATGATAAATACTTTTTTTAGAGTGACAGGTCTGCCAATGAATATAAGCGCATTATTTGAAATGTTATGTTTTGGCCGACCAGTGGGCTCATAAGATACACAAAAACTTCAGTCATTTCGGATATTTTAGCCAACAGTGTGTTTCATTTACTTTTAGCACACAATCTAGGCACGTGAAGTGCAGTTGATAAAATGGCCAAGCTGATGTTGATATGGTACATGACATGCTAGCTGCTAGCTAGTTATGGAAATAAAAGTATGGCAACTTCTTGGAAACCGGACGATAATTACATAGATAATGTATTCGCAGAAAAAGTAACAAAGAGTATTGCTTTTGGGCTATTATTTTAAAAAGCCCATCGCCATCCTGATCGCACTTGAAATATTTGTCTGGCTTGCTATGTTTATAATGGATATATATTTGTTGTGATAAGTTGGAAAGCACTATATTGTGTGCAGTTTTTGCCTATATTTGTTCATGGGTGCCGTCCCATCCCACTTATTTTCTTTAGTATGCTTGCAGTATTTAATATTTCATTAGAATAATTATGAGAAAATATGTTTTTCATTTTAGGATTGCCGGATAAAATAGTTTTACGGAACGCGAGGCATTACATTAAAGGCTTGGAATACATTTTTTTTTATTTATTATACCACACACACAAACTGGTAATCCATTTTATGATACGGTGAGACGTTCTATGTTAATAGTTATACGTATTGCAGTCGTTTTGTAGGAGGTGAATAGGGTTTTCCAGCTTGTTTTGGATGTTGGGATAAGACACTCTGGGCCAGATTTATAAGGCCCTAGGCCAGCAGACCTTCACTGTTAGTGACGCTCTGGTGGCGCTTTTCACTGCACCATATTTACAAGGAGGTGTTAAGCTGCTTTTTGTGGCTTAACGCCTCCTTGTAAATATGCCCCCAGCGCAGTTTTCTGAGTTAGAGGAGCGTGCAATGGGTGTTGCTGTGGGCGTTCCACTGCAACACCCATTTCTTTTGATGCTGTCCCACATTTACAAGAAGGCGTACATCCGTGGCAGCGCCAAAAGCTACCGTCTCCACCGGGATGGCGTTAGCATTGCATAACAAGGAGGAAGACTTTTATTCCTCCTCATTTTTTGCTTTTCCACGTGTCCTGTATTCTGCAGCAAACATAAAATGAGCTAAAGGTCATGAATGATTGTTAATGTGCAGGAAGGTGTCCATTCCTGCACATAAACCATCATTCTAAAACAATGCTTTGGTACTTCTGTCTATGCCGCATTTTGCAGCACACATAGCAGTGCCAAACAGCCATTGTAGATTGTTTATGTACAGAGAGAGACGCCTTCCTGCACATGTACAATCTATCCCCTCAATGCAGACACCCTTGCACTATGGTGCAAGGATGCTTGAGTTAGCGCAGGCTGGTTAATTCAGCACCGGCACAGGGGAATACACAGGGGTACATCTCATTCCTGTAAATACAATGATACCTGTGTTTCAAAAGTGGCCCAGCGTGGCACTGCCCTTTGTAGCCCAGCCCTGTGCTGCGCCACTTTGCCATAAATCTGGGCCTTACTATCTAATCATAACGTGGGAAGTCAGCAAGGTGTTCTGTGCTCTTGAATTGGCTTTTACTTCTGATGCTATGCTTTAAAATGGACTTTTAGGTAAGCTGTATTATAAGTAATTTCTGCTGTCGTGGCAATGTACCCAAATGATGTTTAGTCATCAGCATGCTTCTGTCTCTAAAATCTCAATTAAATGTTAAACCTAAGCAAAAGTTGAAGATGTTGCTGTATGTCTTTCTGTCTTGACATACCCTAGTATCTGGTGAGGTAAAGGATGAATACTGACTCCTTGTGCAAATATTCCTTGGCCATACTTGCAATGTCATCATCAATACACATTAGTTTAACCTTTAGTTACTCAAAAGTAAAAAACGAATCCACCACTCTTCATGCCCTCTCTCTTTTTGATTGTGTTATGCATGGAGAGACCGTCACTCTCAATTTTGTTCCTCATTTTCTGATTCCCGTGTACCTACCACAGAGAGGTATTGTAATTATCATCCCCACCCCCAAGCCTTCACCCCATCCAGGACAAACAGCTCAAAGATACACACCATTATAGACACAGGGCAGATTTATCAGAAGGTTGCACAACACAACACAAGAAGACAACTTGCTGTGCTGCCTTACGTGGGAGGGCAAGAGCAGAAATGTATATCCACCAAGATATGACACATTCCTGCTCTCTCCCTGTGCTGGTGCAGGCATGATTGTTTTTTTGTGCAGGAAGGTACGCCTTCCAAACAAAAACAATCTGTCAAGGCATTGGAAATAATGAGGAGAAATAACGATATCGCTCCTTGTTACACCTCTGTTGGGAAAGCGTACCTTTATGACACACTCCCAAGTTGACTAACTTTAGTAAATCTGGGATTGCATCAAAACTCATGGGTGGTTCATGGGAATGCACATACTCCACCCACAGAATGCCTATTCAATGCAGATTAACGCAAGGCAGCAATTTGCACTACCTTGCATTACTAAGCCGTGCAGAGCAACACAAGGTGGCTTTGCTTGCCTTAGGAAAACCCACTAAATATTTTAAATTGTCTTGTATCAACTTGCGTGATAAAAGGGCAACACAAGCCCAGATATTTATTGCTTAAGTGAAAACAAAAAATTTGACCTATGATTCTGTGAAAGCTGTGACAACTCTCTATCGCTACCAATGTTCTTTTTCCATTTAAACTTCTGCTATGTGTGAGGGGAAATTTGATCTTGAATCAAACCCATTTATTTCCTTAGCCCCCACCCACAATCCCATTAACTTCACCGTCTACTTATGTAGCCATAGCATTGAATTTCATCATGAAACTTTTTTTTTCTTTGAAAAGCTCCGCATGATCTTGAATTCCCTTCACATTAGCACCCACTTTTTCTTGCATTAGCACTAAAATCTTGAAATGGAAAAACAACCCGAAGGACTTAAGCTCCCTTATGTGGTCAATAAACATTGTATAAATATGAATATTGTTTAAATCCTAATAATTCTCTCATAAAGTCGAGTGACTGCTCTTCTATAGACCCTACTCATGTCTATATCAGATTCTCGGCATTTATTCTCTTTCACAGCCTAAAAATATATTAGAAACTCCATAATCTTCCTTCAAACCTCACTCGTGCCTATCCAACTCTCCCTTCCTTTCTGAGTTTTTCCAATGTACCCTAATACCTGAAAATGTCATTTTTGTGACACCTTTGCCATTAGTATCCAAAGTATCTGCATTTAGCCTTATGCATGTATGTATGTATGTAGTATGTATGTATGTATCTATAACTGAACAACTGCAAGAGTGAGCTGAAGGGGCAGGGAGGGCTTCAGGATCATCTGCCTCAGTATCCTGTGCACGCACATTTAATTGCAGCAGCCGCTTGTCCAAGAGGAGGATTTTGGGCACCAGCACATTTTTATTTACAAATTAGGCACTGATCAACCTGGACAACTATCTAAAGCTATGTAATAACTCCATTCCTCTTTTAAATAGTCACTATGTCGGTCATGGTTTAGGTCAACAAGGTTCACACCTTTTATTCATCAAAACAACAATTCATACAAATCATAATGCTTCCCTCCCTGTGACTGAAACAATTCAAAGAAGGGTCATCCGAGCCCTCTGTTCTTGCTAACTATTGCCATATTCCCATACACCCCATCCTTTTGAATCCCAGGATCCAATAATACACAGTATCCTGTGCATGCACATTTAATTGCAGCAGCCGCTTGTCCAAGAGGAGGACTTTGGGCACCAGTAAATTTTTATTTACAAATTAGGCACTGATCAACCTGGACAACTATCTAAATCTATGTAATAACTCCATTCCTCTTTTAAATAGTCACTATGTCGGTCATGGTTTAGGTCAACAAGGATCACACCTTTTATTCTTCAAAACAACAATTCATACAAATCATAATGCTTCCCTCCCTGTGACTGAAACAATTCAAATAAGGGCCATCCAAGCCCTCTGCTCTTGCTAACTATTGCCATATTCCCATACACCCCATCTTTTTGAATCCCGGTATCCAATAATACTCAAGGTGCTGTAACTCTCCACCAAAATTGTCTCCAGTTACTTCTGGTGTGCTGTTCAAAGATTGAGACATAGAAGTCCAAATTTCACCATTATGACCCGAGAGAATAATCTTTCTTTTATTCTAAAGCACTCTAACAATGCCTACTCTTGGTAATTATGGTTGTTACTACGTCTGGTGGTTCAAATGATAACGTATCCACTTCAGATTTTGTTGTGATTGTGCTCTTGATCAGTGACATCAGTGATTATGAGGTCACTGAAAGCGAGCACATACGAATGTACACATTGGATCTGCGGCAGTTAGAGACGGAGGAGAAAGAAGCTGGAGGCTGTTGTTACTGTAGGGGTCTTTTCATTATTTAATAAACCTTTGTTTTAATTACCTCCGCCGTTGTGCCTTCTTGACAAAGTTAGCGACGAGCTCAGGACTGACCCCGACAACGAACCCAGGAAGTGCTGTTTTTTAAATTTCACATGCTTTTGCCTTTGATGAGAGTCCTTTGATCCTGGCTGACTAAGGTTGCGTCTGGAACTGCTTGACGCCGTTTCTCCTCACCAGAGCGTAATCTGCATGTTTTGGGGTAGGATGAGCCTGTGAGTACTGTGCGCCTGTGCTGCCTCCAGCAAGAATGGTGTCCAAGAGCAGCTTTACGTGAGTTCACGCAACAATATCGTCACACGTTTCCTGTTGCTGTTTCTGTTGCTAGGCAACCATCCTCCCGGCTTCACTGCCTTCACGTGCATCTATGCACAACGCGTTTGTAAGCATTTTGTTACTAAGCAACTGGCGTTGGAGAATATTTGCCGTACAAGCCTGCTGATTTGTTTACAATTTCTACAGCACGCATATAGGGTGTATTTCAACATATTACCCATAACGTATTTTGAATTCACTGTGTTCCAGTTTTCTGTCATTATACATATTTTTAAATTATTTAAGTCACAAGGAGTAAATTGCATACATCTCCGTCAAACAGCGGTTCATGTCAAGTTTCAATTGAAAGTAGTGCAGCATGGCCTCAGGTAATGTGTGGAACCTCACTGCCACTGAACCGTTCTTGCATAAAAATGGAGAACCTACCTCAAAGTGGGAAGAGTGGAAAGAGTATTTTGAAAATTACATTTCGACTTTCGAAGATGAAGAGGATCTTACACCTGGGAAGTAAAAGAAAATACTTGTACATTGTTTAGGTGCTAAGGGGTCAAAAGTCTACAACAGTATTAATAAAAAAGTTAGAGCACCTGATCAGGGAGATGTGTACATTCAGACACTAGAAGATCTTATTCAGTATTTTAAAACAACGGTGTGTGTTGCTGTGGACCGCTACAAATGTTTTCATAGGAAGCAACAACAAGAGGAAACTGTGGAGGATTATGCAGTGGCACCTAAAGATTTAGCTCTTTCTTGTAAATAAACTTCATGATGATCTCATCGGAGACCAAAGTGTGATGCATACAGCATTCAAGAAAAACTTTGGGCAAGAGGAGAAGCATAGTTGCAGGAAGCCATAGATATGGTTACAAAGCTGAACTCACGGGATGGTGCACAAAGGCTATTTTGCGCAGTGAGGATAGGATGGCTACCAAGTTGGAAGACAATTCTGTTATAGCCATGGTGAAGAAGAACAACAAAACTGTTAACAAATTTGGTGGTTTCTACGCGTAAAGAAGTCGTAAATTTGAAAGACAAGAAATCTTGTTTCAGATGTGGGAGCAAATATAATTTAGCTAATGACAGGAAGTACCCTGCTCGGAATCAAAAATGCTCGAATTGTGGAGTGCTGGGCCATTTTGCTAAAGTGTGTTGGAAGAGAAAGAGTGTGAGTAGAGATACGTGTGTAAAATGTATGGATGACTGTGCCATTGCAAACAATAGTTCCTCAGAGGAGTCAGACTCTAATTTATGCATTTTTAACATTTATGATAAATTGCTGAACATAAATGGGAGCAACAACGGACCCCTATGCAAAGTATTGATTGGAGGGGTTGACATTTCAGTGGTTGCTGATTCGGTTCAACCTAGACAATTGTGAATAAGGATGTCTGGCAACAACGTTTTGAACCTATTTTGGGGAATTGTTTTGAAGAACCTTTCAACAAAAACTTTCACGGGGGAGCCTATTAATATTGTTGGTTACAAGAAGTTGTTAGTTAAGTTCAAAGTGGAGCAGGCTCATTTCAAGATCTATGTTTCTGAAACAGGCCCATCAGTTGTTGGGTGGAAGGACCACGGTGAACTCTGTATCATTCTTGATCCCAGTAGCTCTGTGCCAGTGTCGGTAGTGCAACAAGATGCAGTATTCGTGGAAAAAATGCAAAAAGATTTCCCAAGGTTTTTTTGGGGCAAATTGGAAAACGTAAGGGGTTCCAGCACAAAAAACAAATGAAAGCACATTTTTCTCCATGCGTACATAAAGTCCGAAGCATACCTTTTTCCACTGAGGGATCAGGTAGAGAAAGAGCTCCAAAACTTTCAATCTGAAGGTATTACTGAACCTGTGGAATCAGCAGAGTGGGTTGCACCCTTGGTTGTAACCAGAAAAAAGAATGGGAAACTTAGACTGTGTGTTGACCTTAGAGATCTCAACAAAACCATTTTTGTGGATCAGTGTCCATTACCCAAGATTAGTGAGATGTTAGCGCGTACTAGAGGGATTAAATGGTTTTCTAGCATTGATCTCAAAGCTGCTTATAACCAGGTACCTTTGCATGCTTAGAGCAGAAGGTTTACAACCTTCATAACACCTTTTGGATGGTTTCGATTTTAAAGAGTACCTTTTGGGTTGGCCTTAGCAGCAGCAATGTTTCAAAGGTTAATGTACAAGGTGTTAGCAGACATGAGGAACATACTAATTTTTCAGGACGATATTTTGGTAATGGGGTAGGACAGAGAGGAGCATGATCTTAATCTGGATAAGGTTTTACAAACGTTAAGTGAACATGGGTTAGCAGCTGAATTAAGTAAGTGCAGATTTGCTGAGAAAAAAATAAATTACTTAGGTCATGAAATTTCGGAAGAAGGTATTAAACCTAAAAGAAAGTTAATCAATGCTGTTAAAGGTGCTCCTAGACCTCAATGTAAAGATGATGTGCAAGCTTTTTTAGATCTGGCAGAGTTCCATTCTAAATCTGTACACAATTTTTCAGAAAAAAAGTGTACGCTATGAGACAACTGCTAAAAGCTAATAACAAGTTTGTATGTGATGAACAATCTGATGTTGCATTTGAAGAGATCAAAAGTGATGTTGCTGGTGCTCCACCATTGTATGGTTTTGATCCCACCTTACAAAGTATTGTCACTACAGATGCTAGTGTGAAAGATATTGGTGCTACATTGACTCAAATCGATATAGAGGGAGTCAAAAGAACTATAGTTTTTGCCTGGCGTTCAATCACCCCTACATAGGAAAGATATTCTGTAATTGAGCATGAGATGTTAGCTTGTTTTTGGGGTTTAGAACATTCCAGACACTACATTTGGGGGTACCATGTCGTACTAAGAAGTGACCATAAACTGCCAAACAAAAGTTTTGACCACAAAGGGTTTAATTTCAGAGTAACCATGCATAGCTTGGATGTTGGTTAGATTATTGGATTACAATTACAGTATATAATATGTACCGGGGGGTAAAAAATGTGGTGGCAGATTTTTTTGACCAGGATGCTTTTACCCTTACAGAGTGGCAAGGCTACTGATATTGACACATTCATGGTAGCCAATGTTCTGGCTGATTTTCCTGGTATAACTAGTGAAGAATGAGAACAAGCACAGGCTTTGGATGATAATTTGACTGTTTTAAGTGAGTACATTAGGAATGAGTGGCCTAAGAAACAACACATAGATCATTGTATTTGTGAAGTCTGGGAATTAAGACATGAAGTTTCATTAGAAGATGGCCTTGTGCTAAGGAATGGCAGGGTGATTCCACCCACATGTTTAAGACAAAGAATTGTAGATATTTGTCATGAAGGTCATTTGGGTATTGGAAAAACTAAGAATAAAGTTAAGTGTACATATTGGTGGCCAGGATTGGACTTAGACATTGATAGAAAAGTGAAGGATTGTCAATCATGTAACAAGTCTGACAAAGCTCAGGTCACGTTGAAACAGCTACTTCATCCTATAACTTGTCCCAATTGAACTTGGGAAAGGATTGGGATTGACATCACAGGACCTGTAATGTATGGAGTTGAGCAAAAGTATTTACTGGTGTTGGTCAATCATTTTTCTAAATGGCCGGAAGTAGAAATTGTTAACAGGACTGATGTAGAATCAATTGTGAGTTTTTTGCACAAGGTATTTTTGAATGAAGGTTTACCAAAATGTATTGTGAGTGATAATGGGCCACAATTCGTTTCTCATGCATTCAAAGAATTTGTCGTCAGTAAAGGTATTTTGCATGAAACTACTGTACTTCCTTATGTCATCCAGCTGGAAATGGTGCAGTAGAGAGATTTAACCGTGTGATATAAAGGTGTCATTCAACTTGCCAACAATGCCAATTTGAATTAGAGAGAATAGTTAAAGCAGAGTATCTGGGCAT
This sequence comes from Pleurodeles waltl, assembly GCF_031143425.1. NCBI lineage: Eukaryota > Metazoa > Chordata > Amphibia > Caudata > Salamandridae > Pleurodeles > Pleurodeles waltl. The sequence goes on from NC_090439.1 coordinate 85,351,425, forward strand.
ATAGAACTACTCCCTGCAATTCCACTGGGTTTTCACCTTTTGTGTTAATGAGGGGTAGAATTCCTATTTGTAAAGACAATGTGGGTTGGAAGAAAAGTGATACAAAAGTGGATTGGTCTCTTAAAGAGGTGAAAGAAAATGTTAAGTGTTTCCAAGAGCAAAGCAAATTGTATTTTGATAGTAAACACAAGTGTAAGAGGCTACACATCGAATTTGGTGATCTGGTTAAAATCAGGAAACCTGTTTTTATTGGTAAAGGACTTAACCGATTTTCTGAACCTGTAAGGGTAAAAAAAAACATATTGTAATTCAGCATTGTTTAGTGATGGGAAGGTGTTGCATCTGTCATGTTTGTCTTTGTGCAGAGATTCTGATCGTTTCCGAGCCGGAAGGGAAGGGGAAAAGGTCATTCCAGAACAAAAGGAGTGCAAGTTTGATTGGTTAATAGACTGAAAGAATTTGCAAATGAGTTAGAATGTGATTCAAATGATGAAACAAATACCAAAAATCAGAATGTGGCGCAGGATATGATGTCTACAAGGAAAACTAGTAGATATGGACGCTTAGTTAGGAAGCCAAGTAGATTACAAGATTATGTTTGTTTAATACGAAGTTTTTATATAAATATTTGATCTAAATTATTTCTATCCTAGTCTGTAGTACCTAAATCTATATTTTTATTCTCTTTTGTTTTAAGAAAAAAAAAAATATTTTTGTATTTTTCTGTGAGGGGGAAGATGTGTTGTGATTGTGATTGTGCTTGTGCTCGGTGACATCAGTGATTATGAGGTCACTGAACTCGAGCACATACGAATGTACACAGTGGGTCTGCAGCAGTTGGAGACGGAGGAGAAAGAAACTGGAGGCTGCTGTTACTGTTGTTTTTTTTTTCATTATTTAATAAGCCCTTGTTTTAATTACCTCTGACGTTGTGCCTTCTTAACCGATATCTGCATTTGTCTGCTTGGACACATGTTCATATCTCAGCAACTTCAATAATACTTCCTGGCAGAATAAAATGAGTACTGTTTAATTTGGTATCTATAGACATTTCTTAATAATTGCTAAGATGTCCAAGGTGTAAATGTACACTTCACAAATATGCTACCTGGTTTCTTTTCTTGTCGAGGTGATTACTGTTCACACTTTATTTGGGTGCTCCTCTAGTTCTCCATCCTCACCTCTAAAAGGAACATTCACTGAATTATTATTCATGGTTTACTCTATTCCACATTCTACTCTATACCTCCGAGTGGCATTGTCTAATACAGAACATTTTCTATAGAGCTATTTGATCTGCAGCCAAATCTTATTTTAATACATTTGAGCAAAAGGCTGCCCCACCACAGAATGATCTGCTGCCTAGCTTATCTCAATGGCACCCGATACTCAACTCTTTCAACAAATACAACATAGAATTCCCTTCATCACCATGGCCTAATACAAGCACATGAACCAAATGTGATGCCTTATAATATCTCAATACCATACCGTACTTCACATTTAACTTTGTTGAAATCAGGTCACTGCCTTTGTGCTCAGTTAACTGAACTCCTATCAATACCTAATATTGCCCTAAACATTTCATTGTTATCTTTGGAAAACAGTTGCATCTTCAACTCTAAAGCTCTATTCAACCTCACCAGGCCTCCTTGCACCCCCTCTTCCGTCTCTGGGCACCATGTTGTTCGTTTTCCACATTCAAAAAGGTCACACACAACTGTCTAACTGAAGTAGGTAAACAAGGGTGAGACCGAGTCCTTGCCAACCAGTGCCATACTATCTCCCAGTACATATCAATCTACCATTACCATCCCATTTCAAAATCTGACTGGTAAAACCAAAACCCCCATGTGTGACATAAAGATGTTTTTCCTTGTCCTCCAAGCACCCATTCATTGAAATGCTTTTTTTGGTTGACCTGAGGAATTTACCTCCATTCCTGTAATGCTCAAATAAAGGCTTAAAGTTGTTTGTGCACCTGTTTACCTGTGATATTACAGATTGGAGTCACGACACTTGGGTCCAACCTGAGCATTCACACAACGTAAAGAGGGCATTTTCTCATTTGCATGAGGACATGCGCTATTGCTGTTTGTAGAGTGCCTATTCATGTGAACTGGAGGCCTACAGCATATTAAAACTGCAGATACACAAATAAAGATGCCTTTGATGGATGGGCTCATTGTGCAACGCATGGTGGTCCAAAAGTAGTGCAAACCCATAGTGGCTTTTGGCAGACTACAAATCGAAGCATAGTAAATGGAAGTAATTGTTTCACTTCCATTTTGATTACTATTTCTCACCTTATTTTTTTCCTTTTCCTTATGGCACATATTTTTCATATTTTCATCTGAGATTTCAGTGGTGTATAAATATTGTCACATGCTTTAATGCGATCAGTTATAATATATTCTTCCACAGACATCACTTCCTCTCCTCTCGGCACCCATTACTTGTGTGGGCTTCTGCTAAAAGATCATTTTTTATCATCACCTGGCCTCGCTGTTGTAACTTACTATTATGTTTTTGATGTGTTTGATCATGCCTTCAGTCTGCTATTGATTTTATTGCCATAAATTTGTATGGAAAAATAATGAACAGTCTGTACTATATGCTTGCCTTTTTCAACTAGAGCCACAGTTTGGACGAGGCAGTCCTGAATACACATGAGTTATTCTCCAACGTTGGGCTTTATCTGAATCTGCTTCATGGTACGCTGAGACAGTTTGACCTCTAATCTCTGTCTCATTCAGGTAAAAAATAAATCAACATATGTAGTGGATTCTTGGGCAATATAATGACTAGGCTGCGTGGATGTCATTTAGTGCTTGTCAGGGGGTCGCATCTGCGACTCCTGGCTTTAGGGCCAGCTTTAGCACTAGTGGTGCCCTGTGCAATAGTATTTTTGGCGCCCCCTATTCCTGTGACCATCTCCTTGGATTCACTCACTATCACCTGGCAATTTTGCCCCTTCATTACTCTTTAGCCCCTCTTTCAAATGTATTCTTTTTTTTAAATAACTTTTAAAGGCTGGCTATACTAATCCACTCAGCTATCCACATAAAATATGATTCTGCTCTTTGCAGCAGGCATACTAACCCTCAACTCTACATTATGATGAGACAAAGCTGCCATTAAACAAAACTCCCATCTTTCTCCCTAGTGGGTACATTAATCACAAGAGTAATCTTGACATTTTGATTGCTTCCTGAAGGCTGGATGCACAAAGAACTTTTCAGCTGGTGCTTTTAAATCACACGTTTCGTAAGTCATTGCTAAACACAGCACCCCCCTGTGGTCAGTGCCCCAACCCAGGTCAGCATCTGGTGCAGCCGCACCACCCTAAACCCTGCCACGCCTAGTTTGCCTTTTGTGATCCCTGGCATTGTCTCTGATACCGCTGGCCTCTGAGGTGGCAAAATCAGTGACAGGAATGCAGTGGCAGCTCATATTTACACATTTCAGGTAGGGCTCCACTCTCTTTGTTTTCTCTCAAATTTGTATTACACTAATAGTGAATAATGAAACATTATTCACTATTAGTGTAATAAAGAGTTTGGGAGAAAACAAAGAGAGTGGAGCCCTAACCCACGTCCACTTTTTATTACACTATATTACACTAATAGTGAATAATAATGTTTTATTTTTCACTAATAGTATAATAAAACATGAAGTACAATTAGCTGGAATATGACCTACCCTGGAAGTTGAGTTAAATAAAAAATGGGTTTCGTTATATGGTGTGTGTGCTTGAGGGAGAGTGTGTGTTTACATGAGAGAGAGTGTGTGCATGTGTGGATGTGTTTGTGATTAAGGATGTGCATGTGAGTGAAATTGAAGGTCAAAGGGCATGTGATGTCACTTATGCTACCACAGGCATTTTGGTGAACTGATGTTCTTGCTTGGTTGGTTGTTTATACAACACTTGTAACTGGCTGAAGCACAGCTGACCAAAATTAATTTTCTTTCAAATAGTCCAGTGTCAAATGGTACGAATACCAGCTTGGTCGGTGAATCTTGTGGATATATGTCGATTTGGTCAACAAAATAGAACAATGAATGCTTCGTTTTTGCCAAATCCTTCACCTGCGTTTCACAAGTTAGGAGGTAAAAAATATCTTCTGTCAGTTTTAGGCTTATTATTGATATTATCTTCAATAAAATGTGATGTGTATTGGCTGGGGCATGAGTGCATTCTCATCTGGGCTAAGTGGACATTCCACTTTTAAGGGTCTCAAAGAAATGTATATGTAAACTGCAAAAGGCACAAAGCACAGAGGACTAGCTGGTCTCTGGGATGAAACAAATAGATAACATATCAGCCAGTGAAAATGTCTTTATTGGCTCTCAGTGGTGGCATGAATAACATTCAAATGCTTTGTCCTGTACTTTTGTTCCATCAGGGTTCTCTCCACAGTCTACCTGCAAACAAATAATTTAAATATAAAAACACTTATATGTGCTTGTTTATCTGCAAAGGATCCATGTATGCAAAATGAACACAAAACTATGCAGATAGCCCTTGCTCAAACGTTGACACACTGATACACATCCTAGCAAACATACAAAAGCTAGGGATCAGCAAAATATTTAATTCCAACCGTGGAGTCCACCAATCATTGCGTGGTGCAATTTTTTCCCCGCGAGGCTCAAGAAACACAAGCTGAGAAGCAAGATTTTGGTGTCCCCAAGAGCAATTGTTTAATGCTAGGGGTTGCAAGCAGTCAGAGGGCTGGTTCTCAAGTAGATTTGTTATTGCTAGAGTAGATTTTCTACTTAAGCGGCAGCAAAATCAACTCGAATGGCTCTGTGTTCTTTCACAGCACATGGTGCTGTTCACTATGATTTTTTCAGTGCTGCTCATGCTACCAGCACTAAACTGCAGCAAAAGCATTATGACGTTCATATATTTTGCCAATTGATGAAACTCTGTAGGATTTTTCAGTTTTTATGTAATCTGCATAATTCTGTGGAGCCAAATTCCATGGGTTCCACCCACCCTTAAGCTCACATGGGCAGTGAACACATGGGTGTAGTAATTTCCTCTTTCCCCATAGACCAGCTTCATAATCCAGCATGGTCACCCCTATCTCCCAAAGTTATGCCAGCATCACAGTCTATATCTTTCACTGAACTCACTGACAGTCAGATTACAAAAAGCTGCTGCAGTACTAATTGCTTCATTGCCACTTCAGTGGTAGGGGAGACCTCAAGGGGTGGAAACTGAAGAGAGTAAAGAAGAAAGCATACTGCTGTTAGAGGAACCTAGTTTTGAGGGGGAAGCAAGCACATATCGGAATGACACAGGATTACAGTAGAAGTGATCAGGCAGCCAATGATCTATATTATCTCAACCTCTTTGTGCCATATTCACAATGCAATCTGTGCACCAGAGTTCAAAGTAGGTACTCAAATGTCATGATTTATGAGTGCACATTCACCTAATTCGACAGAACCCAGGCATGGAGTGCTATCTAATATTAATCATAATGATAATAATAATTATTATTATGGTTGTTATTATTATTATTATATTGCATGTAAAACGGCTCCCATTAGCAGGGCGTGAGAGTTCAAGGCTATGGATGCATTGCAAATAATTGTGAGCACTCACAAACTATTGAGTTATGGGTATCAAACATCTTTGTCAAACACATTCCACCCTATATACAATTGTACATCTACTCCACTCAAAGGCAAGGTAAATCTGTATCAAGGGTGAGAATGGGGAGAAAACATGGCCAAAGTGATTGTATGTGGAGGGGGAGTGCTTGCTTGATGGGAAATTTATTTTCTCCATGGAGAGAGGAAGAAAGTGAGTAACTTTATTTGAACTTGGTAGAAATTTCCACATGAAAAAATGTACACTTCATTATTTGCCCATGCATAAATGAAAATCACAAAGGAGTTTCAGGAGCACTCCTGGGAAAACTGTGACAGTTATAGCAGGCAAGGACTTCACCTCAAAACATTTGTGAATTTGAAAAGGTTCGATATGTTCTCCAGATTCAAGCTAAAATCCCACAGGTACAAGTTTCTGAGTGTTGTGTTTTGGCACAGTGTGTGATATTCATGCTCACACCACTCTAGCTTGCGTGCAGACTCCCCAATGGCAGGTCCCTTCACTTTGAAACGTTCATGAAACTGTAAGTAGCCACTAAAAGCAAAAAACAGACTACAACTGCAATAAATGAGAACCTGTAAAACCTCGGAGTCTATGGTTGTCTGCACTGAATGCACACTTGGCTGACAAACTGAGTTCATATTACGCATAGCGCACACTATCCCTGATTACACCATACTGTTAACTGGGTATGCCCAGCACAGACTGAGAGATTGTAGCCTGTTATGCTTAATGTTCTGTCCCTAGTGTAGTTGCATACTCCCACCTGACCTGTGGACAGCACAATAGTGAAATGTGGGCTGGTTGTTTAAAGCAGTCAGTCCATCTTGTACTGTGCAGGTGGCAACTCATTCTACTTTTAAAATGAGGGGAGAGATCACTCTGCTGATGGGTGCACTCAGTGACTGCACCCACCTGTGGGAAAATGTCTAAATGTTGGTTGGACCCTCTTATCTCCCTTTTACATATGAGAGTGGTCCTGAGGAACCCCTATCAGGACCACTCTCATATGTTCCACCACAATTTGGTGCACCTCCAGGCAGCCTCTTTGCCTCTGTGGCCACATCATTAATATGGTGTAGGTGCAGTGGCAAACTACCTCCTCACTTGAATGCATCCAGGCCCCAATGCAAATGAGGGAACGTTTGATCATGGCCTTGTCATTCATGACTAAATATGTGTTAGTGTTATTACTATTGCAGAAGGGTTCACACTACTAACTGTGGTTCCTTCTTAAATACCAAAATGTCCTGGGTGGGCAGAAGTGGTTGCAAATGCCTCTTGGATAGATGGAACCCTGGGCATCAGAGCATTTTGCACACTAAAAAGGTAGCCTAAAATTACCCAAAAACCTTAAATGGTGAATGCCACTATACTTATAGATTGAATGAAATATAGAGAATAACAAAAAGAAGCTTTAAAGTTGTAATTCCAGTATTGAACTCTGAAATAAGCAAATATAAATTCAATGAAGTATCAGCATGAGTAACAGTCAGTATCCAGCTAGAATCAAAGGCAGAGATACACTTGGTCCATGTGGGTTTGGGAAAACAGTGACCTTGTTCAGAGTGATGGATTTGGTAGGAACTGCTTGGTGTGTGGTCTTAACTTTTAAAAGATGTTCTGAGGTACTGTTTCCAAAGGAGTTTTTTTTCATTTCACCTTTAAAGACTTTGGGAAAGTTTTTTTTTTTCTTTTTTTTAACTATGGTTATGTGAAATTCACTCAATTTAATTATGTACAGTTACTTGACATTTTGACAAAATCATGTGAAATGATGCATAATTATGTAAAATGCAAATCAATCATTTTGATCTATATTTTAGGCACAAAATGCGTCCTTGTTCACTTTTTGATGCTAGAGCACATTTGGTGCTAGGAAAGTACCAAAAAACAAAAGCATCATAAACAACATCTACTCGTGTTCTGTTGTGTCTATGTATTGGCAGTACATTTTTACCTTGAAATATGCATTTGTAGTAAATGTTTCTATTGAATGGCATGTAATGAAGAAACGTGGCATAATGGTGCATTTCTGGAAATTTTGCAAAATAACACGAATAACACCAGTGTAATTTACATTTCACTCAGACTCAGTTTGTGATGACTTATAGGACGGAGTTCCAGAGCCCTGATACACTCCCTGAGTGTCCTGTGAACTGTTCTTCTTTTTGTGTAAGTTTTCAACTATTTCTAATAAGGTGAACACTCGGAGTTGTGAGTGCTCAAAAATGGATGTATTGTGTGCGGTCAAAAACTTATAAGGCAATCCAGGCCTTGATCTATCTACTTTCATTACATGCACAAGTATTACTCTTGAGTAATATTGGGAAATGGTTGAGTTATATTGTGCAAGAGTGACTGGATCTACACCTGCATGGTCACCTTTTGTGAATGACTTTCAGGTGTAGAGTCAGCCTTTTGGACTCTAAAATTACTTTTACACCCCCAAAGTGAGAAAACATTAGGTTAAGGATAAGTTATAGTTAGGGCAATTTTATTTCTTCGTTCAATATAAACACAACTTTAACTACTCAAAAATTAGACATTCCAAAGTTATAGTTACAACATATGTATAAATTACGTACTACCTTCAAATTACCTTCAAATAAAATTACTATAACTCATGGTTACAACTTACATGTATAACTTACGCAGCCCATTCATATTTCTATAAGTCATGCACCTTCATACACAGTCTGGCCACCTCACTCTTCACATTACTTTTACTATAACTCACCTTTTCTCCATGCACTAATTATACCCTTGCCTATTACATATCTTATAGCATGTGAAATCACAGTATTCATAACACTTGTGACATCTAAAATAACATAGTATATGGTATAGTAGTGAGTTATAGTTGCAGAATTTAAATGCTTATTTAGTTTTAATATATTTGTTTTAATTGCGCAGTATATTGTTGTGAGAAGAGTGTCATTAAATGGAGTGTGGTACAGTAGAATAGAGGAGAGTGTTATAAAGTGTACTGTTGTACAATAAAGTGTTGTAGAGTGGAGTAGAGTGGAATGTGGTACAGTGGAATGGCATACAGTGGAATAGCATAGATTGTAGAGGCATGAGAGGAGTGGGGTAGAGTGGACTGGTGTATATTGGTGTAGCGTACACCAGGGTGGTGAAGAGTGGAATAATATTGAGGGACTCATTTTTGAGGCCTTAGCGGCATGTTAAAAGAAAAACTCTGTCATGTTTTTTTTTTTTTTTTTAATGAAACCAACATGTCTCAGAGTCTTTCTTGGCACATTTAGCAAACAACAAGTGTTAGAAATGGGGTCTCTGGTTGACAGTCAGGTTACCCCCTGTTCAAGCAAGGACCCTCACTCTAGTTAGGATAAAAGAGAATCACCCTCAGCTAACCCCTGCTTACCCCCTTGGTAGCTTGGCAGAGCAGTAGGCTTAACCTCAGAGTGCTGGGCGTAAAGTATTTGTACCAACACACACAGTAACTCAATGAAAACACTACAAAATGACACAACACCAGTTTAGAAAAATAGGAAATATTTATCTAGACAAAACAAGACCAAAACGACAAAAATCCAACATACACAAGTCAAGTTATGATTTTTTAAAGGTTTAAAATAAAAAGAGTCTTTAGGTAGTTGTAACACCACACTAGCGCTGCTAGCGTGAAAATGTACCTGGTTTGCGTCAAAAATAACCCCGCACGGGCGGTGTGCGTCGAAAGTAACCCTGCACGGCTGTGTGCGTCGAAAACAACTCGGCACGGCGGTGCGTGTTGAAAAAGCCAGCCACACGACGATCCGAAAGTCCCGCGGCGCAGGGTGCGATCTCTCAGCCTCCGTCAGCGATGCTGCGCGTCGTTTCTCCTGCTCCGGGCGTCGGTTTTTCGGTCGCGTTTCCTGCGGCGTCGTTTCTCAGCTGCGGAACCGGCGTCGCGCCGTTTTCTCAGCCGCGATCGGATTCGCGTCGATCTTTTCTCCGCACGGCGCTCGGTGCGTGTATTTTTGTCCTTAGGCTGCCAGCCTCTCCTTTCAGGGTCCCAGGAACTGGAAGGGCACCACAGAGCAGAGTAGGGGTCTCTCCAGAGACTCCAGGTGCTGGCAGGAAGAAGTCTTTGCTATCCCTGAGACTTCAACAACAGGAGGCAAGCTCTACATCAAGCCCTTGGAGATTTCTTCTTCAAGATGGAAGGCACACAAAGTCCAGTCTTTGCCCTCTTACTCTGGCAGAAGCAGCACTGCAGGAAAGCTCCACAAAGCACAGTCACAGGCAGGGCAGCACGTTTTCCTCAGCTATCAGCTCTTCTCCAGGCAGAGGTTCCTCTTGGTTCCAGAAGTGTTTCTAAAGTTTGTAAGTTTGGGTGCCCTTCTTATACCCATTTTAGTCTTTGAAGTCACCTTTCTTCAAAGGGGACTCACACCTTCTTGTGAAATCCTGCCTTGCCCAGGCAAGGCCTCAGACACACACCAGGGGGCTGGAGACAGCATTGTCAGAGGCAGGCACAGTCCTTTCAGATGAGAGTGACCACTCCACCCCTCCCTCCTAGCAGAGATGGCTAATCAGGAAATGCAGATCACACCCCAGCTCCCTTTGTGTCACTGTCTGGTGTGAGGTGAAAAACAACCCAACTGTCAAACTGACCCAGACAGGGAATCCACAAACCAGGCAGAGTCACAGAATGGTTTAAGCAAGAAAATGCTCACTTTCTAAAAGTGGCATTTCCAAACGCACAATCTTAAAATCAACTTTACTAAAAGATGTATTTTTAAATTGTGAGTTCAGGGATCCCAAACTCCACATGTCCATCTACTCTCTAGGGGAATCTACACTTTAATCATATTTAAAGGTAGCCCCCATATTATCCTATGAGAGAGAGACAGACCTTGCAACAGTGAAAACGAAATTGGCAGTATTTCACTGTCAGGACATATAAACCACATTACTATATGTCCTACCTTATCCATACACTGCACCCTGCCCTTGGGGCTACCTAGGGCCTACCTTAGGGGTGCCTTATATGTAAGGAAAGGGAAGGTTTAGGCCTGGCAAGTGGGTACACTTGCCAAGTCGAATTTACAGTGTAAAAATACACATACAGACACTGCAGGGGCAGGTCTGAGACATGATTACAGAGCTACTTATGTGGGTGGCACAACCAGGGCTGCAGGCCCACTAGTAGCGTTTGATTTACAGGCCCTGGTACCTCTAGTGCACATTACTAGGGACTTACTAGTAATTCAAATATGCCAATCATGGATGAACCACTTACATACAATTTAAACAGGAGCACTTGCACTTTAGCACTGGTTAGCAGTGGTAAAGTGCCCAGAGTAACAAAAACAGCAAAATCAGAGTCCAGCACACATCAACAACCTGGGGAACAGAGGCAAAAAGTTAAGGGAGACCACGCCAAGGATGAAAAGTCTAACACGTGTCCCCCCCAGCTAAAAGTGGGGAGCAACTACCCAACCTCATGGGAGTTCTCATCACTAAGGCGGAAGAACCTGGACAGACCATCAGCATTGGCGTGCTCTGTACCGGGTCGATGTTCCACCGTAAAGTCCATCCCCTGTAGGGAAATGGACCACCTCAACAGTTTTGGGTTCTCACCCCTCATCTGCATTAACCATCTGAGGGGTCTGTGGTCGGTCTGAACTCGGAAGTGAGTCCCAAACAAGTAGGGTCTTAGCTTCTTCAGTGCCCAGACCACAGCAAACGCTTCACGTTCTATGGCACTCCACCTACGTTCCCTGGGTAGTAACCTCCTGCTAATGAAGGCTACGGGTTGATCTAGGCCCTCTTCATTCAGCTGTGAGAGTACTGCTCCAATACCATGCTCTGAGGCGTCTGTCTGTACAACAAACTCCGTGGAGTAGTCAGGTGCCTTCAGCACAGGTGCTGTGCACATGGCAGCCTTCAGGGCATCAAAAGCGTTCTGGCAAGCCTCTGTCCAGATCACTTTCTTGGGTTGCTTCTTAGAAGTCAACTCAGTTAAGGGGGTAACAATGGTACCATATCCCTTAATGAACCTCCGATAGTATCCTGTGAGACCTAAAAAGGCTCTCACTTCAGTCTGGGTCTTGGGAGGCTCCCAAGCCAGAATCGTGTCAATCTTAGGCTGTAGGGGTGCCACCTGGCCACTCCCCACCTGGTGTCCTAAGTACACAACAGAACCCTGCCCTATTTGGCACTTGCTCGCCTTAATAGTGAGGCCTGCCTTCTGCAGGGCCTCTAACACTCTCCAGAGGTGTTGCAGGTTGTTGGACTTTTGCTTTTGCAGGGTCATCCCCAGACTTTTTTGCCTCCTGCCTCCTATATTTTTCTGACATGTTGCTGTTGGCTTTTCAACTCTGAGCACTTTACCACTGCTAACCAGTGCTAAAGTGCATATGCTCTCCTGTTTAAATTGTATGTAAGTGGTTTATCCATGATTGGCATATTTGAATTACTAGTAAGTCCCTAGTAAGGTGCACTAGAGGTGCCAGGGCCTGTAAATCAAATGCTACTAGTGGGCCTGCAGCACTGGTTGTGCCACCCACATAAGTAGCTCTGTAATCATGTCTCAGACCTGCCACTGCAGTGTCTGTGTGTGTATTCTTACACTGTAAATTCGACTTGGCAAGTGTACCCACTTGCCAGGCCTAAACCTTCCCTTTCCTTACATGTAAGGCACCCCTAAGGTAGGCCCTAGGTAGCCCCAAGGGCAGGGTGCAGTGTATGGATAAGGTAGGACATATAGTAATGTGGTTTATATGTCCTAACAGTGAAATACTGCCAATTTCGTTTTCACTGTTGCAAGGTCTGTCTCTCTCTCATAGGATAATATGGGGGCTACCTTTAAATATGATTAAAGTGTAGATTCCCCTAGAGAGTAGATGGACAGGTGGAGTTTGGGATCCCTGAACTCACAATTTAAAAATACATCTTTTAGTAAAGTTGATTTTGAGATTGTGAGTTTGGAAATGCCACTTTTAGAAAGTGAGCATTTTCTTGCTTAAACCATTCTGTGACTCTGCCTTGTTTGTGGATTCCCTGTCTGGGTCAGTTTGACAGTTGGGTTGTTTTTCACCTCACACCAGACAGTGACACAAAGGGAGCCGGGGTGTGATCTGCATTTCCTGATTAGCCATCTCTGCTAGGAGGGAGGGGTGGAGTGGTCACTCTCATCTGAAAGGACTGTGCCTGCCTCTGACAATGCTGTCTCCAACCCCCTGGTGTGTGTCTGAGGCCTTGCCTGGGCAAGGCAGGATTTCACAAGAAGGTGTGAGTCCCCTTTGAAGGAAGGTGACTTCAAAGACTAAAATGGGTATAAGAAGGGCACCCAAACTTACAAACTTTAGAAACACTTCTGGAATCAAGGGGAACCTCTGCCTGGAGAAGAGCTGATCGCTGAGGAACAAGTGCTGCCCTGCCTGTGACTGTGCTTTGTGGAGCTTTCCTGCAGTGCTGCTTCTGCCTGAGTAAGAGGGCAAAGACTGGACTTTGTGTGCCTTCCATCTTGAAGAAGAAATCTCCAAGGGCTTGATGTAGAGCTTGCCTCCTGTTGTTGAAGTCTCAGGGATAGCAAAGACTTCTTCCTGCCAGCACCTGGAGTCTCTGGAGAGACCCCTACTCTGCTCTGTGGTGCCCTTCCAGTTCCTGGGACCCTGAAAGGAGAGGCTGGCAGCCTAAGGACAAAAATACACGCACCGAGCGCCGTGCGGAGAAAAGATCGACGCGAATCCGATCGCGGCTGAGAAAACGACGCGACGCCGGCTCCGCAGCTGAGAAACGACGCCGCAGGAAACGCGACCGAAGAATCGACGCCCGGAGCAGGAGAAACGACGCGCAGCATCGCTGACGAAGGCTGAGAGATCGCAACCTGCGCCGCGGGACTTTCGGACCGTCGCGTGGCTGGCTGTTTCGACGCGCATCGCCGTGCCGAGTTGTTTTCGACGCATATAACCGTGCAGGGTTATTTTCGACGCGCACAGCCCGTGCGGGGTTATTTTTGACGCAAACCAGGTACATTTACACGCTAGCAGCGCTAGTGTGTTGTTACAACTACCTAAAGACTCTTTTTATTTTAAACCTTTAAAAAAATCATAACTTGACTTGTGTATGTTGGATTTTTGTCGTTTTGGTCTTGTTTGGTCTAGATAAATATTTCCTATTTTTCTAAACTGGTGTTGTGTCATTTTGTAGTGTTTTCATTAAGTTACTGTGTGTGTTGGTACAAATACTTTACGCCCAGCACTCTGAGGTTAAGCCTACTGCTCTGCCAAGCTACCAAGGGGGTAAGCAGGGGTTAGCTGAGGGTGATTCTCTTTTATCCTAACTAGAGTGAGGGTCCTTGCTTGAACAGGGGGTAACCTGACTGTCAACCAAAGACCCCATTTCTAACATTGGTGACCAGCGGTCGGGATTGGACTTGTGTTTGTACTTGACATACAGTAATTGAGTGTACACTACTGTTTTTGATCTCAGACCACTACGTGACCACATACTACTTGTCTTGTGATTCTGCTTTTTGTTCTCTGATGTCCTCCTGGAAGTATTGCTAATATTTTTGGACTTTGGTTTTTGGTTGTGAAGCCTTTGCAGAAATGGAAGTCAATTTCTGGCACCTATCTATGTATAAAAAGTGGCAGCTTAAAGCATTCTGCATGGAAAGGGGACTGGCTGTGAACAAGGAATCCAGAAGGGAGGATCTTGAGTCAGCCCTGTTTCAGGATGAATTGAAACGTTGTCAGGCAACACCACCAAATGAGTCTGAGGAGGATAACTACTCTGAGGGGGAGGATTACTCCAAAGAGGAGGGCAGTGGCCCTGAGGAGGGAACAGAAAGAGATGATAGGCTCCTAGCTCGAATCCGGAGTCTGGAAGAGTTTAAGAGGGCCGAGGAGAAGAGAGCCTTAGCCCTGGCAGAAAGGAGGAGGGACTTAGAGATTAAAAAAATGATTTATGCTTACGAGCTTAAATTGAAAGAGCTGGAAGTCATGAGGGCTGAGTCCAGCTGGAATGGTGGCAGCAACAATTGTATATCCAGTGATGCTGCAGAAGTGCACATGCCCAGAGAGGTGGTGCCCTACTTGAAGGAGGGAGTTAACACACGCCAGGAGGTTCAGGGGTATGAGGTAGCTCCAGTGATGCACAGGGTCCCTGAGGTGGATTGGGGAACTGGCATGGGGAGTCATATTCCTACTGGTGGGAGGGACACTCTACTGACTCTAGTTGAGAGTGACAGGGAGAGGGGTTCCCCCCAGGTAGAAGTCCTGGTTATGGAGTGTGAAAACATCCCAGAAGAGTGTGGGTTGAGTGTCAGGGACAGTCAGGTACTGTCTCACCAGTCTCAGGAGGGTGATGTGGGGTGCTTTTTCAAAGCAGAGTCACTGGATGGTTGGGTGAAGGGTACTTTGGTTAATTCATGTGAGGGGCTGAGTGATGTAATTGCTGGAGAGCATATGTCTAGTCCTTATTTTCCAGAGCTATGCCAACACCAGGTGGAGTGTGAGTTCTCTGACCCCAGGGAGCTTACAATGGAGGCAGACTTCTGGGTGAGTACCAGAGAGTCTGAAGAGGCATTTGGGGGTGCTCCTGAGAGGAGTGGTCTAGGTAGTTCCCAACCAGGTGAGGTAGGGAAGGATTGTAGTGTCCCAGGTAGGTCCCAGTGTAGTGGGATGGGTGAGGGACCCCATGTCCAGTCTCAGAGGAGAGGGAATGGGGATGGGTTGAGGCCCAAGGTGCCCGAGATCCGGTCCCAGGTCCTGGAGGGTTCCCTGCGGGAACCCCAGGAGGGGAGCCTAGCCTGTACCATAGGGCCATCTGTTGAGGGAGACCCCACAGTGTCAGGAGAACTTGGGGGGGCGGCTGTAGCCAGCGTCCCACCAGTTCTGGTGTCTGGCAGTACCACTCCTAGTGAGGGGTTGCAGAAGTCCAGACAGAGGGTTGAGAGGGGGTTGCGGACCCCAGTGGAGAACCTGGAGGGTCAGGGGTCAGCTCTGAGTGCAGAGCCCCCCAGGAATGACCTTGGTGAGACCATTTCTGGGCTGGGGGGAATCCAGACTCTGGCAGATGGGCAGAGGTCAGGAGACCTGCGCCAGCCAGACTCTTGTATGGCCCTTGGGGAAAGTGTTTCCCTTGTGGGGGGTAGGTGTGCCCCCCAGGAAGTCCTGGTGCGCCAGGCAATGATTCAACCGCAGGATGGTGACTCTGGGTTGGATGATCAGGTTCAGGGGGTAAACTCTGACCTGATGGGGAGTACGTGTGCTCCCAAGAAAGTCCTGGTGCGCCAGGCAGTGGTTCAACCGCAGGGTGGTGACTCTGGGTTGAATAATCAGGTTCAGGGGGTAAACTCTGACCTGATGGGGGGTAAGTGTGCTCCCCAGGAAGTCCTGGTGTGCCAGGCAGTGGTTCAACCGCAGGGTGGTGACCCTGGGTTGGATGACCAGGTTCAGAGGGTAAACTCTGACCTGGTAGGGGGTAGGTATGCCCCCCAGGAAGTCCTGGGTTGCCAGGCAGTGATCCAGTCTGTGGGTACAGACCCTGGATTGGGAGGCCAGGTTAAGGGTGTCCCCCCTGACCTGGAGGAAGGGGCTACTGCTAACAGTGCCCCTACCATGTTGTCTTCTGGGGGGGCCGCTCCTAGTTGGGTGGTTCAGGACCCCAGAAGAGAGGGCAGGGGGAGGGAAGCCTCACCCCTAGCCCTGGTCCAACCTGAAGGTACAGACCCCAGGTTGGAGGATCAGTTGCAGGTTAACATCCCTGCACTGATGGAAGAATTGTGCAGGACTGCTTCTACAAGCACCCTGACAGTTTTGGACTCTGGGGGTGCCGCTTCTGCAGGGAGGGTACAGAGCCCCAGAGGGGAGGACCAGGGTCAGGTTGTCATCCCTGACCTGGTGGAAGAGAGAGTGGTCAAAGGGTGCCAGGCACCTGGGGCTACCACCCCCCACTCTCCACAGTCACAGTGGTTAGAGAGGCCTGAGGTCGGGCTCTCATCCCTGACAGTTGTCTGGGGCCACTGTGGCTTGCTGTCCTGGTGGACAGAGTTGCCCCTGGGGGGGGGAGGACGAGAGTCACACCCCGGGGGTGGAGTGGGCAACACCACTGTGTTGGCCCTGGTGGTACTATCTGCCCATTGCAATACATCTGTGAGCAAAGTAAAGTTAGGTGTTGCACAGATGGTGTCTGTAGATGTGGAGAAGGGTTCCCCATGGGTTAGCTTAGTGGGCCCTGAGAGTATGGACAGAGGGATCCAACTGGAGTCAGGAAGGCGTAGAACTGGAGCATGCCCCTGCTGTTGTGGGCCTGGGTCCCTGTTCTATCGCCCCAATCAGGGAAGTACATCAAGGTATTGATTGTTCTCCCCTGGCTTTAGGCTGGTAGGGGGTCGTGTTGGACTTTTGCTTTTGCAGGGTCATCCCCAGACTTTTTTGCCTCCTGCCTCCTATATTTTTCTGACATGTTGCTGTTGGCTTTTCAACTCTGAGCACTTTACCACTGCTAACCAGTGCTAAAGTGCATATGCTCTCCTGTTTAAATTGTATGTAAGTGGTTTATCCATGATTGGCATATTTGAATTACTAGTAAGTCCCTAGTAAGGTGCACTAGAGGTGCCAGGGCCTGTAAATCAAATGCTACTAGTGGGCCTGCAGCACTGGTTGTGCCACCCACATAAGTAGCTCTGTAATCATGTCTCAGACCTGCCACTGCAGTGTCTGTGTGTGTATTCTTACACTGTAAATTCGACTTGGCAAGTGTACCCACTTGCCAGGCCTAAACCTTCCCTTTCCTTACATGTAAGGCACCCCTAAGGTAGGCCCTAGGTAGCCCCAAGGGCAGGGTGCAGTGTATGGATAAGGTAGGACATATAGTAATGTGGTTTATATGTCCTAACAGTGAAATACTGCCAATTTCGTTTTCACTGTTGCAAGGTCTGTCTCTCTCTCATAGGATAATATGGGGGCTACCTTTAAATATGATTAAAGTGTAGATTCCCCTAGAGAGTAGATGGACAGGTGGAGTTTGGGATCCCTGAACTCACAATTTAAAAATACATCTTTTAGTAAAGTTGATTTTGAGATTGTGAGTTTGGAAATGCCACTTTTAGAAAGTGAGCATTTTCTTGCTTAAACCATTCTGTGACTCTGCCTTGTTTGTGGATTCCCTGTCTGGGTCAGTTTGACAGTTGGGTTGTTTTTCACCTCACACCAGACAGTGACACAAAGGGAGCCGGGGTGTGATCTGCATTTCCTGATTAGCCATCTCTGCTAGGAGGGAGGGGTGGAGTGGTCACTCTCATCTGAAAGGACTGTGCCTGCCTCTGACAATGCTGTCTCCAACCCCCTGGTGTGTGTCTGAGGCCTTGCCTGGGCAAGGCAGGATTTCACAAGAAGGTGTGAGTCCCCTTTGAAGGAAGGTGACTTCAAAGACTAAAATGGGTATAAGAAGGGCACCCAAACTTACAAACTTTAGAAACACTTCTGGAATCAAGGGGAACCTCTGCCTGGAGAAGAGCTGATCGCTGAGGAACAAGTGCTGCCCTGCCTGTGACTGTGCTTTGTGGAGCTTTCCTGCAGTGCTGCTTCTGCCTGAGTAAGAGGGCAAAGACTGGACTTTGTGTGCCTTCCATCTTGAAGAAGAAATCTCCAAGGGCTTGATGTAGAGCTTGCCTCCTGTTGTTGAAGTCTCAGGGATAGCAAAGACTTCTTCCTGCCAGCACCTGGAGTCTCTGGAGAGACCCCTACTCTGCTCTGTGGTGCCCTTCCAGTTCCTGGGACCCTGAAAGGAGAGGCTGGCAGCCTAAGGACAAAAATACACGCACCGAGCGCCGTGCGGAGAAAAGATCGACGCGAATCCGATCGCGGCTGAGAAAACGACGCGACGCCGGCTCCGCAGCTGAGAAACGACGCCGCAGGAAACGCGACCGAAGAATCGACGCCCGGAGCAGGAGAAACGACGCGCAGCATCGCTGACGAAGGCTGAGAGATCGCAACCTGCGCCGCGGGACTTTCGGACCGTCGCGTGGCTGGCTGTTTCGACGCGCATCGCCGTGCCGAGTTGTTTTCGACGCATATAACCGTGCAGGGTTATTTTCGACGCGCACAGCCCGTGCGGGGTTATTTTTGACGCAAACCAGGTACATTTACACGCTAGCAGCGCTAGTGTGTTGTTACAACTACCTAAAGACTCTTTTTATTTTAAACCTTTAAAAAAATCATAACTTGACTTGTGTATGTTGGATTTTTGTCGTTTTGGTCTTGTTTGGTCTAGATAAATATTTCCTATTTTTCTAAACTGGTGTTGTGTCATTTTGTAGTGTTTTCATTAAGTTACTGTGTGTGTTGGTACAAATACTTTACGCCCAGCACTCTGAGGTTAAGCCTACTGCTCTGCCAAGCTACCAAGGGGGTAAGCAGGGGTTAGCTGAGGGTGATTCTCTTTTATCCTAACTAGAGTGAGGGTCCTTGCTTGAACAGGGGGTAACCTGACTGTCAACCAAAGACCCCATTTCTAACACAGGTGTTCCTCCCATGTGGAACTAAACACAGCAATGTCATCCAGGTAGGCGGCACTGAACTCATCCAGTCCTGCCAACACCTGGTTGACCAACCTCTGAAAGGTGGCAGGGGCATTCTTCATCCCAAAGGGCATCACATTGAAGTGGAAGTGCCCATCGGGGGTAGAGAATGCTGACCTCTCCTTTGCCCCTTCAGTTAAGGCAATCTGCCAGTACCCAGATGTTAAATCGAACGTACTGAGGTACTTGGCAGCTCCTAACCGATCAATGAGCTCATCAGCTCGGGGGATGGGGTGTGCGTCAGTCTTGCTGACCGCATTGAGACCCCGGTAGTCCACACAGAACCTAAGTTCTGGAGTGGCACCAGGAGCAGCAGCCTTTGGGACCAAGACCACTGGGCTGGCCCACGGACTGCTGGAGTGCTCAATAACCCTGAGGGCTAACATTTTGGAGACTTCCTCCTTAATGCAAGCCCTCACCCTGTCAGTCACCCTGTAAACCTTATGTTTAACAGGTGTACTGTCCCCAGTGTCCACATCATGTGTGCACAGGTGTGTGACTCCTGGGATCAGGGAAAACAGCGAGGCGAACTGTCCCAGCACGTGGCGACAGTCCCTCTGCTGTTCCTCAGTCAGGGAGGGGGAGAGGATCACTCCCTCCACAGACCCATCTTTCTCTCCCGCAGACAGGAGGTCAGGAAGAGGCTCACTCTCTTCCTCCACCCCGTCATCTGTCGCTAGGAGCATGGATAGCTCAGTTCGCTCAAAGTGTGGTTTGAGGCGGTTGACATGTAGGACCCTCAAGGGGTTCCTGGGGGATTGCAAGTCTACCAGATAGGTGACCTCGCTCTTTCTTTCCACCACCTCAAAAGGCCCAGTCCACTTATCTTGGAGAGCCCTAGGCTCCACTGGTGCCATGACCCACACTTTTTGTCCAGGCTGAAACTCAACCAGAGTGGCATTCTGGTCGTACCACCGTTTCATATCCTCCTGGCTTGCTTCCAGGTTCTCCTGAGCGAGACTCCTGAAGCGGGCAGTCTGGTTTCTTAGTGCCAGCATGTAGCTAAATACATCCTGGGGTGGTTTACTAGGAGCTTTCTCCAAAGCCTCCTTCACCAGACTGAGCGGTCCCCTCACAGGGTGGCCATAGATGAGCTCAAAGGGGCTAAAGCCAAGTCCCTTTTGAGGCACCTCCCTGTAAGCGAACAGAAGGCATGGCAAGAGGACGTCCCACTTACGCCTCAAGGGCTCTGACAGGCCCTGAATCATGCCTTTCAAGGTGCGGTTGAATCTCTCAACCAGACCATTACTTTGGGGGTGGTAAGGGGTGGTGAACTTGTAGGTTACCCCACACACCTTCCACAGAGACTTCATATAAGTGGATATGAAGTTTGTACCCCTATCAGATACTACCTCCTTGGGGAACCCCATGCGGGTAAAAACCCCCATCAAGGCACGTCCCACCACGGGGGCGGTGACCGTCCTTAGAGGAATAGCTTCTGGGTACCGTGTGGCATGGTCCACCAAGACCAGGATGAACCTGTTGCCCATGGCTGTCTTGGGATCCAGAGGCCCCACAATGTCAATTCCTACCCTTTCAAAGGGAGTACTGACTACCGGTAAAGGTTGGAGGGGAGCTTTGCATTTCCCCCCACTCTTGCCACTTGCCTGACAAGTCTGACAAGATCTACAATAAGCAGCTGACTGCTTGTTCATCAAGGGCCAGTAAAAGTGGGAGACAAGCCTCTTATAGGTCTTGTCCTGCCCTAGATGTCCTGCCAAAGGCACATCATGAGCCAAACCCAGTAGGAAGGTCCTGAAGCCCTGGGGTACCACCAGCATACGAGCTGACCCCGGCTCAGGAACCTTAGGCTCACCATACAGGAGGCCATCCTCCCAATAAATCAGGTGAGTACCTGGCGCCCCGCCAGCCGCCTGGGCTGCAGCCTGCTGCCGCAGTCCCTCAAGAGTAGGGCACTCCTTCTGCGCTGTGCAGAATACTTCCCTGGTGGGTCCCCCTTCCTGCTGCCACTGCGACAGCTCAGGGACCTCCCCCAGTTCAGCCACCTGTTCCCCTGTAGGCTCCGGTGCATCACCCTCAGGCTCTGCCTCCTCCCGGACCGTGGGAACTTTTGGGGCGGGTCTCCCGCGCCCCCTGCCTTTCCTCTTCTTGGCGGTCCCCTGGGCCACTGTTTCAGGCTCCAGGGGCTCTTGACTACCCTGACTGGCTGCCATAGACCGGGTGGATACGCATACCCACCCAGGCAGACCCAACATCTCCAAGTGAGACCTGTGTTCCACCTCCTTCCAAGGGGAATCTTCCAGGTCGTTGCCTAGCAAACAATCAACAGGCATGGTTGGACTCACAGCTACTTTCCAGGAACCTGAGACCCCCCCCCATTCAAAGGGAACCTGCGCCACTCTGCAGAGGCGCTCAGAATTGTCTACTGCAACTACTTGGTGAAGTACCCGGGGATCAATCTGCTCTTCAGACACCAGGTGACTCCTCACTGTAGTCACACTGGCTCCTGTGTCTCTTAGAGCCTCCACCCTCTGTCCATTGATGGTCACCCATTGCCTGTACTTCTTAGTGTTATCAGGCACTAGGTTTCTCTGGACCATCTCACTGTCCCCTAGTGAGACAAGGGTCATTTCTGCTGGTTCCCACCCACCTGAAACCAACTCCTCCCCAAGCGCTACACTGGCCAAACCCTGGGACGGTGCACCAGTGGGTGCCGGTGTACTTTTGGGGCATTTGGGGTCCCCCCTCACATGACCCACCTGGTCACATGAATAGCACTTACGTAGGGGACCACCTGCCATTGGCTTCCCTTTGGAGAACCATGGCTTCTTTTCACTGGGGGGTTGGGAATCCTTACCCTGGGAATCAGTTTGGGGCCCTTTAGAGAACTCATCCTGTTTGCCCTTACCCCCCCCTTTCTTCTGAGAGGGACCCTGCCCACCCTTGGCGTGGTCTCCCCCATACCTCTTTTGGACCCTGGTGCTCTCCCAGCGGTCCGCTTCCTGTGCAAGCTTCCTGGGGTCAGTCAGCTTGCTGTCAATGAGGTGCTGGCGCAGCTCTGGAAAACATAAACTGTACAAGTGCACCCAAGCAATTAAATTGTAAAGCCCCTCATACGTGTTTACCTTACTGCCCTTCACCCAACCATCCAGTGACCTGCAACAAGAATCAACACATTCCAACCATGTTTGGGATTCCTTTCTCTTGTAGGATCTAAACTTCTCCTTGTACTGCTCAGGGGTGAGACCATACCTGGTAAGTAAGGCCTCCTTCATGGCAGGGTAGGTGAGACTCTGAGCATCCCCTAAGGCCGTCAGTGTGTCCCTCCCCTCTGCCTCAAAATGCTTCCACAGGGCTGCCCCCCAATGAGCTTCAGGGACCAGGTTCATGTGGAGAGCTGACTCATAACCCTTGACCCACAAGTAGATATCATCCTCCCTCTTATAATCCCTCACAAGGTCTTTTGGGATGTGTACCCTTCTCTCAGGCTGCACTGTAGAATTGCTGCCACCATCCCTACTGGACTGACTCCTCTGATCAATCTCTTTTAAACTGAGCTCATGAGCCATGTTTATCTTCCTTTCCTCAAGGGCCAGCTTTCTCTGTTCCACCTCTAGACTGAGCTTTTTCAGCTCCAACTGGTACTCCCTCTCTGCCTGTCTGTCCTGTAACTCTCCAGGTGTCAGACTCTTGGAGGACACACTGCTACCTGCCCTGGAGATTCTCCCCTGAGACATAGCAGGCCCACCCACTACATCAGTGTGAGTGACTTGCAACTCCTCTTCCCCCTCTGGCTCCTCATCTGTGTGCCCCTCAGCTGCTTTGGCTGTCACCCAGGCCCTCAGCGCCTTTTGCAGCTCATCCTTCTTGGATGAGCTCTTAATGGGACAGCCAACATTACTACAAAACTGCTTCAACTGAGCCACTTTGTAGCTCTCCAATTTCTCCAAGTCAAAAGCAGCTTCAGCTAGGGCATCTCCAGACTGAGACATGATGAGAGGTTAAAAAAATATGCACAGTTCCAAAAACAGAAAAGCAAGTTCTCAAATGAAGTTCCAGAAAAGTCAATCACGGGATCAGCGAAAAAAAAGAAACTGAATGCAGAGAAAAACAGTCCAAGTAAAAAAACAAAAATCACAAGACTAGTAGTATGTGGTCACGTAGTGGTCTGAGATCAAAACAGTAGTGTACACTTAATTACTGTATGTCAAGTACAAATACAAGTCCAAATCCCGACCGCTGGTCACCAATGTTAGAAATGGGGTCTCTGGTTGACAGTCAGGTTACCCCCTGTTCAAGCAAGGACCCTCACTCTAGTTAGGATAAAAGAGAATCACCCTCAGCTAACCCCTGCTTACCCCCTTGGTAGCTTGGCAGAGCAGTAGGCTTAACCTCAGAGTGCTGGGCGTAAAGTATTTGTACCAACACACACAGTAACTCAATGAAAACACTACAAAATGACACAACACCAGTTTAGAAAAATAGGAAATATTTATCTAGACAAAACAAGACCAAAACGACAAAAATCCAACATACACAAGTCAAGTTATGATTTTTTAAAGGTTTAAAATAAAAAGAGTCTTTAGGTAGTTGTAACACCACACTAGCGCTGCTAGCGTGAAAATGTACCTGGTTTGCGTCAAAAATAACCCCGCACGGGCGGTGTGCGTCGAAAGTAACCCTGCACGGCTGTGTGCGTCGAAAACAACTCGGCACGGCGGTGCGTGTTGAAAAAGCCAGCCACACGACGATCCGAAAGTCCCGCGGCGCAGGGTGCGATCTCTCAGCCTCCGTCAGCGATGCTGCGCGTCGTTTCTCCTGCTCCGGGCGTCGGTTTTTCGGTCGCGTTTCCTGCGGCGTCGTTTCTCAGCTGCGGAACCGGCGTCGCGCCGTTTTCTCAGCCGCGATCGGATTCGCGTCGATCTTTTCTCCGCACGGCGCTCGGTGCGTGTATTTTTGTCCTTAGGCTGCCAGCCTCTCCTTTCAGGGTCCCAGGAACTGGAAGGGCACCACAGAGCAGAGTAGGGGTCTCTCCAGAGACTCCAGGTGCTGGCAGGAAGAAGTCTTTGCTATCCCTGAGACTTCAACAACAGGAGGCAAGCTCTACATCAAGCCCTTGGAGATTTCTTCTTCAAGATGGAAGGCACACAAAGTCCAGTCTTTGCCCTCTTACTCTGGCAGAAGCAGCACTGCAGGAAAGCTCCACAAAGCACAGTCACAGGCAGGGCAGCACGTTTTCCTCAGCTATCAGCTCTTCTCCAGGCAGAGGTTCCTCTTGGTTCCAGAAGTGTTTCTAAAGTTTGTAAGTTTGGGTGCCCTTCTTATACCCATTTTAGTCTTTGAAGTCACCTTTCTTCAAAGGGGACTCACACCTTCTTGTGAAATCCTGCCTTGCCCAGGCAAGGCCTCAGACACACACCAGGGGGCTGGAGACAGCATTGTCAGAGGCAGGCACAGTCCTTTCAGATGAGAGTGACCACTCCACCCCTCCCTCCTAGCAGAGATGGCTAATCAGGAAATGCAGATCACACCCCAGCTCCCTTTGTGTCACTGTCTGGTGTGAGGTGAAAAACAACCCAACTGTCAAACTGACCCAGACAGGGAATCCACAAACCAGGCAGAGTCACAGAATGGTTTAAGCAAGAAAATGCTCACTTTCTAAAAGTGGCATTTCCAAACGCACAATCTTAAAATCAACTTTACTAAAAGATGTATTTTTAAATTGTGAGTTCAGGGATCCCAAACTCCACATGTCCATCTACTCTCTAGGGGAATCTACACTTTAATCATATTTAAAGGTAGCCCCCATATTATCCTATGAGAGAGAGACAGACCTTGCAACAGTGAAAACGAAATTGGCAGTATTTCACTGTCAGGACATATAAACCACATTACTATATGTCCTACCTTATCCATACACTGCACCCTGCCCTTGGGGCTACCTAGGGCCTACCTTAGGGGTGCCTTATATGTAAGGAAAGGGAAGGTTTAGGCCTGGCAAGTGGGTACACTTGCCAAGTCGAATTTACAGTGTAAAAATACACATACAGACACTGCAGGGGCAGGTCTGAGACATGATTACAGAGCTACTTATGTGGGTGGCACAACCAGGGCTGCAGGCCCACTAGTAGCGTTTGATTTACAGGCCCTGGCACCTCTAGTGCACATTACTAGGGACTTACTAGTAATTCAAATATGCCAATCATGGATGAACCACTTACATACAATTTAAACAGGAGCACTTGCACTTTAGCACTGGTTAGCAGTGGTAAAGTGCCCAGAGTAACAAAAACAGCAAAATCAGAGTCCAGCACACATCAACAACCTGGGGAACAGAGGCAAAAAGTTAAGGGAGACCACGCCAAGGATGAAAAGTCTAACAACAAGCAATCATAAAAACAACCAACTGAAGAGCATGGAGCTCTAGCTGTGTGTGCTTCAAAAAAACATATGTAAAGTTCTCCCGGGGTCATGGATTTCATGACCCAGGAGACTTAGGCCATCATTATGACCTGCCGCCCGCCAAGTTCAGACCGCCGGGCGGCCGCCAATGTAGCCGCACTCCCACCGCGGTCATTTTGAGATCTCCACCGGCCCAGCGGGGATCTCGGCTGCAACACAGGAGCAGGCTCCAAATAGAGCCGGCGGTGTTGCAGCCGTGCACCCGTCGCACTTTTCACTGTCTGCTATGCAGACAGTGAAAAACTGCACGGGCACTGTCAGGGGGCCCGTGACTCCCCATACCGGCAGCCTTTTCCTGGTGGTTCAAACCGCCAGGAAAAGGCTGGCGGTCGGGGACTCGTAATCCCCTGGGCAGCGCTGCAAGCAGCGTTGTCCTGGCGGATTATCACCGCCGGGGCAAATGTGGCGGGAAACCGCCGGCCCCGGCCGGTCGTAATGACCTTGGAAGCACCGCCAGCCTGTTGGCGGTGCTTCTGTCAAAACAGCCCTGACGGTCTTGGACCGCCAGGGTTGTAATGACCCCCTTACTGTTTTTAAGTAATTTGGGGCCTGCTGCACTTACTGCAGCACCCCCCAACATTAAAAAAAGGCTTAACCTCTTCTAGGGTCACCACAAGCACAAAACTATGCAATTATAAAATGCCTTTGGATATTATGGGCTGCTCCATTAAAGAAGCAGTGAATAATAAATTAGCAGTTCCAACCCCTCATTTATAATTAAAAAGAAATTACATTTTAAATGGGTGTCCCGATGCCCACCTGGGACACGGAGATCCATTTTTGATTTGGCGGGTGAAGCAGTACCCCCTGCCAGCACTCATCACAGGTGAAGGCGGTATTGGCTATTTTTATTTTTTATATAATATTGCGTAGGGCACACTCTGAGTCTTCAGGGCCCCATTCTGGGGGCCATTTTCATTAATTAAGGAGAGGGGGGCAAAAGCCCTCATCACCAAGCCCCTAATGGCCCAGAGACACCATCTCCTGGGCTGTTTTTTTTCTAAAAGGGAGAGTGGGTGCACAGTCCCCCTCTCTGAATCAATAATGGTCCTGGGGACTCCACCCCTGGAGCCCAAAACATATAATGAAAGGGAAGGAGGCACCACCACCCTCCATGAGGTACTGCAGTCATGGAAACCCTATATCCCAGGGTCTTTATATTTTTTCAAGCGGAGAGAACCAGGGAACCCTTTCACTGGGGCCTATGTGGGTGCTGACAAAACACTATGGGGGTGATTATGACCCCAGCGGTCGGTAGTAATATGTCAGTAAGTACCGCCAACAGGCTGGCAGTACTCATCGTCATGTTATGACATTGGCGGGTTGGCTGAAGCCAACCAGCCAATGTACCACTCTGACCGCCATGGTCATACCTATTATGACTCCGCCTACCGCCATGGTTGTCATGGCTTCCTTACCGCCACGAGAACCATGGTGGTAGGCACCATCAGTGGCAGGGAATTCCTTCCCCTCCCTCTCCAGTTACCCCACCGCCTCTCCAAAGCCCCTCCACCCCTCTACATATACACTCCCTTTTTCACACACACACACACACTTTCCCACAAACATCCATGCATGCAGACATCCACTGACACACACTTTCAAACATACACGCATTCACATAACACAACATGCACACACTCACACCTTCATACATGCACACTTGCATCAAACACGCAACGTACAACTGCATCCACGAACACACAGACATACACACATACCCCACCACACACACACACACACACAAAACACTCCCACCCCCTTGCCCTGTCAGAGATACTGACCTGTAGTCAGGGGGTCCTCCGGCAGGAGACTGGATGGGGCGCTGCTGCCAGCAGCAGCGTCCCCCAGCAGAACACCTCCAGGCCGTATTGTTGGTCATAATAAGGCCAGCAGCCGTCTACTGGCGTGGTGCTGGTGGCGGCAGCAGCGCCACCTTATCGCCATCCGCCACCATGGCCGCAGCCAGATTTCCGCCATCCTCCAGGCATAAATCCAGCTGTGGTCAGAGTACGGCGGATGGCTGGAAGCTGCAGCGATGGTCTTTTGGTGGCCGTCACTGCGGCGGTAGGCGGTTTTTACCGCCAATGTTATAATGAGAACCTATGTTTGGGGCTACCAGGTTCATAGGAAAAATAATCCTATGGAAACAGCAATCCTAACTATTACTCCCCTGTGCCACTGGGCAAAATAAATAAATACATGCAAAAATCATTGATAATGTATATACACACACAACAGGGCTGTAGTTATGAGAATACTAAGAATACTAAGTAGAGACAATAGAGTGAATGAAAAGGTTGCCTCAAATAAGAATTCTATAAAGCTGACTATACATTTTATTGCACGAAGCTGGTGATATTCCATTTCTAAGATGGATTTAAAATTACCTCAAAAACTTCCTCTTCAAAGGTCAATGTTAATGTCTGAAGTAACCCTAAAATCCCCGGAAGAAACCAGTAAAATGGTACGCAGTGGCCAATTAATGCAATATGCAGTTGAACCAACAATTTACAAAGTGGCAGAAACAAAGCTGAAAGCTGTCACATTGAAAATCTGTGCTGGGAGACAATGAGGCGCTAATGTTGCATTAACATGAGCCCACTTCTTTGCATGGCGTGCTTGTGCAGAGCAGTGCTGTCACTCATAATGATTCTGTAGCTCTGCCAAAAGCTATTCCGCATCTCGCTGCCACAATCAAACACTTATCTCCTAATGCTTTCATATTCACCAGTGAAATGATCCGCAGAGCTCAGTCACATTAATGTCTTGGTATTGTGGATCAAACAACCATCTGCGGTGACACCTTACAGTATCAAAGTTAAAAAGCAAAGAGTAGACTTAGACAGAGAACAATTTTGCGTTCAGACAACAGAAGCAGTTTCTATTGTTAACGTTGGTTCCATGAAAAATAATAAAAACGTACATATAGACGTAAAATAGCAGCCACTCATGAACATTTTAAAACACAGTCCATTAATTCTAATATTATTTGCACTATACGCTACCGCCATAACTTTATTCACCCATGTGTACACATTTAAAATGGCCTCTAAAATGTGCACATTCAAAAAGACTTTTAAAATTCTTACTGTGTCGATGATTCATGCGATTTTTATTTTATGTTAAGGGTCTTTCAACAGACCAGTGTACATGCACTGTCGAAGCTAGTAGGCCTGACTACATTGTAAGTAAAAGGTTTCTTCTGGCCTTTCACAATTGTCACAGTTGTGCATACCTGCTGCCAAAACAGCCTAGCAACACATGACGACATCACAGAGAATAAAATATGGCACAAAAACCAGTCTCTGCATACCGTGAACAGGGAAGAGAGACTACAGCAAGTGAAAAGAAAATAGAAGGAAATACGTGGCAGGATGCATAACCATGAATTGAACTCACTGTCTTAGCTTGGGAGCTACATTGGTATGGAAACGTGATTATATAACTCACTCAGTTACATTTCTGACATGCTTTTTCGTCATGAATACAAGCCACTTACTTTTTTTCCCTGTAAAGTGACTACATTTTGGAAGCCTATAAGCAGAACAGGCAAATGACATGGGTGTGGGACTACGTTTAGACATTGATCATGTATGCTGAAAGAGTCTAATAGCAGCACCTACTGACATAAAAAAAGAGCTACATTTGTTTGTGCCACTCACAAAAATCATAATCAGCTGAACTCACATACAGAACTCTCAGGGGAGCAGGAGTCAGCCCAGCAGAGCAGCAATTGACCCCCAGTACACCAACTTTACACACCATAAACAGCTAATATGTAGAGGGGCATGGTCCATGGATATGTCCCAAAAGTACTCCCTTGCCATGTGCAGTCTGTTGTATTGAGCAGGTGGGGAAACAATATCTTTTCAACTGTAATTACCAGAGGACTTTTCGCAAGCATATGGAGAGAGGAGCATTTGGCAAGCGGAGAACAACTATGGAAGGTAGCCCTTCCTGCACAAAAACTATCCTGGCCATAACACACTATGGTGCGGTGGTGCCTGTGTTGATGCTAGGAAGCCCAAAGTGGACCAGCCCAGGGAAAGAGCAGGGCTATGCCATTTCTTTGAAAATATGGCACAGTTCTGTTCTCTCCCTTTCATGCAATGCAGTACATTTCCTTGCTGCACTGCATTGCTTGAAATGTTTTTAAACTTGGGCATAGTATGTTTCGAAATTCATGTAATTTGCTTTTACCTAATTTGTGAAATTTCACAAATATGCGAGTTTAAGCAACATACATGAAATATTGGTAAGATTCTAGATGTAAAGGTGCAGCTGAGGAGATATGAGCACAGTGTCTGCTGTGTCAAAGAGACAATCAGGGATGCAGAACACTAACAGTGATGAACCATAATGGCAAATCAGAGGGCACATTTACGAGACTCCAAGCAGACTTTATCGAGATGGCAGATTACAATGGTTTGAATTACGTTCTAGTTATTTGTCGTTTTATTCTCAAAATGGGTGGAGGCATAACCGTCTGGGAGATTATTTATGCAAGGACGCATTTTATATTATAAAAATAGAACAGAAAATGCAATTGGCGAAAGCATTAGCTGCCCACGTTTTAGGTGTTGCTCCTGCATTCCCATACTATAATTTTGCCACAAACAGTGGTGTAATTATGCAATGTGACTTAATATACCAATTACGAGAATTACATTTAACCATCATAGTGTGCAATTCCTGAAATTATATGCCTTAGGCTGGCAGAATTAAAATTTCACCCATGCCTAATATGTACAATTTATGTTATTATACCAATGTTTGCACTAATGTTAATTGTGAACTCTTTACAAATCATCAGATCATGTTTACATAGAAAATATGTATACTTTGAAGATGATAACCTGTCTTTAGTATTTGATTCACATTCTTGACTGGATTATTACAGTGGCTGTCAAACTCCTAGTATTCCACCTAAAGATGTATCCAGCATTTTAAATATAATCTGCTATGTCACATATTTTTCTTTCTTATAGTGGTTTCATCCACAAACTTAGCCCAACTGACACCTCTTGGTAGCTTGTGGACACACCCATCGCTATTACTGTTTTTATTTAGAACAATCAATAATGTATTCTTTCTAATGAAGTATGACGGTTGACCAGAGATTAAATTTAGCCCTTGCTTTGTAGTACTGGTTTATTTTGCTAGAACTTAAACAGGCACTAAATGACAACCTTTCTTATATTTTCAGACTAAGGGCCTGATTCACAAAGATAAACTTAGACCTGAGTACTTAGTTCAGTATTCAAAAAGGGATTTACCAGTAGTATCTTTATGTCTGTCGACGAATCTCTGCAGTTATAAAGATACTACTTGTTGGACCTTTGGGGAATGTCAAACATAGACTTCAGTTCGAAGCTTAGAAATCAAGTCTAAGTTTACTTTTGTTATTGGGGATCTGACTCTTCAATGTTATGGATAACATTGAAATAATTTTTATTGTGTGGCTTAACAAAGCTATAATCCATTCATGTCATACACATTAGTGTAAATCAGACAAGTCTACCTTATCAAAATGTTGCAGTTTGATTGGCCAGTAATCAATAAAGATCTAGTCAGGAGATTGAGAGCTAGTACATGAGAAAGCCTCATTATTGCAGTAGCCCACATATTACTATGTCTTCATCCACTAAACGCTGCCTGTGAATAGCACAGAGCTCTAATTAGGAACTTGAGTGTTCACATAGCTCACAAAACGTGCCAGCATCGTTAAACACACTGCTGGGGAACGGAGCTATAGAACCATTCACTTTCCTGTGTAGAAGGGTGAATATGTACATGAAAATGGTTCTTATCTCTGTTGCAACACTTTCCTGAAATACATAAGTCCTGAAAAATATTAGTTTCCATCAGTTATATTATAAATTTAAAGTGTTCCCAGTTTGTAAAAACTGCAGTTCATGACAGTTTTCATTGTATTTTACACTAGTTGGCTTATTCCGTCCAACTTCAAATGATACCCATTTTAAAATATTTTATGACCTTTGAATGTAGATTTTACAGGGATTACCTGAAGACATTTTATAGACAATATATATATATTTAAATATAATTTGTCCTTTCCACGAACGTACTTTACATTGCAATTGAGATTGAAGACAGCGCAAGTTCGCATGAGGATCTGCAACAGTTGACAGGAGAAGAGGGAGAAGGAAATATAAAAATGTTCAAACTGCAACCCGTTCGGAAGGATTACTGCCCATGGGAACACCTGCACCATAGACAAGGCTTTAGAGTCAAGGCCGCCTATACCAGCAACGCGGCATTCAGGAAGGTCTCTTTTTATCAGGAATATAGAATGATAGCTTTGCAGTGCTTTTATAGTGAAGCTGCACTAAATAATCAACTGACAGATTGCAGCTTCTGTTAGACACCCATATTTCATTCATCATGCCATATGGATGAGGAGGATATTTGTGCTCTGTTGCATTAGCCAGAATTCCCAAAAGAATATGAAAATCCTAATTTTGTTCATTTATTTCAGTCTCCTTCATAGGAAATTCTTTCAGTTCAACAGTGAGTATTTGAGCAACATAGTATCCTTAACTGCTTAACTTTTGTCATTAAAATTAATTGTTTACATTCTTGGTGTTCAAGTTGAACCAGAGAATAAACATTCATCACCAGTTGAAACTACCTCAGAATTTACCAAAATTTCTGAAAATAGTATGAAATCACCAATGCATTATTCATACTGTAACTGAAATCTGTTTTCATTGCTTTACCCATGCTACTTTTTGTGATCCTCAAAAAACATTCAATTAATGCAATCCATTTCTAGGGGACAAAAATGACTGAAAGGCTTCAACCAAGAAAAAAAAACGGCAAATATGTTTCATGCAGCCTTCCACCTAAATAGTGCCAAGAAATCGTGCGATCTAACAATTTTGTGAATTTCACCCCAAATTTTAGCAGTTTGGTTTATATTAGGTATGTTACCCAGAGTGGAAGGGCATTACCAGCTGGTCAGTACTGTATAAGGGTGGATGAAAATTATTGGAACTGCCTCAGACCTCCGACTTCATCCCAATCAATAAGAATCTCAGTATGTGGTACCCTATTAAAATATTGCCTAAATAAAAAAAAGCACATCATTATGATTATTACCAGAAGTAAAAGAGATAATAAAAAAGGTAGCATCCCGGCCATCAGAAACACTTACATTTCCAATAATAAATATAACATTGGTGAATATAGCCCAAACCACATCTGGAGTCTTTGAAATTACTAACACAGTAATGAAATTACCAACATTTAACTAAAATGGAATGGTTCTACATAAATTAGTTTTTATAATTAAAAGGGAACTTACATCACTGCCATCTTTGTGAATAGTCACCCTAGCATGGAACAAATTAGTTTCACTGTTAAAGTGCAACAACTATCAGCATGGATAAATGAGAAACGTCTTTTACCACAAAGTCAGACAGGATTTACAGTTGGCATGGGGGTACTAACAACTTTAGTAGCATTGTCCCTGTTAGGTGCGAAGGCCAGATTTAAGAAAAGTTGGCTATTTATGTGTTTTATTGACCTCAACTCAGCCTTCTACCGCGTTCCTAGAGCTCGTCTGTGGGAAAAATTGTAAGGTCGGGTTCTCCCCAGTAGCATGTTGAGTGCATTTATTGAATTACATTCGGATACCTGGGCGCAAGTTAAAATCGGCGAGGGTGGTCAAGTCACTTACAGAATCCTAACTGCTAACTGCCAATGGTCTCAAACAAGGGCGTGATTTAGCCCAACGCTGTTTATCTTATACCTTGTAGACTTGACCAACGTTCTTTCATTTGAAAACTGTCATCCGCCTGTTTTGGCCTTGGAAGCAATAGCATGGCCACAGTATGCAGATGACATTGTATTACTTAATCAAAAAGCAGTCTGTTTGCACCATAAAATCGAAGCTCCTACTGGTTATATAGATAAGCAAGGCCTGGTATTAAATTTGACTAAAACCAAGGTAGTCCGGCTGGTTGACTCGAAATTCAAATCATTTGCATGTTTTATTAA
The DNA here is from genome assembly GCF_031143425.1 of Pleurodeles waltl. Taxonomy (NCBI): domain Eukaryota; kingdom Metazoa; phylum Chordata; class Amphibia; order Caudata; family Salamandridae; genus Pleurodeles; species Pleurodeles waltl. The sequence goes on from NC_090439.1 coordinate 85,385,042, forward strand.
AGGAAAGCAGGAGGAGGTTGTCCCTTCATATAAATATTTGGGACTCATAGTGGATCATCATCTGACTTTTAAACCACAGCTTGCTGCCCCTCAAGCAAGGGGCTTATGGGTTCAAGTTACTAAAACAAAATCTCAGTTGTCCTTCATTTAATTACTTGCTTTCAGTAATGTTGGCGTGGCTAATGCCAACAGTCACTTATGGGGCCGAAATTATGCAGGTCAAGGAAACTTTCCTTTCAACCGAATTCAAACTTTACTTTCAACCTAATTCAAATGAAGGTTTATAAAACAGTGTTCCAGATTCCAAATTCATTTTCACCAGACTGAGTGCGTTTAGAATTTGGGCTGCAAAACCATGTATTTCAGAGAAAGTGTGCTTACAATAAATTCTGTTGGAGACTTCGAGCAGCAGAGATTGTTTTTATCAGTATCCTATGCTGGATGGAAATTGAGGAACAACAGCATTGCAATGTGAAAGGCTCATGGGGTTATTATTTAAATGATGCTATGAAGGAATTAGATTTGCAAGAAGTTTGGGGAATGAAAGTGGGGAAAGTGGAGTTTAAACAGTTAGCCAACGCTGCTACTCGGTCTTTGTCCTTTTTAACAGACAAAAAAATGGTTGCTACAAGACCGCATGCCTGGTCTTTATTATCATCATATAAAACTCTATGGGTTCAGCAATATCTTTCAGTGTACTTTTCTCAAGTTCTGAAACATCAATTCATGCTAATTCATTTTGGTATGATGGAAACCAAAGACATTGCCCCTTCTTGGAAATATCAGCCGCAGTCACAATCCTGCCGTCTTTGTGGGTACACACAAGAGTCACTTGAACATGTTTTCTGTGTGTGTCTGATGCCAGAATTACAAAGGAAAATGTACTTGAAACATAGTTTTAGGATTTTGAGCATTTGTTCATGTAGACAAGCTGTTATTAGATGATTAAGTGACACTTCAATTTCTCAGGCCTGTATTGGGATTTAATTTATATTGCCGATTTTTAAAGAAATTTATAAAATAATTGAGTAGGTCAGATCAAAGTCAAGAGTTGTCCCACATGTTTTATGTTAATGGGTATTTAATCAGAAATTAAAAGGAAAAAGAAAACAGGTGGGCAGAGGAGAGCATAAGCTAATTTTGAGTCAAAGGGTTTACGGTTCATTGAAGCGAAGCATGTAAGACAAACAAGTTTATAAATCTCTGTTGAAACGCTCCCTGTCCTCTCGATATGGATTGCACTTTTATGCTTATCATGTCGTGTTGCAATGCCACTTTAACTAGCCTATTTGTGAGTGCATGTTCTCAAGACTCAGCCTTTATCACTCATATTTTAAGCAAATGTTTTGGTCTTAAAAATTATTAGGCAGGGGTAGTCTTTTAATATTTTGTGTATTAATATGCTAAAACCAGGAGTATGCTTTGTGTTTTATTTTGACATGATTATGTGATTTGATCTTAAAATTAGGGTTGGTTTTAATTAACTATGCTAATAAATGTATCCAGGTACTTCTTTACATGTTTAAAGTTTGGCCCTAAGAAACTGAGAACACAACAATTTCTTCATGCCGCGCCAGGAAAGTCAATAATATATACGTAATAGTCGCATCAGCTGAATGGTGCAACCTGCAGTGCTCAACCTACTGTCCTCTTCTTTCCAAGTGGTCTTTAGTGTGATGTAACAGAAATTTTACTACTGTCCCTCATGTCACAGTGATCATCTATGTGTGACAATCAATGCATTATGTTAACCAAATTACTCATAGTTTTGATGTAAAGTGGTACACTAGAAGCCATGTTAAGGTGCATTTGTTGTAGGTTAGTAGTCGGAAGGCATGTGGCATTGTCTTTAAAGTTTATACTTAATCAATTAATTTGCTTTTGTATTATAAGTCATGATGTAAATTAACAGTCTGCACTAAAACAATAACACTTTTCATGGAAAAAGTATTTTAAAAGTAAATGTAGATAATGTAGTTTTGCTTTATAACTACTTAAATGGGTTAACTGAATTGTTTCTGTTTAAATCTACTATAAGACTAACGGATTAACGCTGAACAAAATTAATTAATGTTGAATTCATAAGTTGAAAGTTAAATGTAAAATATTTGCATAAATGAATGTGCTGTTTTAGTTCACTTGCTTAACCTAAGTGAGGACTGCAAGGCCCTGTTTTCTGACTGTGCAGAAATTGTTTAGTCATCCTTGCTAACGTGTTCTACTCTGTCACACATCTTTCTCATGAGAAAGTTAGCTTGTTAATAGATGCTCTGTTGTCTTACACATAGAGAGTTTGGGAACCTGGCCTTGACTACAGTACATTAAGGAACTGCCAATTATACTTTGTAAACATCTGTTTCAACTTGCATGGATGAGCTAAGATGGAAGCTGTTTCAAATGAAGAACCTGGGAATTTTCATTGATGTTGCAGCCTTTGTCATATCTTTATCTTTTGAGTCATGTGGAGTGATGGACGAACGAATCATCATGCCCTATTAACTATAATATACCATTGCCCATATGGATTTGCAGCATTCTTCTTTGAGCAATCTCCTCTCTGTCCCCTTGAGCAGAGACTTTGCCATGCCATCTCCCTTGCTGAACCCATTGGACTCTGAGGGATTTAGCCCTCTATTCCCTTTGCCCCTTTAAAATGTCTTGCTGAGACTCAGAGGTTGTTCCCCTTGCCTAGAGAAGAAGACTCTTGACTGAGCTTCTGAAATGCCAACACCTTTCCTTTCTCTTTTTACTTACTTTTGCCCACCTTAGTTAATTACATGTTCCACCAGATTTCCTTTTTACCAATAATTTTTGCCCATTCTGTGCTTTTTGCCCATATGTGCTTGACCCAGCACATCAATGATATTGTTTGGCTAATTTGTAGGGCTACTCCCTGTTTAGGTTATTGAATCTAGAATTTAACAGCTATGAGGCAGATTTAAGAAAAATGGCGCTGCACCATGATCAGCGTCACTTTGCTTTTGTCCCTTAGCATGTGTGCACTGCATTTAAAATATGGTGCACCCTGGAGCATGGTAGAGGGCAATGGCGTCATTATTGTTTAAACTATTGATGTATTCTGCAGGGGTAGCGCCAAAGTTTTGGTGCTCCTCCTGCAGAGTACATAGGGGCAGGTGTTAAAAGTGCCGAAAAAAATGGCGCAAGGAAAACTCTTAGATTTCATTGCACCATTTTTCGGCCCTTCTGATGGGGGAACTGGGCCAAAAGATTTTTTTACTCAGTTTAAGGCATAGTCCTGCCAAGGAATATGCTACAGCAAGTTTTAGAAATGATAGTTGCTATATGTGGAGCCATAACCTGTGTTGAGCCAGCATATTAACATGGTTTGTGAAAAACGAGAGTGTAGTTTTCCTTCAACTATCCACACTCCTATTAGCCTGAAATGATTGCTGTCAAGCTCTTTCCAAAATGCCAAGGTGTGATATGCTAAAACCGCAAATTATGTGGTTCAGGGTTATCCTACGGTCATAATGAGTATTCTAGCTTTTGACGTGCCTTGACAGACAATTATTTTCTTTTAAACAAAGCTAATGAGTTCCAGACCGCGAAACTAGGAGAAAACAGATTTCACTTCTGTGGCTTGGCATAGCCAAACCGAGCTCCAGTCTAATTAAGGACAGGAGGTGTGGACCTCCTAACCGCCAACTACCTATGAAAAGCACTTGCCACATAACGTCTAGCTTGACATACCTATTTTACGAAATGAGGATGACGTCATGCAAAAAGTGGTCAGGTCTTAGATTAAATAATTTTTAAAACAGGAGAAAGAGGCCACCACATATACCCTGTGGAAATAGCCTAACTATAGCATAGTAAACGTGTATTTGTCTAAAACGTACTATTGACCACAACAACAAGCTCAGAATATTTACGAACAAGAGCCATCTTTGAAACTTTATGAAATAGTTTACTTTTATTTTAATGCATGTGTCCATAGACATTGTATTTCTTCTGTTAGACGCATAGCATTTCTTGACAATTCAAATGTATTTCTGACCTGAATTGTTTATTTTCCGGGTATTAAGGTTCTCACTCAGATGTATTTTTAATGAGAAACGTGTGGGATATTACATATTTTACTCCTATCTCCCTCAAAATATTAAGTAGGTGATTTCTATTTTCACCTTGAATAATGATGAATTGTGATGTAATTGCACATAGATCCATAAGATTTCTGGTTACTTCTCTGGTGAACTGCAATCTCTTTCATACCTATCTTGGTTACATGGTCTTGTTTTCTTCTCGAAAAAAGACCACACTTCACATTTTACCTATGCACACCTCTTGTGTCTGGCACCAGGAAGCAACATCATTCATATCTGGTATCATCTGCGGAGCAACCATGGAATAATATCTCTTATCGTCTTAGCTACTGGGCCTTCCCCCCCCAGTGCTGAGCCCTTTTTGTGGCTGTTGGGGTAGTTTGCGCTTAGGCTTTCATAACTTTTTGTCCACATAAGCTATCCACGCCAAATTTACGTCCTTTTTTTCCAACATCCTAGGGATTCTAAGGGTACCCAGAGTTTCTGGGTTCCCCTGGAGGAGACCAAGAAATTAGCCAAAATACACCTAAAGTTTAGTTTTCTTCTAAAAAATTGGAAAAAAGGGCTGACGAAGAAGGCTTGTGGTTTTTTCCCCTGAAAATGGCACCAACATAGGGTTTGCGGTGCTAAAATCACCATCTTCACAGCTTTCAGGAACAGGCAGAGTTGAATCAGTAAACCACATTTTTCAACCCAATTTTGGCATTTTACTGGGACATACTTAATTTTTACTATTTTTGGTTCTTTCGGCCCCCTTCCAGTTAGTGACAGGAATGGGTGTGAAACCAATACCGAATCCCGGAAAGCTAAGCATTTTTGAAAGGTAGACAAAATTCTTAATTAAGCTAGGGGTCATTGTGTAGATACTACAAGTTTTTCCTACAGAAAATAACAGCTGAATTAAAAAAATATTGAAATTGAGCTGAAAAAAACAGCTATTTTTCTCCACGTTTTACTCTGCAATGTCAGATTTTTTAAAGCAATATACTGTTACTTGTGCTGGACTCTTCTGGTTGCAGGGATATATAGGGCTTGTAGGTTCATCAAGACCCCTAGGTACCCAGAGCTGCACCTTGCAATGGTTTTTCATTCTATTCCGGGAATGCAGCAATTCATTTGCTGAAGTATAAAGAGTGAAAAATAGGTATCAAGAAAACCTTTGTATTTCTAAAATGGCCACAAGATAAGGTGTTCAGAAGCAGTGGTTATTTGCACATCTCTGAATTCCGGGGTGCCCATACTAGCATGTAAATTACATGCCATATTTCAAATAGACGTCTTTTTTACACACTGTCTTACATTTGGAAGTAAAAAATGGAGAGAAAGACAAGGGTCAAGAACACTTGTTGTGCTATTCTGTGTTCCCCCAAGTCTCCCAATAAAAATGGTACCTCACTTGCATGGGTAGGCCTAATGCTTGCGACAGGAAAGGCAATATGGACACATCACTTTTTTACACTGAAATCTGACGTGTTTTTTGCAAAGTGCCTAGCTGTAGATTTTGGCCACTAGCTCAGCCGGCACCTAGGGAAACCTACCAAACCTGTGCATTTTTTAAAACTAGACACCTAGGGGAATCCAGGAAAGGCTGACTTCTGGGGCTCTCACCAGGTTCTGTACCTAGAATCCTTTGCAAACCTCAAAATGTGGCCAAACAAACACTTTTTCCTCACATTATGGTGACAGAAAGTTCTGAAATCTCGGAGGAGCCACAAGTTTACTTCCACCCAGCAATCCCCCAAGTCTTCCGATAAAAATGGTACCTCACTTGTGTGGGTAGGCCTAGTGCCCGTGACAGGAATAGATCACACAATGGTCAATGTTGGTCCTTACATGAGACAACTGTTGATCCTGGGGTGATCCATTCCTGACGCAGGCACTAGGTATAGGCACTCAAGTGGGGTAGCTTTTTATCAGGACAGGTGAGGAATCACTGGGTGGCAGGAATTTTTGTTGGATCCCAGCATATTCCTGTAGTTTGTGTGACAGAAATGCAAGAAAAATTTAGTTTTTATTAATCATTTCAGCTTTGCAGGGTATTCTGGGTAACAAAACTTTGGGGAATCTGTGGACTCCCCCGGATGTCTAGTTTCCGTTTGGGTTTAGTATTTTTCCCTATATGGCCACCGAACCCAGGACCAAAAACACAGGTGCCTGCCTTACAAAACCAGTTTGTTTTGTGATAGATAATTCTGATGTCTCCATAATACCATTTGGGAGGTGGAATATGGGGCAGAACTAAATTGGCGAGCTCCCAAGAGAGCACTCTCTATCTGTGCTTGCCGCCACATTTATCTGCTCTCTGGATTGGGCTAACCCACTATTGCCCCGTTGCACAGACTGTGCTTGTGAAGGGACAGCAGGACTGTCCTCATTACCTCCCTCATAATTTACTGGAAGAGGAGTTATCCAATGGGACTTCTCCCAGAGTCTGCGCCATTGTCCTATCCCTCATATGCTGTCTCAGTACATGCTGCCTTAGTCTCTGATCCTATGTCAGAGCTGTCCTCTATAACCCGAGTGACGGTGTCAGCAGCAGTCATCCATCTAGATGCCATCTCTGCTATTAGTTAAACTGTTGCTCTAAAACACAAGCCTACGTAGAAAGTCACAAAATTGCTGGTATGTGTGCAATACGTGCAACAGTAGAGGCCACCTTACCTGCGCTTCGTCCCTCAATCAGCACGTTCTTTCAAGACACTCAAAAAAACACCTTGTCACATACCATTCGTCACAGTCTTTAGCACCTCCTGCACCCAGTCCGACAATCATTATTGGTGCTCCCACTCCCAAGTCCTCCTCAGATTCCCTCTTTACCATCCAGCAAAAGTGCCTTTCATCTCTCCATAGCTGCTCCCCCCATCCCGCACATACATTTCATTTGCATTATAGCGCAGGTAATGGCTGACTTTACTAATGTACTCAGATATTTACATAAAATACAGATTTGCTCTTTGCAGTAGGCATATAAACCTTTGGCACTTCTTTATGGCATTAAAAGTGCCACTAGACAAAAGTCTGATTCTTTTGTAACAGAAACATAATCACAAGACTTACTTGACTTTTTTTATTGCTGCCCAAAAGTTACAGTTGAAATGTGTCAGTTGAAGTATGTGCATTGCTTTGAAGACGCAATCTGCAACTGCAAAACAACTGGTGGCAATAATATATATATATATATATATATATATATATATATATGTGCCTGGAGTGGTAAATGGTTTTTGTCATTTTACTGCTCAGCAAGGTTGACACTGTGTTAAACCTCTGGTTAAAGACTTTGCTGTACAAATGGTAAAAGACTTTGTCAATATCTGGCTCGGCGTGGATAGCACTGTGCTGATCCTATGCTTAAAAACGTTGCAGGATAAACAGACATTTGAGGTGAGCAAATCTAGAGTGCCGCTGGTGTTGCAGGGCGCTCCTTACTAGAGCAGCCCTCCACCTAAACTTGGGAACTACCCAGAGTTCTCTATTCTTTTTTGCATAATTTATGCTTCACTCTAACCCTGAAAGGGATTTGTTTTGCTATATATATACATATATATGTATACATATATATATATATATATATATATATATATATATATATATATATATATATATATATATATATATATATATATAGCTAGATTTATCTATATAGATATAGATCTATATATATATATATATATATATATATATATATATATAGAGATATATAGATCTATATTTTTTTCAGTAGTTGTAGGGTTTCCTTGGGGGCCGAAATGGCCCCCAGGGAAACCCTACAACAACCCCCCACAGGCGATCCCCTGTCAAATTCTTTATTTTCTTATTTAAAAAAAATTAAAAATACCCCCGGGGGAACTCAGATCGAGCGTGATCGTGCCCCCCAGGGGACACCTACCTCAATATAAAAAAAATATGTCAGGGGGGCTGGCCTGTTTTCCCAGGGGGCCGACCCCCCCCCCCCCCAAGTGAAATCCCTGGTGTCTAGTGGTGTTTGATCAGTGAACAAAGACTTCAAAACGTGCTTTATCATAGCTCCTCCAACAGCCTTGACATAAGCATTGCATGGAGGTTTACCTTTTAGTAGCATGCATCTCACTTACGACTTACCACAAGGATAGCAGAGGAGGATGTAGCAATCAGGAATTTGTACTTTCCACAATTGTCATTTCTCACAGTCGAGTTAACACCCTAGGAAGGCAATCCCAGCTCAGCAATATGTTTCCTGCCCAGAAACTTGTTGCTCAAAAAGAAATATATCCTGCCTAGAGCTGGAAGACCCCGTGAGTAATGCTGACTGCAGACAGGAATTGCAAGGACTCAACTCTGCCCCAATAAAGTATTTACTGTGCAGAAGCTAATTTGAAAAAGAACATCCACACACCAAAGACCAGATAAACCTATGTATTGACAGCATACACTATATGACAACTTTTGGCCCAGGATTCAGCTTCCCTCAACTTCTGAGTATGTCCTCACATGCATGCACGATGCATACTGTTGAGACTTGCAATGGTGGCTCCTGTTTAGCCTAGGAAGGATCTGGAAAGGGCGAACAACCAGAACCCCTACAAACCAAACACACACACTCCTCATTCATCATGTTCTACTGCCTGCCTTATTAAACAGTATTCCAACCAAGAATTGTTGACAGAAACCTGTTTCACAAACTAATGAACCACAACCTTCCCTAACAACACAATCAGCATGCCATGCACTGCCTCCAACAAAAAGTAATCCATAATTCTACATGACCATGTTTTTTGTATCAAGAACAGTGTTCTTTCAATTAATTTAGTCTCACTGTCTGTCTCTTCCCACTCTCTGCACCCATGTCAGTCACATGCCATCTTATTTACAGATCCCAATGAGTCAGCTTAGTCTTCCAACCATCTCACTTCAGCTTCAATCAACTACCCTAACAGTATCTTCTTTGTTGGCTTCAGTCTTACTAGTTCGATAGCTATGAAAATCACATTCCTTCATGCCCACCTTCACTGGCAGTTTCCCTTCTGCCCTGAGTCATGGTTAGTCTCTGTAGAGAATTTCTTGACGTACTCTTGACTGACAAGAACAACAAGATGTACTCATATGCTGGTGCTTTTCAGCTGCTCTTGAAACTCTCATACGAAAGTGCCATGAAACAAGTTACAATATGACTTTTCACCAGTGATGCCTGGGTCTCAAAAACTCCTTGGACCTCATTTACCTAAGAATGGAGATAACCGTGATTGCCAACAAGTAAGATAATATCTCATGGCAATGACATTTGACAGATTAGAAAGAATAGAAAGATTGAATACCGTCAAATGTATAGGCGGATTCGATTTTACCAGTGTCCTTAACTTCAAGAAATACAGCTAAGAGGACTTTCACAGCCTAGTTCTAGCTCATTCATTTACACAGAACCAAGCCACAAGACTCCCACGTGATGCTGTTATAATGCTTCCTCCCAATCATTAGGTGCCAAGAAAGTGTACCCTGATGTGACCCATGCTTCACCAAATCCACCAACTCCTAACACGGAACTGTATCACTTTCAAGATACACTTTGTCACCACAAAAGCTGTAGAATCCAACACACCTCCGATCATAACCGACAGGATTTCCTATGGTCAATGTAACACACGTAGCTTTGACAGCAGCAGGTTTGTATCCAAAAAGCGCATGATGGGAAGTCAGAGGAAGCCAGGTCTTCTCTTGGTATGCACCAAGCTTTGAAAAAACATACCATCTCAACAAAATGCCAACTTTCACCATCACACCTCCTCTTCATGAGGAAGCTGAAAACACACTGGAAATAGTTCCTCATCAATATACTTCTCTCGCACCTTCCACACTAATATGCCTACTGAAGTGTCCCTTGATAGGCAAGCAAGTTTTACCTCCTCTTGTTGAATCTCACCCCGTCTCTTGGAAAGTATGTTACTGCTTTCCAGCTTTAAAAGCATCTCTACCGAAATACATAATATTAAACCAATTACTGCTTTCCAGCTTTAAATGCATCTCTACCAAAATACATAATATTAAAGCAATCACTCGCAATTGCTAATTTTATGAACAAATGTACTTATCAGTGATTCAAGGGCTTCGTTTGACAAAAAAAGCCCTGAAAGTGTTTCGATTTCTTTTGTTAGCGATTATGCAATAATGACACGTTCTGGGCCTCTCCAAAGAGAATATTCAGGAAGCCTATAATAGAATGCCGGAGTCTTTTCTTTGGGGTTCTCGCATTACACACAGATGCACCATCACTTGGATGAAACAGTCAAAATGTACACATTATTTTTTACAGTCAAAAACATCTTGGAAAAAAAATGAGAAGCACGTCACTGAGATGCTGGTTTAGCACTATTCAAGAAAATGTTTGTCGAAATATTCTTTAATTGGCATTTCAAACAAAAAATATCCTCTCAAAAAAGCAATACGTACTATATTTTTGCAAACGTCTCTTTGAAAAAATAGGAAAACGTACAGCTAAAAAAGAACAAAACAAAGCCCCTAAAGGGTTGTCAAAACGCAAAAAGAATAAAAAAAGAATAAGTTCATGGAAATCATATTTTTGTCAGGGATATTAATGCATATCATTGTCTTTGAATAATACAGTCTTTCAATATAAATGGAATACCAGGTTAGACACAAAACTGTGGTTAGACGTACAGTTACTTCCAGGACTTCCAGGGATATCTGTGTCTTGCTGAGCATCATCCACGCCCTTTCCTGACGTCATTCTGTCCTTGTCAAATGTATGATCTCTTCAGGTCCTCACTTCCTTGTACTACGCACTTATGGAAGTGAAAGGGTGAAAGGCAAATTTGTGGAACGATGGCACTGAGGTGTATGGCGAAGGTATGGGGGGTGCCAAATATTCTCGAGGCAGACAACGACTCCGCCTACGTGGTCTATATCTTAGTGGTCTGCTTCAGTGGTCCGGTGCACTTGCAGTGTTATCTCAGCCACACCTCCTCTCTTCACATATCCTCACTGCTACCTATCCACTACAAGCAGAACGTGCTTTCCATCTAACCTGAGTTTTTTTTTACATGTACTTGCAAAATGTATTTTCTTCACATGGAACTTTATAGAAAAGGGTCCTGTATGTTGTTGGAGTAGAGAAATTTAGACTCTATCCTTTATGTGTTGCCATTGTGTAATTTTACATTTATTTTTGACATTATATTTACCAGTGCCTTAAATAATAACGTTGTGTATGTACATTTAAACACACTAAAGAAATGTAAGCAATGAGAAAATGAAGCTTTATAAACATTCACACTAATGATCATTTAAATTGCTTTCATGTACTCATTATTTATGTTCACATTTCCATTTTAAGTTGTATTTGCAGAAGTAACATGCATTTCTTTTGCTCGTGTTTGAATCTATTTTGAAGGTTATATGTGTGCATGTATCATCATATATTATGTTTTAAAGTTAGCCTGACTAAAGGCCTTAATTTTGAAATGTATTTTGCTTGGTTAAAGTGTGCTGTGTTTTACAGGTAAGCTTTGAAGGTTGCATTAGCTAGGCATGAGAAGAGAAATCCTGGCAAGAAATGTAAAGAGCTAATGAGCAGATAAAGTCTTCCATTTACCTTGGAACGGAGGCTGCTCAAGGTTGTAGTAACTTTCCAAGTTCTGTTGGATGGGAAATTCAGGTGATGTTGCAAATGCACACCCCAGGAAGAGAAATTATTGTATCCTCTTGAGCTGGGAAGAGATACAATTATTACTGAAGGGTCAGTTTGTTTTAATTCATGTTCAAGCTGTTAGAAATTAAAGCAGTTTCTTTAGATTTTGAGGAATACGGACCTATACGCTTCCTTTATCCTTTCAAGTGTGAAGCTTTATACTAAACACCTGTTTCTTTTTCTGGAAGACTTCTACTGGAGCCTTCACTATGCTGATAACTTGCATTTCCAAATTTTCCCTAAAACTGAATTCCAACCATTCTCATTCTTTATTTAGAACTCTAATTAGATGACTATAGAATCATTTCATGTTTAGGAGAGAGAATGGGAGTTTCTGTTTGGAACATCTATTTCTAATTCTTAGTTGCTGTATTGCAGTGGCTGATATTGCTTTGTATCTTATCCTACTGAGGCTGAACCAAATACGATATTTCAGCTTGCCAGCTGTAATGTTGTATCTTTATAATATTCTCATGATATGAATATTTATTGGACTGATTATTGGTTGGAAATAAAAATTACTTAACTTCAGTTACCATTTCCTGGTCCTTATTGTGTAGCCAAATGGGCTTGACAAAAATTGAATTGTTTTATTATTTCTAACTTCCTCAGTGTCTCAGTCAACTTAAAAAGATCCATGAGATGAGAGATTGTGAATCACACACCTGCATACTCTAATTATATATCTTGTGATTGGAAATTGAGTTTTTGTTTAGAACTAAGTGCTCCACTAATTCCTGCTCTTTCAGTGGGAGGAGTGAGTACTGTTAGCGTGTCTGACCTTAATAAATAAACTTACAACAGGATGCAAATAGGTCGATAAACCTTTTGACTTGCAATTAAGATGTTCTTACCATAGCTCCAGTACATGGAGATCAATAATCAATCATCGATACACAATATCAATAATCAAAAACAATCAATAACAGAAATAATCAATAGTCAGTCATTATCCCGCACCATGACCTTTCAGTCATAAATAACCACACCTTTTAGTAAAAGTTAGAATATTTCTCTATATTAACAATGGTAAGGTCATGTAGATTAATCTCAAAATCAAATGAAACACATACAGAAACAATAATGGCTGTCCAAAGCGGCGGAAGAAATGTAATCTAATCAAAGTTTGAACTACAACACATTCTAAGGTTATAGTGCAAATTAATAGCAAAGTCAACTGCATCAGAGTTATCACATACATTCAAATTCAGCAGAGAAATTCATCAAGCCTTATTCCCTATTAGCATAATTTCATTAGTGAGGATCCTTAACTAACACCAGATTAGCATCAGCATGTTGGGCTTCATGCAAAACAATTTAGTAACACAAATTTGGAAAAACATCTAACTATGGCTGTATCAAAACAGTGCAGCTGGTACCTACAAAGGAAAATCAAATGCATAATAACCAACAGTCTAATTCATAATACCTAGCCTCAATGTGGATCAGCAAGCAGAGTCAGTCTTCGTGCTCAGGACATTAGTTGATCAGCAAGGCATCAGGATTCAGCATAAAATTTCAGAAAACGCAAAGTCTTCAAGCAATAAAGTTAAGCATGTCTCTTGTCAGGACGCAAAATGGGTAAGAATGAGCTATCCCTTTCATGTGCAGTTCTGTTAAATTGAAACTAGTAAAACTACTTCCCAAATCCCCATTGGTCAATTAATCACATGTTCACACTTTGTCCAATAAAACTAAAACTCCAAATCTATGAATTCTACCATCACTCGGATCACATGTCGTTGATTGGCTGTCCTGCAATGCCCTCATCAGCCGGCTTGTCAGGTAACAATATTGTGGCAGCTTCTACTCCATTCAGTATCTCCATTGTTCTCCTCCTGAGAAAGTCAGTCTCACACACATTACACACAAAACGTTACATTAGCAAGAACAGCATCTTCTAGCAGTTGGTTCTCTTGGGAAACGATTCTCAGCCATGAGCAGATTTAAACAATGCAAATGGAAAATCACAACTCTAACTCTAGGATAGCCATTTATTAAACATTAGGAAATACAGCTTTGACATGAGACCTGGCAAGTAGGCCAAGATCTTCGCTAAATTAAGGCCTACAATTAACAAAGCTAAAACATAATGCCTAACCCTCTAATATGACATAGTCCTACCTTACTCAAACATATATTCAACGTTTCACAGCATTAGACTATTAATAAGTACACTTCATGAACATTGGCGGCCACTCATTGTAATCAAATTTTCAAAAATGTGCATTATTTTTCTACTATATTATATTTTTAACACAAACCCCTTATTCAGAATACATGAACACTAGTTAATAATTTTGATTAAAACACCTGCGCTAGCAGTACCTCTGATTCTGCCCACATATGTGTTTATCGTGCAAGTCCACAGACTGCAGGAATGTCTGAACCACAATAAGATGTGCTGGATACGTCGATATCCTGCTGTTTTTATTTCATCATTAAGTACAGAATTGCTGTTATGTGCAATTCATGTCATGTTTTTATTTGACCCAGGCATCCCTGGTGGAGGGCAGCTCAGAGTGGCTAGTCATAGATACAAAAACTAGCAGACAATTTGGTGCTTTAGGTGTGAGCAGTGGGCCCTCTGACTCAACCACTACAGAGACTGCTGCACTTGCCATGCAATCACCCCCTCCTCCCACTGGTAAAGCCAATGCTCCCCCTCCACTGCCTAATCATGCTATTTGACTGAAGAGCAGCATAGATGTGACAAAATCTGGTATTGTGTGTTAAGATGCATCAGTTCACCCACCCAATACACCTTATGTAGTATCGGGCTCAGATTATAACTGCAGTTTTTATACGTGGAAGTTCTTACTATATCAGGTTTTACAGTACCTTGACATTTGGTGACAAATGAAGTATCTCACTGGAAAAAAAATATTTTCCCTTTTTCCCTTTTCTGCATGCATTTCATACCGACCAGGAGGCTTTGTATTTGTTCCATGAAGGAATGTTGATCTTCATTCCCTCCCTCTTTGACACTCCAGGACAGTTTAGAGGACCAGCAGGACCAGACTGGGGGACCAAAAGTAGCCCTCGCAAACATACTGAAACCTCCCCCATTCCCTTCATATCCTTATGCTCTCCCTCACTTTACATCCATCTATTCTCACTCTCTCATTCTCTCCTCTCTCTGTTCACTTTCTCTCAACCTCCACCTCTTCTTTCTTTTCTACCTCCCTCTTGAAGGCCCCCTGTGCCTGCTGCAATTAACCTTAGGAAGCAGGAGAAAGTGCCAGCGGTTCCAGGCAAGGGTGTAACAGAGACCCCCGCAGTCCCCGTGGTGGGGTGGGGGAGCACTGAGTTCTAGGGGCCCCCCCAGCACAGCACCTGGCATGTGTAAGTCCGGAGGGGGGCCCTCTCCATGTTCTGTTGCGTCCTTCCAGTTTTGTTACACCACTGGTACCAGGAGCAGCCTTTGGCTTTCATGATTTATTTGAAAGGTTGTAGTGTCGAGATTGAGACTATGACACATGCCTATCATTCTCGGCCACCCTCTTTGCATGCATGCACACACCAGAGAGCCCTGCTTGCTCAATATTGCTGGGAAACCAGGAGTGGATAGTCATGGCCATTTTATCCAAGGAGAAGGCAGTATACATGTATGCTACTGCCGAGTGGAGGTTGAGAGGCAGAGAGAAGCCCTGGGGGTGGCAGTTTTCCTAATCCCTTCCACTAGCGAACCCTTCAGATTTTGTCAGAAACTGTCAGAGTCACTTTCATGTGAAACCTTGGCATTTCACATCTACATCAGCATTAAACACTTAGCCTCGCTTTTAAATTGTCGGTAACTGTGGTAATTGCCTGTTTCTGCTCTGTATCTCTAATAACACTGAACTTACTCTTTACAGATAACGTGCATGTCTACCTGTCTGGAGTCACAAAGGAGAAAAATTGCTAGACTGAGATGAGCACGGAGAAGTGTCTTGATGTTAATTTACAAAAAGCTGGGACACACTCTAGGAAGAAGTTGGAGGGAAGCCAGTGAAGTGAACTCAATGTATACATTTGCATCGGAGGTTTGATTCCCTTTGTGCAGAGTTCTCTGCTATGGAAATCCCCACACAGGAGGAAGATTTGTCTTTTAGGAAAAGAGACGTGGAAATTCCCCAAAATACTTTTGGAAACTTGCACCTGACACCTCTTTCCAGACATACTTTAAGAGGTTTTGTTTTTAGTAAATAGGACCTGGGCCATTTTCTTCCAGCACTTGGACATAGTTGAGCGTTTTACTTGGAGCTCCCATGGTGTCCATAGTGAGTTTAGCCATGAAAACATCTGATACAAATAATGTTGGAGGTACTGTCATAAATCTCCACTTCGATATAGTTTTCATTAGCAGATAAGAAGGAGGGAATGTGGGTCTAATAGTGAAGTTAGCAGAGTCTCCACTTCCAGAAACATGGTGGATCCCCTGTGTCGAAAATGAAATGAAGAAACTTGTGGTGGGTGGGGAGTGTGTAGAGATAAAGAGGGAAAGAGAAAGTGGAAGAGAGACATAAAGAGCAGGATTTGGGGAGAATAGGAAAAAAGAGGGACATAGAGAAAGCGGTGAGAGAGACAACTATACGTAAACAGGTAGGTTGTTATAGAAAGATGAAATTAGGGCTGTACAGTTGGATATAGGGACAGGAGAGCATAGATATGAGATGATAAAGTGAGAGATAAAGTGTGTCAAAGAGACAGAGAGAGAAATGGATGAAGTAAAAAAGTGTGAGATAAGGAGCTGAAGGGGAAAAAGAAAGTCATAGAGGGAAATAACAAGGCTTAGGCAGACACAGAAGAAGAGAAAATGAGGGAGGGAGACACAGTGAGATAGTCAGATATTCTGAGAGAGTGCGAGGGAAAGGCAGATGAAGAGAAAGGTCCAGAGAGAGAGAGCGAGAGCGAGGCAGAGAGAAAGAGAGCTAATGGAAGATCTCACATATGCATGCTTGTATGCATCCTTTATGGTTTTCTATAGAGCAAAACTATTGAGAGAAGAACTCACAATTCTATTGAAAAGTATCAAAAAAGGATGGGTAGTGTTGTTGCCAGAAGAATCTTTTCTCTATTATGTTCTGTGATTCCTGTGCTACTCCTTATATAGCCTTTCTCTTAAAACCAGCATTATATAAAGTCTAATAGCTGGTAACACACTAAGGGACATATTTATACTCTGTTTGCACCAAATTAGCGTCATTTTTTTAACTCTAATTTGGTGCAAAACTAACTCCATACTTATACTTTGGTGCTAGACCCGTCTATCGCCACATTTATGGCGTTAAAGCAACCTATCTTCCCATAATGAGATGCAAGTTCCCGTGCAAAAAAATACTCTATGGCCTTAACCCCATCTTCATACTACTGTGCAAAAATAGTGCACGGGAGGTAGGATGGGTCAAAAAAATGTTGCAAAGCTTGCTTTGCCCCATTTTTTAACACCTGGGTCAGGGGACCTGTGGGACTATTTCCATGGTGGAACACCATGGCATAAGCCCACAGGTACCCTCCCCAGGGACACCTCCACCCACACCACAGGGACAGCGGGATGGGGACCCCCTCCCAGGTAACTACAGCTAAGTATTTTATTTTATTTTTTAAAGTGCCATAGGGGACCCTGAAAAGGGCCCCCCTACATGACACAGAGTGCAATGGCCATGCCGAGGGGACCCTTGTCCCCTGTGCTGGCCTTTGGGGTGCTGGGCATGACTCCTGTCTTGCCTAAAACAGGTGTCATGTGGCATGGTAGGTTTAGACCATAAAATTACTCTTCCTGAATCCATTAATGGCAAAGTAAAAAAAAAAAGTTGTATTATTAACAACACACCAGGGCTACATGGCTACATGAGATAGAAGGCAAATTGGGATAGTTTTATTGTTAGCACGGCTAGGATGTGTCTGAGTACAATTAAATAGGGGTGCTTCCTATTTTAATATTCTGTCCTGATGATGACCCGCCTGAATTAATTTCTTTGATTGGGGTCGAAACGTCGACATTGTATTAGAAATTGTGGATCGACTTTGAAAAATTCAACAGGCTCACAGTACCTATGGTTATAGGTGCTTATTTGAGACCTGATACTTTTAACCACAGTTTGGTTTTAGTTTTCATGTAAATAGCATTGCTTCACTTATACTAACACATAATTCACACACACTGCGCCGTTATACAGGAGCACCTTGATTACTTTACTTTAAATTGTTGAATTTAAGTTTCCAATAAATGTGATATATTACTCACAAACCTCATCGGTACAGAAAGCTCTTTATGGTACAGCCAGTGTTGTGGAGGTTAATTCATATCCTTCCCCCAGAGGGACCAAAACATTTTTTTATATATTATATAAAATGACTCTAGGCAGGTTAGAGCCATTTTTTTTTTATTCTAATCTGCCTAACGTAATTTTTGGGTGTAAACCCCCTTCTTCCTTACCGCCAGCCCCACCCGACTAAGATCATTTTTTTTTTTACACTAGCCTACCCTTTGCACCGGCTTGCACTATTCCACAAATATGGTGCCCGGCTGGTGCACAGAAATGTTGCAAGCAGGTGCTAAACCTTTTGGTGCAAAACTGCGTTAGTGCAGTTTTGCCCCGAAAAGTATAAATCAGGGCCTAAGTTGTGGACAACAAATTCTTTTATTTTTACCTCTAAGAGCAGAATTATCAAACTATTTGGCAAAAGGCATAAAACAGAACTAGCCATTATATCTGGGCCTACAAATAGGAGACTCACGGGTAGTCTCTGGACAAAAAGTAAAAATAAAGATAGTAATTTACATTTTTGCAGGAGAGAGCGTACTTCGTGCTCACAAACATTCCAAGTTGTACACCTGGAAATCTGTGGCAAGTGCAGGTTGACAGGTTACTTCTGGGAATGGCATTGGATATGTCCCAAGAAGCTTCATTCCCCTGAACGCAATTCTATACAGAGTTGAATTCTGCAATTCTGTAGCACAGAATTCCCCATAGGGCAAAGGTATACCCTTTCTATCATGGAAGAGGAGTTATTCCAGCCCAATGCTGGAGAAAATGTCAACCCATTTACAGCGTGGGAAGAGGTTGAATCGAAGTTTGGGAATGGCCACAAAAATGCTTGTTTGTGGGTGCTGAAAACTTCCAAGGCTAACCCATCATGAAATACGATTTCTCTGCCATTGAATGGGATGTACTGCTGTGGATTTCTCCACACTCGTGGCAGAGAAATCTGCAACATTGAATGCAGTTATGCCTGCCAAGATTTCCTTAGTGAACTTATAGGCAAAAAAAGTACTTTCAGCCATAAACTTATATTATCGGCTGAAATACCGTTGGTCCTATTTACAAAATGTAATTCAGTCATAAACATATGTTTATAACTGAATTTATCTAATTTATTCCTGGTAAGAATTCACAAAGGGATTCCTGGTAAGCGTAAGTCCACTTATACGCGCAGAGACCTCCATAAATAGTGTGGAGTTCCCACTCAAGGTTTGTAAAGGTGGGCATTCCAGGGCGTGGTTACCACTGGAAGCTTGTGAATGTCCACAAACATGGCTATTTGTCATCATTCACATGCGCCTCTCATTCCCCTTTCTACCCACTCGATCCAAGTACTGGCATAAATGATTTTTTTAGGTTGGGAAGGGGAATGGATTATTCACAGATTAAGTGGTCGTGTAGGTCTTTCTCAGGGTATTTTCTCCCGTGTAGAGTTCTTTCGTATGGTGATCTCTGCACAGCGACATTGGGATCCTGCTGGAATGTAACATGTCTTTCCCAGACGTATGTCTGGAAACCTGCACCTGGAACATCTTTCCACGCCCACACCAAAGTATGATTCTGAAGTTCAGAAAGCAGGAAAAGTAAAAGCAGGCGGGGCAGGGAGCTCCTACATTCTTTATGGATTGGGCCCTCACTCTTTGCAAGAATGCCATGGAAAACAGCAACTGAAATCAAATAAATGCTTTGCTCTAGAGTTGATGTAAAAAGGAATCTGCAGTAACAATATTAATATTATAAACATTGTGACTGTAAAAATCATCTAATTTACAAAGGAACCCATAGAGTTCTTATACACATTTTGCACTTAGATTTTAATGAGCAGCTAAGTCATTTTAACGTGATTATTGTCCTCAAGAAAGAACACACTCAATTTAAACAGCCCCTTTCTGCTAGACACTTACACATTTTCTGGATTTCTCTTTGGTCAGGCAAATAACTTGCTAATTTCCAAAGATGATTTTGTTCGAAAAAACAGCACATAGTAGTCAATGTAGTACATTTCGTATTTCCAGTTCACGGTTTGTGCAATGATGTAGTCCTGGTGGGTTGCTTTCACGCTGATTCAGAGGTAGAAAACAATGGTCTCCGTGGGAGGTTCTAATTAATTCTTAAACTGCGCAGCGGGGCTATTGTGCGAGATAAGACAAATATGGCAGACTTTTCAGGACTTCCATCTTCCTTTGTACCTCCTCTCACTTTCGCTTAGGAAAAGGATATTTTTACGAGTTTTATTTTTGGCGTGCGTTGAATGATATATTTGAAAACATTATGGCCCTCATTCTGACCTTGGCGGGCGGCGGAGGCCGCCCGCCAAAGTCCCGCCGTCAGGTTACCGTTCCGCGGTCGAAAGACCGCGGCGGTAATTCTGACTTTCCCGCTGGGCTGGCGGGCGGTCGCCTTCAGACCGCCAGCCAGCCCAGCGGGAAAGAGGCTTCCACGATGAAGCCGGCTCGGAATCGAGCCGGCGGAGTGGAAGCTGTGCGAGGGGTGCAGTTGCACCCGTCGCGTATTTCACTGTCTGCGCAGCAGACAGTGAAATACATGTAGGGGCCCTCTTACGGGGGCCCCTGCAATGCCCATGCCAGTGGCATGGGCACTGCAGGGGCCCCCAGGGGCCCCGCGACCCCCCCTACCGCCATCCGGATCTCGGCGGTCCGACCGCCGGGATCTGGATGGCGGTAGGGGGGGTCGGAATCCCCGCGGCGGTGCAGCAAGCTGCGCCGCCGCGGAGGATTCAATGGGGCCGCGGTACACTGGCGGGACCCCGCCAGTGGTGCCGGTCCGACCGCGGCTTTACCGCCGCGGTCGGAATCCCCATTGGAGCACCGCCGGCCTGTCGGCGGTGCTCCCGCGGTCCTCCGCCCTGGCGGTCAAAGACCGCCAGGGTCAGAATGACCACCTATATGCTTTGAAGTGCTAGGATTGAAAGCAGGGTGAGGCACTTTAAGAACGGCGTCACTTGACTAATTTCCAATGATCGTAGAGCTGTACCTAAGTTCCTTATTATTCCTTCCATATGGATCTCGACATTTTTGGAGTACTTGAATTCTTGTAAAATCGGGGCTTTATGTTTGTAGCAGTGATTTAGATTGATTCAGCTGTCTTAATGTCTGTTTTTAAAAATGTGGGATGACTTAAGAATGTCTGTTGTGAATGTTAACGTTTAGGAACTCTGGTGAGTATGCCAGTAAAGAAACCAGAAACCAAAGTGTTTTATTTATTTATGTATTAGTTCATTCATTCATTCATGTTTTGTTTATGTGAAGTGCAACGTCTAAGCAACAGTGGCAGTAATAGCAAGAAGCAAGAGGCAAGCCACATAAGCAGATCGAATGCTGTCAGTTCCTAAAGAAATCATCCAAACAGTCCATTCACCTGCTACACTAAGAACCCTTGGTCAGTGATCTTATTTCATGAGGTTTAATGGCAGGTAGGTTTTTAAATCGAAGGTTTATTGAACAGGTTTAGACGTATTCTGACACGATTTTATTGTTTTTAGCAATTGTTACGCTCCAACAGGGATACCTTTTGAAGGTCTGCAAAAATCTGCGCCATGCCATATCTTTTGGAGATACATTAACTATGTCACTGCATTCCTTGGATATTAATTGTATGTGAATGTATTTAATGTGCATCTTCTTAAAATCTGTCATAACCCCTGACCCCTGCCCACAGACACCAATGCTGGATGGAGCCTCTTCTACACACTCTTTTAGACTGGAGCTATGCCTCTTGTTGTGTCCTTCTGTGAGAAACTGGGGTATTAGTTTAGTGAGGAAAGTATCCACCTCAAATAATAACCACAATCCTTGACAGAGTGAAGTACTAAAGTCACTAAATTAACCTGAGGTCAACCCCCTGGTAACTGTGGCACAGGGCAGGCAGGCTTTATTGAGAATCAATTGGTAAAGTATTTATGCAGCACTCAAACAAAAATAAAGTCAAATCACAAAACAAGAAAAATTCCAAAGCAATATAAAAAAAATAGAGTACATTTTATGATTCAAGTCTGGTTTATTTTTTGTATTACAAGATAACACACAAAAGATAAGCCAACATCATAGATCGAATTCGGGCTAAGAGTGTCCATGCATATGTTACAAGGCAGTACATTTGGCAGAAAAATAGGAAATAACTAACAGGTAATATCTAACTGCCTCCTCTCACCCCTCTCCTGTACTCACACACATTCTAAGAGGAGCTATGCAGCTTAGGCTCTGTGAAGATGAACAGGCTAGGTTATTAGGATCACCCTTCGGCATCCATTCATGTACTTGTATGTGAGAGATGTCCAACTTTGCATCCCAAGTGCAACTGTGCTAAGGCTTCTAATTCATGGGAGCCTGCAAAAGAAGGGCATTGAGTTTTGTTATTAAGTGGTTATCACCCTCCTTTAGTAGGAGCCATCTCTTTTCTCTTTAAAGGAGTAAATGTTTTCTGTGTTCCACTCCTCACAGAGGGCTGCATGACCCAGTGTCAGACCTGGAGATATCTGAGGCATTCAGACTCTGGGAGGCCATAGGCTATCTTTACTCACTCAAATGGAACTATCCCGCTTTCGTCAAAGAGGTGTCAGAAATATGATTGGTCTTCCTATAGTTCTATGAAGTCCTAAGTCTGGGGTAGGGTCCTCATAATAGAAAGGATTGAGTCCCATGTCCTATGCGTGCGAGGCAGACAAGGGATTTTATACATTTGTGTACAGCTATCGCATGGTCAATGAAGCACCAGTGTTCCTCTGATTTGCTCTAGTGCCATTCCACAATACAGCAGAGCTGGGTGGCTTGATATTATCTGATGAGGTTGGGGCACAGGGAAGCCATTTTAAATGCATGTTCTGGACACTGATCATTATGAGCTCCCCAGCTACATGATGGCTTCTCTGAATTCTGGGATCAAACAACTCAGATTAATAAACCCTTACTGACCCCAGTGAAGTATTTATTAGAAAATGCACACAGAGAGCACATTAGAGGTGCCCCATGAAAACCTACCAGCTATTAGTGTACTGACTGACTCGTCCTGACCAGTTCAGTTACCACAGATGCGTTTCTGGTCCCTAAAGTGAGAGCCATTGCTCTTGAGGGCCTGAGACAAAGGCCTGCTATGGGCTGAGGTATGACCTCCTCTCCCAGGCAGGATGAACATTCCAGTGAGGGAAATTTCAAAGACCCTGCTACCTTTATAATGTGACCCAGGTCTCTCCAGATGGTGAAGAAGATCAGACCCCCTGTCCTGACCCCACTTTTGATGGCAGCACAGGTGGCAAAATTAGTTAAATTTGAAGGAGTGCCCACTTCATGCCAGTCCCACCCCTAAGGCGGAGGAGCTGAAGTGGACACTACTTTTTAAATTCCTCCATCTTGTTTGGAAGGAATTAGGCCACTAGGCTTAGGGTTATACCCACTTCCTCGCTGAAGAGGTTATAAGAAAAGTGTCACCATCAAGGTGGTCAGCCCATTGGCTACTTCCAGGCACTCCCTGTAATGCCTCTAAATTAAGTAGTTAGGGGGCATCCCTGAACCCTAAAACTCAGATTTTGACAACCTAGGAAGACCCAGAAAAAGAAGGGTTATACCTCTTGAAGGGGAAAAGAAGAAGCAGCTGACTGAGAGCCAGCCCCTCCGGCCTGCCTGCTGACCTCGTAGGATCCTACACAAGAAGCCAACTCATCCAGCCTTAAAAAAAGACTCAAGTTTACAGTGGGCAGCAGACTTGCCCTGCAACAAGAAACTTCAAAGAAAAGACTTTGCAGCTGCTGGAACCCTAGAAACCTGACACCAGATGTGACCACTGCACCTGATGTCCACAACCCGAGGTGAAACCAATCGATGGAGCCAATAAGGGTTCCCAGCTGCCCAGAGCCCCAGTCCAGTGTGGTCTCACCCATCTTGGGCTCTCCTGAGACACCTGCAGCCTCTGCATGCAGGTCACCCCTCCCACAGGCTTGTGGAGAGAGAAAATCCGACAGCTGCAGCAACCACTGCACCTGTGACCCCTGACCCCAGCTGAGGTGGGTCACCAGTGCCAACAATGTCCCCCAGCTCCCAAGAGCTCAAGTCTTCCCTGGGTCCACCCCTGCCTGACTCCCCCACGATGCTTGCAGGATCAACACACCGGACCTCCTGACTGCGAGTGCTCCCGGGCATGAAAACCCAATGCTTAAAGCCACCCTGCATCCATCCACCCTGGAAACAGGAGAAGAGGACCAAAATGTGCACCTACGTCCCCATGCACTTCAAGTCTACTACCAACCTGCTTATTGTCTGTGACTGGCGTCCTAAGCCAGAGCCTGCAGCCTCTCTTCAAGAGGACCAAACTCTGATAGGAACTCATTGGGCAACCAAAGCGTTACTGCACCTCAACACCAGGCTGCTTCAGTGCTGCTCCGCGTGGCCTGTTGGTGTGGTTCTGATCCGTGCCCACTACTTGCCTTAACTCCCTAGGATTGGCTTCGTAAGTCGCTGTTAATACTGTGTTTGCTGAACATTGTTTTTCCTCCCTAGGATAACATTGAAAGAATTCTGAAAATTGCACTGTGTCTACTTCTGAAACTGCAAAGTATTTATGCTTAAAATTACCTGATTACGATGTTCTTAAGTTTGAAATATATATTAAAAGAATAGCTACTTTTCTAAATTGGTCTGGGATTTATTGATTAAGTGTGTGTCTCATGTATTGCTTCTATGAGTACAAAAAATGTTTAGCACTACTCTACGATAAGCCTATCTGCTCGCACACACTACCACAAATAGAGCATTCATCCTAACTACTTTTGCCTCTGTAATCCCAATTAGGGTTCCACTAGACTCGCTGCACAGTGTACTTCATTTAATGCATTATATAGAGAGACAGCTTCCTACAGAATGCCAGGTGACAAAATGTTTGGCTATTGAATCTTCTGAAAGCATTGGTAAAAGCTATCCATAAAATATAAATTTTAGCTCTCTATGTTTTACATATTGTTCAGTTAGGAACCCAAATATGTTGGTCACTCCACAGTCCTTTCTGAAGTCTTCCAATCCTCAAGGTGCTTCAAAGTATTCAAAAGAACTTTCTGCTGATAATTGGTTGGATTGTTTCATGGGACTTTCTTTTGGATAGGACATATATACCTTTCTGACAAGAGACTTGGGGTGCATATAAACACATAATTAGGAATACCATGAGGGCACTGAGCCCGTGAAGATTTATAATGCTTTATGAAATTCATGATCTTTGATTCAGAGGCATCAAATCACATTCATTATTAGAACACTGGAGAGCTGTGAACTTCATTGCAGACAATGGGGCAGAAGCAGCCTATGAAAAACGATATAGGCTTGCTGCTTTTAACATTACAATGTCTTCATCTACACCTCGTACCTCTCTCTCTTTCATCTGCCTCTCTGGTAAATGTAGTTTGGGCAGGAGAAAGAGAGAGGCAGACCCTGCAGACCATTACATACAGGAGCCTTCCCACCTTGCTCCTCCTATAGCTGAACGTGTCACTGGAGTCTCATAAGGAGTGAATGGAAATTAAGCTCAGCACCTTGGTTTCTCTGGCTCAGCTGAACAATGAAAAGCAGTCTGTGCAAGCAAAGGTTGAGAAGCTGAGGAGGTGGGCGGTTCATCTAACCCTGCCTCCTGGGAAGTCTTAGTTTTTAATTAAAACATTCTTTCCCCATGTGTCGGAATGTTCTAATAGCCTAATAGCCTGTCCTAGGGTCTAAACCAGACATTATAACCCCGCTCCCTTATTATAGAAATGCTGGAGTTGGCTTTCATTTTCCTGTGTTAAACGTTTTGTCATTATTTACTGGGGAGTCAGTCCAAATGCTTGTTTCATTATCATGCATTGATCCTTGCTTAGTAGCATTAGAACAGAACAACATTTGGAGATATTTCTCAATAAGAGCTGATTTATCATCTTTC
Source organism: Pleurodeles waltl (assembly GCF_031143425.1). Taxonomy (NCBI): domain Eukaryota; kingdom Metazoa; phylum Chordata; class Amphibia; order Caudata; family Salamandridae; genus Pleurodeles; species Pleurodeles waltl. Next base: position 85,410,952 of record NC_090439.1, read on the forward strand.
ATCAAGCCAATAGATGTACATGCTTAAACCTTCCCAGTTCTTTGCTTGATTCTTAGATCACAAGAACTGTACAATCAAGACAAATAATCATCTTTCTACAAATCAACAAAATGAATAATAAGCTGTAAATAGTAACAATACAAACATCTTGAAACAAATACCTTGACCACTATAACTACAGCACCACAGCTAGTGCAATGGATTAGGCAAAAGGAGGAGGCTAACTATCCAACTCTGAAAGTTTACATTTTCCAAGCACTCAGTCATATATGTAGATAAGCCCTTCAGAGAGTTTGAGAATTAACTTTATTCTCAACAAGATGCCCCTAGCTCTATTCACTTTCCTTCATTCCTGTTACTCTTTCCACAACTAATTTCATAACATTCTATCCTTAACAGTCCTCTAGCCAACTACATACCTAACATTCTCTCTACTCTAAATATCTCCTATCTTTATACAAATGAAAAGTAATACACTAGTTTTAACATGTAGCAAAAATAAATGACAAAATACTAAATAGAAATTCAAACAATATAAACTACTGTAACATTTTAATCTTATTGTGTACTGTTCATGCATAACTTCACCAGAATAATTTACAAGTTTACACACATTTCCTTAACCCTATAGTGATCCATCATCCAATACTACTTCACTTTGCACCGTGCATCACCTTTGCTACCTTGAATTGTCAAGTATATCTATTGTCTCCCTTCCCAACTTTGCTTCCTTTCTGTGTCAAAATTCAATCACCAACTTCCACGTTTGCACTCTTCTCCCTTCTGGTAATGGCATAGTATTTCTTGACTTTTCTTTGTTCTACTGTAACCCATTCTTTGATTGCTTTGCAGGCAACCCATACACAGTTCTCTTCTATTAACCATGCTAGTATTTCATTCCTCTGCTGTTCTCTCTCTTTGAGTGACACAAAAAGGTGATACCCTTGTCATTGAGTGGGGCATTGTTCTATATGCCCATGCCAATTTCTTCAATTCACTCTTCATACAAAGGCCATTAGACAGAGACAGTTGTACATTCTGTATGACTAAGTGGTCAATTGTTTCTTCCAAACAGTTAGCTGGAGACCTGAATATAGCCACTTTTTCATGCACAAGCCCCATCGTAGATATGAATTTAACCATACTTTTGGACACAAATTGCACTAAATTTTCTGAAACTAAGGTGTTAGGACTTCCTTCTTCTATGAAGACCTCTTCTAGGAATTTAATCACATTGTTGTATTTGCCAGTTCCAAGGTTTTAATCACTCACAAACCACTTAGGCCCTCATTCTGACCTTGGCGGTCTTTTCGCAAGACCGCTGAGTTACCGCCGCGGTGAAGACCGCCGACCGCGGCGGTGTGCCGCTGTGCGCATTCTGACCGCTGGGAGCGTTCCGCCGGAAAACCGCCAGCAGCCACACTGGCGGTCGGCGGGAAAGTGGAGACTGGTCAACCTCCACCGCCACGCCAGCAGAACACCACCCACAGAATTACGACCCACATTTCTGTGTGGCGGTCTTCTGTTGGCGGTCTTCTGTTGGCGGTCACGTCCCTATGGCTCCCGTCGCCTCCCGGAGGACCAACGCACAAGGTAAGTTGATCGTCCGTGAGGGGAGGGGGTGGGGGGGTGTTGTGTGATGTGGGCGTGCATGGGGGTGTGCGTGTGAGTGTGTAGAGGGGGTGTGTGAGTGCGTGTATGCGGGCGGGGGGTGCTGCTGTGTCTATGGGTAATGTGTGCTGTTCGGCAGGTGCGCATGTCGGCATGTATGTGTGCGGGTATGTGTCCCCGTTGTGTATGTGTGTGTTGGGGGTGTGTATATGTGCATGTTGGGGGTGTGTGCATGTCGGGGTACATGTATGTGCATGTCGGGGTGGGGGTGGGGAGGGGGTTCGTACCACCTCTGGGGGGTGGCAGGGGGGTGGAGGGTGTGGGGGGAGGACTCGGGTGGGTAGTGGGGGGTGGGGGAGACCCCTATCAGTGCCAGGGAAGGAATTCCCTGGCCCCGATAGTGCTTACCGCCATGGTTCGCACGGCGGTTCCCGCCCGCAAGAAACCGCGGCTGTAGGCAGGGTCATAATACCCTTGGCGGTCTTGGGACGACCGCCGGGCCGGAGTGCGCAAACTCCAGCCCCGCGGTCATGACCGCCGTGGCGGTCGGAGTGGAGAAGTAGCGGTCGGTCGCGGCGGGGACCGCCGCGGTCAGAATGCCATTTTTAATACCGCCGGTCTGTTCGCGGTCCGACCGCCGTCTCTCCGCCGACCGCCAGGGTCAGAATGAGGGCCTTAGTGTGGTAATCAACTAGAATGATAATATACTTGTTTCTGGATCCCAATATAGCTATTGGGCCCAAGCAATCTATTGCCATTCTTTCTCAGGGTTTGAAAGGCAGTTTCATACATTCTAAAAGATGTTGTCTCACTACTTTTTTTATTTGCAACTAGTACTAGTATATCAGGATTTGCACTACATCTCCACTATGCCATCCATCCTAGGCCATACAATGCCTGCTTGTCTCTCTTTTTGGCCATATTCTGCCTTGGTTGACACCTTACATGCTCTTTGAATAATAGAACTATGGAAATGTGCTGGTGGAATTATCTGACGCCTCATCATCAGTTTTTTTCCCCTCATATATGCTTAACTCATCAGTCTGCTTGGAATACACATTTATTTCTCTATCCTAGGATAACTCACGACTCCATTTTATTAGATGCTGAACATTTGTGATCTTAGGTACAGCATCCTATTTTCAATATTAATTAATAAGAAAAACATACTTAACTTCTTTGCGAATAATTGTGAACATCTTTCTGTTATTGATTCTTCATGTGTTTCTATCTTTTCTGTAGGTGTACTTTTTTCTAATACCTTCATACCCAAGTCCTACTGATGATGCCTCCCTGAATATGTTAGAGACAAAATTAGTTACATAGAATCATCTATAAACTGTTCTGTCTTCAAACTTAACTGTCATCCACCTCATATCTAGAATCATAATTACTTCGTTGGCCCTTTTCTGTGGATATCATTGGATATGAAATTATAAACACTACCAGTATCAACCAAAAATGTTACTAATTGACCATCAAGGTGAGTATCACAGTGGGGGTTTTCTACTTCATGTGAAATCTCTTTTTTATCCTCTTTGTTGCAAAGACTTGTTTCACATTATCACCTTCTTACATTGTTCCTACCCTTCCTGGTATGACTGTTTGATCCTCATCTAGGGTCAGTGCTACTTCCTCTTTAATCTCACAGACTTCATCTACTTCACTGATGTCACTTTGTTTTTTGCCATACAAACCTTGGCAAAATATCATTTTTTTCCACAGTTGCAACATATAACATTTCTTTCTGCACACAGTCTACTAGATCCAATATGACCAGGAGCAATATTCGATCTCTCTGATTGTTGACTGTTTGTTTATTTCTATTGTCATTACATTTGAAAGTGCTCATATTTTCTGCTGATGAATTGACACCTTGCTTCACAGATGTCTTCTCTAAGTCACTGGTTCCTTTATTAGATGTGTCTATCTTCACATACATTGGAGTGTGTTCCAACCCTGTGGCCATCTGAAAAGCTTTATCAAATCTCGAGTCTTTGTCCAATAATGTTTCCTTTATTCTCTTGTATTTCAGGCACCTGAAAACTTGAGCCCTTATGACAGAATTACATAGCACACCAGTGACATATGAGACAGTGTCTTCATCTACTTTTTGTGTTTAGGACAAAATATTATGACATTCTAAAACCATACTCGCTTTTGCTGTGAACCAGTAGCCTAATATTTGCAGTGACATTTCCGAAAGATTACTTGGTTGCCCTTCTCCCATTCTCAGTGAAATATGTGGTATTTCTCCATGTAGTCCCCTGGTGTCTATCTCTAAATGATGATGTTTGATTGCCTGTTTCATCATTGCTCCATACTTCTTAACACCAATTGTCAAAATATATGTGAATTTTTTTTTCCAGTGTTTCATTTTAATGATGGGTTACAAGGCAGAGCTAGAAATGTGGGAGGAGGTGCCATGCCTTGGTTTAACATGTTTATAGAATTAGCAAGGTGAATAGAAAACAAATAATTAAAGTAAGAAGTTAGTACAAGAAATTACATGAAGGTACCACTGCAATACATTAAAATCAAAAATGTGTGGTTCGCACAGTAAGATTTTCATAGTATTATGAAGTTATTTGCATTCTTAATTGATGCTAAAACAATTTTGTTGTTGGGAGTCTTTTGTTAGTGAACTGTGCTATGTTTCTCTTTCTAATCGTTTTTTCTGCTGATTAAATATTTTTTGCGAAGGGTCTTTCTTCCAATGGATTCTAGAGAGATTAGTACATAGTGAGAGCTTTATCATTATGAAGGATTAAATACAGTGAGTACACACAGCTGTGTTTGTGTTAGTATCACACTCATGGAAACAACTCCTCTGAAGAGCATGCTAATACTCGTGCAAGTGTCTCTAGTTTGGTGAGATTGTCAATGTGCTCCTGAGAATGGCACATTTTGTGACAACTGGTGAAAACAACTGTTCTTTGATGAGATTGTCAGTGCGTTCATGAAGTTAGTACAAACTGTCGGAATTCTGTTGATTGAGTGTGCCAGTTATTTTTAAAATTGTTCAGCTAAATGACTATGATATGCTTGTAACACTTGCGGGGCTTATTTTGTGATCGCTAATTTTTCAAAATATTGTGATGTGAATTGCCTTGTCTGTATTCATAAATTATTGAAAGTCATACTTGGCATGAAACAATCAGAGCAGTCGGAGTACAATAGATAATCTGTCTTTTACATATGCATCATTCAACATCAATGTACAGGTTCTAAGGCACACACTTGATGGATCAATGTTTTACAATTGTTTTCTTAAGTGCATAGGTTTAGTGCTGTGCTAAAAATAAAGTCAGGTGAGTAGCCCACCTATCCTCTGCAAGAGTGAATTGGAAACGTATATGATATAGTTACCTAGCAATAGTTGAAACATTTGTTCCGGGAGTGGAAGCGTTTTCCCATCTGGCCTGCACACAGCTTGTCTGTCAATTCAATGCATATATAGAACTGCTCCACAGACAGTTGTAGTTTGAAAAGTAACTTTAATCTCAACAGTATGCCTCCAGATTCATTTGCTCTTCTTCATTACTGTTCCTCTTTCCTCAACTCATATCATACCATTCCATACTGAACATTCAACATTTTCCCAGCCCATTACATTGTTCAAATAATTCTCTCCACTCTACACTGTTCCTAAGCATAAGGGATGTAACTCATTGCACAGAATAAACAATGTCCTCATACAGTTTGAGTCCGCACACATCCAGTCACAACTAATAATCCATTTAGAAGGACAGTCTACACTAGCACCGAAAATGCCTGTATCCATCCCAAGTCCACTAGACCCAAAACCTTCAGTCTCTACATTTGTCACTCTGTACTAATGCCATGTACAACTCCAAGACATCAACTTAAGACAAGCAGAATGTGTCTAGTGAAACACATAAAAGGGCAACATTCCTGAAAAGGCAGGAGGGTGCTGTTTCTGAATGCATCTCTGCCAAGGGCTCCAGACAGGAGAACACAGAGAAAGGCAAATTCTTCCAAGAGATATGGACCACTTCCATTAACAGCTATGTCAGGATCTCCTGGGAGGCTAACTTCTTTTTTCTTTCATATGAGAAGTACCCTTTAACTGGGTTTCGTAAAGCACTGGGTATACCTAGTGAGTATCTTGTTACTAGTAACACAGCACTACAGCGTAACCAAACAGTAGATTTAAACTGATTAATCTTGAATAGGTAAAGCCAGGATTTGAAAGACTTTTTAAATTTCAGTAGGAGTCATTAGCCAAACATACAATTTATTTGCAATGGCTAGTAATGAAAAGAACCAACCTCCATTCAAAGTACGTTTCACCTTGAGAATTTGAAGAAGAAATCCCCTTGCTGATCTAAGGCAGCAACAAGGGTTGTACCAATTGAAACACAAAGATTGAAGAGATGGTTCACGGTCATATAGAGTACCGTGTGCAAGATAAAGAGATTTGGAAAGAATGTACTCATTTAAAGCCATTGTGGGGAGGTCAGTAGTGGATTAATGTAATCACCTCACCTCAGACCCATTACCAGCCAGGCTGCAGAGTTCTGCACAAGCTGGGAATGTTTTATGGCATATCAGGAGAAGGTTTAGGACCACTATATCGCAATAGTCCATGAATATAAAGACAAGTTCATTCAGTATCTGAACTTTTTTGTGGAAATGAAAACAGAGGTATGATCAGTTTCAAAATATGCAGATGAGAGAGACAAGAAGAAACATCTGCATTGATTTGAATTGATTTCCTAGACTACTTTGGGAGTCAAAGTTTATATTTATATTTCTTACGCAGAATTTAGGCTTGGACTTCAGGCTGAGAGGATAATGCCAAAAAGTAAAATCACAGAACAGGGATGGACATAGCTATAAATTAATTTGGTCTTGTCATCATTCAGTTTTAATTGCTTGAAACACATTCAGTTTTCAACCATCCAAGTTAATCGTGAAGTTTGGAAGCACACATCCTAGGTTTTGTTTTTTCTTTGCAGTATTATGTAGCACAAACTCATCCCAAAGGTATTGCAGCTCTTTACATGATGACCAGTTACATTACACAGGGACACATTAATTCATTTGTAGGCATGGAGAGATTAAGGGCATGATTTAGAGCTCACAACAGTTATATTCTATGGCATTTACATTTCAGTGGTTTGGATATCCGGCACCGTTGTGACGGAGTAACCTGTCCGCTGAGTTCTAAATCATCCCCTAAGTGATTTGCCCAGAATCACAGGATGTTGAGCTGACACCAACTCAGCTCCCCACTTCAAAGGCTGGCACCAGGTAGAAGCCCTCAGAACAAAACTTCAGATCACTGGTGGACCTGCAAACATTGCAAGTGGAAGGGCTGCATTGTTCCCCAGAGGACTGCTCTGCTGCTTGAGACCTACCTTGTCCCTCAGAGGAATATCCTGTTGCTTGAGTCCTGCCCTGATCTCTGAAAAAGAAAACTGGACTTGCCCATTTTATCCCATGCTACTTGAGTGACTCAAAGGGTCAGTTGGCTGATCTCCGGTTCTGAGCTATAGGGCTGACCTGCTGCACCGGACCTGTTTAGACCTCCAACAGGACATGCCTGAGCCCTGCTGGCCTTTGCTAGAGTGATTCTCTGATTCCCAGGAGGTGCCTCTCCAGGTCCTGGACCCCTGGCTGACATCAGAGTGCACTCTGACAAGAATAGGTGGAATCCTGAAGCTTTGTGCTCTCTGCAACTGTGAATTGTGTTCATTCGGATGAGGATCAGCCACCTGTGACTATCTCCAGTGGGAAGGTGCAGTGAACCCAACTCTTGTGCCGCAGTGACCACCAGTGATGACCAGCAATGCAAGATCTGCACTTCGTGCTAGAGCAACAACAGCCTGCAGTGTTCTCCAATGGTAAGCAGCAGCAACGAACGCTGCAACGCTTGACCAAATCTTCATGTTACAGTGACGACTGTATGTGACACCAGACCTGCTCTTCTCGCTACAGCAATGACTGTTCACAATGCTCTCCTTGTTCCTTGCAGCCTCCTTCACTGCGAACTGAACTCTCCGTGGCATACTTTGACAAGGTAACATTTCAGTGGGAATAACTGGTCCTTGTATCCAGCCTGCACTCCATCGTGGTTGGCCTGCACTTGTGACTTTCCCCCAGTCTAACATGACCAGGCAACTGCAGGTGGTGTTTTGTGTTTTTAGGCACTATACTTACCTAAAACTTTGAAGTGAAATACCTCCAGTTCTACTGATTAGAGTTTTGTCATTCTAGTATTATTTTATTGAATAAAACATTTTCTAAATTGGTTTGAGATTTTTCTTGTGTTGTGTTTTCACTTTATCACTGTTTGTGTGGTGCATAAATACTTTACACTTTACCTTTAAGCTAAGCCTGACTGCTTTTGAGCCAAGCCACCAGAGGGTGAAGCACAGGTAGATTTAGTGAATGTTATGGTTCCCTCTTACAAGGATTGTGCTTGTTGCTTGAGTAGAGTTATTACCCCCTTAAATTAATAACCCAATATCTTACACCTCTTTTGAAATGTGAACATTTGATATGATGGTGAGGCATAAAAAGCTACGAGTTGTCCCACATCAAGTTTAACATGCTATAAAGTAAATTATTATTTCAGGATGGTGAATAGTTCTAACTGTTCGGGACTGTATGCTTCACTGATCATAGTCGTTATGATACTTTCACTTCACAAGCACATTCTTCATTTTCAATCAAAGTAGTCCTCGTTTGGCATATGAATAAATGATAATTGTGAATGTAATTTGTGTCTCTTGATTGTGCATCGTTTAATTCATGATTAAGTTTTGCCTCGTGATGCTTGTGCAGAAATTTGACATTCATTAGGACTTTCCAGTAGGAAAATATTTTTCATATTTCAAAAGAGTTAGTTCATGCTAGTACATTTATAAGATCCATGACTGAAATTCAAAACATGTATCTGACCTTTTATTGAATTTCCAATTGGTATGTCTTTAAATCTGCAACCATTCAATTTAACAAACTAAGGAAACCATGAGATTATATTCTGCACACCCTTACTAAAGGTCGGACAATTAAACAATACATAGCAGTTTAGCAGTAAGCCGAAGGAAACAAGGTGCCAAACGTTTCTATCAAAAATATTGATCCCAAGAAACTAAACAGTTCAAATTTTAAAATCGAAAATAGTTTCAGCACTCACTAAAAAATACCTGCAAAGTTTCATTTACTTTCATCTATGTTCTATTATCATTCATGAAGAGTGAGACAGTGGACACATAGGGGAATATTTATGCTCTGTTTTCACCGGATTTGCATCATTATTTTAATGCAAATCCGGCGCAAACTTAACTCCATCTTTATATTTTGACGCTAGATATGTCTAGCGCCAAAATATTGGAGTTAAAGTCATTTTTTGCTTGTGGAAAAATACCCTGCATCAATGAGATGCAAGGTAGGTGTTCCTGGGCAAAAAAAGACTCAAAGGCCCTAGCACCTTATTTATCCTCACGTGCAAAAATCATGCACGGGAGGAGAAGGGCCTTAAATAATGGCGCTAAGCCTGCTTAGCACCATTATTTAACGCCTGAGTCAGGGCAGGCGTTGGGGGACCATGGAGCCCTTCACTGCCCCCAAGGACACCAATACCCACCCGCACCCATACCTGGAGGACACCTAAGGATGAGGGGACCCATCCCAGGTAAGTCCAGGTTATTATTTTTATTTTATTTTTTTGCAAAGTGCCATGGGCCTAACTTGGGCCCCCCTACATGGCACTGTGTCGCATGGGCATGCCCAGAGGACTTAAGTCCCCTGGGCATGACCATTGGGCCAGGGGGGCATGACTTCTGTCTAGACAGGAGTCATGTCCATGGTGGTTGTGCGTGGAAATGATGACGCTAATCAAGTTAGAGCCATTTTTTTTTTACTCTAACCTGACTAGCTCCATTCTTTTATGCACAACCTCCAGTGTCCCCTATGCCTCCCCCATCCGGTTAGCGTCAATCATTTTGGCGCTAACTGGGCCTTACCGCAGGCTAGCGTCATAGCTTAAATATGACTCCTGGCTGGCATCCAGGAATGGAGCTAGCCGGGGGTATACTTTTTGATGCAAACCTGCGCTAAAGCAGGTTTGTGGCAAAAAGTATACCATCGGCTAGCGCCATTCCTGGATGCCAGCCGGGCGTCATATTTAAGTAAAAGTAAATACGCCTAGCTGGTAATAAACCACAATGTAATATATTAAAATAAGTGACTGAATGGTTTATTACGACACGTGCATTTGGCTTCATGCTACTTCACATTTATTTTGTATGGAGTGAGGTCAATAATTTCGAGTTTAAACTCCTTACTTTATAAGGAAGGCAGGGATAGGTCCTGTGCCCAACTCGGCACAGGCAGCCTATGCCCACTGTGTATATCTGCCATAGGCAGCCACAGGCAGCTGTACAAGGCCTAACAGCTAATAGGGGAAAGCTCTCTAATTTATATTTGCTAGTGGTTCTTAAAGGAACACTTTTTGTTTTCGGGATTTTTTATTTTTTTGAGGGGTGTATTTTGTTTTCCTAGGGCTCGCAGTTATGTTTTACTGTTTTTGAAACTGGCATGCCAATTAGCCACTTAACATAAACCTTTTTTAAATGATGAATTGTCATGTTCCAACGTGATTTCACTCCCAATTTATGTTCTTTCAACCACATGTTGGTATTGAATTGCATGTAGCACAGTCTGGATATGTTGAAGAGTGGATTGTTTTCTTCCTTCCTTTATGTCATTTGTAGGAACTCGTGGCAGAACTTTGCTCACCCATATTCAAACGGCGTACTTAACCCTCTCGCATCTCATGTTAATTCTCACATGCTTGTGCGCCAGATGTCTTGTAATGGTCAAAGTGCAGAAGGAGCAGAGTTCTCTCTAAACCCTGCTCAGTTGCTGGGCACAAAGCTTGCAGGTGGCCCTATTTGCATTCAGCTTTATCTTTCCTATTGATAGATTCTTCTCAGGTTCTGTCATCAACCCAGTGCACCAGTGCACCTTGCAAAGGCCAGGACCTGTTGCCAAACACCACTGAGTGTGGCCAAAGGCAATGTCCTATAAGGGCTGAAGCCTGAGTTGGGATGAGTGCAAGGCCGTGCTGCAGCTTAGGTTCTGTAACTAGCCTCTGCTATGCACAGCTAAATGCCATGCACATTGAGAGTTGGTCACCCGAAGATGTTTGAATGCAGGGTTCTGAGCAAAGGCCAGCCACTGCTGCCAGCCCCTAATGCTCTTGGCTCAAGACCATGCACAGTGGGAACTGTGTGCTCATGGCATGGTGGGTTTGGCATAAGATCTTGTTTTAGTCCAGGCACTGCAGATAACTCCCCATTGCATACCACCAAAGGTGAGGAGGCGCAGGAGTTTTCCAAGTGTGGCCATTTAGGTGAAGGCCATATCCAAAGCCAAGTAGTATAGTCCAAGCACACAAGGGGTTGGCTGCTAGTATTGGGGTACCAAATATGACCACACCCTGAGGCTATCTGTTTGGCTATAAGCCAAACTCCGTGGTAGGATGCACGTGGATGGTTGGAAGATTTGACTGAAGGCCAGGCTCTTGCGCCAACCCCTGCTGAGCACAGCTTTGGGGCTGGCTGCCTGTGGCAGTTTGGACCTGAGGCATTGCTGCAGGCCCGGGATCCACAGTCACCCCTTGTTGCATTCTAAAAATTGCTTTGCACAGCAGGAGATTGCGGCCCAGGGTTACTCGGGTGCAAAGTGTGTGCTCCAAGCCCTTTGTGAAATAGAGGCAGGTTACTCATGGCAGAGAGGGCAGACCACAACAGAACCCCATGTGCATAGCCAAAGGAAATGCACAGCAGGTGTTGGCTGCCCATTGAGGGCTGGCTGCATGGTGTGGTAATTGTCGAGGCCCTGCTGCAAACCTATGGCCAGTCTATGCCCAGCTGAGATAGGCAACTTCCTGTATGCTTGGGACAAGGCCCAGCTGGAATCCAGACCCCGTGGGCAAACCCCACAACAGGTTAGATGCATATCATGGCTGATGTCCAGGCCCTTGGTCAATCCCTGATGTGCATAGCCAAAGAACTTGATCAGCAATGGTTGTTGTCGATGGTGTATGGGCTGGAGGGTCTAGTCAGAGTCCAGGCCCTGTAGCCAACACCTGCTGTGCAACTTCTAAACAATGGATTTTGATGGCAATCATAAAAATCTGTATTTCAGGCATCTTCAGTCCTTCAGTTTTCTCCTCAAGCTATTCATCTGGATTGCCCCTTTCCTGTTCTTCCTATACAGAAACAAAATGTTTTGGTTCCCCCAAAAAAAGGACACAGCAAGAAAATTAAGCTCTCTTCTTTGCAGCAGTGCTCACTTATGGCAAGGGTTGCAATGATCTGTGCATGGAAGGAAAGAACTATTTGAATGTGGAGCAATACAGTCTCAGGAACCAATAAAACCTTTTGAATGGTACAAAATGATCTATTGTTCCTCTGTGCATTCTAGAAATAGGTCTAGGTAGATCAGGCATGCCCCGTTAATAAGGTATCAAAACAAAGTACCACAACTCCAATGAGGACTACTACAGAGGTAGCATTGGAGATGTTACCTGTACTATCCCCAAACATCAGTATTGGTTATGTAACAAATTAAAGTAACAAATTGAAGCCAGTGCTACAACAGAGTGCATTTCTGCTACCAAGAAAAGTGTAAGGGCTAATTGCTACAGAAACACCTAAAACATTCATCAAGCATTGTCTGGAGCACACGTTAGAATTTATAAACATTATAAGTACAATGAACGCTAAGTGGTTATAAAATGTATTCTGACCAAAAGTCCACTGAGAAGTGTTAGACCTGTTAGCCTTAGTGTGGTCTTCACCCAAACCTTTTTCCTTACTCCTCCATTTGTGATAATCTTGTTTTTGTTGGCCTGTAACACGTATTGTGCCACACCCATAAGTAGCCTTTTAAACATGGCTCCGGCCTGCCCCTACAGCCTGTGTGTGCAGTTTTAAACTACCATTTTTACATGGTAAAAAAATCCTTTTGCCTGGCGTAAACAGTCTTTCTTCATTTATATGTCACACCTAGGGTAGGCCCTATGCAGCCTAGAGGGTAGGGTGCACTATATTTAAAAAGTATGACATGAATGTTTACCTTTTGCTTGCCCTGGTAGTAAACAATTATTAAATTAGCTTTTCACTGCTGCTAGGCCTGCCTCTCCCATAATGTTTTATTGGGTTAATTTATTACCCGTAATAAGTGATTCTTTTAATTTGAGAGGAAATAACTAATTTGGTGTATAAAGAATTGTAATTTAAAATCCTCTCTAATGGTAAAGTCATATTTCAAGTCACCATTATGAAAATACTACCTTTAGAAAGTTGGCATGTTCTTGTTCTTAACATTTGGGGGTATATTTATACTTTGTTTGTGCCACATTTGAGTCATTTTTTTAATGCAAATACGGTGCAAACTTAACTCCAGATTTATATCTAGTGTCAAAATAATGGAGTTTGTGCCATTTCTTGATGTGTGAACCCACCTTGTGTCAATGAGATAGAAGGTAGGCGTTCCCATCAAAATAATGATGCGATCCCCATAGCGCAAGGGTGGGAGGCTGAACCAAATAATGACTAAGCTTGCTTAGTGCCATTATTTAACGCCTGGGTCAGACTAGGCATAGGGAGACCTGTGGACCCATTTCCAGGGCTATGCGCTATGGAATGGGCCCACAGGTGCCCATCCCAACCCCCGGAAACACCCCACCCACACCCGCACCAGAGGGACAGCAGAGGATGGGGCACCCCATCCCAGGTAAGTAGGGTAAGTATTGGTAAGTATTTGGAAACAAATGTTTAAGTGCCATTGGGGGCCCTGACATGGGGTCCCCTGCATAGCACTGGGTGCAATGGCCATGCCCAGAGGACACTGGTCCCTTGTGCTGGTCATTGGGGTGGTGGGCATGACTTCTGTCTTTTATGAGACAGGAGTCATATGTTATGGATGGTTGTGCATCAGGAAATGACGCTAAGCTGGTTAGCGACGTATTCTTTTTTGCCGTTAACCAGCCTAGTGGCATTTTTGGATGCTCAACCTCCATCTCCTCTACTGCCACCCCACCTGGCTAGCATTGATTTTTCTACACTATCCCAAGTTTAGCAATGGCTTGCTCCATTACATAAATTTTGCACCCAGCTGGCACTTTGGAATGATGCAAGCCAGTGGTAAACTTTTTGACGCAAAACTGCGTTAGAGCAGTTTTGCACTAAAAAGTATAAATATGCCCCTTAGTGTCTGCTGCCTACATCATGGGTCACATGTCTAGTTGTAGCTGACAGTTAGGGCCACATGGACGACATCCTGTTTTGTGACTCTCAAAACTGCAAGTCTTAGTGATTCGCAATTTGCGAGTTGCAAAACCGGATGTACAACAGTGTCAATGACACTGTCTGTGATTTGCAATGGGGTCCCAAATGACCTACCTCATGAATATTCATGAGGTAGGTCACACTTTGTGACCCCATTGGGAATGGTGGCAAATGGTGGCCTTCTGGTGTCAGAAGACCATCATGTCTGTGACTGCTTTTAAATAAAGCTGTTTTTCTTTTTCTTTAAATGCAGCCCGTTTTCCTTAAAGGAAAACAGAATGCATTTCAAAAACAAAAATGAAAAGTTTTCTTTTCATTTTTCAGAGCAGGCAGTGGTCCATGGGACCTGAATTTTTTTTTTTGCATGCATTCACAAAGGGAAAGGGGTCCCATGGGGACCCCTTCCCTTTTGTGATTGGTTTAGCACCAATTTGAAATTGGTGATAACTGCGATTGTTTTGTCACCGCATTCGTGGTCACAAACAATCATACATACCATTTGGATTCAGTATTTGGAAGGGACGCCCTTGACACACCCCTTCCTAATACAGAATCTCAACAAGTTACTGAATCGCAGTTTGGGCTTTGTACATCCCAAAAAGCATTTTTCAAGTCGCAAACGGGCCGATTCTGCGAATAGGCCCCTTTGCGACTAGAAAAATGCTTCGTACATCTGGCCCTTGGTCTTTATGTATTGCGCCTAGACACTGAAACAAAGGGGAATAGTAGTTGGTAGGAAGGGCCATCTCTGACCTGATGACCGGGAGGAGCTGTAATCTACCCACTTGCACATCATAAAGACTCACAAAGGGTTTTGGCACTAGTCTTTTGTGGCGCCAGACAAGCTGAGGCCAGGGCAAGGACAGAGGAAATTCAAAACATCTCAGGGGCTGGAAACTTCCAGAAGCTTTCCCTACTTCATAGTGGGTACCAGGTATAAATAATGGACAGTCAGATCTAGCTCTTCAGTACGCTTGTGGACCTGTGCAAGGCTAAGAAGGACTGCTGTGCTTCTCTACAAGAAAGTCTTTTCCACTGTAGCCCCACAGCCTGAGTAATAGGATTGGACCTACATTGTGATCCCAGGGACACCAGAGTGACTGCAAGGGCTAGTTGGCTTACCTCCTCATCAGAGCCTCAGGGTCATAAATGGCTCCTACCGTCTTGAACCCAGCACCTGGGCTCTACTTGCTATGTGTCTTGCTCCCCCAAAGTGGTATCACCCCAAACCTGGACCCTTGGAAGTAAGCCTAATGGTGCTTTACTATCCCAGTTGTGGTCCTATAAGCAAAATCGATGCAGCGAAACACATCTCCTCTTAGCTGGTTCAGTACCTCCACAGCTCAACTCATCCTCTACACAGGCCTTCGTATTACAAGCCCCTCAGTAACTGCATTTTGATGATGATGCAAGAGTTCGCATTGCAGCCCCACTGCATCTTCAGCACTGCCAGTGTGCAATGCATCATCAACGCAGGACTTCACATCGATAACTCTTTGTCAATGACATCCTCGATGATGCACTGCAAAAAAAACTTTGTTCCGAGGAAATGAACAAAATTGTAATCTTACCAACTATAAATCACAACCTGAAAAATTGCCACCAAGCCTACTTAGCAAGTTTAGAGAAAAAACCTTTAGAGACCTTTAGTCTGGCCTCCTGCCACATCCCTTGCCGAACCCACCACTAGCTGCCTAGCTCTTCTGCAAAACGCCCTTCAGCTGTGTGCAAAGGCATTGGCCACATGGCCTTTTCAGTAGCCATCGCATGAGTCTAAGCCAATCTTTCTCTATCTCTGTGTTTCTTTATTCCACAATTTATTTTAATAGATGCAGTGATGTCACCAGTAATGTCTGTGGTGATCAGGCATGATGTCATAAGTAATATCACTTGAGATGTCATCAATGACATTATGTATGATGTCATGCACACTGCAAGGGCGTGGCATGAGTTATGGTTTGCACTATCAACTAGAACCGGCAATTTTTTGTGGTTTGTCTTGTTTGAGCCAGAGCCATCATCACTTTCTTGGAGCATCGTGCTGACACTGAGGACTTAATGGCTATGACAGAATACTGAGACAACAGAAACCATTCCTTCCAGTTAGTAATATACCAAATTTGCCACCTTCAAGGATGCCCTTAACGATTTAAGCAAAAGTGTAGTAACACGTTTCAGCACATCGAGTAGATATGTCTGCCTTGGAGGATAGAGAACTATAGCCACAGGCTGGGGCCTTTCCGAACTCATTTAATTTAGAGGGGAGCTTAGATGCTGACATTCATCTACCAGACAACTCTATTCCATATGCAGCAATGACTGTGACACCAAACATCTAGGTAACTGTCCCATTCAAGTACTGTTGGCGAGACCTGATAAGTTTTCCAAAGACCCAACCAAAATTCAAGGGGCAGAGAGAGCACCACAGAGCGATATTTACCGAGAATTTCCTGCTGCCCTCTTCCCTTGCAATGGTGCTTTAAATCCAACGCCTAAACTTTATAAAAAGATTTCACACTTTGGGTGTGTTCTGTATAGTACAGCTATTTGTTGTGTTAAATGCAAGGAGAATGCCTGCATCAAAGAGTACTTATTTTTTGGTGCCGGCCTTAGTCTAACAGTATTGGTAGTTAGTGCTTTGTGATAAAAACCATGGGTGGATGCCCCGGATTGCTGAAGTACGACACATGGAATGCCCCCTTGCCACTAAGTAGTGCAAAGTAATGTAAGGCACAATTTGCACTACTGAAAGAGTGTTTTTCAAGTAGAAAAACTTTGTGCTGGAAAGTACTATAGCAAGAATTAGTGCTGCTTTACCTTGTGTGACTTTGTGGTGCCAGTATGTCTTGATTAATATGTCCACAAACATTCTTACCTCTGTGCTACTGCATTTTACTTGTTGCTCAGCAACCTGTCCTAATGCACAGTCAGATGCAGCATTTCTGATTCTCATCATGGTGGTAAAGCTGCTTTGTGAGAGGTATTCCTGCTAAGAAATATGACTGTAATACATTCTGATTAAAATTCAAAATATTCTTGCTGTAGACGTCCCACCATGGTATCATCAGATAAGGGCTGGTCGAGTTGTGGCAGATTAATAAAGATTTAGGGCCAGATTTAAGAAGGCTCTAGTGCCATCTTGTGCCACATTAGCGTTATTTTCTTGCATGCTTTGCACAGCTTTGTGAACCCTTCTGCCACATTATGCCTGAGCCAGGCATGATGTATGCAAGGGGGGAGTTCTGGCATTAGGAGGCCCAAAAATGTGGTGCAGTGGAATCTATGAGATTCCACTGTGTCATTTCTAGCATCACGTTTAATGTCTGCTCAGGGTAGGTATTAAAGTGAGCTCCCATTGTTTTCAATGGGCCTTCTGTGGGCCTCCTGTCATATTGCAGGATTAGCACCAATATTTTTGGCTCTAATCCTGCAAAGTGACAAAGTAGGGTAAAAATTTGTGATGCTAGTTTTCTAACGTGCGCCATGGTGCACCGTATCACAAATATGACACACACATGCTGGTGATAGGGGGACGCAATGGGGAACAAGAAAAGTGGTGCCATATGCACTGCAGTGGCATCCTTGTTGGAAGAGGAAATAGCTGCATTCATCGATCAGGCCTTGGAAGATGACATTAAGGGTGTCTTACCCAAAGCTGTCCCACACCAAACTATCTGACCTAAACTTAACTATTTGATGCTATGTTGAAACCACATCCGTACTCAGCAGCATGTCAGAGTAAAAGATAAAAATACCCAGGCCTTCATTTCACAAACCATAGAGTGGAGCCCAAGGAACATCCATACTATCTGAACTAATAAACGGTTCAATAATGATTGTTTTGCAAAATCAACATCCAAGAATGTTATCTTGGCCCCCAAAAGGCACTTGGTGTCACTGATTAATAAATTAAAAATAACAGATCACTAAAACAGGAGATAGAGATCTCTTTGAGTGTGTGGGAAATCTGCTTGATTAGTGCAAAGGAGTTGGGAACATAGTGCATCTCACCCTTAACATGCCCATTATATTTGCTGAGCAGAAATACCCTGTTTCGCCAAAAAAGACTCTGGTGCCACTCCTAAATCTATGAACATCAGTTAAACGAATTCCCTAGGATTTCCTTACGTAATCCAAAAACTTGTAAACCTGGGAGGCCAGTTGATGGAATCCTTGTCCTCACTTCCAATTGTGTTGCATACTTGATAGATTTGTGAACCTAGCATCCATTCTGATATCCTTCAACTCAATATAGTTGATGCCCCACAGGATGTTTTTTATTCCAAGGATGCCATGTTTGACCACACATAGTCACAATGGAGAAACAGGCCTGTATATTTTCAATTCTTACACTGTCAACATTTATGTCTCCTTCCATTTGAAGGTCATATGCAGGCTCTGGCATTGCCAATGGTCACTGTCACAGAGAAATATATCAGTCTATCAGCTCAGGAATCTCACTTTGGTGATATATTTAGCGAGGAAGAATCAGAGATTATACAGTACTCCCACCCTGGCAGTATGGTTTCCAAATCACAAGCTTATTCCAAAAGAGCACCATGTTGTTTTGATCCAAGGAAACTAACAAAGCTTTCACTTCCTAAAACAGGCTTACACCAACTATGTATTTTGGCTCATCTGAATTCAAATGTACATATACTGGAGGAGGGAGTGTCTCAGATGTGCGTAGGGCGCAATATTATTCCATAGACACAAGAGGACCAGTCAGATGCAGTAGAAATTTTAAAAAAATAAAGAAGACCCAACATAATTATACAATTGCCAAAAATAGCTATTGACATTATCTCCTTGGAGCAAAAACATAACAGTGCTCTCTGATCATAGTCATTTTTAGTTTATGAATTCTGCACTACTACTGTCTCCTAGACAGACACTCTGGGCACTGTTTTGCAGAGTTTGATTTCACTGTGACCTTTTGCCCAGGATCAAATAATTTGCAACCAGAAACATTAACCCACCAGGATCCCTTAGGTTTAACCTCTACAGCATGCCCACAGCTGGTCATTGCACTACATCAGGTTATTGATACCATTAATATAGATCCTGATCTGAACTCGATTATAAGTGCTTCTACACTTTTAAATGGTAGAACTAGGTCTTAGAGGGTAAAGATCCCATCACCCAGAAAGGATTACAAAAGTAGTGTTTTTACCCATCAAGGTATTGTGAAAAATTACATTCAAGTTGTGTCACAAAAACCGTATTGAAGTTCATCCAGGCACTGAGAAGATCAATTACTCTAACCACATTTCTGGTGGTCTTTGTTACATCAAGATACTTGTACCTCAATTCAACAGTATGATGTATTTTCTCAAGCCATAGCAAATTACTCAAAGCCAAATGATTTACTGCAGCTTCTACCAACCCCAACTCAGCCCTGGGAACAGATAACCTTGACTTCATAACTTCGTTCCCTTCTGTTCAGGGACACTTAGTTATGGATTAGTTGCTGTGGATAGTCTTACCAAATAAACCATTCCCTATGCATGCAAACACTCTCAGTCTCCACCCAATTGACTCAACTATTACTATTTAACTTTGTTCATCTGTACTGTCTACCCACATTCATACTATCTGACTGGAAAACACAGTCCAGTGCACAATTTTGGCAAACATTGTGTTCCATCTAATTATTATCTGCTTTTTCTACCAGACATCATTGTCAGAAAGAAGGCCAAAGGTAATATCTGACTATGAAACAATAGTTATGGCTGGATCTGCTTTGGCTTGTAGAAACAGCATGTATCAATGGATGTCATAAACCTACGATTAGCTCCATTCCATTGTAGTATTGGGTTTCATTCATGCTTTCTACCTTTCTTGACACCATCATATTCTACTATGGTTCCTCTTGTCCATGAAATAATACAGCACATACACCATGCTACAACACAAGTTTCTTGACACCTAAACTTGTCTTATAAAATGCTTCACTGAGAGATTCCTTTGTGCTAGATGCTATAGGATGTTGGTGATCAAGTGTGGATATCCACAAAACACATTGGGGGTCATTACGACCCTGGCGAAAGGCGGAGAACTGGCGGTAAGACCGCCAACAGGCTGGCGGTCTGACCTTGTGGAATTATGACCATGGCGGTTACCGCCATGGTCATCCGCCGGTTCTCCGTTCCGCCAGCCAAGGCTGAGACGACTGCCGGGCTGGAGACCGTGGTCCCAGGCCCGGCGGCCGTCACTATACCGCCGGCGGTATTTGGACCCGGCTTACCGCCGTGGATTTCCAGCGGTTTGAACCGCCATGAAATCCATGGCAGTAAGCACTATCAGTGCCAGGGAATTCGTTCCCTGGCACTGATAGGGGTCTCCCCCACCCGACTCCCTCCCCTACACCCACCACCATCCCTGCCACCCCCTAAAGGTGGCAGGGCGCCCCTCCCCACCCTGACCCCCAACATCACATAACTCACACACACCCGACACGCATGCAGGCACCACCAACACACACATGCACAAACCCCGACATACATGCAAACATACTCACACACAGTCAGACACGCACACCCACATTCAAACATACACGCACACATTCAAACATACACGCACACATTCATACAGACATACACGCACTCATTCCCAAACACGCATCACCCCCACAAGCATACACGCACACACACACCCCCTCTACATACTCAGACGCACACCCCCATGCATGCACAAAACACCCCCACACCCCCCTCCCCTAACGGACGATCGACTTACCTGGTCCGTCGATCCTCCGGGAGGGGACGGGAGCCTTGGGGGCAGCTCCGCCGACACCACACCACCAACAGAACACCGCCACGGCGAATCACAGGACGTGATTCGCTGGGTGGTGTTCTGTTGGCGTGGCAGTGGAGGTGGAGCAACCTCCACTTCCCCGCCTCCTGCCAGTATGGCTGTTGGCGGCTCTCTGTCCGTAAAGGGACGGAGAGCTGCCAACGGTCATAATAGGCCGAGCGGCAAACCGCCTGCACTGGCGGTCTTCCGCACGGTGGTCCCTCAGCGGTCTTGAAAAAAGACTGCCGAGGTCAAAATGACCCTCATTGTGTATACAAAAATAAGCCATTCAGCTGTGATAATTATCCCTTACCTCATCCTTAAACAGGTTAACACAGTAATGTACAAACTCCAATTGCCTGCAACATTAAGAAAACACCCGGTTTTTACACATCAATGGTATGGCCAGCGTTGACAAAACATTACATGGACTCACCACCTGTGGAGACGGATGAGGCCATGAAATAATAAGGGCCTCATTTACAAGCCTCTTGCGCCACCACTGAATCAATTATTTCATACAGCGGCAGCGCTAGCAGTGCACTACACTGCTCCATATTAACCAATTGATGCATTGGGCCCAATCCATCAGTTTGTAAAGCCCTGCATCACACTATACCTGAGTCAGGTATAATGTATGCAGGCAAGGCATTCCCATGGAAAAAGCCTCTTAGAGCTCACACAGTGAAATTTGCAACTTTTCACTGCCTCACTCTATGACTTCACTGTGTCAAAATGTTACTGTCTACTCAGACTAGGCAAAAGATTGATGCAGGGCTTTTTCCAATGGGACTCTCCTTGCATTGCTGGAGTTGCTTCAATTTAATGATGCAATTCCAGCATCTGTTAAAAGGTGTGCAATGGAGCTTTGAATGATATATTCAGTGCATCCATGGCATCATTAGCAGATGTGTGACAGATGCCAGAATTTTGACGCATCGATGAGAATGCATACGTTTCTTGTAAATGAGGCCCTAAGTGAGGAGGATCCTTCATACTTAATGGTGGAATGATAAACTGTATTATTGAGTTGACTGTAAAAATTATGGGGTTCATTATGACCCCGGCGGACGGTGCTAATATGGAGGAAAGTACTGCTAACAGGCTGGCGGTACTTTTCTCCATATTAAGACATTGGCGGTTTGGCTGGAGCCAAACCGCCAATGTACTACACCGTCCGCCACAGTGGTAACGACCGCCGGGCTGGAGACTTCAATCTCCAGCCCAGCGGGCGTCACTAGCCTGCCACTAGCTTGAGCCAAACCGCCAATGTCTTAATATGGAGAAAAGTACCGCCAGCCTGTTGGCAATACTTTCCTCCATATTAACACTGTCCGCGAGGGCATGACTCCCAAAGTCTTTTGTAAACACAGTGTGTTTCCTTGTTGAAAAAGACACTGCATTTCCTGGATAATACATTGTGCATTTTTATTGCAGTGCTGTTCAATAGCAGTTGTGAATGTTCTGCATAATTCCAGATCCATTTGGTTAAACTGCAAGAGTGTTGTCATATTGGGGGTTATTACAACTTTGGAGGAGGTGTTAATCTGTCCCAAAAGTGATGGTAAAGTGACGGATATACCACCAGCCGTATTACGAGTCCATTATATCCTATGGAACTCGTAATACGGCTGGTGGTATATCCGTCACATTTGGGACAGTTTAACACCTCCTCCAAAGTTGTAATAACCCCCATTATGTTATGTTATGTTATGTTGTGCCAAGTTATGTTTGCTAATGTTGTGTTGTGTTATGTTATATTATGTTATGTTAATTGTGTTTAACTGCATCACCCATGAGGGTATCCAGACGCTATGTAGCCTATGTTAGGCCAGCCCCGCAGGGCTTACATGAAGAGCCAGGTCTTCAGCTTCTTGTGGAAGTCAAGAAGAGAGGAGGAGGCTCTGATGTGTTGTGGTAGGTTGCTGGAGGCAGCAAGTTCTGGTTGGCTAAGGCATGGCCCGAGCCAGGCAAAACCTACCACTCCCATCAGGAGTGGATGATTACACTCATAGTATACCCTGTGCTCACCCTTGAGTAGCTTGGCAAAGAGCAGTCAGGTGCAATGTGTAACCCATTGGCACAACACCACACAACAATTACTCTAAGCATCACAAAAAATACTTCACATGAGGTGCATGTAAATACAGTTTGTATTCAACACAAACATCAATTAATACAACATGAACATCATGTAAATCTGGGCATCAGTCACATTTAGAAATATAACTAGTAGTAATAGACCCAACTGTGTTGATACAACATTAGCAGTATGTACACATATAAAAAATAATATATATATATATGCGCTTGCCTCCGAAATCTGAACGGCACTACGACGAGAGTAATGGTAGATAATTTTATTGACGCACAACAGGACGCATTTCAGCGCTAACCGCCTTTATCAACCTTGCGGTCGCTATATTGGAACTCACATTTGTACCTCGTATTCGGTCACATGATGTGAAACATTAACTAAAAGCAACAAAACTATTATACAGCACCTAAAAGGTATTGGTTAATGGTTATGTCATGTAACATGCAATTGTAATTGCTTATCTATTTCAGCACTTTACCACACAAATAATATAAGACAAATATTGGCACTGAATCACATAACTAAGTCCACCAGTATGTTTTAGATATTGTAACTAATGGATATGTATTGATAATTCTTCATTAATGTTTAATCCATTTGGTTCCTTAGTGCCTAACTTAATGATATACCTCAACTCAAAAATTTATAATTTCAATTCTCTGTTGCCACCTCTAGTATCTTTAGGAATACCATCTATAATACTATATCTTATGTCTTGAATATTATCTGTATGACAGTGGTGCATGTGACGTGCAACCGGATATGTGTCATTGTTATTTTGTATAGCTCTTAGATGTTGTAAGATACACTTATACCCTTGTAATTTAGTACTGCCAACGTACATCTTGGGACAACTACATCTTAAGACATATATAACATACTCGCTTTTACATGTGTAGTGGCCCTTAATACTATGTAAAATTTTCTCTCCTTGCATTAAAGATTTGATGTTTTCCCCATTTTTGCATGCTTTGCATTTTGAACATTTGAAGAAACCACCTTGTTGTTTCAGCCAACCGTGTTGCGTGTCAACAACCCTAATATCACTTTTTACCAAAATATCACGCATAGACTTGCTTCTCTTATACGTTATTGAAGGCGTGTTGGATATTGCCTTGCCTATGACTGGATCACTTTTTAATATATGCCAATGTTTGTGCAATATATTCCTAATATGATAATGTGCTGTATTATATGTCATGATGAATCTGACCAAACTTGATCTTGTATCTTTCTTTTTTACCATTTTGTCACTGAGGCTAAAGGGAAGTGAGTCTCTAGTATAAACATTGATCTTCCTTTTAGCCCCTTCAAGGGTTCTATCTGTACAACCTCTCATTTTTAATCTTGCAATGATTTCACTTTGTTTTTTCGCAAAATTCTCTTGGGTACTGCAGATTCTTTTAACTCGCAAAAAATCTCCGAATGGGATACTCTCCTTTAACAGAAGGGCATGGGAACTTGTCACGTGTAGTATGCTGTTACCTGCAGTTTGTTTTCTATACATTGTAGTTTGTAACTTATCTTTGTTGATAATGATCTTAACATCTAAGAATTCAATTACTTGTGTGTGTATGTTACCAACAAATTTCAAATTTAGGTCATTCAAGTTAATCTGTTGGATAAGAGATCTTGCACTTTCCTCATTACCTTGCCATATGACAAAGATATTGTCTATATATCCCAACCACATGACAACGTGTTCATTCCATTGATCTAAAGGAGGATAATTGAGCACTTGTTCTTCCCACCATCCCATATAAAGATTTGCATAACTTGGAGCAAAGCAAAGCAACTCCCCAGCGCCATCCCGCATTGCTGTTCAAAAATCTCAAAAATCGAATTGTTAAAAAATGGCACCCCCGGTGGTTTGGTGCAGCAGAGCACACCGCACTGAGTGTTGACATATATATATATATATATATATATATATATATATATATATATATATATATATATATATATATGATGGGCATGCACACTCTCACACTGTGCTTACAGTGGGAAAGCATCTAGGGCCCTAAGGCCACTCTAAGAGGATCAGCAAAACCTCAGGGAAGAATTGACCTCTTAAATAGGGAAACCCACATGAGGGTTCTCCCCTTACCGGGCAAAGGACACCCAAGGTGAGGGAGATGCCATCTTGAATAAAGGTGCACGTGCACCTCCACAAGCCTGCACTATCAGGCCTAATACACGTTGGTCAGGCTACTCTGGTGTATGGCACACTTGTTGTAGAGTCCCACTAGATGCCAAGTACATACCTTCCCTGGGTATGTGGTGTACCTTTTTACAGGGCCCTCTTGGGTACAGCACCTTCACCAATCATGTTAACACCCCTTCCTGGAATAGGTAGGAAGGGTGCATGCACTGCAGTACAGTGGGAAAGTGCCCAGGGTCATAAGACATGCATACAGAGTCAGCAAAAAACTAGGAGGAAAATGCAAAAAGATTCAAGGAAGTCCCCTGAGAAGGGCCATGTTCAACATAGGTCATATAAGGGTTTAGGAGACAGGTATGAGAAGGTGTGCCCCAATTCTCTGCTTTTGTATATGTGTGGCGTGTGTGCTAGTGAGAGACTGGCAGAACAGAGATGCCTGGAAGGTTGGTGTAAATACATGAGGCTACTTAGGTATCCAGGGCTTGTGTAGTGGAGTGCTTTGTAGGCACAGGTGAGGATTTTGAAGGGGGCATGCTTCTGTATCTAAAGCCAGTAGAGCCAGTGAAGCTATGAAGAGACTTGGGCTTGGTATGGGAAGTTGAGAACTAGTCCCTGTGCTTAACACTATTTGTACTTGCTTAACATGGCTTTTCCTAGCATGAGGAAGAAACCACTGCTATATTATTTGGAGGCTATGGATGCTAAAACTAGAGTGCTTATTGTACATTGTGTTGATCTGACAAGCGGGTACAGAAAAAAAGAGAGGGTTTCAAAATGGGTTTTCCTCATCCACTATCCCATAAGAACTTTAGACAATCCTGCAACCGTACCAGGTGAACATAAAAGCTTGATCAAAAAAATTTCCTTTTTGTGATTGGGTGTAAATTTGTTCAGTAGTTTTTGAGAAATTAAGGTTCAAAATGTATTTATATATCAGGCAGTGGTAAAGTTGCAGTACTACAGTGGATTACTGAGGTACTGCAAGCTCAACATATGTTATTTAATTAGTTGACCACGACATGAAGAAAAAGTTGCGACTTCTTCTTTAGAAACAAAATATGGAATAGGGAGACTAAGGAGAAAGCACAGGATTACCCTGATCCATTAATCTTGTGAAGGTACCAGAACTATTCTTTCACTGTGCAGTTTTACTACAGTACTACTGCAATGCTCAGTGCAGTCCCCATTGCAATTTCACAGTAACACAGAGGTACCACTGCATTGCAAAAAGAAAAAGGGGTTGGCCACCCAATGGGATGTCAGCCTCTTGCAGGAGATTGTTTACAGGGCATGGCCAGTGATGCAATCAATTATGTCATTTGAGATGTTATCAGTAATGTCATCAATGTTTTCCTTTAACATGTCATGAGTAATGTCATATGTGAGGTTATAAGAAGTTAATGGTGGGGAAAGACGTTATGGGCAGGCCCTGTGACCTTTAGCCATGTGCATCACAGATTTGGCCAGCTTGGAAGGGATGGGCACAGGCCAAGCCAAGAGACTAGGCCCTTTAGGCATGCATGTTAAAAGGACATGGACAACAAGTGTTAGTGACCCGTGTTGAAATGACCATGTGACACACACCTGCTGCATACCATCAAACCCTGTGCATAGTGGGTGGTTGGCTGCTGATTGAGGTTGGAACCTTTGGATGTGGTATGTAATCAAACAAACCCAAAAATTAACTGACAAAACCAAAGGTTAAAGTAAAGCTATGGATCGATTTAACTCATGCACAAGAGGCAATGCTTCTGAGTTCACAATATTTGTAATAATTAATAAAAACAAAACAAATTGTAATTGAAATATAGCACATAATCAAACCAATTAATTATAGTGCATTTATAGCTGTCTCTGGCGATTTGGTAAGGGTAATCTGTAAGATAATTACAACACTTGTAAATGTTCGGTTTTTGTTGTACGCATCTTGAATTGGGGATGTACCATAATTTGTGAATTTCTGTGTTTTTCTTTTTTATTTATATATATTAATTGAAAAAACAAAGGCTCAAGTAACGTTACAATTAGATTAAATGTTCGTTAACAATGTAAAGTTTTAAACTCCAAAATCCACAGGCCACCCGTTATAGTTATCTTAAGTAACTATAACTCGTGCCCTATGGCAAGTATAACTCACTCCTCGCCATGCATAGTTTTCCCATCAATAATTTTGTTGCAAATATTGCAGTGATATTATCATCAATGATTTCAATTATGATATTATGAGTGATTTAATACGTGGAGTATTTAGCAGTGCATGTCAAGGGTCCAAGTTATAGTTACCTTAGGGCATGAGTATTTCTGTGGTTTACAGAGTTTAAAATGTTAGATTGCTATTGAACATTTCACTTAATACTAATGTGTCTCTGTTTTCATCAGTGAATTCCTAGGGTTTATTTTAACATAAAGTAATATTTTATTACCTTACTAAAAGCCACCTCCACAACGAGTAAGGCCTTAGGCTGTGTGTGGCAGAGGCTGACCCAGGGCCTCGCCTGTGGCAAGGCCCTGCAGCCAACCCCCTGCAGGCTGCCAACCCCACACAATACACAGCCTTTGGTGACATGGCATACGGTTGACCCCTTGGTCCAGGGGACCCCATCTTCTGGAGCTAAAACATGTATATTAAGGGGAGGTTGTGTGTATAGACATTGTAAAAGGGGAGGGGAACCATGCAGCCCCACTCCCTGAGCCTCATTAGGCCCTGGGGACCCTATTCTCTGGGGTCAAATACAATTAAACAGCAGAGGGTGCATGTGACCCCCTCTCACAGCATTCTTAGGCCCTGGGGAACCCTTTTTCTGGGTCCAGATATAATAAAAAAGGGGAGGGGCCACGTGGCCACACTCCCCGAGCCTAAAAAGGCCCGGGGACCTCACCTGGGGCAAAGTAACTAAATAAAGGGAGGGGGCTGCTTGACTCCCTCCCTGTGCCTTTAAAGATCCTAGAGACCACATCAACTGGGCCCCATGTTTGTTAAAGGGAAAGAGGGGCTGCACAGCCACCCTGCCCACACCTATTTTAGCCCTGAAGACCTCATCTTTCAGGGCATTTCTACTTTATAGCTGGGTGCCCCGGTGTCCACCCAAGGCAAGCACTAAGTACCACAGAGGGGGCCATGGATGGAGCACCAGGGTCTCAGCATTTCTTCCACCTGGGGAACTATCTTTGCATGCTTCCTCTGGGTGGGAGAAATCTGTGTTCTGTTTTCCTGCCTTCACTCCTGCAGGCAGGGAAACAGACCACAAGTCTGTTACAAGCTGACAGAACATTTGTAAAGGTTTCGCTGGCTGGAAGCAGACTTTTATGTTTTCTTCTGTGACCTAGGAGATTTGAAAATGCTCCAGGCTGACAGTAGCAACAATTGTTTCAATCCCAGCAAGAGTGCTGGCAAGGAAAATCCTGTGTGCCTTGGTGGGCTCCATGGGGACATAGTTTCTGAGATGGGTGGGGTCCACGTGGCCTTTAACTGCTGAGGGAGGGGGACCACGTGCCCCCCTTTCCCTTCGTATTACTGGAGGACAGCCTCTGGGGATGGAATCTATGGCCTTTATTAAAGCTCAAAGAGAGGGGACATGCACCCCCTCTCCAAAATGTTAAGGTTATTGTAGTACCCCATAGACTGACACAACCAGAGGGGCATTTTTAAAAAAGAAACACAAAGCCCAAGCTACTCATTTGCCACTGGGTGGTTATAGTTAGAACCGGGGCCAGATTTTGTGCCTCTTAGCACCACATTTGCTGCACACATAGAAGTAGCAAATTGTCATTTTTGAAGGGATATCTTCCTGCACATAAAGATTAATTTGTGGCCTTTTGCTCCTTGTTGTGCCATTCTAGTGCCTCCCCTTGGGTGGTGTTAGTTTTTGGCACTGACACAGATTTACCCCTTCTTGTAAATCTGGGGAAGCGTCAAAAGGTATGGGTTTGTGGTGGAACGCCCACAGCAATACCCATTGCACGCCATTCTTATGCAGAACATTGTGTTGGAGGGCCCCATATTTACAAGGTGGTGTTAAGCCACAAAAAGTGGCTTAGCACTGCCTTGTAAATGTGGCGTTCTGCACAGAGCCACCAAAGCATCACTAAAAGGGATGCCCCGGTGGTGCTAGGGCCTTGTAAATCTGGCCCTTAGGTTTTAAAAAATGTGCTTTATAAAATGAACCTCTCCTTGGGTTGCCCAGGGTCCAGGAAGGGGTGACACAGTAGATTTCATAGGGATGGGGGCAGGTGGCCCCCCTCCATGAGCCTTCTTCAGGCACTCGAAACCCCATCCTCCAGGGGTCAGCTAATTAATAAGGAAAGGAATGTGATAGACCCCTCTCTGTGCCTCTTCAGACTCCGTGGAACCCAGGGGCCTTCAGGTGGGTGGTAGAGCACTCACAGGGGGGTGGGCACAGACCTGCCCCCAACCCATGTCATACACTGCAATGGACATCTCAACTTATGTTACAATCAGAGACATTCATAGAAAAAAACAAAAGTTAAAGTGATGTTGGAATTAGATATTGTAATAATATGCTATTTACATTTAAAAAACTTAGAAATTCAGTGAAAAAAAAAGGTTCAAGGGATGTTATAGTTATGTGAAAATAACAGTTAAAACACACCATTTTAAATGAAAACAAATTGAAATTTACTCATTGTAATTATCTCATGGAACTAAAACTCTCGTCCTACAATAACTATAACTGACGCCTTGCTATGCACTGCTAATTACCTCACTTATTACATCAACTTATGATATGTTCTATCACATCATTGATACATTACTGCAACAGTATCCAGAGCAGCACTAATCACAGTGAGGGGAAAAGCTTTTCCAGAACTGGCTTAGCAGGAGGATTTTATCATTTCTCCAGGCACACCTCTAGGGTGTGCCCAGAGGTCTAACCAGGGGAAGTAAGATTCTAGCTTGTTGGATTTTGGCAGATCAAGGCACTGAAGGTTTGTTTATGACCAAACACTCAGGAAATTATGTAAAAGTGGGTAGGGTTGCTCTTGGGAGATTTTTCCTTATTGGTTAGGGAATCACCTTAAACCACAAGCTAGTGCCAGGTATAAAAGTGGTACCAATGGCTACCTTCCTCCGAACACTGCTGGACCTGTTGAAACAGAAGAAGAAAAGTGCCCGCTGAACCAAAGGACTGGAAGTTAGAAGACGGTCTGAGCCTACTCTTTTACCTGGTAGGAGAAAAACCAAGGGCTGGACCTGCTTCCACTTATATCTGAGGGAGAGGAGAGTGGTCTCCAGGGTCTTGCTGTCTAGCCTCTGTTAAGCTCCAGGCACACACAATCCTGTAGCAAAGGAGAACCCAGGTGACCAGTTCCAACTGGATTTACCATGGACCATGCTGTAGCTTCTGGGAGATGGAGTCCTTGCCTAGTGTTAGAGGGCACTTTCTTCCGCTCAAGATTGCAAAAGTGGACAAACCTAGACAGTTAGAAACTTTTTCTGAATTTTTTCCTAAAAGAAGCTAGACTACCACTGGACTGCCACTGAACCACAGCCACTGTAGTTGCATTTGCTGGTTTGCCTGGCTTTAAGCAGCTCGGCTTCAAGAAAAGCTTCTAAATTTCATTTTGGAGGATTTCACTGGGACCAACTCTGAACAGGGCCCAGTCAATATTGATCCCTCCATCAGGTCCAGACTGCAGCCCACCCCCATCTATGAGAAAATGTTGTCAGAAGGTAAACATTTCACCAGTATGAACCTGGTCCCTGTAGCTGACTTACTCTCCAGTGCAGTCAGCCTTAATGTTTGACTTAAATACAGTCTAGTGCAATCAGATACCCACGGATAGCGTGTTGCACGTTTTGGTACTAGAAAACTCTGAAAAATCATATCTCTGGTTTCATTGATCTGTTTTTTGTTGTTTTGGTGTCTATTTGCTCAATAAAACTTCACTCATTAACGTTTTTGTACTGATAAATGATTTCCACATATTTTCTTTGGGTAAGCCTGGCTGCTCTGTGCCACAGCTACTCAGGACTGAGCTAAGGTTCAAATTAAAGTAAACTAACAGGACAAGATATATAAAAGTGACATAATTACTTGTCAGACCTCATAACCACCCCAAAAAATAATTCACTTTGCAAATCAGACTCATAGTTTTTGTGAGTGTAACATTAGCAAGAATGTGTCATTTCTTATTATTCTTCAAATCTCTAAAACAGCCAATCTATTTTAGGCCCAATAAAGTTTATTGGAAACACAATGAAAGGGTGGGTTTGGATTCTGAAATGATGATAGCTCAAGAGAACATCTTGTTTCCACACTTTTAAGAAATAGTGCAGAGCCACCTTCACTTTTTGAAAAAAGAAGCAAGCCTTTTTTACCTGAATCCTTTACTTAAATTTTATAGTATGAAAATTCAAAACATATTCTACAAAATGACCTGGAAGGTCCTTTTAGTAAACAGTAGAGGTGGTTCCTAATACTACATGGTCACAGCATCACTTTTCCCACAAACCTTGTAAATCCTTGGGCACAGATTTAGG
The DNA here is from genome assembly GCF_031143425.1 of Pleurodeles waltl. NCBI lineage: Eukaryota > Metazoa > Chordata > Amphibia > Caudata > Salamandridae > Pleurodeles > Pleurodeles waltl. The sequence continues at coordinate 85,442,451 of NC_090439.1, forward strand.
AGGGCCTCGTGCCATTTCAACGCCACATTAGTGTTATTTGTTTTTATACTAATGTGGTGTTGGAATGCTAAAAACGGCACGCCATATTTACAAAGAGGTGCAATGCTTGCATTGTGCCACTTTGTAAACCCTTCCACCGCATTATACCTGCGCCAGGTGTAATGTATGCAAGGAGAGGTGTTCTGGCACAAAAGGGGCCGAAAAAACGGCTTAAGGAAATCTAAGAGATTTCATTGCATCATATTTATCTGCATTTTTAACGCCTGCTCAGAGCAGGCATTAAAGAGAGGCTCCCATTCTTTCCAATGGGACTCTGGGTTCTTTGCAGGATTAGCGTCAAGCGGCAGACTAGCATAAAAAATGATGATGCTAGTACCCCTGACTACCGCCATGATGGCTGTATTTTAAATACAGTGCACACGTGGTGGCCTTTGGGGGGCACTAAGGGGCACAAGAAAAGAGGCGCTGCACTAGATGCAGAGCCACTATTCATAAATCTACCCCTTAGTGTCTAACTCTTTCATGTTCATTGCAGCAACAAAAATAAAAGCAGAATCTGTACTGCAAAAAAAAACAACAACAAACAATAAGTGGTTAGTAAGTTATTGCCAAAAGATTTTACGATCAGTTTGCTGAAAGCCTAAATAAAGAAATGCTGTGGCAAAACATGCAGAGATCCTGTTTTTTCCGTGATCACCAATGGGTGGAAAAAAAGTAAACATGTTGCCACAAATATCTGATTTCTGCTGAACATTGTTCATTTTAGAAAAACATATCATAAGAAGAAATATGTAGTCCCCATTTTCCTTGTTTAAACCACTGTTCTAATGCTGCATGACCTGCCTTTGACTCTGGTTGCTGGCAGCAGGCATTGACATGCCTTGACTTAGCTGTAATGACTTAACACAGTTAAGCAGCTACATGATTTCTTTATTACAAGTGACTAGATAAGTCACAAGTCACCTTTAATAATGGGATTAGAGATGCGTTCTCATACAGGCACTGCAGTTTTCCAGGTACATTTCAATTGGAAGGTCGTTTTTTGGTCTGCTAATAATTTTGGTGCTGTTTGATGAATCGTCACATAATTGTTTTAAAAAAAATGTTATCCTCTTTTCTGGAAAGTTTCGGATTAAAAGGAGCTAAAAAATATGGAACGTACCAAAATGTCATTTTTCCATATTAATTCCAATAGGACTTTTTGGTAAGCAAATAAAGAAAGAATGGCTGTATGGAATTGCACCAAATTTGACAGAAAGTTAGAACAATATTCAGAAAGTGTGCTTTGCATTTTTTAGAGAAACTGGCCTTAAAGATATGTTCTTAGTGGTCATGAAGGGGTTAAATCCTTGGTGCAATCTAAACAGTTGGCCCAGCTGGAGTCCTAGGTTAGTCTATCTCTACTGTCAAATTAAAGAATAAGCGCCTCTGACCAGTAAATGATGCAGTGTCACTCAGACCCTTTTGAAAGAAAAACAAAATGTCATTTAACAAGTCATGAGTGACGTAGTATGTAAAATCATAAGCAATGTGTGGCAGGGGCGCAAGTTACATTTAGCTCACACCCCTCTCCTCAATGGAGTGAATAGATTGTGCGCACTGCACAGCTTCAGCTTCAATTCATATGCTTTATTAGGCAAACATATCTGATACAGATGCACTTCAGCTTTGTGGCTTTCCTTTCAATAATTAGGATTTAAGTCTCTCATTCCTTTAAACCATTCAACACATAATCATCAATATTGATGACTATCTCTCAAATACTACAAAATCATCCACTTTAGAGTGGTTTCAATAAAGTTAATATTCTTTACTCGTCCTTTTTATTGGTGAGAAAAAATGCCATTTGTATTTCTAACATGTTCAAGATAATCTAACCTCCAAATCTTTACGTTCAGAAAATGTGTCCTCCATTAATATGATTTATTAATAATTTGGATAGTACTAGGCATATAGCAGGACTGAAACATTTAGGGTTTAAATATGTTTGCTTAGTAAAGTATATACATTGAAAAAAAAGCTATAGAGTGTGCAGAATCTGGTCACTGTACTCTGGAGAGAGGATTATTGGCTAGGAGTACTTGCATCTTCGAAGTGAACTACCCCGACAGAAGCAGATGAGATCAGTGGAGGTAGAACAATTTTCAGAGTGGGGTATTAACATTAGTGTTGCCATTAATGCTATGTCATTGAAGTCATAGGAATTGTGAAAAGTCCAAGCATTTCACAACAAACAAGTATGGCAAATGAATTCAGCAGGACAGTAGTAAGAGTGTGGTATGTAATGTGTGGAGAACACTGTCACAAATAAATCATTAAACAATGGTGTGGTATTGCAGTGTCATTTACAGAGAGCACATTTTCATATGAAACATACAGGTCTACTGATAAAAACGAACAAACAATAATTTGTGGAAATCGGATTTCAGGACATAGATGAAGGGGGTCATTACAACATTGGCGGTATAAGGCGCTTACCGCCGTGCAGAAGACCGCCAATACACCGTGGCGGCGGCGGTAGACCGCCACAGCTATTATGATACACATCACGGAATCCGCCGAAATTCAGACACCCACACAATACCGCCACACCAAAGGTCAGCGATAAATATGCGAAAACAAATCCTCCACCTCCACGCCAACAGAAACACGCCCATGCCATTACGACCCACGAATCCACGCGGCGGTCATTCAACTGCGGTATTCCATTGGCGGTACACACCTGCCGCACTCAAAATACACACACATTTACAATACACCGCCACATTGGACAATTAAAAATACACACACCTGATACACATACACTCACCACTCCCACACATCCAATACAATATAAAACACACACCCACATCACCCACAAACCCCTACAACCTGAAATTCTGAGAGAAGGCCAGAGAGAGAGCACAGAATAGACAACCCCATCACACAGAGGTACACAACACCATCACCCACACAACATCCAAGCACAAAACACCACATACCACTACACTCACCACACTCATCACCACATACACCACCCCACACATCACCCACACCACCCCATGGCATGCCAAAGACACCCCCGCTTCTCCGAGGAGGAGCTCAGGGTCACGGTGGAGGAAATAATCCGGGTAGAGCCACAGCTATTTGGCTCACAGGTACAGCACACATCAATAGCCAGGAAGATGGAGCTATGGCAAAGAATAGTGGACAGGGTTAACGCTGTGGGACAGCACCCAAGAAATAGGGAGGACATCAGGAAAAGGTGGAACGACCTACGGGGGAAGGTGCGTTCCACGGTCTCCAGGCACCACATCGCGATACAGCGGACTGGCGGCGGACCCCCACCTCCTCCCCCACAACTAACAACATGGGAGGAGCAAGTCTTGACCATCTTGCATCCTGAGGGCCTCGGAGGAGTCGTTGGAGGAACGGACACTGGTAAGTCAAATCTTAACTATCACATCCCCCACCCTTCCTGCATGCTATCACACCCCCCCACCCTCACACCCTCCCCTATCACCCAAACTCCTCACTAATGTACTAATAACACAAACTACACATCCCAACCCCAAGACCTGCATGACACAACTAAGCATGGACAACCATCAATAAAGCATGCCCACTGCACATACCCAGAACACCCCCCAACCATCAGCACACAAGCCCCCACACAGGAATGCCTGCACTGGGGTTCACGCACACCCACCCATTGCACACCATGAAACACACACATGCAATAATCATGTTCTTATACCCCTGCAGGAACCCGAAGGAACGTCACCACACCAGAGGATCCAGACAACACCACTCCACCCCCAGAAGAGGCCCACAGTGAAGATAGCAGCTCTGCCCTACTGGATCTTGATGACCAGCCCGGACCATCGTGGGCCTCAGGACAGTCAGTTCCCCTTGCCCAGCCACAGCCCAACACCGAAATTCCACCCTCTGGTAACACCAGCACAGCACCCACCCAGCGGGCCCAAACCTCCCTACCCAGGACAGGTCAATCAACGGTGTGTCCACCACTACAGTGCACCCAGGGTAACCCACCACCCCAACAACAACAGGGACCTGGGGGCAGTGGTAGTGGGCACACGGTCCAGGGGCTGTAGGCACAGGAACATAGGGGAACTGGGAGGGCTGCTGTGCGACAGAGGGAGGACAGGCCAAGGGAACCAACTCTCCACGAAGCCCACTCCTCCATCATGGGAGCATACCACCACTGCCAGGAGACGATGGCCACGGTCCTGGACAAGTTGCAGGAGACCCTGCGTCTGCAGGAGGAGCAGTATTTGGGGTTCAGGGAGAAGCTCAGGACCATCGGCTCCACCCTGGGCACCATCGTAGGGGTGCTGACGGACATTCAAAAGACCTTGAGGGACACTGTGGCACTCCAAGGGGCCCCTGACACTAGCCACGATGATGAACTGCCCACCACCTCCGCCGGCGCTAGTGGACAGGACGCCGCGCCACAGGACCACCACACCAGCACCCCATCCCCTGCAGACGGACAACCACCACGCAAGCGGGCCCTGAGATCCAGGAACAGGACAGAGCAAGATCGCAGGACCCCCGCCAGGAAATAAGACCACCCTGATTGTCCCCCCACTGTCCCACTTTGTTACCCTGTCCAAATCGGAACTGCCCCAGCTCCACTTCCAATGGGCAGATGTGCAATGTACCTGTGAGACTAATAGACTGGACTCTGCCATGGACATTCCTCCACCTTCGCCCATCACCATTTTACAACCGCCCTTCATTTTTTAGCACTTAAATAAACACCCTTGAAACACTAAAAAATCTGGAGTCAGTCTATGATTTGTAATTTTGTATTATCAATTACAGTGTCATAATGGGTTACCCATTGGAAGGCTAACATACCAATGTCACACATCACAAGCTCTTCAAGGATGCAAGCAGTTGACACGTAGGTTACCACATTTGTGAAACTGAAATGGAAGGGGACAACTCAGTTAACAAATAGTGAGTGAAATGTCGGCACAGGATAGAGGTAGATGTGTGAAAGTTAATGTAATGTTAAACCTGAAAATGTACTCACTGGAAATATTGCTGTATGACTGACTCCCTGTTGTCGTTTTCTTCTTCCTCAGCTTCATCCTCATCACTGTCCACAGGCTCCACAGGCTCCACAGCTGCTACAACACCGTCATCTGGATCATCCTCCTGCAGAAAAGGCACCTGGCGTCGCAATGCCAAATTATGGAGCATGGAGCAGGCGATGATGATGTCGCACACCTTCTTCGGTGAGTAGAATAGGGATCCACCTGTCATATGGAGGCACCTGAACCTGGCCTTCAGGAGGCCGAAGGTGCGTTCGATCACCCTCCTAGTCCGCCCATGGGCATCATTGTAGCGTTCCTCTGCCCTGGTCCTGGGATTCCTCACTGGGGTCAATAGCCAGGAAAGGTTGGGGTAACCAGAGTCCCCCAATAGCCATACACAGTGCCTCTGGAGTTGACCCATCATATCAGGGATTCTGCTATTCCGCAGGATGTAGGCGTCATGCACTGAGCCAGGGAACATTGCATTAACCTGCGAGATGTACTGATCTGCCAAACAGACCATCTGGACATTCATCGAATGATAACTCTTCCTGTTCCTGGACACCTGTTCACTCCTGCGGGGGGGACCAGAGCTACATGGGTCCCATCAATGGCACCTATGACGTTGGGGATATGTCCAAGGGCATAGAAGTCACCTTTCACTGTAGGCAAATCCTCCACCTCAGGGAAAATGATGTATCTCCTTACGTGTTTCAGCAGGGCAGACAACACTCTGGACAACACGTTGGAAAACATAGGCTGGGACATCCCTGATGCCATGGCCACTGTTGTCTGGAAAGACCCACTTGCAGGGAAATGGAGCACTGACAGCATCTGCACGTCAGGGGGATTCCAGTCGGATGGCGGATTGGTGACATGAGGTCTGGCTCCAACTGGGTACATAGTTCCTGGATTGTGGCACGGTCAAACCTGTAGGTGACGATGACATGTCTCTCTTCCATTGTCAACAGGTCCACCAGCGGTCGGTACACCAGAGGATTCCGCCATCTTCTCATATGTTCCAGCTGACGGTGCCTAAGAAGGACAACAGCGAAGAAACAGTCACTATTCCTCCAGGTATGTACCCACAGTCCCACAGAACACGGCACCAAACACAAAACCCTTCCTGTATGTGTGTTGAATATAGGCCTAGCTATGTGTGACGCAGTAGTAACTGAATCCATGTGGGCCCCTGAAATGGCGGCTGCCTGACCTCTAAACTGGGACAATGGAATTGTGGAGTAACTGCACTGGCGTTGCACACCGTCGCGGTAGGCGGTCGTAGACCGCGGCGCAATGCTGCATTGGTTAACATTGGACCCTATGGGTCCCAGGAGCCAATGAACAGGTGCGCCGGCGGTGATGATGTGCCCCGCCGCAGACGTCACCGCCATTTTCTATCTCTTCAATCACTAGATACCTGACCTTCGACAGGAGAGGACCTACACTGCTAGTGCTGCTGTGACCTCGGAAGCGACGCTGGCTACTGCGTCTGTGGAAAGGGCCCCTGCCTTCACTTCACAGGAGTTGGAGAAACTTGTGGATGGGGTCCTCCCCCAGTACATGCTACTCTACGGTACTCCAGACAAACAGGTTAGTACACAGGGAGCACGTTGTATGGGCTAGGCCTGGGTGGAGAGGGCTGGGTGGAAGAGGGAAGGGGCCAGAGTTCATACTACAGTAAAGCATGGGAATAAATGGGCCACATGGTCAGAGTAGGGAGGGGGCCACTCACATTGACGGTGCAGTTGGTAATAACTGTTCCTCCTCCCTTGTGCATGTCATGTAGGTCAGCGCCCACCAGAAGAGGGACATTTGGCGTGCCATCGCCAAGGACGTCCGGACCCTGGGGGCCCACCAGAGACGGGGCACCCACTGCCGGAAGAGATGGGAGGACATTCGCCGCTGCAGCAAGAAGACGGCGGAGGCTCAGCTGGGGATGGCCTCCCAACGTGGGAGGGGTGCCCGTCGCACCATGACCCCCCTGATGTTCCGGATCCTGGCGGTGGCCTACCCGGAGTTGGATGGGCGCTTAAGGACATCACAGCAGACACAAGGGGGTGAGCGGACTTTGCGTGCAGTGGAGGTGTCTGGGTGGGGGAGGTGGGCTGTGGGTGTCCCTAGGCCAGGGCGAGTTCGGTAGGCAAGGCCCCTCCGTAATGTAGGCCATGTGGCACTCTACCCCACCTCAGAAGAGTGGCAAGTTGAGGTATAGTTGCCCCTGTGGCATCCATGTGCCCAGATTTCCACCATTGCCATGTGGCCATATCCCAGAAATTGCATGTGCAGAGGCCAGGAGCACGGCGTTATGCATGGGGCTGCTGCGTCTGTCTTGTCCGCCAACGGTAGCGGTATGCCATGCACTAAAACTCTATTTGTTCTGTCCCCCCCCACTTTTCCTGCTTTCCCTGTCCTTTTGTACATCAGCATCATCAGGCAGAGGTACAGTGGCACTGGAGCACGAGGGAGCTGCATCCCACATGGCCATGGAGGGCCACACCACAGACTCTGAATGCACCAGTGGGACGGAGGGCGAGGGGAGCTTCACGTCGGCTACCGGATCACCAACCAGCGACATGGACTCGTCCACCGATGGGAGCTCCCCTGTGGTGGCGGCACCATCTGTGCGCCCCACTTCTACAGGTACAGCCGCCACCTCCCCTATCAGCACCGCCGTCCCAGCAGCCCCTCAGCATACGCCCCGTGCCCGCTCACCCAGGAGGCTGGGCATCACCTTCGCCCCAGGCACCTCAGGCCCTGCCCCAGTCACCCCAGCTGCCCTCAGTGAGAAGGCCATAGACCTCCTCAGGTCACTCACTGTTGGGCAGTCTACCATTGTGAATGCCATCCAGGGTGTAGAACGAGAGTTGCAACACGGTAATGCATTCCTGGAGGGCATTCATTCTGGTCAGGCTGCCCTTCAGCGAACCCTGCAATCTCTGGCCTCAGCACTGATGGCAGCCATTGTCCCTGTGTCTAGCCTCCCCCCTCCAACTTCTTCCACCCAGACCCAATCCCCTGTACCCCAGCCCATCCCAAGCACACCTACAGACCTACATGAACACAAGTGAACACCCAAAAGTAGCTCAAGCAAACATAGGCACCACACACACCACAGGCACTCACACCCATACAGACACACCAACATCCACTGTCTCCACTGTGTCCCCCTCCTCCTCTTCTCCCTCCTCCCTCCCAGTCTCGTCTAGACACACACCTGCATGCACCACATCTACAGGCACTAGGACTCGCACCAGGACACCCAGCACCACGAGCCACTCCCCTGCACTCACCACCTCCACTGCCATTTACACGTCCCCTGTGTCCTCTCCCAGTGTGTCTGTGACGCCCCCTCCCAAAGTACACAAACGCCGGCAATCACTCACCCAACATCCATCCACCTCACGACAGCCTCCAGTACCAGCACCTGCACCCAAAACACCTAAAGTGACACCTCCTACAACCACCTCCTCTTCCTCCACTCCCAGACCCCCTCCAGCTACCCATCCCAGTGTCCGTCAGAAACTGTCCCTATGTCAAATTGACCTTTTTGCCCCAACCCCCCCTCCAATTCATCAGTCCCGTCGTAGCGCCTCAGCCAAAAGCCTCCTTTACCAGTGGTGCGTGTTCCAGGTTTTTGGAGTGCACCATCCACCAGGGCAGGCAGTAGGACCCGGAGCCAAGGCACTGGTAGCCCACCCCCTGTTAAGGCTCTGAAATTGGAGAGTGGACGACGGGACCGTGTCAAGACTCCTGGTGGGACAACAAGTGAAATGGGATCGAAGGTGATTGGTAAGTCAGCTGTAACTCCAACAAAGGTGGGGAAGGTCCAAAGGAAGTCTGCCCAGCCTGTTGTGAGTGTCACGGCGGAGAAGGGCGTCATCAATTCCGGCGGTGCAGACACAACCGCCAGCACCGTCGTCACTGGTCCAGAGACCACCGCCAGAGTCACAGCCCAGGAGGGCACAAGTATTGTTGCTGGTCAGGAGACCGCCGCCGGAGTCACAGCCCAGGAGGGCACTAGTATCGTTACTGGTCAGGAGACCGCCGCCGGAGTCACAGCCCAGGAGGGCACAAGTATCGTCACTGGTCAGGAGACCGCCGCCGGAGTCACAGCCCAGGAGGGCACAAGTATCGTCACTGGTCAGGAGACCGCCGCCGGAGTCACAGCCCTGGAGGGCACAAGTATCGTCACTGGTCAGGAGACCGCCGCCGGAGTCACAGCCCAGGAGGGCACAAGTATCGTCACTGGTCAGGAGACCGCCGCCGGAGTCACAGCCCAGGAGGGGCCAGGATGCCACAGCCCCGCTCGCCAATGATGGAACGTCATGCCACACACCAATGTCCAGTTTGGAGATCGTCATGCCACACACCAATGTCAGTATCAGAACCGCCATGTCAAAGTACCGCTAAACAGTCCTGAACCGCCATGGCAAAGCACCGCTGAACAGGGCAAAGACTGCCATGGCAAAGCACCGCTGAACAGTCCTGAACTGCCATGTCAAAGCACCGCTGAACAGGGCAAAGACCGCCATGGCAAAGCACCGCTGAACAGTCCTGAACCGCCATGGCAAACCACCGCTGAACTGGGCAAAGACCGCCATGGCAAAGCACCGCTGAACAGGGCAAAGACCGCCATGGCAAAGCACCGCTGAACAGTCCTGAACCACCATGGCAAAGCACCACTGAACAGGGCAAAGACCGCCATGGCAAAGAACCGCTGAACAGTCCTAAACCGCCATGGCAAAGCACCGCTGAACAGGGCAAAGACCGCCATGGCAAAGCACCGCTGAACAGTCCTGAACCGCCATGGCAAAGCACCGCTGAACAGGGCAAAGACCGTCATGGCAAAGCACCGCTGAACAGGGCATGCACCGTGTAGCAATGAATGGACCGCCACATCAGGCATCCTTCTCCCATGTGCAGCTGGGACAGTGACAGGACAGGAACTTTCACGGGGAGACTCATCCAGTCTGGGCACCAGTCCCCCTCCAGCACCAGTGGAGACCTGCATCTACTTGAGAGACTGTGGCTTTGCACTCCCCAGGATGGCACAGTGGGCAAACCACCCACTGTAGAGACTTGAGAGACTGTGGCTTTGCACTCCCCAGGATGGCACAGTGGGCAAACCACCCACTGTATAGACTTGAGAGACTGTGACTTTGCACTCCCAGGATTGAACAGTGGTCAACCCACCCACTGTAGAGACTTGAGAGACTGTGGCTTTGCACTCCCCAGGATGGAACAGTGGGCAACCCACCCACTGTAGAGACTTGAGAGACTGTGGCTTTGCGCTCCCCAGGATGGAACAATGGGCAACCCACCTATTGTAGACACTTGAGAGACTGTGGCTTTGCACTCCCCAGGATACATCAATGGGCATGGAGCCCCGTCGTGGATCTGGCTCCGCATTCATGTGGCTGAGGTGCCCCCCTTCACTTCCCCCTGAGGTGCCTGTAGTATTTCTATCTGATGCCCCGGCAGTGTTCTCTCCGATTTTGGTCAGGTATCTATTGTGGTCCTCGCCCATGCATTTTTGGACTGTTGGTGCACGGACATTGTTGTGTACATATCTTCACTACTTCTTGTATTGTATATATAATTATGAGTGATTTAGAGATATATATCTGTATATTTTTGTATGACATGTATATTGCCACATTACAATGTTTGACCGAAATTCGCTTTGTCTTTGCATTCTTCCGGGGGGATTGTGGGTTGTTAATGTGATATTTGTTGACTGCATTGGTGTGTATGTTGTGATATGCGAGGGTGGGGGTGTTTGGTGGGTGTCCCCCTAACTTTTGCCTCCCCCGTGTCGTAGATGCAGTACTCACCGGTATCTTCTGCGCCTACGTCGCTGTTGGTCGTAAATGAGCAGAAAGATAAGGGCAGGGAGTATTTGGAGTTCCGGGTCCATGGAGTCGTTGTTCCTCGTGGGATGTGTTCAGGTGAGCGTTTTCCCATAGCAAAAGCTGTTTCCGCCGTGTTTTTATCCACGGTGAATCCGCCCCGGAAAAGGTGGCGGATTGGCGGGTTGTAATGGTGTGGGCGGTACATTGTCTTCTGCCTATCTGTTGGCGGTACCCGCCGCGCTGCTCGTTTGTACCGCCGTGGCGGGCGGTGTGTTAAAGTGGCTGTCTTTGTTGGCGGTTTCCGCCAGGGTCATAATTACCTTTTTTTGTCCGTTGGCCTGTTTGCGGTATTACCGCACCTTTTACACCGTCCGCCAGGGTTGTAATGACCACCGAAGTGTCTTGATTTCTTTTGATCCTGTTGAAATCTTTGCTTCCAACACAATTCAGAATTACAAAAACATTTGCTTTATTTGTGCTTTCTAACTATTGATATTTACAGAAATATTTATACAATTCATTTACAGTTATTTACATTTTATTGTTTGGAAGTGCAAAATGACATCCTGCAGCCTTTCCTTTCACACTCTTTGTCCCGATGCAAGATGGACACACACTGCACAAAACCTTCTCACTTTGCAGTCATAGAAAGTAAACACCATTCTCTATGTTAAAGGAATAAGCAGCTAGTTGGCAGAAAACTTTGCTTGGCATTTGGCCTGCCACTGAAGCACAGTAAATGTTAGTAGATAAAAACCAAAAATTAAAGGCATCTTTATTGCTGATTTACCATCTGAACTCCAGCAAGGTTATTTTGAGGTTGCTGCAGCACAATGCACCACCCCTGATTTCCAGTACCTATGGAGGGAATACAGCAAAGAAGATTTCTGAATGAATATGTGAAAGTCTCCTGCCACTGTTCAAAGAAACCCAACAAAATGAGGGAAAAGATGCAGAAACTATGTTTCAAATGCAAACTCAGACTGTGCTGGAGAACACTGCAGGGGGAGGAGTTCATACTGGGGCTGATTGCAACTACAAAAAAACATTTATTTCTATTGTGAAGTGCATGCAACTATGTAATTATTTGCTATGGCAGCAACAGGAAAGAAGGAGCACTGTATTCCAAGGGACAGACCTAGATCAGAAGTTAAGTTACAACAGAAGTTGAATCAATTGTATAAATTCTCTATACAAGAATTAAGCAAATGGTGGATCAATACCTCTCTACAAACAGGAGTTATATTATCTTAAACATGTTAGCTGTACAAAAAGCAGTTTATTAACAAATAAAAGGACACGGTTAATGGATATTAACTATAGTGAAACCACTCCAAGATGGCTGCCACTCTAACACTTGGATAGCAATCATTGATGTAGATGATTACATTTTGAACAGTTTAAAGTAATGATGGATGAAAACTGTAATTACTGTGAGCAAGGCCACATGGAGAAAAGCATCAGTATTATATGTTATTTTTTAAATGTCATATGAACCTTGAGATCAGAATGTAAGACTACATTACAGGTTTCCTGTTAAATGTTTTTTGTATTACGTGATTTATTATTTGGTTTTAGTAGACTTTGGAATGATAAATGGCATTTGAAAATCATTGGGTTAACAGTCATTATTTTACCTGAGGCTGCAGACATGTACATCAATGTTTTGTGGAATTAATTTTTTTGTTGGGGAAAATGTGCTAATATTTAAAATGTGTTTATGTAACAATGTGTATTTTATAAATCAACTTCTAAATGCAAAGGTATTTAAAAGGAAATTGAAAACGTGTTGTAAAATGTGTTTTTCTTTTATAGTACAATGACACTGTAGAGTATGTTTAACAAGCCACATATGAAGAAAGTACTATAGAGCAATGTGAGACAGTGTAACCTTTTACTGGACGGATTCTGTGTTTACAATGTTTATGATAACACACTGGGGGGGATTCATTGGTAGATGCTTACATCAAGGCTCGGCCTGCACTATTGAGCTTGTCATTTATGCTTATTAATGGTCCAAGAGTAGCACAGACAGAACAGCATAGCCATCCCACAATGAAAGCTGGATTGCTGTGTGTAACGTTTTCGTTTATTTAGGGAAAATGAATATCTTGGAAATTAAATTAACACTGTGAACTAAAGGCAATAGTTCATCCTTCGGCACAGATTTAAGAGGGCCTCGTGCCATTTCTACGCCACATTAGTGTCATTTGTTTTTACACTAATGTGGTGTTGGAATGCTAAAAACGGCACGCCATATCATAGGAGACCTTCTTTCTATGAAAAAACTAAACTTGAAACCACTGACATATTCAATAGGAAGGCTTAACCATGGAATTATGTTGGCTACACCTGTGTTAGGAATTCCAAAGGTAAGACGAATTCTAAATATAAGTTTAAAATAGACAACGGTATGTAATGTTGAAAGCATATGCTTCATGGAATGGCTACATATAGCAAATGCCAAAGCTGAATAAGTAGTGTAGCCAGAAGGGTTAAGAATCAAACACTGGGGGATGCTTATTGATTTTCCTCACAAATTTCGAGGCAAACATGTAAAAAAAAAAACACTGAGACTCATTGAATTTGTATACTGAAGACTAAACAATATTTATTTATCCCTCTTTTGGCTCACTAGGCCAGCTTTAAAGGAGCCAGACAAATGTTTAGCAAAATTACATCAAATAATAAACCATGAGCCTAGAAGAGTGTATTTGAATGTCCACATGAAGTCTAAATAATTTGCAAAGACCCCTTCACCTCCATAGGAGTCTAGGGCCATACACTATATGAAGGCTCTCTCACAGGTCATGGGAGGCAGGCAGCCATGGCTCATGGGTGTTAAAGGGGGTGGGGGCGGCACGTGCAGGTGGGGAAAGCAGGGGGTCACTATGGGGGAAATATTAATAAAATTTGATAAATACAAAATAAACTTACCTGCAGGCAGGCCACTTCGCTCCTCTGTCTCCTCTGCATCAGCTGACTGCAGACACAGGCTCCCGGCCAGCCCTTGGCCAATCCTGAAGCTGCTCAAAGCAGCATCAGTACTGGCTGGGAGCGAGCAGCAAGGGCGTTCCAAGGCAGAGTGGGAGCCTGTGCAGGCTCTCTCCAGCCAGTAACACAGTTGCTGGCTGGAGAAAGCCTATTGCGCAGGTGTGTTTGACTGGTCCGAGACAGCCGGCCAAACACGCATGTGCTCTAAGGGGGAGTGCTGTACACTCCCCCCTCACTGCTCGTCACTCCTGTGGCTCCACCCCTTTAAAAGAAAAGGATAATAAATTACCTTTATTATCGTTTTCTTTTAAAAGTTCTGCAGCTGCCACTGCTGGCGGGGGGCGACGCTCTTCCGCCCTAATGGAGGAGCTATTTTGTGGACACACTGTAATAATACCTAAGCAAGCACAATGCTACCCTATCCACCAAAATAGTATTTGTATCCCTGTGGCCACCACTTACAACCATAAATATGTAATTCTGACAGATTCTGTAACTGCCTGAATTCCATTACAAGAACCATGATTTACAACATAAGAACATAAACCAAGAAAAGGTTTCAAATGGTATTCCAAAGTCCTATGGGCAAAACAGACAGACCACAAGTCCTAACAACAGCTGAATATACATCTAAAGATACTGCATGGTCAGTTGATTGTGTAAAGACTGTAAGCAGGAGTTGGAATGGTGGTGCATCGCAGACTTTTGATATTCTACACATTCTGTCACAAGACCATCCAACAAGCATTATTTCAAATTGAAGTGGCAGTCAACTTTAATGAGAGCCCAGGAATTATACGGCAATTGAGGACTGAATTATGGCTCGCAACTTCATAAAAACGTTTCAGGTTGGTAAGTTTCCATTGGTGCTGGCTGACTCCAGACAAAAGTACTGCAAAAAACACTTATGGAAGCTTCCCCCAAAAAACTTTCCATGGTTTCTGATTTGTGGATCCCTGCTCATACTCATTGAAAACCCATGCATGTCTGGACCCACCACATTCAGGAGACGAGAAATGTGAGCCTTGGCAGGCACTCCTTCCTTCTTGTGACGAAGACTGAAGGGACTTAACATGTTGTGAGAGAAAAATTGCTGAAAATTTTACAAATGTCCGGTTTAATACATTTTCCTGACAATGAAATCAGAGCGAAGGAAGTCTGGCATCCAGAGATAGAATTCTTAGGATGTGTAGATGTTGAAAGTACCTAGTTGTGATACGCTTACATGCAGCTCTGGGATAAAACCTGCAATCAAAAGACAGTTGCCCGAAAGTGACATTTTGTTTTCAGTTGCTTCATACATTTCTGAAACACACGGGAGCTCCCTGAACCTATAGAAAATCCACATATGACTGAGAACCCCTGCTCAGAATACCAAAGAGAACAAATGTGGGGATCCAGCCTTTACAAAGTTATGTGCCTGCATAAGGGAGACTGGAAACAGGGTTGATACCTGTGACCCAAATACCGATACGCTAAAAAAGCATTTCGCTTTCAGTTGTCCTCCAATTTTCCCAAAATGTACTGCACATAGTTAAGCACTTATTGACATGCCAAACCCAGAGTAAACCAATACATCTGGCATCTCTAATCTCAGGGTACCCAGAAGAACAAACATTGACAGTTATGTATCTGTGAGAGGGAGACATGTTTTAGAAAATATATTGCTTAAAATCTGACAAACATTCTGTACAGCGTGTTCTCCTGGTAAGCCAATCAGGGACCTGATGGTCTGGCACCCAGTGGTAGAAGCCTTAGGATGTGTAGTTAAAATGTATGGACTTGTTATGTTCTTTTAAAGGGTAGTGCTGATTTCACATTCAGCCTCTTTGCAATGTTCCCAAATGCACTCCACACATATTTGTATCTGTCAACAGCCCAAATCCATAGAAAATCCATATATGTCTTCCACAATCTATGTTCAGAAGAGCCAGAGGAATACAGGTCAGGTCTCGGCAGAAATATATTTGAGCTGAGGAAGTAGGAAGGGATTTACAAGGTGTTGGAAAAAGTGCCCTCATTCTGATAATCGCATGTTAAATGTGCTCTACCATCCAACCTATCATGGCAAAGAAGGTCTGTTTTACACCAATAGACTTAGTACAAAATCAGAAAATATATAGTTTTCATCCTTTTCTTAAAACAACTGATCTTGATATCTGTCATTTAATCATAAACAATAATTCTGCCACATTTTAGTGACCTGTGCTAATAAAGCATAATTAATTGTGCAGACTACTTTCCCTAGGTTAACCCCCACATAGTTGTTATAGGCATGACCTTGGTATTTAAAGTTCTGGTATTTGGCATAGTACGTGGTTAGAATATCGTCAGACACGATTTATGCGGTCTTTCCACAAAGGAGCCAATTAACAAAGGCGTTTATGAGTACTGAAAGCAGCGCTAGGTTTTTACTCACCTGCCTTTGTGCATTTGTCCCAAAAGTCCCTATGAGTGAAAGTGCCAAGAGGACACAGTCCTTTTTGTTTGTAATAACTGTTTGTAAATATTTTACAAATAATCCCACTTTAAGCCTGTTTTAGATGTTTTGTGGCCAGTTCACAAAGACATGTAATACTTTCTAAAGGAGTACTATTTACATACTCCAAATTACTTTTGTGAATATACCTAATTGGAATATTGGAATAGCTAAAGTAGTACTCCATAAAATGAAAAAGCAAGGGAATAGTCAAGTATAGTAAAAATAGAAAGCCTGGTTCCCTTTACTTTTTTACAGCTAGGGAATTCGACATTTTGGGGCCAAATAGCAAAGGGTTGTAGAAGAATGTTAAAGAAAACTCCTGAATGTTTTTGTCATTCAGCCCCAAATATTGCCTCAGAAAGTTGTTTAAAGAAACACTGCCCAATTGGACCTAATAATAAAAGACATACAAACAGCGCAACAATATTTTTGTACATGGAATTTAGGACACAATATTTATTTCGGGTTATATTTCGGTACAAATAGTCGGATATAAAGTCCTGGGACAGATGTTTGCACCCGTGTTGGGTTTAAAAATTAAAATAACTCTATATTTTCCATTATAAAGCAAAGATATTGATATATTGATTATTAGCTTGCATTTATACTTAGCCCAAAATGTACTGAAAAAACATATTGACACAGATTTTCAAGAATCTGGTGCATCAGTACTGATGCCCCAGATTTCTTGCGCCCCCCACAATTACAACCTAATGACACCATGGGTATGTAATATTTACAATACGGCGCACCATGGTGCACGTTAGGCAATAGCATCGAAATTGTTGATGCTATTGTGGCAGCTTGTTCCACTAGCATCAAAACTTTTTATACTAATGCAGCAAAGTGCAAGGTGACCATTGACTTCCATGGGTGATTCCTTTTAAAGCCTGCATTGAGCAGATGTTAAAAATTACACAAAAAATGGAGCAATAAAATCTTGTATATTTCATTGCGCCACTTCTGTGGGCTTTCTAAGGCTGGAACGCCCTCCTTGCATACTTTATGCCTGTCGCAGGCATAATGTGGGGCAAGGGGTAGGAAAGTGGCACAATGCATGCATTGCACCACTTTGTAAATATGGGGCCATATTTATACTTTTCGACGCACAACTGCGCCAACGCAGTTGTGCGTCAAAAAATCTAACGCCATTCTGAAGCGACATGCGGGCGCCGTATTTATTCAATGACGTTAGCCGGCGGCGCTGCCTGGTGTGCGTAAAAAAAAATGACGTACACCAGGCAGCGCCGGCGTAGGGGAATATGGAGCTTGGGTGCCAAAAAATGGGGCAAGTCAGACTGAGGCAAAATTATCGCCTCAACCCGATTTGCGCCATTTTTTTCGACTCCCAACCCCCATTGAAATGACTCCTGTCTTAGCAAAGACAGGAGTCATGCCCCCTTGCCCAATGGCCATGCCCAGGGGACTTCTGTGCATGTAGGGGGGCACAAATCAGGCCCCCCTATGCCACAAAAAAAAAAAAATTACTTACCTGAACTTACCTTATGTTCCCTGGGATGGGTCCCTCCATCCCTAGGCGTCCTCCTGGGGTGGGCAAGGGTGACAGGGGGGTCCCTGGGGGCATGGGAGGGCACCTCTGGGCTCCTTCCGAGCCCACAGGTCCCTTAACGCCTGCCCTGACCAGGCGCCAAAAAACCACGCAAAAGCGGCTGGACGTCATTTTTTTTTACCCGCCCACTCCCGGGCGTGATTTTTGCCCGGGAGTGTAAATACGGCGCACATGCCTCGGAGTCAATTTTTTCGACGGGAACGCCTACCTTGCATATCATTAACGCAAAGTAGGTGTCCACGCTAAAAAATGACGCAAACTCCATGGACGCGTCTAACGCCAAAGTATAAATATGGAGTTAGTTTTGCGTCGGAATAGCGTAAAAAAAAACGACGCAATTCCCGCGCAAACAGAGTAGAAATATGCCCCATGGTGTGGTGATTTTTGCCTTGTTGACTCACATTAGCATTAAACAAAATGATGCTAATGTGCCGCCAGGAGGCGCTTGGGCATTGTAAATCTGGCTCATAATGTGTATGAGTACTCAGATAGACCATAGTAGTACGTGTTCCTCAACAACCTAACGCTGATTTTTTTTTATTTTTATTAATAATAATTTTTGCACAAGGTGCGCAAATACCCCAATGGTGGAAGGGTTAAATGAGCAAATGGTGAATAACTGTCTGATAAGCGATTCCTGACATCCAATAGACAGCTTTTCTAATAGAACATTTGAAAGTACATTTTTACCATGCCTACCGTACTCTAAAATTTAGACTTTCGATTTCTTTATAATATGCTTTTCTTTAAATAAGCTATGCACGTGGTTCTGGTGAGCGTGGCATACGTTGTGCCACATGACTGAAAACATTTAAGGTGCAAAATCTGTTGCTATGTAAAGAAATTAGCAATTGTGGGGGATATTAGAAGTGCACTCGTGGATTAGAATTGTGACCATGCTGAGTTAATCTCCTCGATAGAAAATGAGCATAATTGTGATGATGTAGTTTTCATTATGTGCTGTGCCAAGCAGGGTTGTAATTTAATAGTTAAATCTACTGCCCACCAAATGATTTCAAGCGCTATTATGAAATGTGAAATACTCGCCCATTTTCTTTTTTTTCTCTTCTCTGTGCTTTGTGTCTGCATGTGAATATCAAACACATGTAGGTTTGAAAAAATGGTTTGCTAATGATGTTCGAGATTTTAATGCAAAGCCTTACATCCACAGAGAGTGCTTGGTGGACTGAAGCATTTAGATGGACTAAAAGAATCCTAAATGAAAAAATTCTAGCTAAAAGGAGATTCAGATAGTCCACACAAGCACTGAGCATAGGCTTCTTACGCCACTAAACATCCTCAGATTCGGCACATCGCTTCCATTAGAAGATGTTAGGCCAGATATAAAGACAATTAAAGCCGATACAGTGTAGAAAAAAAAGCTTCCCCTTACCTTCGCAATCTAAAAAGCTTCCCCTTACCTTCGCAATCTAGACACATTGAAAAATGTGTCGTCGAGTAGTTCACACAAACAGTTGCTTGTCCAGAAAGGAGCAAACGTTTCATTGATCTGAAAGTCGCCGCAAGGACTATGGGCCAGATTTATCAAACTTTAATTCAGTTGAACACAGATGGCATAAAAGAAAGTGGCCAGGAATGCACCATATTTACCAATATATGGCACATTCCTCCTCTCTACCGGCGCTGGTGCACAATCTGCTTTTCTAGCCCTAACAAAGGCACCCTTGCATCATCATGTAAGGCTACTTGTGTTGCAGGCAGAATTGTTTTTATGCAGGAAGGGACACATTCTGCACAAAAATTACTCAGAGGCATTTTCTCTTTTGCAGAATTCAGCACACTACAAAAGAGGACAAAACAAGGAAAAAATAAAGATATTTCTCCTTGTGCCTTCCCTGGGAAGACATAGCATTTTGATACATTCCCAGGTTTACTAGTCTTGATAAATCTGGAAATGCACCATAATCCATAGGTGGATATTTGGGAATATCCATACTCCACCCATGGAACACCTTCCTTGAGCAGATTACCATAGGGCAGCAACTTGCACTGCCTTGCATTGCTACAGATTTACCAAGCAATGCCAGGCCATGCAAAGTGTCCTTGTGCTGTTTGATGAATCTTACTTACGGGATTGTGTTGCCCTTGTGACACTCTCCGTGACACAAGGGCAATGCAACCCCTTGAGAGATCCTGCCCTTAAAATATAGAAGATGTGTTCTTGTAATGGACAAAATCCAGACGGATTGTCACTCTCAAAAGTACTTTGTCCACGGAATGTATTGGTTCATTTAAACATCAGTAGGCAATCAGCCAGATCACAAGATTGATCATGGTACTGGTCTCAAAGTGCCTGGAAGAGGATGGCCTTCCATAACCCTGTGCGTTCCATGCCTTTAGTGCATCTACCAGTGCAGCAGATGCATTTAAAGGAGGACAGGATGCCAATGGCGCACAATAAACAGTCTTTGAACTTGATGGTCAGTGAGCTTTCTCCCTGGATATCAGCGGTATTGTCTGTTTTCCCAGACAGGCTGCCATTTCTTGGCGTGAGAACCCACTGGTGGTCTCCTGCTAAAATTAGGCCCAATTCTCTGTGACCCAGAAGCTGTTTGGCTGATGGGTAAGGGGACTACGTTTTCAACTAGCAGAGCTAGGTGAGACTTCACTGTTAGGAATCCTACAGAGTGCGGAGTTCCTAAAAACTCTGCTGAGCATAGTTTTTCCGCATTCACGCTGGTGAGCGTGAGTGAGGAAAATCACCACGTCCTAGTGTGATTTCTCAACGCGTGCGGTCACGGACGGTCACTACCACCCGAATTGAGAAATTTTCATTGAGGAAGTTGTCGCTTGAGTAGAAAATCTACTCGAGCGGCAGAAAAGAAGCAGCACCCTCTTGCACTGTGCATGGTGCTGCTTGCACTCGTTTTTCAGCATGAAACAAACACCCAGACTAAAGATTAAAGTGACCTAATGCACTCTGCTGCTGGTGGAACTCTGCGTAGTGCAACAGAGTTTTGTGGTCACTTCGCACAGGCCTCATGAAAATGTTGTCACAAATGTCTGTTTTTTCCTACTTATTTTCAATATTTCTTTATTTCAACAGTTATTTTAATTTGGAAAACCTTGAGGGATCTACACAAATGGCCTCTTGCTGAATTTTGAGTTTTACCTAGTTTTCAGAAATGTATAGCTTTTCTGAATCACCCATGGGTTTCACGCTGGTTTCCACCACAAACGAGAAGTAGGTTGAAAGCACAAAAAATAGAGAAATGGGCAACCTCTGAGAAATATACCAAAACTGTGGTACAAAGTTAGGTTTTTTGATTCAACTCTGCAAGTTCCTGAAAGCTAGGAAGATGGTGATTTTAGTATAAGAACCCGTTCATGGATGCCATTTCTAGGGGAAAAAACAGACACTTTTGACTGGAGGACTTTTTCCTTTTTTTTTTTTTTCAAGCTAAACATTTTGCTATATTTTGCCTATTTTCTTGTTCCCCTCCTGGGGAATCTGCAAACCTTGGGTATTTAAAAATTTCCCACGATGTTAGAAAAAAAAGGATGTACGTTTTGCATGGGTACCTTATCTGGAAAAAACATTATGGAGCACTACGAGTGACCTATCCCAAATAGCCAAAAAAAGGGCTCAGCACTGGGGGATGGTCTAGCAAAAAGGGGTTAAACTATTGACTCTTATGATGATACTGCCAAACTTCACTGTTCAGTCATAAAACTCAGGGGGCATATTTACTAGGAATTGGCATAGGGCAACGCTGCAAGCCTTTCTGCTGAGCTGCCCTACGCCAATTTGAAAGGGCAGAAATGCACCATATTTACTGGATTTTGTGCATTTCTGTCCTTTTTCCCTGCGCTGGCACAAAGGTTGCTGCCTAGCTCCAATGCAAGCACCCTTCACCATGGTTCAGGGGAGTCTTCATCGTTAGCAGGGTTGTTCCTGTGCAGGAAGAGACATCTTTCTCCACAAAAACAATCCAGAGAGATATTTTCCGCCTTCTATGCATGCTGCAGAATGCAGAAAGAGGAAACAAGAAGAAGAAATTAAGATTCTTCTCCTAGTTACACCTGCCGTAGGGAGGCACACAGTTTTGATGCATTTCCAGGTTTACCGATTCTGGTAAATTTGAGAATGCATCAAAACTCATGGGAATTACGTGGGAACACCAACGACAATGCCTATGGTATGCCTCCATGATGCAGTCTAAGGCAACGCAGCAACTTGCGCTGGTTGCCTTATACTAAATCTATGAGGCCATGAAAAGCCATGCAAACTGGCGTTCAGTGGCCTTGTAGATACAAGTCTACACTCTGCACTGCCAGTGCTTCAAAAAAAGGGACGCACCAGCGGTGCAAGGAGCTTGTAAATATGCCTCAGTTGTTAATCTATTTGTCTGCTACATAGTTCACTTTCATATACAAATTAGGAGGTACTTTGTGAATATTATGCATATGATAGTGAATCAATGAGTATATATGTATTTTTCAGCCCATGATGAGGTCTGTGACATAGTATATTATGTATTTGGAAGGTGGTGCCCAGTATAAAAACTTAAACCCGCATGCCTTAGTTTTTTAAATACAGTGCACCCTGCCCTAGGAGCCTTTAGGGCCTACCTTAGGAGTGACCCATATGTAATTAAAAGGAAGATTTTGGCCGGGCATGAGGTTTACTTGGTCAGGACAAAATGGGAGTATAAAACTAAACGATAGGCTGCAGTGGCAGACCTAATACATGTTTTAAAAGGTTACTTCAGTGTGTTGCACAGAGTGCTGCAGGCCCATTAGAAGCATTTAATTTACTGTGCTGGGTACATTTAGTACCATGAATAGGGACTTACAAGTACATGAAATGTAGTAAGCCAGTTTTAAGTCAATTGTACCATGTCCTAGGGAGACAGTATGCACACTTTAGTATTGGTTAGCAGTAATAAAGTGCACTGTGTCCTAATGTCAATAAAAAGAAGTTCTGCAACAAAAGGCGAAAATCTGGGGGAGACCCTGCAAAAAGGTTCAGGGATAACAGTGGGCAATCTATCAGCATCTGAAAATTAACTGAAAAGAAAAACAACATAGTAGCCTGTACACAACAGTGGCCCATCTGGTAATGCAAATGAGAATCCTACTTGACAGGCCTGATTCACAAAGGTAACTTACACTTTTGGATATGTTTAAACTTTTGAGTAAGTTTTACTACTTTTTGGTATTTACAAGCTGCACTTTTGTAGCAACTGTGAGAGGACATTTCTGACATTCTGGTCAGCCCTGAGTTTTGTTTTTGCTTTTGGATCACCTGGTTTGGGCACTTTTACTGTGAGGAAGCCTCATAGGTTGGGACTTACCCACAGTAAACTCATAGAAAAATAGACTGCAAATGTTTATGGCTGATGCCGTTGTGTTAAGCAAAGGCTGCTGTGACGCAACAAAGGCAGGATGCCCAGGACTTGTTACACATGATCACATGTGTACACTTGAGTTTACCCATGTGAGGGCTGCGCCGGGGAGATTACTTGTGTGCGAGCCCAAGAAATGCACTTAGGTAGCCTGACACAAAAAGGACCTTGTAGAGAGGGTGGTGACCTGGAGTAGGCCTGTTAAGATGGGTGTACACATGTGGGGGATAGTCAGTGTGCTTACCATTTTTATTGCAGTGACACTCCATTATATGTCAATGGGAAAGGCTGGCCTAGGGCGCAACTCCAATTCCCTAGGGTCCACAGACTCCAGAGTCACACCAATGTACACTGTAACTTGTATTAAAAGAATAATGCAGTATGTGACAAAAGCATATTTTTACAGCTAATGGGTGATCCAGGAATGTTATCTTTCTCTGACTCAGCTCAGGATTAGGGTGAATTACTGCTCTGTCCAGCTGCAAGAGCAGGGCCTTGCATCAATCAGCCAGCCATCATTCTGGCCAGGAACTGGGCCTGCACTGGGAGGCTTCTTAAAGGAATTGCTGAGAGAGGCCCTAGCAGGATTGTGAGAGAGAAGGGGTTGAGTCTCTCAGAGCACATGTGGCCACTGACTCTTGGGCAATGCCATTTTGAGCTATTCCAGAAGAATGTGCAGGAAGGTTGGGACAGGGGCGGGGGGAGATGGCGGGAGCAGCCGGGGTGGGCTCCCCGAGCTGCTCTTCAACCTTTTTGAATGCCTCTGTGTCTCCAGGTGGGACTGGACAACCCCCAACAAAAAAAGGAAACAAACCCAAGGAAACTGCCAAAGAGGCTTTCCCTAGAGCAGCAGGAGAGCTGCTCATCTGTTATGCACACTCCAGAAAAAGTGCCCGATAATGCCCTGCAGGACTTGGCCCATGTCCCTGTCAAAAAGCACTTGTTTGGCATGGTGGTGGCCCCCAGGAGAGAGGGGTCACCACCAAAATCATCACCACGTGCGGGGGGAGGAGCTGCTGGAGGAGTACAGCCTCCCCCCAAGAAGGTTTCAACTGTCCCCACCCTCAGTTTCAGGGGACTTGGAAATTATAACCCTTAGAGGGTTTCAATGTATTTCAAGCCAGTACCAGGTGAAACTTTTATCTCAGGTGGTGGAACTGCTTCCTCTAGGGGTGAATATCATGGCTACAGTCCTTGTGGCCTGAATGGTGATAATCATGGACTGTTACAATGGTAAAGACCCTCTAGGGGTGAAAGGCTGTAATTACATGTGTTGTTACAAAATGGAGTCCCTTGAGGACTATGGTTAAAGTGTAGCATGTTGTGCTGAATGTGTTGTGGCCAATGATATGGCATGTAGTGTCATATAAAAAGGCATCCTCTAGGGGTGAAAGATAGTACTACACAATGGTTACAACAAGTGATATCCTTTAGGGACTGTGTTAACTGAACATCATTTTTGTGTTAAATGCTTCAATGTGGTATATGATGAACTTTTGCCCACACCTTTTAGGGATGTGGTGGGAATACGCAGATCATGCCGAGAGTAATCATAACAGCACAAATCTTTCCTACATGCCAATATGTGTTCCTTGTTACTGCTGTTGGAATTTGCCCTTTTTGCAGGGTCATCCCCAATCTTTTTGCCTCCTTCCTCCTATTTTTTTCTGACCTGTTTTTGTTGGTTCTAGAACTCTGAGCACTTTACCAGTGCTAACCATCGCTAAAGTGCATATGTTCTCTGTGTAAATTGTACAGTTGATTGGTTTCTCCATGATTGGCATATTTGATTTACTAGTAAGTCCCTAGTGAAGTGCACTAGAGGTGCCCAGGGCCTGTAAATCAAATGCTACTAGTGGGCCTGCAGCACTGGTTGTGCCACCCGCAAGAATAGCCCTGTAATCATGTCTCAGACCTGCCACTGTAGTGTCTGTTTGTGCAGTTTTAAAGTGTAAATTTGACTTGGCAAGTGTACCCACTTGCCAGGCCTAAACCTTACCTTTTCTTACATGTACGACACCCCTAATGTAGGCCCTAGGTAGCCTCAAGGGCAGGGTGCAGTGTATGGTTAAGGTAGGACATATAGTAATGTGTTTTTTAGACCCTGGCAGTGAAATACTGCAAAATTAGTTTTTCACTGTTGCAAGGCCTGTCCCTCTCATAGATTAACGTGGGGGCTATCTTTAAATATGATTAAAGTGTAGATTCCCTTTGGGAGTGGATAGACTTGTGGAGTTTGGGGTCTCTGAGCTCACAATTTAAAAATACATCTTTTAGTAAAGTTGATTTTAGGATTGTGTGTTTGAGAATGCCACTTTTAGAAAGTGAGCATTTTCTTGCTTAAACCATTTCTGTTACTCTGCCTGTTTGTGGATTCCCTGTCTGGATCAGTTTGACAGTTGGACTGGTTGCACCTCTCACTAGACAGTGACACAAAGGGAGCTGGGGTGTAGCCTGCATATCCTGATGAGCCACCTGTGCTAGGAGGGTGAGGAGGAGTGGTCACTCACACCTGAAAGGGCTGTGCCTGCCCTCACACATTGCAGTCTCCAACCCCCTGGTGTATGTCTGGGGCCTGGCCTGGGCAAGGCAGGATTTCACAAACAAGAGAGACTTTCCTTAGAAGTAGGCCTACTTCAAAGGGCAAAATGGGTATAAGAAGGGAACCCAAAACCACAAACTTTAGAACACTTCTGGAAACCAAGAGAAACCTCTGCCTGGAGAAGAGCTGAAGAGCTGAGGAAGAAGAGCTGCCCTGCCTGTGACTGTGCTTTGTGGTGCCATCCTGCAGTTGCTGCTTCTGCCTGTGCAAGGAGGACAAAGACTGGACTTTGTGTGCCTTCCTTCTTGTGAAGAACTCTCCAAGGGCTTGAATTAGAGATTGCTTCCTGTTGTTTGATGTCTCAGGGACAACAAAGACTTCTCTCTGCCAGCACCTGGAGCCTTTGCTGAGACCCCCTACTCTGCTAAGTGGTGCCCATCCAGTTCCAGCTGGCATACCAAGAGTGAGAAATCCACGCACCGACCACCGTGCGTGGAAAAGATCGACGCAACTCCGATCCGTGGCTGAAAAATCAAAGCACCGCCGGCTTTGCGGCTGAAAATCGATGCTCGTCTGCCGTGTGACTGAAAGATTGACGCACATGGCTGGAGAAACGACGTGCAGCATCTCTGACGGAGGCTGGTGAGATCGCAACCCATGCTGCGTGGTTTTCTGACTATCATGCGGCAGGATTTTCAACGCAGACATCGCTGGGCATATAAAAACGACACAAGGCCTGCCCGAGGGTGTGGTTTGAATCAATGCATCGCTCTCCTGCGGAGAGAAGAAACGATGCACGCCAACTCGACTGAAGGAGAAATGACGGAAAGTCTTGCTAGTGAGTGAAATCGACGGACTGCAAGCCCTTTTTGACACACACTCGCCAACGCAGAGTTATTTTTGATGCACCCAGGTACATTTCCACGCTAACAGCATTAGCGTTGTGTTTAAAATTACATGAAGACTCTTTTTGTTTTTTAATTGATAACTTGACTGGTGTATTGTGGATTTTTGTCATTTTGGTCTTGTTTTGTTTAGAGAAATATTTTCTAGTTTTCTAAACCTGTGTTGTGTCATTTTGTAGTGTTTTCATTAAGTTACTGTGTGTGTTGGTACAAATACTTTACACCTAGCACTCTGAAGTTAAGCCTACAGCTCGTGCCAAGTTACCAAGGGGATAAGCTGGGGTTAGTTGAGGGTGATCCTTTTTTACCCTGACTAGAGTAAGGGTCCTTGCTTGGACAGGGGGTAACCTGACTGCCAACCAAAGACCCCATTTCTAACAATGCTTATTTGAGTAAAAAGACTGACAGCCCCTAATGATTAAAGAAGATGTTCTTTTTTGCCAATATTTGGTGCTCTCACTCCAAGTTACATTGAAATATTGCACTGGAATACAAATACTTCACTGTGTGGGTGGTTGATTTATATCTCCCTTTGGGAGACAAGCAGGGCCGCTTTAGGGCGGTGCGAGCGGTGCAGCCACTCCAGGTGCTGATCTGGATTGGGGGGTGCTGACCTCAGTGGGGTGCTGTGCTTAACAATAAGTTAGAAACTTGCAATTTAAAAGCACCTGATGAAAAGTATATTGTGCGTCCATCCTCCAGGAAGCAATTAAAATGGCAAGATACCTCTTGTGATTAATGCTCCTCCTAGAGAGAGTGATAGTTTTGTCTAGCAGCAGCTTTGACTTGCCATAAATTAGCGTACATGGTTAAATATGCCTGCTGCAAAGAACAGAACTATATTTTATGTGGCTAGCTGAGTAGATTGGTAAAGCCAGCCTTTACAAGCGCTTTAAAACCAATGAAGGTATGTGAGAGAGGGCTAGGGAGAGATAGGGGCACCTTTGCGGGATGGTAGAGAGGGAATCTGAGGAGTGGTCCTGGTGAGGCGGTGTCAAAAAAGACTATTGCACAGGGCACTACCAGTGCTAAAACTGGCCCTGGAGACAAGAATGATTATGCAATGACATCTAAAAGGAATTCCATCAGCTTGTGTATATTTGTAAATTGTTGCATAGTATTCAGTAGTGTGTGTAATAATTGTACTTTCACTTTATCAAAAGAAAAAGCACAGACTGGCCAATCATGCATTGCGTGTTATATTTGTGTGCATAGGAATAGTGATTACTGGCCACACCACCTCCCTTGAGTAAGCCTTGGACTGCTCCGCAAAGCTACCCTATGAGAGTCAAGCACTATAACGGGGAGTTTGGTTCCAGATGTTGGTCCACGGATCCATTACTTGTGCAGGCCACACAACCAATGGCCTAACCTCTAACAGTAACCTACACCTTTGTAGTATGTCCAGCACAACATACATGTGGTCATCCACTGGTACTGCAAAACACTCCCATAATGGCGGTAGGGATATAAAATATACCCCAATGGAACTAGTGTTAAATTGAATTAACTTTTAAAAAATAGTCCAAGTATAAAAAAAAAAAAAATGTAAGCCTTTATTTTTTTAATTCATGATTTTTATTAAATATGTTATTATTAAATAATAAATATGTTCTATTTTATTTATTTATTATCATTAACTCATGTTTATTTATTCACTCAACTCTGTTATGTCTTGAATTATCTGGTGCTAGGCTTGCTTGGCTATATTTAATACATTTTGGATTCTTTATCTGGTGCATCTCCAGCCAGACCTCTGTGCAGTGTTTTTCATCTTAAGCCACTGTCTCACAGAACTCCATTGTTTTCCAGGAAAACCATTCCCCTTACCTCTCTCATTTCCTCCTTCAATCTTGACTATAGTGATTTTTCTCGGATATGGCTTCTATTTTTACTTTTCAGATGCACAAGTCTGCCTGCAATACAAACCTGGATGATGTGAGAAGCTGTCCTGGTTTGTAGTGGGTACCAGACGTACTTACACCCTATACCCAGTGATCCAGTGATCCACCTTAGTGAAATGTAGGCAGTGTCTACCAGCTTAGGCTGTCTAGAGTTAGCTGTAGCAAAGCAGCCAAGGCTGGACTTGGAGACATGCAAAGCTCTTGCAATACCACTATATATACAAGAAAAGACAATATTCAGTGTTACCAAAAATAAAGGTACTTTATTTTAGTGACAAAAAGGCTAAAATACCTTAGAGGCTATACTCCCTCTCGAGGTAAGTGTTATGCACAGTATATACACTAGTGACCAAAATCAGGTAAGTAAGCAGTCATAGAATTGTGCAAACAGTGAAAAACACAATAGATTGCAATGGGCCTATGGGCAACACAAACCATATACTAAAATAGTGGAATGCAAATGTCAGTTTACCCCCTAGGCAGGTGTAGTGTGTAGAGTGGCCTTTGGAGTGTAAGAAAACACCAAAGGAAAGCAAACAACCCCACCCCACAGCCCAGGAAAACAGGAGTAAAGTACAACAAGTTTCCTCAGAACACACTAGAAGTCATGGTAAAGGATTATGCAAAAACCAAACCTGACTGCAAGACGCCAACAATGGATTCCTGGACATGAAGACCTGTGGAGAGAGGACACCAAGTCTAGAAGTCGATGAAGAGTCCAGGAAGAACAGGAGCCCCTGCTAACCTGGATGAAGGTGCAAAAGTGGATTCTCCGGTTAGATGAAAAGAGCAGAAATGCACCAAAGAAGACAGCTGCAGGTTCCTGCTTGGTGTAAAAGATGTCCTACGTCGAGTCGTTGGATGCAGGCTGGTTTTCTTCATTGGATTCCACCAACAAGCCTTGACTCACGCAAATGTCGCAGTTGGTGGGAAAAGGTTGTACCTGGGCCCAGGAAGAACCTATTGGTAGCTCATATAAATTCTGTATTCACTTATGGCTACATTTCAGATTGATTGAATCAGCGTTTGTAGTCTTTCATTTCTACTTCTTTAGGCTTATCATGGCCATTCTTCTCAGGTGTACCCATTGAGACCATTACCGATATTTTCGGCCTGACCTCACGGATATCATTTGCTTTAGACGGCTTAAATACAGTTCTATATGCCAACTGTGAGCATATATTTTGCTCTTCACCATTGAACGTCATTTTTGACGACCTAATCTACATTAGGTATGTTTCTATTTGATTTTTTCTCATTTTTTCACACAAAAATACCCTTTCACTTTCAACATGGTGGTCTTATGAACAAGGGCTCTACCTTAATTACTTCTAATACTTTCTTCTCACCACATATAACTTTTGTATACTCCTTTTCCTTTTTGGATCCTCACGACACAACAGCTTCTGCTGTTCACTTTTCATTCTTTACAGATACCATCAATCCTTCGTATAAGATGGCTCGATCACTTACAGTGTTTGTCTCTTTTTCCTTTTTACACTTAAATGATGACCCCTGTTACCATCATAAATGTTTTCCTGATTGTCATTTTTCCTGGCTTATCTAACCTGCAGCCTTGACAAAGTCACTGTGATGAAACACGTGTCGGCTGTAAGCTGTTTATTGGACTTATCGTGGCTATAAACTGTGTTTTGGATTTATCGTTCAACGACAAGAATAAATCTTATCATCTTCAATGACGTGGCTTTGGATTTTGATTTGTTTTCCACTTGGATGAACATTGTTGGACTACTTCTTTGGTGTGCCCTCGTATATATTCATAACCAATACGGGGATGAAGGATTTGCAGAAAGCGGTCATCGCAGCACTGCACAAAGGCGTCCCACGCTGCCAGAGAACAACTCAAGGAGCTGAGTATTTCAGGATAGAGTGCTCGGGACCTGGTCTACGCTGTGCACAATGTATTTCTGGAAGAAATGTAAAGAAGCCCAAGGAGCTGCAGAACATGCGGTGTACAGGGGTACTGTCTGGCACAGGCAGACACTCCCTTACATCCACCAAATTTGTACAGCTGGAGCTCTGGACATTCAGGATCACTTCAGTCCACCAACTGTGTTCCAGGGATCAAGCTCGTCGACAGGAGAGGAGTCCCAAAGTACTGGTTGTCGTTGCAGAGAGGTGCCTGCTGAAGCAGGGAAGTGACCTTTGTCAGTCCACAGGAGATTCCTTCAGTTCTGCTGGTGCAGAATGAAGACAGTCAGTCCTCGGAGCATACACAACCTGGAAACTTTTGCAGTTGCTGGCTGGAGCTGAAATTGCAGAGTCACAGAATACCTTGTTGCATTTACAGTGTTCCTGGAGCAGTCTGTGGTTGATCCGACGGTCAGAAGCTGAAGCAGAGGATGCAGAGGAGTCCTGGTGGAGTCTTGCAAACCGAATCTGAGGAAACACCCAGAGGAGAGACCCTAAATAGCCCTCAGAGGGGGATTGGTCACCTAACCAGGTATGAACTTATCAGGAGGGCTCTCTGGGGTCACCTGCTGGCACTGGCCACTCAAATGCTCCCAGACTTCCCTGACAATCCTGAAAACATGATGGCAGAACCCAGGGACACTCTGGAGGAGCTCTGGGCACCACCCCTGGGGTGGTGATGGACAGGGGAGTTGTCACTCCCCTTTCCTTTGTCCAATTTTGTACCAGAGAAGGGAGTGGGGGTCCCTGAACCGATGTAGACTGGATTATGCAAGGAGGGCTCCATCTGTGCCATTCAAAGCACTTCTGGAGGCTCTGTGAGGAAACCCCTCCCATGCCTGTAACACCTATTTCCAAAAGGAGAAGGTGTAAATGCATTGTTCTGCCTTCCTG
Organism: Pleurodeles waltl; assembly: GCF_031143425.1. Classification (NCBI taxonomy): domain Eukaryota; kingdom Metazoa; phylum Chordata; class Amphibia; order Caudata; family Salamandridae; genus Pleurodeles; species Pleurodeles waltl. The sequence goes on from NC_090439.1 coordinate 85,473,943, forward strand.
AGATTCAGCTGCTCAAGCCCCGGGAGGGCAGAAGCCTGTCTGTGAGGTGGCAGCAGCAGGGGCTGCAGTGAAAACCTCAGAAGGCTGGTATTGCAGAACTGGGGGTCCATGGTGGTGCAGGGAATTGGCCCTCAATACTAGAATCAGATTGGGGGTACAATTTCTCAATCCTACACACCTCACATGGCCATATTCGGTGTTACCATTGCGGAGCTACATATATTTATTGACCTATATGTAATGCACACTTATAATGGCATCCCCGCACTGACGAAGTCTGGGAAATTGGTGCAGGGGTGCCCTCAAACACAGTAACTTTGCACCTAGCCTTCAGGAGCTGAAGGTTAGACATGTAGGTGACTTATAAGTTACCTGGTGCAGTGAAAATGGCTGGAAAATAGTGCTTGCTCTATTTCACTCAGGTTGCAATAGCAGTCCTGAAGAAGTGTTTGTATGAGCTCCTTATGGGTGGCAAAACAAATGCTGCAGCCCATACGGATCTCCTGGATCACCATTGCCTTGGGTATTTAGGTACCATATATGAGGGACTTATAAGGGGGGGTCCAGTATGCCGATTTGGAGTGGAATACTGGATTATCAGTATGTGAGTACAAATTTGGAATCAGAGAGAGCACAAGCACTGGAGTTCTGGTTAGCAGGACAACAGTGGCACAGTCAAGCATACTGACAAAACAGTAAAACATACTGGCATGTAAGCCATAAACTATGAGCACTGGGGTCCTGAACAGCAGAATCCCAGTGAGACAGTAAAAACACTGACAAACATTCCCAAACAGGTAAAAAATGGGGATAATGATGCTAGAAACAGGCTACTTTCTCACAGATGACTTCACTTACTTTTCACCTAAACTCTAACAAATTTAAATACTTTTCCCTGCTCCCCAACACATAATTGCCCTGCTCCTCCTTCTGTTTGTTTTTTACCAAGGTTCCTCTCCCCCTCTGCTGTTTTGCTGCTAATGTGGGTGTATTTTGCAGCTGCTTTCTGTTCTCATATTTATCCTGTTGTCTGTACCTGTCAAATTCAGGGGCTCATTTACAAGCAGCTTGCACCACAGGTGCTTCACTTTTTGTGTTGTACCACCAGCTCAGGCAGTTTTCTACAAGGCCACACAAAGCCTGTTTTTTTTTTTTCTCCACATATCTGTTTATTATTATTTTTCAGCATATTATAACATTTTCCTTTCAGCAACTTAAGGATAACAAATTTGCGCGATTTCAAAGTCCTTGAATACGCACATCCGAAGAAGGCAAGCGTCAACACAATGTATAACTGAACCTCCAGTTAGCTTATTGAGCCACAGGTTGCCCAAGCTCACATAGCACAGAATTAGCGGACATGCAAGACTCATAGAGAGGATTCATATATGAGAGGCTTGAAGATTGCAAACCATTAAAGGAACAACAAAAAATTCCATATCTCTGCAAATCAGTCTTGAGGATCAGTTCGTTCATACATATGCTTGTTTGTTTTTTGCTGGCAAGAGTATAGCTTAAACAGATCACAGATAACAATACGAACATTAACAACCGCTGGAGTGCTATTTATACAGTTAACAGATCACAAATTAAAGCGTGCTACAATAGGTGCGGGAACCTCCCTGCATCATCCATTCGTGTCAGTGGAGGACGGGAGCACATGCAGGCCACAGACACACGCCTCTCTGTTAACATCTAGCCCAGCCTCCAAAATAGAGTCAGAACCAGTCCCCCAGTCACAGACAGCCCCCCCTACACGTCCCCGCACCAGCAGCAGGCACACATCCGCCTCAGCAGCTAAACTGGTTCCTCTGCATCAGAACCTCAACACATACTTCGCAGGTATGACAGAATTTCTTCCCAGCTATCCGATAACGGATACTTGCACATCCCCATTGCATCTTCTCTTTTCAACGTCACTCCCCCCACGCCTGCCCACACCCCAAATGAATATATCCGTGCCTGTTCAGCTGGTGGGTCGGCCGACTTCCACCTACGAGTTATCAACCGTTTCGCTGTTATCAGTCCCAGGTCCGTAAATCGCGCCGCAGCCCTATGCCTCTCGTCCCTGGGAAAAAGGCCCAATAAACATGCTTCCCAAGTGAATGGAACTGCACTCGATGTGCATTCCGATAGGCAGCCCACCACTACCCTCAAGAAGCAGCACAAAGATGTACAGGACAACAGCATGTGTATCATATCTGCATCCATATAAGAACAGCGGGGGTAAGCTGCATCTTGACGAGCAAAGTATCTGTTCACTCGTGCCGGAGTGAGATAGGCTCTGTGAATGATATAAAATTGGATCAGGCGAAATCTGGAGTTGCGGGGTATATTAATGAGGCCAGAGAGGGCTGATTTCCACTGCACATCTGTGACTGAGGTGGTTGCATCCCTGTCCCAGGCTGCGTGCTGCGCATTGCATTCTAGGGCTGTGTGCATGTGCAGCGTATCCGTGAACCATCTAATCAGATGCCGCCCCTGCCCCATCACCTGTATATACTGTAACAGCAAATGCGTGGGAGGAGCCACTGATACTTCACCCCACCTGGACGCCAAAGACCTCAACAACGAGTTATATAACAGAAAATGTCCTGCAGGCAGCCCAGTCTCCTGAACCAGTGTGGGGAACGGAATTAGCTTACTATCATCATAAAGGTCACCCAATGTATATAACTCCGCCGCATGCCACACGCTTAACTCGAGCCCAATGTAATCTTAGGGCCGCATGGAATACCCAACAACACCAGGGCTGGAGCAAATGGGACCACCCCCCCAGTGAGGCGCAAGGACCTATGATAACAGCTACAAGCCACCTTAAGGAGTAGTTGCTCCGGCAATGTCACGCGCACGAGTGGGTGAAATAAGTGCAACACCTGCACTAGGGACCAGGGGCCCTCCGTGGTCGTCGTATCTGTGAGATGAAGGGCCGCCAGCTATTTGGACACCCATTGGAGCTGAGAGGCCAGGTAATAGTGCTCTAAATTAGGAACCGCCAGGCCACCTCTCTCCAGCGGCAAGTACAATTTTTTCAGCATGACCCTGCAGCGGCCTCCATTCCAAATGAATTCCCTCACCGTAGCCTCCAGACTCCTAAAGAAACTGGGGGGGATATAGTGCGGGGGGTTCGAGAAGTAATATAATAGTCACGGCAAGACTATCATTTTCAGAAGCGCTATCCTACCTGCCACCGACAGCGGCTGCCAGAAAGCCATCTGGGATTTGATCGAAGTCACTGCTCTCTTAAGGTTCCCATCAAATAGGTCTCCCTCCCTGTGATAAATACTGATGCCTAGGTACCTGAATGCTTGCGGCTGCCATGGGACAATACTCCCAGCAAGACTAAGCTCTGGTTTTGGCAGTGTAGGGTCAAAGGGGAAGAGGCATGATTTGGACCAATTGACCTTGAGTCCAGATAACGAAGCAAATCACTACAACAGTGTCCCAACCTCTGAGGGGATTCGCGTAATATCCCTGAAATACACCAAAAGGTCATCCGCATACAACAAAGCCACATGCAGGCCGTCCCCCAGGGTAATACCCCCGCCAGTCCCCTGATCGCGCAGAGCCACTGCCAGTGGCTCCATGGCAAGAGAAAAAACCAATGGGGAAAGGGGGCAGCCTTGCCTCGTACCTCTGCACACATTGACTGACTCTGATACAATACCCCCCAGCTTAACCCGGACCTGAGGTTTAGCGTATAGTAACTTAACCATCCAAATGACCTGGGGCCCAACGCCAAACCGCTGCAAGACCCTGAATAGATAGGGCCACTCTAGGGAATCAAAGGCCTTCTCCAGGTCAAGGACAAGACATCCCGCCCGTGGCCAGTCCCGCCTCGCATAGTGCATGACACGAAACAGCCACCTGATGTTGTGTGATGTATCTCTCGCCGGCACAAACCCATTGTGATCCGGGTTTACCAGTTCCGGCGTTATAGGTGCAAGATGCATTGCTAGTGCTTTGGCCAGTATTTTATAGTCTGTATTGAGCATCGCTAGTGGCCGGTACAAACCCAACTCCACCGGGTCCTTACCAGGCTTGGGAAGGGAGACCAGCAGAGCCTCTCTCTGGGATGTCGCCAAACATCCCTTCTGTACTGCCTCCTCATAAACACGGAGCAACTTGGGCGCCAGAATTGGAGTAAATGCTTTGTAGAAGTCAGCCGGCAGACCATCCAGTCCCGGCGTCTTGCCAGACGCCAGCTCACAAATACTGGCCTGTATCTCAACGAGATCAAGAGGCTCCTCTAGTGCCCTCACCCAGTCCTCCGTCAGACATGGGAGTTCCACACTGGCAAGAAACTCATTACAAAACTGCACAGGAGAAAGCTCCCTTGAGGCATACAACGCCTGGTAATGCCGCGTAAATGCAGAATGTATTTCCCCAGACGTATGCAAAAGACCACCAGTCTACGATCTGCTCTCCATAACCGGGCCATGATCTGCCTTCGCGTCTAACCGGCCAGGCCAAAAGCCTGCCCAACTCATCTGCTGAGGCATGCGTTCTCGCTGAGTGTGCAGCATAATTCAGACGACGCAGCCGCTCAAGCAGCGACAAACGTTCGGCACGGGCCTTGGACAACAACATCTCCTCTGCGGAGATCCTAGCAGCTTCCCTCTCTGGGCACAGCGAGTCTCGCTCTATACGAGTCAGGTCACGCTCAACCGAGTGGCGCAAATTCCACTGAGTCCCCAGACAGTGACCTCGGATGAAGTCCTTAAAGGCATGCCACTCCAGCAAGCCCGTAGATGCAGTACCATCATTATGCTAAAAAAAATCAGGGATCGCCGCGTCCAGTGACGCCTTAAAATCAGCATCCTCCAAGAGCTCAGGCCTAAGTTTCCAGGTAGGGACAGCCGGGGGGGAAAAATCCCAACCCAGACGCATAATCTGCGGGTTGTGATCAGAGTGCGTGCGTCCCAGGTAATCTATGCCTATGACCGCAGAGGCCAAATTCTGTGTGCAAAGCATCCTGTCCAGGCACACATGCAGGGAATGCGGGGCAGAATAATACGAGTAAACTCTGTCTGCAGCATGCCTCTGCCGCCATACATCTATCAGTTGCCACTGTTGCGTCCAATTCCCCAACCCACGCGTGGCTGCCACAGCAAGGGACATAGGCAATGGGGGGAAGGAACGATCTAAGTCAATATCTAGCACACTGTTAAAGTCCCCTCCTATTAACCAAGGGTAGTCACCCCAACCCGCCAGGTGGTGGGACAAAGTATGCAGAAAGGATGCCTGATCTACATTTGGGGCATACATAGAGCCCAGTTCTATGGCCCTGCCCGCAAGCTTTCCACGGACCAGGGCGAATCTCCCTTGCGAGTCGATGACCTGTTCCTCTGCTATAAAGGGGACACCCACCCTAATCCAGATCAGGGCACCCCTTGTGGAAGTGGAGTGACCCGTTCCATAAAGTTGCCTTCTCCAACGCCGATGCAAGGGAGGAAGCTCTGAGAGCACGAAATGTGTCTCCTGCAAAAAAGAGATCTTGGCTGAGTGCCTTTTAAGATATGAATATATAGAATACCTGCGCTTAGGCGTATGTATGCCGTGCATGTTCCAAATGATCGCGATATACGGATTCATGACGTCATCTGTCTGGCACTCGCGCCCGCCACCCATCCCGCCCTCAAGCGTAGTGCCTCGCTCGCAGTAGCAGATCCCCAGCACCCAGCCAGATGCGCTGTATATAGCCTCCAGCATAACCAGAACAGAACCAATACCATCAGAGCTGATAAACAACCGGTCTCTTCCCAAACCCAACAAGTTGAACATGCAACATCGTAATCACACATTCTGATTCTCCGGTAGCAGGAGAGTGGGGTAGGCCAAATCACACAAGGAAGCAGACTCTCACTAAGCCAGTCAGCCCGGCCATATTGGATAACAGAAGGGGGGGGGCAGTGGCTGGCTGCAGTCATAAACAGTAAACGGAGACAGCCACAGTAGCAGCAACAGCCTGCTCAGCTTACCCAGGAGAATTTCCCATGCCTGGCAACCAGGCCAACCATCAGTACATGCTAAGCAACATATCCTCTTTGTTGTTCAGGCAGCCCATTACTCCAAGCAGATAGTTACAGCTTTGCCGGGCCAGGCAAATCATCCCTCAGCAGGGCCTAGAAAAGTTCATCCACATTGGCTGGTGTCACAGACGGGTATCCCAGAAAGCTCAACTCCGAAAGCCTATCCGGCGTGGCCAGTCGGTCACTGGGAGGCTGCGAAATTTCGGTTTCCGACTCCAATGCCGCCAGAGAGGCACTAATGGCCACAGCCGAGTGTATCGCCTCACGCTGCTCCTGCATGAGCTGTTCCAGGTCAGGAGCATGAGTTGCGGCCTCTGCGACCGCACCACCGCCCGTATGGCCACGCCTTGCCCGATTGCGTTTGCTCTCCAATGCGGGCAGGTGTCTCTCCAGTGTCCGGTACGAAGCGCAGCCCGTTGACTCAAACCACTCCCACGCCGCTTCTGGTGTGGTAAAAAAATGTGACTTATTCTCAGCCACTATGCGGAGTTTGGCAGGGAATAGTAGAGAGTATTCCAGGCCCAGAGCTCGGAGTCTACGCTTCACTGGCATGTAGGAGGCCCTGTCCTTTTGCACCGCCAGAGTATAGTCCGGAAACAACATGATTTGCCCATCGTCCACTCGAGGTGGCGGGGAGAATCTCACAGTTTTGAGTATGACATCGCGATCCGCATAGTGGAGTAAGCGGATTATAAAAGGACAAGGGCCACTTCCCGGAAGCCTTGGCCGCGTGGGGATTCGATGAGCCCACTCCACCGAAAAAAAGGGGGTTAGTGTACCAGCCGGTACCAGTCCCCGAAGCCAGTTCTCTGAGTATGCCACCGCATCTCGACCCTCTGCTCCTTCCGGTAATCCAACAACGTGTATGTTATTTCTCCTGGTACGGCCCTTCGCATCTTCCACCCACACTCCAGCTCTGCCACACATGTCAGAGCATCCCCCACCGCAGACTCCAAGCGGGACGCCACCAGCGTCAGCTCATCCACTCGCGCCTCTATCATACCTGTTTTATCCACCAGCTTGCAATGGTCAGCGTGCAGCAGGACAAGATCACTAGCTACCTTGTCGATCTTAGTTTCCAAGGATGTGCGAGCCCGCTCCAACGAGTCACCAATGCGTTCCACCGCAGCCAGCACAGCATCCAACTTCTGGCTGTCTTGCGCCACAGCGTCTTGCAACCTCCCAGTTCCAGTGCGGGAGTGAAGACAGCCCGTCCCCGCCATTACCAAGGCCGCTGCAGGTTCCAGCCAATGCCCCTCCGCTTACCAGCCAACGCACCACCAGATCCGGCAGTCTAGAATCCTGCAGCGTGCTCCGCTTGCGCAGAAATATCAGGACAAAAGACCACTGCAAGCAATGCGATGGTCCCGCAGCAAGATGGGCCCTCCAGGGCCACCTCCAGCTCAACACCATTAGCTATCACACTGGCTTGACTCCTCGGCACCAGATACCAAACGGGAATGACTCCCTTCCGTGAACTTCGGGACCTAGCAACAAATCTGCCACCCAGCCGCCTCCAACATCAATCAAAGCAGCACTTCACCAGGTCTTCAAACCGGGCTGGGCCCGCTTGTCCTCACCGTCTGCCACCAGGTCAATGGGCTTCAATTTCAGGCCTCCATGGCCCCAGACAAATATCTGAGGCGGGACTAGGCCAGCAAGCCAGGCCGGTCAGCACCTGAGCACTCCGCGCAGGAGGCCGATGCCCCCAACTGCACGCCTCCTCAAGCCTTGGGCTCTTCTTCATCCCCTGATGGGGCACCATCTCCTTGGGGGCCCTCCTCAAGCGAGCTCTCGCGACTGGGCCCCAACGCAGCACTCATTCACGGCACATCCACGCCCGCCACCCACCGAAGCTCGGCTGGCCGCGGACACACGTGGGTCCGGCCCGAATTCACTTCGCGCCGCTCCAAAGCCCCGGCGCCTGGTCCCGCCGCAGCTTGGGGCCCCTCCGCCACCCAGCACCGCCTCTGGCCAGGCACCACTGGCCTCCGGACCCCTGTGCAGTGTTGGATAAGCTGAGCGAGACGGGGAGCTTCTTCTTCTCGTGTCCGCCATGTTGGCTGGCTTGGCCACGCCCCCCAATGCCACGCAAAGCCTGTTTGCGTGTCATTTCATGGTCTTGCAGATATGGGATAAGACAACGCAGCGCAAGTAGCTGTGTTGCCTTACTTCGTGTCAAAGAGGCATTCCATGGGTGTTGCGGTATATGTTTCCACGCAACACCCATTAACTATGATGCATTCCGAGATTAACAGGATTATGTAAAACCTGGGAATGCATCTAAAACCTACGCCTCCTCATGGGAGGCATAAGGGAGGTGCAATGAGGAGCAATACCTTTATTTCTCCTTGACTTTCCTCAGTGTCCCTTCCTGCACAAAATCAATCATCTCTGCAACCCAGACACCCTTGCACCATGGTGCGAGGGTGCCTGCGTTGGCACATGGCAGCCCATTGTTCGCCTGCACAGGGTAAAAGGACAGGAGTGTGCAGTATCTAATTCCCTGCCCTTTTCTTTTGACGCCCTGCACCAAAACCTCATAAATGAGGCCCAAATGTCTTTAACATTTGCAAGTCTACCGTTTTATTTACTGTTCTTCTACTAGACTCTTACTTTGCTTTAATTGTTTGTCCTCTAAGCCATTGCTCTCTGTAGATTGAACATTGTTTCCTCGTTCTACCCTGTTCAATATCTGGCTGATATTTTTATTTCTGTTATCTCACATATCTCTCCTACTCTTTTCTCCTCACCTCACCTTGCCTTACCTAGATGCCTTAAGTTTCATTTCATTTGTTCTGTGTACGACTGCATCCATCGACTATAAACTTTTACATTTAAATTATTCTCATTTGTATTGTATCTGCTCAATATTAAAAGCACGAGAAATCCTCTTGTAAATATTGGAAAGGGAATGAATATGATAAAATAGTGAGCACCCAAAAATAAAACCTACACAGCTTAAAATGTTACACAACCTGGCTTCATACAGAATCGCCAAAGTGTTTAGATGAACACAATTAGGCACAGTTAATGATTGCACGTGCCATACATGGCCAATTGCTGCACTAATAACACGGTTCAGCTAATGAGGGTCCTTCTAAATGCTGTGTTTACTGCAGTGAAACTGGGATATGTTCTCCAGCTCTGGTCGGCTGGGGCATTAACATTTCACAGTTTGATTTTGCACACAGCTAATACTGTTTATTTGCACCGAGTTTATCGTCTTACAATGTCTTTTTCTTCCGGTCTGAATATTTACACCTATAAACGATCGTATCGCTGCATTGAGAGGGCACAATTCGTGACGATTTTAGAACTAATTTCAACGTTCGGCTCACATTATTCATGGAGCAAAAATGAAAACAAAATCAACAGTATAACATGAAAAAGCTCAGAGATATTTATATTTCATTTCTGTCAATCACATTGCAGATGCTGATTTTAAAAACAGGTTGTCAGAGATGTAAGTCGGTGATATTTAACATTCAGAAATAGAAATACAATTTACTAACATCCAATTTTGCAAAAGTGATATGGATTATATTTCATATTTTCAAAAGATTTTATCACATTGCAGATCAGGCATGATGTCAATTTACAAAACGAACAATCCCTGCACGAATTGCATCTTCGATAGTATTGACAACTTAAATATTCCTCATAGTGAACAAAACATTGTATTGAACGCTTCCATTTATGAGAGATCTGCTTCCTGTTTTGTAAGGTATGTGTCTTGGTTTACTGAGATACATCACTGTCTGACCGATATTGTGGTTACTGCGGGGAAAATGTCTCTAGGCAAAAGAAAATAGGTTGTTTGTCCAGCCCATTGTAAACGTTTTTCTGTTGTTTCGGAACAAGACATTGTTTCGGCGGCCCTTTAAATAACTGTGATTGTTTTTTTTGCTAATAGGAAAATAATATGCAGAACCGTGTTGCATGCTAATAATGCCATCAGGACAGAGGCAAGTGTGACAGAAATAATTTGCTGAACAATCTCTCAGGAAAGACGCCGCCATCCCAAGGGGTGCGAGGAGCGGCATTGTTATTATCGGCTCTATGATCATTTAGAGTGCGTTTGCTTCTCTGCAGGCCTAACTTGATAACACATCGCAGATTATTTAAGGAAGATTATTTTGTAGGAGGAGTTCAGATTTCCAGTTTTGCGTTTCTGGATGTGGGAGGACATACTGCAAACTAATAAATCCTCCATATATTTGTATACATGTTTTCCTGACCACATCAGCTAGTGTCTCAACCGGACTTCCTGTTGAACAGCAAACCATTGACCCAGGTGTAGAAATTATTTTTTGTCCAGAAGTACACATCTTATGTATGGTTTCTTGCACTCTGAATTGAAGTTTGTGACACAAAAACTGTTTTCAAATTGGTACCAGTCCCATTTTAGAAGTCTATACAATTTTACTGACTCCTAAAATGAGGTTGGACTGGATTCTGTTTCAAAATGTGGATATTGCATGTTGTGAGTGTTCGTTCTAAATAAAGAATCGGAATCCAGTGTATCAGTGGTTTGCCCCCAGAGTTCAGGTTGCAAACCACTAAAAAGTTACATGGGGAGGTGGTGGTTTCTCATTGGCTACTGGGAAGAGGTCCCCTTTGTACCTTTTCCCCTTTGTGAACGATTATAAATGTTTCATGGGGAGTAGGCAGTGGCCAGGGGACCACTGCCAATGCTAAGTGAAACGTTATTGTATTCAAGCAGCCCTGTTTCCTTCCAGAAAAACAGGCTGCTTTGAAAACACATAAATCATGATTTAAAGGCAACTGCAGACATCTGCTGACCCTTGCAGTCCACCATCCCGGTGATTTTGTTCAATCATGAGTGAGCCACACTTTACTGTTCACGTTATGAATATGAATGAGGTAGGTCAGATTTTGTCTCACTCAGATTCAGAAGTATATGAACCAACCTATAAGTACATAGGTTCGTTGACAAAATGCAGTGCTCGTCGCTATTTGCAACTGTTTTTTTTGCGACCAGTATAATCATAATTCTGCTCCTCATTTATCTGTTTTTCCTAAAGAGTCAAAATGTCAAAAATTCACCAAACTATAAAGGTAGAAGTGGCTTTTGATGACACCAAAGGATGTGACTCTAATCGATAGCTTTTTCACCACATTTTGGGCCATCACATTTCTTTTGAAAAACTCAAAGTTAAGCATTAATAACTAACAGTGATTGATTTCAAACGAAAGCAACTGTCTACTTGAAGCATAGAATGCAAAATAAATGCTTAGTCTAAAATATCAGTAGGGACAGTGTTTAAAACATGGTGCTTGCAAAGCAATTAACATAGATTGCAAGCAAGTAACATACCACAGACAACAAATCCTTTGAATCCCCTTAAACAAGACAGAAGGTGAACACAATTGTATTCCTATACTCTTAGAGGAACATTTCTCCGATTGAAGCACTTCAATCGATATGTGCATAATCAAAATTTTACATCGAGCTTATTTATTGAAAAGTAGTAGAGAAAAAGAACAATATGCAGTGGATACCTCCCTTTAAACCTCACTACAGATGCCGCAAAGCAAATCTAACATTTTAGAACTGAAGTACATTTGAAATCACATCACTTAAACGAGGAAGACAAAAATAATGCCTTAAATGTGGTATCACAAATACACTTGTAAATAGGTAAGTATCACATCGAGTTGCATGATGAAATTGGCAAACAGAATAATGTAAAATTTTGATTATGCACTTCGTGTAAATATGCCCCCTTGTCTCTTTCTCAGCCCATCCTATCAACATATGACTATGCGTTCCTTTGGGTGTACAAGGACTGAGACAATGTAATGCCTTTGAGTCTGGCAGAGCGTAGCTTATATGCTTAGAAATTAACATGAAATGTTTATGAACTAATGTATAATAATGCCGCATAGAAAATGTATTGATGTATTTTGCTAAACGCGTACTTAAAAGGTGCCCAAGGGTGAGTGTCCATCAATATCTACGCGGACTAATGAAACTGACTAATAATGATAAAATGTTATACTGAGAGATGATTTTGCACTAATATTAAAAGGTCATATGTTAAAGTTTTGCTAATAAATCATTAAGCCTTAGTTAGCATGAGTCGAGGCCTAGCTGCCCGGTTTCATATTAAATGTGTTTTTTCTAACGTGCAGTGTGCTGACTTGCTGAAGGACATGAACTCTTGTTTTTCCAAACTAGAAGATGAATGTAACTGTAGTAGATACGTTCTCATGAAATTCAACTAGCTTAGTGAAATATTCTTGCTGAATGGAACAGTGTAGACTACTTGCAGGTACAAGGTCGCCTGAACCGGTACAGACAATGGAACCACTGACTTAAGATGCAAAGAAGACCACAAAAGTATGAAGTCATACTGGATATTCTACCCGCTGAAGACGTCAATCATAAGGACCAATAAACTACGTGAGAACAGTTATGGGGTGACAAATTCAATGAAGTAATTGAATCTCTATAGGCGGGAGATAGTGGGGTGCAACCCCTCGACCAATGAAGAATTAGGGGACTGTACAACGAAAATGGGATGAAAACCCTTGACACAAGGAAGTAATTTAGAATAGGAGACTAGGAGATAGATGAGAGGGAGATGCTGATGTGTTTTGCTATGACCCAGACACTTTGTCACTCTGCATAGAGACTTTGCTGTTTGGTTCTTAAAACCATCCTTGCCTTATAATTGCCCGTTTTACACTTTACCTCCTTATGAGGGAAGTGCCCTCTTTTTCCCGATTGCTGAATTCCTGGCTGATGGTGAATCAACTGATGTCCTGGGGACGAAGACTGAACCTGAGTGCTGACCCAAAACGGAGGGTAGCTATATGACAATGACATTGTAATTGTCTGTTTGCTTTTCCTTTCTAGGTACCAACTGCTTCTTTTGACAGAGACCATAGTTAGACGTTTTCCAAATTGGTGTTGCTAAATTGTTTTGCATGAAGCCCAACATGCCAATGCTATTTCGTGGGTAGATGAGGGGTTCACTAAACTGACGTAAATAGACAAATGTCTGAATCTGTGCTTTCTTGAATAACGTGGTGATGATACTTTGCTAAGGATTATCCATGCTGACGCCGTGCTATGTTCTAATATTCGTGATTCTTGCTTTGATGAAATCTTATCAGAGTTGCCATATTGTGACTATGCTAATGTGTTTCTTGGTTTTGAGACTAATAAACTTGCTAGTAGAATTGTAATCAATAGGGAATAAACGTTGAATAATAGTACTAAACTGGTGTGGTTATTCATGACTGCAAGGTCATGGTGGTTTCTGAGTTTTATTAATGTCTTTGACTAATTTGAATTGTTGTATTACTGTGAACTTTGATGACGTTATTGACATATTGATTGACATGCTGATTAGTTATCTCGTCCTAAGGTGTCTTCAATCAGGGTCAAAAGATTCATTGGCCTAAAACGAGTCCTAAACGGAGTAAATTAGTCATAAAGGGACGCGTTAACAAGTCTAACTTAAAAGTTAAACCCAACCAGTTGCAGTTCAAGAAAGACCACAAAACTGAAGCTCAGAGGACAAACAATAGTGCCTTAAGACCCTTATGGGTAAGTAGTTACGCTTCATAAACCATGATTTGATATCTGATTTTTGAACTTTTCAGGCTTGTCTTCAACTGATGTGTTCTTGAAACAAGAAAATAAGATATTGTTACCCATTTCTCAAGATTGGACGTTAATTTCATCTGCCAGAAATCAGTTAGTATCTCCTCCTGTTTAAGTACTGTGTAGTTACTGAAAAACAACACACGGTACAATGCAAAATTCCTCAAAAATAAATAAATACATAATGGGAATGGTTAGAAGGGAGAGCAGAAATCCTCTTCAGTCTATATTGGTAAGACAAGATTCCATATATCAATCCTCCTGAAAAGCTGTGGATGCAGAGCTGAAGGTCTGTAATGGAAAACAATTTTCATTTTCCCCATGCTCAAAGTAGCCCTCATGGACAGCTACCACTTTGCAAATATGTACCATCTGACAAGGGCTGCAACCATCTGACAAGGGCTGCCAATAAGTTTTCAAAGATTTGTACTGGACAAACCAACTGCGAACCATTGTTAATTCTCCTTGTGAATTGCAAAAAAAAGAAGAATGCTATTTCACCGTCCTCTTTTCATAAACATTTTTAAGGAATTGTAATCTATATTGTGAGTAGCTAAGACATTGTGAGTTACAGTCCCATTTTGAAAGATTGCAATTTTTTTTTCCCATTGCTAAGCTTACCACTTTGCACAAAACAGGCTTTGTAAGGAAGACCCCCTTCCTGAGACTTTAGGGCCCCAGGGACGCCTTCGCCCAGGCCCAACTCAATTTTTGCGATCCCAGGGAGACCGGTACACAGTTCCCTTGCCCACAAGAGCATGGACAGGGAAAATGTATCCCAGCAGGAGCAGCAAAAATGCTCCTATTATGTGAGAGCAAACATTTGTTTCCAACAGAAACTGCAAAAATGCTCCTACCATGTGAGAGCAAACATTTGTTTCCCTCTCTACATTATTGCAGCAAGGGAAACTCATACTGCTCCAGTGCGGTGGGAGCATGGAAAAACACCTGCTCCTGACAGACAGGAACAGTGCCAACTCCTGCTGCACCTGAGATGGGTGCATGTAATGGGTCATCAGGGAAACAATGCCCCTGGCTCACAGTGGTGCACCGGGGCACCAGCATTAGGCCCCAGAGGATGGGCCTCCCAGGGCCTATAAAGGCTTAGGCAGGGGTGCTGCATGCCCCTTCCCTCATAATTTTAAAAAGGGTGTCCTGGTTGGCTGGGGGCTGCAGGGAATGCAGCAGCATCAAGCAAAAAAATATATATATAAAGATGTTTTTCAAAAGCACTCCTAGCTGGAGTTCTGTGCTCATCAGCTGGAATGCAAGGAATATTAACCTAAATATAACATTACTTTACCCTTTGTTGTATTTCAGTTATTTTCAGTTTTTTAAATGTTTTTTTTAAGTAAGATGTAGTTACAATTCCTAACTATAATGTCATTTATAACATTTCACTTGCTTAGTGAATTTCTAGAGTTCTTTCTAAAGTACTATTTTTTTACTATGCGTGAAGCCAACCCCACATTGTGCATGGCCAAAGGCCATGTCTGGTGTGGAGTTGGCTACAGGCTTTGCATAAGGCCAGGCTCTGTGTACAGCACCTTGTAATCAGCCAACCACACACTGTGCTGCGCACAGCCTTTTAGCATGTGCAATGGTTTCACGCATCCTTATTTTAAGAATGTTTAATACATCTTTAATTGAAAAGTGTTGGAAAATGGGTTATTGGTAGGGCAGGTAGGTACCTACACCTAGCAACAAGCCACAAACCTCCACATAAGTACAGTTAGGTCTCAGTAAATTAATCCCAGCTCTACCCTTGGTAGCTTGGCATCGAGCGTCAAGGCTTAACTTAGGAGACAAAGTGTAAAGCATTCAAATATCACAAAACAGTAATTAAATAAAACACAGGAAACAGTTTAAAAATCCAAAACCAATTTATAAAAATAGCTTATATTTTTATCTTTAAAATGACACAAAAACGATTAAAATCGGTTCAGGGGAACCGGAGATATGAATTTTTAAAGTATTATTATTTTCTAGTGCTTAGAAACAAAAAGCGCCAATCGGGTCATCTGGTTGCACCAGGACCGGGGCAAAGTCAAACTTTCAGGCCGACCGCGATGGAGCCCTGCTCGGCTACAAGTCGCGGGAGGCCTCGGTTAAAAAGTTACCTTCTGATTTAGTCTCTTTTTTGATGTTTTTCTTCCCCGGGACGAACCTGCCAGTTGGATCCGACCTCCTGGAGCCCTTGTCCGGATACGCGAAGTCGGTTTCCCCGGTGGTGATTTTTACCTTCGGACTTAGTCGTTTTTTCGAGATGAAAATCCTTCGACCGGGGTAAACCTGGATCTTGATCCGACGTCCGTGGAGCCCTTCTCGGATACGATGGCTGGAAGGTCCCGGTCAACTTTTTACGTTCGGACTTAGGGGGTCATTCTGACCCTGGCGGTCTTTGACCGCCAGGGCGGAGGACCGCGGGAGCACCGCCGACAGGCCGGCGGTGCTCCAATGGGGATTCCGACCGCGGCGGTAAAGCCGCGGTCGGACCGGCACCACTGGCGGGGTCCCGCCAGTGTACCGCGGCCCCATTGAATCCTCCGCGGCGGCGCAGCTTGCTGCACCGCCGCGGGGATTCCGACCGCCCCTACCGCCATCCAGATCCCGGCGGTCGGACCGCCGAGATCCGGATGGCGGTAGAGGGGTCGCGGGGCCCCTGGGGGCCCCTGCAGTGCCCATGCCACTGGCATGGGCATTGCAGGGGCCCCCGTAAGAGGGCCCCTACATGTATTTCACTGTCTGCTGCGCAGACAGTGAAATACGCGACGGGTGCAACTGCACCCGTCGCACAGCTTCCACTCCGCCGGCTCGATTCCGAGCCGGCTTCATCGTGGAAGCCTCTTTCCCGCTGGGCTGGCTGGTGGTCTGAAGGCGACCGCCCGCCAGCCCAGCGGGAAAGTCAGAATTACCGCCGCGGTCTTTCGACCGCGGAACGGTAACCTGACGGCGGGACTTTGGCGGGCGGCCTCCGCCGCCCGCCAAGGTCAGAATGAGGGCCAGAGTCTCTTTTTTGGATGTTTTTCTTTACCGGGACGAACCACGAAGTCAGGCCGGGTCGCGGTTGAGGCAAGCCGGCTAGAATTTCTGCGTCGGGTCGGTCACTTTATGGAGCTTTTTTTCAAAAATTCTCCAATCTTTTCCAAACTTCTGGGGCTTCACCCAGATGTTCTTTTAAGGTTCTTTTGGGGTCCACAGCTCACCCCAAGGGTCCAGAAGTTCTGTGATGGTCCTTGGGAAGTGCGGACTTCAACTCCCAGAATACACCTGGCGCAAACTCCTTTTTGGCCACTGGACAGTGGTCAGCTGGTCACTTTTTCAGGAGTTGGTGCAGGGGACTCTGGATAGCAATTTTTCACCTGTAGCAAACAGGGAGTCCCTTCTTGAACCAGTGGAAGCCAGGCAAAGTCCTTCTTGTGGTGAAGCCCAAGTGTGCAGCTGGTGCAGTCTTTCTGAGTGCAGGGTCCAGGTGCAGGCCAGGGGTCCAGCAGGGCAGTCCTTCTTCTCCTTGTAGTTCCTTCTTCTTGAAATTTGGTGGGGATCTGAGGCGTGGGTGCAGGTCTGCCAGTTTTATCCTTGCTCCTGGGTGAAAAGCAGGGGGGCCCTGGTTCTCCAATCAGGGACAGGGTCGTCCCCCTGTGATGACCACTTCCTGGAAAGTGTGGCAAAAATCCATCCCAGAAGGCAACAGTCTCTAAAAATCTAAAATGGATGAATCTGATTTTTGGAGGAGAGATCTGGCTGAGCCCACCCACTGGTGTGGCTAAAAATCATAAACACACCCCTCTCCTGCCCTCTCCTAATCTAATCAGGGGGCACCTAGCTGTCTGGGGTTGCAGGATGTGGGGGTGTTGCTGGGTGCTCCAGATGTCCTTCTCTGCCTTTGAAGAACAGTTTGGCAGCCCTCCCCCTTCCTGCCTCACCATCTGCTGAGGGGAGATTCTCTCCCCCAAGCACATTCCTTTGTGTGAAGCCAGGCCACTTCACACCTCATTAAAGTAGCCTGGCAGAAGCTGCTGCAGGCTGGCCAATCAGAGCACAGCAGCAAAAACAATGCAGAGCTGAAATTGGCAACTTTTTAGGTAAAGTCTAAACTTTTTACCTGCACTAGTTATATTAAATCCAACAACTGGAAGTTGTGGGATTTATTATAACAATCAATTTGATACCAAATTCTTGGTATGTAACATTTAAGGAGACTTTAAAATTTAAAATAAAGTCTGCCCATTCTAGCCTATGAAGGCCATTTACTTCAATGAGGGAAAAACAAATTTGGCTGTTTATACCTCACCAGGGCTTATAAATCTATTTTTATAAAGTCCCTGCTTATAGTTACATGGCACCCAGCCCTAGGGGCACATAGGGCACACCTTAGGGGTGACTTATATGTAAAAATAAGGTAGTTTAAGACTTTGGAAGTACCTTTAATTCCAAAGTCGAATTTGCATATAACTTTAATTTAAAAGCAGCCAGCAAGGCAGGCTTGCTTTTAAAATGACACTGGGCACCTCAGCAATGCACCTAGGTGTGCACCACCTATGCTGTGGTCCCTAAACCTACATGCCCTACCATATACTAGGGACTTATAGGTAGGTTAACTTAGCCAATTATAATTACCCTAATTTGCATATCCATTTTACACAGAGCACTGGCCCTGGGACTGGTAAGCAGTACCCAGGGCACAGCCAAGAGTCAGTAACCACCAGTACCTATTCAGAAAGAGTGGGGGTGATCAGGCAAAAAACAAGGACTTTCCTACACTGCCCCCCCCCAGATGAAAGGTGATGGGTACTAACCTACACCCTGGTAGTCCTCATCAGCTAAGTGGAAAAACCTGGAAAGGCCATCTGCATTGGCATGGGCAGTCCCAGGTCTGTGCTCCACTGTGAAGTCCATCCCCTGTAGGGAAATGGACCACCTTAACAGTTTTGGGTTCTCCCCCCTCATCTGCATCAACCATCTGAGAGGTCTGTGGTCAGTTTGTACACGGAAGTGAGTGCCAAACAAGTAAGGCCTCAACTTCTTCAGGGACCAAACCACAGCAAAGGCCTCCCTCTCAATGGCACTCCATTTTTTCTCTCTGGGGAGTAGTCGCCTGCTGATGAAGGCAACTGGGTGATCATGGCCCTCTTCATTAACTTGTGCTAACACTGCCCCAATCCCTTCCTCTGAAGCATCTGTTTGCACTACAAACTCCTTGCTATAGTCAGGGGCCAGTAACACTGGTGCTGAACATATAGCCTGTTTTAGGGTGTCAAAAGCTTTCTGACACTCTGGGGTCCAAATGACCTTCTTTGGTTGTTTCTTGGAGGTAAGCTCAGTCAGAGGGGCCACTATGGTCCCAAAATTTTGAACAAACCTCCTGTAATACCCAGTCAGGCCAAGAAAGGCCCTGGCCTGAGTCTGGGTTTTTGGAGCCTCCCAATCCAGGATAGTCTGGATCTTGGGCTGGAGAGGTTGTACATGGCCTCCACCAACAAGGTGGCCCAGGTACACAACAGAACTTTGCCCTATCTGGCACTTGCTTGCCTTGATAGTCAGGCCTGCTTGAAGCAGGGCCTGAAGCACTTCCTTCAGGTGGACCAGGTGGTCCCTCCAGGTGGAACTAAATACAGCTATATCATCCAGATAAGCTGCACTAAAAGATTCCAACCCAGATAGGACTCTATTCACCAACCGTTGGAAGGTGGCAGGAGCATTTTTCATGCCAAAGGGCATCACCTTGAACTGAAAGTGGCCCTCTGGTGTGGAAAATGTTGACCTCTCCTTAGCTCTTGGACTTAAGGCAATCTGCCAATATCCTGAGGTCAGATCAAATGTGCTCAGGAATTTGGCAGCCCCCAACCTGTCAATGAGCTCATCAGCTCTAGGTATGGGGTGAGCATCAGTCCTAGTGACTGCATTTAGACCTCTGTAGTCCACACAGAATCTTAATTCTTTCTTCCCACGTTGGGGATTAGCTTTGGGCACCAGTACCACTGGACTGGACCAAGGACTATCAGAGGGCTCAATTACCTTCAGGTCCAACATCTTAGCCACTTCAGCTTTGATGTTGGCCTTGACCTGGTCAGACAGCCTGTACAGCTTGTTCTTGACAGGCAAGCTGTCACCAGTGTCAACATCATGGACAAACCAATTGGTGAGTCCAGGGGTCAGGGAGAACAGACTAGCAAACTGTCCCAAGACTTGCTAACAGTCTTGTTGTTGCTGATCTGTCAATTTGGGAGAGAGTACCACTCCCTCCACTGACCCATCTTTTGCCTTTGAGGACAGGAGGTCTGGCAGAGGTTCACCCTCCTCCTCCTTCCCTTCATCAGTGACCATCAGCATGGTCATGTCTGCCCTGTCCTGGTGGGGTTTCATCCTGTTTACATGTAGGATCCTGTGAGGATTCCTGGGGGTGCCAAGGTCCACCAAGTAGGTGACCTCACCTTTTTTCTCTAGGATTGGATAGGGCCCAGTCCATTTGGCCTGTAGTGCCCTAGGAGCCATGGGCTCCAAAACCCACACCAGCTGTCCTGGGTGATACTCAGGCATGGTAGCCTTTTGATCATGCCAGAGCTTCATGAGCTCCTGACTGGCCTCCAGGTTTCTGCTTGCCTTCTTCATATACTCAGCCATGCGAGACCGCAGGCCTAGTACATAATCCAGCACATTCTCCTTGGATTCCTTGAGAGGCTTTTCCCAAGACTCTCTCACCAAGCACAATGGGCCTCTTACAGGGTGCCCAAACAGTAACTCAAAGGAGTTGAATCCAACCCCCTTCTGTGGCACCTCCCTGTAGGCAAACAGCAGGCATGGGAGGAGGACATCCCATCTCCTCCTGAGTTTGTCAGACAAACCCATGATCATGCCCTTCAGGGTCTTATTGAATCTTTCCACCAGACCATTGGTCTGTGGATGGTAGGGTGTGCTGAACTTATAAGTAACACCACACTCCTCCCACATGGCTTTCAGATAGGCTGACATAAAGTTTGTGCCCCTATCTGAGATCACCTCCTTTGGGAATCCCACTCTGGTGAACACACCAAGTAGGGCCCTAGCCACTGTGGGAGCAGTGACTGTCCGGAGGGGTATTGCCTCAGGGTACCTGGTGGCATGGTCCACTACCACCACAATGTACCTGTTACCTGAAGCAGTTGGTGGGTCTAGGGGACCAACAATGTCAATCCCCACCCTCTCAAAGGGAGTCCCAACCACTGGCAGTGGAATCAAGGGAGCCTTTGGTTTGCCCCCTGTCTTGCCACTGGCTTGACAGGTGACACAGGAGCTGCAAAACTCCCTGACTTTTTCTGACATTTCGGGCCAATAAAAATGGTTGACCAGCCTGTTCCAGGTCTTGGTCTGTCCCAAATGACCAGCTAAGGGGATATCATGGCTTAAGGTAAGGAGGAATTCTCTATACTTTTGGGGGACCACTACTCTCCTAGTAGCCCCTTCTTTAAGGGCCCTTGCCTCAGTGTAGAGAACTCCATCCTCCCAGTAAACCTTGTGGGTACCCCTTGTTCTTGCCTGGCGGCAGTCTGCCTCAGGCCCTCAAGAGTGGGACACTCTCTTTGTCCCTGGCACAAATCTTCTCTGGTGGGCCCACCTGCCCCTTGCAGTTCTGCCAAGTCAGGCAGAGTTTGCAGGGAAGGTGTCCCTCCCTCAGAGTTCAGATCCTCCCCCTCAGGGTTGGATTCTTACTGACCCTCTGTACTTGTTGGGGCTGGCAAGCCAGACCCAGTGCCTTTTCTCTTTTTCTTGGAGGCTTGGCCCATTGTTCCAGGGTCCAAGTGTCCAGCATTCCCCTGTTGTGCCGCCTGTGACCTGGTCACAGCACACACCCATTCAGGGAGGTCCAGCATCTGTGCATAGACCCTTCTTTCCACTTCTGACCACTCAGATGCTTCAAGATCATTCCCCAGTAGACACTCTACTGGGAGGGCAGGAGCTACAGCTACTTTTTTAGGGCCAGTCACACCTCCCCATTCCAGACTCACCATAGCCATGGGATGGAGTTTGGTTCTGGTATCTGCATAAGTCACCTGGTGGAAGACACCAGGTAAGACCTGCTCTGGAGAAACGAGCTTTTCTGCAACCATTGTCACACTGGCTCCTGTATCTCTCAGAGCTTCCACTTCAGTCCCATTGACTTTAGGCCTCTGCCTATACCTCTCCATGATGGGAGGTAAGGTGGCCATAGTTGCAATGTCCACCCCACCCACGGATACTAAGGTGACCTCAGTGTACCCTGATTCCACCCCTGGGCCAACTTCCACCCCCAACCCTACACTAGCAATCCCCTGGGATTGCCCACCAGTGGGGGGCTTCTTGGTGCAGATAGCATCTCCTCTTTTATGTCCTGGCTGATGACAGTCAAAACACTTGCCGGCCTTAGCAAGCTCCTGAAACTTTCCTGCCTTAGCAGGATCATAATTCTTTCCCTGATACCCTTTCCCTTTAAAAGTGAATTGGCTCGGGGCTCCCCCTCCATGAGAAGTTCTTGGGGACTCTTGTGAGGACTCTTTGGGTTTTTTGTCATCTTTCCCCTGGTTCTTCCCCTGAGAACAACCATGTCCTCCCTTTTCCTGATCACCCCCTGGGGGTTTCTGGTTAACCCTAGTTCTTAACCAGTCATCTTCTGCCTCCCCCAGCTCTCTGGGGTTGGTCAACCTAGAGTCTACTAGATACTGGCGGAGCCTCTCTTGGACACAATTAGTTAGAAGGTGCTCCCTCATAATCAAATTGTACAGCCCCTCAAAGGTACTTACCCTGTTGCCCTGTATCCAGCCCTCCAGTGCTTTTACTGAAATGTCCACAAGGTCCACCCAGGACTGGGTGCTTGTCTTTTGGGTGTCCCTAAACTTAAGCCTATACTGCTCTGGGGTTAGACCAAACTTTTTAGTCAAGCAACTCTTCATACTGGGGTATGAGTCTGCATCCTCCCCACTCATGGTTAGGAGCCTATCCCTCCCAGAGTTGGGAACTAACTCCCAAAGGAGTGAACCCCAGTACTGAGGCTTGACTTTCCTCATCTGGAGGGCCCTCTCAAAGGCCCCCAGGCACTTATCTATGTCATCCCCCTCTACATAGGCAGGAACCACCCCTTTGGGTAATCTGGGGGCAAAACCCCCACCCAGGGACACCTCAGTTTCTTTCTCGCTGCCTCCATCTTTTTTTTCTTTGCTTGCCCACTTTTTCTTTTCTAGGGCCAGCTTCTCTGCTTCCAAAGCTATGTATGCTAGCTGGGCCTCCAGCTCTCTTTCTCTGATGGATGGGTTCTCTCCTCCTGAAGGGACCCCCTTCCTACCACTAGCTTTGGGTCTGCCCCTAGTAACTGTATCTACTGAGGACCGTTCTTCCTCTTCCTCACTTAGGCTCGGATGCCTTCCCTCCCCTGAGTGGTTAGAGTTAGCATCTTCCCCTTTTTCTTCCTCCTCTGGAGCTTCCTCTGTCTCTACCTCTTGGGCCTCAGCCCATGCTGTCAGGGATTTAATCAGGATTTGCTTCCTGAGATCAGTGGTTGCAGGCAACCCTCTCTCAATACACAACCCCCTAAGCTGGACTACTGTCAGTGTGGGTAGGCTAGCCAGATCAAGCTCCATGGTTCCCTTGTTTTGTGTCAACAAAAACTTTTTGCAAAAATTGGAAACAAGAATTTAGAAAAATTACAAAAATTCAATAATTGAAATTAATCCAAATTAATAAAAAAAAAAAAAATTAAAATTAAAAACAATTTTTGCACTAGGACAATTTAAAGGATTTTTAATTTGTTTTATCTAAAACTGTAACGTGATATTGAACACAAGTACAGGATCCCGTCGCTGCCACCAATTATGTTGGAAAATGGGTTATTGGTAGGGCAGGTAGGTACCTACACCTAGCAACAAGCCACAAACCTCCACATAAGTACAGTTAGGTCTCAGTAAATTAATCCCAGCTCTACCCTTGGTAGCTTGGCATCGAGCGTCAAGGCTTAACTTAGGAGACAAAGTGTAAAGCATTCAAATATCACAAAACAGTAATTAAATAAAACACAGGAAACAGTTTAAAAATCCAAAACCAATTTATAAAAATAGCTTATATTTTTATCTTTAAAATGACACATAAACGATTAAAATCGGTTCAGGGGAACCGGAGATATGAATTTTTAAAGTATTATTATTTTCTAGCGCTTAGAAACAAAAAGCGCCAATCGGGTCATCTGGTTGCACCAGGACTGGGGCAAAGTCAAACTTTCAGGCCGACCGCGATGGAGCCCTGCTCGGCTACAAGTCGCGGGAGGCCTCGGTTAAAAAGTTACCTTCTGACTTAGTCTCTTTTTTGATGTTTTTCTTCCCCGGGACGAACCTGCCAGTTGGATCCGACCTCCTGGAGCCCTTGTCCGGATACGCGAAGTCGGTTTCCCCGGTGGTGATTTTTACCTTCGGACTTAGTCGTTTTTTCGAGATGAAAATCCTTCGACCGGGGTAAACCTGGATCTTGATCCGACGTCCGTGGAGCCCTTCTCGGATACGATGGCTGGAAGGTCCCGGTCAACTTTTTACGTTCGGACTTAGTCTCTTTTTTGGATGTTTTTCTTTACCGGGACGAACCACGAAGTCAGGCCGGGTCGCGGTTGAGGCAAGCCGGCTAGAATTTCCGCGTCGGGTCGGTCACTTTATGGAGCTTTTTTTTAAAAATTCTCCAATCTTTTCCAAACTTCTGGGGCTTCACCCAGATGTTCTTTTAAGGTTCTTTTGGGGTCCACAGCTCACCCCAAGGGTCCAGAAGTTCTGTGATGGTCCTTGGGAAGTGCGGACTTCAACTCCCAGAATACACCTGGCGCAAACTCCTTTTTGGCCAGTGGACAGTGGTCAGCTGGTCACTTTTTCAGGAGTTGGTGCAGGGGACTCTGGATAGCAATTTTTCACCTGTAGCAAACAGGGAGTCCCTCCTTGAACCAGTGGAAGCCAGGCAAAGTCCTTCTTGTGGTGAAGCCCAAGTGTGCAGCTGGTGCAGTCTTTCTGAGTGCAGGGTCCAGGTGCAGGCCAGGGGTCCAGCAGGGCAGTCCTTCTTCTCCTTGTAGTTCCTTCTTCTTGAAATTTGGTGGGGATCTGAGGCGTGGGTGCAGGTCTGCCAGTTTTATCCTTGCTCCTAGGTGAAAAGCAGGGGGGCCCTGGTTCTCCAATCAGGGACAGGGTCATCCCCCTGTGATGACCACTTCCTGGGAAGTGTGGCAATAATCCATCCCAGAAGGCAACAGTCTCTAAAAATCCAAAATGGATGAATCTGATTTTTGGAGGAGAGATCTGGCTGAGCCCACCCACTGGTGTGGCTAAAAATCATAAACACACCCCTCTCCTGCCCTCTCCTAATCTAATCAAGGGGGCACCTAGCTGTCTGGGGTTGCAGGATGTGGGGGTGTTGCTGGGTGCTCCAGATGTCCTTCTCTGCCTTTGAAGACCAGTTTGGCAGCCCTCCCCCTTCCTGCCTCACCATCTGCTGAGGGGAGATTCTCTCCCCCAAGCACATTCCTTTGTGTGAAGCCAGGCCACTTCACACCTCATTAAAGTAGCCTGGCAGAAGCTGCTGCAGGCTGGCCAATCAGAGCACAGCAGCAAAAACAATGCAGAGCTGAAATTGGCAACTTTTTAGGTAAAGTCTAAACTTTTTACCTGCACTAGTTATATTAAATCCAACAACTGGAAGTTGTGGGATTTATTATAACAATCAATTTGATACCAAATTCTTGGTATGTAACATTTAAGGAGACTTTAAAATTTAAAATAAAGTCTGCCCATTCTAGCCTATGAAGGCCATTTACTTCAATGAGGGAAAAACGAATTTGGCTGTTTATACCTCACCAGGGCTTATAAATCTATTTTTATAAAGTCCCTGCTTATAGTTACATGGCACCCAGCCCTAGGGGCACATAGGGCACACCTTAGGGGTGACTTATATGTAAAAATAAGGTAGTTTAAGACTTTGGAAGTACCTTTAATTCCAAAGTCGAATTTGCATATAACTTTAATTTAAAAGCAGCCAGCAAGGCAGGCTTGCTTTTAAAATGACACTGGGCACCTCAGCAATGCACCTAGGTGTGCACCACCTATGCTGTGGTCCCTAAACCTACATGCCCTACCATATACTAGGGACTTATAGGTAGGTTAACTTAGCCAATTATAATTAGCCTAATTTGCATATCCATTTTACACAGAGCACTGGCCCTGGGACTGGTAAGCAGTACCCAGGGCACAGCCAAGAGTCAGTAACCACCAGTACCTATCCAGAAAGAGTGGGGGTGATCAGGCAAAAAACAAGGACTTTCCTACAAAAAGGAAATCAACATTTCTGTAGGCCTTTCTTTTAACATTTTTAACATTTAATTTTGTGTGCTGAAAAATGTTAAAGGAAAGATTCAAAGATTTTTTTTTTAAAGAAACAAAACAATTAATCAATCAATCAGTTTTTTTAAAGTGCAGCTACTCAACCATGAGGGTCACAAGGTGCTTGGGGGAGGTGAGGGGTCTCATCCGAAGAGCCACATCTTGAGGTTTTTTCTGAAGATGGTGAGTGATGCGCTTTGTCTGAGGTGCAGGGGGAGGCTGTTCCAGCTCTTTGCTGCGATGTAGGTGAAGGATCGTCCTCTGTGGTGGTTTTACGAATGCAAGGGATAGTGGCTAGGTCCATCGGGCCAGAGCGGAGGGATCTGGCGGGGGTGTGGAAGGAGACGCAGTGGTTCAGGTAGACTGGTCCTGCATTGCGCATGGCCTTATATGTGTGGGTGAGTAGCATGAAGGTGATTTGTTTCTTGACCAGGAGCCAGTGGAGGGTCCTCAGGTGTTGGGAGATGTGTTCTTGGCGTTGGAGGTCCAGGATGAGTCTGGCGGTGGGGTTCTGGATGAGTTGTAGTTTTTTTATGTTTCTAGTCAAGGTGCCGGAGTAGAGGGCGTTGCCGTAGTGGAACTTGCTTGTGACTAAGGTGTGGGTGACTGTCCTATGACAATCTGCTGGGATCCATCTGAAGATCTTCAGAAGTTTGTGGAGTGTATGCCAGCAGGAGGAGACGACTGAGTTTACCTGGCAGGTCATGGATAGGGAGGATTTGAGGCTGATGCCTAGGTTATGGGCATGCTCAGTTGGTGAAGGGGGGTGCTGAGGGATGTAGGCTACCAGGAGTCATCCCAAGCTGAGGTGGCATTTCCGAAGATGATGAGCTCAGTATTGTCAGAGTTGAGCTTGAGGAAGCTTTCACTCATCCAGGTGTGGACGACTTCCATTCCTGAGTGGAAGTTCCTTTTGGCCATGTCCGGGTCTTCAGTGAGGAAAATGATGAGTTGTCTGTCATCGGCATATGATACGATGTTCATACTTTGGCTCCCGATGATGGCTGTGAGAGAGGCTATGTATATGTTGAACAGTGTGGGACTCAGTGATGATCCTTGGGGGACTCTGCAGTTGACTCCTGCGTGTCTGGATGTTTAGGATGGGAGTCCCACCCTCTACGGCCTCCCTCAGAGGAAGGAGTAGATCCGTTCCAGGGCTCTTCCGTGGATTCCTATGTTGTGGAGTCTGGTGCGTAGAGTGCTGTGGGATACCGTGTCGAAGGCTGCTGAGAGTTTGAGGAGTATGAGCTCTGTGGTGTGGCTGTGGTCTATGACTAATGGGATGTCGTCGGTGGCTGCCAGGAGGTCTGTCTCCATTATGTGGTTGCTGCAGAAGTCAGACTGGGAGCTCTCCTGGGAGTTGTTGGTCTCGATGAAATTCCGTAGTTGTGCGTTGATTACGTTTTCCAGCACTTTGGCGGGATAGGGTAGAAATGAGATGGCCTGGAAATTCTTTAGTTCTGATGGGTAGGCTGAAGGTTTCTTCAGGAAAGGGCATATTTCAGTGTGTTTCAGGTCCTCAGGGAAGGTGCCAGAGTTGATGGAGCACTTCATTGTGTTTTGAAGCTCCGGAGCCATGGATGCGCTGGCTCTGATGTATAAGTGGTGTGGGCAGGGATCCGTGGGGGGCTCTGGAGTGGGTGTTGTTTATGATACTGACTGTTTCCTCTGTTGTGAGCGTCGACCAGCTGTTGATGGTCTGGGTGGGTTCTTGGGGGGGTTGGTTGGTCACAGGATCTGATGCCAGGATTTTCCAGGGCGGAAGCTGTTTTAGATGTCCTGGATCTTGTGGTGGAAAAAGGTGGCGAGTTAGTCGCAGAGGTTCTGTGACGGGGGATTCAGGTGGCTTCAGAGGTGGGGGTATGTGAACTAGTTGATGACTGAGAATAGTTCCATAGAGTTGTGTGTGGAGGCGTTGATGCACTCCCGGAGTGCATCCTCTTCCTTATGTTCTTGATGTTTCAGCAATGGGTGGCGGTTGCAACTCTGAAGGAGGTGAGGTGGCCTGTACACCAGGGTGCTGCGGATGGAGGAGTTGTGGTTGGAGTGGACCATGAAGTCAAGATATTCCACGGTGGTGCATTGTTCTTCTGGGATGGCCTTGACACATAGTGAGGCCTTTTGTACGATGGCGAGTCCTCCACCCAGTTGGGAGGGTTGGTCCTTCCTTAGGATGCTGTATCCATCAGGAATGGTGCTGTCTGGTCCCGAGGTGGGATTGATCTAGGTCTCGGTAAGGAAGGCGATGTCTGATTGGGCTGTGTCGATCAAATCCCAGAGTTCAATTGCGTGTTTGTGGAGGGAGCGGATGTTTAGGAGCAGGCAGTTGATGGGGTTGTGAAGGCTGTTGGTATCTCTGCGTGTGGAGAGTACCTTCAGTTTGTTGATACAGGCATTGAAGTTACAGTTCCTGCTGGTGAAAGGTCTGTAGGTGTCCTTGGGGAGAGGATGCAGCACCTTCAGTTTGTTGATACAGGCATTGAAGTTACAGTTCCTGCTGGTGAAAGGTCTGTAGGTGTCCTTGGGGGAGATGATGCAGCACGGTCAAGACCTTTGGTGGTTAAAACGCATTGGTGTAGTTGGGGATATTCATCTCTTTTGTAAGAATAAATCAACAAACACAAGGTTTCCTGTGTGTGCCATGTTTGACCTCGTGTCGCTTGGTGAAAAAAAAAATATATATATACAGTATATATCGTTTTTGATACCGGGAAGGCAGCACCACTGCACATCGAAGCAGGTCTGTGTGACTAAAAATGGATTGTCACATAAGAGCAATCAGGTTGGGTTATTCACAGCAAATCTGACAATTTTACTTTGGATTCGCCTACAAAGGTTTTGCACTTTGGGTCATTATTTCGTTTGGCTCCAGCAACCCACTTGGGGCAAAATTAAAAAATTGCAGGACCACCACAACCAGCATGCACTGCTCACTTGAGAGGCCCACTGGGGCGGACTAGTATTTAAAGAGACTAATCAGGTGCCTGTAATTAGAAAAGCTGAAGCCATGCCGGTCTTTTCAGTAAGAAAGAGATGCCTGGAACACCTCCAGCACTGGCTGCACCTACGAGGGTGAAACACTTTTATATTTTTCTCTGCTGAAGAAAGGATTGACCTTGAAACACGTGTCCAGAGATGATTTTATAACTTAAGGCCTGGAATAATGAAACTGCCTAAAGAATTCACTGTGAGTTGCTGGCTTTGCTTTTTCTTCCCGTTTATATAACCTGTTGGGAGTGCGCTTTCACATGAGGACAACTTCGTTTTTGATATATATATATATATTCACATAAAAACAATGGTTACAGGGATGTTATAAATTAGGCTCACATTGTAAATCTACAAAACCATAGAAAATCACCTGTTATAGTTAGAGTTATCTCAAGGAACTAAAACTTGTGCCCCCACCATGCAGTTTTTTTGTCAGAAAATTGTCTGCAAATATTAAACTAATATTATCAATGATGTTATGAAAGACGTCATGAATGCCGTAATTTGTGGGGACATTAGCAGTGCATGGCGAAGGTGCGAGTTGTTGTTACCTTGGGGCATGAGGCCCCCTACCCTGGTCGATTTAGGGCAAAGGGACCCCATCGCCCAGGGCCCAGCGTTAAATAATTTTTTTTTGCGGGAGTCGTGTGGATCCTCCTCACTGTGCCAATCTTGGCCCCAGGGAACCCCTTCCCCGGGGCTCGGCCTTCTAAATTGTTTGGGGGGCAGAAGGGGCCATGCAGCCCCCATCCTTTGGCTTATTTTGGCCCCAGGGCCTGGTGTTAATATAATTTCTTTTAGGGTGGATGTGGGCTGCATGACCACCCTCCCCAGACCGATCTTGGTGACGGGGACCCCACCCCCCAAGCCCCAGCCTTTTAAAATTTTCTCAGGGTGAGGGGGCCACATGCCCTCTTCCCCTGGCCGATTTCAGCCCCAGAGACCTGGGGACCCAGGGCCCATTGTTAATATATATTTATATATTTGGAGAGGGGACCGCATGACACCCTGCTTGTGCAGATCTTGGCCCAGGAGACTGATTCCTCTGGGGCCAAGCCTAAACATTTTATTGTTATCTGAGGCGGGGGGCGCGTGGACCCCATCCCCGGGCCAATCTTGCCCTGGGTCGATCTTGCCCTCCCAGGGCCAGGCCTAAACATGTTATTATTTTGGGGAGGAAGGGGACCACATGGCCCCCTCCCAAGGCTAATCTAGGCCCTGGCGACCCCATCCCCAGATGCATCCAGTCAAAATGGTTGGGGGCCACTGGGGGAGTCTCAAGGACCCTGCCTCCTGCGAGAGATAGCATTGCTGTCACAGAGAGGCAATTGCTAAAAGTGCAGCTCCCTCTCTTTGAGAATAATATTTCCTCTGTTTCTCCCCTGCATCTCTGCAGGCAGGAAAACAGAGGAAAACGCTCCTTTCAGCCAGCGAGAGATGTTTGACAGCTTTCACTTGCTGGAATCGGAGAGTGTGCCCTGACTTGGCCGAAGCTGTCAAAGCTCCCACCAAGTTGGAACAAACAGCTATGACCCTGGGACATAGCAGGAGCCGGCCCTGGGGGGTGGTGGTCCCCAGGACTATTATTGGGTCCCCCTCCAGTGTTTCTTTAGCCCTGGAGAGTTGGTGGTCAGCAGTCAGCATCGGATTCCCTTCCTTATTTCAACTCAGCCCCGAGGAGGTGGCGGTCCCCCGAGCTGCAGGGGAGGGGTGACACCTCACATTTACATCTATGTGTGGCCCCAGGTAGGTGGTGGTCTCCAGGCATGCATGGGGGCTGGGCAGCCCCCCATATTTATTTCTAAGTGTGGTCCCAGGGAGACAGTAGTCCCAAGGGCTGTGGGGGGAGGGTGGGCAGCCACCTGCATTTCGTTCTATCTTTGGCCTGGGGAGGTGGTGGTCCCTGGGACTGCGGAGGGCAGGTTTTGAACCCCCCTTTTTCTCAGCCCCCGATTGACAGATCACCCTGAAACTTTCCATGTGCAACATGAATCAATGGGTCACTTTTTGAGGAAAATTTGATGAAGATTCGGCAAACGTGCCAAAGATGTGTTTAAAAAAGAAAAACAAAATGTTTTCTTTTCCTGTTTTTGAAAGTAGTCAGTGGTCCGTGGGACCACTGCCTGCTCCTAAAAAATGTTTTTGCATGCATTCACAAAGGGGAAGGGGCCCATTGGCGACCCATTCCAGTTTGCGAATGGGTTACCACCTACTTGAAGTAGGTGGTAAAATGTGAATGTTTTGCAACCCCTTTTTGATCACAAAACATTCCTACATACGACTGCGATTCAGTACTAGGAAGGGACAATCTTGACACGCCCCTTCCTAATACCGAATCGGTATGTAGTCGCAATTCCAATTTGCGATTCAGTAACAAGTTACCGGATCGCAAATTGGAATTCACACATACGAAAATGCATTTTTGCAATCGCAAATGGCCCGATTGGGCTGTTTACAATCTCAAAAATGAATGATACTTCTGGCCCCTAGTGAATAGTTTACAGTCTTAGAGAATGCAAAACTAAGCAAAACATGTAAAACATAAATGAGAACTAAATCGCTAATGTGAATTACCTTAACATTTCTTTGTTCAGAAATCGATCAGTGCTTTTGACGGCAAAAAGTTAAGGACATGAACATAGCAGTGGCATAATGAAACTTAAAGGTCCCCCACTGCAAAGTACCTGTAGGAGGCCCCTTTCACACTGGACCCAGTCAGAGGCCTGCTGCCTGTGCACAGTGTACTGAGCTGAGGGGGCCCCCTGGAGCTCATGCCCCCATCCACACCGCGGTGGTGTGTGGACCTTTGTTATACCCCTGGATCATTGAGCCTGATAGAGACACGCTTCATTGTTTGCTTTTAGTTACTGCTGGGTCTCAGACCTTGAGGGGCCCGGCTCACTAGAAGCTCTGCTTACCTTTTATAATCACTGCATTCGTCTTTGAAGCAGTCCAGGGCCTACCTTAGGGGTGACCTATATGTATTAAAAAGTAAGACTTTGGCAGAGGCCTCTTGCACTGCGCGAAGGGGTGCCGGGGAGGGGGGGCATAGGGAAATAAAAATTAAATTAATTAGAAAAAAACACTTACCTCCTCGCCGCTGCGCCCCCTCCTCTCCTTAGCTGGTTGAAGGCAGGCACAGGCTCCCAGCCTCCCTGCGGCCAATCATGATGCTGCTCAAAGCATCGTCAGGATTGGCTGGGAGTGCCAAGCCAGGGCACTCCCAGGCAGACTGGGAGCCTGTGCCTGCTCTCTTCAGCCCGGAAACTGTGTTGCTGGGCCGGAGAGAGCCTTGTACTCATGTGTGTTTGGCTGGCCCAAGACAGTCGGCCAAACACACTTGTGCTCTGAGGGGGAGTGCTGTGCACCCTCTATCTCACTGCTCCTCACCCCGATGCCCCACCCATTTTGCTAAAAAATTATAATAAACATTGTTGCCGCTGCTGGCGGGGGTGACGCTCCTTCGCCCTAATATAGGAGCCACCCCTGGTCTTTGGCCTGGCAAAGGGTTATATTGCCAGGTCAATGTACCAGTTTAAAAGTGCACAAACAGGTTTTGCAGTGGCACGCCTACGGAATGTTTGAAGGGCTACTCCATTGTGTGGCACAATCAGAGTTGCAAGTCAAATAGTAGCATTTAATTTATAGGCCCTGGGCACAGGTAGTTCACTTTACTGGGGCCTTATAAGTACATTAAATATGACAATTGTGAGTAAGCCAATGTTGTGTTTTAGGGAAAGACAACCTGCACTTCAGCACTGGTCAGCAGTGGTAAAGTGCCCAGAGTCCCAAATGTAGCAAAAGTGAGGTTAGCAAAACACAAGTAAAACGTAAGGGGAAAAGTTAGGAGAAATAACACCTAGGATGCCAGGTCTAACACCAACACAAAACCAGTTAAAATACAGAAGTTATAGTTACCTGAGCTAACTATAACTTACACTGCTGCAGTGCACTGCTTATGACCTCACATATTACATCACTCATCACATGGTCAGTGACATCATTGATGACATCACTGATGACATCTCAAATGACATAATTTATGACATCACAGAGTTATGCTGTGCAAATACGTAGCCAGCATAGCCCAGTCACACTGCAAGACATCACACGCAGCTCTCCCGGGAGTTTCAAATAAACAAAAGGAAATGAGCACTAAGAAAAATACTCTCCACATTTTTGCATAGATCCCAGGAGATTAGACTCTCTTGTATCTGTATTTAGCTACCTGCTGAGGACAGCTAGAAGGCAAATCGTTATTTTACTTCTGCATGCTTGAGGGCTCCATGAGGGCTTTGACGGATAGTTGGAGGGTATGTGATAAGCAGTTGTTACAACTAATAATTTTTTCTTCACCCCTTCCCAGCAGGGGACACATCTAGGTGACCAGATTGCTCCATGTCAACAGGACACCACTTTTCCATTTCTAGATTTTGCTTTAATGCATCAGTGTACTCTGGAAGTTGTAATCCTCACTCTTTTTAATTGGCCCAATTGGACCAACACACCTGATTACAATGACCCAAGGAGTGGAGAAGTGGTATCCTGGTGACCTGGAGCCATCTGGTCAGCCTAGATACATCACCCCAGCCCAAAAAACGCACATAAAATAATTAAACTAATCACGAAAAGGGTGCCTATTTCTGCAACAATGAGTTCCTATATTTTGAATCGCTATTTAATACTTTAAGGCTCATATTTATACTTTTTAGCGCCGCATTTGCGCCGCTTTTTTGACGCAAAAGTGGCACAAACTTACAAAATATAATTGCATTTTGTACGTTTGCGCCGCTTTTGCGTCAAATAAATGACAGCGCTAAAAAAGTATAAATATGGACCTAAATTTCTTTGTGCTTAAAGCACACAGTTTACTGTATTGATTCTTGCAGATACTATTTACTTATCTCTTATGTGTGCACATGTGATTAGTTATTGTCAAACTCCAAACAGCCTTCCGCTAAGGGTTCAGCACCTCTGAATTCCCAGAGCTGCGCCTCCCTCCATTTCGCTCCGCGGACATCCCTTCTCCTCCCCCACACAGGTACTTAAATGACTTAACGGCAAAGATTGAATTATTCTCTGCTTTGCACAAATGTACTCGGCTGGATTCCGGCTAAGTATAGAAAAAGATGTGAGCAATGGGAAACACCTGCACCGAGAAGGCTCTGAACATTCGCAACCATTGCTCCAAAACTGAAAAAAAATACTGGAAACCAAGACTTTTTTTTTTTAAGCCGTGAATATTTTTAAAAATGTTTACCATATTTTTTCTTTTTAATTTTAGATTTATGAACATGTTTGCTCCATTATCACAGTCCAACTTCGTCTAAAAAAGGACAGTGTACACATAAGAAATAACGGCAATTTGTTAGTAAACAGTAACATGAGCAGAACCTTTAACTTATTTGTTTGTATTTGCATTCCTTCATTCTCTGTTATTCTGAAAGCACGTGCCATTAATCGATATTTAATGTTGAAAATGCGATAAACTTGCAAGTATTTTTCCCTCCTCGAAGCAGTTCCAAAGCCTGAAAGTGGCTGTTTCCACACCGTTGTTCCAATTAGGGATTTGTTCTTCTCTGTGAAACACTTAGATACGTCTTTTTATTGCTCTCTGCACAAGGTAATAAAACAATGGCACGAGGCAATCCATCACTCTGGTACAACCTGTAACACCATTGCTATTTTAAGGGGGCTCTACAGCCTCAAGTGTTTCTAGAATACTAATGAATGCCCAGCACAAATGTCGTTAAAAAAAACTGTACCTTGAGGAAAGGGGAAACGGAAAGTAAAGGGAAGAAAAGAAGAAGCGAAGAAGAGCTGGACGGAGTGCGGAGCAAACAGAAGCAGCAAGTAAGGTAAGAAGGAAAACAGAATAAAAGAAAGTAAAGAAAGGTTAAGGGGCAGATTTAACAGGCCCTAGCGCCACCCGAGGTCACTTTTCTGCAGTACACATAAAAGAAGCAAAATGCCATGGATGATTGTTTACGTGTAGGAATGTGTCCCTTCCTGCACGTAAGCAATCATTCTGAAATGGGTCGTTGGTACTTCTATGTGTGCCTCATTTTTCAGCATACATGGAAGTGCCAAATCGCCATTATAGATTGTTTATGTGCAGGAAGGGACACCTTCCTGCACATAAACAATCTGTCCCCTCAACGCATACAACTTGCACTTAATTTAGCGTCGGCTCAGGGGGAACAGTGAGATTGTGCTGTATTCCTTTAAGTATGGCGCATCCCTGAATTTCAAAAGTGTGGCAGCGCGGCACTGCTATTTTCAGCTGAGCACTACGCTGCACCACTTTGGCTTAAATCAGGGCCCAAGTGACAAATTCATAAACTGAAGTAGAAGAAGGTGAAAGCACAGAGAGAAGACAAAACTGAAGGTGAAACAATTACAAATAATACAAATAGAACAATGGTTGGAATGATTGCTAGAAGAACAAAGGTCCAAAAGAGCGGGAAGAAAACGGAATAAGGAGCGAAAAGGTGTACAGATGAAAGGGTAGAGAATATGCTAAGGTACGCAATGTGAACATGTAAACCCATGGGGGAATTTTTTTGTATTGCATAATACAGCAGATGGCAAACTGTGTTTGGCCCAGTGCAAGCAGCCCTCCTCAAGTATCGATCTTTTTCATGGTCACGTTTTATGCAAATTGTCCTCTGCAGAAGTGCACATGATGAACATGTATGAACCGATGCTCTATGACAATAACTGCACTCTAAGAGAAGCCTGTCTTGCTGCACTTCTTTCATGAAGCACTCATGATCATATAATTTTCAGGGATATTAATGCACCTTTTTAATGGCAGAAGTGTATTACTGTTAGCCACCTTTGGTGGCCACTCAAGATTCTTCAATGGCAGGACATCTGGCAGAATGAACAGGAGCTAACATATCTCACAGAACTGACGCTCTTGCATTAATGTGTCTCATGGTACATCGGGACAGGTTGCCTTTTAGTTTTCTCCAAAAGCTCTTCTTGATGTTTATTTTGTTTGTGTAGTTTACACAGCATGCGTCAATTGCTTATAGGCTCCTTAGCAAGTGGCAACGGTGATACATATGAGTGTGTGCATGGTGGGGAGAAGGGTAAATAGGTCTTGAAGATGGCATTTGCATTTCCATTACATGTATACTCCAGGAGGATTTATTTTACACATAACTCATGCTTTTTATTTTTACCTTGCTGGAGCCCCTGGTTACTTCATGTGAGTGAAGATTACAGAGACAAATCCTATGTTTTTTATTGCCCACAGCAAGCTAATTGGGTAGTGCCAAGCAGGCTTAAGACTATAGGCCTCATTTACAAAGAAGTGGTACAGAGCGGCGCTCAGGCAAATTCTGCAGAGCAGCGCTGCCTCATTTCAGAAACTCAGCGATGCACCCTATTTACTACAATACGTTGCACCCCTGTGTTTTCCAGAGCACTGGCACTAAGATTAGCTGCCTAGCGCCAACGCAGGAACCCTTGCACCATAGTGCAGGGGTTCCTGCGCTGCAGATAATGATTGTTTATGTGCAGGATGGTGTCCCTTCCTGCACATAAACAATCAGTAATGGTGATTTGTTACTTCTATGTGCTATTATGTGCATAATGCAGCACACATAGAAGTACAAATTGTCATTATTTAATGATTGTTTATGTGCAGGAAAAAACACCTTTCCGCATGTAAACAATCATGAATGGTGTTTTGCTTTTTCTGTGTGCTGCAGAATACCGCACACATAGGAAAAGCAAAAATGAGGAGAAATTAAAGTATTTCCTCTTGTGGCGCCACTCTTACGCCACCCCTGGGATGGAGTTAATTGTTGGCGCTGCCTCAGGTTTCCGATTTCTCGTAAATCTGGGGCAGCATCAAAATGCAATGAGTGTTGCAGTGGAACACCCACAGCAACACCCACTGCACACCCCTTTCATGCAAAGTGATGTGTGTAACAGGGCTGTATTTACAAGGCTGCGTTAAGCCATAAAAGTGTCTTATCAACGTTTTGTAAATATGGAGAAGGGCATGGAAAAAGTGATATTCCAATGGCACACTGCCCTTTTAAATGAGGCTCTATGTGTGTGGTGGAAGAGCATTATCACTGTGTTGCATCAAATGCATTGGAAATAGACTATTTGGATCTTTCAAGACTCCTGGGCCAGTGACCAGGAGCATCTGTCTCCTGGGCTCATGCATTAGCATGCAGAAATTTGTAATGTCACTCAATCCAATATTTAGGAGTCAATTGAGTTAAAAATAATTAAAACATAGGAAGAAAGGAAAGCAATATAGATGTGTGACTATTTTGTGCTTTCCCATGCTCAAAGACATATTGGCCCTCATTATAAGATTGGCTGTCAACATTCCGTCACCGTGGCTACTGCCCTTCCAATGCCATTATGACCATAACTGAAATTCTGCCAGAAGGCTGGCGGAATTCCGGCTAGGGTCATGGCGGTGGATGACGTTAAGGCGGTGCTGCTGCTGGCAGCAGCGCCACGCCAGCAAAACACCGCCTACCGTATCATGTTCCATGATAAGGCCTGGTGGTGTTTTGCTGGCAGGTGCTACTGAGGTCTGGCGGTGTTTTGCTGGTGGACGCTGCTGCTGACAGCAGCGCTGCGTACCGTCTCCTGCCGGAGGACCCCCTGCAGGCAGGTAAGTTGGGTTCTCCAACAGGAGAGGGGTGTGGGGGGTGTTGTGTGTGTGGGGGGTGTGTGACTGTGTTTGAATGCATGCATGCGTGTGTAATGCGTATGTGCATTAGTGGGTGTGTGTGTACGTGCAAGTTGTGTATTGTGATTGCGTGTGTGCCTGGATGTATGTACGTGAGTGTTGCTATGAGTTTGTATGAATGTATGCATGTGTGGGTGAATGTGTATATGCATGTGTGTATGGGTGTGTATGTATGTGCATGTATGTGTGTATATGTGGGGGAGGGGGATGACTCTGGAGAGGAAGAGGGTGCAGTGGAGACCCCTATCAGTGCCAGGGAAAGAATTCCCTGTCACTGATAGTGCCTACTGCCATGGTTTCCATGGAGGTACAGAAAACACGGCTGTAGTCTCCAACCCATCGGCCGTTACTGCCGTGGCGGTCGGTGTGTTAACTTGTCAGTTTGGCCAAAGCCAAACCGCCAATGTCATAATAGTGGAGGTATGTACCGCCAGCCTGTTGGCGGTAATACCTCCACTATTACACCGACCGCCAGGGTCATAATAACCCCCACTGTTCCCCAGAATTGTGTGTACAATTAAGTAGTTATATTTGTAACAATTATTTCACCTACAAAAACTAGCAAAAATGCAGCATTGTGTTCACACAGTACCCCAACATAACTAGCAACTGCCAGTTAGATATTTCTTAAGCAACTGAAGGAATAAGACAAAATACATGTCTGTTTGTGCCATGTTCATTCTTATTTTGCTTTTAAGCTACTTGTGAATTTTTGTATCAACAAAATTATTAACCATCTTAAATGGCAACGTATACAGCAGCACATTTCCATCATATGCACATGACAACGAAAAGCATAATACGTTCTGCCCATACTGAGAAAATGTTCATACCAATACAACAATGTTTGCCAATTCCCAGTCCAGAGGCCACAATCAGTGAATGAAGGTAAGCAAACTGAGTGTGGACAGTACCTTCATCAACTGAGAATAATGGACATACTGAGATGGTAAATGCTGTATAAAAACACATTTGGCTTGAATCACAAATAGTTTTCTTTGAATAGGCTTGAGTTAGTTTTGTAGTTCCTCTGGCTAACTCCTAAATTCGATGAATTAGCCAAGAATACACCAAGCTTACTCAGGAGGGCCGATTCTCAAAGAGTTTGCTATGAGTAGAAATGATTTACGCATGTACTACTGCTAGATTACTACTGAATTCCGACAGTCAGCCAGAAGAACTGTAAGAGTAAGTCACAACAAATTCTTTGTGACTTGGACTTATTATTATTATTATTATTATCATTATTATTATTAATAGTATTATTATTATTATTATTATCATCATCATTATTGTTGTTGTTGTATTATAATGCCAACAAAAACTACATAATACCAGCCATAATAATAATAATAATAACAATAATAATAATAGTAATATTAATATGTTCCAAATCAGGGCTAACCACCTCCTGTCTTGGGTGCTCCATTTTGTCCAATTCCGAAAGAATATTTGAATTGAACTCACAGTCATTGTAATATGAACCAATGTGTTTGATAAATTAATATATCCTCGATCAGTGAATGTGTTTTTCAGCATATCCCCAAAAAGTGAATCGCATAATTGAATTTTACTGTGATTATGCTCTTAGTATGGAACAACAAAACACCCAAGTATAATGTACCAGTCTTCTTGTCTTCTTCACATCGACATCCTACGAAAAGGGCAACAATTTCTGGAACTAAAACATCTCTCCAACAATAACACAAGCAATGATTAAACCCAAAATCGAACAAAGTGACATTCTACATTGATGGGAAATAGTAAATGGTAACCAAAAAACCCACACATTAGTTCTTAAATTGTTCCCTCTCAGCAATAATAAGATATAAACTCCCAACCATTACACATGATAATATGACATCACATATATCTAAAAAAAAGTCTCCTTTTAAGTCATTGGTCGCTTTATGGCAACATAGAATTCCCAGCGGCCCCTTTTGCAATTCATGAAATTGACTATGGAAAGCAGATCTATCTAAAACACCAGCCATGTACACTAGCATTTTGCTTGGACTGATGCTGTTGATTTTTTAACAATGTGCACTGTGATCTTGTCAACAAGCCCCAGTGCATATGCTCTGATTCTTCAAAGCTGTCGAATTTGCTAAAATCCCTAATGGGCACATTTTGCTTACCTTATCCTGATATTTATTACCCAATATATCTAGGGCTTCTAAGCTAAATATCACTAGAGGACTGCAGGGCTAAATGTGCCACCACTTAAGTGATTGTGCAAAACATTACTGTAGGCCTGCCACAGAAGGCTAGCATGATAGTTTTAAAACTGCCATTTCAACCTGTTAAAAAAAACACCAGTTTACAGTCCTACACCTTCAATTTTAATACTTATAAGCAACCTCTAGAGAAGGCCATAAAGGCCAAAATGGCAGTGTTCATGGTATTTAAAAAGCTGGAAATGTGTGTGTATGTTTCACATGTCCTGGCAGTGAAAATTCTCTAAAGCCATTTCTCACTGTGGCAGGGCTTGCTCTCGATTAGAATAGCACTAGTTATAATGTACAACTTTGTTTTGGAAATATCTAGAGCCATGATTCAAAGATTAAAATTAATAGGAACTTAAAAGCCAATCTGATAGTCAAAATGCTATTTTTAAAAAGTTGGTATTTTCCTATCAAAAGACTCTGGTAGCCAGAGTACAAGACTGGCTCATGGGCATAAGAAACCTTTACTACAGAATGGGACTACGTTACACATTTTTGTTGGTTTTAGACAAAGAGGGTCTGATTCACAAAGGTAAACTCACACTTCTGTTTAAGTTTACTATTCTTTTGCTTTTCGCAAACTGTGAGCTAATAGTAAGTATATAGCAGCAGAGACTCCACAGTCGGGGCGTAGAACTCCGCACATAAAAAGATAGGATATGCCTATTTTTTAATGTGTGGAGTTATCCACCCAAATTGCGGAGTCTACGCTGATGTAAACTTACTACTAACGTGTAGTTTGTGAATAGCAAAAAAAATAGTAAACTTATATAAAAGTGTAAGTTTATCTTTGTAAATCAGGCACGCAGAGATTGACCTATATGCCAAAAACCAAAGGAGGTTGAGCCGTGGCCAGGAATTGAACATGGTTCAGCCAGTTTGAGGGTCAGAAGCTGCAACCACTAGGTCATATCCATCCTTTAGGAGAGGGGTTAATTGTACCTTAATACAAAAACAATGAGGGAATAAAGGAGACTCTCCCACACTGTCATACGTCATTACCCATTTCTCATTCTTTCTTATGTAAACAAGAATCCCAACATTTCTAATGATATCCTATTTCTGTCTCTTCACACAATTAATATTTACATTTTGTTCTTTTTATCCTCACATATCCACCATGCTGTAAGGCTCCATTTTGTCTCATAGTGCGTTAGTAACAATATTTTAGATGTTAAGTAAATAACTGTTAAAGATTTAGTCAGTACATCGTATGGAGGTACAGCATGAATACAGCTTCAAAGCAAAGGATG
Source organism: Pleurodeles waltl (assembly GCF_031143425.1). Classification (NCBI taxonomy): domain Eukaryota; kingdom Metazoa; phylum Chordata; class Amphibia; order Caudata; family Salamandridae; genus Pleurodeles; species Pleurodeles waltl. Next base: position 85,515,164 of record NC_090439.1, read on the forward strand.
GAGCATCGTACAAAATAGGATGTGCTACTTACGTTTTTATGGATATCTTTTACCCAGGCTGAGGCAAATTGATTGATTTATTTTGGATCCAATTTCCATCAAGTTGCTAACTGTGATGTTGGTGTTTCTTGCTGTTAAACGGTAAAACACATCTATATAAGAGACAGTTTTGCAAAATATACCTCATATTAATCACTGATGATATAAAAAACTGTCAAAAGAGAAACTACTTTTTTTTAACTATATTTTAGCGATACAGGCCTCTAATGACAAAGGTCCTTCATAGCTTATCCTTATAATCTCATCCTGTCTTTTCTATTTTGCTCCTCATGTTCCCCAATATTTCTACTTCTTAATTTGTTTTATGGGACCCTTATCAAATGAGCCACCAATTAGTAACTCTATTGCACCACAGAGATACCTTTGTAGTCCATTGAACAGATGAGACCCTAAATTGATTCTCACCAACCTGCACCTCTTAAGGAGGCATCCCTCAGTACACCATTACCTTAGGTTTTTTTGGTGCTGGTTTTGTGGTGTAATATCTGCATCATGGTCAGCTACTTATGGGTCATATTTAGTAAAGATATATTTAATAACATCTAGTAGGAGGGGTCAATTGTTGTTGAGATTTATGTAATGTTTGGGAATGAAATACTGTTCACAAACACTGACACCAATGCTGATGGAAGAATGAGAATGGATGTTATTCACTGAAAAAAAAACAGGATCACCCAATCTAACACAACATCAATCTTCTTTGAAATCTGCCTAGGTCAGATATACATGCACCTTGGCCTATGTTTGTGTGGAGGTGGATATTCACCATGCCCTATATTGCATGCATGGAGTGAGAAAAACTAGCCTGCTCAAGCAATTTATGACTTCATCTTGCCTAAAGTGGGAAACTGGCACAACCTGACAGGTTGAGATTTTTAACTTCCAGGAAGTCCCAACTGTGATTATCAATGGACTGCAGGCCATTTTTTCTAACTCTACCTATAAGTGTGAGATGTCCAGGAGTTCACTGAAGAGCTACACCATCACAGGACATGTTTGAATACTGCTAGGCGCATCCTGGATGTTGAAGATGTCAGCTCCCTGACTGCTCAAGGCTAGGATGGAGTAATCCTGAGCCCTGTTAAGCTTTTGTCAGTCTGGCAGTCTTTTGTTACACTCATCTGGAAGCCCAGGACTGCCGAAGGAGTCTAGGGTCACTGACCGGAGAACGTGGGAGGTCCTCCCTAAGGATCACCATACAATGAAATCAGACTGCTCAGGAATCTATCATTCAAGGGCAGATGACATTTGTGGAGTTCACTAATTACCTCTAACATCCTCCATGCATGATGTGAGTACATACCCATCACCAATGTCTGCCTGGGGGCCAGAAACAGAGATTCTGAGCCACAATAGGTGATCTCCCTGACTTTGTCTGGCTGTGCGGATAACCATCATTTGGATCTGCAACGTCGTATGTGTGCCTCATTTTCTCTGGCTGGTTCACTTCCATTTTCACACATGTGTAATGATGTGGTAGTTCAGTGTCTTATGCATTTGTTCCAAAGTAATGCATTTGACTTTGTGGTCACAGGGTCAAATCTGGGTAAGTCCGCTCAGACTTGCATTCTTTTAAGGTTGATGCCATGTGCATTATTAAATTAGTTAACAATAAACATAACTATAATGTTCATTTGTGCTTTATTGTGATCAGTGCAAGTGAGGCTACAGTGATAGCACAAAGTGTGGCAACATTGGCCTTAGTGGTGGATTTAGTTTGTTGGCTGCTAGACAACCACTAAAAAGAGGCAGAAGTCCCATCTGCCCAAGTTAGAGTGTGTTGATGTCTATGCACTCTCATTAGGGGTCAGGGCATCTGCTGCTTATTGGCTGGTGTCTTTCGCCTGTCAAAATGTAAATCAAGTTATTAGTTTACTTTTAATTTATTGGGGACTGTCACCATCATGTTATACCTAAGCTTAGATCTCACAATGATGAAAACATATGTATTTTAAATTTAAATATTGCCAGTCCTAGCCCACTTAGGTCCAGATTTAAGAGGGCCTAGCACCTACTTGCATCACATTAGCGTCATTGTTTTGCCACTAATGTGGCCCAACAAGGCTAAAATCACCACACCAATTTACAATGCATGCATTGCTCCACTTTGTAACCCTTTGTTTCACATCATGCCTCCAGCAGGCATAATGTATGCAAGGGGGACATTCCCCCATTAGGGAGGGCCGAGAAAATTGCACACAAAAGATCTCTTTGCACCATTTTCTGCAGCATTTTTAACCCTTGCTCGGAGCAGGCATTAGAAGGGGGCACATCATTGGTTACAACAGGCCCTATGTACTGTTCAGGGCTAGCACCAAATTGTCGGTGCTAGCCCTGAACAGTACATCGATAGTGTAAAAAATGTTGACGCTATTGCTCCCTACCCTGCGCTGTGGTGAGACATATTTCAAACATGGCGCACACATGGTGGTGGTAGGGGGTGCAGCACCAGTTTTCTTAAATCTGCCCTTACTGTCAGCACTGTTAAAATCCCTCCCCTCTTTACATGTGTTCTCATTCACTCATTTTGAAAGCACTCTTCAGCAAGTCAACAACACCAATGCGAATGCGCTTCAACATTTTATGTTTCTCTTGTCAAACTACTAAAGCATTCTCCACTTCTCAACTAATATGTGCTTCACAATTCATAATTACTTCCTCAAGGATGAAACAAGTACTCTTTGTGCTGAAAATAAAACTTCATATTGCACGTGGTCTTCAGGCAACCACACTACAGCTCCAATACACAGCACACAACAAGATTACACTAAAAAGCCCGCAGCCTACACACAAAAAGATTAAAGAAACCTATTAATAGGGGTTACATTAATGGGGATTATTGACTGTTTTTTTGCAAAACTGTAATACCTCCCAATCACCGCCCGTAAAATGGCATGTGACCCTGAATTCTGAATTACTGATTGAGCTTCTGCAAACCATATTTGGCATCAATTGTTGAGGTGGCAGTAGTTACATAAATTGCAATTGTATACACTTTAGTGTACCCCTAGCCTGATGAGCCTGGGACACTGTTTGGTGAATGTCAAAAGAAGAACATCACACTCCAACCAAAGTTTCTAGTACCCATGTGTGTCTGCCCACCAACCTAAAATCAGAAGCATAGAAGTACAATAGGCACTATTGTTGCTTGTTGAACATGACAGGCTATTAATTTGAAGAAAAAAAAAACACACAAATTCAATTCAGATGGCAGGCATCTGTTGAAAAGAACTGCCTTGAAGATTGTGTTAAAACTGACAAACTGTTGTTGGAAATCAGAAAATATGAAACTGAACAATGCAACGGATCAGCCATTAATGACAGGTGTGTTGACACACAAATATTGTGCCCCAGAAAAAGAAACAGAAATGTGAGATGCTCTGTGAGGATTTTTTATTGAACTGTTACTTGAACACATTCCCACTTGGTGGACCAATGTCTTGCACCTAGGCTTCCTGCTGGTATCACACCCCACACAAATGCTTCGGTGGACATGTCTATGGAATTTCAGACCCTGACAATGGAGGCACAAGCCAACTTTTTCCCATAATCCTTCAAATTCCTTCGAAACTCCACAATCATTGTTTTCTAACCCTATGCCTGTTTCCTGTTCCCTTTATACACATCTTGGGAGTAAAGATAACCAGACCACCCAGGCATAGGGAGCCCTCTTCTTACATTGTTGGAAATCCTCTTATCAGTGATAAATCAGTGTCCTGATCCAATATGTTTACTTTTCCCCACCCCGCTCTCCAAGTCCATTAATATAGACAATTACCTTTGCACATCATTCAAACATTTCTTGGCCAGACTACTTCCAAATCCTTAAATGTGCTAGTTCCTTCCCTTCTGTAGATTTTCTTGCTAGTACTCTTTAGTATGCAGTTGCAAATAAGTTTTTTACTTGTTCAGAAATTATAATTGTTCTGAAATGACCAGAGTCAAACTAGCCTCAAAATATTTTTGATCTCTGCCTGCCCTCGCACAGATGTATGGCATCTTAATTAATCAACTCAATACTAAATTAAAATATCCAACTGTCCCATTGTTCTACCTTTATGTAATACAAATTTATAGAAACATAACCCAGAGAGCACAATGAATACAAGTCTTTTTCTACCCTGTACTTTCTGAATTTCCTGTTTGACCAAAACTGGGTCCACATCATTCTTCCTGGACCTCTAAGTGGTGGCCATGTATTGTCCATTTCTGAATGGCCTTCAATCTTTCCAATTGCACATGCACTTCTTAATAACCTGCTGTTAGACCTGGCATCCTTGGCGTGGTTCCCCCTAACTTTTAGCCCTCTGACCTCTTGTTTTTCAGACTCATTTTTCCTGGCTTTTAGGAATCTGTGCACTTTAACACTACTGACCAGTGCTAAAGTGCTGGTGCTCTGTACTCTAAAACATGGCAACATTGACTTCTCCACAATTGACATATTTAATTTACGTGTAGGCTCCTAGTAAAGTGTGCTACATGTGCCCAAGGCCTGTAAATTAAAAGCTACTAGTGGGCCTGCAGCACTGATTGCGCCACTCACTACAGTAGCTTTATATCTGTCGGTGCAGTTTTAAACTGCCATTTCGACTTGGCAAGTGTGCCCACTTGCCAGGGCCAGACCTTCTTTAGTCACCACTAAGGTAGGCCTTGTCCAAGGACAGGGTGGAGTGTATTTAAAAAGTTGGACATGCACTTTCTAGTTAGTCTGTCCAGGTAGTGAAAAACTCTTAAATTAGTTTTTTACTATTGCAAGGTCTATCTCTCCCATAGGCTAGCATTGGGATTACCTTAAAACAGTTGCAGTTCGCTCCGTGTTAAAGAGGCGGGGCGGTGCAAGGGGGGACAAAAACATTACATTAAAAAATAAAATAAAAACTTGCTTGCTTTGCTGCGCCTCTTCTCTTTTCTGGTCACTGCAGGCAGGCACAGGCTGCCCTGCTTCTAATCCTGATGCTGCTCAGAGCAGTGTTATGATTGGCTGGAGCCCCCAGTCATGGCACTCGCAGGCAGACTGGGAGCCTGTGCCTGCTCTCTCCAGCCCAGCAACAGTGCAGGGCTGGAGATAGCACAGTGCACATGTGTATTTGGCCGGCATGAGGCCCCCGGACCAATATACATACACTGAAGGGAGTTTACACCCTGTCCAAGCAAGGACCCTCACTCTAGTCAGGGTAAGTCACACATAATCCACATCATCCTGAGCCCCAACCTCTGGTAGTGTGGCACTGAGCAGTCAGGCTTAACTTAGAAGGCAATGTGTATAGTATTTATGCAATAAATCATACAATAACACAATACAGCACCACAAAAATACACCACACACTGCTTAGAAAAATATATAATATGTATCTGGATAAATGCAGGTCAAAACGATTAAAATGCAATAAGTACATGTTGAGATATCACTGAAAAGTGATATGAAGTGTCTTAACTCTTTTCAAAGCAAACAAAGTCTCTTTCAAGCACAGAGTACCTGGTTCGTTTGAGAAATCTCTGCACAGAACCACAGAGGAGGAGATGCGTGAAAACAAAGGGGTATGCATCAATTTCTGGGGCCCCACACAGCGATGCGTTGTTTAGTTTTCACACAGGGATGGCTGTGCGTTGATTTCTGGTGCTCAGTCGTGGAACCTCTTCAGGTTGCAGGGTTTTCAGACGCCCCAGGGACGATGCGTGGATTTCTGGCGCTGCTAGGACGAAGTCATAGGAGCTGCATCGATCTGGTGGACGTTGCGTCGAATTTTCTACCGCACGTCAGGTGCTGCGTCGATTCCTTTCTGGAAGTGGGGCTGCCTCGTTCTGGCTTGGCTGTGCGTCGATCTAGTGAGGCCGTGCGCCGAATTTTCGGTAGCTACGCTAGCACTGCGTCAATCTTCTAGTTGCGAAGTCAGGCTGCGTTGTTCCGGTTCAGCGTGCGGTGAAAGTTTCACTGCAGGCTGTGCGCCGCTTCTGGCAGGCTGTGCGTCGAATTTCACTGCGCAAGAATTCCTTCTTCCAGAGGTGAAGTCTTTTTGGTCCTGAGACTTCAGGGAACAGGAGGAAAGCTCTATCCAAGACCTGGGAGAGCACGTCTTCACCACAGCCAGAGAGCAGCAAGGCAGCAGGGCAACAGCAAGGCAGCAGTCCTTCCCAGAGAGCAGACAGGTGAGTCCTTTGAGCAGCCAGGCAGGTCTTCTTGGCAGGATGCAGGTTCAGGTTCAGGTTCTGTTTTCCAGGAAGTGTCTGAATTGGTAGGGGCAGAGGCCCTGTTTAAATATCCAAATGTTCCATTGAAGTGAGGGAGACTTCAAATATTGGCTTGGAAGTGTAAAAGGTCCCCTTTCATTTCAATCCTGTCTGTCAAGGTCCCAGTAGGAGGTGTGGCAGTCCTTTGTGTGAGGGCAGGCCCTCCACCCTTCCAACCCAGGAAGACCCATTCAAAATGCAGAAGTATGCAAGTGAGACTGAGTATCCTGTGTTTGTGGTTTGTCTGAGTGAATGCGCAATAAGCTGTCAACTAACCCCAGCCAGACGTGGATTGTAAGGCACAGAAAGATTTAAGTGCAGAGAAATGCTCACTTTCTAAAAGTGGCATTTCTAAAATAGTAATATTAAATCCAACTTCACCAGTCAGCAAGATTTTGTATTACCATTCTGGCCATACTAAATATGACCTTCTTACTCCTTTCATATCAGCAGCTACCACTCAAAAAATGTATGAGGACAACCTCAATGTTAGCCTATGAAGGGAGCAGGCCTCACAGCAGTGTAAAAACGAATTTAGGAGTTTTACCCTACCGGGACATGTAAACTACATAGGTACATGTCCTGCCTTTTGCCTACACAGCACCCTGCCCTATGGGTTACGCAGGGCACACCTTAGGGTTGACATATGTAGAAAAAGGGGAGTGTTAGGCTTGGCAAGTGCTTTTAAGTGCCAAGTCGAGATTGGCAAAGAAACTGCACACACAGGTCTTGCAATGGCAGGCCTGAGACAAGGTTTAGGGGCTACTGAAGTGGGTGGCACAATCAGTGCTGCAGGCCCACCAGTAACATTTAATCTACAGGCCCTGGGCTCATACAGTGCACTCTACTAGGGACTTATAAGTAAATTAAATAGCCCAATTGGGTATGATCCAAGGTTACCTTGTTTAAAGGGAGAGAGCATATGCACTTTAGCACTGGTTAGCAGTGGTAAAGTGTGCAAAGTCTAAAAACCAGCAAAAACAGTATCTGAAAAGTGGAGGGAGGCAGGCAAAAAGTTAGGGGTGACCACCCTAAGGCTGTCAGGTCTTACATAAGTGCACAGTGCACTCCCCTCAGCCCCATCATCCCCATTGGCCTCACCCCTTTAACAATGAAAGGATAAGAAACACATGCCCATATTTATACTTTTTTAACACCGCATTTGCATCATTTTTTTACACTAAAGCGGCGGAAACTTACAAAATACAATTGTATTTTGTAAGTTTGTGCTGTTTTTGCATCAAAAAGTGGTGCAAATGCGGCTCTAAAAAAGTATAAATATGGGCCACAGTTTATCATAGGGGGTGATGCTCGTCTGCCATTACGGAGGAGCTGCTGGTGCCTTATAATGTGTTTTAAGTGTAATTGCCAATTGGGATGAGACAGTCATATGGAGTTTTGTGGCTCCGGACTCAGAATTTTAAATCACAACTTATGGTAAAGATGGTTTTTAAATTGTAAGTCTGAAAATACCACTTTTTGAAGTTGGCATTTTCTCACCTTACTTATTCTGTGCCTTAACCTGTCTCTGAATTCATGTCTTGGTTAGGCAGCACTGCAGCATTTCCCGGGAACATCCACCCTGGCAGAGTGGCAATCCTGGCAAACAGCAGTTTTTACTCCAACAGGGTTTCCATGAATCTAGAAATGTACTGATTTGAGTGGGTCAGGGATCCAGTACTTACACTAGAAAGTGTCTTTGATGTGAGGATGACTACAAGGAGTTCTTGTGAAGTGTATGGGCCCCCCTTCCATGTCAGCCTCGGCTCCAGAATACCAGTGGGAGATATTCAGCCCTATTGAGTGGACTCTGTTCACTAATGTTTGAGGTGTAAGTATGAGCCCTTCCTAACCTCCTCCCCAGGAAGACCCACCAGTGTGCTGATGCATGCAGATGCAATTTAGTATCCTTTGTTGTGGGTGTCTGGAAGGAATGTACAAGTGTTGCTGTCACCCAGGCCTGGATAGGCATGTATTGGAGATAGGCTGTGGGAACACTGGGCAGTGAGTGCAAAGAAATGCCCACTTTCTAAAAGTGTCATTTCTAAAATAGTAATAATAAATCTGACCTTACCAGTAAAGAGGATTTTTTATTACCATTCCCATTCTACTAAACATGGCAAAGCTACTCCTCTTAGATCAGAAATTACAGCTTAAAGGTGTTATAAGGAATTCCTAATGCCGGCCTATGGTAGGGGCAGGCCTCATAGTAATGAAAAACAACTTTGGAAGTTTTACTTTCTAGGACATGAACAACTTAAAAGAACATGGTACCCTGCCCTATGGGCTACCTAGGCTGACTTACATGCATGAAAAGGGGAGTTCTGGGCATGGCAAGAGGTTTTAGATGCTAAGACGGATGGCAGTGAGTCTGCACACACAGGGTCTGCAGTGGCAGGCCTGAGACATGTTTACAGAGCTACTTAAGTGGGTGACACAATCAGTGCGGCAGGCCCACCAGCAGACTTTAATTAACAGACCCTGGGTATGTGCTATACCACTATACAAGGGACTTACAGGTAAATTAGATATGCCAGCTGTGGATATACCAATGTTACTATGTTTAGGGGAGAAGCAAATCACTTTAGCACTGTTTAGCATTGGTAAAGGTAACAGTGTCCTAAGGCCAACAAAAAGATACACCAACAAAAGAGGAGGTAAAGGCAAAAGGTATGGGGTAAGACCACCCTAAGGATGCCAGGTGTAACAGCATTGATAACGAATCAACAAATTCAAATCATCTGATCAACTTTTCACTGCAACAGCTAGTGTGATAAAGGACCCCTTTTGAGGGTTGACTCCAGGCATTTAATGAAGACATCTGTTAGAGTATTGTGGACGACAATTGTTCCACTGGCTCAGGATTGGTCATCATATTTAGAGCTCATTGCCAGTCAAGTTGGGATCCCTATGCCTTGAGTGGAACTCCCATTGTCTTGCAAGTTGGTCCAGGGAAGGGAAAACAAGTGATGGATGAATGTCACTATTATGGGATACCAGGTAGGTGGAAGGATCACAAGTTGCTAAGAGGATTGCAATGGAGTAGCCAGTTGAGCCTCTGCCATCTAAAAACCCAGTGCTTCCCCCAAATTGAAAAAGAGTGAATAAATAATAACATTTCAGGATAGAAGCACTTCCCATGACTCTAAATAGAATAAGGGTCTGAAACATTGGCATAGTGAAACCAAAGCCAATTCACAACTGTCCTGCCACTCTTTCAAACTCTAATTGATTCACTTAATGATTTTAAAAGGGAACATGACAACAAAATGTTCTTTGGTTGGATCTTGTCAAAATAAAGTGCCCCAGAATTTACATCCTCAGCAAATGTGAGTCATCTCCTCAATTCCCCTGTTGCCCCACCTGACTGCAGTTATTCCTCCTTTACTACTCTGGCATTCTCTTTGGATAACCTTCTCTTGCCCTTCCCCTGATCTGACCGCCTTGCTTCACCAGCTCAGACCCAACCCTCTTTCTGTGAGTGTGGATCTCACATTCCAGGCCCTTTTTTCAGCTGTCTGTCCTTTCAACTTATCCTTTCAGTTCCCTCTATAAATCCATCCAGAGTACCATTCATTGTAGAGGCTAGTGTGGGTAACCTTAGGGGTACCATAATGTCTTTCCTCCCTGTGTTCCATAGTAATGGCAGAAATACTGCCTCCATTTCTCACTCCTGGCTGCCACTAAGCAGGTGTGCTGAGTAGAAACAAAAATTCAAACACTGACTGGTTTGTTGCCCCGTGGAATTTTTTGTGTTTTCCAATGTGATCTGGAAGAGGTGGAAGAACTCAAGTATGAGGTCACATGTTTATTCATCACCAGCACAGATTGCTACATAGAATGGAGTGGCCTCCCCTTTGTCTCAATATGCCTTGGCAACTTTCAACCTTAACCACACCATCTGTAACACAATTAAACATTTTGGGTACTTGTGTTCGTTGAAAAAGTTATAAGACAATGTGAGTTATGGCTCCCAGTTTATGTCTGACTTTTTCAACAGGAACACTGACAGGTAGGGGCATATTTATGGGGATTTGGCATTAGGCTCTACACCACATGAAAGGGCAGAAAAGCACCATATTTATGCAATATGGTGCATTCCTGAACTTTCCTCCGGTGCTGAAGCTGTTGCTGCAGCCTAGCACAAATGCAGGCTCCCTTTCACCATAGTGCATAGGGTGCCTCCATTGCAGGCAGGATTGTTTTTTGAAGGAAGGGGCACTTTCCTGCACAAAAAGAATCCTCAGAGGCATTTTCCTCTTTCTATGTGTGCTGCAGATTGCAGCACACATGGAAAGACGAAAAAACAAAGAGAAATAAAAATGTTTTTTCTTGTTACGCCTCACCTTGTGAGCCATATGGTTTTGGCTCTTCTCTAGGTTTACGTGATTAAGTAAATGTGGGGCAGCAGGTCAAAATCCATGGGTGTTGCGTAGGAAAATCCACTGCAATGCCCATGGAACACTTCCTTGGCCCAGAGTAATGCAACGCAGCGACTTCTGCTGCCTTGTCTTTCTCCATATGTATGAGCCCATTCAAACCCATGCAGAGTGGTTTTGTGTGGCCTCATAGATATGGCTGAGAGCTTTTCACCACCAGAAAGTCACAAAAAGCGACGCTCCAGCAGTGCCAGCCTCTCATAAAATGCCCAGTAGTGTATGGTGCAGAAAGTGAAGACAGCGACAGGAACCTTGAATATAAAGAGGATGAGGTCTACTTTTATAGGCTCAATCTTCCATAAGAAAAATGCCATTTTACCTTCTTTTCGGTTGTCAATTTGCTATTGTGCTACTTGGTACAAGTTGTAAGTCTTCCATGATGGTGAACGCTGTTTTGACCTTGAGAAGGGGATCTGGCATATGCTTGGAACTATCTGATTTCACCCTATTAACAAGAAAGGTCTCTAGTAGCTTGTCTGCAGTGGAAGAATGTTTTACTTCAAACAGCTTCGGGTGGGAGAAAGCATCAGAACACGAATCACTTAGATCTCTCTTTGAAAATAAATCCCCTTCTGTACTCATTTTTGCTTTTTGGAGAACACACGCGTAATCATTTTTCTCGAAGTAATGCGAAACAAGCAAAAAAAGATATGCTGCTGCAAATAAAGCTCATCTTACAAACGTACAGCATGTTCTTGTTGGAAGGTAAAATATTTGAACACGTTTTCGCCAAAGGTACATCTTGAACTTTCTGTTGATTGGAAGTGCAAATGAAGGCTCATTCATCATGATGATAGTAAAAATCAAATTTGGCCCCCAAAAAATACTTTATTAATATGATAAAAAAATATTTCTATTTGCTTGTCGAAGTGGAAATAAAGCATTTTAGAAGTGGAAAACTGATTAGAAGTCCTTTGATCAAGCATCCAACACATTATAGTGAGGAAATGTACTGGCTGGCAATAATGATTGGCATAAAAACAGTCGACTGTGCCTGGATGTCACAGGATAGGAGTGATCCTTTGTGCTCCGTGATGTGCAGAGACGACTATGGGCTTTGGGAAGGTGTGAGAGCACATATGCCATGCATTATTAACTGCTGAGCAGCATTTCACTCAGGTTCCCTGAATCAGAACAGTACACTCCGAGTTCTCGTCTACTCCCTCCCAAACCGGTAGTTTCTCTCTACCAAAATACAAATAAAATAAAAAAGCAAGATCCTGGATGTTATTTTTTTTTTGTCGACCTACATTATACTCGTCTACACCTGAAAGCACATTTCCCTTATTTTCCATTTATAATTATTCTGACAAACCCGAGAGCCTCATAATGTTATTTTTTTTACCTTCAGTTGTTTAGTTTACATTTATTCACGAAATATGAAGACGTGGGCAGAAAGACTCAAAGGGAATATTTCACGGTTAGATTTGGTAGATTGGTTTATGACTAATACGTTTAGTAATTATTGGCGACTTTTTAACACACATAAAAAAAGTTTCCAAAGCAAGCAGTCAGATTTTGTATTTGTACTTTGAAAAAGGAACGCCTGCTGAACAAACTGACAGGGAAACAGACACTACTCCGTGAAATGTAATCATGAAACAGGAGATCGCTCCTTTAGATTACTTGTGTGTAGGATGCTTTAAAGAAGAAATTGAATGTAACATTGTGCCTGATTGCTTACATCTACCTTACTCCTGAAAAGCAATGGAACCTATCTAATAGCGTAATCTAATTAGTAAACAATGAACACCCATCATGCGATTGTATCAAGGCACTATACAGTTTTCATTTAAGGCTTGTTCATTGTAAGTTGATAATCAATGCAATTGAAAGTGCTAATACAGGTTAAAATGTTTCCCTGTGCTACCAAGCACCTAACACAAATAAATTGTCAAACACCACATTTGCATCCAACCTACGCAGACATGCGATATGGTTGTTTTTTGCGGTACGCACTGCAGCACTAAGCTGCGGACAAGCTATTCACCTAGGCCCAGATGTAATAAGATTTTGAGCCGGAGTTGCACCACTTTTGTGGCACAGCCCCGACACAAAATCATTATTGGGATTCATCAATCAAGATTTGTGTGGCTATGCGTGCGATTTTATAGGCATAGTGCTGCCTTGTGTTACCTTGCATTGGGGAGGTGTTATGTAGGTGGATCATGGGTGCTCCTATGCATCCACTGATGTATTTTGATGCAAACACATACTTACTGAAGTCAGTAAACATTGTTTTGCCCTAAAACGTGTGCCTACCTGAGGCTTTATCTTTATTTCATCCTGTTACTTCCTCGTTATTTCCTCTTTACATGTGTGCTGCATTCTGTAGCACAGATTCAAAAAAGGTCTAAGTAGCCTGCTTATGAGGCCAGTTCCATTGTGCTTGCATAACGCAATGCAGTACATGCATGACTCAACTGTAAATTTACATACATGAAGCCATGCAAGGCCCTGAGTAGCTCCATAAATCTGGAGAAAGCAATGCAGTGCAAATGGCCATGGTTTTTGATGCATTCCCAGATTTACCAGGACTGTCAGTCCTGGGAATACACAAAAATATACACCTCCTCAGGGGAGGCGTAACGAGGAGAAATACCTCTATTTTTCCTTGTTACTGCAACACACATATAAAGAGGAAAATGCCTGTCTGGACTGTTTTTTGCAGAAAGGTGTACCTTCCTGCACAAAACAATCCTGCATGCAATGCAGGCACCCTTGCACCATGGTAAAAAGGTGCCTGCATTGGCACTTGGCAGCCAAAAGGGCACCAGCCTAGGGGAAAAGGGAGAAATGTGCTGGCAACTTGCTCTGCTGCTCTGCGTGACAATCTTCATCAACAGGTCCCTAAGTCTTTAAGGGTACCTTCCTGTTAAAAAACTATTCTGACCACACTGAGGCACCCTTGCTTTGTGGCACAAGGGTGCCTGCATTGGTGCTAGGCAACCAGAAGCATTCCAGCGTTTCGAGCGAGCAGAAATGTGCCATATTTTAGTAGATATGGTGTATTTTTTCTCTCTCCCGTGGATGCAGTGCAGCACAGCAACTTCCTTACTGTGCTGCATTGCCTCAAAGATTAGTAAATCTTGCTCCAAAAATCAATAGAACAGAATAAACAGAACTACTATCCTCGATCCAACAGAGTCAAGAAAGGACAGGAAATTACTATCGTAGTTCTCCAATGACATGCACTAACTTCAGTTACTTACTCGCATGCTACATGGCAGGTAATATTCATGCCAAAAAACCCAACCTAGTAAATTTGTTAAGCTGTATGATACGCATCACCTATCAAACACTAGGGCCTTGTTTACCAAAACTTTGAACCAGGTTTGCCTCACTTTTGTGACGTAAACCCCACGCAAAGCATTAGTGATGGATTTACTATTCAGTTCAAACCATGTGTTTCCTTGGAAAGTATCCCAAATTAACATAGCGTTATGCCATGTCCTACTTTTCCTCAAGGGGGTCATTCCTTGGTACACAGGCATGTTCAAGCAGCCACCCATGGATTTTAATGCAAACTCTAATGCCTCCTCGAGGCAGGGATAAAAAGAAAAAAAATGTATTTCTCCCTATTATTTCAACTTTGCATTTATGATGCATTGTACAGCACACATACCAAGTAGGAAAAGTATTGAAAACTACTTTTTATATTGGAAGGTGCTCTCCCACTACAAAACATATGCTTTAGAGAATGCACACACCCTTGCGCTAAGGCCCAAAGGTGTGTGCATTGGTGCATGGCAGCCAAGTGTGCACCAGCGCTGGTGAGAGAAAAAATGTGCCATATCCTCATAGATATGGCAAATTGTTTCCCGGTCCCTTTTTGTAGTCATCCACCAAGTTTGATAATATCTTTTTATTTTGATCATCACGCAAGACACCGTACCTCAACTGCATTTTCTAATGTGCTATTATATGCAAAGGGGTTTAGAACCCAACCACTACTTACCTTTACTTATCATTGGCTGGCTACCACGTGGCCTCTATGTCACTTTACTTATCATTGGCTGGCTCCCATGTCACTCCCACGTCACTCTGATTTCCTTGCTTCCTTTTGGTCAGCGCCACCTCTTCGCTTCCATGTTCCTCCTGGACTTCAAGTCTTCATCCAGATGTGGAGCTTGGACTAAGTACTGCTTCTAGTGGCTCGTGTCCTTCTACTGGCCACAGAATCCTGCATGTAGTATTTTTTCATTTCCCTTTTTTTACCCTAACCCTTGCTATCCGATGTCTTACCACCCTCTTTGTATCTCAGTTGCTTGCCCACCCTCTTCCTATGTCAGTATTTTGTATCCTCTTCTGTCCATAGTCTGTTCCTCCTCCCACTGTCTGTTTCTCAACACCCCAACCCACCCTCCTCCCACCACTGTTTTTGCCCAAAATCCAGGGGCCACGGTGGAGGTAGAATGGGCTGCCCTTGGTAACTTTGCTGGTGCACGTCCCTTTTTTCCAACACATTTCATCGCAGTGTGCTTCACTTTTTCCCCATGCTCCACATCTGAATGTTCCTTTTATTATTTTTACTTGTCTGTCCATTTTTTAGCTTTTGCCTACATAGTGCTTGTTTACATATCCCTCTTCTTCACCCACCCCTCCCCTAGATCTGTCTGTGGTCTTCCCATCCTACTTCCATGTTGACTGCTTTCTCGTCGTCCTCCTGTGTCCTTTTCTATTCATAGTCTGTTTATCAGCACCTCGTACCCTTCCTCTCAGCATCAATTTCTCACCACCCCTGCCTTTCTCCCGCTGCCCATTTTTGCATGGTGCCCAGGAGATTTGCTTGACCCAACTCCTACACCCCCAAAAACAAGCCCTTTTGAAGGTTTTCACACCAAGTTTTGTAGGGAAAGAACAAAGCACTGCCTTGCGTGGTTGAGCTGTTTGACACCCCAGATGAAGTACCTGACAAGTATTAAATTCACCAGTGATGGAAAAGTATAAAAAATAACGCTATGATGCAGTTAATAAAGTGCTATATTGTGTCCAGTATTGACCCCATCATAGCGCTTTTTTTTTTTACTTTACATAATGATGCACAGTAGCTCAACTGGTGAATTGATGAAATCCTATTGGCTTTGCCAATGCTTGTTTTAACTAATGGAATTATCCACAAAATCCCTAAGGAATCCACATATGTAATACATGATTAGAGGTGAGACCTCTGATTAGCACATGAGGAAGTCACTCCACAGGGTTTTCTACAATTTGCTGATAGTTTAAGATGGGCAACTGCAGTAACATTTAAAATATGTGTGTTGGCTAGACTTCTTGATTGGGTCATACTTTAAGCAACTGAGTCTGCTATAGATACACGTTGCAAACACCATATTAAGCAAAATTAAGCACACATGTTTATTTAATCATAGTTTTAATGTACAATGTGTTGCATATGTTAAATGTGCTCTAATATTTCAATTTAGGATTCTTGAATTTGTCCCCCAAAACCATAGATCTTGCTTTTGTACATCACGTTCCCGACTTAACCGCTTAGGTGCGGGCGTCGGCCACTGGCCGACGCCCACACACCCTCCCTGGTGCGGGTCACGACCAGTGGCCGACACCAGGAAGGGTATCAATAAATCCTCGGGTGCGTCGCACCCGAGGATTTTTTTTTTTTTTTCAAACCCCCCCCGGGAGACACGGAAGCTTCCGTGTCTCCCCCCGTCCCCCCAACCGCACCTTTGTGACGTCAGCGCGCCTCGCGGGGCGCTGACGTTGCAAAGGTGTTTTCCCCATCAAAGCAGGAAGCAGCCTTGCGGCCGCTTCCTGCTTTGATGGGGAAAACGGCCTTTCTCACGTTCGGGAAGGCCTCGTAAGCAAGGGGAGTGTCTCCCCTTTCTTACGAGGCCTTCCTGAAAGTGTTTCCTGGCCCCCGATCGCAGCTGTGCTGCGATCGGGGGCCAGAAACAGTTTGAGAAGGCCTCGTAAGAAAGGGGAGAGTCTCCCCTTTCTTACGAGGCCTTCTCAAAGTGTTTCCTGGCCCCCGATCGCAGCACAGCTGCGATCGGGGGCCAGGAAACACCACTAGACGCCAGGGATTTCACTTTGGGGGGGCGGCCCCCTCGGAAAACGGGCCGCCCCCCCCCGGGGCATAATTAATAAAAAAAAAAAAGGTAGGTGTCCCCTGGGGGGGGGGGGGGGCGCAATCGCGCCCCCCCCGGGGATTTTTTTTTTTTTTTTTTTTTAAATAATAAAAAAAAAAAAAAAAAAATGACAGGGGGTCGCCTGTGGGCAGGGTGACCCCCTGTGGGGGCATTTTTTTTTTTAGATGTTGTAGGGTTTCCCTGGGGGCCATTTTGGCCCCCAAGGAAACCATACAACAACTAAAAAAAATAGATCTATATATAGATCTATATTTATATATCTATGTAGATAGATATATCTATGTACATGGATATATCTATAGATATATCTATGTACATAGATATATATATATATATAGAGGTAGATCTATATATACCAAAGAGATTTATAAAGTGTGCTACTCACCTGTGAGGGTCTCAAGGCGCTTGGGGGGGGGGCGGGGGGAGGGAAAGGGGCTGGGAGGTTCACTGTTCGAAAAGCCAGGTTTTGAGGCCCTTCCTGAAAAGAAGTAGGTTTTGGGTCTTGCGAAGGTCGGTTGTAAGGGCGTTCCAGGTTTTGGGTGCAAGGTAGGAGAAGGATCTGCCCCCGGTGGTGGTGTGTTTGATGCGGGGGACAGAGGCGAGAGAGAGGTCAGCTGAGCGGACGTTTCGTGTGGGGGTGTGGAAGGTGACTCTCGTTGAGGTAGGCAGGGCCTGTGTTGTGGAGTGATTTGTGTGCGAGGATGAGGATCTTGAAGGTGATCCTTTTGTCAATGGGGAGCCAGTGGAGGGATTTGAGGTGTGGAGAGATGTGTTCGTGTCGGCGGAGGTCGAGGATGAGTCGTGCTGCTGAGTTCTAGATGCGTGTAGTTTGCGCTTGAGTTTTAGAGTGTTGCCGGCGTAGAGGGCGTTTCCGTAATCAAGCCTGCTGCTGATGTGTGCGTGAGTGACAGTTTTTCTGGTCTCTGTGGGGATCCATTTGAATGTTTTTCAGTATACGGAGTGTGTTGAAGCATGAGGAGGTGAGAGCGTTGATTTGTTGGGTCATCGAGAGGGAGGAGTCTAGGATGATGCTGAGGTTGCGTGCGTGGTTGGCGGGGGTGGGTGCAGGGCCTAGCGTGGTGGGCCACCATGAGGGGTCCCAGGTGTTTTTGTGTGGGCCAAAGAGGATTATTTCGGTTTTGCTTGAGTTGAGTTTCAGGTGATTGGCTGTCATATATATATCACTTTTGTCAATATGTGTGTGGTTTCCCTGGGGGGAAAAGGGTCCGACTTGTCTAGTGGCAGTTTTAGTGCCATAAAGAAGCGCAGAAGGTTTATATGCCTACTGCAAAGAGCAAATCTGTATTTTATGTAAATAGCTGAGTACATTAGCAAAGTCTATGGAGAGATGAAGGGCACTTTTGGTGGGTGGTAATGAGGGAATCCGAGGAGGAGGGAGTGGGAGCACCAATAATGATTGTTGGACTGGGCGCATGAGGTGCTAAAGACTGTGACGAATGGTATGTGACAAGGTGTTTTTTGAGTGTCTTGAAAGTACGTGCTGATTGAGGGAAGAAGCGCAGGTAAGGTGGCCTCTACTGTTGCACGTATCTCACACACCATTGATTTTGTGACTGTCTACGTAGGCTAGTGTTTTAGAGCAACAGTTTAGCCAATAGCAGAGATGGCATCTTGATGGATGACTGCTGCCTACACTCGGGTTATAGAGGACCGCTCTGACATAGGATCAGAGACTGAGACATCAGATACTGAGACAGCATCTGAGGGATAGGACAATGGCGCAGACTCTGGGAGTGATTTTTCAGTCAGAGGAGTCCCATTCGATAACTCCTCTTCCAGTACATTATGAGGGAGGTGATGAGGACAGTCCTGCTGTCCCTTCGCAAGCTGTTTGTGCAACTGGGTAATAGTGGGTTAGGCCAACCCAGAGAGCAGGTGAATGCGGCGGCAAGCAGAGAGAGAGTGCTCTCTTGGGAGCTCCCCAATTTAGTTCAGCCCCAAATTCCACCACCCAAATCATATTGTGGAGACATCAAAATTATCCATGGCAAAACAAACTGGTTTTGTAAGGCAGGCACCTGTGTTTTTGGTCCTGGATTCGGCGGCCATATAGAGAAACACACTAAACCCAAACATTTCTGGAAACTAGACATTCGGGGGAGTCCACAGAGGTGTGACTTGTGTGGCTTCCCCAAAGTTTTCTTACCCAGAATACCCTGCAAAGCTGAAATGTTGAAAAAAAACTCAATTTTTCTCGCATTTCTGTCACACAAACTACAGGAATATGCTGGGATCCACAATATTCCTACCACCCAGTGACTCCTCACCTGTCCTGATAAAAACACTACCCCACTTGAGTGCCTACACCTAGTGTCTGTGTCAGGAATGGATCACCCCAGGGTCAACAGCTGCCTCACGTAAGGACCAACATTGACCGTTGTGTGATCTATTCCTGTCGCAGGCACCAGGCCTAACCACACAAGTGAGGTATCATTTTTATCGGGAGGCTTGGGGGAACGCTGGGTGGAAGGAAATTTGTGGCTCCTCTCAGATTCCAGAACTTTCTGTCACCGAAATGTGAGGAAAACTTGTTTTTTTAGCCACTTTTTGAGGTTTGCAAAGGATTCTGGGTAACAGAACCTGGTCCGAGCCCCGCAAGTCACCCCTCCTTGGATTCCCCTAGGTCTCTAGTTTTCAGAAATGCACAGGTTTGGTAGGTTTCCCTAGGTGCCGGCTGAGCTAGAGGCCAAAATCTACAGGTAGGCACTTTGCAAAAAACAGCTCTGTTTTCTGTGATGTGTCCACGTTGTGTTTTGGGGCATTTCCTGTCGCGGGCGCTAGGCCTACCCACACAAGTGAGGTATCATTTTTATCGGGAGACTTGGGGGAACGCTGGGTGGAAGGAAATTTGAGGCTCCTCTCAGATTCCAGAACTTTCTGTCACCGAAATGTGAGGAAAACTTGTTTTTTTAGCCACTTTTTGAGGTTTGCAAAGGATTCTGGGTAACAGAACCTGGTCCGAGCCCCGCGAGTCACCCCATCTTAGATTCCCCTAGGTCTCTAGTTTTCAGAAATGTACAGGTTTGGTAGGTTTCCCTAGGTGCCGGCTGAGCTAGAGGCCAAAATCTACAGGTAGGCACTTTGCAAAAAACAGCTCTGTTTTCTGTGATGTGTCCACGTTGTGTTTTGGGGCATTTCCTGTCGCGGGCGCTAGGCCTACCCACACAAGTGAGGTATAATTTTTATCGGGAGACTTGGGGGGACGCTGGGTGGAAGGAAATTTGAGGCTCCTCTCAGATTCCAGAACTTTCTGTCACCGAAATGTGAGGAAAACTTGTTTTTTTAGCCACTTTTTGAGGTTTGCAAAGGATTCTGGGTAACAGAACCTGGTCAGAGCCCCGCGAGTCACCCCATCTTGGAATCCCCTAGGTCTCTAGTTTTCAAAAATGTACAGGTTTGGTAGGTTTCCCTAGGTGCCGGCTGAGCTAGAGGCCAAAATCTACAGGTAGGCACTTTGCAAAAAACAGCTCTGTTTTCTGTGATGTGTCCACGTTGTGTTTTGGGGCATTTCCTGTCGCGGGCGCTAGGCCTACCCACACAAGTGAGGTATCATTTTTATCGGGAGACTTGGGGGGACGCTGGGTGGAAGGAAATTTGAGGCTCCTCTCCGATTCCAGAACTTTCTGTCACCGAAATGTGAGGAAAACTTGTTTTTTTAGCCACTTTTTGAGGTTTGCAAAGGATTCTGGGTAACAGAACCTGGTTCGAGCCCCGCGAGTCACCCCATCTTGGATTCCCCTAGGTCTCTAGTTTTCAGAAATGTACAGGTTTGGTAGGTTTCCCTAGGTGCCGGCTGAGCTAGAGGCCAAAATCTACAGGTAGGCACTTTGCAAAAAACAGCTCTGTTTTCTGAGATGTGTCCACGTTGTGTTTTGGGGCATTTCCTGTCGCGGGCGCTAGGCCTACCCACACAAGTGAGGTATCATTTTTATCGGGAGACTTGGGGGGACGCTGGGAGGAAGGAAATTTGAGGCTCCTCTCAGATTCCAGAACTTTCTGTCACCGAAATGTGAGGAAAACTTGTTTTTTTAGCCACTTTTTGAGGTTTGCAAAGGATTCTGGGTAACAGAACCTGGTCAGAGCCCCGCGAGTCACCCCATCTTGGATTCCCCTAGGTCTCTAGTTTTCAGAAATGTACAGGTTTGGTAGGTTTCCCTAGGTGCCGGCTGAGCTAGAGGCCAAAATCTACAGGTAGGCACTTTGCAAAAAACAGCTCTGTTTTCTGTGATGTGTCCACGTTGTGTTTTGGGGCATTTCCTGTCGCGGGCGCTAGGCCTACCCACACAAGTGAGGTATCATTTTTATCGGGAGACTTGGGGGGACGCTGGGTGGAAGGAAATTTGAGGCTCCTCTCCGATTCCAGAACTTTCTGTCACCGAAATGTGAGGAAAACTTGTTTTTTTAGCCACTTTTTGAGGTTTGCAAAGGATTCTGGGTAACAGAACCTGGTCAGAGCCCCGCGAGTCACCCCATCTTGGATTCCCCTAGGTCTCTAGTTTTCAGAAATGTACAGGTTTGGTAGGTTTCCCTAGGTGCCGGCTGAGCTAGAGGCCAAAATCTACAGGTAGGCACTTTGCAAAAAACAGCTCTGTTTTCTGTGATGTGTCCACGTTGTGTTTTGGGGCATTTCCTGTCGCGGGCGCTAGGCCTACCCACACAAGTGAGGTATCATTTTTATCGGGAGACTTGGGGGGACGCTGGGTGGAAGGAAATTTGAGGCTCCTCTCCGATTCCAGAACTTTCTGTCACCGAAATGTGAGGAAAACTTGTTTTTTTAGCCACTTTTTGAGGTTTGCAAAGGATTCTGGGTAACAGAACCTGGTCAGAGCCCCGCGAGTCACCCCATCTTGGATTCCCCTAGGTCTCTAGTTTTCAAAAATGTACAGGTTTGGTAGGTTTCCCTAGGTGCCGGCTGAGCTAGAGGCCAAAATCTACAGGTAGGCACTTTGCAAAAAACAGCTCTGTTTTCTGTGATGTGTCCACGTTGTGTTTTGGGGCATTTCCTGTCGCGGGCGCTAGGCCTACCCACACAAGTGAGGTATCATTTTTATCGGGAGACTTGGGGGGACGCTGGGTGGAAGGAAATTTGAGGCTCCTCTCAGATTCCAGAACTTTCTGTCACCGAAATGTGAGGAAAACTTGTTTTTTTAGCCACTTTTTGAGGTTTGCAAAGGATTCTGGGTAACAGAACCTGGTCAGAGCCCCGCGAGTCACCCCATCTTGGAATCCCCTAGGTCTCTAGTTTTCAAAAATGTACAGGTTTGGTAGGTTTCCCTAGGTGCCGGCTGAGCTAGAGGCCAAAATCTACAGGTAGGCACTTTGCAAAAAACAGCTCTGTTTTCTGTGATGTGTCCACGTTGTGTTTTGGGGCATTTCCTGTCGCGGGCGCTAGGCCTACCCACACAAGTGAGGTATCATTTTTATCGGGAGACTTGGGGGGACGCTGGGTGGAAGGAAATTTGAGGCTCCTCTCCGATTCCAGAACTTTCTGTCACCGAAATGTGAGGAAAACTTGTTTTTTTAGCCACTTTTTGAGGTTTGCAAAGGATTCTGGGTAACAGAACCTGGTTCGAGCCCCGCGAGTCACCCCATCTTGGATTCCCCTAGGTCTCTAGTTTTCAGAAATGTACAGGTTTGGTAGGTTTCCCTAGGTGCCGGCTGAGCTAGAGGCCAAAATCTACAGGTAGGCACTTTGCAAAAAACAGCTCTGTTTTCTGTGATGTGTCCACGTTGTGTTTTGGGGCATTTCCTGTCGCGGGCGCTAGGCCTACCCACACAAGTGAGGTATCATTTTTATCGGGAGACTTGGGGGGACGCTGGGAGGAAGGAAATTTGAGGCTCCTCTCAGATTCCAGAACTTTCTGTCACCGAAATGTGAGGAAAACTTGTTTTTTTAGCCACTTTTTGAGGTTTGCAAAGGATTCTGGGTAACAGAACCTGGTCAGAGCCCCGCGAGTCACCCCATCTTGGATTCCCCTAGGTCTCTAGTTTTCAGAAATGTACAGGTTTGGTAGGTTTCCCTAGGTGCCGGCTGAGCTAGAGGCCAAAATCTACAGGTAGGCACTTTGCAAAAAACAGCTCTGTTTTCTGTGATGTGTCCACGTTGTGTTTTGGGGCATTTCCTGTCGCGGGCGCTAGGCCTACCCACACAAGTGAGGTATCATTTTTATCGGGAGACTTGGGGGGACGCTGGGTGGAAGGAAATTTGAGGCTCCTCTCCGATTCCAGAACTTTCTGTCACCGAAATGTGAGGAAAACTTGTTTTTTTAGCCACTTTTTGAGGTTTGCAAAGGATTCTGGGTAACAGAACCTGGTCAGAGCCCCGCGAGTCACCCCATCTTGGATTCCCCTAGGTCTCTAGTTTTCAGAAATGTACAGGTTTGGTAGGTTTCCCTAGGTGCCGGCTGAGCTAGAGGCCAAAATCTACAGGTAGGCACTTTGCAAAAAACAGCTCTGTTTTCTGTGATGTGTCCACGTTGTGTTTTGGGGCATTTCCTGTCGCGGGCGCTAGGCCTACCCACACAAGTGAGGTATCATTTTTATCGGGAGACTTGGGGGGACGCTGGGTGGAAGGAAATTTGAGGCTCCTCTCCGATTCCAGAACTTTCTGTCACCGAAATGTGAGGAAAACTTGTTTTTTTAGCCACTTTTTGAGGTTTGCAAAGGATTCTGGGTAACAGAACCTGGTCAGAGCCCCGCGAGTCACCCCATCTTGGATTCCCCTAGGTCTCTAGTTTTCAAAAATGTACAGGTTTGGTAGGTTTCCCTAGGTGCCGGCTGAGCTAGAGGCCAAAATCTACAGGTAGGCACTTTGCAAAAAACAGCTCTGTTTTCTGTGATGTGTCCACGTTGTGTTTTGGGGCATTTCCTGTCGCGGGCGCTAGGCCTACCCACACAAGTGAGGTATCATTTTTATCGGGAGACTTGGGGGGACGCTGGGTGGAAGGAAATTTGAGGCTCCTCTCAGATTCCAGAACTTTCTGTCACCGAAATGTGAGGAAAACTTGTTTTTTTAGCCACTTTTTGAGGTTTGCAAAGGATTCTGGGTAACAGAACCTGGTCAGAGCCCCGCGAGTCACCCCATCTTGGAATCCCCTAGGTCTCTAGTTTTCAAAAATGTACAGGTTTGGTAGGTTTCCCTAGGTGCCGGCTGAGCTAGAGGCCAAAATCTACAGGTAGGCACTTTGCAAAAAACAGCTCTGTTTTCTGTGATGTGTCCACGTTGTGTTTTGGGGCATTTCCTGTCGCGGGCGCTAGGCCTACCCACACAAGTGAGGTATCATTTTTATCGGGAGACTTGGGGGGACGCTGGGTGGAAGGAAATTTGAGGCTCCTCTCCGATTCCAGAACTTTCTGTCACCGAAATGTGAGGAAAACTTGTTTTTTTAGCCACTTTTTGAGGTTTGCAAAGGATTCTGGGTAACAGAACCTGGTTCGAGCCCCGCGAGTCACCCCATCTTGGATTCCCCTAGGTCTCTAGTTTTCAGAAATGTACAGGTTTGGTAGGTTTCCCTAGGTGCCGGCTGAGCTAGAGGCCAAAATCTACAGGTAGGCACTTTGCAAAAAACAGCTCTGTTTTCTGTGATGTGTCCACGTTGTGTTTTGGGGCATTTCCTGTCGCGGGCGCTAGGCCTACCCACACAAGTGAGGTATCATTTTTATCGGGAGACTTGGGGGGACGCTGGGTGGAAGGAAATTTGAGGCTCCTCTCCGATTCCAGAACTTTCTGTCACCGAAATGTGAGGAAAACTTGTTTTTTTAGCCACTTTTTGAGGTTTGCAAAGGATTCTGGGTAACAGAACCTGGTTCGAGCCCCGCGAGTCACCCCATCTTGGATTCCCCTAGGTCTCTAGTTTTCAGAAATGTACAGGTTTGGTAGGTTTCCCTAGGTGCCGGCTGAGCTAGAGGCCAAAATCTACAGGTAGGCACTTTGCAAAAAACAGCTCTGTTTTCTGTGATGTGTCCACGTTGTGTTTTGGGGCATTTCCTGTCGCGGGCGCTAGGCCTACCCACACAAGTGAGGTATCATTTTTATCGGGAGACTTGGGGGGACGCTGGGAGGAAGGAAATTTGAGGCTCCTCTCAGATTCCAGAACTTTCTGTCACCGAAATGTGAGGAAAACTTGTTTTTTTAGCCACTTTTTGAGGTTTGCAAAGGATTCTGGGTAACAGAACCTGGTCAGAGCCCCGCGAGTCACCCCATCTTGGATTCCCCTAGGTCTCTAGTTTTCAGAAATGTACAGGTTTGGTAGGTTTCCCTAGGTGCCGGCTGAGCTAGAGGCCAAAATCTACAGGTAGGCACTTTGCAAAAAACAGCTCTGTTTTCTGTGATGTGTCCACGTTGTGTTTTGGGGCATTTCCTGTCGCGGGCGCTAGGCCTACCCACACAAGTGAGGTATCATTTTTATCGGGAGACTTGGGGGGACGCTGGGTGGAAGGAAATTTGAGGCTCCTCTCCGATTCCAGAACTTTCTGTCACCGAAATGTGAGGAAAACTTGTTTTTTTAGCCACTTTTTGAGGTTTGCAAAGGATTCTGGGTAACAGAACCTGGTCAGAGCCCCGCGAGTCACCCCATCTTGGATTCCCCTAGGTCTCTAGTTTTCAGAAATGTACAGGTTTGGTAGGTTTCCCTAGGTGCCGGCTGAGCTAGAGGCCAAAATCTACAGGTAGGCACTTTGCAAAAAACAGCTCTGTTTTCTGTGATGTGTCCACGTTGTGTTTTGGGGCATTTCCTGTCGCGGGCGCTAGGCCTACCCACACAAGTGAGGTATCATTTTTATCGGGAGACTTGGGGGGACGCTGGGTGGAAGGAAATTTGAGGCTCCTCTCCGATTCCAGAACTTTCTGTCACCGAAATGTGAGGAAAACTTGTTTTTTTAGCCACTTTTTGAGGTTTGCAAAGGATTCTGGGTAACAGAACCTGGTCAGAGCCCCGCGAGTCACCCCATCTTGGATTCCCCTAGGTCTCTAGTTTTCAAAAATGTACAGGTTTGGTAGGTTTCCCTAGGTGCCGGCTGAGCTAGAGGCCAAAATCTACAGGTAGGCACTTTGCAAAAAACAGCTCTGTTTTCTGTGATGTGTCCACGTTGTGTTTTGGGGCATTTCCTGTCGCGGGCGCTAGGCCTACCCACACAAGTGAGGTATCATTTTTATCGGGAGACTTGGGGGGACGCTGGGTGGAAGGAAATTTGAGGCTCCTCTCAGATTCCAGAACTTTCTGTCACCGAAATGTGAGGAAAACTTGTTTTTTTAGCCACTTTTTGAGGTTTGCAAAGGATTCTGGGTAACAGAACCTGGTCAGAGCCCCGCGAGTCACCCCATCTTGGAATCCCCTAGGTCTCTAGTTTTCAAAAATGTACAGGTTTGGTAGGTTTCCCTAGGTGCCGGCTGAGCTAGAGGCCAAAATCTACAGGTAGGCACTTTGCAAAAAACAGCTCTGTTTTCTGTGATGTGTCCACGTTGTGTTTTGGGGCATTTCCTGTCGCGGGCGCTAGGCCTACCCACACAAGTGAGGTATCATTTTTATCGGGAGACTTGGGGGGACGCTGGGTGGAAGGAAATTTGAGGCTCCTCTCCGATTCCAGAACTTTCTGTCACCGAAATGTGAGGAAAACTTGTTTTTTTAGCCACTTTTTGAGGTTTGCAAAGGATTCTGGGTAACAGAACCTGGTTCGAGCCCCGCGAGTCACCCCATCTTGGATTCCCCTAGGTCTCTAGTTTTCAGAAATGTACAGGTTTGGTAGGTTTCCCTAGGTGCCGGCTGAGCTAGAGGCCAAAATCTACAGGTAGGCACTTTGCAAAAAACAGCTCTGTTTTCTGTGATGTGTCCACGTTGTGTGTTGGGGCATTTCCTGTCGCGGGCGCTAGGCCTACCCACACAAGTGAGGTATCATTTTTATCGGGAGACTTGGGGGGACGCTGGGAGGAAGGAAATTTGAGGCTCCTCTCAGATTCCAGAACTTTCTGTCACCGAAATGTGAGGAAAACTTGTTTTTTAAGCCACTTTTTGAGGTTTGCAAAGGATTCTGGGTAACAGAACCTGGTCAGAGCCCCGCGAGTCACCCCATCTTGGATTCCCCTAGGTCTCTAGTTTTCAGAAATGTACAGGTTTGGTAGGTTTCCCTAGGTGCCGGCTGAGCTAGAGGCCAAAATCTACAGGTAGGCACTTTGCAAAAAACAGCTCTGTTTTCTGTGATGTGTCCACGTTGTGTTTTGGGGCATTTCCTGTCGCGGGCGCTAGGCCTACCCACACAAGTGAGGTATCATTTTTATCGGGAGACTTGGGGGGACGCTGGGTGGAAGGAAATTTGAGGCTCCTCTCCGATTCCAGAACTTTCTGTCACCGAAATGTGAGGAAAACTTGTTTTTTTAGCCACTTTTTGAGGTTTGCAAAGGATTCTGGGTAACAGAACCTGGTCAGAGCCCCGCGAGTCACCCCATCTTGGATTCCCCTAGGTCTCTAGTTTTCAGAAATGTACAGGTTTGGTAGGTTTCCCTAGGTGCCGGCTGAGCTAGAGGCCAAAATCTACAGGTAGGCACTTTGCAAAAAACAGCTCTGTTTTCTGTGATGTGTCCACGTTGTGTTTTGGGGCATTTCCTGTCGCGGGCGCTAGGCCTACCCACACAAGTGAGGTATCATTTTTATCGGGAGACTTGGGGGGACGCTGGGTGGAAGGAAATTTGAGGCTCCTCTCCGATTCCAGAACTTTCTGTCACCGAAATGTGAGGAAAACTTGTTTTTTTAGCCACTTTTTGAGGTTTGCAAAGGATTCTGGGTAACAGAACCTGGTTCGAGCCCCGCGAGTCACCCCATCTTGGATTCCCCTAGGTCTCTAGTTTTCAGAAATGTACAGGTTTGGTAGGTTTCCCTAGGTGCCGGCTGAGCTAGAGGCCAAAATCTACAGGTAGGCACTTTGCAAAAAACAGCTCTGTTTTCTGTGATGTGTCCACGTTGTGTTTTGGGGCATTTCCTGTCGCGGGCGCTAGGCCTACCCACACAAGTGAGGTATCATTTTTATCGGGAGACTTGGGTGGACGCTGGGAGGAAGGAAATTTGAGGCTCCTCTCAGATTCCAGAACTTTCTGTCACCGAAATGTGAGGAAAACTTGTTTTTTTAGCCACTTTTTGAGGTTTGCAAAGGATTCTGGGTAACAGAACCTGGTCAGAGCCCCGCGAGTCACCCCATCTTGGATTCCCCTAGGTCTCTAGTTTTCAGAAATGTACAGGTTTGGTAGGTTTCCCTAGGTGCCGGCTGAGCTAGAGGCCAAAATCTACAGGTAGGCACTTTGCAAAAAACAGCTCTGTTTTCTGTGATGTGTCCACGTTGTGTTTTGGGGCATTTCCTGTCGCGGGCGCTAGGCCTACCCACACAAGTGAGGTATCATTTTTATCGGGAGACTTGGGGGGACGCTGGGTGGAAGGAAATTTGAGGCTCCTCTCCGATTCCAGAACTTTCTGTCACCGAAATGTGAGGAAAACTTGTTTTTTTAGCCACTTTTTGAGGTTTGCAAAGGATTCTGGGTAACAGAACCTGGTCAGAGCCCCGCGAGTCACCCCATCTTGGATTCCCCTAGGTCTCTAGTTTTCAGAAATGTACAGGTTTGGTAGGTTTCCCTAGGTGCCGGCTGAGCTAGAGGCCAAAATCTACAGGTAGGCACTTTGCAAAAAACAGCTCTGTTTTCTGTGATGTGTCCACGTTGTGTTTTGGGGCATTTCCTGTCGCGGGCGCTAGGCCTACCCACACAAGTGAGGTATCATTTTTATCGGGAGACTTGGGGGGACGCTGGGTGGAAGGAAATTTGAGGCTCCTCTCCGATTCCAGAACTTTCTGTCACCGAAATGTGAGGAAAACTTGTTTTTTTAGCCACTTTTTGAGGTTTGCAAAGGATTCTGGGTAACAGAACCTGGTCAGAGCCCCGCGAGTCACCCCATCTTGGATTCCCCTAGGTCTCTAGTTTTCAAAAATGTACAGGTTTGGTAGGTTTCCCTAGGTGCCGGCTGAGCTAGAGGCCATAATCTACAGGTAGGCACTTGGCAAAAAAACAGCTCTGTATTTTGTGAAAAAATGGGATGTGTCCATGTTGTGTTTTGGGGCATTTCCTGTCGCGGGCGCTAAGCCTACCCACACAAGTGAGGTATCATTTTTATCGGGAGACTTGGGGGAACATAGAATAGCAAAACAAGTGTTATTGCCCCTTATCTTTCTCTACATTTTTTCCTTCCAAATATAAGAGAGTGTGTAAAAAAGACGTCTATTTGAGAAATGCCCTGCAATTCACATGCTAGTATGGGCACCTCGGAATTCAAAGATGTGCAAATAACCACTTCTCCTCAAAACCTTATCTTGATCCCATTTTGGAAATGCAAAGGTTTTCTTGATACCTCTTTTTCACTCCTCATATTTCAGCAAATGAATTGCTGTATACCCAGTATAGAATGAAAACCAACTGCAGGGTGCACCTCATTTATTGGCTCTGGGTACCTAGGGTTCTTGATGAACCTATAAGCCCTTTATATCCCCGCAACCAGAAGAGTTCAGCAGACAAAACGGTATATTGCTTTCAGAAATCTGACATCGCAGGAAAAAGTTACAGAGTAAAATATAAAGAAAAATGGCTGTTGTTTTCAGCTCAATTTCAATATTTTTTTATTTCAGCTGTTATTTTCTGTAGGAAAACCTTGTAGGATCTACACAAATGACCCCTTGCTGAATTCAGAATTTTGTCTAGTTTTCAGAAATGTTTAGCTTTCCGGGATCCAGCATTGGTTTCACACCCATTCCTGTCACTAACTGGAAGGAGGTTGAAAGCACCAAAAATAGTAAAAATGGGGTATGTCCCAGTAATATGCCAAATTTGTGTTGGAAAATGTGGTTTTCTGATTCAAGTCTGCCCGTTCCTGAAAGGTGGGAAGATAGTGATTTCAGCACCAGAAACCCTTTGTTGATGGCATTTTCAGGGAAAAAACCACAAGCCTTCTTCGGCGGCCCTTTTTTCCCATTTTTTTGGAAAAAACTAAATTTTCACTGTATTTTGGCTATTTTCTTGGTCTCCTCCAGGGTAAACCACAAACTCTGGGTACCATTAGAATCCCTACGATGTTGGAAAAAAAGGACGCAAATTTGGCGTGGTTAGCTTATGTGGACAAAAAGTTATGAAGCCCTAAGCGCGAACTACCCCCAATAGCCAAAAAAGGGCTCAGCACTGGGGGGGGAAAGGCCCAGCAGCTAAGGGGTTAAAGCAGGGACTTTGGCTTTTTGTAATGTGTATGCCTCTCTTTTTGCAGTGTGTTGGGTTTACTGCTGTGCTTTGTTTTGAACTCATCTTCTGTGATGGATCTGCAGATAACAATTGTTAGACCTGTTAGCGTCAGGGTGGTCTTCCCCCAAACTTTTTTGCCATCTCCCCTCCTGCTAAATTCGTTTTTGTTGGCCTTAGGACTCTGTGTATTTACTACTGCTAATGAGTGCTAACTGTAGGTTTAAACTTTTGCCTTTTTCTGAAGCAGCACACTTATGTAAAGATTTCTAGCCATTGTATTATCAGTGAAATAATGGCAACATTTAATAAAGCTCATTCCAAAAGCATGACAGTAGGTTAGTGCACTTTAAAATTATAATTTAAAGTTATAATGTAACAAAGGAGAATATTATTTAATGCCATTAATGCCAAGAGAAACAAAAAACTTAAATTACCTACTGTAATACCCATAAAAGAAAGGGAGAGCTACAAATAAACACAAGAAGGTAAAAATATTGAGTACCACATTATTTGGAGACTATTGTCTGGAAAAAAAGAATGAAAAGTATATTCACATCCTCATTAAGAGCCCGGAAATATTGGTGAAAGCATACGAAAATTGTGTTTTCAAGACGTTTTACTACATTTATGGAAATACATGTATGTCCAGATTGTTCCCTTGGCTAGTAGGAATTCTGCAAGCAATAATTCTGTTTGAGGAATTGCAGCTTGCAACACATTTGCATTTAAATTGAACAGTAGAAGGGGAGCATAGCTGAAATTAGCATTGGAAATCACCTCAGCTAAAAGTAGTTCATTATTTTATTAACACTACTATGTAAGCATGATGAAACATTGTTCAAAGCAAACAGCCATGGATTCAGAAGCAACCATCTTTCTTTCAGACAGCTGAGCCTGAAGGAATAGAAGCAGTGCCAGAGAGATGAGATGCAAGGGTGTACCAGAGAAGATTCTACTTGCTGTTTTCATAATGTATTGACCAATCAATTATTAGTATGCTATAAGCCTCTCAACTTGGTACTTTAAAAGGATGCCAGGCCAGAGGTACCAAACATCTGCGCTAAGGCTGCGGTGCCACCACTCATGTAGCTTCTAATTGCCTTGAGTTGCTTTTTCAGTTTCTGCAGTTTTGTTGGAGTTCTTGTTTCCACCACAATCCAGCTGGCAACATCAAAGCGAACACTTCTTGTGTACAGGAACAGAGAAAATAAATACTTCATCAGTAAAGAGACAGCTTGTTACACTGGGTGATTCTTTTATTCGTCTGGGAAATGAGCACGATTCTGCTTGTTTGCGCATTATAGGGATGCACTGTCCACAGAGGAAATCATGTCTATTACAGATAAGCCAACCATGCCACGCTGGTTTACATCAAAAGATGTCTTTTGCATGAAACCGAAAGCCCGGCCAATCAT
Source organism: Pleurodeles waltl (assembly GCF_031143425.1). NCBI lineage: Eukaryota > Metazoa > Chordata > Amphibia > Caudata > Salamandridae > Pleurodeles > Pleurodeles waltl. Next base: position 85,546,701 of record NC_090439.1, read on the forward strand.
CAACTATTGTCCCTCACTGCACTTTTCCAGACATGTGCACATTGAACACAATAACAATGATGTAAATAGTGAATAGCATTTCACCATTTGACTGATCACAGTCCTTGTTGGAAAACAATGACTGATGATCTGATGATACTTAAGGATCTTTTGCCAAAGATTAGCATCTAGTTACACCTCTCATTAGGCAGGAGACTGTTAATACCCCCTGAAACTATGGTTACCTACCAAAAATCTTCAACTTGCAACACACTAATAGTCCAGATATAACAATCCACTCATGTAACAATCTTGAACATATAAAGGATTAATCCAATATTCAGGATAAGTGTTAAGCAGTTCAAAAAGACGGGGTATGATGTATTTGATATCTGAAAATAGCTCCTTTGATTGGATGTCTAAGATATGTAAGACATTGTTAGATGGAGTGTCTCCTGCCACTCTTAAAAATTAAAGGTATTGAAAAGTAGATCTTGGTATCTCTTTAGATAAGAAAACTGGTTGAAACCATTATGTAGGCTTTAAGGAGGGTTTTTGTAAGATTGTGTTGGAATCATAGTAAATTAAGTGAGCTACTAAGATTGAAAGGAACTTGTTTTGGGAGCTGTTGGGTGGGTAAGTCATCCCTTCTTCATTTATTGGCACTGGTAAAGACGTTGGGAAAGACGTTATTGGTAAAGGACTTAAAGAGTTATTGGTAGGGGAGGTAAAGGAGTAAAGGAGTTAATGCTGAAGACGTTAAAGCACTTATTGATAAAGGAGTTGTGATAAGATATTTTTCTAAACTAACACATGGCGGTGGGGTAGTCGTTGGTCACATGCAATTAGCTGTTGATGGTCAATAGTTCACCATCTTCAGAGATTTGGGAAGGAAGTGAGAACTTCTGGTTCTTTCATGTGGGTATATATTTGCCATATTATTGGTGCTTAAACATTTGAAAAATGTAAGCAAGATTGAGTATGGACTTAACCTAAAGGGTTAGCGCGGATTTACTTTACAATGGTGAGGAAACTAAGATAGAGAGACAGTGAGTAGTAATGTGAGTGGTGCTTGATTCTTATGATATTTTCTTTTTAACAATCAATTTGATGATTCATCTGGTATATTTAAATGCCAATTTTGGTGCATCCACATCAATTATAGAATTCTGGTGTAAATCTGTGAGAACGTGTGCAGTATCAGGGTTTTGTGCTGCATGTTGCACATTCTGGTCATCAAATTCTTTAATATTTGGCACATACATATTGAACTAGGCCCTCAAATTAACCACAATTGAAAGACAGTTATTATCATCGACACATGTAAAGTGCATAAATACCACTTGTGTGGCTTCTCATTACTTCTACCATATCATGATGACATCTTGGAAAATCCAGCAAGAAAGAGATGATAAATTTTGAGGTCACCCAAATCCTAACCTCACTTCATGGATTCTCCCTCCTTCTCACCTCACCACTCTACAATAGTCAAACTCAAACAGACACTTTTTGCTACAATTTACAGACCCAATGTAAGAAATTAGGTAATTTGTTGAGAGCTGTGAGAGCCCCTCACAATCCTTGTCCGGTTGAACCACAAAAGTCACTAGCTAAAACCTGTGCTTAACACTCTAGTAGCTTGACAGAAAAGCAGATATTTCCAACTTAGAGGTAGTGTGTAAAATAATTATGCAGCACTCAAACAGTAATAACGTGAAAACATAACACAAATAAGCTCCCAAACCAATTTAGAAAAACAAGGGTTAATTTTAAAAAAATTAAATAAAATCAAATAAAAATTACAAAAATCCAATGAGTAGAACTGGAGATATGAATATTTGAAGTTTCAGGTGAAAATAGCACAAAGATGTACAAAACCCCAATTGAGGTTATCTGGTAGAATGGATCAGGTAAAATTCAAAAGTTCAGGATAACCACAGTGGAGCAAAGGCTGGAAACAGTGACCAGGTTCACCCTGGTGGAGACTTTACCTTCTTCTCAGCCCAGTTCCATGCGAGAAGCCACAGTCAGCACAGTGGGTATTCATCCTGCTGGTGGGAGATGCAGGTGGACATTGCTGACATGTAGAGTGAGTTGCTGCCAGAGCTTCAGGCTGGTGGAATACATGTTGATTGCCTCTTAGATAAAGAGCCCAGGATTTCATTATATCCACCTGGAGTCCAGTTCTTTCAGTGTACACATTGGAGGGGTACACTCTGACATCAGCCAAGGGTCTAGGACATGTGAGGCACATCTTGGGGGTCAGGACTTACTTCAGCAGAGGCCAGCAGCAGTGTCCAGGCAGTCTAATTGGTGCTGGTCAGCTTGGCATTTACAGGGAAGGTCTCTGAAAGATTGTTGTGCCCCTGTAGTTCACACAGGAGGTCAGTCAACTCACCCTTGGAGTAATCTGTGTGACCCAGAGTTCTAGGCATGCAGGTCTAGTCGTCCATCCTCAGGCAGCATGCCAGACCTTCTTTTGAATCTTCACGGGTCCAGGAGTGTTCTGATGAGAGGTTCTGAGAGTTCCACTTTTATACTAAGTTCCACCCTGGGTATGAGGGTCAGCCCCTTGTATAATCCTAAATGGTTCTGGTCAGTATCTGTCTTCTCCTGTGCTTGACTCCAATCTATCTAGAGTAACACAGGGCCACCAGGCCAAAGTGTGGACTGCATTTGACAGTGACATAGCAGGCAGCTTGAGAAGTCAAGGAGAGGTGGAATAAGGACTTGGGCTACCCTTTGAGGTTTAGGAAGGGCTGAGTATATCATCTCAGGTCAGCCTGCTCGCGAAAGGAATGCCCTTCCCCACACCCAAGGCTCTTCTGTTCCCTGTCTGGAAGGAATGCACATCACACCACAGAAGAGCCATCAGCCATGTGAACTTGGATACTGGCAGAAAGGCACATTAGCCTTAGGCAAGAAAAAGCAATATTCTAAAATTGGCATTTTCAGATTAGCAACTTAAAATCTGCCTTTGAATTAGGAGGACTTTAAATTACAATTCCTTCAAGTTTAAATATAATTTCTCTACCAGCTTCCAATCTGATGTTAGCACTAAATGTAATAAGGTAACCCGGTGTTAGTCAATGGGCAGCTAGCCTTGCAACAGTGAAAAGGCAGCAGTGGCAGGCTTGAGTCGTGTTTTAAGGAGCTGCTTTTGTGGTGGCAAAACTGGAGCTCCAGATCACTGGTAGCATCTATTATACACTCCATGAGTATGTAGTACCATTTGCCAATTAGGTGTATACCATGTTTACCACATATGGAAGGGAGAGCGCACACCCTTTATCAGTGGTTAGCAAGAGTTAAATGTATAGATTCCCAATGGCATTACAAATGGGTCTAGCAACAATATAGGGTAGGGAAGGCAACAATCTTGAGTAATAACAAGCAAATTATGGTAATTTCCAACACCCAAAACATGCCAATAAGCTAAAGAAAGTTATATTTTTAATCTTATTTTGAAATAGAAATGACCTGACATGGTTTGAAGGTCAAATTACAATTCAATCCACCATTTAATCACTAGTAATTGAAACAATCTTCTCCCTAGGAAGAAACCATGATCGTATGGGCTTCTACCCAAACCTTATTTGAGGATCTCAATATTCTGTTAGGGATGTGAGGGCAAAATCTGTAATGGGCAAAGCCAACCATACCTTTAAATAGATAAGTCAAAGCTAAGGTTATGAATCTAGTGCTGGGAGCCAAAAAGTCCTCCTGCTGTTGGACTAATATGGGCACAATGGCTGAGTCCTGCCACTACCCTCCCTTAATAACTTTAAATCCTCTGAGGTTTTGAAAACCTTATCAGGAGCATCCCCAAAGATGGAGGCACTGAATTTCAAATGATCACCTACTAGAGTTCTTGCCAACATAGTTACATTTCACTAAGATAGTGTATACTGCATGCTGGAGAGTAGGCACGTGAGATTACAACAAGATTGAGTAAGTTAGAAAACTATATCTACTGAGTAGTCTTTGGTAGTATGTTAGAGGAAAATTAGATAGATTAGCCTTTTATCATTAATTGAAAAATATGTCAAATGTATTTGTATATCATGGTGCAACTATACTTTTTCAAGTAGTTGTGTATACTCTGGGTAAGGAAGATGTCTCAGTTAGTGTATGCCCAAAGTTGTGACAGAAACACTTAAGAGCTTATTTTGACCATCATGCAGCGCTATAATGATTGCCTTTCTTAGGTTGATCCTGACCTTTGCTGGAACAAATCTTTGTCCAGTTGCCTAAATTTGTGTGTCCTGATTCACAAAGGATGGGCTCACTTATGGCAGAGGCCCGCAGTCGTGGGGGTGTCCCTGCACGCAGGACGAAATCTCCACAATGAGAATTCTCATTGCAGAGATTTTGCCACGAGTGTGATGCCTCTCCCATGACTGCAGGTCCTCCGCCACAGGTGCGGAGGCCCTTTGTGAATCAGGTCCTAGAAGTCTTTGAAATTGCACTTACCCTCCTAAGGAACATAATTTGCATGCTACCTTGTTTTCTTGTAGGAAGACAAATGTGATTAACATGAGTTTTATTTTTTTCGATTCTACGGTTAGTAACTTTGCTCTCTTCTTTTGGATGTCTGTTTTATAATATTATTTTCATCTGGAATGTGGTGTTCCTCTTTTATTGCAGTGATTTTTATTGGCTTGAAAAATATGTTTTTGAATACCTTGAATCCTTCAGTCAACTAGAACCATCAAATCAACAGACATAATGCTCAAAATCTATATTTTCTGACAAAGAGGTATCATCACTAACATCCCAATTGCTCTGGATGAACCACTTGTCTTAACCATAGAAGGTGGGCCTACAAAATCAATTTGGTCTTGTTAGTGTCTGATGCAATTCAGATAGACTGTATCCAGTTGTGAATTCCCTTAAATTATCAAGACATTGTCAATTTTCCAGTTCAATTGAAGTATTAGTGTCATCAACAAGAGTAAGAAATCCTGGGCTTACAGAAATCCATGCAATGCTTTCATATACACATTGAACAACACAGGGCCTTGACGATCTCCCCATGCTGACAGCACCACATCTACCGACTCACCATCTTTGAACTTGGGGCCCTCCAAAAATGAGTGGAATCACTATAGCACAAGAAGAGAAAAAAATTAAATTTATTACAACTAGCTAACCAAGATGCACTGGTCCAGTGTATCAAACTTGACTGCTGGCGCATCTGTCCTTATTTGGTCTTTTATCATTAATTTATAAGGGGACACATTAGAGGTCCTCTGGACCTTTTGACTGCGCTTAGAGTGATTCCCACCATTAATTTCAAATACAATGCTATTTCATCAACAACATCAGTAAACAACATCAAATACCTTTGGAGTCAGGAATCTTCACAAACTATGACCCATTTGACCATGAATAACCGCACCTATGTAAAAGTTAGGACGTTTATTTCCCTATATTAACAATGCTAATGTAAGTATACAAGAAAAACACTGGTTGAACAAATCTTCTAAAGAATTTCAGTTTAACTGGGGCATTGATTACTAAACATTCGAAAGTCACAGTACAAATTAGAAGCAAGAACAATTGCATAACAGGAATAGCATACATCTAGGTTCAGCAGGTGAACAACTTCAATTCTTTGTTAATAGCTGTTTGTTAACATCTGTGGGTCTTTCCAACTAACCTTCCAAATTAGAATAGCATGTTTGGGCTTCATGCAAAACAATTTTAGTCAAAGTTAATTTGTAAAAACATCTAGCTGTGGCTCTAGCAAAACAGCGATTGGTACCTTGAAACAAAGATCATAACCTACAACAAGAACAATAGCATTTTGTTATACCTCTCCTCAGCTATGGATCAGCAAGCTGCGATTATCTTTGTCGGTTGGACATCAGTTCGGTCCACATCTGCAATGGGCAGAAGGGTTCAGACACAGGGGTCTCTTAGCAATCACTGAACCCTTTAAGAATCAATGTCTAAGGGATCAGCATTCAGCATCAGAAGTTTAAGCAATAAACTTAAAGATAGAAATAAATCCTCAGGAACTGTTCAGCTCCCCAAGCAGAATAGAAATAATCCTCTATGGGCGGAAATCAAAGTAGAAATAGGTACACTTCTCTCTATGCAGTTGGGCTAAATTAGAATCACATAAAGACTTTCCCACGTTGCCATTGGTCAAAGAATTGTGCATTTATCATTAGTCCAATAAGGATAAGACCTCAAATCTAAGATATAACTAAACTGTCTTTCACATGTTGATGATGTTCTCATCGTCAGGCTCGTCAGGTAACATTTGTGTATCCATCCGTACTCCAGTCAGTGCATCCATTGTTAGCTCCTGGGAACATCGCCATCTCACGCATCAAATTATACAGTGTAACAATTACTAATACAAGATATTCAAGTAGGCCATTCTCATGAGAAACTTAAAGACATTTGCTAACATTTGGTCAAAGCAGTGAAAACAATACATGAATTGATTTCTCTAGACATACATCCCCACAATATTATTAAGCAGTGCAGTTTAACATGAGGCTGGACAAAACTAGGACCAAACCTTGCTGACTTAAGGCAAGTAATTAATAAAGCAAACACATCGTGCAAAATCTTTTTTATTACACACTAATACAATAGCCGAAATGCAGGCACTTCAATTCTTATTAATAAGCATTTAATAATGACACTTTGTACTTTAATGACGGCCACATTTTCCAAATCGCACATTATTTTCAAGTTAGTCAAATTCTATGCACGTTCATAGTCTATAATACATAACATTCATTAGTAGTAAATTCAGCGTTCACATGACAGAGCTGCCAAGAAGCGCTATCGGTTCTGCTGACCCCTTGTCTGAAATGTCCGGGCGTGCGCAAACCAAGGTGCAAACATTCAGGCAAAGCAATGTTTGCACTGGCGCACATTACTCTAAAAAAAAGCATTCGTAGTCAATTATTTGCCTGCAAAGTATGAAGATTCATGCATTATTATTAACATTTTACTTGCAAATGTAGGGCTAAATGCCTATAAAATCAGTTGAAATACAGACAGGTATTTTATCTTCAAGTACAGAAAAGGGTGAATAAATAGTAAACGCTTGATTTAATTTAGTCTATGTAAAATATTTATTGTCTTATAATCCTCCAAAACTGCCATTATGTCCTATAAAGCAGTGCATTTTCAGCAGTGAACAGGAGTTTTTTTCCAGAAGTGGATATATAGTCAGAAATCAGTTTTTAAGGAATAAAAGCAAAGAGCCAGATTTATGGATATTCATTCTGACTGACACATGGGGACAATTCAAGCTATGCTCCTGCGCAGGCATGCTCAAATGTCTGCTGAAAAGGTACAGATGACTCCATTAACGACGAAGAGGTCATGCACGTCGTGGAAACAGTAGTGCAGGATTAATTTTCAGAGTTGAGGTGCGGCCATCAGTGTTAAATCACCCAAGTCACAGGGATTGCGAAAAAGCTAAGCTTCAGACAAAGATCAAATGAACCACATTGTTGGACTTTTTTGCTTATGCAGGGTCATCCCCAATCTTTTTGCCTCCTGCCTCCTATTTTGTCTGACCTGCTGCTGTTGTTTTTTTAGCTCTGAGCACTTTATCACTGCTAACCAGTGATAAAGTGCATATGTTCTCTGTGTAAATTGTAATGTTGATTGGTTTATCCATGATTAGCATATTTGATTTACTAGTAAGTCCCTAGTAAGGTGCACTAGAGGTGCCAGGGCTTGTAAATCAAATGTTACTAGTGGGCATGCAGCACTGGTTGTGCCGCCCACACAAGTAACCCTGTAATCATGTCTCAGACCTGCCACTGCAGTGTCTGTGTTTGTATTTTTACACTGTAAATTCGACTTGGCAAGTGTACCCACTTGCCAGGCCTAAACCTTCCCTTTTCTTACATGTAAGGCACCCCTAAGGTAGGCCCTAGGTAGCCCCAAGGGCAGGGTGCAGTGTATGGATAAGGTAGGACATATAGTAATGTGGTTTATATGTCCTGACAGTGAAATACTGACAACTTCATTTTTCACTGTTGCAAGGCCTGTCTCTCTCATAGGATAACATGGGGGCTACCTTTAAATATGATTAAAGTGTAGATTCCCCTAGAGAGTAGATGCACATGTGGAGTTTGGGGTCCCTGAACTCATAATTTAAAAATACATCTTTTAGTAAAGTTGATTTTGAGATTGTGCGTTTGAAAATGCCACTTTTAGAAAGTGAGCATTTTCTTGCTTAAACCATTCTGTGACTCTGCCATGTTTGTGGATTCCCTGTCTGGGTCATTTTGGCAGTTGGGTTGTTTTTCACCTCACACCAGACAGTGACACAAAGGGAGCTGGGGTGTAACCTGCATTTCCTGATTAGCCATCTCTGCTAGGAGGGAGGGGTGGAGTGGTCACTGTCATCTGAAAGGACTGTGCCTGCCTCTGACAATGCCGGCTCCAACCCCCTGGTGTGTGTCGGAGGTCTTGCCTGGGCAAGGCAGGATTTCACAAGTAGGTGTGAGTCCCCTTTGAAGAAAGGTGAGTTCAAAGACTAAAATGGGTATAAGAAGGGCACCCAAATCTACAGACTTTAGAAACACTTCTGGAACCAAGAGGAACCTCTGCCTGGAGAAGAGCTGATAGCTGAGGAAGAAGTGCTGCCTTGCCTGTGACTGTGCTTTGTGGAGCTTTCCTGCAGTGCTTCTTCTGCCAGATTAAGAGGGCAAAGACTGGACTTTGTGTGCCTTCCATCTTGTGAAGAAATCTCCAAGGGCTTGAGTTAGAGCTTGCCTCCTGTTGTTTGAAGTCTCAGGGACAGCAAAGACTTCTCTCTGCCAGCACCTGGAGTCTCTGGAGAGACTCCTGCTCTGACAAGTAGTGCCCTATCCAGTCCCTGGGCCCTTGAAAGGAAAGCTGGTGGAAATCCAAGAAAATCGACTTTGGACGACTCCGGACCGACGCCGCTGCTGAATCCGGTAACGCCGCCTGCACCTGACGCCGTGACCTTCGCTGGAACGCGACGCTCTTCGCAGGCCCGACGCCACTGCAGCCCCGCTGAAGTCCTCGGCTCTGTGGAAGTCACCGCACCCCGTCGTGACCGACGCCGCTCGAAGCGCGTGGATTCAATGTTTCACACAGACGCCGCGATCCCCGACTTCGCGCATCGGCTTGTTTTCACTCTTCACCAAAGGTACTGTACTTGGGGGTCTACACGACTCCGTGTCCGGCGCCACTGGTGTCGGCTTGTTGGGAACGACTCCGTCACGACGCCGTGTTAACATCTCATCGAAGCATTTTTGTTTCTAAACGCTATTTTTGAGTTTAATCTCTAAAAATTCATAACTTGACTTGTGTATGTCAGATTTTTGTCGTTTTGGGCTTGTTTTGTTTAGATAAATATTTTCTATCTTTCTAAACCTGTGTTGTGTCATTTTGTAGTGTTTTCATTAAGTTACTGTGTGTGTTGGTACAAATACTTTACACCTAGCACTCTGAAGTTAAGCCTACTGCTCTGCTAAGCTACCAAGTGGGTAAGCAGGGGTTAGCTGAGGGTGATTCTCTTTTACCCTGACTAGAGTGAGGGTCCTTGCTTGAACAGGGGGTTGTCTGGTAACATGCCTGCAAGTGTATCACATAATTAGCTCCATCTGCCTTTTATCTGTTGCATGTAACCAGTAGGTGTATTTTTCCCCTTGTCTTGGTTATTGGCACCAACTAGGGTGACCTATAGACTATTGGTTCCAGCACTTGGTTAATTGATTTCCAACCATCATTTTCTGCACACATACAAGGGGTCACATGTGTTATCTTCCAGGTTTCTGTTGGAACTTTCCAGCTCTTCCACATGAGCCACATGCTGTTTTGGAACAGTCTTTCCATTAAAACTCAGAGTCTGCGCTTGTCCTCATTCCAGTCCTGCCCATGCATCTTCCCTGCACTCACTTTTTGAGACACCACGAACTGCCAGAGCTCTAATGTGATCCTGACTCCATTGACATCACCAGTGTCTTCACCTCTTGAGCTACGATTCAACATCCTCTTGTAGCTTTTTGCTCCTCAGCCTTCGGCCTTCCTCCAGATTCTTGTAAAATAACCTATTTCTAGGATAAACCCTGTTTCTCAGGATAAGTTGGTTCTGCTGGATCAAACACCTTAGGCCCTCTTCCATGGGACCAGGACTGGGATGGCAGCACAGACTCACAGGTGGTAGATTTCAGTTGTAGGAGCAGGGTGGTTGGAAGTTTGTTATAGCCCTGAGAATTCAGATCAGGAGGTGAGCCAACTAACCTTTGAGTCACTCTGGGTTTTGGGCTGAAGAGATTTAAGTGCAGTCCTTCTCACTCCCAGGCAGGATGGCAGCAAGCACAGGTCAGCACAGCAGAGCCAGAGTCCAGCAAACAGCAGTCCAGGAGAGTGGCAGACTTTCAGTCTCACAGCAGTCCTACCTCCTGGTGGAGTGCCCACGGTCCAGAAGTGTAGTGGAGTGGTGGTGTCAGAATTCAAATACTTATAGCCAGTTGGGCCTTTGAAGTTGGGGAGACTTAAAAAACATGCCTTCGAAGTGGACAGAGTACCTGTCCTTCCTGCCCTGGCTCCAGACTCACTGCAGGCTATGCAGCCCTTTGTGTGTGGACAGGACACATCCTATTCAGGAGTAAGTGAGGCTGTGCCCAGATCCTCCTTCCCATCATACCTAGACTATCTCTTCAAGGCCCATCAAGTCACACCTAAGCTCCCTTTGTGTGTAGCTATCTCGGAGGAGTACACAAATCCCAACTGTCACCCCACCACAGATATGTGATCAGAGGCAGGCCCGAAATGGTTAAAGTAAGAAAAGGCCAACTGTTTAAAAGTGGCATTTTCAGAATTGCAATTTAGAGTCTGACCTCACCATAAATTGTGATTTTAAATTGTGCTTCCAGAGACATCAAACTTGAATAGTCTAACTCTTCCAGATTCTGAATAACACCTATAAATTGTAATAAGGCAATCCCAATGTTAATCTATAGAAGAGATATTCCCTGCAGTAGTGGAAAAGGTATGTAAAGGTTTTGCACTAACAGAACATGTAAAACTTAAAAATAAATGTCCAGCTTTTTAAATATACTGCACCCTGCCCCTGGGGCTTTCTAGAGCCTACTGTACGGTTGACTTATATGCATTAAAAAGGAAGTCTGGCCCTGGCAAAAGGTTTATTTTGCCTGGTCGCTATGGCAGTTCAAAACTGCACACACAGTCTCTGCAGTGGCAGGCCTGAGGCAAATTTAAAGGGCTACCTAAGTGGGTAGCACAATCAGAGCTGCTGACCCACTAGCAGCATTTAACGTACAGTCCCTTGGCACGTGAGTGCACTCTACTAGGGATTTATAAATAAATTAGATATGCCAACTGGGGATAAGCCAATGTTATCACATTTTAGGGTAAGAGCACAAGCACTTTAGCACTTGTTAGCAGTGGTAAGTTGTGCAGAATCCTAAGGCCAGCAAAACGAACATAGCAAAAGCAGGAGATCTGGAGACAAAAAGTTAGAGGAAACCACACCAAGGTTGCCAGGTCTAACATGCAGTTGCTAATATATCTTGAGCATATGCACATTTTAAATTTTAAAGCATGGCACATAGTGAAAAAGATAATATTTGTTGTGGGTGTTTTTGTGAAAATGGTGCCACAGAAACATGCAAAAAAGTTGTTTGCAACTGCACCCATTTCCAAGGTTTGCCTTTTGTGTTTATTTCTTAGTATTTTAGTGCCAGATGTGCTGACATTAGAAATAGTGATTTCCTAATTGCATTTTTTCGAGAATTACAATAAGGAAACCACTGCTCCTAATATATGAAACTTGTTGAGATTCAATTAGTGATTCTTAGTGTGTCGCCAATCAACCTAACCCAGGAATATTAATGAGGTAGGTCACAGTTTGCAACCCAATTAGGAATGATAGCCATCAGACCACCATGTCTGTGACTGCTTTTGAATAAAGTAATATTTTTTTCTTTTAAATGCATCCCATTTCCCTGAAGGAAAACAGCATGTGTTTCAAAAGGAAACATTTAAAATGAATTTTAATAGTAGGCAGTGGTTTGTGAGACCACTTCCTCCTCTTTAAAAAATATTTGTGTATCATTCGCAAAGGGCAAGGATTCTTATAGGGTCCCTTCCCATTTGCGAATAGGTTACCACTGACTGGTGGTAAAATATAAATGATTTGCAACCAGAATTCAGTCGCAAAAAATGTATATATATGTATGTGAATTTGGACAGGATGTCCGAAACACCCCACTTCAAAATATTGAATCGCAAACCCAAATAACAACTTACTGCAATTAAATTTGCTTTTTGTAGATTTCAAAATGCATTTTTACTGTCTAAAATGGGCAGTATTTGTGAATCAGGACGTTTGTGACCTTAAAAATGCTTTTTTCATATAGCCCGTAGACTTTGAAAAATTCTCTATTATTGTGTAACCGACCATCTTGTAAATTTAGTCAAAATTTTCAGCCCACAAAGTTAATTAAAGCTGGAATGCACTCAGCTCATACGCTTCAATTCTCTTTTCTAGCTTTTGCAATAGACATATAACATATATGCTGCACGCCTGGCGTTAGGACATTTTTACTCTGTATTGAAAACAAATCTTAACTCATCTCTGACAAATCAATAAGGTAGGCATCTTTTTCTTCAAGCCCTGGAGGATATTCTTCTAGGAAAAAAGAAAAAATTAGAAAGCAGAGGCATTACATCTCAGGGGACGGTCGGTAACATGTAATAAAAACCACCGGCCTCTTGATCTGTTTTCTAAGCAAATAGTGGAATAGAGAATTGACTTTTCTCAGGACGGGGAAAAGTTGCAAAAAGCACTATCATTTATTTTAATCACGTGTTATTCTAAAAATCGTTTTAATGTACAGATGTTGCAGGATGTTCACCTTTCCCCAAAGTGGAATACGTCCCTGAGTTCACAAATAACGTGCGGACAAAAAAATGTGCAAAGCCTTCTCTAAAGATTCCTGGCCTTTCGGAACATGCGTTTTTTAGTTTTTATACGAAAAATTCCTGGAAGCCGTGATCTCACTTTTAAAGTGTATAGAACCGTCTGGTACCACTGGCAGTACAGGCAGGAGATGAAAAAGAGAAAGCCTAGAAAACTACTATTCTTATGCTGTTCATTCATAATCTGAAACAAAATCTCTCTGCGCATCAGTCTCACTTCAAAGAGACCTAACCAATTCCTTAGAAAGAAGCGGAAAACGATTTCCGTTCAAAAAGCCCCCAATCACCATGCACAAGGCACCTCCCAGATCTAAAAACTGAGGACCCTATCGCTCTCCCTTAGCCCATGACTAGGGATTGTGTCACACTACGATCTGACTAGCAGGGCCGGACTAAAGAATCAATAGAAGCCCTTGCAAAAATGCTCAATCTATCCCCCACTTTTCATCTTCTCACACAATCTCTTGCTTTGCATCTACCCATTCCCAATCTCCCCTTCTCTCATGTTTCTTCTCCCTTTGATCAATTTCTCTCTATCTTTCCCCTCACTCCTTCTTTCTCTGTTTTGGAACCTCCCCATACCTGCTGTAATAAACCTCAGGGACCTCGGGAAAGTGACAGAGGCTCTAGAAGTGGCCCTGGGCATAAAACACCAGCCTCCAAGGGCTCCAGATCACTGGGGAACGTCCTGCTCGAATAACAGGCCAGTTCTACACACTAGCCTTAACTGCACTAAGTACAAGTACCAATCTACCAGTCAGATCCCTGTCTATAAAGCAGGTTTAGGGTTGTTGCAAAAAGTCTATCTAATAATCAATGCTGAAGTTTTGATTATATTGTCCCTGACATTGTCTTATTGACCATGGATATACTTTTGATACATCTGTCTATTTGTTTTATTAATTAATAATCTCACATTGCTCCAAAAAACAATCTGCTACTTGGGGGACTAGGCCTGGTGCCTTCAATAGGAACGGATCAAACCAAGTACCATGCCAAGTCAATATTTTGCATTGACTCTGGTTTGATCTATTACTGTTGCAGACGCTTGGCCCAGCCACACAAGTGGAATATCATTTTTTTCAAGAGACATGTGGAAAGGCTGGGTGGTAGGAATTTTGTGAATCCCACAGACTCTGGAAAATTCCATCACAGAAATCTGAGAAAAATGCTTGATTTTAGGCAAACTGTGCACCACCTCAGATTGCGTCATGACAGCCTCTTTGCCTTTGCACCCACCTTCATAATGCGGCATGGGATCATAGGTAAAGTATTTCCCTCATTTGCAAGGGGTCATGTCCCCATGCAAAAGAGAGAATGACCCTTTAGACTAGAACCTGCAATTCATGCATACTGGGACCATCTGTATTTTTGAAAGAGGCATGCAAGCACCTAGGACCACTTCTTTGATACCAAATTGCCCCAGGGCCAAAGAAAGCGATTGCACATATCTGTTACACTCCCACAACACTTTATGTAATAGTCTGAGGTGTTCTGAAGCCTTGTAACGACCTTTTTATTACATTGAATTATGCAGAGTGCAGTAAATTAATCAGACACTAGTATTTGCTTGGTTGTTGCTCCTAATACCATTTGTAATCTAGGGAGCACATTATGTTAGTATATTATCAAATGTTGCTTCTTCATCAGGAGCCCTAAAGGAGCCTGAAAAAGTTTGAAATAAAACACACATTGGATAATGTTGTTATGTTAGCTAGTTTTACCTCTTGTTGAAATCTATGTGTGTTCTTAGTCTGCCACACTTTTATCTAAAGTTAAATTGCCCTTAATGTATCCATTAGTCATTAAGCTAATGGATTGCTTTCTTTATGATCCGATTGCCCTACACAAGTCTGAGATAAGAACATCAACCAGTAAATCAAAGAAATGTTCAGCAAGCAAACAATGATCTAAACCATGCACACTTTGTCTGAATTGATGGTGGGAGAAAGGAAGCACGGAAGGAAATAAGAGAGACGTTAACTAAAGAAAGAAAGTAGGGCGGAAGGTTGGAAGAAAAAGGAGGAGGAAACAATCAAGTATGGAAAGAAAGGAAAGGATCAAAGGGTAAAGGAAGGGGGGGAGTGAATGGAACAAGAGGAAGGGGGAGAAGAAAGTAAATGATGAGAGTCGTGGTACAAATGAGGAATACATGTTATCAAAAATCATACAATTATGAAAAAAATAAGGGTGAAATGATGGAAGGTCGGGAAGAGTAGTGGTGACAAACATGAACTTAAAAGAAAGGAAAATAATGCCAATTCTGGCTTGTCATTTTCCAATCTGGTGGCCACCACAACCCAAATAGCCACACCTAAGCAAATATACGTTTTGCAAAATTACATAGTCATAGTAAGAAAAATATTTAACACAATGAGAATGAAATTACCAAGGCAACCTTACAGACCCTGAAAGAGAAGGTGTTAATCAAGAGACTGCTGTCCAGGCCTAGAAACAGTGGGCCAAATTCACAGCAATTTTGCTGTGAGTAGCTCGTCTATTCTCCTAGCTTACTCCTTAATTCCAGGAGTAAACCAGGCTTACAACTGAAATCCATGAGTAAGCCTAGAGTAAGCCAGGCATACAGCTTGAATTGAAGAGCAAGCCAAGAGTACTATCAGATTACGTCAGGCCTACTGAAATCGTTAATGAGTCTCTACGACTTGGATTTCATTTTAACATCAGTTAATCTGTAGCATCTATCTTTGTTCTTTCTTTAGTTTTCAGCATCAACATATTCACAGCTATGTCTATTATTCCTGGTGGTGCTGATTACCATGTTACCAGTCCCACAAGGAATTATGAGGTAAATGGGTATACTACAGCTTTCCCAATGTTGCCCCATTTGATCTGGCTGGCTGAAGAAACCACAATGTTCAGGGTAAGCGCTCCAAAAGAATGAGGATTTACTGGAGTCCGACTTGGCATGCCCAATTCCCCCACCACTCATCTGTATGCAAGGGATTCTCAAGGTTCAACCTGGTATCACCATTAATTTCACTCTCTGCACTTTCATAGTTAATGGGTCTCTTGGTTTAAATACCTTCAGGATGCAGAGTTAACACTTCTGTCTCTGGTTACCTCGCAATGAGAACTTTGTGCTGGGACACACTTCCTACAAATGCAACCCCCTCCATTGTAGTACATGTTTGTCTCTTAACAGGTAAACAAATAGGAAAATTAGAAAAATATACGTTTTGTTGATTAAGACAAAACTATGACGAACAATGTGTTCCACACATCAAGGCATCATAGTATTGAACTAGGAAAAAATGCTTTAGCACATGTGTATATAATTAAAAAAAACATTTTTCATTTTAAACATTAAAAAGCCTTATGGCAAAACCACTTAGGGCCATAATTCTGACCCAGTTTACCTTGCTCTTGCACCACGCAAAGTGGTGCATGAGTGACACAAAAGTGAAGTCAGAGTTTTGAAAACACGCAAGACCACTTTGCGTGGCTTTGAATGGTTTCAAAAATCTGGAGTAATGCAATGCATCGCAAATCACTGCATTGCATTACTCTGTGCCACATAATCCTTCCCATGCAACCCCCATGGTATTTTACGCATTCCCAGATTTACAAAACCTGGTAGACCTGGGAATGCACGAAAAAGATACACCTCCCCAAGAGAAGCACAACGGGGAGAAATATCTTTGTTTCTCCTCGTCTATCCTCTTTCTATGTGTGCTTTATTCTGCAGCATATATAGAAAGAGAAAAAGCCTCTCAGGACTGTTGTTGTGCAAGAAGGCACCTCTTCCTGCTCAAAAAACAATCCTGCCTACAAAACAGGCCTTCGTTGGTGCTAGGCTGCCAAAACTGCCAGCAAAAGGGAAAAGGCCAGGAATGCGCCATATTTGATAAATGCAGTGCATTCCTTCTCTTCCCTGTGACGCAGGCCAGGACAGCAAATTTTGCAAATTGAACAGACTCCATGCGACTCTCTACTTCGAGGAAGCCTCAACTGTTGAAGATTTAATCGAGCATAAAGCTAGTTGGTATAAATCCTGCCATGGAAAATTCAACAAGTGGAAGTTGGTAAGAGCTCAGAAAAAAAAGAGACTTGTAAGAAGCCTGTCATGGACAAAGAAGAGCTGCATCTTTTGCACAGCAGGTGAGGGCAACCTTTGTGAGTTCTTGACACTTGATGCTACTTTCCACAGGGCCAAGTGCAGAATGATGAAAAGCATGTTGTGCTTATTTTCGACCAAGGCATGAAGCAAATGCTGAAACATGCTCTTACAGATTATGAACAAGAGGCAGCCATATTGGGAAAAGCTGCCAATATCATTTGAGAAGACATCTTGGGTTCTGCTGAATTTCACTGCAATGCCACCTTCTCACTAAACCATCAAAATAACTCAGCACCAACGACAATGAAAATGTTTGTTTCAGTCTTGTTGAATGGGTCTGGCATCACCAGCTAAGACTCGCATGAATCCTAGGAAACCCTTCCTATCTCCTAATCATGTTCAACTGCAAGAAGACAACAAATCTGAGGTGCAATCTTGACACTCTTTGTCATTTTAACCACCACTCCCATTGCAAAAAGGGCTGAAGGAACACACCCGGATGGGAAAAAATTGATATGTCAACTGCATCGTTTGGGAATTAGCATCAGTTACCACTGCATTCTTCAGGTGGAGAATCAGGTAGCAACTGTTGTTTCCCAGAAAGCACAAAGAAAAGGAGTTAGGTGCCCATCCAAGCTTTGAACTTGGCATTTCACAGTTGGTGCAATAGACAATCACCATCACAACTCTTCAAGCACCACATCCAAGGGTTCTTTCCATGGCACAGGAATCAGAATCTTTCAGACACCAAGAATCCCAATCCCAGGACAGAGGCTGAGAGGAAGAACTTATCTTTTTCCTGACAGCTTCATCACTGTACCAGCAGTAGTTCTGAAAGGCTCTACAGTTGAGGTGCCTACAATCAACATATCAAAGGTAGTTGTGGGAGATGTGATGGAAGCTATGAAGTATGCAAAACTGTGGATTGAATCATCTCTCCAAATGATTTAGAAGGAGCAGCTAGAAAAGGGTGACAGTCTGGCATGGTCAGCCTAACTTGCTTCCCATCAGACAGAGCCATCAATGAATAAAGAACCTACTCTTTCACAGCTTCTGCCTCTCTTCTACGAGAAGGCAGCTTCAGCAACCATGATCCAGCATGGCACAGATGCTGTTCATTAGTCAACAGAGCACCCTAAATCTCATGCAGATCCCAGTAGTTGCAATATATGGTCCTGTGTTTGCATTAGCAAAATACATACAGTGAAAATGGCCCAAGATGCAAAAAGAAGAGAAGTTTGTGGTGATGTTCATTGACCTCCACATAGAGTTAGTTGTAAGGAAAACCATTGGCAACTTCCTGGAAGGCTCAAGGTGGACAAACGCTCTGACACTAGCAGGACTTACCCCGTTAGAAACATCCAATTTTCTTTCAGGTGCTCACATATCAACAGGATGAGACATGCACACCAGGAATGCGATGTTGTTCTGAAGAAACTTCAATAGATACATTTCTTACATCACAGCCCCCAGACACTGAGGAATCAGAAGAAGCATGGAGAAGACAGAAAGAGCCCAACATTTCAGAACTGGGACAGCATCTTCAGGCATCTTCAGGCTTTAACTCCTTGGTCTCATCCTTGTCAGAGCTCATCAAGAAGCTGGCTTTGTTTTGCATGCAGAGTCACTGAAAGCCCTAATCCCATGGTTCTCGGCAGATCTGCATATTTCAAAGTGTTGTTCTTATTTTTGATTTTTTCAAAGTTAATTTTATCACAGTAGATGCCTGCAATTGAATGAGTTATACATACGAGGTCTTGCTTGACTTTTCCTTCATGTCCTCTTCTTGAGTCCATATCAGAAGTACTGATGCTTACCCTGTTCCTGAGTGCCTGTTGCACAACCTGATTTCTGAAAAATGGCATGTGACAGGATCCATGAGAACTGATTGCTTGCATCCTACCAAAAACAATTAGCACGTGACTAAACAAAATTCCACACACAGTTTGGTGCGTTTGTCTAACCTGTCCCCATGACTTTGCTAAGGGACCCTATTAGAATGGAAGTCCCCTGAAAGTTGTGTCATTTGGTTGAAGAAAGATATTTCCATTCTGGAGACAAGAGAGAATAACATTAGGAATTGAATTTGCACTTGTTCTCTTATTTTCACATGTTAAAATATACATTTGTTAAAATATACATATGTTTACATTCATATTTAAACTATTACTATGCAGGTTCACAAGTGTATCAAGAAAACGTTTTGTGATTGCCATCTAGTCAGAACATTGCATCCTTATACAGTTCAACACCTGATGCAGATTACCAAATGTTTTTAAGAATTGTGGGACTGATGTAGAGTTTGACAGATGGATATCCTGTTAAAATCATAACAGATATTCTGTCTATCGTACTGCAGTGCATTATATAAGACAGTACTGGCCATTGATAGTTAACAAGATAAATCACATTTCCCAGTCCACATACATAACTTTGATAGCTTGAGGGCATGGTCAACCAACATGGCAGAACACACATACTAAACTGAGCTCCCACAGCCCCCTAACTAAAATCCAACATACTCTTGAACTTCTAGACCCCCTAGGCCCTGCCTTTAAGAAGGAACTTACTCCCTTTAAATTTTAACTACTTCTTTGCCATACCCTTCTGAATTCTGACCGGGCAGCTGATGCTCCTAATCATGGCCAGGAATGGCCTTATTGTTGATGTCAAGATGGTGGCCTCGCAGGAGATGCCCCCCCCACCCCAGATGAGATAGCTGAGCGGTGGAGATTTGGGGCCTCTTTAAGACTGCTGAGAAAGGTGCAGAGGCACAACAGAGGAGTACTAATAGCACTGGCAATAGTGGCCCCCAGTGGCAGAGGTTCTAGAGATTTGCGGCTGCCTATCTGGAGGGTGGAGGCTGCAGTTAGACATGGAGGAGCAGTCCTGAGCTTACCCCTTCAGCCGGCGGGGTGTGCGGTGAGCCCCGAACACCAGTGGAAAGGTAGACAGCGCAGAGGAGTAAGATCCTGTCCTTTGTGCCTAGGTGAGAGGATGACGTTAGGTGGCACTGGTTGCACTGGGGCCTGCGAGGGAGACATTGGTTTCTGCGGCTGAGCTGTGGCTCCTGGATTCCCTGGATTGGAGCTACTGCATCTGTGGTGAGTGAGGCTGCCCCACGAAGGTAGAAAGGTTGGATCAGATTGGAGGGATGGTCCTGCAGGGGGACCTCATCGGATCTCTTCCCACCCCCACCAGGGGCCCAGATCCTAGCAGCCAAATAACAGTACAGCAATACACTCAAAACAAATATTGACAAACTGGTGCTGTATATTTACATAGGGAGAGCAGATTTGTGCCGGGTCAGTGAGCGATCACTGGCCACACAGAAGAAGGTACAAAGTCTGACTGCAGAAGTGGTGGTCCTTCGAACAAAATTGTAAATGATGGATGACCATGCTGTGCACTTGGAAGACAAACTTGAGGACCAAAGGAGCAACCTGTAGTCCATGGGATTCCCAGAACGAGCAGAGGAGACCACTTCTGAACTGTATTTTAGCTGTGGATATGTGAGGAGCTGCAGGGACTCTCACAGAATTTGACGGAGAGAGTGCACAGGGTGCTCGATCAGGTGCTGCCACCACGTGCCATGTCAACAGCAATCATTGGCAAAATCCCCAGCTACAGAGAATGGGATGCAGTCCTGAGAACTGTGCATGATGGTGGAGACCACCAAAACTAAAACAGGCCAATTAGTATATTCCTGGATTTTAAACAAAAGGTTAAGCAGCAACACAATACTTTTGCAGTGGTGAAGCAAAAGTTAAAAGCTATAAAGTTAAAATACATGCTACTATTCCTTGTCATGCTCAAAATTCTGCACAATGCTAGATCACACTTCTAATGTTCCCCAGAAGAGGTGTGGAAGTGGCCAGAGATGAATGGCAGAATGATTGCTGTAGCCATGGCCGAGAAGGCAGCCCAACAACAAGGAAGGAACCACTGGCGCAACTGCCTTGGCACAAGCAGAGACAAAGGAGGACAATGCCACCTTGATGGAATACCTGCAGGTTTGTGCTGATTGCACATTGGACATAGTGGAGCACAACTGAGCTTTGGACATGGAGTTGGCACAAAGGGAATCTCCACTACAATGAGAAATGGAGCACATGATAAACCATGTATAAATGACCGCATTGACTTTGCGATTGGATCCGGTGCCTTGGGGCTATGTGGTGGTGTTGTCCCCTCTGTGGGCCACCCTGAAGGCTCAGAACACTGGAGCAGTGAGATTTAAAGTGAGAACCAGACAAGTACAGTAAGTTAAAGACATTGAAAAATCACGTGATTTGATTGGGTGGTGGGTGCTGTGAAGGAAGGGAAAGGTCACACAGTGCTACCAGAGGGTCGGACAAATCGAAACCAGCAGTGGATAAAGTTGTCTGTGGTGCTGCTATGGCCCATACTAGGGGAGAGCAATAAGACTCCCAGATAAGTAGCTGAGATCGATTTGATTTTGGTGGCTTCTGGGATGCCACACCTCTTCACAAATTACATTAAGTTTAGTTTTGTTATTTTGTGACCCAAGAAACCCCATACATTGGGTAGAGGCAAACACTATTGGGAGTGGAATAGACAAGCAGCATGAAGTTGTTTGTTAGGGTGTTTACTTGGGAGCGGGGAAGGGAGTTGGTTGCTACAAATGCACAAGGCCGACACATAGCTCACACTCCCTACAAAGATCTGCTTACATGACAGATAGACACATTTACCTGACACTTGCCCTGGTGAAGGGCATTCCGGCAGAGAGAGAACGTCTGGCTCCATCAGTGACATTTGGATTAGAGAATGCCCAATATGCCTCACTGACACAGTGCAGATGCCCCCTGGAATGTCCATGGAATAAACACATACACAAACCAATATAGAACACTGGGCTATTGGAGGCGTGACTATATACAGATAGCCATGCTCCAGGAGATACACTTGATGGATGATGAAGCTGGCATACAGAGAAAAAATAGGAGGGTCAAATGTTCTCCTGCACTTACTTTTCAATATGCTAAAAGAGCTACTGTATGGATGGCCCCAGGAGCCCACTTCCAGCATCAACACTCAACTGCCAACATTGAGGGCCAATATATCTTGGTCCATGGGTTGTTAGATGGAATGGAAGTATGCTTGCTGAACTTCTAAGCTCGAAATATGGATGAAAAGACTTTCTTTGACAAATTGTATCACCTTGTGCTCCAATACATTGATCTATCAGGGATATGGATTGGATACTTTAATTGTATCCTGGATGGTAACCTGGACAGATACCAGTCCAAACTCCAAAATGCATCAAGCGTGACTGCAGCATTAGCAGGCATCATGCTCCGATTTGACAGCATGGATGTATGGTGAATCCTGCATCCCACAGCCAAACAATACCCTTGCCCCTCTCACACTCAGAACATGTACAACAATATTCTAGTGACTGAGGGGATGGAGCCTCGAATACAGCATATTTGATATTGAAATTGCTTCCTTTCTGACCAACCCTTCCTGGCCACTGGGGACTCAGCAGGAATTGGCCTGGCATCTGCAATAATAAAGACTGTCTTGACAGATATCTTGGGGTCAACAGAGGGATGAGCAACAGGATGGGAGACTCTGAAAGCACTAACCCGGGGCAAATGTATGTCCATGACATACAGAATCAAGCGACCGCTGCAGAATATGTTGATGTGACAGGAGGCCCGACTGGCACAACTACAAGCTTTGAGAGGGATGGAACGTGGGGTGAAAAAACTGAGTGAGAGTAGGGACACAATAGATCTGTGGTGCAAGATATCCAAGACATGGTACACATTGGACAGATACACCTTATGAAATGATAGACAAACACTACACTGCAAGAGCTACACAAAAAGTCTGACATTAGCATGCCTGCTCAAATGTGAAGCACACTCTTCACTAATACTGACCCTGAATAAGCCACATAGGGTAAGAGCAGCAACACAGTCCAGTATAAAGAAACTGATGGAATATTTAACAGACCTATATGAGCATCCCCAACCCAACACAGATTTAGGTGCTTCTGGACCCGCTTGGGTTCCAGCGTTTTCTCCAAACAGATGTACACACATTAGAACTCAATATTAGAAAGGAGGAGGTGTTAGCTGTGGTACGAGCACTGCCTTTGGGGAAGACCCTGTTTGGTGTTGGTTTCTGGTCAAAATTCATGCGCAGACCCCCTTAAGCAGAAATGTACTTGCAGTATATAAGGAGGCACTAGCAACAACCTTCTGCCGAACTCCCAGAGAGAGGCAGCAATTGTCATGGTCCCAAAATGGAATAAATACCCAGCAGACTTAACAGCATATACCCTGTTGTCCATATTAAATGTGGAAGCAAAGATCCTCTACAAGATTTTGACTGCTAGTTTGATGCCCAATGTGAGAGCTTTGGTATACGTGGACCAGTGCAGCTTTATCTCTTGTCGGAATACCCTAATGAACATCAGTAGACTGAGCCCTGTCATTGTTTCTGTAGAGGAGTCTGGAGATGGGTGTGCCTTAGTTGAGCTCGACATTGAAAAAGCATTTGACTCCTTGGGATAGGAGTGTATGTTAATGTTCAACGGAAAAATAGGTTTAGGTTGCAATTTCCTACAATGGGTGGGCTCCTGTAAAAAGACCCGAGGGCCAAAGTGTGATACATGAGCCAAGTCTCTGATAGTTGTAGGATTGTGCAGGGGCAAGACAGGGATGCCCGCTATCCCTCCATTTGTTCGCCATAACGATTGCACCACTGGCAACCTAGATGGAAAAAGAGATGCATTCTTGGGGAATAAGGGTTGGATTCAGGGGCCATGTGTTCTCCCTATATGCAGATGAGGCACTAATTTATGTGAGATATCCCAGTGAGTCTGTCCCTAAACTCTTGTGGGGACTGGAAAAATGTGTAGAGTTCTTAGGGCTTCATATTAATAAGAAAAAAAAACACTATTGTTCCGTCTAGCTGGGCAGCTGGAAGGAGCCAGAAGGAATTTCTAAGCCTGGAAAGGAAAAAGGGAGGCTTACGACTGCCATACCTAGAACTCTATTATATTGCAGAGCAGCTGCATTTTCAGTGAAATGGTGTGGAGAAAACCCAAGCTAGGAAACCAGACTGATGGGAGACAAAATAACAAACTGCCCATCCACTTGATGAGAGGAGTGCATCAAACACCAAACAAGCCTCTACTGGTGGATGAAGGAGCCTCTGTTTGGGCGTCCACCCTTCAAAAGTCAAGGCTACAACTGTACTGGGGCATACAGGAGACTATGAAGATGGCATTTAGAGAGTGTGTGTCACACACTCTGCAACCTACCCAGAGAAAAAATCCATAACATTTGAGGAGGCCCGTAAGCACTTTGGGGTGGGAGAGAGACAGTTTATACAGTTTGTCAGACTAGCACAAACAACCTAGGAGGTCTAGACTCGGTTCCCAGAGGTGCTGACTTCTTCAGCCATGCTGGGAGTCCTTCTGAAAAGAGGAGTGAGAAGGAGACAAGTACCATCACTTTACACAGCTCAGCAGGACGACAGACACCCATTCTCAATGTGCGCCAGACAGACATAGGTCAATGAATTACTGACACACTTAAGAGACAAGTAGTGGACGGTATCCTGTGTGCAGGTACAGAATATCACAAGCAGTGGCCGCTCCAAACGAATGCACTTTACCAACTTACATTGCACATACCTGACGTCAACCTGACTGCAGAGAATGTAGCCGGGCAGACCCTCAATCTGCTGATGGTGCGAGGATCAGAGCACCATGTTTCTGCACATGACCTAGACGTGTGGACACCTGACACAATATTGGACAGAGATAGTGGCCCAACTTTGAGGGGTAATCCGGCTCTGGCTAGCAACAACACCACAACAGTGCTTGCTTGGTTTATTTTCATGACCCAAGCACAGTATAATGCAGAATAATTTCACAACATTAGGCCTGTTTTTGGCTAAACCTCGCAAAGTGATAAATTGGTTGGCAGTGAATGGTGCAATGGTCATGAAATAGAAAAATAACACATTAGAACGGGCTTTGGCAAAATACGTGTGAATGAGATGAGTGAGGACAGACAAGGGGACTGAGGAGAATTATATATTACACAACCTGGGGGGCAGGCACTCTGATTAAAACAACGCAAACACTGTTTGTTGTGCAAAATTAACAACGTGAGTTATGGGCAATCATATGCTGTGTGGCTATGAGCAGATGTTGTTTTTTTCTGTTGTTACACCATTAGGTGACACAAAATTTCAATAAAGCTTTAAAAAATAAAACAAGATTCTAGCCTAATATAACTTCACCTAAGAAGAATTATAAGCTCCACCTCCACTCTACTTCATCCTGGTTCTGTTGTCAACTACTTTTTTATGTTTTATGCCCCAGGCCTCTCTCCCCATCCCCTCATCTGCCTCCTATCTACCACACCCATTCCTTTACACCATGCAGCCACTCTCTTTTGAAAATTCCACCTCTGGTGCTTCGCTTTTAAACAGTTAGGTCCAGTGAAATGAGTATGTGCCCACTATTGTGCCAAAACTTTAATGGGCACTGTGCTATCATTTGTTTGTGCCAATTTTAGCATTTTAATGCATCATCAGTTTCTGTTTCAGTCATTCATTTCCAAGTGGCTCACCAATAATTGTTGGAAAGTGATTTATTAGTAGGGGTTCGTGGTACCCACCGCTAGCAATAAGGCCACAATCAAAAGGAGAGGTCCAGACAAGACAGACGGGTAAAGCATTTAAAAACAACAGTTCATTAAAAAAGTAAGATACAATACACAACAAAAATCCAACACCAATTCGTAAAAATAAGAAATATTTCTGTAAGTAAAATGAAATAAAAATGACAAAAGTCCAATGTAGGGAACCAGATATGTTTTTTAAAGATTCAAAGTAAAAGTAGTGCTTAAAAGCAAATAGTTCTCAAAGAGTTAGAAACGGTTGCGCTGGACTGGGACCAAGCCCGGAGTTCAGGCCACCCAAAATGTAACACTTTTATATTTACTTCCAGAAGTGTTTCTTGATGCAGGAAAGTGGTGCACAGCACCAGCAGAGGGTTCAAATGATCTGGTTGGCCTCTTGGGATATGGGACTACAACTCCCACTATGGTCAATTTATGGATCTTTTACAAATGCTGCTCCAAACTTCCCCAGACTTCTAGAATGTCTTCCTGAAGTTCTTCTTGTATGTTCCAAGTGTCCTAAAAACACAGATCCAAGGGTCTAGAAGCTCTTCGATGGACCTTAGAATGTTAAAACTATGAGCTGTTTTAACCTGTTGCTTTCAGGGAGTCCACTTTTTAGTCCTTGTGAAGACAGGCAAATTCTTAGGGCTGTAGTTCCAGATTATGCAGCAGGTGCAGTCCTTCAGAGTGCAATCCTTTGGGTGCAGATTAGGGTTCCAGCAGGGCAGTCCTTCTACTACTTGTAGTTTCCACCAAATGATATACTTGTAGTTTCCACCAAATGATCCCTTGTAGCTCTTTTGTACCATTTGCTTTCAGGAAATCTCTTTTCAATCCTTTTAAAGCAAGGTACAGTTTTTAGGGCTGTAGTTCCACACTTTGCAGCGGGTGCCGTCCTTATGAGTGCAGTCCTCTTGGGGTGCAGGCCAGGGGTTACAGCAAGGCAGTCCTTCTTCTCTTGATTTTTCCAGGCAGGGATCTGAGTTGCTGGGCAACTCTCCCATATTTATTCAGTGTTACTTGGCTGGCAAGCAGGGGGGCACCTCTTACCAATGGGGTCCAGGGTGCCACCCTCTGCAGTGACCACTTTCTGCAAAGTGTGGCAAAAATCAAACCTAGGAAGCACTATTCTTTCAAAATTAAAAATGGAGAAAGTTTCTCCCTGGGATTAAGATCTGACTAAGGCCCTTGCCACCCGCCAAGTTGAAACTGCTGCGCCCGTGACTCCCCTTTCCGCCAGCCTTTTCATGGCAGTTCATACTGCCATGAAAAGGCTGGTGGGAGGGGGACTCATAATCCCCTGGGCAGCGCTGCCCTGGGGGATTACAACCACCGGGATCAATGTGGCGGGAAACCGCTGGTCCCGGCGGTGCGACCGCGGCGCTTCCGCCACGGTCGTAATCCCATGTGAAGCACCGCCAGCCTGTTGGCGCTGCTTCCGTCTTTGACCGCCAGGGTTGTAATGAGGGCCTAAGTCATCCCACTGGTGTGGCTAAATTCTTGTAACACTCCCCCTCCAGCCCCTCTGCTAATCTAATTACTGGGGATCCCATCTGCTAGTGGGGCAGGAAGTTTGGATGAGCCTGTGTCCTGTCCTGTCATTCCCCCTTAAACACAACTTTGGCTACCGAGCCCACTTCCTGACTTTTGCTCTGCAGCTTACAGATCTCCACCCCCCAGAGTCCCATTGTCTCCTACTTCACAGCTCATTTAAACAGCTTGGCTCAGTCTGGCAGAGGCTGGCCAATCTGAGAAGGGCTCCTAGAAGGCTGGAGTTTTGCTCATCAGAAAATCAAGTTATATAACTTATCTTCTGTGATAGTTATAATAAATATACCATTGGCAAGATGTTGAATTTATTCTATCATTTTAAGTCCAAGAAGGAAATTCTTAGCTCTTTCCTAACAATAGTTATACTTTAATAAAGTATTCCTAAGTTAGCTATAGAGCTAATGTACTACAGTGGAGAAAACAAATCTGATAGCTTTTCCTTCACAAGGGCATATAGAACATATTTTATAAGGTCCCTACTTATTGTTATTAAACACCCTGTTCATGGGGCACTTAATGGAGAACTTAGGGGTGACCTATATGTAAACATAAGATAGTCTGAGACTTTGGAATTACCTTTAATTCTGAAGATGAAATTGCATATAAATTTACTTTAAAGGCAGCCTGCAAAGCAGGGATGGCTTTTAAAGTGACAGCAGGCCAAACAGCAGTGCACACTAAAGTGTATTATATCTGCTAAACCTACATGCCCCACAATATACTAGGGACTTACAGGTAGGTTATCATGGCAATTATAGTTATGCCTAATTTACATATACTTTTAATCAGAACACAGGCCCTTGGTCTGGTCAGCAGAGCCTAGGGCACTCTCAGATTCAGAAAAAGAGTATCTAGTTGTGAAAAATGGGGGCAAAAAGTGAAGGACACGGCAAAAAGCCCTGGTTTCTCACAATAGTGTTTCAGACATAAAATTCAGTTTGGTCTGAAACTGACTCTAGGCTTTACTGCACCCTGGGATTATAAAGTGAGCTACATTTGTCTGGTTCCACCTGCCAAATGAAAGTAGATTTCTTCTCTGTCATGTGACCAGGTAATGAGGAAAACATGAAGTTATGCATAACGTGATTTTACATCCTGTATGTTATTCCCTATTGCCAGTCTTATTCTTATAACTGGCCTGCAATTGTGAGGGGATAACACATTTTATCCAACATTACTGCACAACTTGTGATTGCCCCCCAAATGGGTCAAAAGCAAACCATTCCAGATATTTGTCTAAATAATTCAGCTTTTAGCTTCAGGGATTACTAAACTGTTTTCACGTTCTTGAATTCCCAACATCACTTGGTTTATTCAGTGCTCTTACCACCAAATATTTGATAAGTAAAGTCATTATCATGTTTTATGTAATTAGTTTATGTGTATTTTTCAAATAGTTCTTTTTCAGTCACTTACCATGGAAATAATAATTATAATTGTACCTGTCCCTGAAAGTGTAGCTAACGATATAGGCACTTTATGTGCATGGGCAATTGTTATTTTTTCATGTGAGAACAAGGTCTTCTTGACTAGATAAAAACGTCTCAATCTCGGGAACACCTACAACGTGAAAATGTTGATGCATATAATGATTTTCCAAACGTCAGTTCTTCAGACACATATTACCATAGTCTTTAAGTGGCTGTTAGAATCTAGATGTTTATGCCCTTCCAGATTCAAGACCCGTGGTTCCGTTCCCGTCATTTTTTTAGCAAGGCATTCCTGTTACTTATTAAGGATATTCACACATTTGCTCTTTTGCCAGCACTACAGTTTTAGCGGTGCTTGTAATTGAATTGGTTGCCATCATTATAGAAACTGATCAGCTGATCAATATGCCTGCTCCTCAAGTGGTGTATACAGTATTTACATATGTGTCGGGACAGGGATTTCAGCACATTTTCTGTTTTAATGGTTGGTGATGAATTAGACCTTTAGGGGCAGATTTATGAAAAGTGGCGCTGCACCTAGTGCAGCACCACTTTTCTTGCACCCCTTAGAGCCCCCACATGCACCATGTGTGTGCCGTATTTAACATAGGGTGCATCATGGTGATAGTTAGGGAACTAGCATAAAACTTTTTGCTGCTAGTTCCGTGCTTTGCAGGATTAGCGTAAAATTTTGATGCTTTGCGCCATTTTTTGACCCCTCCTCCTTCCTGTGCACAATTTTTGCATGGGACTATAAATATGGCGTTAAGGCCATACAGTCATTTTTTTGCACGGGAACGCCTACCCTGCACCTCATTAAGGCAAGGTAGGTTTCCACTTCCAAAAAATGACTTTAACTCCTTAAATTTGGTGCTAGATCGGTCTAGCCTCAAAGTATAAATATAGAGGTAGTTTTGCACTGAAATAGAGTTTTAAAAAATGACGCTAATTCGGTGCAAACAGAGTATAAATATGTCCCCAAGTGTCCAGAATGTAGCAGTAACTGCTCAACACTTGTTGCCTACAACCTGTCTTCTGTCGCATCGGCTTTGCTGAAACTGTCTGGAAGGCAGCTACGTCTTCAGAGCTCCTCACTGTTTTTTAAATCATGAGGGAGGGGATTACTGGTTCTGGTTGTCGCTCTGGTACTAGCAACTACCAGAAGTAAAGGCTGTAAAATCAACTTGTGACCTGTAAACAGACCTTCTGTTTAAAACCACACCCCAACAGGAATATGCCTATACTGATGTTCGATACAATCTGTTGAGCTGCTATGTCAAGAAGGATCAGCAAATCTTCATTTTGCCTAGGATTAACAAGGCAACCATCCTATGAAAGAACATATATAAGTTCAACTATATACCATCTAACTATATTAATCGAGAAGATCATCAACGGCCAACTGACCCGCTTCCTGGAAGACAGCAACACACTGGTCTCATCTCAATCCACATTCCGTAAAAACCTCAGCACCGGGACCGCCCTCATCGCTGCAACCGACGACATCAGGACCATGCTCGACAAAGGCAAAACTACGGCCCTCATCCTCCTAGACCTCTTGGCTGCCTTCAACACTGTCTGTCACCACACCCTCTGCACTAGCCTCCACGACACAGGAATCTGCCACAAATCCCTGGACTGGATCACATCCTTCCTCTCCGGCAGTACTCAGAGAGTCCATCTCCTTCCCTTCCTCTCTGAAGCCACCAAGACCATCTGCAGCATTCCCCAAGGATCCTCTCTCAGCCCAACCCTTTTTAACATCTACATGGCACCGTTTGCCAATATTGTCTGATCTTACAACCTCAACATCATCTCCTATGCCGACGACACCCAGCTGATTCTCTCTCTCACCAAGGACCCCACCACCACCAAAAAACAACCTCCACGACGGACTAAAGGCCATCGCCAACTGGATTGGAAGGAGCCACCTAAAACTGAACTCAGACAAGACAGAGATCCTCATCCTCAGCTCCAACCGCTCCGCATGGGATGATTCCTGGTGGCCAGCCACTCTAGGAACCACTCTAGTAACCTTGGTTTCATCCTAGACTCAGCGCTCACCATGACCCAGCAAGTCAACGCCAGCTCATCTTCCTGCTTCAACACCCTCCGCATGTTCCGCAAGATCTTCAGATGGACCCCCACTGAAACCAGAAGGACGGTCACCCATGCCCTCGTCAGCAGCAGACTGGACTAAGGAAACGCTGTCTATGAGGGAAACATGGCCAAGCTCCAGAAAAAACTGCAATGTGTAAAGAACGCCTCCGCACGTCTCATCCTCGACATCCCTCGCCGCAACCACATCTCAGCCCACCTAAGAGTCCTACACTGGCTCCCCGTCAACAAGAGGATCACCTTTAAACTCCTCATCCACGCTCACAAAGCACTCCACAATGCTGGTCCTGCCTACCTCAATGAGCAATTCACCTTCCACACTCCCAACCGCTCCACCAACCTCACTCTCGCCACCGTCCCTCGAATCCACCGAAATACCGCCGGCGGCAGATCTTTCTCCTACCTCGCCGCCAAGACATGAAACTCCCTCCCCGTCCACCTACGACAGACCCAGGACCTGATGACCTTCAGGAAACGTCTAAAGACCTTGCTGATCGAGCAGTAGCACTCCCCCCCCCCTCCTTTCAGTGCCTTGAGACCCTAGCGGGTGAGTAGCGCTCTCTACAAATGATTGGTTGATTGATTGATTGACAACAATGAATTTTCAGACATAGAAAGCATTACAGCAGGACATGAAGAAGGATCAGCAACTCTATTTTCTGCCATTCAACCATTAAGATAGTAATAATCTTTTATTGTTAAAGGACAGAATCCCCAGTTTAGCACCCCTCATTTGTGTCATCCTATGCAGAGAGTAGACAAGACTACTCAACTAATTTTCCCTAGCTAACATGTTCTCTTCTAGCACCGACTGGCTTGATATCCTGAAATTACTATATCTTATGATGTCTCCAGTCGCTGCTAGACAGTCATTATTGGCACCATACCAGACAGAAAGGTCAACAGTCACACAGCTAAAGAATTACCACACCAAGGGAGTGCCCCTGTCTGTTGCTCACTTTCAATGTGAGCTTAGCATTCCTTAGGAATTCACTCTGTTTACCATCAGGTGACTGAAGCTTAAACCACAATTCCTTATTACAACAGCAATTCATAATATTTAGAATCACACTTCTCTGCCAGTCTGTCCTCTCCAGGTATGTCTTTTATGGGGTTGTCCCTAGCTTCTCCTGTTTATTATTGATCACAGTGACCCAGCAAAGCCTAGAAATTCATTATTTTACCTTCAAGTGTCTAAAGTTTGAACCACAGTCCCCCTTTAAATTCTGATGCATTATAGGTTTCAACAGAACATTTAAAAATAGAATGTCAATTAGAATAAATGTCTTATCACAACAGTCTCAGTAATGAATTGCATCCCTACTATCTTCTTCATATTACTACTATGTGTTCTTCCATGAAAAATAACACAAATTCAAACTAACCAACCTAAAACTCCTATACTCCCTACCCCCAAAAAACGAATGTGTGTTCTAAATAGTACCCGATCAACTCTTCATTTAAATTTGCTCTTGATCATCGAGAACTGGTTCAATCCCACTTCATTGATCTGATTGAATGTCTCAATCCTAAAAGGTTAATTGATCCTCCACATAGTTAGACGTGCTAAAAATTATGGGGGCACTCATTTACTAGGAGTGCTGGAAATGCCCTACCGTAGACTAACTTATGTCTCCATCTTCATCCTTCTCTCAATCACTATGCACCTAAAGTCGACAAAACATTCTGCTTCCACGTTGTATCTCTCTCTCCTAGTCACAACACTGCATTTACTGAACGACTTGAGAAATCTATTACTCTAATGAAAACTCGCTACTCCAACAACATTTTCCTTGGGGATTTTAATATGCAATCAAATATACGTATGAAAGTTTACATAGAAACGAACCTATCAGCATTTGTCATGTCTTGATGAAATTCATCTACATACCCACCTTAATAAATAGAAGCAAGCTTGATATAATAGTTTCTCCATCCAATTATATTCTTCCCATTTAAACTGCTACAGGCAACCAAAACATAGCAAGATGTCAAATTATTTTCAAAAATACTATGCAAACGTATTAAATTATGATTGTTCCAGAGCAGCAATTAAAAAGTTAATTTCTAGCTAAGCTACGGATTCCTAAATTGTCCATTAATTCTGATGCCACTCTAGCGGAACTCAAAAAGCACAAGAGCAACTGGAAGATATTTTTCAACCAACTTATTGAATAACAAAAGATCCATGGGTTTGGCACTGAATTTTGCAAACTAATCTCTGCAAGTTTTAATCAGAAGCTGGAGAGATCGTCGGGGCAAAAGTGTATTTGTATTAAAGAATACACCAGATCCTTCAGATAGGACTTTCAAGCTAACAATGGATATTCTTTCAAATGTTATAACTCTAAGTAGGACTGTACGAAATATTTGTTAAACTCACAAAAGTAACAAGGTTCTGTGCTTTTCACAGTGGATGAATTTCACAAACTATTATTGTGGAGGAAGCTCGATCCAGCAGAATTGTCTTGTCGGAGACATTTTCTGCTCAATCAAGCCCCCCTGGGGTGCACCTCAAAAGTTTTTTGAAAGAGTGTCATGCCCTCGCAATCAGTTTAATGGAAGATACTGTGAAGTTATATTTCGCATAAGAACACTAGAATTTTTGTGAAATTTCACTATATTGTACCAAACTAAATTTCCCACTTTCACACATGCTTGCTTTTGTATCTCATACAGCTATGACCAGTTCACAATACTGGATGCTTTTTCACCATCTAATCCCAAAAATATATGAATCAGAATTTACTTCAAGCATTAAGAACATTTCTTAATTTTTCTCTTTCGAATGTTACCACTTGTGCAACTTTTATAAAGATATGAACCCAATTTGCACCAAGACAATGGGCCATATTTATACTCCGTTTGCGCCGAAATTGCGTCGGTTTTTTTGACGCAATTTCGACGCAAAACTAACGCCAACTAACGCCATATTTATACTATGGCGTTAGAGGCGAATAGCGCCAAAGTTCCCGGAATGTGCGTCATTTTTTAGCGTGAACCCCTTCCTTGCGTTAATGATATGCAAGGGAGGCGTTCCCATCTAAAAAATGACTCCCAGGCCTTTACGTGGTATTTATACTCCCGGGCAAAAGAGACGCCCGGGAGTTGGCGTGGCAAAAAACGGCGCATTTGCGCCACTTTTTAACGCCTGCTCAGGGCAGGCGTTAAGGGGCCTGTGGGCTCAAAATGAGCCCACAGGTGCCCTCCCATGCCCCCAGGGACCCCCCCTGCCACCCTTGCCCACCCCAGGAGGACCCCCAAGGATGGAGGGACCCACCCCAGGGACATTCAGGTAAGTTCAGGTAAGTATAATTTTTTATTTTTTATATTTTTTTTTGGTGGCATAGGGGGGCCTTATTTGTGCCCCCCTACATGCCACTATGCCCAATGACCATGCCCAGGGGACAGAAGTCCCCTGGGCATGGCCATTGGGCAAGGGGGCATGACTCCTATCTTTACAATGATAGGAGTCATGTTGATGGGGGATGGGCGTCGTTAAAAAATGGCGCAAGTCGGGTTAAGACGATTTTTTCGACGTAACCTGACTTGCCCCATTTTAAGACGCCCATGCGCCATTTTCCCCCTACGCCGGCGCTGTCTGGTCTACGTGGTTTTTTCCCACGCAAACCAGGCAGCGCCGGTCTGATTGCGCCGTCTAACGCCATTCCATAAATACGGCGCCCGCATGGCGCTTCAGAATGGCGTTAGACGGCGCAAAACTTTTTTACGCTAAACTGCGTTAGCGCAGTTTAGCGTCAAAAAGTATAAATATGGGCCAATGTGTTTCATAAATACTTTTCTTGGAGCAAATCTCAGTTAACATATTCGTGTCTAAGTAAGTTAATGATATGGGCATATAATTAGCATCATTTCAGTAATAAATTATCATAGGATTGCTACACTGAGTTAAGAAACGCACTTTCCTTAATGTATCAGTTAAAAAAGACACTACCAATTCTATCGTAAATGTTTGTAAAACTTTGAAGTAAGTTCATTTGCTCCTGGATCTTTTCCGATTTTGGTACCTCTGTTGATTCAAGAACCTCTAATAACCTGATATCATGTTCTATAGAAGTGTTGTCACCCTTGTTAAATATGGGTATAATTTGTTTCGAAAACATTGCATTGAGTTGACTTCAGTTCCAGATTATTAATGCCGAGTGACTCGACAGTGACCTTATTTCCAAAGGACAATTTCAAGTCTTGGAGGCATACATCTTGCAGCCCTTGAACCAGGATACTTTTTATCCCCTCATTTCCCACAGTCTGTATGCATAGCCGCCAATTCACATGTAACTTAGCAAACATCTGAGCACAGCTTATAAAACAATCGTTCATGCTTTCTTTTTTTACACTATGTTATCTCGGTATGGTTCAGAACCACCGAAGGACTGGCCTGGCAGTGCCTTGAACATTAGAATAGGAATATGTGCAATTATAATTTGTATGATGTAAATACACACAAGTTACAGTGAACCTATTGGTGCTTAAATGCAAGTGATTTATTATGAAAAGAGTTTAATGGAATCCTTTTACATCTTATCTAAAAAAGATTGAAATATATTTTAGTGCAATAGCTTGAGATTTTTCTAGGCACATGCGGAAAACGTATATGGCTTACTTAGGTTGAGCATTATGCTGAAAATAATCAGAGATAGTTGATCTTACATACTTTCCTTGATAGAGAAATACACATCACTATGGATAGTGAGTACTGTAGACAGTGTCTACATCCTGATGAACACATGGAATCTTTCAGACAACTTTCAACACTGAAACATCTTCATCCATGCTTGTTGGTGAACAACTATATATATATATATACCATTGCCTAATGACTCTTATGAAGAGGCCAGCTCCAAAAGAAAATCAATTAATCAATAGAATTCCCACACTAATTTATGACAAAACTTGAAATTCCATGTTGCAAATGACAAAATAACTAATTTTATGATTTATTTTTCCTTCTGCAAATATAACATTCTCATACTTGTCAGTAAGACCTCAGATTTTTAAACTTAAACTGCACACTAGAAGCAATTGATGCTCAAATGTCAATGGGTGATGCCTGATAGGAACCTTGGCCTTATTTGGTCAATCTGGAAACCCAAGCTAGGCACATGTTTACATGTGTTCTATTGGAAACCTGTTGTGTAACTTTTTCTTAGCTGGCCTATGAAACCCTTGTGAAATTGTACACGTAGTACAATTTTGCAAGAGGGAAGTGTAGGTCAATGCATAAAACCACCTGTTTCCTTTTTTCTTTGTTTCTCCACCAGGAAGAAATCCCTGTGTAGAAAGATCTCCTTCTACACCCACACTAAATCTGAGGATGACTTATTCCCCATCAAATCCTGGAACTGGAGTTTCTCCAGTACTTAACTTTCCAACCATTTCCTGGTTGGGAAAAGATCAGATTTCAGTTTGTGAATAAACACAAATGTATCTATGTGTAGCCGCTCACAAAGTTCCAAGGCTAAAGGTACCCTGTAATGCCAACTTCTCACCTCATATACCAGACCTACTAGTATGGATTTCTCCGGACTCATGGTAGAGAAGTCCACAAGCATAAAATCCATTTACATCTGCCAGGAATCCTTTTGTGATTACTGTCAGGTGTAAATTAACGTATTCATGGATTTAAACGTCTGTATGAGGTTTTTGTATCTACCTCATTGAAATGTAATCTACTAACAGAATCCACCCTCGCCCAAAAATGCAGTCTAACATTTATGCTTGTAACAATATATCCTGACTATTAAGCAGCAGCTCATGACGATGTATACAGCTCATGAAGAGGCCTTCCCAGCCTATTAAAAGCAGTCTCTGCAACAGGAAGCAGAGACAATGCATTCCGCACAAAGCAGATACTTTATTTCTTTTTGCAATACAAATTTCATTCTCACAGTAAAATAACTAAAAACATGTACGTTTCCCACAATGTTCCTTATACAGGACCACGTCCAAAAAGGGAACTATAAATAAAAGACATTTTCTTCACACTAGTGTTCATGTTCTACTACTGCTATACGTTTCCACATTACATCTACTTTGGAAACACCTGTTCGTTAATTATAGAGAAATCATGAGAAAAACATGCCCATCTCAACATTTCAGATTGCAGGATTACGTTTAATCAGTTATGATTCATAATTTATTTGACAGTTGTATTACCAGCTTTAAATACATATATAGATGAGTAGAATCAAAGACGGTTATTCAGTTACATTTTTTAAATATATATATTTTTTATTTCTGTCTAAGAAGTTACTGTAATTTGCATACATTTCCATATTCATATTTTCAGTTTAATACTTAAAGTTATCTTCATACTGGACTGGTGTCTGGTTAAACCTTTGATGGTATTTTGGACCCAAGAATATTTCTATGCTGCCACCAATGTAGTAATTTGTTGCAGCGCAAAATACCCTTTCAAAAGGTTTCATGGAAATCCAGTCTCATGCATATTAATGAGGAGGATTCCCTCTGCAAATCTTGCTGAATAGCTATGAATGCAGTGATGGATGTCTGCAAGCGACAGCAGCCCTCCATCACGTATTCACATTCACAAAATGCAGCGACGGCAGCCTCTTAAATGAAGAGTGGCTGCAATTTTTTTTTTAATGGCAATATACAAATGAGCATTGGGCGACATGCAGTGGTCTCCTAGGCCACTTGGGGCCATATGTACAAACACATTTTCCCATAGACACAGAATGGGTAAAACCCTTTGCGACATCTGGCCCTTGGTCACTCCCCCCCCAAAACTCAAAGACCTCGTTCACAATGATTTTGTCCCTTGCAGTCAACTTCCACTTTACAAATGTCTACCATGCACTTTGTGGTGTTGATATCGAATCAATTGGTTGCAACAACAACTTTATTCACAGACAACCTATACATAAACTTACATATGTCGCCATTGTGTACACATAATTTACCTCTAGTACATTGCGATTTATTTACACTGGCAAAATCTGCAAGTAGGCGCACAACAGACTTTGCAACCGCAAAAAACTTTAGTACATCTTGTCCTACATCTTTTCATTTCATTAGGCTGATTAGCTGCCGAGATTACATTTCTATGCTCACGAATAAGCAAAATCTTTATAGAGTTGAATAACTGCTTCATGGTGTTGGATTCATATTTAACTAGGGGCCTAACTTTGGTGGAGTGATTACTCCATCACAATGGTGAAGGATATCCTGTCCGCCGAAATATAAATCCCATAGGATGTGATGGGATTTTATATTTCAGAGGACGGGATATCCATCACTGTTGTGATGGAGTAACCCCTTCGCAAAACTATCATCAAGTCAAAAGAATCTGATTACGACCTTGGAAGAAGGGATACTCTTCATAAATATGCGGACATCCCATCTGCCGTATTACAAGTTCCATTATTTTCTATAGAACTTGTAAAACAGCGGGCAGGATATCTGTCACATTTGTGATAGAGTAGTCCAACTGCCAAGGATGTGATCAGGCCTAAAGTCTTTTACATTATTATATTTTATTCTAATATAAGAAAATATCTGTGGTAGGGTTGAATTTATTTTATATATAATGTCTCCTAGAGTTACTATTGCTTCTCCAAGTATCTTTGTGGTATTTGTTATGTGCAAAGCAATCCAAAAGGTAGCAGAGCACAGTACAGGATCAAATACAATCATAAAGTATGTGAGTGATAGGACAGGTGGCTGGCTTGTGTGAACCATCAATGCATTGTGATGCACTGTTCCGGGCAGCAAATACACTGACTTCATGACTATTTTAAGAAATAAAGGAGTACAGGGATTCTAACCTTACACTCACATTCAGTAGTCTGCATCAAATACACTGTATTTACCACCGACCACGCACGCAACCTAGGATTCATCTTGGACCCCTCACTATCCATGACCCATCAAGTCAATGCCACCTCCTCCTCCTGCTTCAACACCCTCCGCATGCTCCGAAAGATCCACAAATGGGTACCCACCGAAACCAGAAGAAAATTCACCCAAGCCCTGATAAGCAGCAGACTGGACTATGGCAACACACTCTACTCAGGAACCACGGCCAAACTCCAGAAGATGCTGCAACGCATCCAGAACGCCTCCGCACACCTCATCTTGGACATCCCCCGTCACTGCCACATCACAGACCACCTGAAAAGCCTACGCTGGCTCCCAGTCAACAAGAGAATCACCTTCAAACTCCTCACCCACGCTCACAAAGCACTGCACAACACCAGACCAGAATACCTCAACAGATGACTCTCCTTCTACTCCCCAACCCGTCATCTCCACTCTGCTGACCTCACCATCGCAACCGTCCCACACGTCTGCAGTACTACAACCTGTGGTAGATCATTCTCACACCTCGCCGCTAAAACGTGGAACACTCTTCCCACCCACCTGCGCCAGACCAAAGACCTCCTTATTTTCATGAAACGTATCAAGACCTGGCTGTTCGAGCAGTAGCAGCACCATCCCTCCCCTTTTTTCCCCCCTCCCTTCCTCAGCGCCTTGAGACCATCACGGGTGAGTAGTGCGCTTTACAAATTCCTGATTGATTGATTGATTGAGTATGCATACTCAAATGATTGAATCTGTGTTCACTCAAATTATGGAATTTATGCATCAGGTTGTCAACCTGGGCTCTATGCTGATTATCGGTCCTTCTTTGTTTTTTGATTTTGCCTGGGGTAGTGGCAAATTTTAAATGTTTTAAATTTAAACATTTTTACAAATTGAAGTTTAATTGAATAAGCTGCAACAATTAAAAAAATTACTCAATGTATTAATTGTGTAATTGGCTTTACATTAAGTTGTGAGAGTTAATGATGGTAGTAACTCTTTAGTGTCTGTGATGATATAATCATGTAGAAAAGGTGAAGTTCTTTGAGGGTAACCTGCAAAGGACGTTTTCATCCCATGAGGCACAAATGGTCTTCTGGCAACAGCCACCACTTTTCCTTACAGGTGAGGTAACCCTTTAGAAAATGATAATCCTTCATTATTTTGCTAACTTACCTGTTTATCCAGATCATTGATTTTTCTGAGCTCTAGATCAACTACTGGGTGACCAGCTGTGAAGTGGATGCAGGAGATGAGTGGCCCTCACCAAACTAAAGTTGCTGATGGGTTGTGTGGGGCTAAGCACACTTTCCTATGAAATCTTTTATCTGGCGGCTCAATTACAATTGGTTTCCTGTTGGCATGTTGGGCGAAATCTATATTAAACCATCACAGGAAATTGCCCTTTTCCCCTTCCCACTTTACATTAATTTCTTCATCCTATGCTAAAACACCAGTGCTCCTGGTCACTCCATGTTTGGGTAGCCAGGAAATACTTGGCCAGAATCACCCACTTGGCAAAACATGCCCCCTACTACTCTCCCAGCATCCCACTTCAGGCCTTTCTGAACCATTAGGCCACTTCACAGCTGCACATTTATCAACCTGACCTAAATAATCCTTTGACACGATAGAGGGCCTCTTCTAAAATGAACAACTTCCCCCACTAGGCATCTAACCCTGCATCATGCACAGCCTTTGGCTTGCACGAAACCCTGCGCTATGCATGGCCTTTCTTGACCAGGCCCATCAGCCAACCACTTGTTTGTCTTTGCTCATACGCGGTGGGGTTGGATGCCTAGTGGGCCTGGCCTACAGCCAGCACCCAAGGCATCAGACCCCGCACCATGGATGGCCTTTGATCGTGCCCAGCAGGGTTTTGCTGCAGCACCTGTCCTGTGGCCAACCTCCCCCATGCATTCAACCTGTACCAAACAAAGCATTCTGCTGTGCGCAGTGGAGGGGTCAGCCACAGGGCCTGGCCAAAGGCCATTCCCCATAGGCATCCAACCTGTGGCCAGGCCATGGAGCCAACCTCCACATACATCTATCCCTGTGTCTCTCATGGCCTTTGGCCATTGGTGGTAGGGGTAGGTCGTAGGACCAGGCCTTTGCCTGTGCTGCATGCAGCCAACCATCTGAATGCATCTAACCACCACT
Organism: Pleurodeles waltl; assembly: GCF_031143425.1. Classification (NCBI taxonomy): domain Eukaryota; kingdom Metazoa; phylum Chordata; class Amphibia; order Caudata; family Salamandridae; genus Pleurodeles; species Pleurodeles waltl. The sequence continues at coordinate 85,587,497 of NC_090439.1, forward strand.
GGCTGTGCATGGTGGGGGTTTGCCCGTGTCCAGGCCCTGTGGCCAACCACTCCTAGGCATTTCTGTGAAATGAGCATTGGTGCCACAATGCATCCTGACCTGCTTATTTATCCAATAAGATGCCACAATGTTGCACAAAAATGTCTACCCAACTGGAGTTCTGGGTATTTAGTAAGTGCTACCTCATGTCTAAAAGTATAGTGCATATTCCACACTACAACTGCGAAAGGACTGTGAGGCAATGTCGCTAGTGACCTTGTTTGTCTATAATTTTGACTATGTGATTGTTCCTAAAGCATCTTCATACTAATAACATGAATCCTGTTGTGAAGAAGATGACAAGACTACAGAGAGTTGAATCTCCACCTAACAAGGGTACATCCTCTTAACAAATTGTAATAAGTGCTTCTTTATTTGGCGGAGTTGTCCTCATAGTCCTCTGCGTCAAGAACGCTTCTCCAAAATTGGCAGGAAATTAGCTCCGTTGGCTTTTTAGAAAGCTGTCCATCATCCTTGCAATAAGGCGGGAAGTAGTTGCACACCGCTAATGTGTATGTGGCAGGGCCAAGGTCCCACTGCAATGTCTCTCACACCCGGGGAGCTGCTGAAAATACTGCTCCCTGTGGGCTCGAGCAACCCTTTCATCCGTATCTTGCTAGACAGCGGGCAGGAACACCAATGGAAAGCTAGCACTCAGCAAGCGGGAGCAGTTTTCTTGTTCCAGCCCTCTAGAAGCAGACTTACAGTTTGGTATCGCTTGGTGGGAGCTGTCAAAGCATAATTCATCATCAGAGGGGGGATTGGTAATTTATAATATTGGTTGCACCATCATGTGTTACAGGAGTGACATTGTAAAGTTATCAACAATGCATATATCTTGTGATTTAAATTTGCTAATGCAAAATGGAGCATGATACTGAAGGTGCATTAACGGTAGAGGATTAGAAATTCAAATGTATGTGTGTTTTAATGTTCGATTTTAACATGGTGAAAAGTAGTACTCATGCTCATTTATATTTGTGTACTCTGATAATTTCAAGATGCACTTATAATTGTGTATTTCGAATAGGCATTGAATGCTATATTAAGGTAGCATAGCCAAAGGCCTGAAACATTTGATTTCTTGTGTTTAACCTTCAACATGGAGTTTTGCTCACATTGCAATATTCTTTCTATGTAGGTGCATTTGTGTGAGTCTACGGTGAATGAAAGGTGTGTGTGTATTGAAGATAGTGAGGTAAGTGTGGATGCTTTGGCAAGGGCAGAGGATCACTAACAACCTGAGAAGAAAAATCTCCTTTGTGTCCCAGACAACAAGAAACATTGAAGGCCGTTGTTAGACTTTTCATCCTTGCCGTGGTCTCCATTAACCTTTTTCCTCTGTTACCCAGGTTGTTGATGTGTGCTGGACTCTGATTTTACTGTTTTTGTTACCCGTACTAACCAGTGCTAAAGTGCAAGTGTTCCTTTACAAAATGTGAATGTAATTGGCTTATCCATGATTGGCATATTTGATTTATTAGTAAGTCCCTAGTACAGTGCACTAGAGGTGCCCAGGGGCTGTAAATCAAATGCTACTAGTGGGCCTGCAGCACTGGTTGTGCCACCCACATAAGTAGCTCTGTAATCATGTCTCAGACCTGCCACTGCAGTGTCTGTGTGTGCAGTTTTAACTGTAAATTTGGCTTGGCAAGTTACCCACTCGCCAGGCCTAAACCTTCCCTTTTCGTACATGTCGGACACCCCTAAGGTAGGCCCTATGTAGCCCCAACGGCAGGGTGCAGTGTATGGTTAAGGTAGGACATATAGTAATGTGTTTTATATGTTCTGACAGTGAAATATTGCTAAATTTGTTTTTCACTGTTGCAAGGCCTGTCCCTCTCATAGGTTAACATGGGGGCTACCTTTAAATCTGATTAAAGTGTTGATTCCCTTTGGGAGTGGATGGACATGTGGAGTTTGGGGTCTCTGAGATCACAATTTAAAAATACTTCTTTTAGTAAAGTTGATATTAAGATTGTGTGTTTGAAAATGTCACCTTTCGAAAGTTGTCATTTTCTTGCTTACACCATTTTTGTGACTCTGCCTGGTTGTGGATTCCCTGTCTGGGTCAGTTTGACAGTTGGGCTGGTTGCACCTCACACTAGGCAGTGACACAAAGGGAGCTGGGATGTAGCCTGCATATCCCGATGAGCCATATGTGCTAGGAGGGAGGGTAGGAGTGGTCACTCACACCTGAAAGGGCTGTGCCTGCCCTCACACAAAGCAGTCTCCAACCCCCTGGTGAGTGTCTGGGGCCTGGCCTGGGCAAGGCAGGATTTCACATTCCAAAGAGACTTTACTTTGAAGTAGGCCTCCAAACCCACAGACTTTAGAAACCCTTCAGGAAACAAGAGGAAACAAGAGGAACCTCTGCCTGGAGAAGAGCTGAGGAAGAAGAGCTGCCCTGCCTGTGACTGTGCTTTGTGGAGCTATCCTGCAGTTGCTACTTCTTCCAGAGTAAAAGGGCAAAGACTGGACTTTATGTGCCTTCCATCTTGAGAAGAAATCTCCAAGGGCTTGATTTAGAGTTTGCCCCCTGTTGTTTGAAGTCTCAGGGACAGCAAAGACTTCTCTCTGCCAGCACCTGGAGTCTCTGGAGAGACTCCTACTCTGCCCTGTGGTGCCCATCCAGTTTCTGGGATCCTGAAAGGAGAGCTGGCAGCCTAAAGACAAGGAACTCCACACACAGAGCACTGTGCGGGGAAAAGATTGACGCAACTCCGATCTGCGGCTGAAGAAACGATGCGCCGCCTGCTTTGCAGCTGAGAAACTACGCTCGCAGGAAAGGCGACCGAAGAATCGACGCACGAAGCAGGAGAAATGACGCACAGCATCGCAGACAGAGGGTGGGAGATCACAACCTGCGGTGCGGGGTTTTTGGATCATCGTGCGGCTGGATTTCCAAATCAAGTACCGCTGTACGTGGAAAAACAACGCAAGGCCTGCCGGGACCCGAGAGTGCTGACCCGATCGATGCACTACTCTCCTGCGGATAGAAGAAACGACGCGCCCGACCCGGTGAAAGGAGAAACGACGCACGGTCCAGCTCGTAAGTGGAATCATCGCCTCGCAAGCCCTTTTTGATGCGCACTCCCCCGTGTGGGGTTATTTTTGACACGCACCAGGTACATTTTCACGCTAGCAGCGCTAGTGTGTGTTTAAAACTACTTAAAGACTGTTTTTGCATTTTTATTGATAACTTGACTTGTGTATTGTGGACTTTTGTCGTTTTGGTCTTGTTTTGTTTAGATAAACATTTCCTATTTTTCTAAACTGGTGTTGTATCATTTTATAGTGTTTTCATTAAGTTACTGAGTGTGTTGTAACAAATACTTTACACCTAGCACTCTGAAGTTAAGCCTAATGCTCTGACAAGCTACCAAGGGGGTAAGCAGGGGTTAGCTGAGGGTGATTCTCTTTTACTAGAGTGAGGGTCCTTGCTTGAACAGGGGGTAACCTGACTGTCAACCAAAGACTCCATTTTTAACAGCCGTACTGATGTGCGATTCCTGGGATGAGGATTTGAGGGGAGTCACCAATTTCAACTGTGCAAGGAAGGTGGAAAACTATTGGTGTTGGTAACGTAGCTTGTGCAAAGCTTCTCTAGGTTTAATTGGTATTCACCCAGTTAGAGGAGGTTGGATTCCCTTGAGACTTGAATGGGTACAGACCTCTCTACTCTTTATTTCTTTGTGTGTTTATACGTTATGCATCACCTCGCTATCATTACTTCTACTAAGGTTTCTGTTATGCTGACACTTTTATATAATCCCTGTGATTTAATTGTTTCACTTTAGTTTAAGGTTTTTAGATTAGCTTAGATTGTCCAATGGTTATGCAAGAGGACAGCGACTTGTATACAGGTCATCAGATTCTGTTTCTCATCTTTTGTATTGCTTCAACTGAAATTCTAATGTCTTAAGCTTATACAATTTAACCTCATTCGGCTCTTTGCTTCATCTTTGGTGATTGTGTACTAATATAGCATGTTCTTGAGATTAATTTATATCAGTTTGGCTCTTAATTTGTAACAAACTTTTGAACTTTATCCTCTGCCTCCTAGATTTAATGTGTGATCAAAAAGATTTCAATGTCAATTAAATTGACAGTCTGATTTTGAATCTCCTTTACTTAGCTAGAATCCTAAAAAAGTCTATCAGAAGAAGAGAAATACATTTATTGGCCTCGAGTATCATCACCTTCAAAGCACTCCCATCCACCAGTGCTCAAGCTATTGCAAAGATTGGACTATGGAGGTAAACATTACCTCTCAGAGACTATAGTAGCCCTTAAATGAAGACATGCTTTCAGTCTTTTCCGTTAAGTGATAGTATCTGACAATGCTTCAATTATTTATTTTTAAAAGCGCCAAATACCAAAGCTTATAGTTGTAAAACTAGATCGTGCTTCTCTGCGTCGTGCTTCTTTAATTGCCTACCAGACGCTCCCTGCCAAAGAATCTCACTCTTGCATGCTCCCGGGTTCTTCCTCTGTGATGGTTTTGGAGTCCCTATCTTGATCTGTGTGTTTCCTCCTCTTCTGCTCGGTAAATATCTGATGCAGAAAAATAAGCTCGAATCAAGCACTGATATCAAGTAACTGGAACACTTCCTGGTCATAAAATCGGCGCTTTCATTACTTCTATTGTTTTCTTACCCAGTATTCGACTTTCCCAAATGGCCAGCGATGACTACATTGGGCCAGCTTTAGCTTTATTCCAGTCTACTCTCAGTTTAGATGTATTCCGGTGTGTCTGAGTTAGCTTCACCTGTCTCACACAGCTCATGCAATCTAAATAGGCAAGGGTCTTAAGATCTGCTTCAGTCATTGGTACTTGTTTCATTCATTTCATGTATCAACCACTGGCTGAACTACCGTTCATGATGTATGGGGTTTAGTCATTACAATAAGAAATATGGGTATTATCGATTGTATTGATAAATATCCTGTATCCCATTTCCAATCTGCTGAGTATATATATTTAGTATGTCCTTTTTCTTACTTTACTTTTAATTTACATTTTTGATGTTGCCTGTATCTAATTACAAAAAACATCACGGACCTTCAAACATTTATTGTAGCAGGGGCATCTTATTTCTAAGGTGTCCCACTAGAACAGTATTGCATTTTGCAACTATTTGGAAACTCATTACAGAAACCAAGAAGAAATGGGTAGGAAGAAATTGTGGTATTCAAAATTAAAAGCAGCATACTGTCCAGCTGTTATTTTTTACATATTTACACTGCACCCTTTTACAGTTTGTGATGCACGTAATAGAATTTGTGGTTAAATTTACTACCCATTCGAATATTGAAAACAGTGGAGTGATTTACGACAAGGAATGATATGTCATAGATGCATGTTGGTGGTCTTTCTTCAATATGCTTTTATCTAGGGGACTGAATACAAAGGTCATGACCTGACTGACACATGCACAGGGAAAACACAATGGCCTTTACTTTTAGGGGCATATTTATACTCTGTTTGCGCTTAATTTGCATCATTTTCTTCGCAAATTCAGAGCAAACTTAACTCCATAGTTATATTTTGATGCTAGACCAGTCTAGCGTCAAAATATTGGAGTTAAAGTAATTTTTTGGATGCGTGAAACCCCCTTGCGTCAATGAGATGCAAGGTAGGCATTACCGCCCAAAAAATGACTCAACTCCCAAAGCGCCCTATTTATGCTCCTGTGCAAAAATGGTACATCGGGGGAGGCGGGCCTAAATCATGGCACTAAGCCTGCTTAGCACCATTATTTAACCCCTGGGCCAGGCGTTAGGGGACCTGTGGACCCATTTCACATGTCAAACACCATGGAAAAGACCCACAGGTGCCCACCCCAAGCCCCAGGAAAACCCCACCCACACCAGAGGGACTCCAGAGGATGGTGAGACCCCATCCCAGGTAAGTAGGGCAAGTAGAGATAAGTATTTAAAAACTTTTTTTAAAGTGCCTTTGGGGACCCTGAAATGGGCCCGCTACGTGACACTGGGTGCAACCATGCCCAGGGGACACTTGCCCCCTGTGCTGGCCATTGGGGTGGTGGGCATGACTCCTGTCTTTTCTAAGACAGCACTCATGTGGTATGGATGGCTTTGCGTCAGGAAATGACGCTAGGCTGGCTAAATGCACTTTGTCTGCCTCTAACCAGCCTATCGTCATTTTTGTAGGCAAAACCCCCTTCCTCTGTACTCCACCCACACCCGGCTAGCGTAATTTTTTCTGACGCTTGCCAAACCTGTGCGCCGGCTTGCAGGATTCCATAAATCCGGCACCCGGCTGGCGCTCTGGAATGTCGCATGCCGGTGCTATACCTTTTGACAAAAATTTGTGCAAATACAGTTTTGTGTCAAAAAGTTTTAATATGAGCCTTGCTCTTTTACCTCCTCATAGGATTCCTAAATTTCTTCTGTTGGTGTATAAGGCATTCTTTGTTTGACTGGTTACTTATGTGTATGTGTGGCTCCCCTGTTTCCCTGAAGAACTGGTCGTCATCTTCCTACTGAGCAGAAAAATACACTTCTCAAGCCGCTAATGTGAATTTGCGTCATGTGGAATTTGTAATGAGACACAACCTATTAAACACAAATATTATGTTCATTGTTTATCCTTCACTCCGCTCATTTGCTTGAGATGAGACCACAATAAACGGCAATATCGGGTTGAAACAAAACCCTTTATTAATGTATTACTGAAACAAACCAGCAGCAACAAAAAATCACACACAGACACAGATAAACCCAATCCACTTCTTGGGTTCTGGATCAAATGGAATCTATGTTACCAATATGTTATGGAGCCGTTACCAGTGTAGATCATTTTCATTTTTTTATCGATTACTCCGAAATGTATTGCATGTACCGTTTATAGCATCCCGTCCCTTCCATTTTTGTCACACGTGTGAAGAGTGCACTGTTCTCTCTAAATTACCCACCCAATAATGAGTAGATTCAAAGGAAGGGTTTACTCATAATATCTCCATATGTTTGAAATATAAAGCATATACATCTGGTGTGAGGCCATGCACCCACAAGCGTTTTGTCATTGGTGCACCGAAGAACAAATTAGTTTGTGATTACATAATGACCATAATAAAAATTATTACACGTGGAGCACCTGTGTAGGCCAGCGCACTATGTGTAATACGGGCTTCGTTTGTACCGCGGCTTCTGGATTGAATCAGTTGTGTTCCAGTTATGGAACATGAGGTATATGGAGGAAAACTACTCCCATGATCACAGTTTGGTTAAGCAAGGGACTTGCAATTTCAAACAATGATTCCTGGTGCTACGGGCTGCTGTTTATAGAATGGGACAAATCTTAGTTCACGTCATTAGTCCTCAAGACAGTGGTTTTGCATTTATGAAGAGGACTTTTCTATTTTTGAGTTTATAGAAAAAAAATGCTCTGTTTATAAAGCCGACCTAGAAAGTACACAAAACACCAGATAAATCAGTTTAAACAACAACTGCTCTGGGGGCAAGTATTCCAGGGGCATGATGTCAGTATAGATAATAAAAGACGCACTCATTTGTCAGAGTGCCACAATATGAAATTGAAACTGCATTTGAAGTAGCTCCACCTCGCTGACCTTTGATGCTTGCACAGTCAGGAACATGAATTGATGGGCAGGGTAACACACTCAGGGACTTCTGTACTCCACCGTCTGCACTAAGCTACATTTGTAAGCACATATCTTTACAAATATGGCCAAAGACCTTATTTTGGTGATATGAACCAGAAGTGGCACTTTGGGCCCGGTTAACAACGAATTTGCTGGTATTTAATTATGCTCTACTTCTGGCTCCCTTCTGTAATTCAGAGGGAAGCCAGGAGTACTTGAAAAGTAAATCACATCTACTTATTGCAAAATCCTAGTAAACCAAGGGCTTTGTGCAAAGTATGAACAAGTAAACATTGAGGGGCATATTTATACTCTGTTTGCGCCGAAATTGCGTCATTTTTTTTTACGCAATTTTGACGCAAAACTAACTCCATATTTATACTTTGGCGTTAGACGCGTCTAGCGCCAAAGTCCATGGAGTTAGCGTCATTTTTTAGCATGGACACCTACTTTGCGTTAATTATATGCAAGGTAGGCGTTCCCGTCTAAAAAATCGACTCCGAGGCATGTGCGTGGGATTTATACTCTCGGGCAAAAATCACGCCCGGGAGTGGGCGGGTCAAAAAAAATGACGTACGGCCGCTTTTGCGCCGTTTTTCAGCGCCTGCAAAAGGCAGGCGTTAAGGGACCTGTGGGCTCTGAAGGAGCCCAGAGGTGCCCCTCCCATGCCCCCAGGGACACCCCCTGTCACCCATGCCCACCTCAGGAGGACACCCAAGGCTGGAGGGACCCATCCCAGGGACATTAAGGTAAGTGTTTTTTTTTTTTTTTTTTGTGGCATAGGGGGGCCTGATTTGTGCCCCCCTACATGCCACTATGCCCAATGACCATGCCCAGGGGACAGAAGTCCCCTGGGCATGGCCATTGGGCAAGGGGGCATGACTCCTGTCTTTGCTAAGACAGGAGTAATTTCTATGGGGGTTGGGAGTGAAAAAAAATGGTGCAAATCGGGTTGAGGCGAAAAAATTGCCTCAACCTGACTTGCCCCATTTCTTGACGCCCAAGCTCCATATCCCCCTATGCCGGCGCTGCCTGGTGTACGTCGTTTTTTTTAACGCACACCAGACGGCGCCGGCGGCTAACGCCGGCTAACGTCATTCAATAAATACGGCACCCGCATGGCGCTTCAGAATGGCGTTAGCCGGCGCTAATTTTTTGACGCAAAACTGCATTGGCGCAGTTTTGCGTCAAAAAGTATAAATATGGGCCTGAATGCACAGAAAAGATGAAACGCAGGTCCTTCCCCTCACCCGTGCTGTTTATTAGCTACATGCATCCCCTGTGACAGGGATTGGAGCAACATGGGTACATGTGCAGTCAGGGGCATATTTATACTCCGTTTGCGTCGAATTTGCGTCGTTTTTTTCGACGCAAATTTGACGCAAAACTAACTCCATATTTATACTTTGGCGTTAGACGCGTCTAGCGCCAAAGTTCATGGAGTTAGCGTCATTTTTTTGCGTGAACACCTTCCTTGCGTTAATGATATGCAAGGTAGGCGTTCCCGTCTTAAAAAATGACTGCGATGCATATGCGTCGTATTTATACTCCCGGGCAAAAATGACGCCCGGGAGTGGGTGGGACTAAAAAACCCGCATTTGTGCCGGATTTTAGCGCCTGGGTCAGGGCAGGCGTTAAGGGACCTGTGGGCTCAGAATGAGCCCAGAGGTGCCCTCCCCTGCCCCCAGGGACACCCCCTGCCACCCTTGCCCACCCCAGGAGGACACCCAAGGATGGAGGGACCCACCCCAGGGACATTAAGGTAAGTCCAGGTAAGTAATTTTTTTTTTTTTTTGTGGCATAGGGGGGCCTGCTTTGTGCCCCCCTACATGCCACTATGCCCAATGACCATGCCCAGGGGACGGAAGTCCCCTGGGCATGACCATTGGGCAAGGGGGCATGACTCCTGTCTTTGCTAAGACAGGAGTCATTTCAATGGGGGATGGGCGTCGTAAAAAAATGGCGCAAATCGCGTTGTGGCGATTTTTTTGCCTCAGCCTGACTTGCACCATTTCTGGACGCCCATACGCCATTTTCCCCCTACGCCGGCGCTGCCTGGTGTACGTCGTTTTTTTTAACGCACACCAGACAGCGCCGGCGGCTAACGCCGGCTAACGTCATTCAATAAATACGGCGCCCGCATGGCGCTTCAGAAAGGCGTTAGCCGGCGCTAATTTTTTTGACGCAAAACTGCGTTGGCGCAGTTTTGCGTCAAAAAGTATAAATATGGGCCTTAGTGTCTCAGAACAGCCAATTCCAGATCTAGAGAAAACCTAAAAAAGGCTGAAAAAATAGAGAATGTCTTGGGACCTTCTGCTAATTAATGCTGGACTTATTCCAGTACCTGAAAGGAGCAAAGTCAGATCCCGTTCTTCATTGAAGTAAACCTTCCGATGTCCAACTTTGTTTTAAAAAGTAACGACAACGAAGGAAAAAAAAATCATAGTTTTATAATTTCACAATTTACAGAGCAAGAAGTCAAGGAGAAGCAACGGCGACTTAATCTTGGAGAAACTTGAACCACAATCAGACAAACAACCTCCATTACTGCAGCAGCCAGAAACAAAAAACTGATATGGTTTAATTACAGTCTTTTCTCACTGAAAGATGTTATCCTTTTCAACAGTGATGTTCTATTACCCATTTGGTGAATGTAGTAAACAACATGCTTCTACTATTGATAAGACCGAGCGATCCTTTGGGTCAACTATTAAAACAGTTTTATTTCATTTTTGTTTTAAGGTTTACTGTGAAGCAGTTGCTTCACACAATGTAGGAGCTCATGGTGGCACTTAAGAAAGGCGAAAACAATGAAGGAATAATATGACAAAAACAATAAAAACTATTGAAAAAGAGGTCAGTATGCTTCATCTAAGCTCTAAAAGATCTCTGCTGCTGTAAACTGACCAATGAGTGCGATTAACAAGAGCACAGGAGGAATCATATACTGAGTTGTCGGTATATTATAATGTGATTTCTACCAGTCTTTGCACCGGTCTTAATGATAGGATGCAAACACTACAGAAACAGGCAAACAAATTGTACTTGAATCTTTGTAAATGCAGTCACGCAAGATGAGTTCTAAGAAACTCTCCAAAGGTCCCCGGTGGAATCAATTTTCAGGTTCATAATAATGATATAAAATGCAAAGCGAGTAAAAACAAACAAAAAAGTGCTGTGCATAATGTGATTTTATGGTGGTTAGAACAAAAGTAAGGATAGATGATACTTAAAGGCCTGGGTTTCCAACTTTGAGGGATAAAGTCTCAGAATCAAACTTTAAGGGAGGGCCGAGAAAGCTAGGGCAGTATTGGGTAACCTCTAAAGGAGCGACCCTACACCTGAGTTGGGAGACTGTGATGAGGTATTGTTGGAGGGATGGGCCTTATCTCCTTACAGGGGTGGAGAATGGATAGAGCCTTGAGGGCCTCGACTACAATGGTGTTACAGATCCTCTTCTGTATCTGATATCTTGCCTTCTCTGTCCAGCATTTCCTGGTTTCTAGCCTGGTAAGGCTGCTGCTGGATGTTGTGCATGCTCCACTACACGACTTAATAATTTATAACAAGTGGAGTGAGGGACCAGTGTTGCTCAGCTTTTGGATGCCACATCAGATTTTCAAAGTGATGCAGTTAGCGCACTGATAATGGAATTGGGCAAAGGTCACGGTGCTCCTGTCATACCCTGTGACCAAGGCTGGTTGCCAGAGGGGGGCAGAAGGTGTTCCAAGATGGTGACCAGCAGTGCCTTGAATGAACGATGGCTGTGCCCTGAGCAACGGAGTCTTGCTTGGGAGAGGTGACTCAACTGTATCCTCCTGCGGCCGATCAGGGTTTGCTATGCTTGCATCTGAGATGCTGCTTTTTCTGGTCGAGGGCCCGAGCAACCTGTACGATGGATAGGCGGGAAGGCATGCCTGCCTGCTCGCTCGGAGGTGTGGCAAGCTGTAAGGTGGCATTCTGCTCATGTGGCTCCAGCAACGCAAGGAAGGACACTGGTCTCTGCTGCTACTGAGACCTGCTGCGCACACCTTATATGCAGATTTCAGTGCCAAGGACCTACATAATCAGGCTCTAGGAGCGATATAACCACATGCTATATGGTACATGTTTCATGCTATAATGCCTGGCTCCCTGACACTAACTGCTCTGGCAGCATTTTATCTATCAACTGAGGCACACAATAAAAATTACACAAAGATATTACTTGCACTCTGGGGACTTATCGAAAACAAGCACATCCGTAAGTACAGCAGCAAGTGCATCAAAGACTGAAATAAAAAAGAAGAAAGTACTTGCGCTTTACTGTATGAGGCAAGCATGTTCAGCAACATCAGAAGGACAGATAATATTCTCTTCACTGTCTTAAGAGATGGTTTCATTTGAGTATAGGCAGTCACACACAAGATCTCAGTGGCTACGCAGTATAATTTGGCAGCATGGGCAGCATGGAGGGCTCAATAGATGTCCATTCAAGAAGAGGCAAGTTTGGAAAGGTACAGAAGCAGTCCGCGTAGTTGAGGATGCGGTTTGTGGCTCCCCGAGGTGCATTCTCTTGCCTGTTTTGTGAAACCTTCCTATTTAATCTCTGGTGGTGCCAAAACAACAAATTGGTTCTGTTAGAAATGGGATCTTTGGTTGGCAGTCAGGTTACCCCCTATTTAAGCAAGGTCCCTCACTCTAGTCAGGGTAAAGAAGAATCACCTTTCATTTGCCCCCACTCACCCCCTTGGTAGCTTTGCATGAGCAGGCAGGCTTAACTGCAGAACCAATGTGTAAAATATGTGCACCAACACAAACAGTAACACAGTTAAAACACCACAAAATGACTCAACACAGGCTTAGAACAATAGCCAATATTTATCTAAACAAAACAAGGACAAAATGATAAAAATCCGACATACACAAGTCAAGTTATGAATTTTTGAAGATTAAACAGAAAATAGCACTTAGAAACACAGAATGCTTAGATGAGGTGATTACACCGTGTCGTGACGGAGTCGTTCCCAACAATCCGACGCCTATGGCACCAGGTATGGAGTCATGCAGACCTCTAGCTACAGTACCTTAGTAAAATGTGAGAACAAGCTGGTGCGCGAAGTCGGGGATTGCAGCATCGCTGGATTGAAGGCTGCGTCAGTTCCGGTACTACGGGGCATAGGAGCAGAGGCGTCACAAAGAGCCATCAGGTCCTTGCTGCGGAGCGGTGGAGTTGAGGCAGCGGCGGTGTGAAGCGTTGAATCCGCGCACTTCGGGCGGAGTCGGTCACGATGTGGTGCAGCGACTTCCACTGAGTCGCGGACTTCAGCTGGGCTGTAGCGATGTCGGGCCTGCGAGGGTCATTGCACTCCAGCGAGGACCACGGAGTCAGTTGCAGGTAGTGTCACGGGATTCGGCAGCGGTGTCGGTCCGGATTCGGCCAAAGTCGGTTGTCTTGGATTTTCACCAGCTTCTCCTTTCAAGTGCCCAGGGACTGGATAGGGCTCCACTTGTCAGGGCAGGAGTCTAAGCAGAGAGTCCAGGTTCTGGTAGGGGAAGTATTTGATGGTCCTGAGACTTCAGAACAGGGATCAAGCTCAGTCTAAGCCCTTGGAGATTCGTCTCAAGCAGGAATATACCACAAAGTTGAGTGTTTGTCCCCTTTCACAGGCAGAAGCAGCAACTGCGGGATAGCCCAACAAAGAACAGTCACAGGCAGGGGCAGCAATTCTCCTCAGCTCTTCTCTTTGGCTGAGGTTTCTCTTGATTCCAGAAGTGATCTGATTTTCAGGGGGTTTTGGGTGCCCTTCTTATATGCCTTTCTGCCTTTGAAGTAGGCCTACTTCAAAGGAAATCTCTCTTGTTTGGAAGATCCTGCCTTGCCCAGCCCAGGCCCCAGACACACAGCAGGGGGTTGGAGACTGCATTGTGTGAGGGCAGGCACAGCCCTTTCTGATGTAAGTGACCACTCCTCCTCTCCCTCCTAGTACATTTGGCTCATCAGGATATGCAGGCTACGCCCAAGCTCCCTTTGTGTCACTGTCTAGAGAGAGGTGCAAACAGCCCAACTGTCAAAATGACCCAGGCAGGTAATCCACAAATAGGCAGAGCCACAGAAAGGTTTAAGCAAGAAAATGCCTACTTTGTAAGAGTGGCTTTTCCAATCACACAATCTAAAACCCAACTTCACTAAAAGATGCATTTTCAAATTGTGAGTTCAGAAACCCTAAACTCCATATTTCCATCTGCTCCCTAAGGGAATCTGCACTTTAATAATATTTAAAGGCAACCCCCATGTTAACCTATGAGAGAGATAGACCTTGCAAAAGTAAAAAATGAATTTGGCAGTATTTCACTGTTAGGACATGTAAAGCACATAAGTTCATGTCCCATCTTTAACACACACTGTACCCTGCCCATGGGGCTACCTAGGGTCTACCACAGCAGTGCCTTACATGAAAGGTTTATGACTTGCAAGTGGGTACACATTCCAAGTCGAATTGGCAGTTTAAAACTGCACTCACAGACACTGCAGTGGCAGGTCTGAGCCATGTTTACAGGGCTACTAATGTGGGTGGCACAAACAGTGTTGCAGGCCCACTAGTGCAAAAAGAACAGTTGATGGATGGAATGCAGAACAAATTAAACATTCTCTCCAACTCACAGATCTGGGCTTAATCCATCAGTTTTTGGCTCACCATGCCTTTCCAGTTTGGACCCAGCTATATGCAAATCAGTCTTGACCCTGTTCCCCATGGGAACAGTCCAGCACGAACTTCCAGACCAGGTCCTCCCTGGACCAGAAACAGGCATACTAGGACTGGTGTCTGGGTATCATCCCTCTCCAGCCAGGCTAGCTTGAATCTGGTGGCATAGTGAGCACGGGACCCACATCTGGGCATACCCTTCCCACTTGGGGTGACAAATGCAAAAAGAACAGTTGATGGACGGAATGCAGAACAAATCAAACATTCACCCCCATTCACAGACCTGGGTTTAATCCATCAGCCCACTAGTAGCATTTGATTGACAGGCCCTGGGCACCTCCTGTGCACTGTACTGGGGACTTAATTGTAAATGAAATATGCCAATCATGGAAAGTCAATTATACATACATTTTACATAGGGGCATTTGCACTTTAGCGCTGGATAGCATTGGTAAAGTGCCCAGAGTAACAAAAACAACATACATCAACAACCTGGGAAACAGAGGCAAAAAGATAGGGGAGACCACGCCAAGGATGCCAAGCCTAACAGGTTCACAGATAGAAATGGCAAGCAGGGAATGAAGAGGCTTTCTTGGGATACTATGCCTTGGGCTCGCACTCCCAGTAAACTGTCTAAGGTCTCTAAACATCGGGGACATAACACTGCTAACAGCCCTAATAGAGTCTTGAGCCACAAAAGCATGGACAATACGTTCAGTCCAGCCAGTCCAGAGGTCTTTTTTCAAAGAGTGCTATTGGAACGTGTACAGCTGGTGGCAAATATTACTCAACCAACTGAAATAATAGAAATACCGGGAGTCACAGCCAACTGGGAATCTGCAATGTCTGCCTTGGAAATGCAGTGGGGTCCTGGAGGGGAAGCTCCTCTTGTGTTTGCAGATGGAGAGAATGGGATGCACAAGTTACCAGATTGCAGCAGTGTCTGAGTGGAGGCTAGCGTCAGACAGTTCTCCCACTATCTCATGGTGGTGAAAGTATACCAAGGTCCATACCAACTTATCCCATATTCACCATCTCCAGCCTCAACATGAAGGACTCACAGGCCCAGCTGCTCTAACAGGATCAGCCAGTAGAAAGATCAGTCACAGAAGATGAGAGCAATAGACCCCCTCTTCTACAATGAACAGACAATATGGGAGTTGTGGGTTCCACCCATTTATTAGCAACATCCCGCAAACAACATCCATCTCCAAGCCTTCTCAGGGTCACTTCAGACCAGTTTCATAAGGAGGACAGAGGGACGACTGCCCTTCTAAGGGTCCCTCTCTGCATATGATCCCAGTGGTCATGGAACAAAATATACTTTCAACTTTGCCACCCACACCTGCAGTGGAAGCTCTTCTGCACCAAATTCTGGGCAAAATTTGTGAGATGAAAATCATCAAAGAGGACAAACGAACACCTTGGTCAACTCAACACCAATACTCAGCTCCTAAGTGCCCAGGTTACCCAGGTGAAACAAAGAATTTCAGACCTGGAAGATTTCAAACAAAAGATGGACCCAGCTTCCTCTAAGCTACAGATGAGATTACTGACCTGCAGTGGAAGCTTGATGACCTCCACAATCACATCCAACCCACCTGCTATTTATTTGTGTTCCAGAAAGCCGAGAGTCCAGGACTACTGTTACGGCAGTTGTAACTGAGCGAAGTGTGTCTGCCTAATATGGCTCCCAAAGCAGCAGATCTCATTATTACCTGAGCACATTGAGTATCATTTGGCCAAATCCCTCACCTTCAGCATCCACAAACTAATTTGGTGAACTTTGATGACTTGAGGATAAAAGAACAGATGTTATCCAGCACTTTTAAAGACAGTGTATCATGCAGCTGTTAATTTATCCTTCAGAATGTTTTCTGACATGTCTATTATGGTGGCACAACGTTGCAAGGCTATGATCAACAATTTTAAAAGATATAGGGGACTAGCAGTCAAACCTAAAGTCTTATACAAAGGTCATGCACACATTTTTCAATCAGAAGAACAGGCTAAAGCTTTTTTGGATGAAATTTGTCAAAGGTGAAGAATTGTAAACTACAGCCCATATTTATACTTTTTTAAGGCCGCATTTGTGTCACTTTTTGACGCAAAAGTGGCACAACCTTACAAAATACAATATTTTGTCAATTTGAGCGGCTTTTGCGTTAAACAATGACGCAAATGCTTGGCTAAAAAAGTATAAATATGTGCCTAAAGGTCTCATTCTTATATTCAGAGGTCTATACAAACAAGACCAATTCTTGGCCAGGACTCAGATGTCCTTAAAGAGAAAACAAGACTGTTAGTTAGGCTAGAACCTGGGAGCATCTCCTAACCACCTTCTTCCTTGAACTGTCAAAAGTGCCATATCAATGCGCCATCATCAAGGAAAGCGGGGAGGTGAGGAGCCAGCTCTCCTGAAGGCCCTAGATGGGGAGGGCTTAAAGGACAAGGAGAGTGGAAGGGCTGGCAAGCATTTGGGGGGTGTTTGCAAATAAGGGAAAACAATGCAGCAGATTAAACTTCTTGATTCAAGAGTTTTACGTTACCTAGTAGACTGAAAATTCTATCCTGCAATGTTAATGGCATCTATAATGGGATAAAATGCCGGGGTGTATTAGAAATGTTAAAAGCCTTTGATGCAGACATAATATTAACACAGAAGATGCATCTGAAAGACAAGACAAACATAGCCTGAATGCCTGCTTGTATTAATAAATTACTGGTCCTTTGCCTCCTCTCCGGTCCCAATACACGTTGTTAGAAATGGGGTCTCTGGTTGGCAATCAGTTTGCACTCTGTTCAAGCAGGGACCCTGACAACCCATGCTCACCCCCTTGGTAGTTTGGCAAAAGCAGTCAGGCTTATCTCAGAGGCAATGTGTAAAGTATTTGTACCAGCACACACAGAAATACAGTGAAAACACCACAAAAGAGACACAACACCAGTTTAGAAATATAGCCAATATATCCCTAAATGAAACAAGACCAATATGACAAAAATCCAACATACACAAGCAAAGATATCAATTTTTAAATTAAAAAGAGTCTTACTCCTTAGAAATCAATGAGTGCATTGTTTTTACACAAAGTACCTGGTATGCATCAAAAATAAAGTTGCACGGGCGAGTGTGCATCTGAAAAGTAGACGATTTATCGATTCTTGGCTCACAAGTGATGCCCTGCGTTGTTTCTTCTCTGGTCAGGTAGGCGATGCATCATTTCTCTCTCCCACAGAAGAGCGATGCATCGATTTCCAGACAGGAAACCTTGGATCTATGCAGAGTCATGTGATTTTCATGCCCAGTGGCGATCCGTGCGAAACCCTGGTGCACAGTGGTAAAGAGCTGAGATGCATGGGTGATGCATCAATTTCGGCAGCCACAAGCAGGTGTTGCATCAATTTCCCAGCCGCAATGCAAGTGGTGCATCAATTGTTCAGCCGTGGGGCAGGTGCTGAGTCCATGTTTCTGCCGCTCAGCTCAGTTGTTTAGATTTCAGCCTTGGTTCCACCAGCTTCTCCTTTCAAGGGCCCAGGGACTGGATTGGGCACCATTTGGTAGGGTAGGAGTCTCAGCGTGAGAGTCCAGGTGCTAGCAGAGAAAGTTTTTGATGGCCCAGAGATTTCAGAACAGGGGACAAGCTCAGTCCAAGCCCTTGGAGACACTTCACAAGTAGAAAAACACCACAAAGTCCAGTTTTTGTCCTCTCTCAGGTAGAAGCAGCAACTCCAGGCCAACTCAGCAAAGCACACTCACTGGAAAAGGGGTAGTACTCTCCTCCAGCTTTTCAGCTCTTCTCCTTGGCAGAGATTACTCTTGATCTTCTTGATCATCTTGATCCAGATGTAATCTAAAAGTCTGGGGTTTTGAGTAACTACCTACACCCAGTTCTGCCTTTGAAGTAGGCAAACTTCAAAAGAAAGTCTCTGTTGTTTGCAAGATCCTTGCCTTGCCCAGGACTGGCCCCAGACACATGCCAAGGGATTGCATTGTGTGAGAACAGGCACAGTCCTTTCAGGTGTAAGTGTCAGACCCTCCCTTCCCACTCTAGCCCAGGAGACTCATCAGGATGTGCAGGAAGCTCCTCATCTCCTTTTTTGTCACTGTTGAGAGGGAATTCACATAGAGCCCAACTTACAGTCTGACTCAGACGTGGATTCCACAGGCAGGCAGAGGCACAGAATGGTTAATCAAGAAAATGATTCTTCGGATAGTCTCTATGACCTGGCGTTTTCTTTCTTTCCTTCTCTGACACCTTTCCCCTTTTTCTCATGTTCTGCCCTCTATTTTCTTCTTTTTTCCACCCCTTTTTTCCCCCTCTCTCTTCTCTCTTTTTTTCTATTAGTCCCTCCTCCCTTCCTTCTCTCCTTCGCTCTTTTTATCCCCTCCCTTCATTAATCCCCCTGGTCTCCAGTCTCCCTTCTGCATACTTTGCGCCCCTACTTTTCGTCTCCTTTTTTACTGTTGACCCCACGCTAAACTGTTGACCCCCTCAGAGTGTGACTACAAGGGAAAACCCCCCCCCGGCATCAGCCAGACCTGAGGCATACCGCCCCTCTGCCCGGGGTAAGTCACATTTGCATGCGTGTGTGAGTGTTTTTTACCTTATTTTATTTTATTCCTCACCAATTGCTGTGTTGTGTGCAGTGCCCACTTATTCCACCTTGAATAACTGTGATCTAATTATCATCTACCACAGGCCTACCCCACCGTGAACTACCTGTTCAGGTAGGCTACACCATTATCTTTGAGCACCCCACTGACTACATGTGCTCCGACCCTGACGAATGCCCCTGACTTCCCAGCACACAGTGAGGGCAGAAACATGTTGGTCCTATGTACTTCTTTTTAGACTCCTAGAGACATTATTCTCTAATGAGCCTCTCTTCCCCCATATAGATTTTTTAGTCTTACCGGCATACACCACCATTAAAATTAGGAATAGTTATCGGTGATTTGCTCAGTAATTTTATTACTCACCCTATCTGGATCACTGTAACTATCCAGTCAGTTTAATTTCAGCACTCCCTCTGGTTCTTTTAACCAAGAGGTTGAGTCCGCCCAAGTAGTATCATCTTACTTGGGTGGGGCTAGGTGGTCATATGATGAAGCAAGACACTATTATGTGTGTGAGACCACCTAGTCCGTAAAGGAAACTCCCCTTGACTTCTGCGTGACAACACAGCATCCCCTTTTTAGTTCCTACTACCCCACACCTTCAGTGATTATATAATCAAGAAAATGCCCAGTTTCTAAAAGTGCCATTTTCAAACAGACAATTGGAAAACCAACTTTACCAAAAAATTTGAGAGACATAGGCCTTGCAACAGTGAAAACCCAATTTGACAATATTTCACTATCAGGACATGTAAAACACACCAGTACGTGTCCTTTCTTGTAAATACTTTGAACCCTGCCCAAGGGGGTACCAAGGGCCTACCTTAGGGGTGCCTCACATGTAATAAAGTAAAGGTTTGAGCCTGGCAAGTGGGGACACTTGCCAGGTTGAGTTAGCAATGCAAGACTGCACACACAGACACTGCAGAGGCAGTTCTGAGGCTTGTTTACTCGGCTACTCACATGAGCAGCACAATCAGTGCTGCAGGCCCACAGTAACATTTGATTTACAGGCACAGGGCACCTCTAGTGCACTCTACTGGGGACTTACCAGTAAATCAAGTATGCCAATCATGGAAAAAACAGAGTTACAATTTACATAGGGAGCACTTGCACTTTAGCACCGGTCAGCAGCAGTAGAGTGCCCAGAGTACTACAAACTAACAAAAACAGAGTCCAGCACACAGTCAAACATAGGAAGCAGAAGCAAATAGGACAGGGGAGACTATGGTCAAACTGTGGTGTAGCCATATTGATTACAAAAACAGTTCAATGAAAAATACTCGGGTAATCAAAGATCCTGCCTTGATGGCTGTGGATTAGGGTGAATATGCAAACTCAATTATTCATGTATACAATAGATTCATACCGTATTGAGACAAGCCCCTCCGCCAAACTCTAAATCAGGCCCAAAGTGTTTTGTCACTGCCCACTTTCAGCTAGGACCAATGGTAGTGGTATGCAATATTGGAGGGGCTCAAAATTTAAAGTCCTAGGCATGATTTGCTTGACCCTACAATGTAATAGCTGTACAGCTAAAGATATTTCTCCACAGAGTAAACTGTTTTCTCTGTCAATAAGAAATGAGTTAAAATAAACAGCAAATTGCACTTCTACACAAACTATAGGCATTTGATGTCATGAATTATATGACTGCTCCTTGAAGGCCTCCCTGTGTTTAACTTTCAATGTAACTGCAAGATTCATAGAGTGCATAGCTACCAGGAGGCTTCCCCGTACTGTGAAAGTAAGCACTAACAGATCTTTTGCCATAAATTTTAGCTAGTCGGCCAAAGCCAGGTTTTAAGAAGTCCCCTAAAGAAGAATTCATTAGGTTTCAGTCTCAGTCCACTCGCCATAGTATTCCAGAGTTTAATGGATATGTAAGAGAAAGATCTCCCCCCTCCAGCAAAGGACTCTCAGTAGACCAGTACAGGAGGACCTTAACATCCTATTGAGGATGTAGGGAGTAAGAAGATCCCTAATTAATCTGTGTCCCTTGTGGTTGACAGCTCTATGAGTGATTCACAGCCACTTCAATTATACCCTTCGCTCCACTGGAAGCTAGTGCAGAGATGCCAAGGCCTCTTTAGCTGAAGCTCACCTGGGCAGCTTAAAAGTAGTCCTGGCCACAGCATTTTGCATGACCTGAAGTCTCTTTCCTACTGAGTTAGGTGAGCCTACATACAAGGAATTTCTGTAGTCCAGGCATGACAATATTAGTGCCAGGAACACGATTCTTCCAGATACCATAGGTAGGAGGTGCAGTATTTTGTGTGGCATCCTCAGCAAGGCAAAGCATCTGCATGTCAGTTTTTTTTTACTTGTGCTTCCACTGACAAAGAATTATCCAGCCAAATTCCTAAACTTTTTATAGGGTTTGAAGGTGCAGGAGGGAATCCTAGGCTCTTTGATCAATCTAATGTGGTCAGCAGACTACAAAGGGATGCGTTACTCCCCACCATGAGTAGCTCCATTTTGTCTCCCTTCAATTTCGGGGAGCAACTTGCCATCCATTGGGCAACCTTCTCAAGGCAGAAGCCCATCCAATGCAGGATACCATTACTGAGGAGAAAGGAAACCACCAACTGCCTATCATCAGCTTAAGAAATTATAGAAAGACCAAATTCCTTAACCATGGTGGCCAATGGCTGCAAATAGATGTTAAAGAGCATCAGGCTTGTTGCAGCACCTCAGATTTCAGGGGGAATACTTCCGAGAAGCAAGGGGGATCCCAGACCTCAAATGATCTGTCTTTAAGAAAAGAGCTCAGCCAATTCGAGGATATCTTCTTTACCACTATTTTACTCAGCCGTGTGCTAAAATGTCATCGTCTACAGTGTCGAACACTGCACTCAGGTCAAGGAGGATAATTGCAGCCATACCACCATTGTTGCTTTCGTTTGACCTCCTTCATAACCAGCAGCATGGTTGCAAGAAGAGTCTCTAAGAAGAAGAGATATTCTCGGTTTTGAAACTGGAAACTGCCACAATCTTTAGAATCAATATTTTACCTCCTCTAGAAACATTGCAGACATCTAGATTGCCTTTCCCGCCGAATTCTCTCCAGAAAACATCCATTCCATGCCACCCTGAAGGTACATCTAATGAGAAATTTCTACTAAAGGAATATGACAAAAACACTCTAATTCACCCCTACCTGTGTTCCTATTCTCTGTATTTTTAATCAAATTCCAAACCTGCAAAGTTAGTCAAAGTCTATTACCACTTCTAGGTTTCCTCACTTTTTTCCATACATAACTTTTGAATATCCAACTACTGAGTTTTTAGCTTCTAGGAACTACCTTTAAATAATTCAGATGCCTATACATTGTTGTAGGTAGTTTATAATCAGTATTTTGGTAATTTGTATACCACTTCCTTTGCAAGACCTGATTCTCAAAGGCAACCGACTCACTTGAAGAATTATCTGATGCTCCAGCTTGAGGTTGAAAAATACTCTCAATATACGTAGGCCTCATTAACTTTCTCAAGAATTCATGAACCATTAGTTATTTAACTAGTCTGCCAGAGCAGCCAAATCTGATTTGCCGGGGCTTATTCATTTAATTTTATGTTTTGCAAAATATTATGCTCCACTTCAGTGGAGGTAGGATTGAAGAAGAATGAAGCAACAGATAATCCCACTGTTTGTTTGGGTTCTTTGCCAAAAGAATAGGAAATATGGAAAAATTCACAAAATAAATGTATAGACTGGTTCATACAGTTCAATTGTAACTTACTTAACCAAACAAATGGCTAGATTGCTCTAATATCTATGTACAGGTTCTCACTCATAAAAACATATATATACATTTCACATAAGGTAAACTCTTTATTTAAGTGTCTGTGATTCATAAAAACACTACAATTTTGTGAACAGTCCCCGATACAAGTCCTGGATGGTGAATTTGCACAGGGGAAAAAAATAATAATAATTTTTTTTTATTATTTCCCCAAAAGACTGAATTTCCAATTGTTAAATGTCCAAATTAAAAATAACACATTTGCATGGTCTACTATTTATATTACTTTTCCCTTTGTGAAGTAGAAAGTGAAAACAGTATGAGAGATTTTTCTCAGGCTGCCATAGTCAACTTTTTCATGAGCGACAATGTCCAATTTTAGGACAAATAGGCAGTAAAAACGTCCACAATAAATTTGTCAAGTTACATTGGATGAACTTCTGCATTTGCACCAGCTGGCTTTATTGAAGATTTATCAAGTTATAAAAAAGATAAAGGAACGAATTCACACATTTTTTATAACTAATAGAAAACAATCACAACTTTTAAAAACCTCCACTGCACAGCTTTTATGACTTGAAAACACTTGTATTGGTGGGGTTTGAAAATAAAGATTTTGTGAGAAATTGGGTTGTATGTTGAGTGAGGTGTGAGCCCTTTTTTAAAGCAACAGCCACAAACCTTGTCAGAGTTAACCACAATTCATCACTAAATTAACTTTGTTTTACTCTTTGTTAGTGTACATAAAAGCAGTCAGGCTTAATTTAG
Organism: Pleurodeles waltl; assembly: GCF_031143425.1. NCBI lineage: Eukaryota > Metazoa > Chordata > Amphibia > Caudata > Salamandridae > Pleurodeles > Pleurodeles waltl. Next base: position 85,610,985 of record NC_090439.1, read on the forward strand.
AGGCAAAGTATTTATGTAGAACATAAACAGTAAGAAAGTGAAAACACAACACAAGAAACACCCCACACTGATTTAGAAAACTAGAGGAGAATTTCTAAAATTATTTGATTGCCAAATGACAAGATCCAATCACTAGAACGAGAGATATGCACTTTCAAAGATTTAAGGTAATATAGTACTTACAAGCAAAAAGCACCACTCACGGTTATCTGGTTATGCAGGACTGGTTGAAAGTCACAAGTTCAGGCCATTCCTGATGGAATGCAGCCCGGTTTTAGGGACCAGCTTAGTCCAGCTGAAAATGTTACCTTCTAAAGTCCAGTGTGAATAGTTCCAGTCACAGTGGAGGAGGCAACAAGGAGCGGGGAGAGCATTGACGTTGGTCGTCGCTGTTGTGCATAGCGCAAAGAGCAGGCCTGGCATCACAGACATTTGTTGCTGTAGCTTGAAGATCCCATTGGTCATCACAGACGGTCATTGCTAGAGCTTTACATTGGCGGTCACAGCTGGCTGTCGATGATGTAGAGCAAAGTGCAGATCTTGCGTTCACAGTCGCGAACAGCCCTACATTTCTGAGTTTCTCCTTTTCTTCAAGGAGTGCAACTGATGCCACATCAAGGGTCCAGCACTAGAGATGCACCTCGTGAGGATCCAGAACTCACTCACTGGAGCAGATGCCAACAGGGCTCATGCAGGTCCAAATTCAGGTCTAGGCAAGTCCAGTGCAGCAGGTCAACTGGGCAGTTGCAAGAAGACCTCTGGTGCTTGTTGTGTGCTTGTAGCTCAGAACAGGAGGTCTGTCAGCTGATCTTTGGAGTTATTTGAGACTGGGCTGCAGGGTGCAAGTCCTATCTTCCTTCTCAGACAGCAGGGCAGGCCTCAAGCAGCAGGGCAGTCCTTCTTCTGTAGTATTCACAGGTTCAGGGGTAGACTAAAGAGTGGACCTGAGAGTCTCCTTTTTATAACTGCTGTTCATTTTGAAAAAGAAGAAACTTCTGGAGTCTTCCCCTTACAGAAGTGTATGGAATTTCCACCCTCTCTGCACTGGTCTTATCTCTCTGCTGGCATGTTAGGCTAGTCTAGTGTGAAGTCCTATCTATGTGAGCTGAAGCAGAATCTTTGACGTTCAAAGTCAGGATTGCCTATCCTGCCAGCACCCATCTATCGTGTGGCTGTCTAGGAAAAAACGACAAAGGCCAACTACTAACTACACGTAGTCATATGATCCAGAAATCAGGCATCGGTAACCAAATGGTTTAGACAAGAAAATGTCAACTTTTTCAAAGTGGTCTTTTCAGAATTGTGACTTATAAAACAACATTACCATTACACAGGGTTTTAAGTTACAGTTCCTCAGACACCAAAAATGATATTTCCAACTGCTCTCAAAAAAAGGTTTGGAGTAGATGAATTCACTCTTGCTCCTGTATGAAAGGTTCATCTTTGTAACGTAAACAGGATCATACTGGACAGAAAATTATCCCAGCCACCACAGAATAAGTGGCCCTCAATAGCAAATAAGATGGCCTACTTTGGCAAATTGGGGCAGTTTTGAAATTATAAACACAAGTTGTTTAGGTGTTTTGCAAGGTATTGGAAACTGCATGTTTTTGTGCTTTCTGAAGGAAATGTTTGTGGCAATATCAGATAAACAGCTGGCAAAAATGTACCCATGTAAAGGTAAAGTAGACCTAGAAACATTCTAAAAGCAGCCGACACACTGATTTGTCACATTATCCCTCCTGGCACTGCCAAATTCTTCTCTACAGGGAGGGCCAGACAAATGGGCATTTTGTCAGTGGGCTGGAGTGCTTGGAGGTCAGTTTTAGAAGCCCAGGGCAACTGGGATACCTCTGTCACTTTCCCCAGCTCCCTGAGTGTAATTCCAGCAGGCACATAGGGTCTTCATGAGAGAGAGAAAAAGAGGGAGGCAGGGGAAAGGTAGAGAGAAAGCTTTCAGAGAGGGAGAAAAGAGAGAGAAAAGAAGGAAGGTGAGAGAAAGGATGGGCAGAAGGAAAGAAGGCAGTAGTGCAAGAAGATGAAGGGCGCTGGCTGGTTTATGCATTTTTGCCAGTGCTGCTTTTGTTCTCCAATCCGGCCGGCCCTGCCTATAGCCAGTCCGACCCTGAACATACAAGCGAGAACCACATCAAACACATTTTGTTTAACTTAGAAACCAGGGCAAGTGGCATAGCAGCGGTTTTCAGACATTCACAAACACACCTTTATCAGGCAGGCCAAACAGCTGTAGAACTGCATGGGTTTTATTGTGTCCTTAACTGGCGTAAAACGAACGGACCATGTACTTTAGTAATACAATTTAATAAAGGTCCAGTAAAACATTCATGAACGCATCTTCCTCTTTTGTTGGATTGCTGTTGACATTGCTCTGCATATTTAGCTTTTTCATATTGGCATATACAGTTCTGAAATAAGTAGAAATTAGGGGCACAAAAACGTCATGTTGCAAACTTACATTTCCAATCCTGATTTACAGACTCCTATATGGCGAGATTCTGCCATCAAGTCCTACATTTACAAATACCGAAATTGCACATTCTCCTCAAATTTACAGTTTCAACCGTTGGTACAGACTGAAAAGTTAAAAACCTACAGACTCCTGTGCTTGAGTGTATTCACAAACCTTTGACAGTTAGTTTACAGTCCTTAATAATAGAGACTTTTGATTGACTAATTTGGGAGTAAGTGTGAGTTGAAGAATAAAATGGAGAAGATATACAATAATGTTACATTTCCCCATGCATTCGTTTTTGTTTTGCGCAAGAGTAAACATCGGTATGAATAAATGTTATGCACTGATGTGCGCTGGTAAATATAAAACTGTTTTAGATCTCCAGAAGAAATCCTCTGATCACTTGGGAATTACCCAAAAAATCGAAATCATGCTCATAACATAGGAGTAACATTACCTGTATTTGGACGCTCTTGGGTCGATGAATCTTTTGACCAAGTGGGGCTCTCTTCACCCGAGATTAGTCAATTTAATCAAATCAATAATCAATAACGAACATAAGCAATGCCCTGATCAACATAACACTTCACAATTAATCCAGAAAACATTTCAGCGAACCATGACCTTTCGGCCATGAATAACCACACCAGTTCATTCAAAGTTAATTAATTTATTTCCCTATATTAACAAAGCTAGCACGATATAAATGTGTCTCAACACCAAATGATATATGTAAATGAACATTAATAGCTGTCCATAACGGCGAAAAAGATGCAATCTATGCAGCATTTGAATAACGATGCATTCGATAATAGCAACGCAAACCACTAAAACTATAATCTGCAATGGGCTAATTGCATACATTAGTCAGCATAACAAGGTCTCAAATTGCATCGTGCAACAAATGAATCCTCATCTAACCTCAAATTAGCATCTGCATGTGGGACTTCATGCAAAAAACAATTTAGCAACATTGATTTGGAAAACTCCTAACTAGGGCTCTTATCAAAAATCAGCAGTTGGTTACCTAAAAAGAAACACAATGCAATTGTACATTTTCCTTTCATATTTACCAAATTCAATCAGCATTCAAGGAAGTCTTCGTCTCACAGGTACCGGTTTCGATCAGCATGGGACGGGGGCAAAGGGGGTAGGGTGGCGGGGCAATTGCCTCACAGCGGCAAGATAAAAGGACAAAACTACTACTTTATGCAAAGGGGCAGATCAAAGTTAAAGTCTCTAGGGCGAGAATTTCTTAAAGTCTCTTTCTCTCGATTAGAGAAAGCATCAAAGTCTCATTCAAAATGGCGTCGAACATCAATTGGCATTGTAGAAGATGGCAAAATGACGAGGTCGGCAAGATGGGCCATAATGGCTGCAATAGGCAACAATGTCCTCAATGGGTGCAGTGGGTAATGGCTAATGGCTAATGGCTAATGGCTAATGGCTAATGGCTGCCTTCTTCTTGTGCACCAGGTTTAAATAACAGTTCAAATCCAGTAGGGTCTCCCATTGGAGGGTTCATAGGTTGGCTTCAAATTGTCCAATCAAAAACAACAATTCACAAGCTTCTACCTAGGCATACATTATCCTTGGAGTCGGGAACGTAAGTTGCAACATATTTTACCAATTAACTCACTTTCAGAGCTTCCATTGTCTGCACCTGCAGATTGACCTTGGAGCAAAGAAGAAGATGCCAGGCTGGCACGAAACCACCGATCTCACTGGAAAAGTACAGCTTCAAGCAAGAATACACGTTTTATTAGCACATTAGAAAAACACGAGCATCTAAACCGTGAGACAAGGCAACTAGGCCGAAGCCTCCACTAAAGTTATGCTAAGTTAAAACATTTCAAACAAGCAAATCATGGCACACGTTTACGGTTATGTCAGATTAGTACAATTCTAATACATCACGTTATATAAAGCACGCTTATAAATGTTGGCGAACTACTCTGAGGGCACATTTGTCCCCGTACAATCTTTATTAGTTCGGTTAAAGTCACACTTGATTATTGCGGCACTACGTTTATGCGCTAATAAATGTAAAACCTTCGTTTCTGCGTCATCAATCCCTCCTCTGATGACTATTTGTCATCACACAAAACTATTCCCACAAATTTTATTCCATTAAAATTCTGTCGGTTCTCTTTGCCTTTTAGTTCCCCTTGTTCTTGCCTTGTATTCTTCTGCCATTCTTTTCATCATTTTCTCTTCCTTCCTTCTCTTAATTCTTGCCATGATCATTAGTATTCCCCTCTTTATTCCCCAAATCCCAAAGATGCAAATTAGTACTATTAGTATTCCCTGTATTATTTTTAGTAATATTCCATTCCAAATGCCACCAAGCCAATTTCCCACTGAAGCAACTCCCTTTCCAACCTTCTCCCAAACTCCTGGTTCTTTCAATTCCTTCAAGTCTGCACTCTCTTTTGTTAGATTTGCAAGCATTGTTTTAATCTTCACACTGTTGTCTGGTATATACGTGCAACAGTGACGCGCACCAAGCATTTTGCAAACGCCGCCATCCTTTGCTAAAAGAATGTCTAGGGCAAGCCTGTTTTGAAGAGTCATAGCTCTTTCTGCTGCAAGTTCAGCATCCATCAGGATTATAGCACCTGAAAACTTTGTCAACATGTTATCCACTATAGTAGACAACTTTCTTATTTTGATGGAATTCAACACAACTCCCAATGAAGGAATCATGGCTCCAAATATATCTCCTACCACAGCAGCTGCAGTCTCTCTTTTCTGGATACGATGAGATCCAGACGTCTTTGGAATCACTGATAGGTCATCCAGTTGATAAACCTTTGGGAACACTATACCCAAATAACATCTCCCCCACCATCCCTTTGGAAGACGATAATAGGCATTATGCCCACAAATGTAATATACACCAGGTATGACAGGGTCAAGTCCGTTCAGCATGAATGTCCATTTGGCCTTAAAGATAAACGTATGTTTACATTCACTCGCTCCCACGAAAATGTTATCATAATAAGATTCACCACGATATATACAAAATTTCCCTACATGCCAAGCGTCTAAAGCTATTTTTCCTTGTGTTTTTATTGCGGCAAAAGCATAATTATCTACTGAAGTCCTCTTACTTAGCTCTTTTTCTAATTTCGCATTCATTTGTGCCCTTCTATCATCTGTGCGATCTAAAAAGCTTATTTCTACTGCAGAGAGCGAGCAGGTAAGGTTTTCCCTATGAGCGTGAGCTGTTTCAAAAGGTTGCATTGGCTCGAAAAATTCCCTCATTATTTTAGCATCCCAATCTTTAGCAATCTGGCTTAGTTGCGTTATTATAGGAACATATGCAAAGGTAACATCATAATTTGAATAAAAATACTGTATGTTAGTTTGACCATAAAATCTAGAAGTTACTAAACTACATGTAATCCCATATGTAAGAGGCATGTGGTGATAAGTCACCCCTTCCGTTACCGATGTCGGTATCTGTGTACACACATAACAATCTTTCGCATCCATAGTCTCAACATATTCTCTTAGTAGGCGATAGAAAACATTATACGAAAGTTCCTTCTTATCATGCAAGTGTCTCTCATCTAATTCTAGTCTTTTCAATGCGGTTAGTTCAGTGACAGTAACAGGAGCAGAAGTAGAAGCATCAATTTTCTCATTCTCACCCTTACCACGCGTTGCAAGCACTATTGCCATTATTATTAGTACACATGCAGTTATCAAGCCTATACACGCATATTTACAATATTTCACTCTACTGTTTTGTGTAGCGTACTTAGTCATGATCTGTATAGAATCAGAGAGCTAGAAGCACCTTGTAGGAAAGTCCTTTTTTTTGCCTGATCACCCCCACTCTTTCTGGATAGGTACTGGTGGTTACTGACTCTTGGCTGTGCCCTGGGTACTGCTTACCAGTCCCAGGGCCATGCTCTGTGTAAAATGGATATGCAAATTAGGCTAATTATAATTGGCTAAGTTAACCTACCTATAAGTCCCTAGTATATGGTAGGGCATGTAGGTTTAGGGACCACAGCATAGGTGGTGCACACCTAGGTGCATTGCTGAGGTGCCCAGTGTCATTTTAAAAGCAAGCCTGCCTTGCTGGCTGCTTTTAAATTAAAGTTATATGCAAATTCGACTTTGGAATTAAAGGTACTTCCAAAGTTTTAAACTACCTTATTTTTACATATAAGTCACCCCTAAGGTGTGCCCTATGTGCCCCTAGGGCTGGGTGCCATGTAACTATAAGCAGGGACTTTATAAAAATAGATTTATAAGCCCTGGTGAGGTAAAAACAGCCAAATTCGTTTTTCCCTCATGGAAGTAAATGGCCTTCATAGGCTAGAATGGGCAGACTTTATTTTAAATTTTAAAGTCTCCTTAAATGTTACATACCAAAAATTTGGTATCAAATTGATTGTTATAATAAATCCCACAACTTCCAGTTGTTGGATTTAATATAACTAGTGCAGGTAAAAAGTTTAGACTTTACCTAAAAAGTTGCCAATTTCAGCTCTGCATTGTTTTTGCTGCTGTGCTCTGATTGGCCAGCCTGCAGCAGCTTCTGCCAGGCCACTTTAATGAGGTGTGAAGTGGCCTGGCTTTACACAAAGGAATGTGCTTGGGGGAGAGAATCTCCCCTCAGCAGATGGGGAAGCAGGAAGGGGGAGGGCTGCCAAACTGGTCTTCAAAGGCAGAGAGGGACATCTGGAGCACCCAGCAACACCCCCACATCCTGCAACCCCAGACAGCTAGGTGCCCCCTTGATTAGATTAGGAGAGGGCAGGAGAGGGGTGTGTTTATGATTTTTAGCCACACCAGTGGGTGGGTTCAGCCAGATCTCTCCTCCAAAAATCAGATTCATCCATTTTGGATTTTTAGAGACTATTGCCTTCTGGGATGGATTTTTGCCACACTTCCCAGGAAGTGGTCATCACAGGGGGACGACTCTGTCCCTGATTGGAGGACCAGGGCCCCCCTGCTTTTCACCCAGGAGCAAGGATAAAACTGGCAGACCTGCACCCACGCCTCAGATCCCCACCAAATTTCAAGAAGAAAGAACTACAAGGAGAAGAAGGACTGCCCTGCTGGACCCCTGGCCTGCACCTGGACCCTGCACTCAGAAAGACTGCACCAGCTGCACACTTGGGCTTCACCACAAGAAGGACTTTGCCTGGCTTCCACTGGTTCAAGGAGGGACTCCCTGTTTGCTACAGGTGAAAAATTGCTAACCAGAGTCCCCTGCACCAACTCCTGAAGACGTGACCAGCTGACCACTGCCCAGTGGCCAAAAAGGAGTTTGCGCCAGGTGTACTCTGGGAGTTGAAGTCCGCACTTCCCAAGGACCATCACAGAACTTCTGGACCCTTGGGGTGAGCTGTGGACCCCAAAAGAACCTTAAAAGAACATCTGGGTGAAGCCCCAGAAGTTTGGAAAAGATTGGAGAAATTTTAGAAAAAAGCTCCATAAAGTGACCGACTCGACGTGGAAATTCTAGCCGGCTTGCCTCAACCGCGACCCGGCCTGACTTCGTGGTTCGTCCCGGTCAAGAAAAACATCCGAAAAAAAGACTAAGTCCGAACGTAAAAAGTTGACTGGGACCTTCCAGCCATCGTATCCGAGAAGGGCTCCACGGACGTCGGATCAAGATCCAGGTTTACCCCGGTCGAAGGATTTTCATCTCGAAAAAACGACTAAGTCCGAAGGTAAAAATCACCACTGAGGAAACCGACTTCGCGTATCCGGACAAGGGCTCCAGGAGGTCGGATCCAACTGGCAGGTTCGTCCCGGGGAAGAAAAACATCGAAAAAGAGACTAAGTCAGAAGGTAACTTTTTGACCGAGGCCTCCCGCGACTTGTAGCCGAGCAGGGCTCAATCGCGGTCGGCCTGAAAGTTTGACTTTGCCCCGGTCCTGGTGCAACCAGATGACCCGATTGGCGCTTTTCGTTTCTGAGCGCTAGAAAATAATAATACTTTAAAAATTCATATCTCCGGTTCCCCTGAACCGATTTTAATAGTTTTTGTGTCATTTTAAAGATAAAAATATAAGCTATTTTTATAAATTGGTTTTGGATTTTTAAACTGTTTCCTGTGTTTTATTTAATTACTGTTTTGTGATATTTGAATGCTTTACACTTTGTCTCCTAAGTTAAGCCTTGACGCTCGATGCTAAGCTACCAAGGGTAGAGCTGGGATTAATTTACTGAGACCTAACTGTACTTTTGTGGAGGTTTGTGGCTTGTTGCTAGGTGTAGGTACCTACCTGCCCTATCAATAACCCATTTTCCAACACACCTATAAAGAAACGATTTAGCAATTAGTTACAAAGCTGAACGAGCGCAATGTTCACACAGTTTTCTTCAGGAGCCCAGTCACTTATCGGTTAGCAGCATTTGTCTCAATTCGGCAATAACTCAGTCTTTTATCAGTTAGCAACGTTGTCTCAAATCGGGTTTAAGAGTCAATCAGGTTATCAAAGTCTTATCAAGTTAGCAAATGTCTCATCCGGTTTAGCAATGTCTCAGCTGGTTGTATCACGTTAGATTATAGCAAGCAATGTCATTTATCACCCTTTCAATCAATAGTGTCCATAAAACTTTTCTTTTCTTTTGGTATCTCTTCTTCTTCGTTCTCGAGGCTAAGAGATACAAATTCGTCGGTCCAATCGTCATTGACTACATATGCCCATTCTGGACCGGAATATCTCCTGTTTGGTAACCTTTTCCTTTTCAATTTTGCATCTCTCTTTGATTCTGCCTCACTGGTACTTTCCTCTTTGGCCAAGTCCTTTTCTTCACTTGGTGTTGGTACCACGACAGACACTTCCTTTCTTTTCTCTTTCACTCTTAGCCCTTCACTGTCGTTCAACGTTTCTCTAGTTCTTAGTTTTACTGGTGATTTACTTGGTCTTCTCTTTGCACTGTGTCCACTTGATGGACCTGCGATCTCTTCTGAGGAAGTTTGAACAGTTTCGTTCTTTTCTGCCTTGTCCCCTCCTTCTGGGGAGTCAATCAGGTTTTCCTTTTCTTTTTCTGTACCGTCTGCTTCTGGGAAAGCCCTCCTCTGATCAGGCTCTCCTGCTTCTTCACCTCTTTCGAGCCCTTTGTCACCGTTACTTTCTTCAGGCTCTTTGTTACCTTCAGCTGCTTCAGGCTCTTTGTTACCTTCAGCTGCTTCGTCGCTGTCTGAGGTTTCTCCTTGGTCTTCCCCAAGTGAATCGGTTGTTTCATCCTCAGAGAATATTTCTCTCTCCTCTATTTCTGCTTGTTCGTTTCTAGTTCTGTTTTGCTCTGTCTCAGCGCTCGGCACTTTGTTATCAGGTACTGGCAGTTTCAGCGCTTCAACTTCCTCATCTGTGGGACACAACACTTTCTTTGTATGACTGGCGTGAATCCAGTTGGGAACTCCCGCACACTTCACAGCGGTAGTGGTTGTCAGGATCACTTGGAAAGGGCCTTTCCAACGGGGTTCCAAACACGACTTCCTCACGTGCTTCTTTATCACAACCCAGTCTCCTGCTTTCAGTGTGTGTCCTGGACCTTGGATCGGTGACAAGGTGGTTGCTTCCACCTGGTGAGAGAAAGAGCGAACCACGTCAGCCAGACCTTTGCAGTAGTCTAACACCATATCATCTGTAATATTCAAAAGCGCGTTTGCGGGAACTGCAGGAAGTCTCATGGCCCTGCCCATGAGAATTTCGTGCGGGGACAATCCAGTCTTTCTGTCAGGGGTGTTTCTCATTGACATTAACACCAAAGGCAATGCGTCAGGCCATTTCAAATTTGTCGATGCACATATTTTCGCCATTCTTGATTTCAGTGTACCATTCATCTGTTCCACCAGTCCTGAGGCTTCAGGGCGATAGCTACAATGCAGTTTTTGCTCAATGTTCAGCGCTGCGCAAAGTAACTTTATCACCTCGTTATTGAAGTGACTTCCTCTATCTGATTCTAAAGAGATCGGGAATCCGAAACGTGGTATCAACTCCCTCAACAATAGTTTTGCAACTGTAAGGCTGTCATTTCTACGTGTGGGGTATGCTTCAATCCAGTGACTAAAAATGCACACAATCACCAACACATACTTCAGACCTCCATGCACAGGCATCTCAATAAAGTCCATCTGCATTCTGCTGAACGGGCCACCCGCCCTGCCAATGTGGCTCACGTTCACAACCGTTCCCTTTCCTGGGTTCATCTGCTGACAAATGACACAACAATGGCAAACTGCTTCTGCAACTTGACGGAATCTGGGGTTAAACCAATCAGTTTTGAACAATCCTATCATGGCATCTCTCCCTAGGTGAGCCTGCCCATGATAGAACCGCGCTAGCTGCGATAAGAGACTATTTGGTAAAACAAATTTTCCCTCATTTGAAACCCATAACTCATCTGGTCTCCTTGTACATTGTGACTTAATCCAGGAAACTCTTTCATCCTCCCTGACGCTATTCTGTAATGCTTTTAGTTCATCCATTGTATCCACGACCTTCAAGGCAAATGCTTCAGCTGGTTCGAGTTCTGGTTCACTTATCAAATTCCATTCATCCCTGAGCAATATACAGTTCAAGGCACAAAATCTTGCGACTTGATCCGCATATGCATTTCCCAGGGAAACATAGTCCTGTCCTTTTGTATGAGCACTACACTTTACCACTGCAATTTCGGCTGGCATCTGAATGGCGTGTAACAATTCCCTTATTCTCTCCCCGTTTTTCACTGGGGACCCTGAAGAGGTCAGGAAACCTCTCTGTGACCATAGTTGCCCAAAGTCGTGCACAATTCCAAACCCGTACTAACTGTCAGTGTAAATGGTAACCTTCATCAATGTAGACAGTTGGCATGCTCTTGTAAGGGCTACAAGCTCTGCTACTTGTGCGGAATAGACTCCTTGAAGCCAGGATGCTTCCAAGACACCTGTTACAGTACATACAGCATATCCTGCTTTCAAAATTCCCAACCCATCTCTTAGACATGAACCATCAACAAAAATAATATGGTCATTTTCATCAAGCTTAGTATCCCTAATATCAGGTCGGGGTTTTGTGCAAAATTCAGTCACCTGAAGGCAGTCGTGCTCGACGTCTTCAGCGTTCTCAATTTCAGCATTTTCACCGGGAAGCAAGGTTGCTGGATTCAACGTAGTGCACCTTTTCAGCTGCACATTCGGTGAGCCCAGAATTATTGTTTCATACCTTGTGAGTCTTGCTCCAGTCATGTGTTGCGTTCGGGAGCGGGTCAAAAGTATCTCAACTGAGTGAGGGACCATGACTGTTAATGGGTGTCCCATCACTATTCCTTCACTCTGAGTGAGGCTGATACCAACTGCTGCTATGGCGCGCAAACACCCTGGCAGTGCTGCTGCGACCGGATCCAAAGTAGCTGAAAAATACGCTACTGGTCTGTTTATTCCACCATGGGCTTGGGTCAAGACAAAGAACATGCATCACGTTCATGACAAAACAATGTGAAAGGCTTTGTGTAATCAGGCATACCTAAAGCTGGAGCCCTGCACATGCATTCTTTCAATTCAATAAAAGCTTCCATCTCATCTCCTTTCAGCTCAATTTCATCCAAGGCATCCTTCTGGGTCAGTTTCAGTAAAGGCTTTGCTAGAGTTGAAAAGTTGGGAATCCACTGGCGACAGTAGCTCACCATCCCCAAAAACTTCCTCACCTCCCTCCTCATCTTTGGTGGACTCATTTGAAGTACACTTGTTATTCTTTCCTTCATTATTCTCCATGACCCTTTCTCTATTTGATGACCCAAGTATTTTACTTTCTTCTGACAGAACTGCAACTTTGAAGGAGACACCTTGTGTCCATTCCTTCCCAAATGGTTCAGTAGAGCAATGGTGTCGGCTGTGCAGCCACTTTCTGTCTTAGATGCAATCAGTAAGTCATCGATGTACTGTACTAGGGTTGACTCGAATGGCAATTCTAACGCTTCCAAGTCTTTCTTTAGAATCTGATTGAAAATTGACGGTGACTCCGAAAACCCTTGAGGAATTCGACACCAACTGTAAACTCTGTCTAAGAATTTGAAACAAAAGATAAATTGGCTGTCCTCATGAAGAGGCACCGAAAAGAATGCTTGTGACAAGTCAATGACTGAGAACCACTCGGCATCGCAAGGGACTTGAAACATTATCACAGCTGGATTCGGTACTACAGGGCAGCATTTAATTATGATGTCATTTATTTTCCTCAAGTCCTGCACGATTCGAACCTTTCCACTCGGCTTTATTAGTCCCATGATTGGTGAATTACATGGACTGCTTAACACTTCTTTCAGTACTCCCTGTTTTACAACCTCGTCAATGAGTTGGGCGACTTTCATGAGGGTGTCTTTTGCCATGTGGTATTGTGGGGTCTGGGGAAAGGTTACATTGGGTTTTACGGTCACTTTCACTGGTTCCACTCCTTTCACCAATCCCACCTCTTTTCCTGTCATATCCCACACTTCCTTTCCGACTGTTTCCCGTAATTCAGCTGGAATATCTTCTTCAGTTATCATCGGAAAAAGGTTAATCAGAGGATATTCTTCATCGACAGTTTCCATCTCATCCCCTTCTACACTGTTCTCTTCTTCCCCATCACTGCTCGTCTGAATTCTAATTCCATCGTTCGAACACATAATCGAACATCCCAATTTGCACAATAGGTCTCTCCCTAACAGTGCTATCGGGCTTGAGTCACATACCACAAAATTATGTGACCCTTGATAGTTACCAATTCTGACTTGTACTGGATCTGTGATTGGGTTCGTCAGGTGCCTGTTTGCTACTCCCACTACTTGAACTGTTCTCCCTGAGAGTGGCAAATTTGGTACTTCAATGCTCCTAACAGTTGAACGTGTGGCTCCTGTGTCAACCAAGAATGAAACACGATGACCCATAACTCTTCCCTCCACATATGGACCCTTTTGATCAACTTCCAAGGATGCTGCAAGCACACAATTTCCCTCCTCATCTGAACTTTCACTCTCCCATACATTGTTTATTCCATTCTCACTGTGTATTGGGAACTGTTGTACGGTGCCATTTGTATTCATCACCTGACCCGAGACCTGTGGAGGAACCATCACTTGCTGCTGACTCACTGGTGCCAAAGGTATTTGCATTTGCTGATTAGGTACCATGGGAAACTGCTGTTGCATTGGCTGCATTTGCGTCATCTGCATACGGGGCATCTGCATCTGCTGCGGCTGCATGGGCTGTAATCCCTGCAGCTGATTTATAGTCTGAAAATTTGGGTTTGGACCTCTCATTTTTGGTCCCCTCATTGTCTGGAATGCATTGACATCATTGTTTTGCTGACCAACACCTGCACCTTCCTGCACCACCATCGGGCACTCGCGTTTCCAATGCCCGACGATTCCGCACACGTGACACAGCATCACCCTTTTCATTGCCTGCACACCATTCGGAATTGCAACAGTGTTCAAATCCGGACCATTACTCCCAAAGCCTCCTCTGCCTCTGCCTCTCGCCTGTGGCTGAAACACCATATTTCCCTGCGTCTGCGGCTGCGGTATCTGCTGTTGGAACCCTTGCAACCCTTGCAGACCTGTCTGAGCTACTTTAAGTTGCATCACCATCACTTTCTCTTTCAACCTTTTCTGTTTCACTTCAATTTCGTCGCTACAGTATTTCGCATAATTCAACACCTCATCAATAGGTTTCGACTGCCAACAAATCAAATGCGTCTTTATCATCTGACTTATCTCTGGTCTCAGCCCTTCCACAAATCTAAACACAAAATGAAGCATGTCCTTCGCCTCTATTGTTTCCGTGCCACTGTAGTTCTTGAACGCCTTCAACAACCTCTCATAGTAACCATGAATCGACTCTTTAGCCTCTTGGGCAGTTCGATCAATCTTCTGCCAATCCACATTTTTCGCGGCAACCTTCGTCTTCAAATGCTCAATCACCTTATAGTACAAGCTCATTACCATAGGTGATGGTGCACCCGTATCCCTGTCTCTCTCTGGTTCACTTGTCGGCCAACCTACAGCCCTTTTGCAGTCTTCCCACAAATCTGCCGGAACCACAATCTCAAAGAGGGTGTTCAGGTCTTCCCAAAGACATTTTGCAAGCTTCACAAACCTATCAGTCTGTTGATACCATTCAATCGGTTTCTCTCTCAGTTTGGGAAAATCATCCGTAAAAGACTGAATGTCGCTTCTGTGCCACGGTACATGTATTAATTTTCCCCCTGCTGTCTCCCTCATTGGTAACATGGTTATTGCATCACTACTCTGTGATCTTTTCTCGTTGTGCTCTGGGACACTGTCTTTCCTCTTTTCCTTTTTCTTTGCCCATCTGCTTTCCCATTTGTCTAAGCACCTCCACACTTGTGCACTCTGCAGCAATTCTCTAAGGTGCGTTTTCATGCCTGCTGACCTCATGTGTTCAAAGTCTGTGGTCCCGAAATCCAATCTATAGCTCCTGCTCAAGTGTTTTGTCTTGTCTATCTCAACCCCGTTTTTGTCAGCTATTTCTTGCAACCTTCTATGTACCTTGTTCACTTCTCTCGTAATCCTAGGACATAGATACCTCAGCTCTTCTTCCGAGTAGGACTCTAACCTATTCAAACCTATAGTCCCTTCCACCAATTCTTCTGCTTCCATGTTCAACCTGACCTTATTCAGATAGTCCTCTCCCTTCCCACTGGCTGAGCTTTGTGTGGAATTCAGACTGTTGAACCACTGTGTCAGCTGTTGCGCATTCAACCCCATCAGTGTAGCATTCACATCGACTGCCATTGATGGTTGCGGCAACTTTTCAGTGTTCGATGATAGCGGTATCATCAGTGGGGGACTCGACCTCACCACTGTTGACTGAGCACATATGGGACTAAACTCCATCAAGGACCCAGATCCAGTTGGCAGAGCCGCTATCGGAGTTGTCTCTGGAGTGTTTTCTATGCACCTCCTTTCCGTCCCATTCTGCACCATTGATCCTTGACCGCTCATACCTGAGTTAGGCTGAATGTACAAAGGTACCGGTGGACCTACAGTAATGGGTAGGGATATCGCATCTGGGTTCTGTCCATTCCCCAGGTTCTGAGGCATGTTCATTCCCACACTATGGGTCATCATTGCTGGCATGCCCGTCTGACTCCCCGTCATCTGAGCATGTGCGGTTCCCCCCTGCATCTGCTTTTGAGGCATCAAAAACTGGGTTGATTCAGCTTGTGCCAATGTTGGATTGCGACCATTCTGTACTCCCATTACGGTTGGATCTAGAATCATTCCCGTACTGTTGTCACTGCTGTAGTACCTTGGGACCTGCGGCTGATAATTTTCTGCTGTTTTCAATATAGGCACATCTGGATATATTCTCCTAACCTGCGGTATCTGCGGGGTGAACAGTAAACTCGGGTCCTTAGATCCCGATGGCGTTTCTGAACTCGGAGTTCCATTATTCTGTACCGGTGCCGGAGGGGCAGAACTGGTACTTGGACCTTGTTCACTCTCTGCATAAGGTGGTGGACGGTCGTTCAGCAATTGCATGATGAACTCCTCATCCTCTGACTCGTCTTCTCTCCTTAACTTTTCCTCGTCCTCTCTATCTTTGGAACACCTCCTGTTTGGCTTACAGGTAACTTTCTTGCCTGTCGCCTCTTCTTCCTTAGCAATTGCGGGAAACAATTTTATCCCCTGCAATATATCTGACCTCCACACCTTCTGTGCATTATCCCACCTAGCGTCCGCTAGTGTCTTTTCTACCTTTCTTATCCTGGTCTCGAACTTCTTTTGCTGTTGCTGTCTAGCCATTAGTTCCCAAATCGCTAGAGCCTCAAACTGTGCTGGCCTTGGAGGTACCTTCATGTCGTACATCGCGAATCTCAAATTCTCTAGGATCCTTATATTGAATGTCCCATGGATCGGGAACGCTACGCTCCCATGTCTCTCTGTCAGCTTGTGCCATTGCTTTAGCCAAAGGCACGGAGCTACCCCCCTTTCCTCCATTACAATGTAAGCTGGTGTACCTTCGGGTGGCGTCTCCTGTCCTACGCTCGCTTTAATGTAAGACTCCCCCTTCATCGCACTCTTTAATGCTTTAAAAAATTTCATTTTCTCGTCTTTTATTTCACAAAGTTTGTAATCAATAAGTGACTTTAATTCCCGGAATACTCTTCGCTTGCCTTTCCCCTTCCAATCGAGCCCCACGGACTGCGTCCAATCCGTGCGCGGCCCTTCTTTGCAACCAACCTATCCCAGCGCGGCTCCTAGTGACGTCACACTCACACACACTGCGGCTGACAAAGCCTCGCGGCTTGTCCTCCTTCACTCCGCTCCTCTCGTAACAACTTCTGGCATGTATCGCGAGCAACCAAATAATAATAAAACAGATCTGTCGGTTTACTACAGGAAGGGTAACACAATCGCTTCAGGACCTTAGGGATTTTTCACTAGCCTCTGCAGTTATTCCATCTTTCTCGGTCCCCACTTTCGCAAGCAAATCCTGACCCGCAGACTCTGCTCTCAACTTGTCAATGATCTATTCTAGTGCACTTAGAATTTGTCAAAGCCCGAAGTCGAAGTTTTCTTTCACTCCCTTGACACACGTACCGACTCGTTGACCACGCCCGGTCAACCTATTAAACCGACCAGACCACAACATAAAACAAGTGTCTCATACACTTTTCAACATACTCCGGAGTCTCTTGACCTCGCAGGGCCCGTCTCAACAACAACAACCACGTGGACCTTTTTCTGCACAAAGCGCCACATGCACATGAAGTTCGACGACTTCCCTACTCTCACACTCGGAGTCGCACCTCCGCTATTCTCTAAAATCCTCGCAACCTTTTCAAACAATCTGCGGCAATAAGCTGTGCAAGCGCAAAACCCTGACTTCACTCATACCGTCACTAGTACCGCCAACGCCGATTTCACACCTCCATTCTCTCCATTCGCAAGCTCCGAGATCCCGGGAAAGTTGCGGGGGACTTAGGGCATCATCATTCTCTCAATCTGTTTTACCCAAGAAAAATCTAATTCAACACCATATACCTCTCGAGTGGGGTCTCAAAGAGCGCAACCGTTACCTCTCGAGCGGGGTCCCAAAGGGCGCAACCGTTACCTCTCGAGTGGGGTCCCAAAGGGCGAAACCGTTACCTCTCGAGTGGGGTCCCAAAGGGCGAAACCGTTACCTCTCGAGTGGGGTCCCAAAGGGCGAAACCATTACCTCTCGAGTGGGGTCCCAAAGGGCGAAACCGTCCTCTGCTACCATCTACTGATAGAGCGTTTCCGTCCTAATAAATTACCTGTATTTGGACGCTCTTGGGTCGATGAATCTTTTGACCAAGTGGGGCTCTCTTCACCCGAGATTAGTCAATTTAATCAAATCAATAATCAATAACGAACATAAGCAATGCCCTGATCAACATAACACTTCACAATTAATCCAGAAAACATTTCGGCGAACCATGACCTTTCGGCCATGAATAACCACACCAGTTCATTCAAAGTTAATGAATTTATTTCCCTATATTAACAAAGCTAGTACGATATAAATGTGTCTCAACACCAAATTATATATGTAAATGAACATTAATAGCTGTCCATAACGGCGAAAAAGATGCAATCTATGCAGCATTTGAATAACGATGCATTCGATAATAGCAACGCAAACCACTAAAACTATAATCTGCAATGGGCTAATTGCATACATTAGTCAGCATAACAAGGTCTCAAATTGCATCGTGCAACAAATGAATCCTCATCTAACCTCAAATTAGCATCTGCATGTGGGACTTCATGCAAAAAACAATTTAGCAACATTGATTTGGAAAACTCCTAACTAGGGCTCTTATCAAAAATCAGCAGTTGGTTACCTAAAAAGAAACACAATGCAATTGTACATTTTCCTTTCATATTTACCAAATTCAATCAGCATTCAAGGAAGTCTTCGTCTCACAGGTACCGGTTTCGATCAGCATGGGAGGGGGGCAAAGGGGGCAGGGTGGACCGGGCAATTGCCTCACAGCGGCAAGATAAAAGGACAAAACTACTACTTTATGCAAAGGGGCAGATCAAAGTTAAAGTCTCTAGGGCGAGAATTTCTTAAAGTCTCTTTCTCTCGATTAGAGAAAGCATCAAAGTCTCATTCAAAATGGCGTCGAACATCAATTGGCATCGTAGAAGATGGCAAAATGACGAGGTCGGCAAGATGAGCCATAATGGCTGCAATAGGCAACAATGTCCTCAATGGGTGCAGTGGGTAATGGCTAATGGCTAATGGCTAATGGCTAATGGCTGCCTTCTTCTTGTGCACCAGGTTTAAATAATCAACAGTTCAAATCCAGTAGGGTCTCCCATTGGAGGGTTCATAGGTTGGCTTCAAATTGTCCAATCAAAAACAACAATTCACAAGCTTCTACCTAGGCATACATTATCCTTGGAGTCGGGAACGTAAGTAGCAACATATTTTACCAATTAACTCACTTTCAGAGCTTCCATTGTCTGCACCTGCAGATTGACCTTGGAGCAAAGAAGAAGATGCCAGGCTGGCACGAAACCTTAAAGATAAGCATGTGAACCGATCTCACTGGAAAAGTACAGCTTCAAGCAAGAATACACGTTTTATTAGCACATTAGAAAAACACGAGCATCTAAACCGTGAGACAAGGCAACTAGGCCGAAGCCTCCACTAAAGTTATGCTAAGTTAAAACATTTCAAACAAGCAAATCATGGCACACGTTTACGGTTATGTCAGATTAGTACAATTCTAATACATCACGTTATATAAAGCACGCTTATAAATGTTGGCGAACTACTCTGAGGGCACATTTGTCCCCGTACAATCTTTATTAGTTCGGTTAAAGTCACACTTGATTATTGCGGCACTACGTTTATGCGCTAATAAATGTAAAACCTTCGTTTCTGCGTCATCAATCTCAATAATTACCTGTGTTTATCGGGCAATAAATTAATTTAGTCATTGCTCTCCGAATAGAGCTTGTACTACGTTTGTGCTCATGTATTGTGGGCTCCGTGAAAGAATCATTAACTTTCAAAAAAGGAGGTTTTATGGGCAACTTTACTTCACATTAGCCTGCCACCAGAGCAATTATCTAAAAACTTTCATAGCATGGCAGGCCTGAAGGAGATTTACGCATTTATCAAACTTCCCTGCTGAGGCCTTGCTGTTACAGCTAACACCGAATTTTCATGACACAATGGTGTAAACGTGGCATTTAAGCGCACAATGGCAACTGTTGAAACACAGTAAAATATGCGCTGTAAGTAGTCGTGGGCATCTGTCGATTCCTGCTGGGCGCGTGTCATGTACCTTAATTATGCAGCGCGCTCTATGCACCCACTCTGCCTGACATCTAATCTCGCGGCTCTCGTTAGCAAAACAATTCCTGTTGCAAAGGGTCCTTGGACGGTAGCGAGTACAGCAGGCATTTGGCAATACAGGAGGGCATTTCGAGAGAATGCAACTTTCTTCCTTCCAGAATCACTTTTGAGAAGTAGAGAATACAGATTAAGTGGAGAACGTATTGTGCCTGATTCATAAAGATTTCACTCTTAATCGTTTTCACTAATTCTTGTAGTACTCGGCTTTCTCCTGAATTCCTTTTGTACGCAGGACTACTCATAGCTTACTACAGCCTTACCACCAGAATTCAGGAATATGTCAGTGGCAATACAAGTACAAGCATTTACAATGCAACGGGTCTTGCGTTTGCTCATGTTAGAGCTGATCACGTTGTAAACTCTTAACCCGACTTTTCACCTATCGGGCAAAAGTGCATTTATGTACATAATCCGAAAAAGTGAAATCAAGTATGTAAAGCGCTCGACTTCTGCCAAGCGAGATCGCGCTCGTAAATTAGAGAAAAAAAAGTCCACGAGCCCGATGGAAAACAGCGAGCCTCCCATATTTTCTGTACTTGGTCGCTGCGCTCGAGGAGGGCTAGCCACCGGAAAAGGCATGACATATGGGTGCCTTCAACTAATGAAAGCAAGCACATTTTATTAGGGAAGCCCTCAAACCAATAAAAAACACTGACATGAAGTTGACTGGGCTCCGAGCCCTTTTCTAAATACAAAAGAGTCTTGCTACGATACGCATGCACAAGCACATGCAACGCAGGCTCGACCCTAATAAGTAAAAACAAGATCTCTGGGAATCAGGCCTCGTGTGTTGGACAATATTCCATGAGGACCTGTTTGTGTACGTTCCACTTGATTGGAATTTTGGGTAAAACTTCTTTTGAGGTTTATTCACTGTTTTTAGCAATTTAGGCCCATATTTAACAGAAAATGACAGAGTGTGACGCTGCGCCAAAATTGGCAGCGCCACTCTCTATCATTTTCACAATGCAGGGATATGCCGTATTTAATTGAATAGAGCACACCCCTGTGTTGTCCCCTGTGCTGGTGATAATTTGAGCTGCCTAGCGCCAATGCTAGCATCCTTGAACCATTGAGCAAAGATGTCTGGGTTGAGGGATTTGATTGGTTATTTGTGGGAAGGTGTTCCTTCCTACACGCAAATATTTACTAAGCGATTTGGCACTTCTGTGTGTGCACTGTGGCACACACAGAAGTGCCAAAGCGCCATTTTCAAATGATTGTTTATGTGCAGGAAGGGACACCTTCTCACACATCAACAATCATGTCTGGCATTTTGCTCTTTCTATGCGTGTTGCAGAAAGTATTCCTCCTCGTTATGCCTTGCTAACGCCATCCCTAGAGTGGCGTTAGATTTTGGCACTGCGTCAGGTTGATGAAAACTCTGGAGAAGCATCAAAATGCAATAGGTGTTGCTGTGGCAGAGCCACAGCAACACCCATTGCACACCCCTTCCACGCAAAGGGCTCATAAATATGCCCCTAAGGGCCAGATTTACTAAAAAGTGGCGCAGAGCTGTGTTGCGCCAAAATTGGCAGCGCTGCCCTGTGTCACTTTAGAAATGAAGGGATGTGCTGTGTTTATTAGAATGCAGTGCACCCCTGCTTTTCCCTCCGCGCTGGCACTAGATTAAGCGGCTTAGCACCAACGCAGGCTTCCTTGCACCAAGGATGTCTGTGTTGACGAGTTTGATTGTTTATGTGTGGGAAGGTGACGCTTCCTGCAAATAAACAATCACTAATGGCAATTTCGCACTTCTGTGTGTGCTGCAGAATGCAGCACACACAGAAGTGCCAAAGCATCATTTTGAAATCATTGTTAATGAGCAAGAAGGGACAGCTTTCAGCACATAAACAATAATTGCTGGAATTTTGATCCTTGTATGCGTGCTGCAGCATGCAGCACACATAGAAAAATCAAAAAAAGAGAAATACTAAAGGTATACCTTCTCATAGCGCCTTGCTACTGCCACCCCTTAGGTGGCGTTAGATTTTGGCACTGCCTCAGGTTTAAGAAAACGTATAAATCTGAGCCAGCGTCAAAATGCAATGGGAGTTGCTGTGGCACGCCCACAGCAACACCCATTGCACACCCCTTCCACACAAATGGTTTGTGGGCCCAATTCAGAATATAGTACACAATGTAGTACACAATGTAGTACACTTGTCTGTAATTTGGGGTTACTCCAGCTGTACTACAGGAGTACATCACAAGTACTCAACAAAACAATTGTGAATTGGGCTCTGACTCTCCTATCAAAAACATTCACAAAGCAATTGTTTTGAGTTGGTGTGACTAGGCACTACTGGCTTACTTGTGCCATTCAGATGAATCTGGCTCATCCTGCAATTGGAAAATTAGGTTTTTTTTCAACACTTCCTAGGTTTCAGCACACTGAAGGAAGCACATTTAACCACTGTTGCTGAGGGTTTGCAGAAAGAAGCCGAAAAATAGGCAATTAAACATTTCAACAGAAAGCAGATGGTTGCATTCCCTTTATTGTTCGGTTGATAACTTTATAAAGAAGCCCATTACCTAACTTAATGAGAGTAGCACCCGTGATACAAACACTGATCTGCCTGCCAGTCTTTGGCGTAGCATAATACATTATTTTCCTTATCGGCAAAGAGTCTGTCAAGGCATTGCATTCTTAATTCGTCACAAATGTGCAGTGCAATCAGTCAACCGTGCAGTACATTATGCTCTTGTAGGAAATTGGGTTACTGGTTGAGGGGGTGAAACCCTACTCAAGCACCACCCCACAATTCTTGTCAGGGTGAACCACAAGCAAACCCCAAATTAACCTGTGCTTAACGCTCTGATAGCCTGTCACAAAAGAAGTCAGGCTTAACTTAGATGGTGTTAGAAATGGGGTCTTTGGTTGGCAGTCAGGTTACCCCCTGTCAAAGTCACACACAATCCAAATTATCCTGTGCCCACCCTCTAGAAGCTTGGCACTGAGCCGTCAGGCTTAACTTAGAAGGCTATGTGTAAAGTATTTGTGCAAAAAATCATGCAATACCACAGTATAACACCACGAAAATACACCACACAGTGTTTAGGAAAATATTAAATATTTATTTGGTTAGATGCAGGTCAAAACGATCAAGGTTCAATAAGTACATGTTGAAATATCACTTAGGAAATGATATAAAGAGTCTTTAGTTTTTAACAAGCAACAAATGTCTCTTGCAAGCACAAAGGGCCAGTTTTGCGTTCAAATTCTCCATAAGGGACCGCAGAGGAGGAGATGCGTGGAAAACTGGGAGGTGTGCGTTGATTTTTCCGGTGCACACAGATGATGCGTTGCTGAGTTTTTACGCAGGGAAGGCTTTACGTCGATTTCTGGCATGCTGACCTGGATCCTCTTCCAGTTGCTGGATTTTCAGACGCCCTGGGAATGATGCGTTGAAATCCTGGGCATGCAGGGCGAAGTCACAGGAGCTTTGTCGATCCAATGGGCGATGCATGGAAATTTCTGTCGCATGGCTGGCACTTGCATCGATTCCTCTCAGGAAGTCAGGCTGCGTTGTTCTGGCTCGGCTTTGCATCAATTCCACGGGCCGTGCATCGAAGTTCCGGTCGCAACACTGGCGCTGTGTCGACCTCCACTTCGGGGAGCCTGGCTGCATCGGTCTGGTTCCGCGTCAGGTGATTGTCTCACTGCGATGCAGGCTGTGCGCTGTTTCTTGCAGGATGTGCATCGAATTTTCACCACACAAGGAGTTCTTTTGCAGGATGAAGTCTTTTTGGTCTTGACACTTCAGGAAACAGGAGGCAAGCTCTATCCAAGCCCTTGGAGAGCACTTCTCAGCAGAGCCAGAGGGCAGCAAGGCAGCAGGGCAACAGCAGGGCAGCCGTCCATTGCATAAAAGCAGTCAGGTGAGTCCTTAGGGCAGCCAGGCAGTTCCTCTTGGCAGGTTGCAGGTTCTGGTTCAGGATTCTTCTCCAGTGGTATCTTGTCCAGAAGTGTCTGAGATGGTAGTTTCGGAGACACTGCTTAAATACCGAAATGTGCCTTTGAAGTGGGGGAGACTTCAAAGAGTGGCTTAGAAGTGCACAAGGTCCCCTTTCAGTTCCATCCTGTCTGCCACAGTCCCAGTAGGGGGTCTGGCAGTCCTTTGTGTGAGGGCAGGCTACTGTCCTTTCACATGTAAGTGTCAGGCCCTCCATCCTCCCAGCCCAGGAAGACCCATTCAATATGCAGATGTGTGCAAGTGTGACTGAGCATCCTGTGTTTGGGGTTGTCTGAGTGAATGCACACGGGAGTTGTCAACTAAACCTAGCCAGATGTGGATTATAAGGCACAGAAGGATTTAAGTGCAGGGAAATGCTCACTTTCTAAAAGTGGCATTTCTTAAACACTAATATTAAATCCAACTTCATCAGTCAGCAGGATTTTGTATTACCATTCTGGCCATAATAAATATGACCTTGTTACTCCTTTCAGATTAGAATCCACCACTCAAACAGTGTATGAGGGTAGCCCTAATGTTAGTGTATGAAAGGAGCAGGCCTCACAGCAGTATAAAATGAATTTAGGAGCTTTACACTACCAGGACATATAAACTACATAGGTACATGTCCAGCCTTTTTTTCTACATAGCACCCTGCCCTATAGGTCACCTAGGGCTTACCTTAGGGGTGACTTGTATGTAGAAAAAAGGGAGTTTAAGGCTTGGCAAGTACTTTTAAATGCCAAGTCGAAGTGGAAGTGATACTGCACACACAGGCCTTGCAATGGCAGGCCTGAGGCATGGTTAAGGGGCTACTTAGGTGGGTGGTACAATTAGTGCTACAGGCCCACAAGTAGCATTTAATCTACAGGCCCTGGGCACATGTAGTGCACTTTATTGGTGACTTACAAGTAGATTAAATAAGCCAATTGGGTATAAACCAATGTCACCATGTTTTAAGGGACAGAGCATATGCACTTTCGCATTGGTTAGCAGTGGTAAAGTGCGCAGAGTCCTAAAACTAGGAAAAGCAGTGCCCAAAAAGTGGAGTGAGGCAGGGAAGAAGTTCGGGGTGACCATCCTAAGGCTGTCAGGTCTAACAGATGCAATAAGTAAAGCATTTATGCAGCATTTTAAACAGTATTAAAGTGGAAATTCAACACAACAAAAATCTCACACCAATCTACAAAAATAGAGCAAAATTGAATAAATTGACACCAAAACCACCCAAATTAAATCAGTAGAATTCCAGATAGGCAATTTTGAAGATGTATGTGAAAATAGCCAACCTGTGGTTATCTGGTTGTGCCGCACTGGAACAAAGTTACATGTTCACACTGACCATGATGGAGTGCAGACCTGATACAGAGACCCTTTGAGGCCATCTGAACAAAGTACCCTATGTCCTAGTGTCAGAGCGTTGCGAGATCCCGGGTTCAGGATGAGTCATGCAGCGGTGGTTCTGATGAGCGGCATGTGCTGATGCAAGGTCCTGGCATCATCGAGGCTTGCAATGCAATGTCCTGCATTGTCAACAAGTATGCTGTAAATGGAGGCTAGCAATGCAAAATCCTATATTGGGGCTGCTTAGCACAGGTGCGTTTCCAATGCAAGGTTGCGATGAGATGCGTTGTGATGCACTTGTTCCGCCAAGAAACCACAGCTCGGCTAGGAGAGCACTTCAGGCCCATTTCCAAGTGTCCAAGACTGGGATTACACCACTTGGGGGGGGCAAGACTCACAGCAGGCAGAGTCCAGAAGCTAGGTTCAAAGTGGTTGAAGCCTATTCTATCCCTGAGACTTTGATCAGCAGGCTAGCCAACGAGCCCTTGGTGACACCCTGGTGATCCTGGGCTTAAGCTGCAGGTCCAGTTCTTCTCAGTCAAGGTAGCAGGCAGCAGGGCAGCAGTGTAGCAGAGTAGCAGTACATCTTCAAGCATATCAGCAAAGCAGTCCTTCAGAGTCATCCAAATGTTCAGAGGAGTACTGAAGAGTTGGGTTGGATGGTCTAAAATGGATACTTGGTATACGTTCTGATTAAGAGAAGTTTCTTGAGGTTTCCACCCCAAGAGGTGTTTGGGATTTCCTGCCTCCCTCCCTCCTCTCAGTGCAGTTTCTTTGGCGGCATAAAAGACTTGTGTCAAACCCTTTGTGATGTAAAAGAGTGGTATGTGATAGCTCCACCCCTGTATCAAGTCAGAGGTAGCCCATCCTTCCAAAACCTATTCCCTCTGTGTTTCACTGTCTGGGAGCCATACACAAAGACCAGCTGCCAACAACACCTAGTCATGTGACCCTTGAAAGAGGCTGCAGGCACCAAATGGTTTAGACAATAAAATGCCAACTTTCCATAAGTGGCATTTTCAGATTTGTGACTTAAAATCAGAATTTACCTTCAAAGAGGGTTTTCAAATATTGACACCATTGTGAGCTGTGCTAGAAACGGGATGTTGCTAACCTGACCCACTGACTTCTGTTGTGTGGGTCGGCTCTCTGGGTCCACATTCTCTACAGCTGATGCAGCTGTGGGCCACCTTAAGGAGCTACAGCTGGAGACAATGGCAGCAGGGACCGATGGAGAAGCTGACCTGGTGGGCAGCAGTGGCTGAGGAGGCGTCTGGGCCCTTGGTGCTGACCAGGGTTGCAGCTGGCTCTCTCTCCCCTTCCCTACTGTATTTCAGTGCTACAGCCTGTTTCCAATGGCCACGTGCTGCTGAGCCACAAGGTTCCCCTTCCCCCCCAGAATGTAACACTGATTCTCTTCAGAGACATGGTGTAGGGCCCCCGAATTTGGGTGCCGGTCCCTGTGATGTTGAAGGTCAGGGGACACTAGAGGATTTATGTTGGGGGTAGCCAGGAAGCCCCAAAGACCTGCATAGAGGGAGTTGGCTGTTGTCTGATAGCCCAGTAACATGGAGCACCCCCTCTTTTCTCTATCAAATTGATGATTGCAGAGCCTGCTATATGCATGGGTGCCCTTCTGTAAAGGTCGGACCATAGGCCCTGGCTTTGTCTCTTCACTGTCTGCATCAGATTCCCTGTAGTATCCCGTGGAATGCCCGCTTGCAATGTTCCTAGTCTGGAACTGCATCCCTCAGCGCACTACTGAATGTTGTCAAAAAATATATGATGTTTAAATTTAAAAAAAGGTTCTTCCATCTTGTTGACTGTTAGTAACTCCAATTCAAACTAAAACAATTTTGAACCAAATGTCAATAAAGCTCATGCACTGAGTTTAACTCATTCATTTTCTTTTCTATTCATGATTATTTCATAGTTCATCATTTTACTCCAACCTCGTGGTTAAACTTTCCTTGATGAGGTAAACCATACATCCCAATGCATTTCGAGCTGAGTGCCCTTTATCAGGGGTTATAATTTCTATTAAAAAAACAAAATGAATCAAACTAAATTTGAATCAAATACAAGATCAGTGCCTAAATTATTATACAAACTATGTTGTGCCCACAACATGACCTTTTTGGTTTGCACTTCTTTATATGATGGTGTTCTTTGACCAAAAATAGATGCATATGGCTTATATACCCATGTTATGTACTGAATCAATCCCTTTTGGGATAACATTCAGTGGTGTTCTGAGGGGACACACTTTCCTACATGGGACAATACAAACAGGCCTTTATTCATACAAACCCAAGATCAGGAGATGATACTCTCCTGCACACAACCAAACTGACTAGCTACAGATGATTCATTGCACTCTAAGGGAGGGCATTGTCAATGTCTTTCATTTCAAATTTTCCCACGAATGCCTCACTGGCATGGTACTGCTCCTTCTTGCCATGGACCAGGGAGACTGAGATCTGCTGCGGGTGCAGACTGCCTCGTGGCCACTCACAACAGTCAGCTGGTCGACTGCTTGTGCTTCCACCTTACCCATTTGCAGTGTATCTGGATCTTTTCTTTGGGCGCAAGGAGGTTGACCTGTAGCAGCTGTTGAGGTGCAACCCTTTTGAGTTGAGCAAAGCATCCTGATGGCACCTCTGGACTGGCTCAGTTCACTGGGGTACTATGGGTAAAGATAAAGGTCCTTCTTCACAGACTTAAAAGTGAATTAACAATGTCACTATGGCTCCTCAGTCTATGGACCCCCTTGCAAATATGAGCTACTGCTGCACCATACAGGGGATCCTAAAGACTCAGACATTATTCTAAAAGCAATCTAAGCCTCAAAGGAAGCAGTGGAATCCAAAATGACAGGACATTTGCAATGTTGCATCTAGAGTCACCAAAGCTGAGAACAGGGTTGGTGCCCTGGAGGATGATATCCATACACACAAGTCCTCAGTGGACAAACTACTGGCTACCACTAACTGTTTGGAAGAGAAGGTAGATGAAGCTGAGAATCATTCTGGACATAATAGCCTGCACTTCGTAGGATTTCCAGACAGGGGGCAAGGGTTCGCACCTAGAGTCTTTCCTTGAGTCTTAGCTGAATTCCTGGATTTCCACTGATCTTCTTTCTCAGTGGTTCATGTTGGAGTGTGTCCATTGACCCTTGGCCTGCAAGTCTTTCCCGGATGCACCTCCTTGACCACTCATTGCCCACTATCTGAATTTCCAAGAAAGAGACAGTATGCTGGCGGAAGAGCGCAAAGAGAGCTGATGATCTTTCTTTTCAGTCCACACACATTATGGTCTGTCCTTACTACTCCCAAAATGAACAGCAGAAGTGTAATTTATTTCTTGAAATTAAACAAAAGCTCAGAGCATTGAATCTGCAGTACTTTCTGATGTTTCCCCTTCAATCTTGAAAGTAATACACAACTCTCGTACTCATTTCTTGGATACCCGAATGTGGCCTGGGACTAGGTGGCCGAACAGGAGATTATCCACTGTCCCTCTGGGTCCCCGATCCAAGGATTTGTGCGACGTAGTGGCCTGCTTCCGAGACATCCGAACCCTCAGCTATGATGCATAACACAATTGTGAAGGGTGGGTGCTCTAAAGGAGGCTGATTGGAGAGACACTTGTTTGGCCAAACACACACTTGCCATTTCAGCTTGCCTATGCTTGAGCTTACTTAATTATCTGCATTTCAGTTACATCACACCGCTACAGCTCTGGAGGGCCGGCAAATGAGCTTCACCCAACTGCCCTTGCTGCCATCACCTGTGACAGATTACTCCCACATGGTTTGGTCCTGCCCTCTGATAGAGTACTATTGGAGCAGCAGAGCGGTGATAATGTCTGAGGTTTTGGATCAGTCAGTGGACCTTACCCCATGGATGGTGGTACTAGGTGTACAGGAGGATCCTGGCCTTCCCTGCCATAACTGGACACTAGTTGGTATTGCCACACCTTTGGTGAAAAACAACATAGCGCGTTATTGAGCCACAGTCACAGCCCATGCAGTGGAGAAAGGGACTTTTTCCATAGATTGGTGTGCTAAGATAGATGAACCAATATACAGAGCCAGGGGGTCTCTGAAGAAGCACAAAATGTTTTGGGGGAAATGTTGTGCTTACTCCGGTATTACAGGAGGGTTGCGGACAGCACTGACATTTTGGCTGGAGCTTCTTGTAAGCATGTGGTATTGTGGTGTATCCAAAATGTAATAATGTTGGTTATGAAAAAAAGGAAGGAAGACTTAGATCCGGAAAAAAAAAATTGCCAGGTCGTAATGGCAGTTTAAAATTGCACACACAGGCTGCAAAGGAAGGCCTGAGATATATTTCAAAGGCAACCTAAGTAGGAGCACAATCAATGCTTACATGCCCATTAGTACCATTTAATTTACAGACCCTGAGTACATGTAGTGCCACTATATTTGGGACTGGCAAATGAATTAAATGTGCCAATTGGAGGTAAGTCAAATTCCCCCTGTTTGAAGGAGAGGGCACATACATTTTAGAACTGGTGAGCAGAGGTAAAGTGCACAGAGTCAAAAAAGTAAAATAAAATGGGCTGAGAAAGCATGAGGGTGATGACAAAAGTTTTGGGGATGCCCCTGCAGAAAGAGCCAAGTGGAGACATGTTTCAGCAGAAAGTACAAAGAAGCAGCAAAAGCGAGCGAGATATCCTGGTATACACCAGGCAATTTGAAGTTGCAATGCAACGGGTCTCGCATTTGCTCATGTTAGAGCTGATAGCGTTGTAAACTCCTAACCCGACTTTTTATCTATCGGCAAAAGTGCATTTATGTACGTAACCCGAAAAAGTGCAATTAACTATGTAAAGCGCTCGACTTCTGCCAAGCGAAATCGCGCTAGTAAATTCGAGAAAACGTAGTCCACGAGCCGGACAGAAAACAGCGCTCCTCGCATGCTTTCTGTACTTGGTTGATGCGCTCGAGGAGGGCTAGCCACCGGAAAAGGCATGACGTATGCCTGCCTTTGACTTATGAAAGCAGGCAAATTTTATTAGGCAAGCCCACGAACCAATCAAAAACGCTGATGTGACGTCTACAGGGCTCCGAGCCCTTTTCTAAACCCTAAAGCGTCTCGCTGCGATACGCATGCGCAAGCGCATGCAACGCAGGCTCGACCCTAAAAACATTCAATACTGTCCACATGCGGCTGGATCCTATCACATGTGCTTTGTGAAATATCAACTCGCACAACACAATATGTTACAGATGAGTGGCCAAATTCACAAAAATATTTGCACAATTAAGTGAAGCATAAGGCTCTCACTTAGCGGATGCTTGCCTACTGACAGGATATTCCCTCAACTAGCATTACTGATGGTGAGAGGGATTTCTGAGCTAGACTAGTGCAATATTCCAACCTCCATCTGCATAGTCCCCTGAGAAACGGGGAATTACCACAGAAATCAGAGTTACTGCGATCAAAGTCCCTGATACACTGTTTTAATTGCTTTTCCGCTTTAAGATTTCACCCTGCGGTGTGAGGCAGTGGCGCAACAAAACTTGAGCCCACCACCCAACCCCTGCAAAATCTCTGGAGGGGTGCCTTCCCTCTGGGTCTTTGTTATACCACTGGTGTGAGGAAAATCAGGAAGCAAGGATCCCGCATCTCTTTTAATTGCCAGTACAGCAAAGTTGTGAACATTCAGGTTTTTATGGGAACAGATTTCAATTCCTGATTCCCTGGATCGGGAGAGGTGGTATGCCCATTTAAGAGTACACATTCAATTCATCAGTTTTTACCCTCGTAGACAAGCTCGTTCACATGGAAATACCTTCAGTATATGTAGTTGCTATGTCAGTAAATCTGCCCTGAACTGCTTGTGGGCATTCTAGGATTTGGCTACCACTAAACTCTTAAGTTTATGGGTGTTTACACTCTTTTTTACAAGTGATGAAAACATTTGGGCGCCAGGGTAGGAGTCTGGATGCAACAATCCACAATGAATTCCTC
This sequence comes from Pleurodeles waltl, assembly GCF_031143425.1. NCBI lineage: Eukaryota > Metazoa > Chordata > Amphibia > Caudata > Salamandridae > Pleurodeles > Pleurodeles waltl. The sequence continues at coordinate 85,642,122 of NC_090439.1, forward strand.
GGGAAAACAATAGTTTTCTCCAAGGGGCGTGGGAATATTTTTCATCTGGAATAAAAAGTAAAGAAGAGCAAATGCACATTAGCGCCTTTGGGAATGTGCAGCTGTTTATTTCGCATACTTTAGTAGATATATATTTATGCATTTAGGTAAACGAGCAACACTTGCGGTTTTCTTAAATATCGTGTGAAATGCCTTGGGAAGCCATGGAAATTTAGGAATGCACTTGCAGCGTCATCCTAATTCAACAGGAGTAACTTTATGAGTTAATAAAGGAGGGAACATAATGGAATTAATATAAATGCGCAAATTGTTCAGTGTACTAGAGGCAAATGCTCCATGAATTCAAGCTCTAAGGCACCATCCACAGGAGAGAAAAACATCTCTCTTTGACCAGTTCATCATCTCTAACAATTATTAACAATATACATTCTAGGATATTCGTTGGCCATTTTGTGTATGTATGGTTGTCTTTATAAGTGTGTGGGGGAGGGTGTGGGTGTGTGTATGTTTGTGTGTATGTCACAGCGAGTATTTGTGTGTAAAAGAACACAGAGACAGGCAATAAGAATGCAACCAATAGCTACACCAGCAACTGAGAGGCATTCAGGGTTTGTTCAGGAATGGATTCCTGAGAATTGGTGTAGGGAGCAGCCCATGAATCGTAGTTCAGATGCTAATGTGCATGCAGAAATAAGTAAGGCTTTCAGTTGGGGGATCACTGTGGGATGTGCATAGTGTACACTGTAAACATTGCAGACACAAATACGAATCACATTGTAAAAATGTAAACAAATCAAATGCACATATGAGAAAATTACAAATATTAACATTGTTAGTAGTTTTTAAAAACAGGATTTATCTCACATTGAACACTCTCAAATACAAATCATAACACATTGCATGTGATAACGCGTCCAAACCTTGTTAATTTAACTTACAAGGGGACTGTCTTAGGCCAATGAATCTTTTGACCACGTTTGGGGACTTCCCAGAACGAGATATCTATCTAGCATGTCAATCAATAGATCAATAACCTAATCAATATTCACGATAACTAATGAGTTAACCTAATCAATAACATTTAATAAGAATGAAACACACCATGACTGTTGGACTTTTGCTTATGCAGGGCCATCCCCAGTCTTTTTGCCTCCTGCCTCCTATTTTTTTCTGACCTGTTGCTGTTGGCTTTTCAACTCTGAGCACTTTACCACTGCTAACCAGTGCTAAAGTGCATATGCTCTCCGTGTAAATTGTATGTAATTGGTTTATCCATGATTGGCCTATTTGATTTACTAGTAAGTCCCTAGTAAGGTGCACTAGAGGTGCCAGGGCCTGTAAATGAAATGCTACTAGTGGGCCTGCAGCACTGGTTGTGCCACCCACATAAGTAGCTCTGTAATCATATCTCAGACCTGCCACTACAGTGTCTGTGTGTGTATTTTTACACTGTAAATTCGACTTGCCAAGTGTACCCACTTGCCAAGCCCCGAACCTTCCCTTTTCTTACATGTAAGGCACCCCTAAGGTAGGCCCTAGGTAGCCCCAAGGGCAGGGTGCAGTGTATGGATAAGGTAGGACATATAGTAATGTGATTTATATGTCCTGACAGTGAAATACTGCCAACTTCATTTTTCACTGTTGCAAGGCCTGTCTCTCTCATAGGATAATATGGGGGCTACCTTTAAATATGATTAAACTGTAGATTCCCCTAGAGAGTAGGTGGACATGTGGCGTTTGGGGTCCCTGAACTCACAATTTAAAAATACATCTTTTCGTAAAGTTGATTTTAAGATTGTCCGTTTGAAAATGCCACTTTTAGAAAGTGAGCATTTTCTTGCTTAAACCATTCTGTGACTCTGCCGTGTTTGTGGATTCCCTGTCTGGGTCAGTTTGACAGTTGGGTTGTTTTTCACCTCACACTAGACAGTGACACAAAGGGGGCTGGGGTGTAACCTGCATTTCCTGTTTAGCCAGCTCTGCTAGGAGGGAGGGGTGGGGTGGTCACTCTCATCTGAAAGGACTGTGCCTGCCTCTGACAATGCCGGCTCCAACCCCCTGCTGTGTGTCTGATGCCTTGCCTGGGCAAGGCAGGATTTCACAAGTAGGTGTGAGTCCCCTTTGAAGAAAGGTGACTTCAAAGACTAAAATGGGTATAAGAAGGGCACCCAAATCTACAGACTTTAGAAACACTTCTGGAACCAAGAGGAACCTCTGCCTGGAGAAGAGCTGATAGCTGAGGAAGAAGTGCTGCCCTGCCTGTGACTGTGCTTTGTGGAGCTTTCCTGCAGTGCTGCTTCTGCCAGAGTAAGAGGGCAAAGACTGGACTTTGTGTGCCTTCCATCTTGTGAAGAAATCTCCAAGGGCTTGAGTTAGAGCTTGCCTCCTGTTGTTTGAAGTCTCAGGGACAGCAAAGACTTCTCTCTGCCAGCACCTGGCGTCTCTGGAGAGACTCCTGCCCCGACAAGTGGTGCCCTATCCAGTCCCTGGGTACTTGAAAGGAAAGCTGGTGGAAATCCAAGGAAATTGACTTCGGACGACTCCGGACTGACACCGCTGCTGAATCCAGTAACGCCGCCTGCACCCGACGCCGTGACCTTTGCTGGAACGCAACGCTCTTCGCAGGCCCGACGCCACAGCAGCCCCGCTGAAGTCCGCGACTCCGTGGAAGTCGCCGCACCACGTCATGACCGACGCCGCTCTAAGTGCACGGATTCAACATTTCGCACAGACGTCGCGATCCCCGACTTCGTGCATCGGCTTGTTTTCACTCTTCACCAAAGGTACTGTACTTGGGGGTCTACACGACACCGTATCCGGCGCCGCTGGTGTCGGCTTGTTGGGAACGACTCCGTCACGACGCCGTGTTAACATCTCATCGAAGCATTTTTGTTTGTAAGCGCTATTTTTTAGTTTAATCTTAAAAAATTCATAACTTGACTTGTGTAGGTCGGATTTTTGTCGTTTTGGTCTTGTTTTGTTTAGATAAATATTTCCTATTTTTCTAAACTGGTGTTGTGTCATTTTGTAGTGTTTACATGAAGTTACTGTGTGTGTTGGTACAAATACTTTACACCTAGCGCTCTGAAGTTAAGCCTACTGCTCTGCCAAGCTACCAAGGGGGTAAGCAGGGGTTAGCTGAGGGTGATTCTCTTTTACCCTGACTAGAGTGAGGGTCCTTGCTTGAACAGGGGTTAACCTGACTGTCAACCAAAGACCCCATTTCTAACATTGGTGATCAGCGGTTGGGATTTGGACTTGTATTTGTACTTGACATACAGTGATTAAGTGTACACTACTGTTTTGAGTTCAGACCACTACGTGACCACATTCTACTTGTCTTGTGATTCTGCTGTTTGTTCTCTGATGTCCTGCTGTAAGTATTGCTAATATTTTTGACCTTGGTTTTTGGTTGTGAAGCCTTTGCAGAATGGAAGTCAATTTCTGGCACCTATTTATGTATAAAAAGTGGCAGCTTAAAGCATTCTGCATGGAAAGGGGACTGGCTGTGAACAAGAAATCCAGAAGGGAGGATCTTGAGTCAGCCCTGTTTCAGTATGAATTGAAACGTTGTCAGGCAACACCACCAAATGAGTCTGAGGAGGATAACTACTCTGAGGAAGAGCACTACTCTGAGGAGGAGGGCAGTGGCCCTGAGGAGGGAACAGAAAGAGATGATTGGCTCCTAGCTCGAATCCGGAGTCTGGAAGAGCTAGATGCAGAGCTTGAGAGGGCTGAGGAGAAGAGAGCCTTAGTCCTGGAAAAAGAAAGGATTACAGCTCAAGAGCTGAGCTGTGAAGAGCTGAAGCTGGAGGCCATGAGTCCAGTTCAGATGGTGGCAGCAAAAATCTTGTATCCAGTACTGCTGAAGAAGTGCACATGCCCAGCGATGTGGTGCCCTACTTGAAGGAGGGAGTTAACACACGCCAGGAGGTTCAGGGGTATGTGGTAGCTCCAGTGATGCACAGGGTCCCTGAGGTGGATTGGGGAACTGGCATGGGGAGTCATATTCCTACTGGTGGGAGGGACACTCTACTGACTCTAGGTGAGAGTGACAGGGAGAGGGGTTCCCCCCAGGAAGAAGTCCTGGTTATGGAGTGTGAAGACATCCCAGAAGAGTGTGGGTTGAGTGTCAGGGACAGTCAGGTACTGTCTCACTAGTCTCAGGAGGGTGATGTGGGGTGCTTTTTCAAAGCAGAGTCACTGGATGGTTGGGTGAAGGGTACTTTGGTTAATTCATGTGAGGGGCTGAGTGATGTAATTGCTGGAGAGCATATGTCTAGTCCTTATTTTCCAGAGCTACGCCAACACCAGGTGGAGTGTGAGTTCTCTGACCCCAGGGAGCTTACAATGGAGGCAGACTTCTGGGTGAGTACCAGAGAGTCTGAAGAGGCATTTGGGGGTTCTCCTGAGAGGAGTGGTCTAGGTAGTTCCCAACCAGGTGAGGTAGGGAAGGATTGTAGTGTCCCAGGTAGGTCCCAGTGTAGTGGGATGGGTGAGGGACCCCATGTCCAGTCTCAGAGGAGAGGGAATGGGGATGGGTTGAGGCCCAAGGTGCCTGAGATCCGGTACCAGGTCCTGGAGGGTTCCATGAGGGAACGCCAGGAGGGGAGCCTAGCCTGTACCATAGGGCCGTCTGTTGAGGGAGACCCCACAGTGTCAGGAGAACTTGGGGGGGCAGCTGTAGCCAGTGTCCCACCAGTTCTGGTGTCTGGCAGTACCACTCCTAGTGAGGGGGTGCAGAAGTCCAGACAGAGGGTTAAGAGGGGGTTGCGGACCCCAGTGTAGAACCTGAAGGGTCAGGGGTCAGCTCTGAGAGCAGAGCCCCCCAGGAATGACCTTGGTGAGACCATTTCTGGGTTGGGGGAATCCAGACTCTGTCAGATGGGCAGAGGTCAGGGGACCTGTGCCAGCCAGACTCTTGTGTGGCCCTTGGGGACAGTGTGCCCCTTGAGGGGGGTAAGTGTGCCTCCCTGGAAGTCCTGGTGTGCCAGGCAAAGGCTCAACTGCAGGGTGGTGACTCTGGGTTGAATGATCAGGTTCAGGGGGTAAACTCTGACCTGATGGGGGGTAAGTGTGCTCCCAAGGAAGTCCTGGTGTGCCAGGCAGTGGTTCAACCGCAGGGTGGTGACTCTGGGTTGGATGACCAGGTTCAGAGGGTAAACTCTGACCTGGTGGGGGTTTGGTATGCCCCCCAGGAAGTCCTGGGTTGCCAGGTGGTGGTCAGGTCTGTGGGTACAGACCCTGGACTTGAGGATCAGGTTCAGGGTGTCCCCCCTGACCTGGAGGAAGGGGCTACTGCTAACAGTGCCCATCCCATGTTGTCTTCTGAGGCGGCCACACCTAGTTGGGGGGTGCAGGACCCCAGAAGGGAGGGCAGGGGGAGGGAAGCCTCACCCCTGGCCCTGGTCCAACCTGAAGGTACAGACCCCAGGTTGGCGGACCAGTTGCAGGTTACCAGCCCTGCACTGGTGGAAGAATTGTGCAGGACTGCTTCTACAAGCACCCTGACAGTTTTTGACTCTGGGGGTGCCGCTTCTGCAGGGAGGGTACAGAGCCCCAGATGGGAGGACCAGGGTCAGGTTGTCATCCCTTACCTGGTGGAAGAGAGAGTGGTCAAAGGGTGCCAGGCACCTGGGGCTACCGCCGCCCACTCTCCGCCGTCACAGTAGTTGGAGAGGCCTGAGGTCGGGCTCTCATCCCTGACAGTTGTCCGGGGCCACTGTGGCTTGCTGTCCTGGTGGACAGAGTTGCCCCTGGGTGGGGGACGAGAGTCACACCCCGGGGGTGGAGTGGGCAACATCACTGTGTTGGCCCTGGTGGTACTATCTGCCCATTGCAATACATCTGTGAGCAAAGTAAAGTTAGGTGCTGCACAGATGGTGTCTGTAGATGTGGAGAAGGGTTCCCCATGGGTTAGCTTAGTGGGTCCTGACAGTATGGACAGAGGGATCCAACTGGAGTCAGGAAGGCGTAGAACTGGAACATGCCCCTGCTGTTGTGGGCCTGGGTCCTTGTTCTATCGCCCCAATCAGGGAAGTACATCAAGGTATTGATTGTTCTCCCCTGGCTTTAGGCTGGTAGGGGGTCGTGTTGGACTTTTGCTTATGCAGGGTCATCCCCAGTCTTTTTGCCTCCTGCCTCCTATTTTTTTCTGACCTGTTGCTGTTGGCTTTTCAACTCTGAGCACTTTACCACTGCTAACCAGTGCTAAAGTGCATATGCTCTCCGTGTAAATTGTATGTAATTGGTTTATCCATGATTGGCCTATTTGATTTACTAGTAAGTCCCTAGTAAGGTGCACTAGAGGTGCCAGGGCCTGTAAATCAAATGCTACTAGTGGGCCTGCAGCACTGGCTGTGCCACCCACATAAGTAGCTCTGTAATCATATCTCAGACCTGCCACTGCAGTGTCTGTGTGTGTATTTTTACACTGTAAATTCGACTTGCCAAGTGTACCCACTTGCCAGGCCTGAACCTTCCCTTTCTTACATGTAAGGCACCCCTAAGGTAGGCCCTAGGTAGCCCCAAGGGCAGGGTGCAGTGTATGGATAAGGTAGGACATATAGTAATGTGATTTATATGTCCTGACAGTGAAATACTGCCAACTTCATTTTTCACTGTTGCAAGGCCTGTCTCTCTCATAGGATAATATGGGGGCTACCTTTAAATATGATTAAACTGTAGATTCCCCTAGAGAGTAGATGGACATGTGGCGTTTGGGGTCCCTGAACTCACAATTTAAAAATACATCTTTTCGTAAAGTTGATTTTAAGATTGTCCGTTTGAAAATGCCACTTTTAGAAAGTGAGCATTTTCTTGCTTAAACCATTCTGTGACTCTGCCGTGTTTGTGGATTCCCTGTCTGGGTCAGTTTGACAGTTGGGTTGTTTTTCACCTCACACTAGACAGTGACACAAAGGGGGCTGGGGTGTAACCTGCATTTCCTGTTTAGCCATCTCTGCTAGGAGGGAGGGGTGGAGTGGTCACTCTCATCTGAAAGGACTGTGCCTGCCTCTGACAATGCCGGCACCAACCCCCTGCTGTGTGTCTGATGCCTTGCCTGGGCAAGGCAGGATTTCACAAGTAGGTGTGAGTCCCCTTTGAAGAAAGGTGACTTCAAAGACTAAAATGGGTATAAGAAGGGCACCCAAATCTGCAGACTTTAGAAACACTTCTGGAACCAAGAGGAACCTCTGCCTGGAGAAGAGCTGATAGCTGAGGAAGAAGTGCTGCCCTGCCTGTGACTGTGCTTTGTGGAGCTTTCCTGCAGTGCTGCTTCTGCCAGAGTAAGAGGGCAAAGACTGGACTTTGTGTGCCTTCCATCTTGTGAAGAAATCTCCAAGGGCTTGAGTTAGAGCTTGCCTCCCGTTGTTTGAAGTCTCAGGGACAGCAAAGACTTCTCTCTGCCAGCACCTGGAGTCTCTGGAGAGACTCCTGCCCCGACAAGTGGTGCCCTATCCAGTCCCTGGGTACTTGAAAGGAAAGCTGGTGGAAATCCAAGGAAATCGACTTCGGACGACTCCGGACCGACAGCGCTTCTGAATCCAGTAACGCCGCCTGCACCCGACGCCGTGACCTTTGCTGGAACGCGACGCTCTTCGCAGGCCCGACGCCGCAGCAGCCCCGCTGAAGTCCGCGACTCCGTGGAAGTCGCCGCACCACGTCATGACCGACGCCGCTCTAAGTGCACGGATTCAACGTTTCGCACAGACGCCGCGATCCCCGACTTCGTGCAACGGCTTGTTTTCACTCTTCACCAAAGGTACTTTACTTGGGGGTCTACACGACTCCGTGTCCGGCGCCGCTGGTGTCGGCTTGTTGGGAACGACTCCGTCACGATGCCGTATTAACATCTCATCGAAGCATTTTTGTTTCTAAGCGCTATTTTTGAGTTTAATCTTTAAAAATTCATAACTTGACTTGTGTAGGTCGGATTTTTGTCGTTTTGGTCTTGTTTTGTTTAGATAAATATTTCCTATTTTTCTAAACCGGTGTTGTGTCATTTTGTAGCGTTAACATGAAGTTACTGTGTGTGTTGGTACAAATACTTTACACCTAGCGCTCTCAAGTTAAGCCTACTGCTCCGCCAAGCTACCAAGGGGGTAAGCAGGGGTTAGCTGAGGGTGATTCTCTTTTACCCTGACTAGAGTGAGGGTCCTTGCTTGAACAGGGGTTAACCTGACTGTCAACCAAAGACCCCATTTCTAACATTGGTGATCAGCGGTTGATATTTGGACTTGTATTTGTACTTGACATACAGTGATTAAGTGTACAATACTGTTTTGAGTTCAGACCACTACTTGACCACATACTACTTGTCTTGTGATTCCCCGACTTCGTGCATCGGCTTGTTTTCACTCTTCACCAAAGGTACTGTACTTGGGGGTCTACACGACTCTGTGTCCGGCGCCGCTGGTGTCGGCTTGTTGGGAACGACTCCGTCACGACGCCGTGTTAACATCTCATCCAAGCATTTTTGTTTCTAAGCGCTATTTTTGAGTTTAATGTTTAAAAATTCATAACTTGACTTGTGTAGGTCGGATTTTTGTCGTTTTGGTCTTGTTTTGTTTAGATAAATATTTCCTATTTTTCTAAACCGGTGTTGTGTCATTTTGTAGTGTTTACATGAAGTTACTGTGTGTGTTGGTACAAATACTTTACACCTAGCGCTCTGAAGTTAAGCCTACTGCTCTGCCAAGCTACCAAGGGGGTAAGCAGGGGTTAGCTGAGGGTGATTCTCTTTTACCCTGACTAGAGTGAGGGTCCTTGCTTGAACAGGGGTTAACCTGACTGTCAACCAAAGACCCCATTTCTAACATTGGTGATCAGCGGTTGATATTTGGACTTGTATTTGTACTTGACATACAGTGATTAAGTGTACAATACTGTTTTGAGTTCAGACCACTACGTGACCACATACTACTTGTCTTGTGATTCCCCGACTTCGTGCATCGGCTTGTTTTCACTCTTCACCAAAGGTACTGTACTTGGGGGTCTACACGACTCTGTGTCCGGCCCCGCTGGTGTCGGCTTGTTGGGAACGACTCCGTCACGACGCCGTGTTAACATCTCATCGAAGCATTTTTGTTTCTAAGTGCTATTTTTGAGTTTAATCTTTAAAAATTCATAACTTGTCTTGTGTAGGTCGGATTTTTGTCATTTTGGTCTTGTTTTGTTTAGATAAATATTTCCTATTTTTCTAAACCAGTGTTGTGTCATTTTGTAGTGTTTTCATGAAGTTACTGTGTGTGTTGGTACAAATACTTTACACCTAGCGCTCTGAAGTTAAGCCTACTGCTCTGCCAAGCTACCAAGGGGGTAAGCAGGGGTTAGCTGAGGGTGATTCTCTTTTACCCTGACTAGAGTGAGGGTCCTTGCTTGAACAGGGGGTAACCTGGCTGTCAACCAAAGACCCCATTTCTAACAATGACCTTTCAGCTATGAATAACCACACAAATCTAGTAAGAGTTAGGTTACTTATTCCCTATTAATTACACTCTAGTATCATATTTATTATTCGCAACATCAATAAGCACATCAATACTACTATTATTTGGCATCTCGAATAAGACTTTATCAAAGCATAAGTCATGAACATTAGAACAAAGCACAACGTCAACATGAATCACCTTTAGCAGAGTATCATTAGTACATTATTCAACAAAGCAAGAATTCAGTCATTTGTCTATTTGCACCCAATGTTAGTGAACTCCTTAACTAACCTCAAATTAGCAACAGCATGTTGGGATTCATGCAAAACATGAGAGTCATCTAGCTTCTGAAAAAGTACAGCTTTGTGTCCTTCAGGAAGGCAGGACATTGCAAGTTAGAAAACACAGTTAATATGAGACAAGGCAGCTAGGCCCAGACCCTTGCTAACTAAGGCCTAGTGAGTAATTTAGCAAAACCTTAATACATAACTCTAATGAGGATACGTTAATATAAATCATACATGAGTACATTATTAATTAATTATTAGTCAGTTTCATTAATCATCGTATACATTGGTGGCCACTCCCTGTGGGAACATTTCAAAAGTGTGCATTAGTATTACATTAACACATTTTATGTGGTTTTATTAGACATTACATTGCACGCTTTTCATGTTAATATTAATTATAAAAGTCACACTCCAACACATGTCCCAAACACATACAACACAGTTATTTCTGGTGTCTGGTGTCCTCGTCCTGTAGCAACATAAGTGATAAAACCAGATTATGAGGACCTGCACAGTGGTGGATAATCCACACTCGAAAAGAACATTACCATACAGTAACACAGCACCAGTACTGTGCAAATACAAGTTAAACCAAATGGAATGAGGAATTACTGCATGTAACCAAATTTGCAGGTCATAAAAGCACATGAAATTCACATTTTAGATGGGGTTTTATGTATACACTTTCTACCTGCCAACAGGTGGTGAATGTATTCTGCAGCCCCTGTGTGGGGGTGGAGGCGAAAGGATGGTGTTGTTGGGTAACAAGTGTATCATAATCCTCAAGCAATTTTCTCAGGTGAAATTACTGCCAGTAAAATCAGGGCCACTGTACCACCACCTGTGAAAACTGGGTATAGAAACACTGCTCCACTCAGAATCAGGTAGAGTGGAACTCCATAAGGTAATTCCGATCAACCTAACTTGTGACTTATTATCAGGGCTGAAGCTGGCAGATCTTGGGTGTATGCTGTGTTTCTGTGTTTCCAGCTCCCTTTTATTTTTCCCTATTGAGGCCTGAGTACTCATTCTTTTCTATTTCTACATAGGTAGGCCGATGTCAACGCCAGGGCTGTCTAAAACTACATTTAGACCATTTATGCTTCAAATCGTCTGAACAGATGTTAGTAGAAACTATACTGATATATTTGGGAGTTGTACTTCCCCCCACACCCTCAGATAAGGGGGTGGAGAAACATACTCCTTCTACAATGTGAAAAAACATAACCCAGATTTGCTGAATGCCGCATGCAGGTTTAAAGTTAAGCCTAGTAATTCTATGTATGCAGACATTCTATCCATTGATTCACCTTTGCAAATGTACCTTTTTAACACTAAATCACAGTTTACCTTTTTCAATTGTGATATTAGTTTTCTTTCTTTTCTTCTTTTATACTTAGTTGCATTTTTCTTCATTTCGTTGTCTTTCACACTTTGTTATGACTTTTAATTTCAGAGAAATCTTTTGTGAAATTTCCAGGTGTAAAGCTGTTGATAGATGATAGTGAAATAGGTATCTAAAATAACTCTCCTAGTAGAATCCCGTATTACATAACAGCATTATTTTAGGCCATCTCATACATCAGCCCACCTGTTCCAACTTTAACACATTTCTTTAACCTATTGGGCACGAAGATGAGACCTCCACATCAAGATCGCTCATGCCTGGGCACTCTTGACGAGAGGTTGCATGAAGCACATAGGGCCAGGTAATTCCTTTAGAGTTGCTGTTAAAGGGATTCCCTTTTTTCTGGGTGGGCTGCTGGGGAAGAACTTCAGCTGTTTTCCGTTCTTTGTAATGATGGTCAGCACCCATGGAGCACTGATGTAATTACAAAATAAGTTAAACTTACGTGATCCCTTCTGTTCTTTTCATTTTAATTTGAATCAGTGCTCTCGAGAATGTTTCAACCCCACAAGTACTAATTCAGATGGAAAGACTGGGGCACTAGAGTTTCTCTGCCCCCATGGGGCAGCAGATTGGAAGTTTGTCTCAAGTGGGGTTTGCCTACAAATGCAAGTCTGGGGGGATAGAAAACTCACTGGACACCAAGGATTTTCCATTGGGACAAATGAATGGGATGGAGTGGCCAGTCCTGGATTTGTGCATACCCCTCCCCCATTAGAAATGGGGTCTTTGGTTGGCAGTCAGGTTATCCCCTTCCAAACAAAGACCCTCACTCTAGTCAGGGCAAAGGAGAAACACACCCGGTTAACCCCCGTTCACCCCTTGGTAGTTTGGCACGAGCAGAAAGGCTTAATTAACCCAGAGACAATGTGTAAAGTATTTGTACCAACACACACAGTAATACAGTAAAAACACTACAAAATGACTCAACACCAGGTTTGAATAATAGCCAATATTTATCTAAGCAAATCAAGGCCAAAACAACCAACAATCCAATATACATAAGCAAAGTTATGATTTTTTAAAGATTAAACTTCAATATAGAGCTTAGTAACACAAATGCTTCGAATTGGTGGTATCGGGGGGTCATGACTGAGACATACGGACCCCCAGGAACAGGTTTTTTTAAAATTCAGAACGCAAGTCCGTGCACGGAGTCAGGGATCACTGCATCACTGAATCCGATGCAGCGTGATTCCAGTGCTGCGGGGCAAAGGAGCAGAGGTGTCACGAAGAGGCGTGGGGTTTTGCTGGTGGAGGTGAGGCAGCGTTGGTGTGAAGCGCTGGATCCGCGCACTTCCAGCACAATCGATATCCCGCAGTCACATTGTGGTGCAGCGACTTCCACAGGGTTGCAGACTTCAGCGAGGCTGCAGCGGCGTTGGGCCTGCATGGTAGTCTCACTCCAGAGAGAACCACGGCTTCAGTTGCTTGTGGCATCACAGGTTTTGGCAGCGGCATCAGTCCAGAGTCGTCCAAAGTTGGTTTCCGTGGACCTTCTTAATTTTCCACCAGCTTCTCCTTTCAAGGGCCCAGGTTCTAGTTTAGGCACCACTTGGCAGGGCAGGAGTCTCAGCAGAGAGTCGAGGTGTTGGTAGAGGAAGTCTTTGATGGCCCTGAGACTTCAGAAAAGGGGGCAAGCTAAGTTCAAGCCATTGGAGATTCTTCTCAAGCAGGAATATATCACAAAGTCCAGTCTATGTCCCCTTCCTCAGGCAGAAGCAGCAACTGCAGGATAGCCCAACAAAGGACAGTCACAGACAGGGGCATCACTTCTCCTCAGCTCTTCAGCTCTTTTCCTTGGCAGAGGTTCCTCTTGGTTCAAGAAGCAATCTTGAAGAAATCTAAAGTCTGGGGTTTTGGGTCCAATACTTATACCCCTTTCTGTCTTTGAAGGTTCATAACTTCAAAGAAAAGTCTCTGTTGTTTACAGGATCCTGCCTTGCCCAGGCCAGACCCCAGGCATAAACCAGTGGGTTGGAGACTGCATTGTGTGAGGGCAGGCACAGCCCCTTCAGGTGTAAGTGACCACTCCTCCCTCCACTATTGCCCAGATGGTTCATCAGGATATGCAGGCTTCACCTCAGCTCCCTTTGTGTCACTGTCTAGAGGAGATTCACAAACAGCCCAACTGTCAGACTGACCCAGACCGGGAATCCACAAACAGGCAGAATCATAGAATGGTTTAAGCAAGAAAATTACTACTTTCTAAAAGTTGCATGTTCAAAGTAACAATCTAAAAAACAACTTTTCTAAAATATGTATCTTTAAATTGTGAGTTCAGAGTCCCCAAACTCCACATCTCTATCTGCTCTTTAAGAATATTTAAAGGCAGCCCCCATGTTAACCTATGAGAGAGATAGGCCTTGCAACAGTGAAAAACAAATTTGGCAGTATTTCACTGTTAGGACATGTAAAACACATAAGTATGTCTCACCTTTGACATACACTGCACCCTGCCCATGGGGATAATTAGGGCCTATCTTAGGGGTGCCTTACATGTATAAAAAGGGAAGGTTTGGGAATAACAAGTGGGTACACATGCCAGGTCGATTCGGCAGTCTAAAACTGCACCCACAGTCACTACAGTGGCAGGTCTGGGCCAAATTTGCATGGCTACTCATGTGGGTGGCACAATCAGTGCTGCAGGACCACTAGTAGCATTTGATTTACAGGCCCTAGGCACCTCTAGTGCACTTTACTAGGGACTTACTATTACATAAAATATGCCAATTATGGAAAAGAGAGTTGCACATACAAGTTCACATTGTGTGCACTTACACTTTAGCACTGGTCAGCAGTGGTAAAGTGCCCATAGTAACAAAAAACATCAAAAACAGACTCCTGCGCACAGCAACAACCTGGGAAGCTGAGGCAAAAAGTTAGGGGACACCCCACCAACAATGCCAGATCTAACATCCCCCAAAACAGGAACAAGGGCAAGGCCCGGGCAAGGGCAGATGGTGGGCTTTGCCAAAATCTGCCCCCCTCCACCCCTCAGCTGCAGAAAGCCCACTAGACACCAGGGATTTCAAAATGGGGCCATAAAATAAGAGATTGAGGCAGCGGCCCGCTCTGGTATCTGGTCACATCCCATCCAATAGAAAGGGCAATACATTCTTTCTGTCCCCCGCTGGGGCTTATATGAGGTTTGTCAACATTGGGAGTTTTCTGTCAATTGCCCTCAAGTTGTAGGAAGTGCCCAAGACATGAGGCATTTCACACTGGAATATAAACAGGGCTGGGATTGCCCCTCCTGGCATTGAGGCATTCCCTCATTTGAAAAGGGGGCAATACAGTCTGCCTCCACTGGCAGGATGAATGGGGGCAAACCTGGGGAGTGGGACAGAAAGCACTCTAGTCATCAGGAATTTATAAAAAAACAACAAAGGGGTGGGGCAGACCACTTTGACATAAGGCCATGGCATATCCACAAAAGGCAGCATTCTTTATCTCCCTTGAGGAATTTGGCATTCATATCTTCTGTGATGCAAATTTATGAAGGTTTGAGTGTGAACTACTTCAGACATCCAAAAAACGTGCTCAGCACTGGAGGGAGGGAGAAAGATATAGCAACCAAGTGGCTAAACTCAATAATCATTAAAACATGGCATTATCCCACCTCCCCCCCAGCCTGTGCTTTCACAAACTGATGTTCTCCCAGATAGGTCTCTAGGTGATGGGCATATTTTCATCTGCTGACATTCAAGCTTGTCTCTTTTTTAATTCTACGAATTTCCCGATTATCTAATCACAGAAACCTACAATAACAATAAAACTGTGGCTGAGTTTCTGTAACTTACATTATGTTATATGAAAATAGAATCATCATATAAATCAGTTGTTTTCCAAAGTCAGTGCCACAACATTTCCATTTGCAGTGCTAGTCAAATTAACCACCTCTTACAGTGTGTCCCCTCATTTCCAGTCTGCTTCTTTGAAGATGTTCTTGATTTTAATCATCCCTTATCACCTAGCAGGTTTGTGACAAAAGCGAGAGAACATCTCCTGAGAAACTCATTAGTCCTGAGAACAGCTCTGTAGATCAATTCACTGCAATTAGAGATTGATTTGTAGACATCATTATGCACCACGAGGTGGCTTTATGCAACAAACGGAGGTGGGTAAGCCTGTTGCTTCAGCAGTGTGCTCATTTTTTCCTTTATGCAAAAAATATCTTCTCTTTTCAAGTAGAGTCGTCACCTGACAACTACAGTACATGACTGGGGCTGCCCATTTGCAAATTTGATTTGTTGAGAAATTTGTTTACAAACTCAAAAAACTTAAATGTATGCTTAGAAAAACGGCATGTCAATGGAAAACGAAGAATATACATCAAGATAAATTAGCATAATGTACAGAAATGCGTATGTCAGACTACGGCATTAGGTAAAATGTGAATGAAGAGCAGGGGCCAAATCATGATGGGCTCCACTGGTTCACCAAAGAGTCAATTACTTTTATGAGCCTGCAGTGTGTGAAGTTAATTTATTTATCTATGTATTTCCAGGGTTTTTCTCTAAGTTAGCGCTTGAATTTCATACAAAGAGAGAAAAAGAGCAAGAGTCGACGCTTTTTGTTTCTGAACTGAGTCCGAAAGTGACATTTACTGTCTTTGCACTTCAGGAGCATATCATTGTAAAATCAGGTGACAGAAGGCCACTCTGTAATACGAAAAACATGGGATCCAAGTGTACACAGGCACATTACATACCATTTGAATAAAAGACACTCAGTGGTCCCCCCACCATGAATGCATTCACATCCTAGCTGACCAACTTTAAAAGTATCTTCTTGAAGAAAAATAAAATACATTCAATGAGGCCTGTTGCTCATGCCTGTACCTAGCCACGCATCGACATCCATCTTGGAATGATTTGAAAATGTCTTAAAAAGACTGCAGGTTGATAAAGCAGATGGTGCAAATCAGATAATGAGTAGGATGGACACTGTGGTAGTGGCAGGGTTCATTAAATAGAGTGTGTGGTAGTAAGGGGAGCTGGGAAAGATAATGAAAGAAAAACTATAGTCCCTTATATGCAGAGCCATGCAAGGTATGAGGTCAATAAAGGAAGTACACAACAGGGGCGTCTCCTCCATTAGGGTGGAGGAGCGTCATCCCCGCCCCATGGCCAGCAGCTGCAGCTGCAAAACCTTTAAAAGAAAATAATAATAAACTTTGTTTATTATCGTTTTCTTTTAAAGGGGCAGGGCCACGAGGTGACGAGCAGTGAGGGGGAGTGCTCAGCACTACCCCTCAGAGCGCATGTCTGTTTTGCTGGAATCTTGGGCCGGCCAAACACACATGCACAGTGTGCACTTTCCAGCCCAACAACATAGTTGGCGGGCTGGAGAAATCCTGCACAGGCTTCCAGTCTGCCTATGAGAACCCTGGCTGGGTGCTCCCAGCAAGTCCTAACGCTGCTCTAAACAGCGTCAGGATTGGCCGCAGGGTAGGCAGTGAGCCTGTGCCTGCAGCGACGGAGACAGAAGAGCGGAGCGGCGTGCGGGGTTAAAGTAAGTGTTTTTTTTTCTTTAATTATTTTAAATTGTATTTTCATTTCTCCAGGCACCGACCCAGCCCCTTATGCTTGCTGCAAGTCGCTCCTGGTTCACAAGTCATCCAATTAATACAAGGTGAGACTAATATGAACCTTGCGAGACAAAAACATAATAGCAAGGAGGAATTCCATTGATACAGGAGCATGGAAGTAACATAGACAAGGAAACTATCCAATAATGAGTTATGGGCTGGTCCCAGACCCATTCCGTTGATGTATTTTTACAAAAGTTCTTTGATAGCAAACAGTAAAAGTCCTGTAGGTAAGATTTAGAAAAAGGAGTTGAAGGTTCGAATACGCAATTTTTCTATGAGTTGGTTTGACTTACTCTTGTAGAGTGGCTGGATAGATTAACATGTACAAATGGTTATATTCATTGATGATATATGGCACCAACTGAATTATGTCTAGGGCTTTGAAACATTGCCCCTTGATCAGAGTCCTAACACAGTTTAACTACTCACTTCTCCTCGCTGAGATAATAGCTGTTAATTCCACTTAAAGAAGGCGAGGGTGCATAACAGGGACAATGGAAGATATCAGTGGTTAATGTCTGACTGCATGTGGGCAGTGTATTATTTATTATCTACCATCCCCTTAAACTCTCACAACGCAGCGGACAGACAAGCTCACTTTCCCTGTTTGCTTTATGTTCCTGTTTCACACTTATACTGAACACGGAATGCAGGCAAAAAGCGATCGTTTACACTAGCAGTCAAAGCATTTTAATTGGTTGAGCCACTCTCGGCAATCCACGCGAGTGCTAATGAGGTACTGTGACTCACCTTAATAGAAAAACAAGGCCTGTGTCTGTAAGTTCGTGAGCATAGTAACTCCAGGGCAACTGGAGCACATTAACGGCCTTATGTCTGGTGCTTATGGAGTGTAAAAACTAATGAAGTGTTCATCTTATGATGGCATTATTACAATATATTAATGTATGTTAACAGTAGAAGGTAAAAAAAGGAGCTATAAACACTGACTCGTTTTCGGCGGGAAGGGGCGCTATTCATGTTTTTAAATAAACCGAATATAAATAGTATGGGTTTGGTAAATTCTTCCAGGTTGAAACTACAGAAAATATTTATTTAGTTTAATTTAAACATGTTTTTTTTTTAAAAAGAGAGTATAACTGCCAGCGTTTTAAAAAACGTAAGGACAGCAGCAATAACCAAGAATTAAATGCTAAAGCAGCGGTGAAACACAATTTCAATTACATCACATAAAGAGTAGGCATTCAAATCTCTGTGAGATTTCACGCTACACAATTAATTATATCACCATTATATTTTCTGACGCTCTAGCTTTCTATTAGCTCCCAAAACCGCTGCTGTAAGGGGTTTGTTAATGGAGAATTACGAGAAACTATGCATCATCCACAAGCACGTTCTTGTGTTCATTGTTACAGTTTCTCCAACCGCTCACCACTTCTGCTACTATACTCCTTTCTCGTATACCCTAAATTGTTTTGTCCCTGTGTCCGCGTGAGCCATTTTTTTATTTACCAATAGAACGAAAATAAGGCCTGTGACACGAGTTTGGACTTCTGCATTATATTCATTAGGTGGGTATAAATCTGCGCAATTGCCAAATTTCAAGTTACGTAAATGTACAAAAAGTTCACTATTTCACATAATGGGTATTTCTGTGTGTGTTTTTGGCAGCTATAGACCGGTTCCAGCAGAAACTCTCTCGTGGACAGACATTTTCTGTTCGAACCCCTGTTTTGCTGTCTCTCCAGTAATTTCTCTATTTGCTCTTCTAAATAAGTCACTCAACACAAAGAGGTTTCATGGATGAGAAAAATGACAACAATCCCTGATGTCATCAAGTTCTTTTGTGACATTAGGGGCCTCATTTACAAGGCCCTTGCACCACCGTTGCTCATTTTGTTTTTTGATACGGCTGTGGCGCTAGCAGTGCTTTATACTGCTCCAGATTTACAAACTTTTTGTAAACCTATGCGTCACATTATACCTGTGCCAGGTATAATGTGTGCAGGGTAGGCATTGCCACTAGTAAAGCTATGCAGGACTGACGCAGTGACATTTACAACATTTCACTGCGTCATCCTGCAACTCCACTGTGTCAGAATTTTACCGCCTTCTCAGAGCAGGCATAAAATTTATGCAGGGGTTTTCTCTATGGGGGCCATTTTGCATTGCTGGAGTAGCGTCATTTTTTTATGCTAGACCAGCAAAGCGTGAGTTTAGCACCAAGAGATGCGTCAGAATTTCTGACGCATCTGTGGAAACGTGCATCATGGAGCTCTGATTTGTAACTACTGCACATCCATGGCGTTGTTAGGGGATCATAGTGCAGAGCAAAAACTATGATGCATCGGGCCAATGTGTTAGATTCTTGCAGATGAGGCCCTAATTGTTCTTAAATAACCCAGAGGAACACAGGCGTCAGGTTTAATTCAAACTTCAGTTAAAGTGTTTGAGTGGAAATATTTCTAATTATAAGGGTATCAGCAATTCAATGTATATTTTTTCTGATGTTGCTAGTAATTCTGAAATTAACAGGCATAATGGTAATCAGTTCCAGCAAGTGATGTGCTTTATGCTGCAGTCATCACCACTATATTACAGTTGGGTTCCTTTTCTGTCCCCCGCTTTCTGAAATCCAGAATTCAGCTAATAGTGCAAGTTCTTATGACTCAGAGCAATAATGGACACTAAACAAGCCCTCTCCTATTGAGTATAAATCGGATTCATTTTGCCACCAAAATAAACATGATACCATGCAGCATACAGAAAATCAGTCAAGAGTAACAATAAAGAAAAACAGACCTTGCAAAAGCACCCCTCATTTCACGCACCTCAAATACATTATTACACCCCAAACCACATGTTCATGATCTTCTATAGGAAATTCTTTGGAGAGTTTAATTGGTTTCTGGATATTTTCTTTTTATCCATCCTTTAAACCACATTTACCTTTCAGGTATAAATTTAGTGATGAGTGTAAATAAAAGAGACATTGATGGGTGTTGATGCTAAAAGTCAAACCTGAAAGAAAATAAACCCCACTGTCTGTCTACATTTCCCTGGGGTGTATGTTCTACAAGGGATGGTGGCACGAAAATGTATTGCCTCTACTTTAATTCTTATATGAACCTTTGCATGTACAACTGGGCTTACTTATTTTGCCCTGGCCAACCCTAAATTCAAAAGCACCCATCCATCACATTATCTATTTCAAGTAAATATAATCTGCTGAGCATCACATTGGTTTGTGACAATGCTGTTTACAGTTTGGTGCAGTATGGAAATCAAAAAGAACATTTTCCCCTAGCCCTAGGATTCATCTGGCATGGCAAGGGGAGCATTTGCCAATTGTCACTTCCCATTACCAACAAGGTTTTCCTGGCAGTGACAGACAGAAAACAATTAACTCTAAATCCACCCATATAAATTAGGTGAGCAAAATTAGAGGTCTGCTTTCGATGGCCCTTACTGCACAAGGCAGTCAAAAGAGTTTAATCATGACAGAGATGGAGTAGTCACCACTGTGATTAAACCTAAGGTCCACCTTTATATACATTTAGTGGATGGACCATTATCTTGGGGTAATAGATGCTCAGTTGCCACTGCCATGGAGTATCTATTCAGCTAAGATATAGATCATCCCCTTAGGACTGCCACAAACCCAATGAGGTAATATCTAAGTTAAGTAACTTTCATGAAGGTATAAAAGAAGATTGATCTATTCTACCTCTATTTGACTAGCATTAGAGCTTTTATCTACTGCCATCATGGCTAGAAACACCATCTCAGGTGTTGGAATATGATACCTGGGGCCTGAATCATAAAGATTTTGCTGTGACCAAATCTTCTAACATTCCTTAGTAGTAAGCCAAGAGTATTCCTAGCTTACACTAGGATTTCAGCGGTAAGCCATGGGTGCTCTATGGATAAATCAGATCTGTGCATGCAAAAATCTTCTTTAATCAGGTAAAAAAATACCAGCATTTATGTCTTGCATATGACAAGTCACCCACACTAGATTCAGTATTGAAATTTTAACAAGAGTGCTCAAATTAGTGAATATGTTTTGTGCAATCAATGATTACGAAATAAACTGAAAACAGAACAGCTTGAAAAGATGTATACAAAGAATTTCCTTAACTGACAACTATGATGGATGAGTAAACAGTTGGGATACTTGGAAATACACATGCCATAGAAGACAGAATCTACACTACAAACTAAAATTGGAGATGTCATGACATCTCTCAAAACCAGATTAAAGGGTCACAAACTTAATCTACTCCTATAGGGAAACATGAACAAAACTGTAATCCAATTTGTCCTGAGAATTCTTTAAGTGTTCAAAATGTATGTGTAACTAGTACACACTCTGTATAAGGTGTGTGGGGCAGTCACAAACGGTCTGTACTTCAAACTTGAAAGCATAGGAAACACATTTATCAGAAATATTTATCCTCATTTTCAAACATGCCTTTTTATGAATGTATTCAAGTCGACTATCTCAACAAAGATATACTGGATTTTGTGCAAATTATATTTATGAATTTAATGAAAAATTAAGTATCAACAATACCAAAATGCATGATATTCATTAAGTCATATCCTGTGTTTTTGTGTCGAAGAAATCACTGCATTTGACATTTTGGAATTAGTATAAAAATAATACAGACACGTGTTTTCCAAAAAGCATGTGATTATTTCCTTTGAACAACTGAAATCTGGGAATGACCCCCTCTAAAAAAAACCTTTAGAACTATCTCAATCTATAGTTGTCTCTTAAGGAAATGGGTGGTCATTTATATCATCCAAACAGAATCAAAACCTGTTAATTTTAAACTTTCAAAGTGAACTCAAGCAAGGATCCCAAAGAAGTATCAACTTCAAAGATATAAAGTTTTGTTAAACAATAATTTATAACACTTGGCTAAAAATAAACATAATGAAATTAATTTGTGAATAACTAATCTTAAGTGTAACAACTTTCATGATGGCTAGACTGGATACTCAGAATGTACCTAAAATTCTAGCCCAAGCTTGCAGACAATTTTTTGTCAACTGAAAAATATACAGAAACTTCAATGGACACTGTGCAGAAATGAAAAGCTTATTGGAAGATGGCTAATGGAGATCTTATCAAGGACATTTAGATTATCTTCACAGATCTTTTCTGCCCCATAGGTAAGAGATTGGTGGGTAGAAGAAACCACCAGGATAAGCATGATTCTATTGAGTGCTTTAGTTTTCTCTGCAAAAAAAAATGTCCTTATGCTGTCATTGTTAAATTTCTTCCACTAGGGAAGAATAAATCTCTGTGGGTACAAGAAGATCTAATATTGGCAATAATTATTATATAGAGATTGAGTCCCTCCAACAAACTGCAAATTGATACATAGCTATTCCAGACAGCTAAAATAACACACTCATTGCTTAAACTCAGGTTTCAAGAAGATTTACTTAGCGCAACCTGTCATGAAAGTTTGTAACTTAACCACTATGGAAATTGTATTTTCCTGGAGAAGATGTTATTTCCCAGCTAGTTATTCTGCTGTACTTTAATTACCATCCAGGTTCTATTATTACTCTAGTTCAAGTGAATTACTTAGTGACATTTAAATAAAAGATATACTCATTACCTTACTTTTATTTCTGTACCTTCTCAGTACATATTTTTCATTTTGGTGTCATAGCTTAAACATTGGTAGTGTATGTTAATCACCCAAAGTTCCAATTCGATTGTGATAAAATAACTAATGAAAGATTTTAAGGTAAAAACTGCTATTGCGGTGTTGGGAGGCAAACGTAAATTGATACTTTGACATTGATAGATAGGAATGTGTCTAGTGTTGGGATAGCAACTTTTTCTCTGTTGTATTGAAGCACTTTGATAACACTGGCATAAGGAAGGGCACATATCCAAGACAGAAGAAGTCTAACTAAAAGTGGTATGTGTTTGACTCTATTTATTTTGAAAAATAGAAGAATAAGCACACACTGCCCTACATCGAAATGGCATTCAGAATGACTGCCTTTTCAAAAATTTCTATCAAGTATTGGAATTAAGAATATTTTAAAATTCATGCTTTTCAGTTTCTTTTTTTGAGGGTCTAATCAATGGCAGTGGATTCTGACGCACATCAACTCTACCTGGCGGTAGAAGAAACCACCTGGATAAGCATGATTCTATTGAGTGCTGCAGTTTTCTCTGTAAAAAAATGTCCTTATGCTGTCATTGTTAAATTTCTTCCACTAGGGAAGAATAAATCACTGTGGGTACAACAAAGTATTTAGACATCTGCCATGATTGAGTCTCACAAATTGAGTTTTACTCACTGCAAACTCCTGAGAAAATAGTACAAACTGGTAACTGCCAGTGCCCACCTTTTACAATTAGGCCTATTTCTCCACAGTATGTGTAAGAGACAATTTCCAAGTAGGAATACAGTCTAACTCGGACAGGTATCTGTGCACTGGTAGTATGTTGCAGACATGACCTAGGATAAACTGGTTAAGGCCTGTGTAAATCCTACAATTCAATTGAGCATCCATAAAGAAAATCCCCTTTATTGTTGATTACAGTGAATCTGTAGTGCTTCACTGCTAATCTGGGGTGCCTTACTGTATTCATACTGTTGATGTGAAATCTAATTGTTTTAGATTGTCTCAACAAAGAAAGACATTTAACACAACTTCTCCTATGATTAAAACATTCAAGAACACCAAAGCCTCCCCATGACAATAAGTTCTTTCGGATGGGATTGGCCTTCTCTTGGAAGCAGAAGGGTGCAAACTGTACAAAGGCTGATTAAGTGACACATCACTGACAGTCCCCCGTATGCCCTTCCAACAGGTGCAATAGAGAAACAGGCAGACCTTACTAGCAGTGACACCATAACTGAGGGAAGTAATCAGTTTTGTAATGTCAGTAAGTGACAAGGCTAAGCCCGTAGGAGTGTTTTTCCAAGCCACAACTTAATTTGGTTGTCATGGAAAAAACGAGTATGCAGTATAGTGGTTGGACCAACCTGTGATGTGCTCTTAGAAGATCTCTTCTCTCTGAGGTGTATAGGGGTGATGTGCCATCTCTCAAATGGGCAGAGATGTGTACTCTCTAGACCTTTATGCATTTACTTTTAAAGTACTGTACAGGGGAGAGACTGATAGAAGATGGTTCCACAAAGAGAAAGGAATGACCCAGTTTGGGGATGATGTCCTCTTTGAAGTGGAATGACACTCTGAGCTAGAACATTCTGGGACTCTGTTGGACCCTGTGTTCAGGACCTGAGTAACTGGGCTCCTCACGTCCTCTGGAGAATAGTAGAGAATATATTTACTGGTGGACCCTGAAAGAGAGTGATGTCTTGGAATTCGGGAGACCAGTTCCACTCGAGATGCCATGAAAGCGGGTACGCCAGACTCCTGTAAGACACACCGATGGATGTGGGACCTGAAGAGTGGAGGCAAGTGGTGTTGTCTGCCTTGAGGGTTATAGTGTGCTGCTAATGGAAGATTATAGGCCAGGGACTTTGAGCCACTGAAATGGCAGGAGAACAGGTTTCTCAGTTCTTCCTCATTAGAGGGAGAGCATTCAAGTACTTGCATCCAGGATCTACGGAAAAGCCTATAAAATTCAATCAAAGAAACTTTGAAAAATGTAGAGGCTCTAAAGAGACTGTCTTGGTGGTGACAGTGCACCACTAGGAGCAAAAAATAACAAATCTTATCCAGACAGGCCAAACGGGACCAATGACATCCACATCTGTGGTGGCCACTCATGGATGTTTCCATAGAGCCAATCTTTACCTTATTCAGTTGTTCATTGGTATTGTCTCTGGAAATGGCCAATGCCCTATGGAACCAAGCCATAATGACCACATGATACTTCCCACTTATTTCTGCCAGACTCCACCCCAGTAGGGCTACTGTCTCAGGGACAGATTAAGCAGTGCATAACATGCTCAGCTCTGAATCTATGACCTCCAGGTGGGGGCTGCACTACATCAACACAAGGCTCACAGAAGCCCAGGGCCTGTCTGAATTGTCAGCGTGGGTGGGCTCTATTGGGCATCTGTACCCCCTCCCCACTTTCTTCTAAACTAAAAAGAGTGGTGTAGGGGAAAGAGATGCCAATTGTGAGGAGGAAAAAGAGCAATTACCCTAGAAGCACCTGGCAAGAGTGTGCCAGTTGTACAGGGTGTCATCCTGGATATGAAGGCTTGGGCACATGTTCAACTCTTGAAATAAGAGCCCGGCTGCCCCAGGGGGAATTGGTTGCCTTGTGGGAAACTCAGGAGTTGTGGGCCCTCGAAACCCCACAGAAGCCACTCATGCCATTTTTGAAATGCCACATTCATTAGGTCTCTCAAGATATGGGAAGTGTGACCTGGGATGAGGTTTTCTAGCTTTTTAGGCATTCCTGAAGCAGGGACTATTTTCTAGGGTCTTTAAGGTGCAACTCCATTATAACGTTATTGCTAATAATAACGTACATCACTACCATTCTGGTTTGAGTTCATGCTGCAGGATGGAGACCAGTACCTTTTGTATCATTTACAACACCTTTTGTGACTGCAGATGATGCCCTTGCCTCCTTATACTACTGGACCTCTCAGCTACATTCAACATCATTCCATCCTAATCTCAAATGGGATTCAATACTGTCCTCTGTCATCTTCAAACTCAACATGCACCCATTTGAGGTTCTATTCACAGATAATATCATACAAGTTTACCAATTATGCCAATAATACATAATTCTCCTTGAAAGTTTTCTTCACTTCAGACATCCGACACCTCAAACACTGCTTGCACCTCATCCTTAACTGCCTCAGGCCGTATCTGAGGCTCAATACCACCAAGACAGAATTCCTGTTACTTGTCAAGAACAACAAGGAAGTCATAATAGAAACCTAGCTCAAACATGAATCTTAACAGATTTGAAGCCCAGCTTTTATTGAATGCCAAGTCACTTGGATTCACCATGGTGCTCCATCTTCAGCCATTATAAACTCACTGCTATTACAACAAAGAGACATTGGTATCAGGTAAGGAAAGGACCATCTTCACATGCAGTCAGAAAGGTGTTGTAAATATAAGAGAAACTATTTATTGCACAAATGACTTCAGAACTGTTGTTTAAGCCCCTGTCCTCTTCCATGTGAATGGTAGAAATGCCCTTTTTCATGGCCTGCCTCACTCCACATTGCCCCCTTAAGGAATCTTGCACCCTGCAACACTTCTCATCTAGGTCCTGAAGAATTATAATCTCATCATCCTAACTCTGATGAACCTACATTGGTTCTCCTTGCTGGTACCCACCACCTGTAAACCCAGCTCCATCATTTGCAAAGTACTCCCATTTATCTTTCAGACAATCTCATCATCTCTGATGGCTCTTGGCACATATGAGCCCAGACACTTTCAGACTGGAGACTAAGAGGTGTAAAAAGTTAAAAACAAGGCAGTAGGTCTTTTCCATCTATGAAGTCAGGATCTAGAACAAGATTCACATATCCATCCCGACTGCCCAAACGCTGCTCAAATGTATTAAAGAGTTGAATACACACCTTGTTAAATAACACTACATCACAGTACAGTAACAGCATGCTTTTGTCCCAGAATACAGCTGCCTCTCCCATTACTCATTGACCATGTACTTTCCAGGCACTGACTTGAAAAACATTCTTCTGACTTCTGGCCAGGCTTGCTCTATACAGATATCGCACACATACATACATAGATACATATATAAATATTCTATGACAGATGTCTTATTTTTCTGTTGTCTGGCCTGCAATTTGAAATACTTCCATATAGTTTGGGAGAAATACACTTTGTTGAGCCTAAATAGCACTAAAATATCAATCAGCTCTTACCAGAATTGGGAGATTGCAAAACAAAGGGAATAAACTAAGAAGATTGCTGGGCTCAATCCACTTTATCACAAAGGTATGAATAGCTTTATATCATCTCTCATGTTCATCTTTTGGTTCTTTCAAGATTCACATGTACAAATTCACCGTAAATGTTCATGCAAAGATGTTATGGAGAACACCTTGCTTGGTTGCAAAAAGATTTGCATGAGGTTGGAGAAGAGGTATATTTTGATAAGTCATCCTTTGGCTACTTTTACCTTTCCTGGCGAAGGATTCCAGTAGACTTTTTCTCCCTCAAGGCATCTTTAGAAAAACTGACATTATATCATACTGTAGCAGGAAAAGTGAAAGCAGGGATTCTTTCAGGATGACGAAAACTGATAAATTGGTTTAATGGACCCCACCAATATGCTTAAGCCCTTAAATAATTCAGACCCTACCCACTGCACCTGAGAATACACATGGAAATATCTCTTAGGGGGTCATTAAAACATTGGCGGTAAAAGCCGCTTACCGCCGTGCAGAAGACCGCCAATACACCGCGGCGGCGGCGGGAGACCGCCACAGCTATTTTGACACACATCCCGGATTCTGCCGAAATTCAGACACCCACACAAGTCCGCCACTCCAAAGGTCAGCGATGAATATGCGGAAACAAATCCTCCACGCCAACAGAAACACGACCATGCTATTACGACACACAAATCCACGCGGCGGTCTTTCAACCGCGGTATTCCATTGGCGGTACACAACGCTGCGCTCAAAATACACACACAGCTCCAAAACACCGCCACATAGCACAATTACAAATACACACACCTGATACACATACACACACCACTCCCACACACCCAACACAATATAAAACACACACCCACATCACCCACAAACCCCAACGACCACAAATTAGAGACGAAGGCCAGAGAGAGACAGCACAGAATAGATAACACCATCACAAAGAGGCACACTACACCATCACCCACACAACATCCACGCACAAAAACACCACATACCACTACACTCACCACACTCATCAACACATACACCACCCCACACATCACACACACCACCCCATGTCACGTCAAAGACACCCCCGCTTCTCCGAGGAGGAGCTCAGGGTCATGGTCGAGGAAATCATCAGGGTAGAGCCACAGCTATTTGGCTCACAGGTACAGTACACATCCATAGCCAGGAAGATGGAGCTATGGCAAAGAATAGTCGACAGGGTCAACGCTGTGGGACAGCACCCAAGAAATAGGGAGGACATCAGGAAGAGGTGGAATGACCTACAGGGGAAGGTGCGTTCCACGGTATCCAGGCACCACATCGTGGTACAGTGGACTGGCGGCGGACACGACCTCCTCCCCACAATTAACAACATGGGAGGAGCAAGTCTTGTCCATCCTGCATCCTGAGGGCCTCGCAGGAGTCATTGGAGGAACGGACACTGGTAAGTCAAATCTTCACTATCATATCCCCCACCCTACCTGCATGCTATCAGACACCCCTACCCTCACACCCTCCCCTATCACCCTAACTCCT
The DNA here is from genome assembly GCF_031143425.1 of Pleurodeles waltl. Classification (NCBI taxonomy): domain Eukaryota; kingdom Metazoa; phylum Chordata; class Amphibia; order Caudata; family Salamandridae; genus Pleurodeles; species Pleurodeles waltl. Next base: position 85,670,225 of record NC_090439.1, read on the forward strand.
CACTAATCTACCCATAACACCAACCACCCATCCCAACCCCAAGACCTGCATGACACAACTAAGCATGGACACCCATCACTAAAGCATGCCCATTGCACAGACCCACAACACCCCCCAAACATCACCAAACAAGCCCCCACATAGGAATGCCTGCACTGGGGTTCACGCACACCCAACCATTGCACACTATGAAACACACACATGCAATAATCATGTACTTATACCCCCGCAGGAACCCGAAGGAACGTCACCACACCAGAGGGTCCAGACAACACCACTCCACCCCCAGAAGAGGCCCACAGTGACGACAGCAGCTCTGCCCTACTGGATCTTGATGACCAGCCCGGACCATCGTCGGCCTCAGGACAGTCGGTTCCCCTTGCCCAGCCACAGCCCAACACCGAGCTTACACCCTCTGGTAACCCCAGCACAGCACCCAACCAGCGGGCCCATACCTCCCTACCCAGGACAGGTCAATCAGCGGTGTGTCCACCACTACAGGGCACCCAGGGTAACCCACCACCCCAACAACAACAGGGACCTGGGGGCAGTGGTAGTGGGCACACGGTCCAGGGAACGGAGGCACAGGAACACCGGGGAACTGGGAGGGCTGCTGTGTGACAGAGGGAGGACAGGCCAAGGGAACCTACTCTCAACGAGGCCCTATCCTCCATCATGGGAACATACCACCACTCCCAGGAGACAATGGCAACGGTCCTGGACAAGTTGCAGGAGACACTGCGTCTGCAGGAGGAGCAGTATTTGGGGTTCAGGGAGGAGCTCAGGACCATCGGCTCCGCCCTGGGCACCATCGTAGGGGTCCTGGCGGACATTCAAAAGACCTTGAGGGACACTGTGGCACTCCAAGGGGCCCCAGACACTAGCCAGGATGATGAAATGCCCACCACCTCCGCCGGCGCTAGTGGACAGGATGCCCCGCCACAGGACCAACACACCAGCACCCCACCCCCTGCAGATGGACAACCACCACGAAAGCGGGCCCTGAGATCCAGGAACAGGACAGAGCAAGATGGCACGACCCCCGCCAGGAAATAAGACCACCCTGATTGTCCCCCCACTGTCCCACTTTGTTACCCTGTCCAGCTTGGAACTGCCCCAGCTCAACTTCCAATGGCCAGATGTGCAATGTACCTGTGAGACTAATAGACTGGACTCTGCCATGGACATTCTTCCACCTTGACCTCTCCCCATTTCACAAACCTCCCACATTTTTATGCACTTCAATAAACACCCTTGAAACCTCAATAATATTGGAGACAGTCAATGATTGTGAACTTTGTATTGTCAATTACAGTGTTAAAAAAGGTTACCCATTGGAAGGTCAACATACCAACGTCACACATCACAAGCCTTTCAAGGGTGCAAGCTGTTGACACGTAGGTTACCACATTACTGAAACTGAAATGGAAGGGGACAACTCAGTTACCAAATAGGGAGTGAAATGTAGGTACAGGATAGAGGTAGACGTGTGAAATGTAATATGATGTGAAACATGAAATTGTACTCACCTGTGTCTCATTGAAAATATTGCTGTATGACTGACTCCCTGTTGTCGTTTTCATCTTCATCAGCTTCATCCTCATCACTGTCCACAGGCTCCACAGGCTCAACTGCTGGAACAACACTGTCATTTGGATCATCCTCCTGCAGAAAAGGCACCTGGCGTCGCAATGCCAAGTTATGAAGCATGGAGCAGGCGATGATGATGTCGCACACCTTCTTCGGTGAGTAGAATAGGGACCCACCTGTCATATGGAGGCACCTGAACCTGGCCTTCAGGAGGCTGAAGGCCCGCTCGATCACCCTCCTAGTCCGCCCATGGGCCTCATTGTACCGTTCCTCTGCCCTGGTCCTGGGATTCCTCACTGGGGTCAGTAGCCAGGACAGGTTGGGGTAACCAGAGTCCCCCAATAGCCATACACGGTGCCTCTGGAGTTCACCCATCATATCAGGGATGCTGCTATTCCGCAGGATGTAGGCGTCATGCACTGAGCCAGGGAACATTGCATTTACCTGCGAGATGTACTGGTCTGCCAAACAGACCATCTGGACATTCATCGAATGATAACTCTTCCTGTTCCTGTACACCTGTTCATTCCTGCGGGGGGGACCAGAGCTACATGGGTCCCATCAATGGCACCTATGACGTTGGGGATATGTCCAAGGGCATAGAAACCACCTTTCACTGTAGGCAAATCCACCACCTCAGGGAAAATGATGTATCTCCTTACGTGTTTCAGCAGGGCAGACAACACTCTGGACAAGACGTTGGAAAACACAGGCTGGGACATCCCTGATGCCATGGCCACAGTTGTCTGAAAAGACCCACTTGCAAGGAAATGGAGCACTGACAGCACCTGCACGTCAGGGGGGATTCCAGTCGGATGGCGGATTGGTGACATCGGGTCTGGCTCCAACTGGGTACATAGTTCCTGGATTGTGGCACGGTCAAACCGGTAGGTCACGATGACATGTCGCTCTTCCATTGTCAACAGGTCCACCAGCGGTCGGTACACCGGCGGATTCCGCCATCTTCCAATATGTCCCAACTGACGGTGCCTAAGAAGGACAACAGCGAAGAAACTGTCAGCATTCCTCCAGGTATGTCCCCACAGTCACACACAAGACTACACCAGACAATTAACCCATCCGGAAAAGGTTTTGAGTGTAGGCCTCGGTATGTGTGACGCAGTAGTAATTGAAGCCATGTGGGCCCCTGAAATGGCGGCTGCCTGACCTCTAAACTGGGACATTGGAATTGTGGGGTAACTGCGCTGGCGTTGGACACCATCGCGGTAGGCGGTCGTAGAGCGTGGCGCAATACTGCATTGGTTAACATTGGACCCTATGGGTCCCAGGAGCCAATGAACAGGTGCGCTGGCGGTGATGATGCGCACCGCCGCGGACGTCACCGCCGCGGACGTCACCACCATTTTCTATCTGTTCGATCACTAGATACCTGACCTTCGACAGGAGAGGACCTACACTGCTAGTGCTGCTGTGACCTCGGTCTGGAAGCGACGATGGCTGCTGCGTCTGGGGAAAGGGCCCCTGCCTTCACTGCACAGGAGTTGGAGAAACTTGTGGATGGGGTCCTCCCCCAGTATACGCTACTCTACGGTCCTCCAGACCAACAGGTTAGTACACAGGGAGCACGTTGTATGGGCTAGGCCTGAGTGAAGAGGGCTGGGTGGATGAGGGAAGGGGGCAGAGTACATAGAACAGTCATGCATGGGGATGAATGGGCCACAGGGATAGAGTTGGGAGGGGGCCAATTACAACGACGGTGCTGTAGGTAATGACTGTTCCTCTTTCCTTATGCATGTCATGTAGGTCAGCGCCCACCAGAAGAGGGACATTTGGCGTGCCATCGCCAAGGAAGTCCGGACCCTGGGGGCCCACAAGAGACGGGGCACCCACTTCCGGAAGAGATGTGAGGACATTCGCCGCTGCAGCAAGAAGACGGCGGCGGCTCAGCAGGGGATGGCCTCCCAACGTGGGAGGGGTGCACGTCGCACCATGACCCCCATGATGTTCCGGATCCTGGCGGTGGCCTACCCGGAGTTGGATGGGCGCTTAAGGACATCACAGCTGACACAAGGGGGTGAGTACAACCTCATCCTATGGACTTTGCATGCAGTGGAGCTGTCTGGGTGGGAGTGGTGGGCTGTGGGTGTCCCTAGGCCAGGGCGAGTTAGGTAGGCAAGGCCCCTCCGTTATGTAGGCCATGTGGCACTCTACCCCAGCTCCAAAAAAAAGGCAAATTGATGTATAGTTGCCCCTTTGCCATCCATGTGGGCAGATTTCTACCATTGCCATGTAGGCCATATCCCAGAAATTGCATGTGCAGAGGGCAGGAGCACGGCGTAATGCAGGGGGCTGCTGCGTTTTTCTTGTCCGCCAACGGTAGCGGTATGCCATGCACTAAAACTCTCTTTCTTCTGTCTCCACCCTTTTTCTGCTCTCCCTGTCCTTCTGTACATCAGCATCAACAGGCGGAGGTACAGTGGCACCGGAGCATGAGGGAGCTGCATCCCACATGGCCATGGAGGGCCACACCACAGACTCTGAATTCACCAGTGGGACGGAGGGCGAGGGGAGCTTTACGTCGGCCACAGGATCACCAAACAGCGACACAGACTCGTCCGCCGATGGGAGATCCCCTGTGGTGGCGGCACCATCTGTGCACCCCACTTCTACAGGTACAGCCGCCACCTCCCCTACCAGCACCGCCCTCCCAGCAGTCCCTCAGCGTTCGCCCCGTGCCCGCTCACCCAGGAGGGTGGGCATCACCTTCGCCCCAGGCACCTCAGGCCCTGCCCCAGTCACTCCAGCTGCCCTCAGTGAGGAGGCCATTGACCTCCTCAGGTCACTCACTGTTGGGCAGTCTACCATTGTGAATGCCATCCAGGGTGTAGAAGGAGAGTTGAAACACGGTAATGCATTCCTGGAAGGCATTCATTCTGGTCAGGCTGTCCTTCAGCGAACCCTGCAATCTCTGGCCTCAGCACTGATGGCAGCCATTGTCCCTGTGTCCAGCCTCCCCACTCCAACTTCCTCCACCCAGACCCAATCCCTTGTACCCCAACCCATCCCAAGCACACCTACAGACCAGCATGCACACAAGTCAACACACACAAGTAGCTCAAGCAAACATAGGCACCGCACACACCACAGGCACTCACACAAGCATCAGACCCATACAGACACAGCAACATCCACTGTCTCCACTGTGTCCCCCTCCTCCTCTTCTCCCTCCTCCCTCCCAGTGTCGTCTACACACACCTGCATGCATCACATCTACAGGCACTAGGACTCGCACCAGGACACCCAGCACCACAAGCCGCTCATCTGCACTCACCACCTCCACTGCCATTTACACGACCCCTGTGTCCTCTCCCAGTGTGTCTGTGACACCCCCTCCCAAAGTACACAAACGCCGGCAATCACTCACCCAACATCCATCCACCTCTCAACAGCCTCCAGTACCTGCACCTGCACCCAAAACAGCTAAAGTGACACCTCCTACAACCACCTCCTCTTCCTCCACTCCCAGAGCCCCTCCAGCTACCCATCCCAGTGTAAGTCAGAAACTGTCCCTATGTCAAATTGACCTTTTTGCCCCCACCCCCCCTCCAATTCATCAGTCCCGTCGTAGCGCCTCAGCCAAAAAGCCTCCAGTACCAGTGGTGCGTGTACATGGTTTTTGGAGTGCCCCGTCCACCAGGGCAGGCAGTAGGACCCGGAGCCAAGGCACTGTCAGCCCACTCCCTGTAAAGGCTCCGAAATTGGAGAGTGGACGACGGGACAGTGTCAAGACTCCTGGTGGGACAAACAGTGACATGGGATCCAAGGCGATTGGTGAGTCATCTGTAACTCAAAAGAAGGTGGGGAAGGTCCAGAGGATGTCTCCCCAACCTGTTGTGAGTGTCACGGCGGAGAAGTGCGCCATCATTTCCGGCGGTCCAGACACAACCGCCAGCACCGTCGTTACTGGTCAGGAGACCACCGCCAGAGTCACAGCCCAGGAGGGCTCAAGTATCGTAACTGGTCCAGAGACCACCGCCAGAGTCATAGGCCAGGAGGGCTCAAGTATCGTAACTGGTCCAGAGACCACAGCCAGAGTCATAGGCCAGGAGGGCTCAAGTATCGTCACTGGTCAGGAGACCACCGCCGGAGTCACAGCCCAGGAGTGCTCAAGTATCGTTACTGGTCAGGAGACCACCGCCAGAGTCATAGCCCAGGAGGGCTCAAGTATCGTAACTGGTCCAGAGACCACCGCTAGAGTCATAGCCCAGGAGGGCTCAAGTATCGTAACTGGTCCAGAGACCACCGCCAGAGTCATAGCCCAGGAGGGCCCAAGTATCGTTACTGGTCTGGAGACCACCGCCACCTCGGAAGTCACAGCCCAGGAGGGCATAAGTATCATCACTGGTCCAGAGACCACCGCCAGAGTCATAGCCCAGGAGGGCCCAAGTACCGTAACTGGTCCAGAGACCACAGCCACCGCCGGAGTCACAGCCCAGGAGGGCTCAAGTATCGTAACTGGTCCAGAGACCACCGCCAGAGTCATAGCCCAGGAGGGCTCAAGTATCGTCACTGGTCAGGAGACCACCGCCACCGCCGGAGTCACAGCCCATGAGGGTCCAGAATCCCACAGCCCCGCTGGGCAATGATGGAACGTCAAGCCACACACCAACGTCCAGTGTGGAGTTCGTCATGCCACACACCAATGTCCAGTACGGAGTTCGTCATGCCACACACCAATGTCCAGTGTGGAGTTCGTCATGCCACACACCAATGTCCAGTGTGGAGTTCGTCATGCCACACACCAATGTCCAGTGTGGAGATCGTCATGCCACACACCAATGTCCAGTGTGGAGATCGTAATGCCACACACCAATATCCGTACCAGAACCGCTATTGCAAAGCACCGCTGAACAGGGCAAAGACCGCCATGGCTAAGCACCGCTGAACAAGGCCAAGACTGCCATGGCAAAGCACCTCTGAACAGGGCAAAGACTGCCATGGCTAAGCACCGCTGAAAAAGGCCAAGACTGCCATGGTGAAGACCGCTGAACAGGGCAAAGACCGCCATGGCTAAGCACCGCTGAACAAGGCCAAGACTGCCATGGTGAAGACCGCTGAACAGGGCAAAGACCGCCATGGTGAAGACCGCTGAACAGGGCAAAGACCTCCATGGCTAAGCACCGCTGAGAGACTGTGGCTTTGCACTCCCCAGGATGGCACAGTGGGCAACCCACCCACTGAAGTGACTTGAGAGACTGTGGCTTTGCACTCCACAGGATGTAAGAGTGGGCAAGCCACCCACTGTAGAGACTTGAGAGACTGTGGCTTTGCACTCCCCAGGATGGCACAGTGGGCAACCCACCCACTGAAGTGACTTGTGAGACTGTGGCTTTGCACTCCCCAGGATGTAACAGTGGGCAAGCCACCCACTGTAGAGACTTGAGAGACTGTGGCTTTGCACTCCCCAGGATGGCACAGTGGGCAACCCACCCACTGAAGTGACTTGAGAGACTGTGGCTTTGCACTCCCCAGGATACATCAATGGGCATGAAGACCCGTCGTGGATCTGGCTTCGCATTCATCTGGCTGAGGTGCCCTCCCTTCCCTTCCCCCTGAGGTGCCTGTATTGTTTCTATCTGATGCCCCGGCAGTGTTCTCTCGGATTTTGGTCAGGTATCTATTGTGGGCGTCGCCCATGCATTTTTGGACTGTTGGTGCACGGACATTGTTGTGTACATCTCTGCACTACTTCTTGTATTGTACATTTATTTTTGACAGATTTCGTGATATATATCCGTATATTTTTTAATGAGTAGTATATTGGCACAATACAAAGTTTGACCGCTATTCGCTTTGTCTTTGCATTCTTCCGGGGGGATTGTGGGTTGTTACTGTGATTTTTGTGACTGCATTGGTGTGTATGTTGTAATATGCGAGGGTGGGGGTGTTTGATGGGTGTCCCCGTAACTTTTGCCTCCCCCGTGTCGTAGGTGCTGTACTCACCGGTATGTTCTGCGCCTGCGTCGCTGTTGGTCGTAGATGAGCAGGAATGCAAGGGCAGGTAAGATTTGTAGTTCCGGCTCCATGGTGTCTTCGTTCCCCGTGGGATGTGTTGAGGTGAGCGTTTTCCCATAGCACAAGCTGTTTCCGTCGTGTTTTAATCCACGGTGAATCCGCCCGGAAAAGGTGGCGGATTGGTGTGTTGTGATAGTGTGGGCGGTACATTGTCTTCCGCCTGTATGTTGGCGGTGACCGCCGCGCTGTTTGTCTGTACCGCCGTGGCGGGCGATGTGTTAAAGTGGCTGTCTTAGTTGGCGGTTTCCGCCAGGGTCGTAATTCCCTTTTTTTGTCCGCCGGCCTGTTTGCGGTATTACCGCAGCTTTAACACCGTCTGCCAGGGTTGTAATGACCACCTTAGTCTAAGAACTGTGCAAGTGATGCCACTGAACTGACTCCCAGGAACATGAGAGTCTAGGTCTACTGCTGACAGACTCTTTTGCCCTTCAGGGGAACTTGCCACCTATGGACTTTGATGTCATGACTTGTTACAGGTGCTCACTTTCACTCCCATCCACCTCTGGACCAGGACATTATTGGCCGCCGCATCCACCCCTTTCTCAGGATGTCATCAATGCTGTGTGTGAGAAGTCAAGTTGCCCAGAGTCGGGACTGTCACATATGTACTATCCCACTGTTACCCCGTGCCACCAGCACAGCCCCATGCAAGTACCCCTAAAGCTGTGACTGTACGCACCATCTGAGTATAGGCTCCAGTTGGATTGAAGGATCTACTTCAAGATTAAATGATCCTGAGATTTGAAGATGTGCTGCTAGTTTAGAGAATCCTGCAATCTATGAAAGCCTCTTCCAAGAAGCTGTCCTCCCTGTTGATGAGAGTAAGTCTCTTCTTGAGCATTGCTCTTCAATTGAGTTCTTCTGCTTTGGTATGGCTCTTCCTGGCTCTCCAGTCAAGATGAACTTCAAGCCTGATGTTGAGAATGTCTTATTAGAACATTTCTGATAAAGGCGCTTCTTAATAATATTTCCGTGGCTTCACTCCAAAGGCTTTCCTTCCATCCATAACACACTTATGGCACCCCACATGATTACGTGATTTTCATAGTAAAAATGTACTGTGAACACCCCATTTGTGGTAAAAATTTACCAGGAATGCACAGTAGCAACAGGATATGAGAGGCTGTTGTTCCTGGTGCTTTTATTTGCTTTGGACTATATTTTAGAGTAAAATGCATTCTCATGTCAAGTATTGACATGGGGTTGTGTTTTATGCTAAAATATAGCATTAAATGATAGGTTTGCAGTCTGCATAATTTTGCATACATTTGTGTGATTTGTCTGAAAATGTGCGTTATTATGTGAAAGTAAATTACATGAGTTTGCACACCCCTAAAAAACAAAAAAAAGTTCTAGTGAGATAATGCAGAAAATCGAACAAAACCTACTTCTGACAAGACAAGCTGCATGTCTTCAAACCGATCCCTTTCAACTCTACCCTATTTTGCAGTCAGCACTGAGAAAAGTCTCAGATATGTTTGACACTGTCGGACATATCCACATTGTCCACATTGTTCCCACAGAAACATTGGGATCTACAGGTCTGTGGTGACTAGAGCCCAAATTTATACCCCAGGATGGTGGGATGGCCATGTCCCAGAGAGTGCTGATTTATAGGCGATTTTCAAGTTCTCTGGTATGGTACTAGCAGTAAGTTACACTTGTATCAGTTGTGAGATTCCTACTGGAGCTGTTTACAGCCTGAGTAGTCTTTATGAGACAAGGCCATCTTTTCACCACCTGCTCCCACCTGCTCCCACTGTCATTCCAACGAGCACTATAAATTGAAAGAGGGCACGCCACAGAGTGGGACGTGCTTAGCGAGACCGGAGGGGACTACCTATCCCAGACTGTTTTGAGGCCCCTGGAGGCGGCCATCTTTTGCACCACCTGCTCCCACTGTCATTCCAACAAGTGCTGTAAAGCGCGAGTGGGCACACCACAGTGCGAGACGAGCTTACAGAGACTGGAGTGAACTACATGTCCCAGACTGCTTTGAGGCCTGTGGAGGTGGGCATCTTTTGCACCACCTGCTCCCACTGTCATTCTGACGAGCACTATAAAGTACGAGTGGGCTCACTGCAGCGCAGGGAACACTTACTAAGACCGGAGGGGACTACATAACCCAAACTGATTTAAGGCCCCTGGAGGTGGCCATCTTTTGCACCACCTGCTCCCACTGTCATTCCAATGAGCGCTATAAGTCGCGAGGGGGCACATCGCAGTGTGGGATGCACTTACCGAGACCAGAGGGGACTAAATATCCCATGCTGCTTTAAGGTCCCTGGAAGGTGCCATCTTTTGCACCACCTGCTCCCACTGTCATTCCAATGACCGATATAAAGAGCGAGGGGGGCCAAGGGTGGACCCGTCAGAGCCCGGAAGACGCTGGACTGGGCCACCACTCTTTAATTTTTAGTTTATCCCCCTCAGATCAAATCGGCCTCAGTGAAATTAAGACAGGATTTTAGGATTTTGTAAATATTACGCTAAGCAGCTTAAGGTCCCCACTTTCGTGCGATTCAGCTTGGGGCACGGCCACGGTTCCTGTGTCTGGCAGCCGGGCGTGCCGTGCTCCTTCTGTTCTATATTTCCTCACAAGAGGCCCCAAAATGAGCAAGGGGCCTCAGCGAGTTATGGGCGCGCCCTCAATATTAGGCATAGGCACCCCCTCCCTGGCCTCTCACTTACCTGGTGCAGCCTGTTCCTTTCTTCTTTTCTTCTTTTTTGCTTCTTTCTCCTTTCTTCTTTCCTTATTTTTATACTTAGCAGCCATGTTCTTTATCCCAGCATGCCTTTCTTTTTCCCTGCATGCCTTAGAATCCTTTTCCAAAATGGCACCTTTCTCTATATTCCCCTATGATTCTTTCCCAATGGAATATGTTGTCTTTCTTCTTTCTGTTGGTCATTTCCTGTTTTAGGATATATAAGGAGTGTGATTCTTGTTCTCCTTGCCCTGCAACGCTTCCTTTGGTGGTGATCTTCGCTCCTGTTGTTTTTCCTCCAGTTTTTTCCCATGCTTCCTCCAGCTTCCTCCAGTTTTGTTTTCTTGTTGGAAGACTTACCATTTTGCTTATTTTTGTTCCAGGGAGTTCCTGCTATAGAGGTTTTTCCCTTTGAGGTTTTTTCCTCTGAGACTCCTTCTTGAGGGCACGGACTGCCTTTTGGCATTCCATTGTCAGCAGCACCCTGGTCACCAGAAAGGGCCACCCTTACCTTGGTCAAGGCAGATCCTACGAGGATCAAGACCACTCTGCAGTTCCAGTTGGCTAGAGGCATAAACGACGAGTAGCCCTTGACACCCTCGCAAATTGTTAGTATAACAAAGTCTGGAGACTTTAGCAGGTGTCGCAGTCTGATCGTTTCTATAGGGATTTATTAGTAATTTAAAGGATAAACCCTAATAAGAGGTATTGTTTTTGGGGGAAAAGACTGGGCACACACTAGATCTTTGTGGGAGGTTTAAAACCTGCCCCCCCTCTCAGGAGTAGCTGTGGTAGGGGACATGCCACTCATCTTCTCAATAGTGTTGGGAGGAGCTTATAATTAGTGCACTTTGCCCGTTTACGACCGAACGAGGTTGGGCCACCAACCCCTTTTCTTTTTATTTTGGCAAGTTTATTTATATCATATTACTTACCTCTTCCTTGGTACCCAAGGTATAAGATATAGGGGGTTATTACAACTTTGGAGGAGGTGCTAATCCGTCCCAAAAGTGACGGATATACCACCAGCTGTATTACGAGTTCCATAGGATATAATGGACTCGTAATACGGCTGGTGGTATATCCGTCAATTTACCGTCACTTTTGGGACGGATTAACACCTCCTCCAAAGTTGTAATAACCCCCATAGTATTTTTTATTATTTTGTGGGTCAATGCTGGGAGAAATCTTAGGGATAATTTGGAGACTAATTGTTTGAGCCCCCCCTTTTTTCTTATATGACACCAGTAAATATGGGTAGACTCAAGATACCATGAGCTGCGCCTACTTCCAACCCTACATTGGATGGTTATCTGCAAAGAGCAGTGGGTGCTCTCAGTAAGGAGATTGAATTGGTCAAAAGAAGACTGTCTTTATCGTCATCTGTGTTGATTAGTCTGAGCTCAGCTTGGCCTCTTGCTCTAGCCCCCAACCTATCGCAGTATACGGAGAATGAAGAGGAAGGAGGATTGCAATCCATTCAGTTACTGTCACTATCTGCTACATCCGCCCCAAAAGCTGACCATTCACAGCCCCCAATGACTCATGGCCCTCAGTCTAGAGCAGGGCGAACAACATCAATAGTCAATTCCAATCCTGCTAATGCAAAAAGTAAAAACGGGGAAAGTACAACAGGATGTAAAAAGCAGAAAGTGGCTGCCCCTAAGATCGATTTAAGCGCTAATAGGGAGGAAGCAGAGGGAGCTTCCCAGTTGACAGATGCTATCAAAGAGGGTTTGCTGTCTTTACAGGAGGCCCTCTTATTGAACTTTAGAAAGATGTTTACTGACGCCATGCAGCCAATACTGATGCGCATAGACCAGATTGAGTGTAAAATGGGCTGATTGATGCCTGCACCAAAATGTAATCCTTGGCCCGAATATTCAGGTCAGCCCATCCCAAATTTAACCGCTGATAATTAGAGGGCCCAGGTTAATGGAGACCCTCCTTTAATTGTAGATCCCATTGTTACTGATGTTCCTGTCAGCAGTATACCTTTTAATAACAATCTTGGTGAGAGTGCTGTGCCTCGCTCTAATAGGCAGAGAGAACAAGTAGATCACTTACCTAAAGCTCAACCTTCTCAGTATAATTCACAGCCTCTTCCCCAGGAGAAGGGGGTTTCTGCCTGTTTGCACTTACATCCTGAGTGTACGCCTATACAATGGTGTTAGTCGGTGTCCCGCCCTTGGTAGCTGATTATATGAGGATACTGTAGGAAGGCAGCCTCTTTCTAGCCTTGTTACCCCCACTTTTGGCCTGTTTGTGAGTATATGTCAGGGTGTTTTTACTGTCTCACTGGGATCCTGCTAGCCAGGGCCCAGTGCTCATAGTGAAAACCCTATGTTGTCAGTGTGTTTGATATGTGACCCCAGTGCTCATACGTTTGTGGTCTATATGTGTCCCCTGTGTGGTGCCTAATTGTATCACTGAGGCTCTGCTAACCAGAACCTCAGTGTTTATGCTCTCTCTCAGCTTTAAAATTGTCACTGCAGGCTAGTGACTAATTTTACCAATTCTCATTGGCACACTGGAACACCCTTATAATTCCCTTGTATATGGTACCTAGGTTCCCAGGGTATTGGGTTCCAGGAGATCCCCATGGGATGCAGCATTTCTTTTCCCACCCATAGGGAGCTCAGACTATTCTTACACAGGACTGCCACTGCAGCCTGAGTGAAATAACGTCCACGTTATTTCACAGCCATTTTCACTGCACATAAGTAACTTATAAGTCACCTATATGTCTAACCCTCACTTGGTGAAGGTTAGGTGCCAAGTTACTTAGTGTGTGGGCACCCTGGCACTAGCCAAGGTGCCCCCACATTGTCAGGGCAAGTTTCCTGGACTTTGTGAGTGCGGGGACACCATTACACGTGTGCACTACATATAGGCCAATACCTATATGTAGCGTCACCATGGTAACTCCGAACATGGCCATGTAACATGTCTAGGATCATGGAATTGTCCCCCCAATACCATTCTGGTATTGGGGGGACAATTCCATGCATCTCCGGGTCTCTAGCACAGAACCCGGGTACTGCCAAACTGCCTTTCCGGGGTCTACACTGCAGCTGCTGCCAACCCCTCAGACAGGTTTCTGCCTCCCTGGGGCCTGGGCAGCCCAGTCCCAGGAAGGCAGAACAAAGGATTTCCTCCGAGAGAGGGTGTTACACCCTCTCCCTTTGGAAATAGGCATGAAGGGCTGGGGAGGAGTAGCCTCCCCCAGCATCTGGAAATGCTTTGATGGGCACAGATGGTGCCCATCTCTGCATAAGCCAGTCTATACCGGTTCAGGGATCCCCCACCCCTGCTCTGGCACAAAACTGGACAAAGGAAAGGGGAGTGACCAGTCCCCTGACCTGCACCTCCCAGGGGAGGTGCCCAGAGCTCCTCCAGTGTGTCCCAGACCTCTGACATCTTGAATTCAGAGGTGTTGGGGCACAATGGACAGCTCTGAGTGGCCAGTGCCAGCAGGTGACGTCAGAGACCCCTCCTGGTAGGTGCTTACCTCTTTCAGTAGACAAGCATCCTTTCTTAGTAGTCAAACCTCCTTTTTTGGCTATTTAAGGTCTCTCCTCTGGACTATTCCTCAGATAACGATTGCAAGAGCTCACCAGAGTTCCTCTGCACTTCCCTCTTTGACTTCTGCCAAGGATCGACCGTTGACTGCTCCAGGATGCCTGCAAAACCGCAACAAAGTAGCAAGACAACTACCAGCAACATTGGAGCACCTCATCCTGCCAGCTTTCTCAACTGTTTCCTGGTGGTGCATGCTCTTAGGGCCGTCTGCCTTCAACCTGCACTGGAAGCCAAGAAGAAATCTCCCGTCGGTCAACAGAATCTTACCTCTGACAATGCAGGCACCAAACTTCTGCATCAACGGTCGTCTGGGTCCCCTCTCATCCTGACGAGCGTGGTCCCTAGAACACAGGAGCTGGGTCCAAGTGTCTCCCACAGTCCAGTGGCCCTTCTGTCCAAAGTTGGTGGAGGTAAGTCCTTGCCTCCCCACGCCAGACAGAAAACCTGTGGACTGTGTGATTTGCAGCTGCTCCGGCTTCTGTGCACTTTTCCAAGAATTCCTTTGTACACAGCCTAGCCTGGGTCCCCAGCACTCCGTCCTGCATTGCCCAACTCGCTGAGTTGGACTCCGACGTCGTGGGACCCTCCTTTGTGACTCTGAGTTAACCACTGTCCTCAGATCTTCTAAGTGCCTGTTCTGGTACTTCTGTGGGTGCTGCCTGCTTTTGCGGGGGCTCTCTTAGTTGCTGAGCACCCCCTCTGTCTCCTCCTCCAAGGGGCGACATCCTGGTCCTTCCTGATTCCCAGCAGCACCCAAAATCCTCAACTGCAACTCTTGAAGCTAGAAAGGCTTGTTTGCAGTATTTCTGCCTCAAGACACTTCTGCAACATCCAGCACGCTGTGGGACATCTTCCATTCAAAGGAGAAGTTCCTAACCCTTTTCGTTGTTGCAGAATCTTTGGCTTCTTCCACCCAGAGGCAGCCCTTTTGCAACTTCATCCGGGGTTTAGTTGGCTCCTGCCCCCCCTGTACACTTTCATGACTCTTGGACTTGGTCCCCTTCCTTTACAGGTCCTCAGGTCCAGGAATCCATCTTCAGTGTTTTGCTGGTGCTTGTGGTTCTTGCAGAATTCACTATCACGACTATTCTGTCTTTCTGGGGTAGCAGGGTAACTTTACTACTACTTTTCAGGGTCTTGGGTGGGGTATTTTGGACACCCTTACTGTTTTCTCACAGTCCCAGCAACCCTCTACAACCTCCCATAGACCTGGGGTCCATTCGTGATTGGCATTCCACTTTTGGAGTATATGGTTTGTGATGCCCCTAGGCCTATGTCTACCTAGTGCATCCTATTGTGATTCCACATTGTTTGCACTACTTTTCTTACTGTTACTTACCTGTTTTGGGTTTGTGTACATATAATTTGTGTACATTACTTACCTCCTAAGTGAGGGTATCCTCTGAGATACTTTTGGCAAATTGTCACTAAAATAAAGTACCTTTATTTTTAGTAACTCTGAGTATTGTGTTTTCTTATGATATTGTGCTATATGATATAAGTGGTATAGTACGAGCTTTGCATGTCTCCTAGTTCAGCCTAAGCTGCTTTGCCATAGCTACCTTCTATCAGCCTAAGCTGCTAGAAATACCTCTATTCTACTAATAAGGGATAACTGGACCTGGCACAGGGTGTAAGTACCACAAGGTACCCACTATAAGCCAGGCCAGCCTCCTACAGATACCCAAAGATTGATGAATAAAGCAGCGGATTGGTGTAAGTCAAACTCTAAATGTCACCATACAATAATCAACAACATCATCATGGCCCGTAGAGTAAGCTGGGTGGACCCCACATTAAAATTCATGGAAAGGTATTGTATTGTGGTAAATTTTAAGATTCCCAATTGGGTCCACTTCTTGTTATCTCGGTTGAGTCATGACGATAGAATACAAAGCAGAATTATAGGCCGACCACTGGGTTTCTTTTATCTACCTCTACCAGCTGTAGCTCAGAATGTAGAGTTTAATGGGTCACATAAGTATATTAGGCCAACTAGCGGATTGGACTTTGTAGATCTGTGTGTTAATTCTAACCGTTATGAAGTTCTTTTAGACCTATTGGATATCGATTGATTCTAGGGCTGTGATTAAACCATCAGAGTCTGCCCCCAATTGTAGTGAAGTCCATCCAGGACCTGGTGAGCGTCCCTCAGGGCTGCCTTTTGAGATGAATAGTCCAGGGAACAGGCGGGGCCTGCAGCTTTTATCATGGAGTTTGGCTAAAATCAGAGATAAATTTCATAATGAGGATTGCCTGAAATATGTTGCTGACTATGATGTTTTATGCTGTCAGGAAACATGGGCTATTGATCCTGTGTCGTTGAATGGGTATATGTCCTACTGCTCTCCTGTCATCCCCTCACTGTCGGGCAGGGGAAAAGGGGGTTTAGCAATTTTTTCTCTCATGTGCCTTAGATATTCCTAAAGTTAAGGGTGGTGGCATCTACCCACAACCTCCAAATTGTGTACCTGCGAATAGCCAAATTCTTAAACCCGATTTTACTAAATTATTATTATAATCAATTCTCATCCCAGACAGCAGAGATTGTGGAGGATCTAGAGAAAAAGCATGCACCCTTTTGTGGCCCACAAAATGCTACGCTCATTTCGATGATTTGGGCAGGTGATTTTAACATTGCGAAATTTCAATTTAGCAGGGAACGTGTATGTGGATTTTCCAATCCAAACAGCAATTTTAGAGGTCACTTTTCACACTCAGTATATAGGGAAGCTATAACTATATTAATTTTGTCTTATAGCCTGGCCGATAGTGCAGATGAAATGGATGAAGATGACAATAGACCCCCTACTTTTACAGGGAGAGGTAGAGGCAGCACGATTGACTTTGTCTCGATATCCTCTAACTTGGTGTTCAATTTGTGTTACTTTAAAGTCCACCCACTGCCTTTTAGTGATCATAACCCTATTCACATTGTCCCGACAGGTAATTACTCCGTAATACCAGCAAAATCTACTTGTCCCCCATCAACCAGACAAAAAATAAAGGGGTTCGTTTAAAATGGAACAGTGTTAACCCAGACATACTCTTTCCTAATTTAATTACAAATTTGGAGCCTGATTTTCTTTGTTGCATTTCATTAGCTAGACCTCTAGAAGACATCCTTTAGAGCTTCGGTAAAATTAGTGACGAGATAGTAGGTCAACTAACCTCTAACAAACAGACAAAAGAGCGCCCAACTAATTCTTGGTTCAATAAAGAATGTGCCAAGGCCCTCAAAAAGCTAAAAAAGTTTACAGCGCATGTCCCAAATGACCAAGAGGTCATAACTAGCTCAAGAAGGGCCTATAAACAGGCCCTACTAAAAATGAAGCGTGAATTGAGGAGCAAGGCATGAGACGATCTGGAAAGCGGAGCCAAGCTAAAAGACGGTAATCTCTTTTGGGAGACTGTTAATCGTCCACTTTTTATGAGCGATTCTGCCGCTGAAATTGAGTGCTATA
Organism: Pleurodeles waltl; assembly: GCF_031143425.1. Lineage (NCBI taxonomy): Eukaryota > Metazoa > Chordata > Amphibia > Caudata > Salamandridae > Pleurodeles > Pleurodeles waltl. Next base: position 85,687,602 of record NC_090439.1, read on the forward strand.
TTAGCAGCCAGGATTGGACAGATCACTTCTCTGATATTTTTAAATCTGGGGAAGTCACTTTCACCCAAAGGAAATTTGCAACATTTCCGTCAACTTTAGCTGGAGATGAATGGCTAGCCGATGTTATTAATCTGTCCTCTGAAATTAGCGCAATCAAGAGTGCAGCCAGCAGTAAGGCTCCAGGCCCAGATGGGATCTCTATTGATTTATTCAAACATAACACCAAGGTATGGGCCCCGTTATTGACTAATGTTCTGAGGGCATCTATTAAAGGCAACCTAAGGGATTCATGGAAAGAGGCCAATATTGTCCCTATTTTTAAAAAGGGAGAGCGGAGTTCGCCTACTTGTTATAGTCTGATCTCCCTTTTAGATTCCACCATAAAGATTCTTGGTCGAGTAATTCTTGACAAATTAGAAATCTGGGCAGAGGATACTGCCTTCTTTTCCTCATTTCGATACGGATTTAGATCCAGTTTAGGGACAGTGCCTGGGACTAGAACAACTATCTGTTCCTGCTGTCCATGTGATAAAACCTCAACCCAGTCTACGGTTCATTTTATGCGCTTTTGCAAGCTGTACTCTGTATGTCGGGCTCATTTTTTTTGCCCTATTTTTAAACAGATTCCCTTTTAACATACATAGGGGGTCATTACGACCTTGGCGGGAGGCGGTAACCGCCGTGCGGCCCCCATTATGACATTCCCGCTAACCAAGTTTGCGCCCGCCGGCCCAGCGGGATGAGGCCGCAACATAGGAGCCGGCTCCTAATGGAGCCGGCAGTGTTGCGGCCGTGCGACGGGTGCAGTTGCACCCGTCGCGCTTTTCACTGTCTGCTATGCAGACAGTGAAAAGCTGGCCGGGGCCCTGTTAGTGGCATGGGCAGTGCAGGGGCCCCCAGGGGCCCCAGGACATCCCTTACCGCCAGAAACAGGCTGGCGGTAGGGGTGTCATAATCCCCTGGGCAGCGCTGCTTGCAGCGCTGCCCTGGAGTATTATCACCGCCAGGGCTAAAGCGGCGGTGCGACCGCGGCACTTCCGGACAGGAAGCACCGCCAGCCTGTTGGCGGTGCTTCCGTCATTTTTGCCCTGGTGGTCTCGGACTGCCAGGGTCAAAATGACCCCCATAGACAGTTTGAGATATTTGCAATCTGCTGTCTTACCAGAAACCTGCTACGCTGTTGTGACCTTTATTAGATCGGCCATAAAATTACGGAGGGCCAATGGGAATGAGATCTGACTGTAAAATGTCTTATTTATACAATATGTGCTATTGTCTAGAATAATTGCACATTGCACATTGCACCTTAGGTTGTTGGAACCAGAAGTATTTTTTATGAGTGGATTTGGCCAAAAATTGTGCTTTTAATGCATTTTAATTTTGCTTAATTATGTGTCATTTTCTAGAATAATAGCACATTGCACTTTAGATTGTCAGAACCAGAAGTATTTTCCTATGAGTGGATCTGGACAAAAATTGTGTTTTTAATGTTTTTAATTTTGCACTATTCTTTATGTATATGTGTCAATGTTTAAAAGCACACTGCACATTACATAGATGAGATCGGAAATGTATTAATTTATAATATGATTCGGCTAAAATGTGTTGTTGAATAACGTTCAAGCCGGTATTGAGGTAACATTTTAGGAAGGTCTCTCGCTATTTTTTCTAAATTACATGGAAGCTAATGGCTGCAATTGCTCTTATCATTTGCCACGGGACATATTTTGTATGTATTGGAGTTCCTATTGTACTTTTAAGGTCTGAATAAAGATATCTTTAATTTGATTTGAGACAAGTCCTGAAACACTGCTCAGATCTCTGTTGTCAAACCAATGGACAAATTAGTCTTAAACCTTTTAACTAGATTTGCACCAAGACTTCATTTAGGTAGCTATCCTTAAAGGGAGATTTTTGTTGTAACTGAGTGTGAGCTCCTCAATTTTCAAATCAAGCTCTTCCACAACAGATGCAACATCTTGTTTCAACCAGTTTGGCCCCCAAAATATGCAGAATCTTTGAATTAGTAGTATTAATTGTGAGGAGGCCTAATCTACATCTGAAAACCGCGTATTAAGCTTTGGACATAAGGCGGCTCTTCTTCCTGGTTGAGCAATTTACCCAGTAGGTTGTCTTTTGGACTTATCATTAACAAAGTGTCAATAACCTGCATCTTGCTTTAACTTTGGGCAAAGACAGACATGGCCTCCTGATTTAACCAGATAAGACTCCGGGGGTTATTACAACTTTGGAGGAGGTGTTAATCCGTCCCAAAAGTGACGGTAAAGTGACGGATATACCACCAGCCGTATTACGAGTCCATTATATCCTATGGAACTCGTAATACGGCTGGTGGTAAAGCCGTCATATTTGGGACGGATCAACACCTCCTCCAAAGTTGTAATAAGCCCCTAACTCTTTTAAGGGCCACCATTACTAGCATCATTATATACAGGGTCTAATAATACCACTACTGGTACTAGGGATAATGGGGCATTGGTAATTTTAGGGTCAGTTGCTACAATGGGAATGCAAATGATACCTTACAGGCCCATTTGAAATCGGGAATAATTTGCAGAAATATGTTATCCCACCAATTTTCCATCGTATTTCATAATACTGGGCTTTTTTCCTTGGACACATTTCATTAGGTGCCATCAGGAGGTCTTGATCCAGGAAGCCAATGTTGTGCAGGCAGAATTTCCACAGAGCTCACAATTCTGATTTGCACTGAATTTTCAGTTTCCAAACAAATGGGTATAACTCAACTTGTGCTAGTGCGTCAGACCTTAATAAGTAAACTTACAAGGGGACGCAAATAGGTTGATGAACCTTTTGACTTGCATTTAAGATGTTCCCACCATAGATTCAGTACATATAGATCAATAATCCGTAACCAATCAGTAACATCATTAGTCAATGGTAATCAATAGGATTAGTAATCAATTGAAGGCAGTAATTATCACACACCATGACCTTTCAGTCATGAATAACTACACCATTTAGTAAAAGTTAGAATATTTATTTCCCTATTTTAGCAATGCTAATGTCACGTAAGATAATCTCAAAATCAAATGATAAACATACAGAAACGTCTCTGGCTGCCCAAATCTGTGAAAGAAATGTAATCTAATCAGAGCTTGAACAATTACACATTCTAAAGTTACAGTGCAAATTAATAACAAGAAAAAATTTGTAAACTATAGTACATACATTTATATTTAGCAAAGGAAAGACATTGACTATTACTCCCTATAGCAGACTTTCATTAGTGAAGATCCTTAATTAACACCAGATTAGCGTTAGCATGTTGGGCTTCATGCAAAACAATTTTAGACAACACAAGTTTAGAAAACATCTAACTATGGCTCTAGCAAAATAGTGTGGTTGGTACCTAGAAAAAAAAGCAAATGGGCATAACAAAACACATGCATAACAGTATACCTCTCCTCAACTGGAGCGACAAGCTAAGATAGTCTTCATCATCAGTTTGGTCAACAAGGCATCAGGATTCAGTATCAAAGTTCAGAAAACGCAAAGTCTTTAAGCATTAAAGTAAAGCACGTCTCTAGACGCTCAGTAAAGTAATGGCCTTTCGGCAAGAAGAAAATGGGCAAACGCACTGTCTTCCACCAGTGCAGTCCGGCCAATTCCCTATTGGTAAAGGGATCACATGTTCACACTTTTGTCCAATAAAACTAAAATATCAGATCTATAATTTCTAATAATACTCGTTTCACATGTTTCTGATTGTCTTCTCTTGCAATGTCCTCATTGTCCGGCTCGCCAGGTAACAATATTATTGCAACTTATACTCCAGTCAGTGTCTCCATTGTTCTCCTCCTGAGAAAGTCAGTCTTACACAAATAACACTTATATTGTTACATTTAGCAAGAACAGCGTCTTCTAGCAAGCGGTTCTCATGAGAAAGACTTGTAGCTATGAGCACATTTGGACAGTACAGTGGAAAATTTCAATTTTAATCCTCTAAGCAGACATTTTATTAACGCCTAAGAAATACAGCTTGACTTGAGGCCATGCAAATAGGCCAAGATCTCTGCTATGTTGAGGCCTACAATTAATAAAGCTAAGACTTAATGCATAACCCTTAATATGATGTACTACTGCATTAATCAAACATAAGCTCCATATTTCATATTAATAAGCCATCAATAAGTATACTTTGTGAACATTGGCGGCCACTCACGTGAACACATCTTCAAATGCATGCATTATTTTTCTCTATATCATTACATTTTCGGCGCAAATCCATAACTCAGAATACATTAATATTTGTTAATATTTTTATTAGAACACCTGCTTTAGCAATCCCCAATCAGAGCTCACAATTCTGATTTGCACTGAATTTCCAGTTTCCACACGAGTGGATATAACTCAATTTGTAACTGGGACCTAACTCACATGGTAAAATCCTCCCCCCACCAGAACTGCTCATCAAAGCCTACTACCTGCACTCTTTGGTCTGCCTCGCTTAAATTTAATGTGCCCTAGGACTTGGGGATGGTGTTATTTTTTTAAGGTTTTCACAGTTTCAGATTCAACAGTTATTTCTGATGTGTCTTTAAGATCTTACTTTAAATATGATCAACCCATATATATTTTCACTCGTTTTGTGACATTTTTCTTATTTAGTTTTAGACTTTTTAATAAACTTGCTTTGGGCCTTTCATTATATTTTTGTTGAACTATGTTGTTTATTTTATACATGGACCTTCTCTGGGTATTGCCCTACTGCTCAAGACATGCTACCAAAAGTGAGCAAGAGTCTAATTTTAGTGAAGCCTATTTACTTCTGTGAGTCTTTTTCCATAAAGAGACGCTCGAGCTAAGCTCACACCAAGGCCGTGACCTCCCTTAGACATAGATTGCCAGACACATTCCGTGAACATATTCGCATTCCACAGACTTTGGGGCACTATTGTTCTTTAAACGTCCCATGCGCTAAAATAAATATAACAGTACATTTGCACTTAGAAAGACGCAGATATTAGGACAGCGAGCGCCTACATATTATTATCCATTGCAATGCTCTGTGCTAAAATATCACATATTTAGGGCGATGATTAATTCAAAGCCTACAGAAAATCTCTTATATACATTAAAAGCAGCTGCACTTTCTGTTTGAGGTGTTCCTAATTGCATGACACAATTTCAGCCTTTCATTTCAGATATCAGAGCTCACTGGCAGTGTTCCTAAGCTGCAGTACATCAAACTCTGCACACAATACCCTGTCAAGCAATTAGCCCAGTGCCACTGACACAATTACATAAGTTTAATAGGAAACGCAGACAGTCTGCAGCAAGATTTATGAGCTGGGGACGGAAAACGCTGAACTGTTACCCTTTAAGTTTAAGGAAAAGAAAAAGACCGACGAAATACAGGCTAAAAAGCAACGTGACATTACAAATTTGTGACTACACGGTCTTCTTTTGGATTTCAGACGCAAGCAGCGTTTATAGAGAAATGTTGGAATGTGTATGGGTAGCTCATGTCTAACAGTCCAGGGTATACCTTTTCTCTCTTAGAGGAGACAAAAATGTGCTCAGGAGCAAGTGATATAACACATTTCATAAAGAAAAATGTGCATGCATTGTGTCACTTTGTAAACCCTTGCACCACATTATGCCTGCGCCAGGCATAATGTATGCAGCAGGATGTTCCTGCATTAGGAGGCCCAGAAAAATGGCGCAGTGGTATCTATGAGATTCACTTGTGGCAGGCGTTAAAATGACACTGCCATTGTTTTCAATATGCCTCCTTTCACTTTGCAGGACTAGCGTCAACATTTTTGATGGTAATCCTCCAAAGCGCCAAACAGTGTCAAAATGTGTGACGCTAGTTCCCTATCGTGTGCCATGATGTGCCACATCATAAATATGGTACACAGATGGTGGTGTTAGGGGGGCCCAATGGGGCGCAAGAAAGGTGGTGCATCATGACATGATGCGCCACTTTTCATGAATATGCGCTATGCTTAAACACTCTTATAATTAGACCCAAGCATATGAAACAGCTAATACTTTTCTTGTTAGATACTTCTGAAGGTGTTGCGAGCAGCGAGTTGTAAATGTTTATTTTGCATACCCCAGCATTGTCAATTTTGCTTGTCTCCTAAACCTAAAGTTTTTGCTGCTTAATACTTAGTTAGGAAAATTCAGTAAAATCAGACCATCCTTAAGTGTTTTTTTAAAACATATAGACTGCTCTGAAGTGCATTAGAAACATAATAATTTTAGTGTTTTAGGAACAAAGGTCTTCTTCATTTCTAAAGGTTATTGGGAGTGCTCCTTAACATTCAGGTTCTGAGTGGCTTATATGCAGGGCCACTGGAAATATAAGACAGAGTAACAATGCTGCAAGCTTGACTAAAGTATGTGGCAAAATAAAGACAAATTAAAGGGGCACAGTGTGGCACATTTTTTGATAGTATTACTTTATTATTTTATATTTTTCAAACATGGTAATCCTGCAAATATTTCAGCTCGTTAATACAATTTTAGCAAACAAATACAGCAATAAGCAACTGAAACAATTAACCTTTGTGAAGGGTCTAGCACTGTGCAGAAACACATGTGGCCCCTTTTTTTCTAGTAACATTTGATCCATTTGGCCTAAATACTATGGGCCATATTTATACTTTTTGACGCAAAACTGCGCTAACGCAGTTTTGCGTCAAAAAAATGAGCGCTGGCTAACGCCATTCTGAAGCGCCATGCGGGCGCCGTATTTAATCAATGACATTAGCCGGCGTTAGCCGCCGGCGCTGCCTGGTGTGCGTGGAAAAAAACGACGTACACCAGGCAGCGCCGGCGTAGGGGGATATGGAGCTTGGGTGCCAAAAAATGGGGCAAGTCAGGCTGAGGCAAATTTTTCGCCTCATCCCGATTTGCGCCATTGTTTTTCGACTCCCAACCCCCATAGAAATGACTCCTGTCTTAGCAAAGACAGGAGTCATGCCCCCTTGCCCAATGGCCATGCCCAGGGGACTTCTGTCCCCTGGGCATGGTCATTGGGCATAGTGGCATGTAGGGGGGCACAAATCAGGCCCCCCTATGCCACAAAAAAAAAAAAACAATACTTACCGGAACTTACCTTAATGTCCCTGGGATGGGTCCCTCCAGCCTTGGGTGTCCTCCTGGGGTGGGCAAGGGTGACAGGGGGTGTCCCTGGGGGCATGGGAGGGCACCTCTGGGCTCCTTCCGAGCCCACAGGTCCCTTAATGCCTGCCTTGTCCAGGCGCTAAAAAACGGCGCAAAAGCGGCCGTACGTCATTTTTTTTGACCCGTCCACTCCCGGGCGTGAATTTTGCCCGGGAGTGTCAATACGGCGCACATGCCTCGGAGTCAATTTTTTAGACGGGAACGCCTTCTTTGCATATCATTAACGCAAAGTAGGTGTCCACGCTAAAAAATTACGCAAACTCCATGGACTTTGGCGCTAGACGCGTCTAACGCCAAAGTATAAATATGGAGTTAGTTTTGCGTCGGAATTGCGTAAAAAAAAACGACGCAATTCCGGCGCAAACAGAGTATAAATATGCCCCTATTTTTTTTTTTTTAAATCTGTAGATTGTGATGAGGCATGGCCGAGGTGGCCTAGTCGGCGTATGTAGTGTTAAACTGCTCCCGACCTTCTTCGTCATCCTCTGCCATCCTGGCCACTGTGCCCCATCAAGTGGACTGACCTTACTCCTTCAAGGCCCATCATGGCTGCTGTGGTTTTGGCCGATGTGATCCCCAAGGATACGCTGACATTGATGACGTGCTGAGCCGCCGCACTGAGTAAGATGTTGGCCTTTGCCCAGTTGTGGCCGGTGGAGACTAATCGAGGATGAGATTCCTGGTGGGTGAGTGTTGGAAAATGGGTTATTGGTAAGTGCAGGTAGGTACCTACATTTAGCAATAGGCCGCTAACCTCCACTTAGGTCCAGTTAGCTCTCAGTAAATTAAACCCAGCTCAACCCATGGTAGCTTGGCAAACGAACGACAAGGCTTAACTTAGGAGACAGAGGCCCTCATTCTGACCTTGGCGGGCGGCGGAGGCCACCCGCCAAAGTCCCGCCGTCAGGTTACCGTTCCGCGGTCGAAAGACCGCGGCGGTAATTCTGACTTTCCCGCTGGGCTGGCGGGCGGTCGCCTTCAGGCCGCCCGCCAGCCCAGCGGGAAAGAGGCTTCCACGATGAAGCCGGCTCGGAATCGAGCCGGCGGAGTGGAAGCTGTGCGACGGGTGCAGTTGCACCCATCGCGTATTTCACTGTCTGCGCAGCAGACAGTGAAATACATTTAGGGGCCCTCTTACGGGGGCCCCTGCAATGCCCATGCCAGTGGCATGGGCACTGCAGGGGCCCCCAGGGGCCCCGCGACCCCCCCTACCGCCATCCGGATCCCGGCGGTCGGACCGCCGGGATCTGGATGGCGGTAGGGGGGGTCGGAATCCCCTCGGCGGCGCAGCAAGCTGCGCCGCCTTGGAGGATTCAATGGGGCGGCGGTACACTGGCGGGAGCCCGCCAGTGTTGCCGGTCCGACCGCGGCTTTACCGCCGCGGTCGGAATCCCCATTGGAGCACCGCCGGCCTGTCGGCGGTGCTCCCGCGGTCCTCCGCCCTGGCGGTCTTTGACCGCCAGGGTCAGAATGACCGCCAGAGTGTAAAGCATTCAAATATTACAAAACAGTAATTAAACAAAACACAGGAAACTGTTTTAGAATTTAGATTTATCTGTTTTGCTCTTTATGCATGCTTTTTGTTGGTGTGTACCAGAGTTTATTTGAGGCCACCATTCGTCCATTCTAGATTCTGTTTGATGTACTTGTGCTGCTTCTACACATCAAACTAAATGTTACCCTCCAAATATATAGTCTGCTTTACATTTACAGAGTGTTTTAAAATCTTCAATTTAGCTTTTTATATATATAATTTATTAATGTGCTATCATGACTTCATTTTCTGAACAGTTGAGGACCACTTTAGTAGAAGTTTTGGACCTTGAAGGTTCGCAAACCCGAAGTTAAGAATTGCTATCTTAGCACACATAAAGAAAGACATATTGGTTTTGCCAATGCTTGCTTCAATAAAGCATCAATTGCAGTTTACATTTGTATTTACAAGCATATTGTTACATTGAAATGCAGCACCCTGTGCACACATATATTTTTAATACAGCCCTGGACAAATACCAAAGTAATATGTGCAGTATTGAGGAGCTGTTCTAGATGGCATAGTCAGAGAAGTGTTTCCCTACACACATACACGTTTCTGCACCACTTGTAAAGTGCAGGCTATGCCTATGCTAATCAGTGACACCTTCTATTCATCAAGTCTGTTTGCCTACTGTGAATTTAAAAATGCGTTGTCTTGTTTCATGTACCCCAGAACAGGAGAAGGCTGACAATGAAGAGTCCAGGCGGAAAATGGGGTCTGTCCATCAAACACATATTTCACATAAGAAACCATCATCTTAAATGCCAACCTCACCTTCTGCTGAGACGCTCCTCTCTGTTGAAGAGTCCTGCACTCACACTGCTTACAGTGCAATGACCCCAGACTATGGAGTTGCTCTGCAGGAAAAGTATTTTGAACGGGTGCTGTTTGCTACCATACATATCTCTTAGAGGTAGAAAAGACAAGACCTGCAGCTTTATCCTTCGATGCTCAGGATCGCAGTTGTCGGTGTGGCACCATGGGCAAAGGAGAACATGAAGGGATAGCACAAATATAATGCTCTACTTGGACGTGAAGCCTAAGAGCTTCGTGCTGCACTTCTTTATTTTTGCTATGGTTAGCTAGACGGTTATTTGAGTGAACTGAATTCACTTTTGTTGGCATTAGGACTCCATACACTTTACCACTGCTAACCAACGCTAAAGTGCTTCTGCTCACCCCCTAAAACATGGTACAATTGGCTTAGACCTGAATGGCATATTTAATTTACTTATAGGCCTTTATTAAATGCTATACTAAATACACAGGGCCTGTAACTTAAACACTACTAGGAGACCTACAACACTCATTGTGCCACCCTCTTACATAGCACTATAAAACATGTCTCAGGCCTGCCATTGCAGCTTGCCAGCTTTTTTAATCTGCCAAATTGACTAGGCGATATAACCCCCTTGCCAGGTCTAAAACACACTTTTTATTAAAAATAAGTCATCTTAAGGTAGACCCTAAACAGGCCAGAGGGGAGGGTGCATTGTGATTAAAACATTGGACATTTATGTTTAAGTTTTACATGTTTGCTAACGAAAACATACACATTTGTTTTTCACTACAGCGAAGCCTTCCTCTGTCATAGGATAACACTGGGGTACATTATTACATTCAATAACTGCTAACTTTTGATTTGGAGCAGGAAGGAAAGTCAAGTTTGGTGTCTGAGGAAGTGTACTTTTAAATCCTCATTAATGGTAAAGTCAGATTTTAAAAAACATTTCTAAAAATACAAGTTTTTGAAAATTGGCATTTTCTTGCCATGGGTCACATGACTAGCTGTAGTAAGCAGTTGGCCTTTGTGTATTTCTCCAAGCCAGCATCACAATTGAGGGCTTGGGTTTTAGCAGAGTGGGCTATATCTGACTTGACAGAGGTGGAGCTGTCACCTACCACGCTTGCACTTCAAAGGCACTGGCTCAGCTCACATACAAAGGACGTCCCAATATCCTATTTTGGCCTGAGACATACAGGGACCAGGGCAGGGAGGCAGGAAATTCCAGATACCTGTCTATAGCTTACTCTCCTCTCCTCTCCAATTCTAAAATAGCTATTGCCTCTCTGGGAGTTTTAAAGATATTCCACAGCTAGTCCATTTCAGGTTTTTGTTCTCTTTTCTTTTCATTTACCATCATAGTGGTCTTTCCCATTGTTTTTTTTCTGACTTTCTTAAGTCTGTAGGGTCTGCATCAAGTGATATTTGATGTCATTTATTTTTCCCGTTCTTCACTACATAGGGATTTAGTATGGTTGGAGGCTGCTTTGCAACAAAACTGTATTTGGCTGCTTCCTTGTTCCCTCCACCTGCTGATCCTGACTCTTTGCTCCAGAATAATTACATTGTGGTGTTCTTGATTCCTGGTTTTCTTCAGTCCTTTGAAGTCTTCAGCCAACGAAAATGTTTTTGACACCTTTGTCTTTTTTCCCCACGGAGATGACAGCTACTTAAGGACACTTGCCTCCCACATATTCCAGTGTGCGGTGACATTGTGGCTTCAGGAAACGATCAACCATAGCTTGGGCAGCAGAAGACCCAGATCGGGATTGTGCATAAGCACCTTGACCAGAACACAGACAGGAAATTAACAATTGCTGTGTTGTCACAGGGACTGGGAATCTCATTCAGTGCTTAATTTGTAAAAGAAAAAGGGCTGGTGCCTGAAGATCTGCTCAAAAACCCACGGTGGGTGCAATTAAATATCAGTACACTGAACACCAAGGCTGGTAGTCTTAAATCCAGCTCATGCATCTTTGATCCACTACCAGACACCCCTTGTCCATTTATATAACTCTTGTAGACTCCTGCTTTCTCTCTTTCTGATGGTTTTTCTCTTTTGCTTCCTCTGTCTGTTTGATTTGCATGTTCTTCTCTCTCTTTCTCTTGGTAAATGCCTGAAGCAGAAAAATAAGTGCCAGTCCCCAGAAACCACCAGCTCAAATTAGGCATTCGTCTCATGTACATTTTAGACAAAGATGCAAAGGTGGCCAGTTGTCTTGGTTTTATTTCTGACCTAGGAATTCCTGACTGAACAGTCATTCAAGTACATGTAGTCCACAAAACAGATTCTGAAATGTTATAAAAGAACCTGCCCTTTGGCGCTGAGGTTTGCCTCGCTGCTGTGCCATCACACATTCAGTGACTGGTACAAGGAGTCAGATTTTTAGTACACAAAATCAGCTATGTGAATCCTCTTCATTCATGAAAATGGCTCGCTCTAAACTTTTAGCAGCCCTGATATCATTACCTCAGTCTTTACTAATGACCATAGCAAATATGGTTAACAAGCAGATTTGTGATCACACCAGGCTCTTAAATGTTAACACTGTCAATTCCCAGAAGAAGGTCTATGCAATTAGGCTGCAAGTATAAGATAGTTACAATGATACTGAGTCAGGGGGACCACAACACCTTTGAAAGTCACACCTGCAAACAGTGTGCAGTGTGAGCACGCAAAGGTAGATAAAGGGACTCTGTCTGACACAGGGATAACAAGGCGAGATTTCAATGGCGCTGAAGAGAAAAGAGTGCCCTTTGTGAGCTGAAGTGAAATGAGCACTCTCCGTGTGCTGAAAGAGCAGAGCAAGGCGACCCAGGAAAGAGATTTGAGATCCACAAAGGTGTATTCATTTTAGCATTCAGTTATGATTCAGCTGACCATGTTTCAAAATGCCATATGTGTATTTAGTGGTAAATAAATCGGTTGGAGTTTCATTAGATTTAGTCCTTCAACTTTGTGTTTTTTTCATATTTCAAACAGGTGATGTTAGACCTGCCGTCCATGTAACTTTTAATACCTTTTAAAATCCATGTCACTCTTAAGGTAGGTCATGGAGAGCCCCAAGGGCAGGGTGATGTGTATTGAAAAAGGTAGACATGTACTTTTAAGTTTTATATGTCCAGGTGGTGAAAAACTCTTAAATTCATTTTCACTACTGCAAGGCTTATCTCTCCTATAGGTTAACATCGGGATTGCATTTTTTAATTTTATAAGTGTAATCAGAATTTAAAATCCCAACTGAGGGTGAAGTTGGATTTTAAAATGTAATTCTAAAAATGCCACTTTTAAGAAAGATGGCAAATTCATATTTTAAATCACCTAGTGCCATCAGCCTGTCTCTGAATACACATCTGGGTGGTGTCAACTGGGCTCTTGTGAATTCCCTTGAGACAGCCACACACAAAGGGAGCTCAAGTGTGACTGAGTGGCCATCTGTATGTAGAAGGGCCATCTTTGGCAGGATGGGAGGGAGTAGCTACCACACCTGAATGGGCTGTGTCCTGAGCCCACACAAAGGGCTGCATATCCCCCTATAGTGTGTCTGGAATCGGGCTAGGAAGGCCAGGGACTCTATGTACTTCGAAGGCCTCCCTTTGAAGTCTCTCCTACTTAAATGGCACCACTGGGTATAAGAACTGGACTTCTGACAGAGTACTACTCTAAACATGAGAACATTCTGCCAGGAAGAAGGACTGCTAGGCTGCGGAAAGGACTGTCACACTGCTGGACTTTGCTGGACTTTGCTGGATGCCTGCTTTGCTATGCGTCCCCTGCTGTCCTCCTTGCCTTGGAGTGAGAAGGACTGGACCTGCACCTCAAGTGACTTCAAGGACTTACTAGCTTGCTTCCTGTTATGAATTCTCAGGAGGTGGGTCTGCTAGCTGTTTTCTTCCAGAATCCATGCATCACCCTTGTTGCGCTGATCAGAACTGATGCATCCCCTTCAATTCTGCTGTGGCATTGCTGCATGAGAGATTGCATTGCTGGCTGTGTGGCTTGACGACAATGCATCACCTGCACTTAAGGGATTCTACAACAACGCAGCTCTGATTGCGTGGCTTGGAACCAACATATCTCCTACACTGCCAGGATTGATGACAACACATCAACACCACTGCTCCTCACATCGCTCCTCAACATTGACACAACTCCAAACCAAAGTACTGACTTCAGTGAGACAAGGTTGATCCCTGTATCAAGCTTGTGCTCCATTGCTGTTAGGCTGATGTTTCAGACTTCACCTGGTCTGGTGTGCCAGATAGACCCCTTTGGTGCTTTATGCCTTTAAGCAATATATTGCAGATATTCCTTAAAAATTCATATTTTGACTTCTACTTATTGGATTTTTGCTGTTTTGGTCTTGTTTTCTTCCTTAAATTAATTTACAATTTTCTAAGGAGGCGTGGTGTCTTTTTGTGAAGTGTTTTCACTGTTTTACTGCTGTAGGTGTTGCACTAATGCTTTACACATTGCCTCCTAAGTTAAGCCTGTCTGCTCTAGGCCAAGCTACCAGAGGGTGAGCACACAGTAATTTATGGTGTGTAACTGACTTACCCCGACTAGAATTGTGGTCTCTACGTAGCCAGGGTGCATGCCTCTGCCAACTGGAGACCCAATTTATAACAGGTGACAATATTTTACATCTGAGAAGTTGTGGAATATGCAGGCTGAAGAGGCAGCATCTAACTTTTAAATGTTGAATGGAAGCACACGCTTTTGACATTGTATTGCAAAGAAGGGATAGAAACAAGGTATGTGCTGGCAAAATTATTTCCAGGTATTGATAATGACACTGAACAATCCATTGGGCCTGTTTCACAAACTGCATCTTTGGAATGTTTAGTAGTATTACATTAGTACTACTAATTTAAGTGTGAAGGCCTCTGCTTCTACTACTCCTATGTTTTCTGGGTGAAGATCTCCACCACTGGTGCTGAGATCTCGACACAGATGCACCTATGGAATGGTGGTAAATGTGAAAGGGAGTGGGGAAGTGGTTGGAAAATGGGGAATACTTAACTCCTTAATGGCTGTCATGTAGGGCGGGGCAAGGTGTGGTTTAGGGAGGTACATAGTAACATAAATACCCACCCACAAAAGATTAATCACATTGTTATTTGCACACTATACTTCTAAAGTTACTGCAGCCATAATTTCCCTATATAGTAGTAAATGTACTACCAGTCAATGTTGGAGTAAGCCCACCATCACACATGGCCAATCACAGGCATTGCAACTCAGTCCCATAGAAAGTAGTGGACACATGGACTTAATATTATCATGTAGGAAATACAATTAAATACATTACATTACATGAGTACAACTTTTAAATTAAGTATATATAATTGACTTTTGTTTAGAATAACTTGAAAATAAGATACTTTACAATTTTAAACCTTCATAACTATCCTAGTTAAACAGTATTAAACAAACCTTTTTTAGAAATTATTTTTAGAAATAATATGTGGTAGACCGGACAGCCTTTGGGGTGTCCTTCCCCCAAACATTTTGCCCTCTCCCCTCCTGTTTGCTGAAATTTATTTTTATTGGCTTTAGGGCTCTGTGCACTTTGCCACTGCTAACCAGTGCTAAAGTGCTTGTGCTGACTCCCTTAAACTTGGTAGAATTAGCCTGCAACTTGTTGGCACATTTAATTTACTTATGAGTCTCTATCAAAGTGGTACTACGTGTACACAGGGTCTGTAAATTAAATGCTAGAAGTGGGCTGCAGCACTTATTGTGACACCTACTTAAGTGGCATTTAAAACCAAGCTCAAGCCTGCCGTTTCAGCCTGTGTGCAGTTTTAAACTGCCAATTTGACCTAGCAAAATAAACCTTTTTCTAAGCCTAAACCTCCCATTTTAATAATCACCCCTATGGTAGGCCTTGAACAAGCCATGGGCAGGGTGCATTATATTTGAAATGTAGGTCATGTGTTTTTAACTTTTGCATGTCCTGGTAGTGCAAAACCCCTGAGTTGTTTTACTACTGAGAGGCCTACATCTCCCATAGAATAACATTGGGTTAACTTATTATATTTATGCAGTGCTAACTTCTTTGTTTGGGAACATGCAGCAATATCATGTTTGGTCTCAAAAGAATTGCAATTTAAAATCCTCTTCATGGGAAATGTCGGATCTTAAGTAACAATTTTGAAAATGTCACTTTTAGCAACTTGGCTTTTTCTTGCCCTCAACATTTGGAGCCTGAAGCCTGTTTCCTAGGTCACATGACTGTGAACTGTTGGCAGCTGGCCTGTGTGTATTCCTCCGAGGCAAAGAGACAAAGGGGTACTAAGTGTTGGCAGGGTGAGATATCCAGCAACAATGGGGACAGGGGCTTTTCCTTGTCCCACTTACATTTCAAAGGAGTTGCCTTAGCACACACACAAAGAGCTTCACACCAGTCCTTTGTGACCTTCAACCTCTTGGAGCTTGAGCAGGGAGGAAATAAATTCCAGAACCATCTAGACATAACAAGCTCCAGAAACCATGAACTCTGCACCTGGCCTCTGCCTATAGTGAGTCCTGACCACCCCCTACCAGTCCTAGGCACTTGGAAGTGGTGCTAAAGCTGTTCTGCCAGACAAAACCTTAAATATGGGAGAACCAACAACAACTGGGACCTGAAAAGAGACGAAAAAGGGACAAAATCCAATTGTAGAAATCTTCACCTCAACTCCGTACAGTGGCTCCTAAATAATGACACTTCCTCCTCAGACATCACTAGCTGCCTTGACCAGCTGGCTTTTACCTTCTCAGGAACTTTTCTTAGCAAATTTCTTCTAAGTCCGAAGGTAAGCTGAGACCAACCCCAGTCCGCCTCTGTATTTGACGCATACTCCAACATGTTTGGCTTTCATTTTTGACTGCCCTTATTTTGTGTGACCAGATACGCACAGTTGAAGCTTTGATCTTTTAGATGCTTTTTGCACTTTAAAAAGTCAAAACTCTGGTTCTTCTGACTGGATTTTTTTTGTCTTGGTGGCATTTCATTTATTAAATTTTACATTTTTTGGTCCAAATTGGTGCAGTATTTTTCTTTTGTTTTCAATTTATCACTGTTTGTCTGCAGCATATATACTTAACACAATGCCTCCAAGTTAAGCCTAACTACTGTTGTGCCAAGCTGCCAGAGGGTTCAGCACAGGTTAATTTTGTGACTTTTGTGACTAACTCATACAGGAACTGCAGTCATTGCTTGAGAAGGGTCTTGAGTCCATCAATTAAAAATCCAACTTACTCCACTAATATTGTTGCATATTTAAATATTTAGTAAATATTTATTTGTTGACATAAGGTACTATACCATTTTATTAGCTCTGAATTAACAATAAAAATATAAATTAATTTTACATTAGATTTCATTTTATTTTACATTAAACAATTTTAGTGTTTTTTAAGAATGTTTAAACTTTGTCATGTTTTCCTATTCCTTACCATAGGCAAAGCTCTGCCCTGGTGGTGGCTGTCTCCATCTCAAAGTGAAAAGTAATTAGTAGCAACTTTACTCTAGTAAATTCAGTCTTAGATGGCTCCACCCCATAAACTGAGACGGTGGAGATGTAAAAGCCTGCTGTGAAGCCTACAGTGCAAGGGAAACAATCTTGCTGACACTTTTGGCCTGGAAATATGGCTATGCAGGCTCACCTATGTCTAAAGCAGCAGATTACTCAGATACCTGGCACTGAAATGTACATTGCCGGGCCTTGGTCTTTTAAAAAGCCCAAGTTTAGTTTGTTTCTGGGTCAGTGAGCTGAAAGTTCTTAGTAGTTTTCTGTTAAGCAGTCAGTAACTCTCTATATAACATGGGTGATCACATGGCAGGTCAGAACAGCAGTGATTTTTCTAGAGCTCCAATGCCTTTTCCCAGAACTGGGGAAACAATATTTTTCAGAGTTTGGCTTCTGGTCAGATGTCTCTCCATGGAGTTGCAGCTGAGATTAAGGTCAATATATCCTACTACTTTAAGGGGCTCATTATTTATTTAAACCTTGGGGGCAGTAGTAGGAGCCTGGGAAAGTACATTTGCAGTGAAAGGTCAATAAATAATCTCCCCAGCCAACCAAAGCAGACAATATCTTCTTTATATGCCTTCCTCCTACTACTTTGTGCTGGAGTTTTGCATGTTGGCCTTAGGACTGATTAGTAGTGGTAAGTTGCTTGTGCTCTCTCCTAAAACATGGTTTGATTGGCATATACCAATTTGGAATATATAATTTACATGTCAGTCCCTTGTAGAGTGGTATTCCATATAGCCAGGGCCTCTAAATTAAATGTTACCAGTGGGCCTGCAGCACTTATTGTGCACCCCCTTAAGTAGCACCTTAAAACATGCCCAGGCCTGCCATTGCAGCCTGAAGGCAGTATCCCACTGCCAGGTCGACTTGGCATTTAAAACCCTTTGTGAAGCCTTAATCTTCCCTTTTATTACATATGTCACCCCTTAGGCAGCCAGTAGGTAGCCCTTAGGTCAGGGTGCTGTATGATTAATAGATAGGGCATGTACATTTTTGTTTTTCATGTCCTAGTAGTGAAAAACTCAAAAAATAACGTTTTCACTACTGTGATGCCTACTCCTCCCGTAGCGCCAACTTGGGGATTCCTTACTAGATTTAATACATTGTAATTCCTAACCCAGGGGTGGTAGATAACTCATCTATGAACTTGTAATGATAAACCTGCTTTAGTGGTAAAGTCATGTTCATCTTTACAAATTTGACAATGCCACTTTTAGAAAGCTGGTATTTTTCTGCCCTTAGCCCTCTGTGCTTGCAGCCTGCCTTAGGTCGCATGACTGGGTGTAGCTGACAGTTGAATCTTTGCAAATGTACTCCAGACAGTCACACAATAGTGGGATTAGCACAGCCTGAATGGGCTATTAACTGACTTGATTGGGGGTGGAGCTAAACACAGCTGCACTTGCATCTGAATAGGCTTGGCTGTTCCACCACACAAAAGGCTTAACAACACTGTATTGTCAATGCAGCAAGATAAGAGCCAGGACAGGGGAGGTAGGAAACTCCTGGAACTTCGAAGAACGCTTCTCAAA
This sequence comes from Pleurodeles waltl, assembly GCF_031143425.1. Lineage (NCBI taxonomy): Eukaryota > Metazoa > Chordata > Amphibia > Caudata > Salamandridae > Pleurodeles > Pleurodeles waltl. The sequence continues at coordinate 85,706,161 of NC_090439.1, forward strand.
ACTTCTCCCAACTTCTAGGGGCAGGGCATCAGGGTTCACTACTGGTCTTGCGGAGGCACTCTCAGAGGACAGTCTGCTTCTGTGACCTTCTGTGCACTGTGCCGGACTGCGCTACCTGGAAAGCCTGCTCTGCTGCCTTGAACCTTCAAAGGCCAGCCCTGCTGTGGAGCCCTGCATCCCCACTTGCAGCCAGGACTTCCAGAAGTAACTCCAAGGGCTAGTTTTGCTGCCACCTGTTCAGAACCACAGGTACATAACGGGCTATTATCATCATGAACCCTCACCTGAATCAAGCCTGAGTGACTCTCGAACCCGCAAGAGGTCTCCATCCACTCCTGGATCCTTGGTTCCTTGGTTGTGGTGCTAAAAGTCCCTAGGTGGCCATTTTCCAAAACCGAGAGCTTGCTATTTTGAACCTTAAACTTTAAAAATCCATAACTATGGTTCTACTAATTGTACGATTGTGATGGTTTTTATTGCCAAATAATTTATTAAAGTTTCTCTATTTTTCTGGTTTGGGATTTTGTACTTTTGTTGTGTTTTTACTTTATTACGGGTTCTGTACTGCATAAATACTTTACACATTGCTTCTAAGTTAAGCCTGACTGCTTTTTGTGCCAACCTACCCACAGTGAAGCACATGGTAATTTAGTGACTTTTTGTGGTTCACCTTGCAAGAGATAATGGCTGTTGCTATGTTACTATGTTACTATGGCTCACACCCCAGTCAACCAGCCACCCAATTTCTCACACAGGTAGATAGTGGTCATAAGCTGCATAGGAGAATGAGGAGATCTAATTTAGAAGTCCATATTCCCCATGTGCTGCACTTGTAATTCATAGTGAAAAGGGATGATGCCACAAGATGGCGGTTGGAACACAACCTGAGTGGTCTTAGCAGTCTGTAAGGAAATCTGGGATCAGAGCAGTAAAGCAGTAAACCCAGTTTCACTGTGCCTTTTGCACTCAAGCAAGTTTATGTTCTAAATGCATGCTGCATCAAGAATCCCAACAGTTGTGAATCAACTGTAGGGTTTTGAAGAAAAGACCAAGAGGTTTCTCCAGTGATAGCATAGCCAAAATGGTATTACCCTGTGAAGACAGTCACCATACTGTGCTGCAGGCAATATAGCACTGCAGAAGATATATTCATGTTGTACAAAGCACCCATACTAATAACATGTAATCAGAAACAAACAACACATTGTATACATCTAGAGCTAATCAAATGCTATCCAAAGGGTACTGGTATGCAGCACTTTTACCCTCAGTAGAATTTCAGAGCCATGGGTTTCCAAATGTCTGGACTAGGGTGCAATGCACTTTGTTGGTATGCCATAGGTCTGCTAAGGAAACATAAAAAAGTTTGCACCATCAGTGACTTCCCAGATTGCCAAGCACACCAAGAGACCAGGCATTGGCAACGCCACACGGCAGTGTGAATGTTTTTTCTATTGACATTTTCATCTCAAAATAGCTGTGCCACAATGCCTGAGAGCCCAGGCATTATGATGAAGATGTTAGCATGGAAATGCATGTCTATCCATCTTGCGCTGGGTTTGCTCTGTTGTGATTCATGCATGTGCAGCGCTGCATGTGTGTACATATGTTGTCATGCATACATGCCCATGTGTCATGACACAGGGTCATTGCAACATTTTTTTATTTACCATTCTAATTTTGCAGACAGACCTAATTGTAAATAAATAAATATAAAATAAAAAAGATATTGGGCACCAGTGCAGAAAAAGGAAGCAATAGGCCTGGTAGCATTATGCAGCTGCTGAGAAAGAAAGAAAGAAAGAAAGAAAGGAAGAAAGAAAGAAAGAAAGAAAGAAAGAAAGAAAGAAAGAAAGAAAGAAAGAAAGAAAGAAAGAAAGAAAGAAAGAAAGAAAGAAAGAAAGAAAGAAAGAAAGAAAACCAAGGATGATTGAAGATGGATTGCCGAACAGGAAATATCAAAGAGAGGGAGAGGGAAGTTAGTACGGAAATAAAGAAAAAAGGTCTCTCTTCAAGACATCAGTTGAAGGATACAACTCCTCCAGTAAGTACACTGTAGTCCTAAATATTCCAGGACTAACATAAGAATACTGAGCTAGACAACAAAGCCAAACTATTATTGAGCAAGGTCTGACCCAAAGACCATTTTAAGTACATGTTAATTATTGGAAACAAAACCTCTGCTAACAGACAGCAGACATTGCCTGTAACCAAGAACTTAAAATAAAATGTCATTAAAGGAAAAGGGATAAATGGCACAGTGGACTTTGGGACTGATTTAGATTTTGAGCAATGGGTTACTCCATCACAACGGTGACAGGTAGCCAGTCTGCCGAAATAAAACTCCTATTATTTTCTATGGGTTTTGTATTTTACCAGGTGGGATATTTGTTACTGATGTGAAGGAGTAATCCATCCACCAATACCTTAATCAGGCCATTTCTTCCTGCTGCAGGTACAGTGCACACATTGCATCTGTGAAAAAGTGCATCTGTGGAAAATTGCAGATTTAAGAAAATGTTTGTAAGCTTTGCTAAATGTAAAGCTTATGACATGTTTCTTCTTTAAAGAAAGCTTACAGTAAGGGGGCCTCTTCTAAAATGGAATGTTTATTTTACCATGCAGGGGAAGGAGTGACGGCCTCTTACCTTTTTTCTTAGTGACACTCCACCTCACCTCGATTTCTCACAGTCAACAGTCACATGGTTGGACATCTGAGAACAAAGAAATGAGATGACACAACCAAGCAGTGTGTCCAGATCTCTGTACTGGGGGTGAATGTTTGACATTGTTCAGCATTCTGTCCATCACTTGTTCTTTTTGCATTTGTCGCCCTAAGTGGGAAGGGTATGCCCAGATGTGGGTCCTGTGCTTCCCATGCCACTTGATTCAAGCTAGCCTGGCTGATGAGGAGTGAAACCCTGAAACTGATCCCAGGATGCTTGTTTCCAGTCCAGGGAAGACCTGGCCTGGCAGTTCAGGCTGGACTGTTCACATGGGGAACAGGGTCAAGATTGATTTGCATATGGCTGGGTCCAAACTGGAATGGCATGGGCAACAGAAAAACAATGGATTTAGGCCCAGATCTCTGTACTGGGGGTGAATGTTTGACCTTGTTCAGCATTCTGTCCATCACTTGTTCTTTTTGCATTTGTTGCCCTATGTGGTTGAAGGGTGTGCCCAGACATGGGTCCTGTGCTTCCCATGCCACTGGATTCAAGCTAGCTTGGCTGATGATGGGTAAAACCCCGAAACCGGTCCCAGGATGCTTGTTTCTAGTCTAGAGAAGGCCTGCCCTGGCATGGGCAGCAAAAAACGATGGATTTAGGCCCAGATCTCTGTACTGGGGGTAAAAGTTTGACATTGTTCAGCATTCCCTCCATCACTTGTATTTTTTGCATTTGTCGCCCTAAGTGAGAAGGCTATGCCCAGACGTGGGCCCCGTGCTTCCCATGCCACTGCATTCAAGCTAGCCTGGCTGATGAGGGGTGAAACGCCAAAACCGGTCCCAGGATGCTTGTTTTCAGTCCAGGGAAGACCTGGCCTGGCAATTTAGGCTGGACTGTTTCAATGGGGAACAGGGTCAAGACTGATTTGCATATGGCTGGGCCCAAACTGGAATGGCATGGGCAACAAAAAAACGATGGATTTAGGCCCAGATTTCCATACTGGGGGTGAATGTTTGACATTGTTCAGCATTCTGTCCATCACTTGTTCTTTTTGCATTTGCCACCCTAAGTGGGAAGGGTATGCCCAGACGTGGGTCCCGTGCTTCCCATGCCACTGGATTCAAACAAGCCTGGCTGTCAAAGCCCAGCTCACCTGAGTCCTTGTTCAGTTCTGATGGAGGTTGAAGACAATCCGACCCCACCCTGAAACTGCTTGTTCCAGCACACTAGTTTTTAAAACAGTGCACTAAGAACAGAAGCTCAAGGGAAGGGGGGAAGTGGATAAAATAAAATAAAGAGACAACAGCGTTCTTGCGTTTCCACTGTTGAAGTGCTGCACAAATCTGCGGCCCTCTCTGACTTCTGTAGAAACTGGTGCCTAATGAAACATAAACAAAGAACAGATAAGTACATCCTATTCTTAACTGGGTTCCTGACTATCCCTTTATTTATTAGAAATTTTCTTCTAAAAGTACCTCTTGGATCCTGGTCTCTAGTTTCCAGGTTTGGAATGTGTTACTGCTCTGGGATGTGCTTTCTATTACTCTAAAGCTTCTAAAACATTAAACAAATACCGTTATCAGAATTATCAATATCAAACATTCATCTTAATATAACTAAAGCCTAAATTGCCAATAGCAGACTCACTTTTCCCATATTTCCAGAATCTTTTATAAAACAAATACTGTACTTTTACGTCAAAATACAGCATGCCGAAATTTTTGTGGCATAGGGGGGGCTGATTTGGGCTCCCCTACATGCCACTATGCCCAATGACCATGCCCAGGGGACATAAGTCCCCTGGGCATGGCCATTGGGCAAGGGGGCATGACTCCTGTCTTTGCTAAGACAGGAGTCATGTCAATGGAGGTTGGGCGTAAAAATAAATGGCACAAATCCGGTTTGAGGCCTGAATTTTGCCTCAGACCTGACTTGCCCCATTTTTTGACACACAACCCCCATTTTCCCATACACCGGAGCTGCCTGGTGTGAGTCATTTTTTTTTTACACACACCAGTCCGCAGCGCCGGCTAACAACATTCCATAAATAAGGCGCCCGCATGGTGCGTTGAAATGGCGTTAGCCGGCGGTAAAAAATTTTGACGCCCACTGTGTCGGCGCAGTTGTGCGTCAAAAAGTATAAATATGGGCCTTTGCGTTTTCTGAACTTTGATGCTGAATCCTGATGCCTTGCTGATCAAACTGATGTTCTGATGACGAAGACTATCTTAGCTTACCGATCCACTTGAGGAGAGGTATATTACTACTCATGTGTTTCTTAAGACTGTTTTGCTTTTTCTTTCTAGGTACCAACCACACTATTTTGATACAGCCATAGATAGATGTTTTCCAAATTTGTGTTTACTAAATTGTTTTGCATGAAGCCCAACATGCTGATGCTAATCTGGTGTAAATTAAGGGATCCTCACTAATGAAAGTCTGCTATAGGCAGTAAGGTTTGATGTTATTTCTTTGCTGAATCTAAATGTATGTGATATCGTTTGCACATTTGTTTTTATTATTAATTTGCACTGTAACTTTAGAATGTGTAGTGGTTCAAGCTTTGATTAGATTATGTTTCTTTCATCGCTTTGGACAGCCTGTTTTGTTTCTGTATGCTTATCATTTGATTTTGAGGTTATCTTACATGACATTAGCATTGTTAATATAGAGAAATAAATATTCTAACTTTTACTAAAAAGGTGTGGTTATTCATGACTGAGAAGTCATGGTGTGTGAAAATTACTGACTCAATTGATTACTAATGCTATTAATTATCATTGATTATTGATGCTACTGGTTAATTATTGAATACTGTTCTGCATGTACTGGAGTTAGGGTGGGAATATCTTCATTGCAAGTAAAAATGTTCATCAACCTATTCTCGTCCCATTGTAAGTTTACTTATTAAGGTCAGATGCGCTAACAGACATGGTAGCAGAGACGGATGGTTTATCTCCTCAAGAGTCCATCATAGATGTCCAGTATTAAGAGAGAAGTAAAATTGATGGTCTGTCTCCTTAATAAATTATCGTAAGGGTTCACAGAGACGGTAGCAGAAAGACATAGAGATTAACGGAGATGGTAGTTGCTTGATGATTTGGTCTTTTGAGAGTTCATTATTACTGAAATTTGGATTTATTTTTCAATGATGTTCATTGGAGAAAAAAAATTCCCCTAAGACCTGAAATAACTTTCCCAGAATCTTGGAGCCCGCCAATGGTTGTTTGAGAATGTTCTTGGCGTTATAGTGATAGTGTGAATGAAGTAGGTTTTGCGCTTGCACAACTCATGCAAATCACAGGTGAATTGGGATATTTGTGAGGGTTTAGGGAGTTTGCGTACTCCAAATGAAGTTGTAGAAGGAGTGTGCGTACTCTGCAGTGTGAGGGTAGGGAAGTTGTCAAACTTCATATGTGTGTGGCGCTTTGTGCTAATAAATTATTCATGTGGTTGTTGATGCACAGACCATGCGTGGTTTGAGACTCCAGAGTATTTTGAAAAGTGTATGAGACACTTGGGCCCGTATTTATACTTTTTTTAGTGCCGCATTTGCGCCTCTTTTTGACACAAAAGCGACACAAGCTTACAAAATACAATTGAATTTTGTGAGTTTGCGCCGCCTTTGTGCCAAAAAATGACGCAAACGCTGCGCTAAAAAAGTATAAATACGGGCCTTGGTTTTATGTTGTAATTTCTCTAGTTTAGTAGGTCAATCGGGCGAGGTAAAAAAGTCAGAGTGTGGGTCAAAGTAAGTGAGAGAGAATTTCGACTGGGATCTAGTGAGTCCTATGCACACCAGGACAGACCATCTGATCTGTTGAGTGTAAAATTTGCAGGTCAAATTTTTCTTGTGAGTCTGGGAGACGGAGAAAGAAGGAGTAGCTGCAAGAGCGAAACGCCATCAGTGAAAAATCTATAAAGTTTCTGAAGCAATTATGTTACTTTTCCTGTAGTAAACCAGCAAATTTGGGTTTTGATTTTGGGTTAGTACTCCCAATTCTTGCATTAGTTTTGTGTGAATCGAAGTCTGGGAGGACAAGCTGTAAGACTTTTACAGCTGCAGAACTTGTGAGTGTGACGTCATCAGAGCCACGCTGGGATAGGTCGGTTAGTGAAAAGGGTCGCACACAGATTGGCAGCCAGAAGGTACACCAGATTACATTGTAATGGAAGATAAGGGTGTTGCGCCATGTCTTTGGCTAAGGCAATGGTGCAAAGTGACAGAGGAAGATGGGAGTTTAGCGTTTCCTGCTAATGGAACGTTCAACTTTTAAAGATGGTGCTATATGAATCAAAGCCCGTTCCGAGACCAGCATAGTTTGAGACATTAGCGATTTGGGAGCTAGTAGTGTGGTTCTAAAAATTCTGGACCCATGTAATTTACTTTGCCACAGCAGTACGATTTTAGTATCAAAAGACCGATAATGACTAGTACACTAAGCATGAGCATTTTCGCTCAATTCCAGCAGCGTTTTCACCTCGAAATCGCCATTTTCGTCCTGCACTCGTGGCTCCCATTTTTAAAAGTTGCCCTCACATAGGCTTATAATACAGTCAGATTTGATTCCAAAGACACGTACACCTTGATTGACTTTTCTCTGACCTGGGCAAGCTGGAACAATTGCCTCAGGCCAAACCTGTTTGGTCAGTTCCTCTCCCAGTGGCCGAATCAGATAGCATCAAGGCACACCATGCCGTAAAACCCTTATTATCGCTCACACACCCTGCCTAATCTTGCTCACACCTGCACCTGCTCTTTTCTTCTTCTTACTTTACGAGGGGGAGGTGCCCGTTTTTATTGGGGGTCCACACTTATCTGATGTAAAATACTAGGCCTTGCCGGGTAATTTATTATGGGTTGGATGACATGAAATATGAGGTTTCATCATGACACTGTTTTTTCCTTTGTAGTGAAAACATGTGAATGACCAACCAAAATGTCAAGAATGTTTGCCTGAAGCTTAAAAAACTGTATATAAGGACACCTGATTTTGCATTGACACACAGTCTCCTGAGAACATACAAACCGTGCTGTTGTACTTCTAGGACGCTTGTTACTTGGTTGCAGCCAATAAATTCGATCTTTGACTTAACCTAGAAGACTCTGAGTTTCTGTGGTCTGAATCAGGAAAGTACCCGAGGTCTTTGGGTGTACCCTGGCACCGCTGGGTTACCGGATCAGTACCGGTTCTGAAAAACCCAGTACCTCAGTTGGCGCCCAAAGTGGGGCGATACCAGCGGTACCGGTCCAAGCCTGAGGTCCGTGAGGAGCTTTGTGTGAAAATTCTGGAGGAAGGCCGTCACTTCATCGACCCCTGCATGTCGACGTGGTCCGAAAGTCTTTGCTGCGAGGTTCCCCGCTTCCCGACAGCTACGAAGGACTGCTGCCCTGGCTATCGCCCTGATTTGGACCCTTGATGTTTGGTAGAGCGAAACGATAAGACGAGTCTTCTGGTGACGTCATCGATATTTTCAGTGAAGTTTAAGTGGAGCGTCTCCCAGTCCTTAGTTGGACACTTGGTTTGGTCCTTAGTTGGACATTTGGTTTGGTATCCCTTCGGGATCACTTTGATTTGGAACTTGCAAGTACCAAAGCCGAAGGACTCGTGTATTCACGAGACTATTGTAAACGATAATCCTTTGAAGTTTGAAGCTAGACTAGTGAGCGAAGATGCCTGGTCTTAGCAGACTTGGAAATTTGTTTTGTCTTGGTTGTAAAAGGGACTCCCGGTTGGAGGACTCATGTCCGGTTCCTCTGATTGGAACTCCAACCTATGAACTATATGTGAAGCACGGAGTAGGCCCCATCACATATAATGAAGTATGGATCCGTTACACCAGAAAAGATGGTGTTTTAAAATGGCCCCAAAATGGTAGCTTTGACACAGAAATCTTAGATAACCTGGAAGTTAGACTTTTTAAGAAGAAAGCCCGGCCGGCAATGTTTGATTCTTTCCGCTTATGGCATAAGGAAGCCAAGCAAAAGGAAATTAAATTAGCTAAGAAAAATAAGAGAGAAAAAGGTATTTCGATTATGCAAGCTGCTATACAGTTTAAAGATAACGAAGTAGAACAGTTGAATGAGCAGTTGCATAGGCGACATAAAATGACAGTAGATAAATGCTATCCAGTTTTGCCGCCTCTTCAGCAAGATGCAGCAAAAGACTCTGAAAAAGATCCCCTAATGTCGCATTTGCTAAGTTCGCCACCACCCTATGCGCAGAATGCCACGGCACCTCCGCAACCTCTGGTTGCACAACCAGTGGTTGCATTGCCTCCTGCTCCTCCCCAGCACCCACCAGCTATTCTTCAGTTGGTTCCTATTCCTCCGGTGCAGCCTCCTCAAGGGCCACCGGCTTTGACATCTGCTCTGCCTTTACTTCCTACAACTTTGACTACTATAGCGACTACCACTCCTGGTATTGTTTCTGACACTGCTTCTGTCTCTGCCTTGTCTCATTCTGTTTTTCCTCCTGTTCATTTGTCAACCTCTCCCTCTATCCATCAGAGAATGACAAACACTGTGACTAGTCTTTTATCCCCTCTCTTTGGGTCATTAGCTACGACCCCAGTTTCAGAGCGTAAACAATTGCGTAGCCAATTGCCTGATGGTATGGAGAAAGAGACACTGAATTATTTGGCGCATAAATGGGTTACTGAACCAGCGAGATATGAACTAGAGTCTGTTATGGATGTCTTCCATCAGTGGGAAGAACCGAAACAGAGATACGTTTTTGAGAAAATGTGTACTTTTCTTTCTGAGGATTTAGAGGAAAATGGTTTGGAGCCCAATCCGCCTAAGTTGTGTTGTGTACAGTTCGATTTTGCGACAGGTTTGATTGTGGGTTCAGATGTCGAGAAAGCAGTTGCGATGTTATTGTCGTTTAGGACTGAAGGTGTTTCCAGGTTATTGTTTAAATATGATTCTTCTGCTAAAAAGAAAGGGAAACAGTACCCCATGAGAGAAGTTCCCCCACAGTGGAGGGAAGGGGACCCAAATGCTAATCCACCTGTCCTGCCTCATTTCCAGCGTGTATCGGTACACGTTCCATGGAAGCGAGCTGAAGTTTTAGCCCTTAAGCAGACATTGCCTGATCCCCGTAAGAATCCTACAGGGTATTACAAGGAATTGTCACAGACTGCGGGGTCTTGCATTATGAATTTAGCTGACATAGACATGTTGTTTGGCAATGTTGTTCCACAGCCTTTATGGGGAAAGATTCGCCATACAGACCATGCTCAAGAGTTAGGTGACACATGGGCTAATATTGCTGCTGCAGATGCCCGACAAATTGGTGGTGCTAAACCTGAGCCTTTAGTGACAGAGCTTCCTGGTAGGATTATTGATTACATGAAAACGATAATGCCTGCGATGCGTGTAAACTGGGATAAATTGTCTGCATGTAAGCAAAAGAAAGAAGAAACGGTATCAGATTTCTTCACCAGGTTTGAAGAAACGTTTGTGGACCACAGTGGTCAAGATATGAGCACGGAAGGTGGTCAACGTTTGTTCGTCGATAAATTTGTGCATAATCTGCTTCCTGAGTTGTGTAAAAAGTTAAAAGACTCAGAAAGTGCTTGGGCAGTTTCCTCTTCAGCACAGATATTGGCTACTGCACAGTACTACGAAAATAGAGATAAAGATGAGAGAGATAGAGTAGAGAAGAAAACAAAAGAATTGAAAACGAAGGTTCTGTTACAACAAGCGTACCCGCCACGTGGTGGTCAGAATAGTGGTGCACAGAACAACTATCAGAATAACTATCAGCCCCAACCGTTTCAGAGAAACTCACAAAGAGCCGAGTATGCTCAACCACGTGTCCCAGTAGGTCCCAATCAGTGTTCATATTGCAAGGAAGAGGGTCATTTCAAGTATAGTTGCCCTGCTTTGCTACAGCGCGCAAATGGTACTTCTGGTTTAAGAGGTCGAGGTGTTCCACAAGCACCTAGAGGAAGAGGACGTGGATATGTTCCCCAGAGCGCGCGCCCATTCCTCCCTCAAAACTCAATGAACAGATTTGATCAACAGGTTAATGCATCTGGTAGGACGGCTCAGTACTATACTGATGATTACTATACAGAGGATGAGCATTTGGACAGTAATGATTGCTAGGACAGCCATAGACAAAGAGAGGGAGTTGTTTCAGTTCCAGTAGATCAGAGTGGGCCTTATGTTAAGGTGATTGCATCAGGTGTGTCAGAACCTTTTCTGTTGGATACTGGTGCTACCAAGAGTTCTATTATGCACTCAAAACTCCCTGGCGCACCTTTGTCTGGCGAAACAAATGTATCAGTAGGGTTTTCCGGCGCCCCAGTTAGAAATCCGATTTCTAACCCTATATCTCTTTCTGTTGGACCTTGTAAATTTGAAACACCCCTTATTTTGACGACAGGTTGTGGCGAGAACTTGTTAGGATTAGATCTGTTAAAGAGATTGTATGCGACATTGTATTGCTCTCCTTCTGGAGTGCAACTCACATTGGGTAAGAAAGTGGTTTCACCAATGTATTTGTCAAAGGACAGATTTCCACCAGAATTTTCGTCTCTTCCTAATACTCTTTGGGCTACTGGACCTAATGATGTAGGTCTTTTGGAAATTCAGCCATATGTGATAACATTAAAAGCCAATGTTAAAATGTCACGTATTCCCCAATACAAGATCTCTAGTGAAGGGGAAAAAGCGTTGTTGGCAATTATTCGTGATCTGATTGAGAAGGATGTAATTGAAGAGACAAGAGGCAACGTTTGCAATAGTCCTGTTTTGCCTGTCTTGAAGCATACTGACCCTACTCAGCCACCTGTTTATAGGTTTGTAATTGATCTTAGAGAGGTGAACAAAATAGTTGTGCCACAGTTTCCAGTCGTCCCCGATATCACTGCATTGTTGACAATGATTCCAGCTTCAGCCACTTGGTTTTCAGTAATAGACCTGAAAAATGCTTTCTTCAGCATCCCTATTGCAGAAGAGAGCAGGGACATTTTTGGCTTCAATTTGGGAGGACGAAGCTTCAGATTTAAGAGAGCTCCTCAAGGCTATTGTGAAAGTCCATCTATCTATAGTCAGGCTTTGAAAGCACAACTTGACACTCTTATGTTACCTGATGGCGCCACTCTCATTCAATATGTCGATGATTTGCTAGTTGCCGCAGATACTAAGGAGATCTGCAAAGAAGCAACATTGTCATTATTGCGTCATTTGTCTGATTTACACCACAAAGTGTCCCTTTCAAAGTTACGGTATTGTCAAAAAGAAGTGACCTATTTAGGTCATCTCTTTTCGAAGGAGGGAAGGCAACTGACCCCAGAGAGAATCAGGGCTGTTGCAGCAATGAGTGTTCCAAGAACACAAAGAGAAGTGCGTGCTTTCTTGGGTATTACATCATATTGCAGACAATGGATACCTAATTTTTCATTAATAGCCAAACCCTTGGTGGCATTAACTTGTAAAGATACACCAAATCCCGTCCCATGGTCTGAAGATTGTCAGAAAAGTTTTGTCGAATTACGTGATGCATTATGTTCAGCTCCTGTGTTGGGTACCCCCAACTACAGCAAGCCTTTTACATTGTATGTCCATGAGAAAGAAGGTTGTGCGTTAGCAGTTTTGACACAACAGTTTGGAGACAGGGGGCCGTATTTATACTTTTTGTCGCAAAACTGCGCTAACGCAGTTTTGCGTCAAAAAGTTTTGCGCCGGCTAACGCCATTCTGAAGCGCCATGCGGGCGCCGTATTTATTGAATGGCGTTAGCCGGCGCAAGCAGACCGGCGCTGCCTGGTGTGCGCGAGAAAAAACACGTACACCAGGCAGCGCCGGCGTAGGGGGAAAATGGCGCATGGGCGTCTTAAAATGGGGCAAGTCAGGTTACGTCAAAAAAATCATCGTAACCCGACTTGCGCCATTTATTTTCGACGCCCATCCCCCATCAACATGACTCCTATCATTGTAAAGATAGGAGTCATGCCCCCTTGCCCAATGGCCATGCCCATGGGACTTCTGTCCCCTGGGCATGGTCATTGGGCATAGTGGCATGTAGGGGGGGCACAAATCAGGCCCCCCTATGCCACAAAAAAAAAAAAACAATACTTACCTGAACTTACCTTAATGTCCATGTGATGGGTCCCTCCGTCCTTGGGTGTCCTCCTGGGGTGGGCAAGGGTGGCAGGGGGGGTCCCTGGGGGCAGGGGAGGGCACTCTGGGCTCATTTTGAGCCCACTTGTCCCTTAACGCCATCCCTGACCCAGGCGTTAAAAAGCGGCGCAAAAGCGCCGTTTTTGGCCACGCCCACTCCCGGGCGTCATTTTTGCCCGGGAGTATAAATACCACGTAAAGGCCTGGGAGTCATTTTTTAAGACGGGAACGCCTCCCTTGCATATCATTAACGCAAGGAAGGGGTTCACGCTAAAAAATGACGCACACTCCGGGCACTTTGGCGCCCGAAGCGTCTAACGCCAGAGTATAAATATGGCGTTAGTTTGCGTTAGTTCTGCGTCGAATTTGCGTCGAAAAAAATGACGCAAATTCGGCGCAAACGGAGTATAAATACGGGCCAGAGAGCGTCCATGCGCCTATTTCTCTTCAACCTTAGACCCAGTAGCTAAGGAACTACCAAGCTGCTTAAGAGCGGCAGCGGCAGCTGCTGTTTCTATCTGACAGTCTGCTGGTTTAGTGATGAATAACACATTAATCGTAATGGTTCCACATGCAGTGGACACGTTGTTAAACAGAACCAAGACACAGCATTTAACTAGTGCTCGATTGTCAGGTTACGAGTTGACATTGTTAGCAAGCCATGTACATATAAAAAGATGCACTACACTTAACCCAGCTACGTTATTGCCAATTGTGACGGAGTTAGATACTTCTGAACAACATGATTGTCTCCATAGAACAGAAGAAGAAACGAAAGGGAGAATAGACCTTCTGGACACTCCCATTGCAAAGAGTGATGGTACTTTGTGGGTGGATGGTTCATGCTTTAAGCTCCCGAATGGTGACACGACTGCGGCATATGCTGTGACAACTTTGTGTACGATTGTTGAAGCTGCACGTATCCCACATAATTCAGCCCAAGCAGCTGAGTTAATAGCCCTAACAAGAGCATGTACAGTATCAAAAGGAATGAAAGTGACGATCTATACCGATAGCCAATATGCATTTGGTGTGGCCCATAGTTTTGGGCGTTTGTGGAAGGAACGTGGGTTCCTGACCTCGCATGGAACTAAAATACAGCATGGTCAGTTGGTAAATGAGCTCCTTGATTCACTTACTTTACCGTTGCAAGTTGCGATTGTGAAGTGTAGCGCACATAAAAAGGTGACTGATGATGTTGGTCGTGGGAATGCATTTGCTGACGAGGTCGCATAAGAAACGGCAAGGAATGTGATGAGCCGAATGTATGTCGCGGGCCCTGCAAGATTGATTGGTGATGTTGGAATGTGTGAAGACACGATAGAAAGCGTGAAATCGATTCAAGCTGAAGCCACAGAGAGAGAATTGAGTGTGTGGAGAGAAAGTACGGGTAAATTGGATGCGAATGGTTGTTGGGTCGAGTTGTCAGAACATCAAAGATGGTTGCTACCCGATGCGTATGTGCTTGCAGTAGTTACAATGGCTCATGGAATGGCTCACATCAGTGTGAAAGGGATTTGTAAGTTGTTGGCCCCAGTATGGCAAAATACAGGAATTCCCAAGTGCGCAGAAAATGTGGTTAAAAATTGCATGGTATGCCTGAAACACAACCCTGGTAGAGGAACCCCAACTCCAGCTGGTCATTTTGCACCTCCTACGTATCCGTTTGAGGTTTTGCAGCTAGATTTCATCCACATGGAGAGGTGCAACAACTTAAAATACGTACTCGTTGTTGTTTGTGCCTTTTCAAGATGGGTGGAAGCCTATCCCCTAAAAGACAATACTGCGCTATCCACAGCCAAAGCCCTTGTGAAAGAGTTCTTCCCTAGATTCGGAATGCCGAGAATGATCTGGAGTGACAATGGAAGTGAATTTGTGGGTCAAGTGATGAAGAAAGTATGCGAAGGGCTAGGCATAAACCAAAAGTTTCACGCTGCAAATCACCCCAAATCAGCTGGATTAGTGGAGTGCTATAATGGCACTCTAAAGCTAAAATTGGCCAAGATACAAGCGAGCTCTGGTCTCAAATGGCCTGACGCTCTACCCTTAGCACTCCTATCAACCAGAATGACTGTGCATTCACGAGTGAAACTTAGTCCTTATGAAATAGTCTTCGGCCGCCCGGCCAATATATGGGGAGTGCCTAGGCCCAAGAAGTTTAGCGAGATAGAGCATCCTGTTTTGCTTGACTATCTGTATGAATTGACGGCTAAATTGCGTGTCTTACATCAACAGGTCCACGACACCCTGCCTCCGGTCTCTGAATCTCCAGGTCATCCCATTGAGCCTGGATCCTGGGTTTTAATAAAGAACTTTCAGCGAACCAAAAACGAGCAGCCCAGGTGGACCGGACCGCACCTCGTTCTTCTCTCCACAAGATCAGCTGTTCGAGTAGAAGGGAAGAAACACTGGATCCATGGGACCCATTGCAAAAGGGTACCCCTACCTCTGCCATATGACCGGTGGGTCCAGGAAGGTGTCGCCGACTCAGAGACTGAAACCGTGCCACGTTTTCTGCCTTTCAGCGATGCACAAATAAAAGGAACACTCACTGAGAAAGAAAGTGATGACATTTTACAATCAGCAGTATCACCGTCAGTTCGATTGGACACTACAGAACCTGAACTCCTTTTTCAGGACCACACGATACCTGGGACTAACCGTTATAATCTACGACCAAGAATAAAGGACAAATAAAACAGTTTACTTTTCTTCCCTTCAGCAAAGTTCTCCAATATGGAAAATTATTTTTGAATGACTTTTTGCTTTTTTTTGAGTTTTTTGAACCTCCATCCGGGTTCAGCTGTAGGATCGTGGCTGAAAAGACTTAGGGGGGTAGCCTGTGGACACAAGGTCTTCAGGTCTGGTTTGTTCTAGGGCGGCCTGGAACATTCAGAACACTCCTAAGTGAAGTAAACCAACCGCCACGAACGGCAACGGTTAGAGGATGGAATCTTTCCAAAATGGAGAACATGTTGAAAGACTGAGTTTCAAGAAGAGAATATGTGAAACGATAACCAGGAAACGGTTTTTGCTGCTGTGCATTTTTATGTTATTTAGTATACTTATGTTTTTTATAGGATATATTTTATTCTGTTTTAACGTGATATTGGCACCCACTACCTCGTCTACACCTCCTCCTTCCACTGTTTCCCCACATTCTTTTCAACTCCTCCCTAAACATGAATCTGCTAGGAGACTAGAGTTCATTAATAACTCCTTCATCCAGCTTTTGCACCAACACCAACTAGTGATAAATACAACTAACTGTTGGGTGTGTGGCCTTATGCCTCACACAGCAGATAAAGGTATCCCATATCTGACTCTGCCTTTCAGCCACAATGGTTCCGTGTGGGCATTCAGAACGATATTCATCTATGCACACTACCCCCTACGTTTTGCGGAAGACAACCCTAAGAAAAATGCTTTAGTTAAAGGTATCATAGACATGATGAAGGACAATATCTTCTACGAGACTATCCCCAGAGATGAGACAATGGCATATATAGGATGGAACATGACCGGATATGAAGCCACAATGAGTGAGAAACAGCAAGCTAAGATATCTTCCCTGATTTGGGTTGTACCCCATCAGGGTCACCTGTGTCTGCAAGGTACTGGCAAGAATCCCAGAGCTCAGCTAGGGGAAAGCGTCTGCACTGAGACATATGCCTTCGCATCTCAGACCTCCCCTCCGCTCTTGGCAGCTAAGGGTACCTATTTCATCTGCCATGATAGAGCCTTTACATGGTTGCCCCCTGACTTTTCGGGCACATGCTTCGTTTCGTTCCTGTTGCCCCCTACCTACACAGCAGCGGCAGATTACCAGAAGACAAGGATAGTTAGAGGCGTCTTCAGTGAAGAAGACACTGCAGGACAAGAATTTGGGGACTTCGTAAAGGGTTTTCTGCCGTTCTGGGGACAAATAAGTAACAGCAGGAGCATAAGGCAATTGATAAGAGTGGTTGAATCCACCGTGGCTGAAACCGCTGGTGCCCTTGGTAACTTGACTGCTGAGCTCCAGTCGGATCGTCTTATGACCCTTCAGAACAGGGTCGCATTAGATGTCATACTTGCAGACCGGGGTGGAGTATGTACATTGATCCAATCGAGTTGCTGTGTTTTTGTCCCAGATAACGCTCCAACAGTATACCAGGCCATCTCCAAACTGCATAGAATTTCCGAATCTATTCATTTAGATAAAGGAGATTGGTCATTAATGGGATGGTTCTGGGAACTGATATCAGCATGGGGATGGAAGATTCTGATGGTCATTGGGATGATCTTGGCCATTCTTTTCCTGTTCTGTCTATGCGTGCAGTGTGCTCCTGCGATATGTGGTTTCTGTGTTACATCATGCATAAGGAAACCTGCACCAAGAGACGAGCTAAATACTAGGATGATGTTACAGCAACATCTCAACGACTTTAGAAACATAGACCTGGACTCAGATTAGCATGAGAATAGGTTTATTGCCTATGTAAGGGCAAAAGGAGGGTTTGTGGTTCTAAAAATTCTGGACCCATGTAATTTACTTTTCCACAGCAGTATGATTTTAGTATCAAAAGACCGATAATGACTAGTACACTAAGCATGAGCATTTTCGCTCAATTCCAGCAGCGTTTTCACCTCGAAATTGCCATTTTCATCCTGCACTCGTGGCTCCCATTTTTAAAAGTTGCCCTCACATAGGCTTATAATACAGTCAGATTTGATTCCAAAGACACATACACCTTGATTGACTTTTCTCTGACCTGGGCAAGCTGGAACCATTGCCTCAGGCCAAACCTGTTTGGTCAGTCCCTCTCCCAGTGGCCGAATCAGATAGCATCAAGGCACACCATGCCATAAAACCCTTATTATCACTCACACACCCTGCCTAATCTTGCTCACACCTGCACCTGCTCTTTTCTTCTTCTTACTTTACGAGGGGGAGGTGCCCGTTTTTATTGGGGGTCCACACTTATCTGATGTAAAATACTAGGCCTTGCCGGGTAATTTATTATGGGTTGGATGACATGAAATATGAGGTTTCATCATGACACTGTTTTTTCCTTTGTAGTGAAAACATGTGAATGACCAACCAAAATGTCAAGAATGTTTGCCTGAAGCTTAAAAAACTGTATATAAGGAAACCTGATTTTGCATTGACACACAGTCTCCTGAGAACATACAAACCGTGCTGTTGTACTTCTAGGACGCTTGTTACTTGGTTGCAGCCAATAAATTCGATCTTTGACTTCACCTAGAAGACTCTGAGTTTCTGTGGTCTGAATCAGGAAAGTACCCGAGGTCTTTGGGTGTACCCTGGCACCGCTGGGTTACCGGATCAGTACCGGTTCTGAAAAACCCAGTACCTCAGTAGCCACACAGCAACAGCAACAGAAATTAGGAAGGAGAATGAGAAAAGTAGAAAAGAATTTAACAGAGGCCTAGGTGGGAAAGTGCTCAGAGAATTTCGAGAACAGAGACTTTGCACGGAATTAGGTTGTTTCCAGCGATTACCAGGACAATGAGAAGAAGAAAGGAAAGATAGTAGAGAGACTAACAAAAGCCTTTCCTAAAGTAGGGAGGGTAAACAGTCTTCAACAGTGGAGGAAGAATCAGATGATGATGAATTTATTTTACAGTTATTGAAAAACCGCCCACGACCATATGCAGCACATGAGAGTGATCCGAGCACCAGTGCTGACTTGACACAGGTTAATGGGATAGTGAGTCCAGTGCAGGTTGATACTAGCCTGACACAGACTACAATGCAGGATAATCTTAAGGCGCCTACTACTCCAGTGGTAAAAAATCAGTTGCAACCGCCACAGGTTCAGAGAATTTACCCTGATGTACCCATTATGGAAACAGCTAAAAACTTAATGGTGCCTACGGAACAGGTTTTCCTGAGACCAATGTTGGTTTAGACAGAACCAACTCCATTTTTACTGCCCCAAGTGCAGCCACAAGTAATGCCGAGATTCACTCCAGTAACAGAGAAACAGTCAGATATGTCTTCAATGATGAATCAGAATATTGGGATTACTCTCCCACAGAATTTATGTACCAGGCCAACCCCAGATGCTATATCTTTACCTATTACTGTTGGTCCAGCTGTACCCTTATTTGCAAAGAAGAAACCCAGTGTATGTGAATAGAGTGTCAGGACACAGAATGTAACGGGGGGACGACATAATGAAAATACTCGTGTAGTTTCTCCATTGGGACAGACTTTTGAAGGCTCAAGATCATTGCTAGACCTTAGTCCATTCATAGTACTTCGAGATACTATGGTAGGGTCAAACATTAGTCAGAGCTTGAAAGTGCTGACACCGCAGAACCCAAATGCAGTTGCACAGCAGATAGCACCTATCCAAAACAACAACACCTCATTGCAAGGTGTGACTGCTCAGCAGTTGAATGAATGGTTAGACAAGCTGAATACCCCGCAGAGTGCTCCTAAGGGAGAGGAGTATTTGAATTATGCTCGGCTAAGCATGGAACCGGGTGAGCTCATAGAGGGAACTTTGCGGGTGAACAGGTTAGAATCCTACACAGAAGCAGAGTTGAGATATTTGTGCCTGAAGATTACAAGGGAAGTGAGCATTGTGCATCGCAAACTAGCAGACCTGGCAGAGAAGTACGGCATAGAAATAGAGAAAACAAAGCATTTGAAAAGGAGTTACAGATTAGATTTCGAGAATAAAGATTTTGAACACATGAGATCTGCCAGAATGAAGGCCTTAGGGAATTGCTTAAAAGTGCCTAGGCTTGGGGAGCACTAGACAAATGGGAAGGCAGATGGGTAAAGAAAAGAGACAAAAGGAAAAGGGATTCTGTAGAGCTGACTGCAAATGTGCAGCAAGGTCAAGAGCCAGTGAAGATTTTACCAATGAGAGAGGTTTCAGAAGGGAATTTTGTTCATGTCCCTTGGAGCAGAAGTGATTTTCTATCATTTACAAGTGATAATCCAAAATTGAGGGAGTAGCCAGAAGAGTGGTACAAGCAGACACATAGGTTTGTAAAACTTGCAAAATGCCTGTGGGAGGACCTGAAAACTTTATTAGAGCTAGTGGTCCCAGCTGATCTGTGGATGGAGTGTAAAAGGAGTGTAGAATGGCCAACAAGAGAACCAGACAGAGATAAAACTACAGGCGCTCCATCTCCTGAGGTAATGAAATATTACTATAAGGTGATTGAATTTCGTCCAAGAACATTGATTGGCAGAGAATTGACAGGATAGCTCAGGAAGCAAAGGAGTCAGTACATGCGTATTATGAGAGGTTGTTACAGGTGTTCAAGCATTACAGTGGTACAGAGACAATTGAGGTCAAGGACATGATTCATTTTCTGTTCAGATTTGTGGAAGGATTGAGACCTGAAATTAGCCAGATGATTAAATGTCATTTGATTTGCTGGCAAGCAAATCCAATTGATGAGGTGTTTCAGTATACAAAATATTGTAGTGATGAAATTGATTTGAAGCAGAGAAAGCTGAAAGAACAGGCCAAATGTTTGGACAGAGTTTACTGTTGGTATCGAATTCCGCAAGGGTTTTCAGAGTCACCTTCCATATTCAATCAGATTCTGAAAAATAATTTGGAGTAATTGAAATTGCCTTTCCATTCGACCTTCGTAAAGTACATTGATGACTTGCTGATTGCGTCCAAAACAAGGGACGAGTGCAAGTATGACATGATTGCTTTGCCAAACCACTTGGGAAAGAATTTTAATAAATTATCCCCACTTAAATTACAATACTGTCAGAAAGATGTGAAATACTTGGGTCACCAGATTGAGAAGGGATCGAGAAAGATATCTAGATAAAGGGTTACAATCATATTGCAGATGAATCCCCCGACCACACAGACAGATGTCAGAATGTTTCTAGGGATGGTAGGCTATTGTTGCCAATTGGTTCCCAATTTTTCTGTCATTTCAAGACCACTGCAAAAGCTGACTCATAAGGAAGTCACTGATACCATGTGCACAAAACCAAGACCTGACATTAGCGATATTCAATTGGAAGAGAATGAGCAAATTATCTTTGTTGATGGGTCTTGTCTAAGAGACAATACAGGGACACTGAGAGCAGGATATGTTGTGTGTACAATTACTGGTATTCTAGAAGCTTCTTGGCTTTGAGGAGTGTATTCTGCCCAAGTAGCAGATGTAGGATAATGTGAGGGAGTGGAATGGGTCATTACTAAAGTGCAACAAAGACACTAGTGGGCTGGAGAGGAAAAAGGTCAAGTTGGCGAGGGTCATCAAGAAGCTGTTATGACTATCCTGCTGCCATCAGTTATTTGAGTGAAAGATTGTCTTCAAAAATTGTATGTGTGTTCCATCTCCATTGAAATACCTTTTCCAAACAGAGTCTCCACTCATCAGAAAGGGGCAGTTTATTAATGTTATTATGTGATATGCTGTCTCCACACAACCAAATTTTCCTGGAGTCCCGGAGGCCTGCCACTGAAAAAAAAAAAAATACCTGTAGTCCATACTAGCGCTTACTGATTAGTGTGTTACTTTTAATTTTCTGGAAAAGGCTTTCTTCTTCTGGGTACACAATCACCTTTTAAATGAGACATGATACAACATTTTGGGTCTAGAATATACTAAGGGCAAGATTTACTAGATTTTCCTTGATGACTTTCAATCTATGTCTGTCTTTAAACGTCAGTTTACCAGAGATGTGGGTTTAGGCTGCAACCAAGAGAGCCATTTCCTGGTAGTGCTCTACTCCTTTCAATGTACTGCAATGCAGGTAAGGTGTGCCAATGCTCCTTTCACACATGTACCAGAGAGGAAACTCGCAGTGTACTCCAGGCTGCACTGAGAGATGAGAAAAGACACAGTGATGCACTTGCAAATACCATAGCAAACTTCCTTAACAATGGCATGGCACTGAGATGGTGTTGATGGAGGGGATGATCTCAGACTTGGTGGAAGACACCAATTGGGAACTATGGCACTTATGGGAGAATGATCCCCATAGAACTGAAAAATTAATGTTAAAACCCAGGGAGCTCAAACACCTGCTCCTCAAGGCTTCTTTAGGAGGGCTGAGTCTGTGCAAAGTCAATAGGCCACACAATATTGCAATAACATCACCTGCTCTTCTCTCTTAAGTTCTCCTAAATTAATCCTGTCTCTGTGGAGCTTGTGAATAATCAGAATTGCTGTCATTGGGCAGTCTTTGACCTTTATTACCCACCACCCCGGCCACACTAGCATCCTGAGGTTCACACTTATCTAGATGAGAGAACATTTAAATGCATAACTACTGGTCCAGCACTTCTCCTACACATGCTGATAGGAGATTACAACACTACACCATCTGGCTAAAATTATCTGGGTAATAAAGAGTGAAAGTTCATTACGCCATTAAGCAACTATTAGTAGTAGGCCACCAGAAGTGGTGGCTTTAGTCTCGGATAAATGTAGAAGTAAAGAAGAATATCACAGAGCTTATGAGGGTTTTTCTTATTCCCACTACTAAAACACATTTACCTCTGCAGGAACCTCGACTCCCCACTTTCTGAGACAGTTGGAACATAAGAAACACAATATTAACTCTTTGTTCAAGTCACAAGTGGAGTATATCCATGATTGTTTAAAATTAGACCATTAAGGCCCCAATTATAAGTCAGGAGGAGCAAAATTACCAGAGCGTTTGTCGCATAAATCTCATTCCGTCTGATTACAAATGTCTCCATATATGTATAAACTGTATGGTGAAATACCGACTGGAAAACCACATGTGAAGTATTCACATACAGAAACATACCTGGAATTACTGGATGGTGAAACAGGTTGTAAATGAGAGGTAATCACTTCCACATGAGGAAATAGTGTAGTGTTTGCTATGTAGAATGTTGGGAGGCAGGAATGTTAGGACAGTAAGATTCTAGTGGCGACAGTTGGCTAGGAAAGAAGAGCCGCTAGGTGGATGTTAAGCTGCTCTTCTACATTTAATAAACATTTTTAATTCATCCAGGCCTGTGTGTCCTTATCACACAAATTGCTGATGAGAGGGTAGTAGGGAAGGGCTCACCTCAAGATCAGCTTCAGTGGTGTGAGCAGCTGCGGAGCGGCACACAGGAGCAGCTCGTTGATTTTGAGGAGAGGAGTATGCTGGCTCAGTAGTTACAAAGGGGGCGAATTAGGAAACCAGCGCTCATATACAGTACACACATTATTGAAACAGGCACAATGTACGTGCACTGCTTAAAGGGGAGGGATGTCAACCCTGCATCCCCAAACCTAAACGGCTACCAACAATGAAACACGACCCTAAGCACACACTTATTATTTCACCTGCAATTATAAAATTTTATTCAAAGATCCAAGCATTCCTTAGGTTATTTCTTTGTTCAGGTCAGTTCTTTATTAACAGTGCACACAGCCAACCAACACGTGTTTCATCATTGGGTAATTCAACCACAACTTGAAGAATGAGGATGCTATATCTTGTGTTGTAATGACAACCGTGGCATTTGCAGTGCCAGGGTACGATTCTGGGATAATGATGTCCTGAGCTGAAACTGTCCATTGGTGCCCTCTGCCACTCTCGTGATGGTGGTTGATGATGCTGTGGTGAACAGAGCCAATCTGAATGTCTGTGATGTCTGATAGTGTAGCAGTTACTGCAGGGCTGGTTACCATGGCAACAATGATGACAGTCGTGGCACTTGTGGACACTGTGTGCCTGATTAACAAATGTAATCTTACAGTTTTGTGTAAGCTTATGGTTTGTTTTGGTGGCTACAAGCTACGATTTAACAGTAAGTTTACAACTATGGAGACTCCGCAGATGGGGCAGAGAACTCCGTATCATAAAAAGGTAGGACAGACCTAAAGCGATTTACTGGCTAAAATTGATAAACCTGGATACAATTTTACCACACTGCATTACCTTCTTACGTGTAATAGGGGCTTAAAGGCAGGGAGAGAAAGAGGGGTGGCTGCTGGTGGCCCAGCTCAAACAAAGGGAGTCCATAGGAATTAATGTGTGACATTGTGCAATTAGAGATCCCTCCCAAAACCTTTTTTTTGATCTAGTCGAGATGACAGAAACATTTGCTGCACATTTGTGTTCTGTGCCACTCAGAATACTGTATTGTGAAGGAATTGACCATTTCTCTTCTCAGTTTGATTGATGTAGATAAAAGTAAGCTTGAGGGAGAGATTACTCTGCAGAAGTTATTGCTGATGATAGCAGACCCGCCACATATCCAGGTTTGTGGGGATAACTGTCTACCTAGTGAATCTGACAGGACGAACAAAACCTTAGTGCTCCCATTTTGCAAGCCGCTTACAAGGAACTGGAAAATAACAATGGTCTCCTGGGTGAATTAAACAAAACACTAACGTTTTTCTGGCGGGGACTAGTTACATGCCCATCTCTCCGATTGTAATGGGTCTAAAATTCCTAACAAATGTAGATGATGCCTAGCAAGCTAAGGATGGTCCAGATAACACAGAGGTGGCTTTCTTGGACTTTGAGAAAGCATTTGACCATGTCAAATGGGATTTCCTATGTATAACTTGGGAACAAACTGACATTGGTCCTGAGTGTATCCCCGAAGTGAAACTGCTGTATAAAGATCCCATCACCCAAAATGATTGGGGGGCCTTTTATGCTGGACCCTTTCCTAATTTATGTAGTGATGAATACGAAAATTGATAAATCTAATTGTCAAAATGACTTTGGGTAAGGGCAAGATTCTGCCTCAGACCAAAGGTATCACAAGGACATTGACTGAGCAAATGGTTTTCACATGTTTACTTTCTCATTGTGCACATTACTGGTGATTGCACTAGATGGTCATCCATACAGTTGTCTTTGTACGGTAGGGTTTACAGTGTCTAAATGGTAGTTGCCAAAAGATAAAATTACATTTCGGCTATGCTCTCAGTCCCCTGTAAAACATGATTGTTCTCAACAAAATTATTACAGATTTAATCTGGATGGGTATCAAATCCAGACTCAAATTGAAAACTTATAAAAATTCACGTACTTAGGGGTGGGAAGGGCTCTTACTACTGAACATAATTCTCTATTGCTTGCACATCATTGATTCCGACTGTTCACTTATCTCCTCACTACATGGATTTAGCACCGTGTGTAGAGATCGTTCATTCGCACATCAGTGACCTGCTTAGAACTCATGTGCTTTGTTGTCCAACCAGCTGTTGTTCCTCATCTCAGCCCCACCTACCAGCTATGATATTAGAGTCTAAAAGAGTCTAAAAGTTTGTAAATATACTGAAATTGGGGCATCTGAATGGAATAGTGCAGGTTTCATGAGAGGGAGCACTAGCTTTTCAATGACAATTGGTGTCCTGACATGGTATTCAAATAACTGATGATTTACTTATAAATGGTTTCCTAAAAATGTTTAGAGCACATGGAGCTGCATTCCGCTATTCCACTTACTGAAAGGAGTAAAAAAGGCAATTGACACATTGCATCACAGTTATGCTTGGTCCAGATGTTTTCAAACTCCTAGCCTCTTACAATCATTCTTATCTAAAGAAGAAACTACTTACTGAGTTTATTTTTAACCTGAGGGAAAACCGACACTACATTATTGGCAGGTGATGAAGCAGAAAATGAAGGTTTTACATTTATTAACGCGTAAACGTAGTGTGAAATAATCATGTGTAACTTTAACCAAACTAATAAAGATTGTACGGGGACAAAATGTGCCCTCAGAGTAGTTTGCCAACATTTATAAGCGTGCTTTATATAACGTGATGTATTAGAATGGCACTAATCCGACATAATCATAAACGTGTGTTACGATTTGCTTGCTTGAAATGTTTTAGCTTAGCATTACTTTAGCGGAGGCTTCGGCCTAGTTGCCTGGTCTCACGGTTTAGATGCTCGTATTTTTCCAATGTGCTATTAAACGTGTATTTTTGCTTGAAGCTGTACTTTTCCACTGAGATCGTTCACATGCTTATCTTAAGGTTTCGTGCCAGCCTGGCATATTTTCTCTTTACTCCAAGGTCGATCTGCAGGTGCGGACAATGGAAGCTCTGAAAGTGAGTTAATTGGTATAAAATGTTGCAACTTGCGTACCCATCTCCAAGGATAATGTATGCTTAAGTAAAAGCTTGAGAACTATCGTTTTTGATTGGATAATTTGAAACTAACCTATGAACCCTCCAATGGAAGACCCTACTGGATTTGAACTGTTGTCTATAAAAACCAGGTGCACGAGAAGAAGGTAGCCATTGCGCTATCATCCGCCATTATTGGACATCCCGCCATGTTGTAGACTTTGCAGCTATTATGGCCCACCTTGCTGCGACGCCATTTTGAAAGAGACTTTGATTCTTTCTCTAATCGAGAGAAAGAGACTTAAAAAAAATTCTTGCCCTAGAGACTTTAACTTTGATTCCTTGCATGAAGTAGTAGTTTTACCTTGCCGCCGCGAGGCAATTGCCCCGTCCACCCCTGCCCCTTTGCCCCGTCCCATGCCGATCGAAACGGTACCCATGCTGACCGAAGAACGGTACCTGTGAGACAAAGACTTTCTTGTATGCTGATCGTAATTGGTAAATATGAAAGGAAATTGTAAAATTGCATTGTGTTTCCTTTAGGTAACCAACTGCTGATTTTGATAAGATCCCTAGTTAGGAGTTTTCTAAATTAATGTTGCTAAATTGTTTTGCATGAAGTCCCACATGCCGATGCTAATTTGAGGTTAGGTGAGGATTCCTTATGTCGCACGATGCAATTTGAGATCTTGTTATGCTGACTAAATGTATGCAATTAGATCGTTACAGATTATAGTTTTAGTGATTTGCATTGCTATTATCGAATGCCTTGTGATTCAAATGCTACATAGACTGCACTTGTTTCGCCGTTATGGACAGCTATTAATGTTCATATATGTTTATCATTTGGTGTTGAGACACATCTATATTGTGCTAGCTTTGTTAATATAGGGAAATAAATTCACTAACTTTGAATAAACTGGTGTGGTTATTCCTGACTGAAAGGTCAGGGTTCGTCGAAATGTATTCTGGATTAATTGTTAAGTGTTATGTTGATCAAGGTATTGCTTATGTTCGTTATTGATTATTGATTTGATTAAAATTAACCGATATAGAGTACGGAGAGTCCCACTTAGTCAAAAGATTCATCAGCCTAAAGAGCGTCCGAATACAGGTAAATTATTAGTACGGACCGCTCTATCAGTAGATGGTAGCAGAGGACGGTTTCGTCTTTTGGGACCCTGTACTCTGAGAGTACATGGTGTTGAACTAACGAGCACGCATTTTGAGACCCCACTCGAGAAGTTGAATTAAATTTTTCTTGGGTAAAACGATTGACAGAATGATGATGGGCTAGGTCCACTGCGACTTTCCCGGGATCTCGGAGCTTGCGAATGGAGAGAAAGGAGATGTGGAATCGGCGTTGGTGGTACTAGTGATGGTATGAGTGAAGTTAGGGTTTTGCGCTTGCACAGCTTATTGCCGCAGGGTGTGTGAAAAGGTTGCGAGGATTTTTCTTTTTTAGAGGATAGCGGAGGTGCGACTCCGAGTGTAGAAGTAGAGAAGTCGTAGAACTTCATAGAAATAGCGGAGGTGCGACTCCGAGGGTGAGAGTAGGGAAGTCGTCGAACTTCATGTGCGTGTGGCGCTTCGTGCATAAAAAGGTCCACGTGGTTGTTGTTGCTGAGACGGGCCCTGCGAGGTCAAGAGACTCCGGAGTATGTTGTTTTATGTTGTGGTCTGGGCGGTTTAGTAGTTTGATCGGGCGTGGTCAACAAGTCGGTACGTGTGCTAGGGAGTGAAAGAAACTTCGACTTCGGGCTTTGACAAAATTCTAAGTGCATTAGAATAGATCATTGACAAGTTGAGAGTAGGTCTGCGGGTCAGATTTGCTTGCGAACGTGGGGACCGAGAAAGACGGAATAACTGCCGAGGCTAGTGAAAAGTCCCTAAGGTCCTGAAGCGACTGTGTTACCCTTCCTGTAGTAAACCGACAGATCTGTTTTAGTTTTATAGCTTGCGATACATGCAAGAAGTTGTTACGAGAGGAGCTGAGTGAAGGAAGAATAGCCGCGAGGCTTTGTCAGCCGCAGTGTGTGTGAGTGTGACGTCACTAGGAGCCGCGCTGGGATAGGTTGGTTGTAGAGAAGGGTCGCGCACGGATTGGACGCAGTCCGTGGGGCTCGATTGAAAGGGGAAAGGCAAGCGAAGAGTATTCCGGGAATTAAAGTCACCTATTGATTACAAACTTTGTGAAATAAAAGACGGGAAAATGAAATTCTTTAAAGCATTCAGGAGTGCGATGAAGGGGGAGTCTTATATTAAAGCGAACGTAGGAGAAGAGACGCCACCCGAGGGCACACCAGCTTACATTGTAATGGAAGAGAAGGGGGTAGCTCCGTGCCTTTGGCTAAAGCAATGGCACAAACTGACAGAGAAACATGGGAGCGTAGCGTTCTCGATACATGGGACATTCAATATAAGGATCCTAGAGAATTTGAGATTCACGATGTACGACATGAAGGTGCCTCCAAGGCCAGCCCAGTTTGAGGCTCTAGGGATTTGGGAACTAATGGCCAGACAGCAACAGCAGAAGAAGTTCGAGACCAGGATGAGAATGTCAGGTGTTAGCCGCGGCGCCTACATTGCCGATCGGGATTATGTAGTCCTTCTGGACTACATATCCCATGACGCCTAGAGGGGAAGAGGTCGCTTAAAAATCAAGCACATACAGGAAGTAATGTGCGTTATTCGTTTCCTAGAACCCAGTCGGATGGACAACGAGGGCTCTTGTTGACGGCGTTTCCGAGGTTGAGTTGTTTGGTTAGGAGGTATACTTCCTCCTCCGGTTTTCCTTGAAGCCTGGGACCTTCCCGATATCAGCGGGAGTGTCGAGTTATTTTCCCTGGGGAACCTGACACGAAGGAGAGGTGGTAAGCGGTGAGACGATTTGGTGCCGGAATCCCTCGCCTTTCTTTTTCCCATTATCACAGTTCGACAAGGACACTGGTAACTTCTGAAGCACGGCGGTCTTTTGTTTGAGTTACCAATAAAGCACGAACGATTATCTTTGGGGCCAGAGAACATTATATGTTTGGCTACGACAGAAGGTTAATGTTTATTTTTGCGGGAATTGAACTGCCGGGACGATTTTTCTTTTCAATACGTAAGGAAATAACACAGGGTTATTCCTACAAATTGCGTGACTATGACAGGGGGCTTAGTGGATTAACTGAGTCATAGAAAGGACTACGAGATAGGTTCTTATCGTCGTTCATTTTATTTCCCTTTCTTTTCGTTTCTGTTTCCTCATGATTTCGTGACTATCTTGTATAAAAGTGGGTGTTGAGCAACCCATTAGAGATCATCGGTGTTAATTGTTGGCTTGTGGCGTCCGTCTATGATTCAGATGGAGCACAGATAGGCGTTGGACTAGTTCTGCCCTCATGAGTTATGGGCAGGTACGGTCGTTGGTACTTTAGCGAGACATTGCGAGAGTAGACAGGCAATGTGATATTAACACTGTGTATTCCTCTCTTTACAGATATCCCGTCCCTGCTGTTCCTTCCCCTTCCTTCCCTCACCTGATTACTCCAATGCACCGTGGTTTATATAGGTGACTTGGTGGTGTCAGGAGGTGGACCTTTATTTGCATCACACCGAGTCTGAGGAGCATCTACAACGTGACAGAATAACGCACCCACGAATAACGCTCCTCCCGCTCGGTGTGATGTAAAGATGGCGTCTATGGATGATGTATTACAGGCGTTACTAGTAGTGCAACAAGAGTTGGCTAATTCTAGGGTGGAGGCAGCAGCGTTAAAGGAAAAGGTAGAAAGGCTTACTAGGAATCCCTTCGATGCTTCAGCATCCACCCAACAGGTAACCGTGAATGTCTCCCCTCCTATCCCTTTGGCCAGCCCGGAACGGTATTCAGGGGACCCCAGGAAAGTTCAGGCCTTTCTAACTCAGTTGTCTCTACAATTCTCTTGTAGACCCGGGTCTTTTCCCTCTAACCTTTCCAGGGTAATGTTCGCTATTTCTTATCTCTCGGGAGACGCAGCCAATTGGGCCGTACCATTAGTCAGGAACGATGACCCCTTGTTATCAGACTGGAATGCCTTTTGGACGGCTTTCGAGAGGGTGTTTGATCATAGAACAACCACTTTTAGTGCTGACAGGGAATTACTGGAGTTGAGACAGGGGAGGTCTGATCTGGTCTCTTATCTCACGACCTTTAATAGATTGGTGGCAGAATCAGGGTGGCCAGAGGAGAAGAGAATGTCTCTCTATTATCAAGGTTTACGAGACGACATGAAGGATATACTCGCTCAAATAGACCCGCAGCCTTCCAGTTGTACAGATCTTGTGAACCTTACCCTGAGACTGAACCACAGATTAGCAGAAAGAAGGGGAGAGCGTAGAGCGGGGGATAGGCGACCGGGCATTCCAGAAAGGGAAGTGCGATCTGTTTCTACTCCCAATGATATAGGTGGGGAGCCTATGGACGTGGGAGCCGTTAGGGCACCCTTGTCGAAGTCCGAGAAGGAGAGTAGGAGGGTACAGGGGTTGTGCATGTATTGCGGCAGGAAGGGTCATTATGTAAGAGAGTGTCCCCAAAAACCACGTAAGAGATTCTCCTACTCCCCCACTCAAAAGGCAGCGGTTACGGCAGGAAAAACATCGGAGAAAGAGGATTTGCCCGTTATAGAACCCCAACCGGTGTTAAGGTTAACTTCCTTAGCTCTTTTTCCACAGGAGGAAAAGGCGTCCCACCTTTTGTTAGCAGTGGAGCTGGTGTCCAAAGAACAAAGGTTTCCAGTATGGGCGATGATAGACTCCGGAGCCACGGGAAATTTCATAGATGCAGGGGTGGTTAGGAGATTGGGACTTCCTAGCATTCCGAGAAAGGACCCCGAAATAGTGTTGGCGGTTGATGGTACACCGCTGAAATCTGGGCCCCTTACAGAACATACTGAGGACGTTGGGTTGATCTTCAATGGGGTATCTCCGGAACATAAAGAAAGAATTAGACTAGATATAATAGAGGCTCCTCAGTATGAAATCATTTTAGGAATGCCCTGGTTAAGAAAACACAATCCTGTTATAGATTGGCAAACCAAGACGGTTAGTTTTCAGTCCTCGAGGTGTGAGAATATCTGCTTCTTGTATGACGAATCCCCCATGTTAGCATTGGCTCAAGGGTTACAGTTGGCCACAGTGATGGAGAAAACAGTGATATTGCCCTCTGTTTATGCCGAGTTCAAGGATGTGTTCGACGAAGGTCAGGCTGAGACATTGCCACCCCATCGTATATATGATTGCAAGATAGATCTGATTCCTGGAGCTCTCCTTCCTTCCTGTAGGGTATATGCTCTATCAGACCCAGAAACCAAGCATTTGAGAAAATACTTGGATCACTTCCTGGAGATCGGGTTCATTAGACCATCTTGTTCTCCGGCAGCCTCTCCACTCTTTTTCATAGCTAAAGCTAATAAAGAGTTGAGAACCTGCATCGATTATCGAATGCTGAACAAGAATACAGTGAGGAATAGATATCCTCTTCCTCTCATTCCTGTGTTATTGGAACAGGTGAAAGAGGCGGTAATCTATACAAGGTTGGACCTGAAGGGAGCTTACCATCTGGTCAGAATCCGCGAAGGGGACGAGTGGAAAACGGCGTTCAAAACCCGTTATGGTCTGTTTGAGTACTTGGTAATGCCGTTCGGGTTGTGTAACGCCCCGGCGGCATTCCAGTATTTTCTGAACGATGTTCTCAAGGAATACGTAGACCGTTTCGTGATCATTTATATAGATGACATTCTGGTGTATTCCACATCCCTGGAGCGCCACTTTGACCATGTTTCCTTAGTACTCCTAGCATTGCGACAGCATAGTCTTTTTTGCAAACTGAGCAAATGCGAGTTCCATGTCCGGAAGGTTGAGTTCTTGGGGGTGGACTTAAGCCCTGAAGGGTTTTGCATGTCGACAAGAAAAATACAGGCTGTTCAGGAGTGGCCAGTACCCACTAGTGTGAGAGACGTGCAATGCTTCCTTGGGTTTTCCAATTACTATAGAAGATTCATCTTTCATTTTTCTCACATTGTGTCACCTATAACAAGGTTACTAAGAAAGGGGGTTTCTTTTGTTTGGTCAGAGGAAGCAGAGGAGGCCTTTTGCTTTTGAAACAGGCCTTCTGCTCCGCTCCTATACTTCAACATCCACAGCCGGATGCCCCTTTTATCGTCGAAGCGGATGCCTCAGATATAGCGATTGGGGCCGTGTTATCACAAAGAAACAAAACCACCGGACAGCTTCACCCTGTTGCGTTTTTATCTAGGAAACTATCGGCTGCGGAACTTAACTATACGGTGGCAGAAAAGGAATTGTTAGCCATCAAAAAGGCATTCCAGGAATGGCGACACTACCTATGGGGAGCTCAACACCCGGTCACGGTATATACTGATCACCGAAATCTGCAGTATATGAAGGAGGCAAGACAACTTACCCAGCGGCAAATGAGGTGGATGCTGTTTTTTTCAGAATACGAGTTTGTGGTGACCTTCCGTCCTGGGGTTGACAATCGCAAGGCAGATTCACTGTCTCGACAAGAGGACGTGAGAACCATCGCTTCAAGACCTGAGGAAGCAATCATCAAACCTGAAAGAGTCCTTTGTGCCCTTCATATCTCCCATTTCTTAGAAAAGGTTTCTAAGCATAAGTCTGCTGCTCAATGGAAGAAATGGGCAGAGTTAAGTCAGGACCGTACCCTTAAGCATGGAATACCGTTGCAAGGTAATCGTTTGTATTTGCCAACACGTGAACTCCGAGTGCAAGCCTTTAATTGGTGTCATGATGCGGTAACGGCTGGTCATCCTGGTTACACCAAAACGGCGCAAATAGTTCAACGACATTTCAGGTGGGAAGGTTGGGCTAAAGACGTTGCGGCCTGGGTGGCTCGGTGTGAGATATGTGCACGGGCCAAGGGAGAAAACGCAAAGAGCCAGGGCAGACTGATACCTTTGCCCACTCCGGATAAACCATGGCAAACCATTAGCGTGGACTTTGTGGTAGGATTACCAATGGATCAGGGGTACAACGCTATCATGGTGGTAATCGACAGCCTTACCAAGATGGGTCATTTTCTCCCTTGTAGAAATCTGCCTACAGCCAGTCAAACCGCCCATCTAATTTTGTCTCAAGTGGTGCGGTTACATGGTCTACCGAGAACCATTATTTCGGACAGAGGCCCCCAGTTTGTTGCTAGGTTTTGGCGTATGTGGTGCAAGGTGCTGCGCATTGAATCCGCACTGTCCACCAGTTTACACCCACAAACAGATGGCCAGACGGAGCGCCTCAATCAAACCCTGAAAAAATATCTGAGGTGCTATGCAAAGGACGCTCAAGAATCCTGGGTTTCGTTGCTATGGCTGGCAGAACTATCATACAACAATGCTTGGCATAGCTCGATACGGGAATCTCCTTTTCGTGCTAACACGGGGTTCCACGCGGAAATGTTGCCCATAAACATACCTAGGGAAGTCACGGATCAACCTACGGTTCATGCCATGATTAAGAATCTCCAATCCGTGCAAAAGAAGATACGACTCAATCTGGAGAAGGCCAAAGAACAGTATAAAAAGTGGGGTGATGAACATCGGCGTGAGGGGCCGGCATATCAGCCAGGCGATAGAGTGTGGCTTTCCACCAAGTATATACGCTTCAAGATGCGTAGCGTCTTTCATCCTCGTTACATTGGTCCCTATGAGGTGTTACGCCAGATAAACCCTGTGGTTTACCGTCTCAACTTACCTGCTTCCTTAAGGATCCATCCGGTATTTCATTGCAGCCTTTTGAAACCGGCTCTTTCAGCGACCCGGCAGGCGGTGCCTCCGGTGGTCAGAGATGGGCAGCTGGAGTACGAGGTGCGCAGAGTGTTGGATTCCAAACGACGGGGGGTAAGCTGTGGTACTTGGTTTCATGGAAGGGGTACAATGCTGAGGATGATTCATGGGAGCCGGAAAGCAATATCCATGCCCCTAGGGCGGTTCGGCTGTTTCATGCCCGTCATCCCTCTAAACCTGGTCCTAGGAGGCGCTTTGGAGGCGGGCGTACTGTCAGGTGTTAGCCGCGGCGCCTACATTGCCGATCGGGATTATGTAGTCCTTCTGGACTACATATCCCATGACGCCTAGAGGGGAAGAGGTCGCTTAAAAATCAAGCACATACAGGAAGTAATGTGCGTTATTCGTTTCCTAGAACCCAGTCGGATGGACAACGAGGGCTCTTGTTGACGGCGTTTCCGAGGTTGAGTTGTTTGGTTAGGAGGTATACTTCCTCCTCCGGTTTTCCTTGAAGCCTGGGACCTTCCCGATATCAGCGGGAGTGTCGAGTTATTTTCCCTGGGGAACCTGACACGAAGGAGAGGTGGTAAGCGGTGAGACGATTTGGTGCCGGAATCCCTCGCCTTTCTTTTTCCCATTATCACAGTTCGACAAGGACACTGGTAACTTCTGAAGCACGGCGGTCTTTTGTTTGAGTTACCCATAAAGCACGAACGATTATCTTTGGGGCCAGAGAACATTATATGTTTGGCTACGACAGAAGGTTAATGTTTATTTTTGCGGGAATTGAACTGCCGGGACGATTTTTCTTTTCAATACGTAAGGAAATAACACAGGGTTATTCCTACAAATTGCGTGACTATGACAGGGGGCTTAGTGGATTAACTGAGTCATAGAAAGGACTACGAGATAGGTTCTTATCGTCGTTAATTTTATTTCCCTTTCTTTTCGTTTCTGTTTCCTCATGATTTCGTGACTATCTTGTATAAAAGTGGGTGTTGAGCAACCCATTAGAGATCATCGGTGTTAATTGTTGGCTTGTGGCGTCCGTCTATGATTCAGATGGAGCACAGATAGGCGTTGGACTAGTTCTGCCCTCATGAGTTATGGGCAGGTACGGTCGTTGGTACTTTAGCGAGACATTGCGAGAGTAGACAGGCAATGTGATATTAACACTGTGTATTCCTCTCTTTACAGATATCCAGTCCCTGCTGTTCCTTCCCCTTCCTTCCCTCACCTGATTACTCCAATGCACCGTGGTTTATATAGGTGACTTGGTGGTGTCAGGAGGTGGACCTTTATTTGCATCACACCGAGTCTGAGGAGCATCTACAACGTGACAGAGAAAGGTAGAAAAGACACTAGCGGACGCTAGGTGGGATAATGCACAGAAGGTGTGGAGGTCAGATGTATTGCAGGGGATAAAATTGTTTCCCGCAATTACTAAGGAAGAAGAGGAGACAGGCAAGAAAGCTACCTGTAAGACAGACAGGAAGTGTTCCAAGGATAGAGAGGACGAGGAAAAGTTGAGAAGAGAAGAGGAGTTAGAGGATGAGGAGTTAATAATGCAATTGCTGAACGACCGTCCACCACCCTACGCGGAGAATGGACAAGGTCCAAGTACCAGTTCTGCCCCTCCGGCACCGGTACAGAACAGTGAAACCCAGAGTTCAGGAGCGTCATCGGGATCTAAGGACCCGAGTTTACTGTTCACCCCGCAGATACCGCAAGTGAGGAGAATATATCCAGATGTGCCCATGTTGAAACCAGCAGAAAATGATCAGCCGCAGATGTCAGGGTACTACAGCAGTGACAACAGTGCAGGAATGGTTGTAGATCCAACAATAAGGGGAGTACAGAATGGTCACAACCCGACATTGGCACAAGCTGAATCAACCCAGTTTTTGATGCCTCAAAAGCAGATGCAGGGGGGAAACGCACATGCTCAGATGACGGGGAGTCAGATGGGCATGCCGGCAATGATGACCCATGGTGTGGGAATGAACATGCCTCAGAACATGGGAAATGGACAAAACCCAGATGCAATATCACTACCCATTACTGTAGGTCCACCGGTACCTTTGTACAGTCAGCCTAACTTAGGTATGAGCGGTCAGGGACCAATGCTGCAGAATGGGACCGAAAGGAGGTGCATAGAAAACACTCCAGGGATAACTCCGATAGTGGCTCAGCCAAATGGATCCGGGTCCCTGATGGAGTTTAGTCCCATATGTGCCCAGTCAACCCTGGTGAGGTTGAGTCCCCCACTGATAATACCTCTAACATCGAACACTGAAAAGTTGCCGCAACCATCAATGGCAGTCGATGTGAACGCTACACTGATGGGGTTGAATGCGCAACAGCTGACACAGTGGTTCAACAGTTTAAATTCCACACAAAGCTCAGACAGTGGGAAGGGAGAAGATTATATGAATAGGATGAGATTGAACATGGAAGCACAAGAATTGGTGGAAGGGACCATGGGTGTGAATAGGTTAGAGTCCTACTCGGAAGAAGAGCTGAGGTATCTATGTCCCAGGATTACGAAGGAAGTGAACAAGGTACATAAGAGCTTGCAGGAAATAGCTGACAAAAACGGGGTTGACATAGACAAGACAAAACACTTGAGCAGAAGCTACAGGTTGGATTTTGGGGCCACAGATTTTGAACACATGAGGTCAGCAGGCATGAAGGCGCACCTTAGAGAACTGCTACAGAGTGCACAAGTGTGGAGGTGCTTAGACAAGTGGGAAAGAAGGTGGGTAAAGAGAAAGGAAAAGAGGAGGGACAGTGCTACAGAGCATAATGAGAAAAGACCACAGAGCAGTGAGACAGTAACCATGTTACCAATGAGGGAGACAGCAGGGGGAAAATTAATACATGTACCATGGCACAGAAGCGATATTCAGTCTTTTACGGACGATTTTCCCAAACTGAGAGAGAAGCCGATTGAATGGTATCAACAGACTGATAGGTTTGTGAAGCTTGCAAAATGTCTCTGGGAAGACCTGAACACTCTCTTTGAGATTGTGGTTCCAGCAGACTTGTGGGAGGATTGCAAAAGAGCTGTAGGTTGGCCGACGAGTGAACCAGAGAGAGACAGGGAGACGGGTGCACCATCACCTATGGTGATGAGCTTGTACTATAAGGTGATTGAGCATTTGAAGACGAAGGTTGCCGCGAAGAATGTGAATTGGCAGAAGATCGATCGAACTGCCCAAGAAGCTAAAGAGTCGATTCATAGTTACTATGAGAGGTTGCTGAAGGCGTTCAAGAACTACAGTGGCACGGAAACGATAGAGGCGAAGGACATGCTTCATTTTGTGTTTCGATTTTTGGAAGGGCTGAGACCAGAGATAAGTCAGATGATAAAGTCGCATTTGATTTGTTGGCAGTCGAAACCGATTGATGAGGTATTGAATTACGCGAAATACTGTAGCGACGAAATTGAAGTGAAACAGAAAAGGTTGAAAGAGAAGGTGATGATGATGCAGCTTAAAGCAGCTCAGACAGGTCTGCAAGGTTTGCAAGGGATGCAAGGGTTCCAACAGCAGGTACCGCAACCGCAGCCGCAGTTGCAGGGAAACATGGCGTTTCAGCCAGAGGCAGAGGAGGTTTTGTGAATAATGGTCCGGATTTGAACACTGTTGTGACTGGTGTGCAGGCAATGAAGAAGGTGATGCCATGTCACGTGTGCGGAATTGTCGGTCATTGGAAACGCGAGTGCCCGATGGTGGTGCAGGAAGGTGCAGGTGTAGGTGCAGGTGTTGGTCAGCAAAACAATGATGTCAATGCATTTCAGACAATGAGGGGACCGAAAATGAGAGGTCCAAACCCAAATTTTCAGGCCGTAAATCAGTTGCAGGGATTACAACCTATGCAGCCGCAGCAGATGCAGATGCCTCGTATGCAGATGACGCAAATGCAGCCAATGCAACAGCAGTTACCTATGGTACCTAATCAGCAAATGCAAATACCTTTGGCACCAATGAGTCAGCAGCAAGTGATGGTTCCTCCACAGGTCTCGGGTCAGGTAATGAGTACAAATGGCACCGTACAACAGTTCCCACTACACAGTGAGAGTGGAATAAACAATGTATGGGAGAGTGAAAGCTCAGAAGAAGAAGGAGATTGTGTGCTTGCAGCATCCTTGGAAGTTGATCAAAAGGGTCCGTACGTGGAGGGAAGAGTAATGGGTCATCGTGTCTCATTCCTGGTTGACACAGGAGCAACACGTTCAACTGTTAAGAGCAGTGAAGTACCAAATTTGCCACTCTCAGGGAGGACAGTTCAAGTGGTGGGAGTAGCAAACAGACACCTGACGAACCCAATAACAGATCCGGTACCAGTCAGCATCGGTAACTATCAAGGGGTGCATCAGTTTGTGGTATGTGACTCAAGCCCGATAGCACTGTTAGGGAGAGACCTACTGTGCAAATTGGGTTGTTCGATCATGTGTTCGAACGAAGGAATAACAATCCAGACGAGCAGTGATGGGGAAGAAGAGGACAGTGTAGAGGGGGATGAGATGGAAACTGTTGATGAAGAATATCCTCTGATTTGTCTTTTCCCGATGATAACTGAAGAAGATATTCCAGCCGAATTACGGGAAACAGTCGGAAAGGAAGTGTGGGATATGACAGGGAAAGAGGTGGGATTGATGAAAGGAGTGGAACCAGTGAAAGTGACTGTAAAGCCCAATGCTATCTTTCCCCAGACCCCACAATACCACATGGCACAAGACACCCTCATGAAAGTTGCCCAACTCATTGACGAATTTGTAAAACAGGGAGTACTGAAAGAAGTGTTAAGCAGTCCATGTAATTCACCAATAATGGGACTAATAAAGCCGAGTGGAAAAGTCCGACTCGTGCAGGACTTGAGGAAAATAAATGACATCATAGTCAAGTGCTGCCCTGTCGTACCAAATCCAGCTGTGATAATGTTTCAAGTCCCTTGCGATGCCGAATGGTTCTCGGTCATCGATTTGTCACAAGCATTCTTTTCTGTGCCTCTTCATGAGGACAGCCAATTCCTCTTTTGTTTCAAGTTCCTAGACAGAGTCTACAGTTGGTGTCGAATTCCTCAAGGGTTTTCTGAGTCACCGTCAATCTTCAATCAGATTCTAAAGAAAGACTTGGAAGCGTTAGAATTGCCATTCGAGTCAACTCTAGTACAGTACATTGATGACTTACTGGTTGCATCAAAGACAGAAAGTGGCTGCACCGCCGATACCATTGCTCTGTTGAATCATTTGGGAAGGAATGGACATAAGGTGTCTCCTTCCAAATTGCAGTTCTGTCAGAAGAAAGTGAAATACTTGGGTCACCAGATAGAGAAAGGGTCACGGAGAATAATGAAGGAAAGAATAACGAGTGTACTTCAAATGAGTCCACCAAAGACAAGGAGGGAGGTGAGGAAGTTTTTGGGAATGGTGGGCTACTGTCGCCAGTGGATTCCCAACTTCTCAACTCTAGCGAAGCCTCTACTGAAATTGACCCAGAAGGATGCCTTGGATCAAATTGAGCTGAAAGGAGATGAGATGGATGCTTTTGTTGAATTGAAAGAGTGCATGTGCAGGGCTCCAGCTTTAGGTATGCCTGACTACACAAAGCCTTTCACATTGTTTTGTCATGAACGTGATGCATGTTCTTTGTCTGTCTTGACTCAAGCCCATGGTGGCGTAAACAGACCAGTAGCGTATTTTTCAGCTACTTTGGATCCGGTCGCAGCAGCACTCCCAGGGTGTTTGCGCGCCGTAGCAGCAGTTGGTATCAGCCTCACTCAGAGTGAAGGAATAGTGATGGGACACCCAGTAACAGTCATGGTCCCTCACTCAGTTGAGATACTTTTGACCCACTCCCGAACGCAACACATGACCGGAGCGAGACTCACAAGATATGAAACGATAATTCTGGGCTCACCGAATGTGCAGCTGAAAAGGTGCACTACGTTGAATCCAGCAACCTTGCTCCCTGGAGAAAATGCTGAAATTGAGAACGCTGAAGACGTTGAGCATGACTGCCTTCAGGTGACTGAATTTTGCACAAGACCTCGACCGGACATTAAGGATACTAAGCTTGATGAAAATGACCAAATTGTTTTCGTTGATGGTTCATGTCTAAGAGACGGGATGGGAATTTTGAAAGCAGGATATGCTGTATGTACTGTAACAGGTGTCTTGGAAGCGGGATGGCTTTAAGGAGTCTATTCTGCACAAGTAGCAGAA
Source organism: Pleurodeles waltl (assembly GCF_031143425.1). Taxonomy (NCBI): domain Eukaryota; kingdom Metazoa; phylum Chordata; class Amphibia; order Caudata; family Salamandridae; genus Pleurodeles; species Pleurodeles waltl. The sequence continues at coordinate 85,746,036 of NC_090439.1, forward strand.
CTTGTAGCCCTTACAAGAGCATGTCAACTGTCTGCATTGATGAAAGTCACCATTTACACTGATAGTCAGTACGGGTTTGGGATTGTGCATGACTTTGGACAACTATGGTCACAGAGAGGGTTCCTGACGTCTTCAGGATCCCCAGTGAAAAACGGGGAGAGAATAAGGGAATTGTTACACGCCATCCAAATGCCAGCCGAAGTTGCAGTGGTAAAGTGTAGTGCTCATACAAAAGGACAGGACTATGTTTCTCTGGGAAATGCATATGCGGATCAAGTCGCGAGATTTTGTGCCTTGAACTGTATATTACTCAGAGATGAATGGAATTCGATAAGTGAACCAGAACTCGAACCAGCTGAAGCATTTGCCTTCAAAGTTGTAGATACAATAGATGAACTAAAAGCATTGCAGAATAACGTCAGGGAGGATGAAAGAGATTCCTGGATTAAATCACAATGTATAAAAAGACCAGATGAGTTATGGGTTTCAAATGAGGGAAAATTTGTTTTGCCAAATGGTCTCTTATCGCAGCTTGCGCGGTTCTATCATGGGCAGGCTCACCTAGGGAGAGATGCCATGATAAGATTGTTCAAAACTGATTGGTTTAACCCCAGATTTCGTCAAGCTGCAGAAGCAGTCTGCCATCGATGTGTCACTTGCCAGCAGATGAACCCAGGAAAGGGAACGGTTGTGAACGCGAGCCACATTGGTAGGGCAAGCGTCCCTTTTAGTCGAATGCAGATGGACTTCATTGAGATGCCTGTGCATGGAGGTCTGAAATATGTGTTGGTGGTTGTGTGCATTTTTAGTCACTGGATTGAGGCATACCCCACACGTAGAAATGACAGCCTTACAGTTGCAAAGCTATTGTTGAGGGAGTTGATACCACGTTTCGGATTCCCGATCTCTTTAGAATCAGATAGGGGAAGTCACTTCAATAACGAGGTGATAAAGTTACTCTGCGAAGCGCTGAACATTGAGCAAAAACTGCATTGTAGCTATCGCCCTGAAGCCTCAGGACTGGTGGAGCAAATGAATGGTACACTGAAATCAAGAATGGCGAAAATATGTGCATCGACAAATTTGAAATGGCCTGACGCATTGCCCTTAGTGCTAATGTCAATGAGAAACACCCCTGATAGAAAGACTGGATTGTCTCCGCACGAAATTCTCATGGGCAGGGCTATGAGACTTCCTGCAGTTCCCGCAAATGCGCTTTTGAATATTACAGATGATATGGTGTTAGACTACTGCAAGGGTCTGGCTGACGTGGTTCGCTCTTTCTCTCACCAGGTGGAAGCCACCACCTTGCCACCGATTCAAGGTCCAGGACACGCACTGAAAGCAGGTGACTGGGTCGTGGTAAAGAAGCACGTGAGGAAGTCGTGTCTGGAACCCCGTTGGAAAGGCCCTTTCCAAGTGATCCTGACGACAACTACTGCTGTGAAGTGTGCGGGGGTTCCCAACTGGATTCACGCCAGTCACACAAAGAAGATGTTGTGTCCCACAGATGAGGAAGTTGAAGCGCTGAAACTACCAGCAAAGCAGTGCTGAGTGCTGAGGCAGAGCAAAACCGAACTGAAAACGAACAGGCAGAAACGAGAGAGAGAGAGATATTCTCTGAGGACGAAGAGACCAACTCGCTTGGGGGAGACCAAGGAGAAAGTTCAGACAGCGACGAAGCAGCCGAAGGTGACAAAGAGCCTAAAGCAGCTGAGGGTAGCAAAGAGCCTGAAGCAGCTGAAGGTGATAAGGAACCTGAAGCAGCTGAAAGTGATAAAGAGCCTGAAGAAAGTAACGGTGACGAAGGGCTCGAAAAGGGTGAAAAGGCAGGAGAGCCTGATCAGAGGAGGGCTTTCCCAGAAGCAGACGATACAGAAAAAGAAAAAGAGAACGTGATTGATTCCCCAGAAGGAGGGGACAAGGCAGAGCAGAACGAAAAAGTTCAAGCTTCCACAGAAAAGATCGCAGGTCCATCAAATGGACACGGTGCAAAGAGGAGACTAAGTATATCACCAATAAAACAAAGGACTGAAGAAGGTTTGAACGACGGAGAAAGGCCAAAAGTGAAAGAGAAAAGAAAAGAAGTGACTGTTGTGATACCATCCCCGAGTGAAGAAAAAGACTCGACAAAGGAGGAAAGTACCAGCGAGGCAGAATCGAAAAGAGAAGCAAAATTGAAGAGGAAAAGGATACCAAACAGGAGATATTTCGGTCCTGAATGGGCATATGTAGTCAATGACGATTGGACTGACGAGTTTGTATCTCTAAGCATCGAGAACGAAGAAGAAGAAGAGATACCAATAGAAAAGAAAAGTTTTATGGACTCTGTCGATTGAAAGGGTAATAAATGATATTGCTTGCTACAATCCAACGTGATACAAATGACCAGCTGAGATATTGCTAAACCGGGTGAGACATTTGCTAAACCGATAAAGACTGAGTTATTGCCGAATTGAGACAAATGCTGCTAACCGATAAGTGACTGGCCTCCTGAAGAAGACGGTGTGAACATTGTGCTCGTTCAGCTTTGTAACTAAATTGCTAAATAGTTTCTTTATAGGTGCTTCCAGCTCTCTGATTCTATACAGATCATGACGCAAAACAGTAGAAAGAAATATTGTAAAAATGTGTGTATAGGCTTGGTAATTGCATGTGTACTAATAATAATGGCAATTGTGCTTGGAATGCATGGTAAGAGTGAGAATGAGAAAATTGATGCTTCTACCTTTGCTCCTGTTACTGTCACTGAACTAACCGCATTGAAAAGACTAGAATTAGATGAGAGACACTTGCATGATAAGAAGGAGCTTTCGTATAATGTTTTCTATCGCTTGCTAACAGAATATGTTGAGACTATGGATGCGAAGGATTGTTACGTGTGTACACAGATACCGACATCAGTAAAGGAAGGGGTGACTTATCACCACATGCCTCTTACATACGGAATTACATGTAGTATAGTAATGTCTAGGTTTTGTGGTCAAACTAACATACAGTATTTTTACTCAAATTATGATGTTACCTTTGCATATGTGCCTATAATAGCGCAGCTAAGCCAGATTGCTAAAGATTGGGATGCTAAAATAATGAGGGAATTTTTCGAGCCAATGCAACCTTTTGAAACGGCTCACGCTCACAGGGAAAATCTTACCTGCTCGCTCTCTGCAATAGAAATAAGCTTTTTAGACCGCACAGATGATAGAAGAGCACAAATGAATGCGAAATTAGAAAAGGAGCTACATAAGAGGACTTCAGTAGATAATTATGATTTTGCAGCAATAAAGACACAAGGGAGAATAGCTTTAGATGCTTGGCATGTAGGGAAATTTTGTATATATATAGAGGTGAATCTTATTATGATAACATTTTTGTAGGAGCGAGTGAGTGTAAACATACGTTTATCTTTAAGGCCAAATGGACATTCATGATGAACGGACTTGACCCTGTCATTCCAGGTGTATATTACATTTGTGGGTATAATGCCTATTATCGTCTTCCAAAGGGATGGTGGGGGAGATGTTATTTGGGTATAGTGTTCCCAAAGGTTTATCAACTGGATGACCTATCGATGATTCAAAAGACACCTGGATCCCATCGTATCCAGAAAAGAGAGACCGCAGCTGCTGTGGTAGGAGATATATTTGGAGCCATGATTCCTTCATTGGGAGTTGTGTTGAATTCCATCAAAATAAGAAAGTTGTCTACTATAGTGGATAACATGTTGACAAAGTTTTCAGGTGCTATAATCCTGATAGATGCTGAGCTTGCAGCGGAAAGAGCTATGACTCTTCAAAATAGGCTTGCTTTAGACATTCTTTTAGCAAAGGATGGCGGCGTTTGCAAAATGCTTGGTGCACGACACTGTTGTACATATATTCCTGACAATAGTGTGAAAATTAAAACTATGCTTGCTAATCTAACAAAAGAGAGTGCAGATTTGAAGGAACTGAAAGAACCAGGAGTGTGGGAGAAGGTTGGAAAAGGACTTGCTTCAGTGGGACATTGGATTGGGGGAATTTGGAATGGAATATTGCTAAAAATAATAGAGGGAATTTTAATAGTTATAATTTGCATATTTGGAATTTGGGGAATAAAAAGGGGAATAATAATGATTATGGAAAGAATTAAAAGAAGGAAGGAAGGGAAAATAATGAAGAAAATGGCAGAAGAATACAAAGCGAAAACTAGGGGAACTAAAAGGAAAAGAGAACTGACAGAATTTTAATGGAATAAAATTTGTGGGCATAATTTGGTGTGATGACAAGTAGTCATCAGAGGAGGGATTGATGAAGCAGAAAATGAAGGTTTTACATTTATTAACGCGTAAATGTAGTGTGAAATAATCATGTGTAACTTTAACCGAACTAATAAAGATTGTACGGGGACAAAATGTGCCCTCAGAGTAGTTTGCCAACATTTATAAGCGTGCTTTATATAACGTGATGTATTAGAATTGCACTAATCCGACATAATCATAAACGTGTGTTACGATTTGCTTGCTTGAAATGTTTTAGCTTAGCATTACTTTAGCGGAGGCTTCGGCCTAGTTGCCTGGTCTCACGGTTTAGATGCTCGTATTTTTCCAATGTGCTATTAAACGTGTATTTTTGCTTGAAGCTGTACTTTTCCACTGAGATCGTTCACATGCTTATCTTAAGGTTTCGTGCCAGCCTGGCATATTTTCTCTTTACTCCAAGGTCGATCTGCAGGTGCGGACAATGGAAGCTCTGAAAGTGAGTTAATTGGTATAAAATGTTGCAACTTGCGTACCCATCTCCAAGGATAATGTATGCTTAAGTAAAAGCTTGAGAACTGTCGTTTTTGATTGGATAATTTGAAACTAACCTATGAACCCTCCAATGGAAGACCCTACTGGATTTGAACTGTTGTCTATAAAAACCAGGTGCACGAGAAGAAGGTAGCCATTGCGCTATCATCCGCCATTATTGGACATCCCGCCATGTTGTAGACTTTGCAGCTATTATGGCCCACCTTGCTGCGACGCCATTTTGAAAGAGACTTTGATTCTTTCTCTAATCGAGAGAAAGAGACTTAAAAAAAATTCTTGCCCTAGAGACTTTAACTTTGATTCCTTGCATGAAGTAGTAGTTTTACCTTGCCGCCGCGAGGCAATTGCCCCGTCCACCCCTGCCCCTTTGCCCCGTCCCATGCCGATCGAAACGGTACCCATGCTGACCGAAGAACGGTACCTGTGAGACGAAGACTTCCTTGTATGCTGATCGTAATTGGTAAATATGAAAGGAAATTGTAAAATTGCATTGTGTTTCCTTTAGGTAACCAACTGCTGATTTTGATAAGATCCCTAGTTAGGAGTTTTCTAAATTAATGTTGCTAAATTGTTTTGCATGAAGTCCCACATGCCGATGCTAATTTGAGGTTAGATGAGGATTCCTTATGTCGCACGATGCAATTTGAGATCTTGTTATACTGACTAAATGTATGCAATTAGTTCGTTACAGATTATAGTTTTAGTGATTTGCATTGCTATTATCGAATGCCTTGTGATTCAAATGCTACATAGACTGCACTTGTTTCGCCGTTATGGACAGCTATTAATGTTCATATATGTTTATCATTTGGTGTTGAGACACATCTATATTGTGCTAGCTTTGTTAATATAGGGAAATAAATTCACTAACTTTGAATAAACTGGTGTGGTTATTCCTGACTGAAAGGTCAGGGTTCGTCGAAATGTATTCTGGATTAATTGTTAAGTGTTATGTTGATCAAGGTATTGCTTATGTTCGTTATTGATTATTGATTTGATTAAAATTAACCGATATAGAGTACGGAGAGTCCCACTTAGTCAAAAGATTCATCGGCCTAAAGAGCGTCCGAATACAGGTAAATTATTAGTACGGACCGCTCTATCACAGGCAAGACTCTTTTTTGTTCAAACCATTTTTATTGAGAGAAAAAACAAATACAGAACAGATAGTGAAGGTGCACTACAGGTTAGATTATGAAACCTTATAAGACCTCATATGTAAGCATGTGGAATATATGGTTTAGATAAGTGCAATGGTGTAATAACAGATATAGTTATATCATTACCAAGCATGGTGGCGCACCGAAAACATATCAAAGGAGGGAGAGAGCTGAGTTTGAGTACTCTATGGAGATGGTAGTTGGGGGGCTCTGAGAGTGCACAAGTCATATGGACAGAGGAGGGTTGAAAGGGGAAGAGAGAGGTGAATGAGAGAGAGGAGGAGAGAGTAAAAAGAGAGGGAGAGACAAAAGGAGGCTGAATGAGCGGTGATTGCCGTGAGTACTGGTCTACTAAGCATATATTGGTGTATTGATGATATACTCCAGACTTGGTGTGTGTGTTAAGCTGTGCGAGCAGGACGGGTGTTGGGGTTATTGGCGATCTATTTATTGTAGATATAAATCAAATTCGTTCCATAGGCAGTGCGTGTGTGATGTGTTACACAATTTCTTGTACATAACACTGTCTGTACTCCTGCTGGTATGTAAGACGTCCCACCATTTGTTGAAGAGAATTACTGTAGTTAATTTCCATTCTGACAGGACTGTTTTAGAGCCCAAGGCAAGCATTAGTTCCAATACTAGTGAGTCATGTATAGGGAGATACATGTTAGATGTGTGTGCCGCAAGTCCCAAGCACAAGGTTAGGAAAGATGGTGTGCTAAACCTTAAAGTTGTCATGAATCGTTTAGTGAATTTTGGTCCAGAGTGGATGAACCATTTCACATGTGAAAAACACGTTCATGTGTTCTGGGGGATTCCTCAAAACGCGAACAGATATCTGATTGTAGGATTCCTAGTATGTGCAATCTGGACGGTGCCCAGTGTGTTTTGTGTATCGTACAAAATATAGTCTGCACAATCGCAGGCGTATTTTTTGCTAGGAAGGGTGAATGCCGGATTCTATTCCAGGTAGAGCGCGAAAAGTGTAATGTGAGATCCTCTGAGATGTGTGGGGACTATTTCTTTTTCAGGTTTTTAAGAAGATGTGTTCTAGGGAAGTCGAGTAATTTATAAATGCATGTTGCGGTGTGGCCGAGCTTTTTAAGATTCCAAGTAGGCCGGGTACGTCTGCCCCTTTCTGACCTAGACCAATATGTAAAATGGTGAGACATTTCAATGTGTTGTCGAGTTCACTTTAAATGGGCCAAGGGGGCTCTCTCAAAAATCCAATCCACCTTCCCCTTCCTCCTTTCCATTTCACGCCAGGCCCATTCCCTCTTCCTATTCTCACCTTACAACGAACAATTCTGGAACATTATATATTTTTATGAGTGTGATTTTGTTTCTTTTTACCTATATGGAATTACCCTTTGATTTCCTCTTGGATATTCCGATAGATGCTCTGCAGACATCCTTTTTAGATGTAGTCAGGGGTCATAGGACAAAAATATGGTTGGGCAGGTCTCTGCTTTTTTTTCTACTGAATTACCATATTACTGTACAATGGTATTTTGTAAGTTTGCGCCGATTTTGCATCAAAAGACGACGCAAATGCGTCGCTAAAAAAGTACAAATATGGTATTTTGTAAGTTTGCGCCGATTTTGCGTAAAAAAACGACATAATTGCAGCGCTAAAAAAGTATAAATATGGGCCTTAGACTTTTCAGAAAATAAATGAAAAAATGTCCCAAAAATACACCGTTATTATCACTCCTAAATATACATTTGCTTTGACATCTGCTCTACTATATTTTATCTCCTTTTTAGGATATCTCGCTGTGTGTCTCACTTTCTGCCTGTAGAGCAGCTTTCCGCATCTGCCAGTTGCATAATTTTAATAAATATTGTATCATGAATGATCACATCTGGCACACGTATCTTATGTGTCTGTGTTTCTATTTATGAACCTTTAATTTTTTTGCATGAAGGTCAAAGTCAAGAGATGCAGCGATCAATGACAAGGTTTTCCATTTCTGAAAATATGTTTCCTTTTCGACATGAGCCATTTAGGGTAGCCTAGAGAGAAGTGCACAAATGTTTCACTTTTAAAAGCACCCACTGGGTTTAAGTGTGTTTTTTTAGACGAGGTGATGTACTCTATGTCTGATGGAAGATGAAAGCAATACGCGTAGCATGAAAATGTTCAGTTTTCTTAAAAGGAAATAAAAAACCTTTCATATACCTAAAAAAGAAGTAAAAGGCTGCCAGTATTGAAGGGCTAAATGCAGTTTAAACTATAAACTAAGCCAGGCAACAAAATCAGAATCTGTTGAAATCGTGATGTGTAATCAACATTTTTCAAGCTTCTGTCGTACAGATTAATAAAAGTGCGGTCTAGTCAGCAAGAGTTATGTGAGACGTGGATGTGGAGTTTATTGCATCGACCCCTCTCCCCTCATTGCAGATGTGATTTCACCTCCTAAGCTTCCTGGCATACAAAGGAGCCGTCCAATGCCGGTGCAGTAGTGGATAAGGGGACAAAACAATAAAGCTTTGTAGGAACCTTCTTGTAGATGAAGGGACCAATTCACAAAGATTTTGATATCAGGAGATGTGACGTACTCCTTTAGCATTCATGGCTCACTCCTGAATTCTGGGAGTAAGTTCGGTGGTAATCCTGGTGTACGCTACAGTAAAATTGGTTTGAATCAGGCGTGGCGTACTCTCCTTTTTGGGTCATACTGTAGATCTAATTTGGGATAATGCAATTTTTAAGTCCATTATAGCACTATCGCCTACAATGATCTAAGGGTGAGATATAGCAAGGTCAGAATTTGCGAATCTGAAATTGCGAGTCGGTGCGACTCGCAATTTGCGAATCGCAAATCCTGATGCAGAACGGTGTCTCAGACACCGTCTGCGAATCGCTATGGGGTCGCATTTTGCGACCCCATAGCGATTCCCTGCACTCACAGGGATGGTGGCCTGCTGAAGACAGCAGACCTCGATGTCTGTGACTGCTTTTTAAATAAAGCAGTTTTTTAAAATTTTGCAGCCCGTTTTCCTTAAAGGAAAACTAGTTGCAAAATAAAAAAAATATCAAAACAATTTGGTTTCGGTTTTTCAGAGTAGGCAGTGGTCCATTGGACCACTGCCTGCTCTGAAAAACCCTTTTTGGCAACATTCACAAAGGGGAAGGGATCCCATGGGGACCCCTTCCCTTTTGCGAATGGGTTACCACCAGTGTGACACTGGTGGTAACTGCGAATTGCTTTGCGACCGCTTTCGCGGTCACAAAGCAATTTAGCATAGCGATGCGAGTCGCAAATAGGAAGGGGACACCCATTCCTATTTGCGAGTCGCATTCACAATTTGCGAGTCGGTATCGACTCGCAAATAGTGGATGAGCATCGCGATCGGCATTTTGCATGGAGCAAACTTCGATTTTCGCAGTTTGCACCATGCAAAATGCTTCCTACATCTGGCCCTAGGTGTCTTTTTCACCAAGACATGGCTGTGGTTTACTCTTTGAGTATTCGACCCAGATTTATACTCTGTTTGCGCTAAATTGGCATAATTTTTTGATGCTATTTTAGTGCAAACTTAACTACTTATTTTTATTTTGATGCTAGACTTGTCTAGCATCTAAATATTGGAGTTGAAGTCATTTTTTGAATGCGTGAAACCACCTTGCATCAATGAGATGCAAGGTGGGCGTCCCTATCCAAAAAAATGACTCTAAGGCCCTGGCACCTTATTCATCCTCCTGAGCAAAAATGGTGCACGGGAGGGAGGCAGGCCTAAATAATGGCGGTTTGCCTGCTTAGCGCACTTATTAAATCCCTGGGTCTGGGCATGTGTTAGGGGACCTGTGGACCCATTTCCATGGTCAAACACCACGGAGAGAGCCCACAGGTGCCCTCCCTAAGCCCCAGGAACACCCCCACCCACACCAGAGGGACACCACAGGATGGGGGACCCCATCCCAGGTAGGTATAGGTAAGTAAAGGTAAGTATTTTACAGACTTTTAAAAAGTGCCATTGGGGGCCCTGAAATGGGCCCCCCTGCAAGCACAGGGTGGAATAGCCATGCCCAGGGGACCCTTGTACCCTGTGCTGGCCAATGGGGTGGTGGGCCTTACTCCTGTCTCTTATAAGACAGGAGTAATGTGGTATGGATGAGTTTGCGTCAGGAAATGATGCTAGGCTGGTTAGAGTCATATTTATTTCATTATATCCAGCCTAACGTAATTTTTTGGTGCGAAACACCATTTTCCCATACCACCACCCCGACCCGGCTAACGTAATTATTTTTCGCTAGCCCAACCTTTGCGCCAGATTGCACCATTCCATTAGCTCAGCAGTGCTATACTTCTGACGTAAAACTGCGCAAACACATTTTTGCATCAAAAAGTATAAATATGCCCCTTGATGTTTACTCTTGAATTCCAGCAGTAGGCCACGAATGCTATAAGAGTAAGCCTCATCTATTCATGGAAAACCTTTGTGATTCAGGATCATTGTGTATATAGAACTCGCGTCCATTTAGCTAGACAAAACCAGCAGGTATGTATTCGCATAGAAAGTTAAAAAAAAATATTTGAAAACTTTTAGTAATGCACATTACTCACCATTTTTTCACCATCAGTAAGTGGGATGAAAAAGCACTTCTAATGACCACCACAAATGTTATTTATGATGTGGTGTTTTGTGTCCAAATTCACCACAAATGTTTAAATGATCATATCAATAATTTATCTTAGACAATGAAGACTTTCTGTTTGCTATTTTAAATCTGTACAAAATCTCTGCTTTGCTCTTTCTTGAGTAGTACATTTTGTCCCCACCCTTTATTGGCAGATCTTTAGTTTGCATAGCAGCTGACTTTTCACAACAAGCATAAGTGTTCATTGCTCTGTTATGGTCCACACAATCTTAGGGCCTCATTTAGTAGGAAATGGCGCAGCGCAGTGCCGCAAGCAATATTGTTCTGCTGAGCTGTGCCATTTTCAAAATGCAGGGATGCACCATATTTACAAGAATACGGGTCTTCCCTGTGCTTTCCCCTATGCTGGCAGTAAATCAGCTGCCTAGCGCCAACGCAGCCACCCTTGTGCCATGGAGTAGGGATGCCTGGGTTGCGGGGTGATCGTTTATGTGCAGGAGGGGTCACCTTCCTGCACGTAAACAATCATTAATGGAAATTTGCTCCTTCTATGTGTGCTGTAGAATGCAGCACACATAGAAAGAGCAAAAAACCAAGAAGAAATATAAGTATTTCTCCTTGTTGCACCATTCTAACGCCACCCCTGGGGTGGCATTAGTTTTTGGCGCCACCTCAGGTTTATGATTTCTTGTAAATCTGGAGCAGCATCAAAAAGCAATGGGTGGTGTGTGGGTACATCCCCATCAACACCAATTGCACGTCCGTTTTCCCCAGAAAACTGCTTCGAGGCGGCCCATATTCACAAGGCCGCGTTAAGCCACATTGTAGATATACAGCAGGAGCGTCGCTAAAACTGATGCTCCGGTGGTGCCAGGGCCTCATAAATGCAAAAAGCCATTTCAGAATGTATCAAAGGCATTCTGAATGCAATTTAAAGGAATCACTAAAATAGTGATTCCTTAAAATTGCGACCCTGTTTAGAGAGTCGCAAATAAGGATTCCTTATTTGCGATTTCTAAAGCACATTTAAGAAGCAATTCCTTAAGGCGAATTGGGCATTAAGGAATCGCTATTACCACCAAGTTGAGCTTGGTGGTAACCATGCGCAATTTAAATACATGTTTAAAATTTACATGTAAAGCACACATGCCACTAAATGTTTTGGACTGCAGCAGAGGGGCCTTAGGCCCCCAGCACCCTGGACTTTGCATTTCCCAAATTTGCGAATTCCAGTTAGGAATTCACAATTTGGGACATGCTAAATATTCGCAAATATGGGCCGACAGGCCCATAGATGCGAATGGGGGCTGTATCGCAATTTGCGTTTCGGTAATAGCATATGCGATTTTTAAGAAATCGCTATTACCAAATCGCAAATATGATACATTGCATTTTGCGAATCAGAAATAGCGATTTCTTAAAAATCGCTATTTCCGATTCGCAAAATGCATTCTTGATACATCTGGGCTAAGATCTTGTTCTTCATTCTAGTGTTTCAACAATGAAATCCTAGTCTTGACAGCTCTTCCTAAATAGATACTTAACATATGGCTGGTCAGAAGAAAAAACTAGCTTTAACATCCAAAGCATCAGGACTCATGCTTTTCTTCTTTTGGAGGTTGCAGGTTTATCACCCAGTTCTCTACTACTGAGCTATTATTTGTGTTCTATATTACTTCTTCCCTCTAACATGCTCCCTTTGAAATTATTCTGATTCCACTGAAATGGTCACTTGTACTTACAAAGCCTCAAATAATATAAATCAACAATTTATATATAAGCCCATCATATTTTTAGACAAATGTACTATTTATAAAACACGTCACGCTAGCCGATACATGAAGAATTTGGGAAAGCAAGGAGACTGTCCACAAATGTTGTGACTGTCCCCCCAGCTGTATTGCACTTGCAATATGGCGGACATTTTGACACAGTACCCCGTTTGCCAATGTTTAAATAAGGCCCTGAGACGACTTTAAGGAACAGAGCAGAATGCCAATGCAGTCAGTTTCGTACAATCCTACTGCCTTCATGAGTAAAAGCGTTTTATTAATTATGTATTAATGTAACATAAAAGCCAGGTCGCATGTTCATCCCAGAGAGACTTAATTCCATCAATACATAAGGGATGTACATTATTACACTACTGTAATGGTGCTTGTGGGAAAGTCATCCTTTTTGCCCTGAACACCCCAAACATTTTGACTTATACTGGTGGTTACTGACTCTGACTGTGAACTGGGCATTGCTAACCAGTCCCAGGGCCAGCACTTTGTGTAAAATGGTATAGGCAAAAGATACCTAATTATAATTGGCTCTTACAACCTAACTATAAGTCCCTAGTATTACTAGGGCATATAGGCTTAGGCACCCCGGAGAAGATAGGGCACCCCTGGGTGCACTGCTATGGTCGCTGGTGTCATTGTAAATCCAGGCCTATCTTGATGCCTGCTTTTAAGTCAAAGACCACAATTCGACTTTGGAATTAAAAGCACTTCCAAAGGCTCAAACTACCTTATTTCTGCATATACATCACCTCTAAGATCTGCCCTAGGTGTCCCCAGGGTTGCGTGCAGAATAAATATACATAGGGACCTTATGTTCTATAGGCCCTAGTGAGGGAAAACAGCCAAATTTGTTTTTCTCATTGTAGCAAATGGGCTCCATAAGCTAACATCGGGAGACTTTGTTTTAAAATAATAAAGTCTTATTTGTGACATAGAGGAGCAAAATATAGTAAGTTTGGTACCAAATTGAATGTTATAATAAATTATTATTATTCATCTTTATTTGGGTACAAAAGTATCCATGAAAGGTCAAATATATTTGATTTAAAACAGAAAAAAGAGTATGTCACAAAACATAAAGGTGCTCAACGCTCCATAAAAAATAAAACAAATTAAAATTCAGAACAAAAACAACAGCAGGTAAAGAGAAACTGCTCAATTATTAATTCTGATCTAATATGTATTCATTGAAATATGGGCTTGAACTGCAATTATCAAAAAATCACCTAGATGAACAATGGACTCATTATCATTCATTAAAAGCAGAAAACTAAATGCTTCCCTAAAATCAGTAATATTAAGCATTCTAAATAGATGACATAAAATAGGTATTGTGTGCATATGGTAGAAGCTGCAGCAAAATAAAAAGTGCAAAGATGATTGACCTGAACTTCGGTTGCATTGTCAGGGTAAAGAGTCAAGGTTTACTTGAAGGACTAAAGGGAAGCATGGTAGATCTTTAATAGTGCCAGCCCTAAATCAGAACAGTAGGCTGCACTCCCAACAGCCCAATGAGTTAATGAGATAACCTGCAATCTGGAAATCTGTTCTAATATTCAGATAAGTTGCCACTCTCTTCTTGCTCTTAATGGCAAGTCTGTCCTCACAGTATGATTTGTACAAAGCTTTTTTAGTAATAGTGTGGTTCCCCTCAGGAATCTCAAAAAGACACTAGTGGCTAATTGTTAGAAATGGGGTTTTTGGTTGGCAGTCAGGTTACCCCCTGTCCAAGCAAAAGCCCTCACTCTAGTCAGGGTAAGTCATACACAATCCAAGATTATCCTGTGCCCACCCTCTGGTAGCTTGGCACGAGCAGTCAGGCTTAACTTAGAAGGCAATGTGTAAAGTATTTGTGCAATAAATCATACAATACCACCATATAGCACCACAAAAATACACCACACAGTGTTTAGAAAAATATATAATATTTATCAGGATAATTGTAGGTCAAAACGAATAAAGTTGCAATGTGAATCTGTAGAGATATCACTGAAAAGTGATATAAAGTATCTTAAGTCTTTAAAAAGCAAACAGAGTCTCTTTCAAGCACAAAGTACCTGGTTTGGAGTGAAAAATCTCCTCAGAGGGCCACAGAAGAAGAGATACGTGGAAAAAGGGTGTGTGCGTCGATTTCTCCCCAGCACACACAGACTTGCGTCGTTATTTTTTTACGCGGGGAAGTCGTGCGTCGTTTTCCGGCGCGCGGACAGTCTCTTTCTGTGGATCGCGGGGATTACCAGATGTCCCGGGTCTGTGCGTGGATTTTCCTGCTGCTTTCCGGCTGCGCGTCGTTCTGCGGGGCGGCGCGTCGAAATTTCGATCTCACGGCAGGTGTTGCGTCGATTTCTCCTCTGAAGGTCGGGCGGCGTTGTCCTTGCGAAGCCGTGCGTTGAAGTTCCGGTCGTCCCGAAGGCGTCGCGTCGATCAGCGTCGGTGTGCGGCGTTTTTCTCGCCGCGGAACAAGCTGTGCATCGAAAATTTCGGCGCACGGAGCGTCCAAGTGAAAAAGAGAAGTCTTTTTGGTCCTGAGACTTCAGGGAACAGGAGGCAAGCTCTATCCAAGCCCTTGAAGAGCACTTTCACAGCCAGACAAGAGTTCAGCAAGGCAGCAGGCCAACAGCAAGGCAGCAGTCCTTTGTAGAAAGCAGACAGGTGAGTCCTTTGAGCAGCCAGGCAGTTCTTCTTGGCAGGATGTAGTTTCTGGTTCAGGTTTCTTCTCGAGCAAGTGTCTGATGAGGTAGGCCAGAGGCCCTGTTTTATACCCAAATGTGCCTTTGAAGTGGGGGAGACTTCAAAGAGTGGCTAAGAAGTGCACCAGGTCCCTTTTCAGTTCAATCCTGTCTGCCAGGGTCCAAGTAGGGGGTGTGGCAGTCCTTTGTGTGAGAGCAAGCCCTCCACCCTACCAGCCCAGGAAGACCCATTCAAAATGCAGAGGTATGCAAGTGAGGCTGAGTACCCTGTGTTTGGGGTGTGTCTGAGTGAATGCACAAGGAGCTGTCAACTAAGTCCAGCCAGACGTGGATTGTAAGGCACAGAAAGATTTAAGTGCAAAGAAATGCTGACTTTCTAAAAGTGGCATTTCTAGAATAGTAATATTAAATCCAACTTCACCAGTCAGCAGGACGTTATATTACCATTCTGGCCATACTAAATATGACCTTCCTACTCCTTTCAGATCAGCAGCTACCACTCCCATACTGCATGAGGGCAGCCCCAATGTTAGCCTATGAAGGGAGCAGGCCTCACAGTAGTGCAAAAACGAATTTAGTAGTTTTACACTACCAGGACATGTAAACTACACAGGTACATGTCCTGCCTTTCACCCACACAGCACCCTGCTCTAGGGGTAACCTAGGGCACACATTAGAGGTGACTTATATGGGGAGAAAGGGGAGGTTTAGGCTTGGCAAGTACTTTTGAATGCCAAGTCGAGGTGACAGTGAAACTGCACACGCAGGCCTTGCAGTGGCAGGCCTGAGACAAGGAAAAGGGGCTACTTAAGTGGTTGGCACAACCAGTGCTGCAGGCCCACTAGTAGAATTTAATCTACAGGCCCTAGGCACAGAGAGTGCACATTACTAGGGACTTATAAGTAAATTAAATAGTCCAATCAGGTATGATTCAAGATTACCATGTTTTAAGGGAGAGAGCATATGCACTTTAGCACTGGTTAGCAGTGGTAAAGTGCGCAGAGTCTAAAAGCCAGCAAAAACAGTGTCCAAAAAGTGGAGGGAGGCAGGCAAAAAGCTAGGGGTGACCACCCTAAGGCTGTCAGGTCTAACACTAATCTTTCGCAAATAGGCTTCCACCCCTGCTAGCCAAGGGATATCCATACCCTTGTCACAGCTAAGTCAATCCCTGATGATATTTATAGTAAGGCTCTCTTCTCTGTTTTTCCAGACCGTTAGCCACAACAAAGAGGGACGGGCTCTCATGTGATCCTCAATATGAGGCACATTTAGCATGCTGTGGCAAAATAAAGTGGGGAGAAGAAATGGGGACCACCAAACCTTATGGCAAAACCTATTTTCTTCAACCTGGATGGGGTTACATTTGAAAGTGCCCCACACTTCAGCCCCATATGTAGCCATTGGGATGCATTGTATCTTAAATACTTGCAGAAGTGGCATGATAGCCCTTCCCAGGCTTTGGTAGGCTAAATAAGGAACCTATTGATTTAGAAAATCTGTTCTTGCAATTTACAATATGTGGTGTCCAAGAACCATCAGCAGCACAGACTAAGCCCGAGTGTGAAAAGGTGCTGGTATATTTTAAACTGTGTTTGTCATCAATAAAAGTGGACAACTTATGCCTCCTGAGAATACAGGCTAAAATAAAATATTCGACAAGGTTAGTGCAAAGATCTAGTGAGGCTATAAAGTCCACAAATCCTCGTACTAAAAGGAGCAGGACTCTTGGGATAGAACCCAACAATACAGCATCATCCGCATACAGCAGAGTTGGTGGGAATGAGTTGTTAACTTTGGAACCATCTGGGGTGATAGTCAATAAAAAAGGGTGAAGATTGTTAATATCTAAAATAAATAGGAGTGGAGCTAAAACACACCCTTGCCTCACTCCCACAAAAATGCCTATATCTTTTGTGACCTCTCCTTGTGTATTTATCCTAATTCTGACCTTCATCTCCCTGTGCAAATAGGCTAAATAATTGCAACAATGCTTCTTCCATACCATATCCTAAAAGGTTTGCTCACAGCTTCGACTGATTAACTTAATCAAAATCTGAGGACAAATCCATGAACGTCAAATTTAGCAGCAACAGTTGAGTGATATTTCCGGGTGATCAGATTAAGAGTCAAAGATTTTTCAACAGTACCAATCTTATTCCTGAAACTATATTGAGAAGGGTACAGGATAGATTTATCCTCAGCACACCCCTTAATCCTGTTATATAAGACTCTTCCCATCATTTTTAATGAGGTGTTTATTAGAGAGATGGGCCCATAATTATCAGTCTGCGAGCAGTCACCCTCTTTAAATATGGGGACTATAACAGATGTTGACCATGTGCTCAGTAAGGGAGAATGGGTCATACAGTTAAAAACGTTCAATAGTAGCAATGCCCAAAATTCAGAGTTGTACTTAGTAAGGTCTAATGGTACACCATCCAGAACGGGGGCTTTGCCCCCAATGCTCTGTCTTATGTCATCATTAATCTCCTCCGAAGTCAGCAAAACTCCCTCATGTATAATGGCCATGGGGGGTTTAATTCTGTTGGGATAGCAGCATAGATATTGGCAACGCGTGTCTCCCATCCCTCACTAGAAACGTTACAGCTAATGGGGTTTAGCATCTCATTCAATTGTCTCATATTTTTCACGGTTGCCCAGAAAAGTTTACTATTCTTTTTATTTGGCAACGAGGCTAATAATCTCTATTGTTGGTTCAGTACTTCCTTCTTCCTAGTCACCATGACCTCCTTATATTTCTTGCAAAGGGAATCCACCTCCAAGAGGTTTTGGGGTTTAGCTGTAAGGGCCCTACAAAGTTAACAATTAGCAACAGCACAATTATGGCTAATTCGACTGGGTCTATTAACTTCAGGATGAGTGTGTCTCAGTAGCACTTTCCTAATGTTGGAGGAAAGCTGAATATATGCCGTAACCATGGAGTTTGTGATTCCATTCTCAGTTAAACAAGCCAGTACCAGATCCAAATTCTCCCTACTCACATAATCAAAACGTTAGCCCAGTTTCACAGCTCTCCACTTTAATCTCAGATCTTCTTTAGTTGGTTCTAAATTCCTTGCTCCACATTCACTACTAAATGTGGGCTTAGGTGAAAATTATAGTGCAACTTCAATGGGGTCGTTGTCTCCAAAGTTTGAAACAACGATTTTGCCATACAACAACATTTCCCCCAAAGTAGATGGTATGAAAAAGTGATTGATTGTAAAGGTGCAGCCTCTTCCTCTAAAGGTAGCTGGCAATTGTTTATTTTGGGCAGCAATATCCATAACGTTATTTAGGCCCTGAAATGCCAAATAGGTCATCAACTCAGATCCCCTACTACCAGTGCTGTTCTGGGCATAGGTACAGTCCTCTATGATAATTCTGCATGGCATACCCAAAACGTTGGCCTGTGGAATAAGCCTGGTATAAAAATCACCTCCTAGGCAAAAACCTGCCAAATGCCCACTTTCCCTAACAATATTTTGTAAACGGACAATATAATCAAATAAAATGGTAAATCTGGTTTTTGGGGTGTTAATAAAATCATTATTACAAAAATATATTTAAGTATAGTGTCAGACCCTTTTTAAGATACACTACCTAGAAGGTATCGTTGTGCAAGTCCATAGACTGAAAACAGCCCTCTGCCAAAATGTCCACCCAGGTTGCCAAACCACCCAACGCACAACCTGATTTAGAGGGAAGTGATGAGATACTATGGCACACAAATCCGTCAGTAAATTATCTGTCACCCAGGTTCCCTGGAACATAAATTATCATATTGTCTGTTAAGGATAGCCAATCTGATAGCAGGATCTTTGATTGTAAGTGAGCCATATTCCAACTCAGGATTCTCAGCACAGAAACATTGGCCCGTATTTATACTTTTTGACGCTAAACTGCGCTAACGCAGTTTAGCATCAAAAAATTTGCGCCGGCTAACGCCATTCTGAAGCACCATGCGGGCGCCGTATTTATTGAATGGCGTTAGCCGGCGCAAGCAGACCGCCGCTGCCTGGTGTGCGTGGAAAAAAAACACGTACACCAGGCAGCGCCGGCGTAGGGAAAAATGGCGTTAGGGCGTCTTAAAAATGGCGCAAGTCAGGTTGACGCAAAAAAAAACGTCTTAACCCGATTTGCGCCATTTTAAACGACGCCCAGACGCCATTTACATGACTCCTGTCTTAGTAAAGACAGGAGTCATGCCCCCTTGCCCAATGGCCATGCCCAGGGGACTTCTGTCCCCTGGGCATGGTCATTGGGCATTGTGGCATGTAGGGGGGCAAAAATCAGGCCCCCCTATGCCAAAAAAAAATAAAAAAAAATAAAAAATGTATACTTACCTGAACTTACCTGAATGTCCCTGGGATGGGTCCCTCCATCCTTGGTTGTCCTCCTGGGGTGGGCAAGGGTGGCAGGGGGGGTCCCTGGGGGCATGGGAGGGCAGCTGTGGGCTCATTTTGAGCCCACAGGTCCCTTAACGCCTGCCCTGACCCAGGCGTTAAAAAGTGGCGCAAATGCGGGGTTCTCTGCCCCGCTAACTCCCGGGCGTGATTTTTGCCCGGGAGTATAAATACGACGCATTTGCGTCGCAGTCATTTTTTTGGACGGGAACGCCTACCTTGCATCTCATTAACGCAAGGAAGGCGTTCACGCTAAAAAATGACGCTCTTTACTCATACTTTGGCGCTAGACGTGTCTAGCGCCAAAGTATAAATATGGCGTTAGTTTTGCGCCGTATTTGCGTTGAAAAAACGACGCTAATTCGGCGCAAACAGAGTATAAATATGCCCCATTGTGTCCTGATGCAATACCTACAGATGAAGGAGCCTCGGTATGGACTCTCTATCTAGAGAAATGGAAACCTGTAGAGCCCTCTCCAAGGGATTGGACCTCCGTCAATTCAGCCCATCTAGATCATCTAGAGGGGAAAACTTATTATGATGTTCAAAAGTTGGGAGGCTTAGTAGGGCACCTAATGTTGAGGGTTTGTAGAAATAGCCTAGAGGAAGAGAGCTTATTTTAATGCTATTATGTCCAAAGACTTCTTTCTGCCGTAAGATAGTTAAAATGCTAGATGGCCTGGAGAAATTTACTACAATACAATCACCATCAATTTCTTTTATTGACTGGTCCCCACATTTATTCTGTAGTTCCTCCCAGGATTCACTATGGGAGTCCCTCAGGGCTGGTACTCCAGAAAGTACTATAACATATGAGCCAGCAGCTGGGGGGAAATCCAAGGAGTCTTAGCTAGGCTTAAAACAAATTCCTTCTTGGGCATAATTATGCATTCGTAAACAATAGGATTCAGGAGCTTTAGGGTGTGTGCCCCTCTAGGCGTAATTGGAGACAGTGGTTAAAGCTCCTTTACCTTCAATAACCGATTTGGTCGGCAAAATAGAATTTCACGACCCCAATTTCATTGAACTACTTGTGTGCACGACATCATCCTCCCTTTGTGTAAATCCTTGTTGGGAGAGCCCCTCACAAAGGGACGCTGGCAGAACGTGACCTTTATCGACTGTGCTCCTGCTCCTACTCCTACCTTCTTTGCAACTAGTGCAAGGAAGTGTGAATGAGCTCACTACTCAGGTGATACTCAATGAGATCCAAGCGCTCAAACAGGGACGTGAGTGGGGGAGCGTTGTGAGGACCAGAGTGGCACTAGTCTGACAAGCTGGGGATTGTATTACAGAAAGAGATTGTGGTTGAGGGACAGGTGAAGGTTGTACCCAAGAAAGTAGTTGGTTCTTGTTAACAGTCGGTGTGCAGAGGGGCTGTTTCCTTTTTCAAGTGCTGACCTTTCCACTTCTCTTTCACACTTAACAGTTGTAGCAGGAACAGTCATGTACCAACTTCCCTTGTCAGATTTATTGGTGACAACCACATCAGTACATATATTCGGACAAGTTGTGTTAGGATGTTAGTCGCCCCCAGATATAGGCTCAAGATTTGTAACTGTAGTATTGGGATCCACCAAAATAGTCTGAGGAGCCCCCACATCCAGCAGCAGTCTGGGCTCAGTCCACTTGATTTCATTATTAACAATCCAACAACTCTTTCCAGCATACTGTCAATAGAAGCTAATGGTCCAGTAGCTACATTGTCCCTTTCAATCTCACCTTATGCTTCTTCATGGTTACTATGGCGGTGTGGTATAATGTCTCCTTTTCTACAAGATGACCGCCACGTGTAGAAATGGTTAGAGGTTCTTTCTGGAATGCAAATCAAAGAGGGGGGGCCCAGCCTCCTCTGGGCAGAAGGGCCCACTCTTGGCCTGGTCTTCACCTGGGCCATACCCAGGCATATCCTGCATGCATACCATGCTGCAGGAGGAAAGACAGTGCTATCAAACATGATTTCAAATGCCTCCCCCTGACAGCAGCTGCAGGCGATTGAGCTGGAGCAGATGGCCATGGGACACTGAGTCCCACCAGAGCAAACAGGCAAAATAGCCCAGCAAGTCAAGCAAGTCCTGCGCTGTGGGGGAAGAGGTGGCACTAATGAGTGCGATGGCAAACGCCTCTCCCCTGACAGCGGCTGTGGGTGATTGAGGTGGATCAGAGGGCCCTGAGACACTGAGTCCCACCATGGAAGACAGGCAAAGCAGCACAGCAAGTCCAACAAGTCCTGCTCTGCGGGATGAGAGGCAGCGCTGTAAAGTGCAATGTCAAGCACCTCCCCCTGACAGCAGCTTTGGGTGATTGAG
The DNA here is from genome assembly GCF_031143425.1 of Pleurodeles waltl. Classification (NCBI taxonomy): domain Eukaryota; kingdom Metazoa; phylum Chordata; class Amphibia; order Caudata; family Salamandridae; genus Pleurodeles; species Pleurodeles waltl. The sequence continues at coordinate 85,767,789 of NC_090439.1, forward strand.
CTGGAGCAAAGAGCCCTGGGACACCAAAGGGCATATTTACAAGTCCCATAGAGCCACCAGAGTGTCACTTTTTGTGATGCTCCGGGCACTATTACGCATATTTACAAGGCGGAGCGAAACCTCTTTCTGTGGCTTAACGCCACCTTGTAAATATGCCCCGATGCAGTTTTCTGCAGCAGACGGGCATAGACCTCAACACCAATTGCTTTTGATGATGTCCCAAATTTACATGGATCTGTAAATCTGTGGCAGCGCCAAAAACTAATGCCACTCCAGAGGTGACATTAGCATGGCTCAACGAGGAGAAATCCTTTTATTTCTCCTAGTTTTTGCTTTTTCTAAGTGGGCTGCATTCTGCAGCACACATAGGAAGAGCAAAGTTGCCATGAATGATTATTTATGTGAGGGAAGATGTCCCTGCCTGCACATAAACAAGCATTAAATAATGACGATTTTGTACTTCTATGTGTGCCAAATCACCATTGCAGATTATTTATGTGCAGGAAGGGTCACCTTCCTGCATATAATCAATCAATCCCCTCAACGGAGACACCCTTTCACTATAGTGCAAGGATGCTTGCGTTGGTAGCTAAATTTAGTGCCAGCACTATGGGAAACACATGGGTGAGCCGTATTTTTGTAAATAAGGTGCATCCCTGTGTTTCAGAACTGACGCAGAGCGGCGCTGCCAATTTTGGCGCAGCACCGTGCTGTTCCAGTTCTTTGTAAAATGCCCCCAAGTCTCACCACAGCAGACACACAAAGCAGCACAGCAAGTCCAACAAGTCCTGTGCTGTGGGGAGAGGCAGAGCTATAAAGCATGATGTCAAGTGCCTCCCTGGAGCTGGAGCAGGGAGCGCTGGTACACAGAGCCCACCAGGGATGACAGGCAAAGTAGCACAGCAAGTCCAACAAGTCCTGTACTGCTGGTGGAGAGGTCCTGCACTGCTGGTGGAGAGGCAGTGCTATGAAGCACCATGTCAAGCACCTCCCCCGACAGCAGCTGAGGGTGTTTGAGTTGGAGCAGAGATCTTCAGGACACCGAGTCCCATTAGGGCAGACAGGCAAAATACCACAGCAAGAACAACATAGAAGAGCTAAATATAGCAAGTTTGGACCCAAATTAAATGTTATAATAGACCCAATAACTTGCCAAAGTTGAATTTAATATAACTAGCCCAGATAAAGAGTTTGAGAGCTCTTTATGAAAGTTACCAAATGTAGCCCTGTAGTGCCCTTTCCTGATTGGTCAGCCTATGGCGGTCTGAGCCAGGCTACTTTCATGAGGTGTGAAATGGCCTGGGCTGAGACAAAGGAAGAATCTGATGGATGGAGAAGTGCTCCAACAGATGGCAGAGCAGGATGGGAGAAGAGTAGCCAAATTGGTCTTCAAAGGAGGGAAAGCCACCTGGGACTCAAACTGGATCTCCCTAGTTCCTGCTCCCCCAGACAGATGGGAGCCCCGCTGATTAGATTAGGAGAGGGGCTTTAAAGGGTGTGTTAAGGGAGACTTCACCACACCAGTAGGCGAATTCAGATCTAACATCTAAGGATGGTGGTCTCCTCAGAGGATGGTGGTCTACACTCATTCGACATGAGTACCCCCCGCCCGCCACCCCAGGAGCAAGGATAAATACGGCAGAGCTACTCCACAATTCACATCCCTGTTGGAAGAAGATAGCAGAGAAGAAGGACCCCTGGCCTGCACCTGGACAGTCCAATCACAAGGACTTCACTAGCTGCACAATTTGGGCTTCAACAAGAAAAGGACTTTGCCTTGCTTCTGCAGGTACAGGAGTGGACTAGTTACAGGAACAAAGGAGCTGACCAGAGTCCCTTGCGTCAAGTTCTGTAAAAAGAGCCCAGCTGACCAGCATCCATTGGCCATTTGAGGATTCTGCCCAGGTGCATTCTGGGAACTGTAGTCCCAACTTCCAAGGAGCAACTGAGAGCTTCTAGAAACTGGGATCAAATTTGTGGACTCTTCAGGGACACAAAAAGTACTTTTGGAAGAAGATGCCAATCTTTGGAATGGTTTGGAGCATCTTTGAAAAAAAGCTCCATAAGTGAATCAACACGAATTTGAGTCAAACCAGCTACCTTTAACCGTGACCCAGCCTGAATCTCAGGTTTGTCCACTGAAAGATCCAGAGCTCCAGACTTCTAGGATTTGACCGGGGGCTCACGGAAAAGAAATCCGATGAAGTTGCATCAAAATCGGCTTGGTGAGGAGGACAACACTACATCAAGGAAAAAAGACTACAGAAAAGTGTGAAGGTAAAACTTTGATGGAGGCCTCTTGCACAGTGTATCTCAGCAGGACTCCATAGTGGTCGGCCTCCACTTTTGACTTTGCCCCTGTCAAGTGTGTCCATATGTCTCCCATTGGCGCTTTAGTTTTTTAGGCATTTGAAAGCATTTTTTTTTATATAATCTTAAAAAAATTCATATCTCCAATTCCTTACATCAGATTTTTGTCGCTTTGGTGTCATTTAAGAGACACAAATATTTTCTATTGTTATAAACTGGTGTTAGAGTTTTATTGTGTGTTGTGTTTTACTTATTTACTGTTTTGTTGATATTAAATACTTTACACACCTGTCACCTATGTTAAGCCTTACTGCTCGCGGGCCAAGCTACTAAGGGTTGGACAAGGATTAATTTACTAAGACCCTAACTGGACCTAGATTAATACTAAATGTAAGTACCTACCTGCCCTTTCCAATAATCCACTTTCCAACAGTGTTCATTTTAATGACTGTGAAATAATTAATATTTTGGTGAAACTTTGAGATTTGAAGTTAAGACAGTGAGGGTAAATATATTCCAGTATGGCTACATTAGTCTACTGAGCCACCAGATCAGCCTACATCAGAAGACACTTGTTCATTTGTAGAATTACCCAATCACTGCATGTTGGAATCTTTTCCTTTTGCAGGGTCATATCCAATCTTTTTGCATCCTTCCTCCTATTTTTTCTGACCTGTTGCATTGGCTTTAGGACTCTGGCCGCTTTACCACTGCTAACCAGTGGTAAAGTGCCTATGCTCTCTGTATAAATTGAGATTGGTTTATCCATGATTGGCATATTTGATTTACTGGTAAGTCCCTAGTAAAGTGCACTAGAGGTGCCCAGGGGCTGTAAATCAAATGCTACTAGTGGGCCTGAAGCACTGGTTGTGCCACCCACCTTAGTAGCCCTGTAAACATGGCTCAGACCTGCCACTGAAGTGTCTGTGAGTGCAGTTTTAAACTGCCAATTAAACTTGGCAAGTGTACCCACTTGCCAGGCCTAAAGCTTCCCTTTTTTTACATATAAGTCACCCCTAGGGTAGGCCCTAGGTAGCCCCATGGGCAGGGGTGCAGTGTATGTTAAAGGTGGGACGTCCTTATGTGTTTTACATGTCCTGACAGTGAAACACTGCCAAATTCGTTTTTCACTGTTGCAAGGCGTATCTCTCTCATAGGTTAACATGGGTGCTGCTTTTAAATATGATTAAAGCATATATTCCTTTTGGGAGCAGGTAGACATGTGGAGTTTGAGGTCTCTGAACTCACAATTTGATAATACTTCTTTTAGTGAAGCTGGTTTTGAGATTGTGTGTTTGAAAATGCCAATTTTAGAAAGTAGGCATTTTCTTGCTTAAACCATTTTGTGACTCTGTCTGTTTGTGGATTCACTGTCTGGGTTAGTTTGAGAGTTGGGCTGTTTTAACCTCTCTCTAGACAGTGACACAAAGGGAGCTGGGATGTAGCCTGCATATTGTGATGAGCCATCTGTGCTGGGGCGGGGGGTGGAGTGGTCACTTTCACCTGAAAGGGCTGTGCCTGCCCTCACACAATGCAGTCTCCGGCCCCCTGTGTGTGATGGGGGCCTGGCCTGGGCAAGGCAGGATCTCACAAACAAGAGAAACTTTCCTTTGTAGTAGGCCTACTTCAAAGGCAGAAAGGGGTATAAGAAGAACACCCAAACCCCTGAAAAGTAGATTATTTCTGGAACCAAGAGGAACCTCTGGCAAGGAGAAGAGCTGGAGAAGCTGGAGGAGGAGTACTGCCCCATTGCCAGGGATTGTTCTTTTCTGGGTTGTCCTGCAGTAGCTGCTTCTGCCTGAGAGAGGACAAAGACTGACTTTTGTGTGAATTCCCACTGATGAAGAATCTCCAAGGGCTTGAATGGAGCTTGCCTCCTGTTGTTGAAGTCTCAGGGACAACAAAGACTTCTCTCTGCCAGCACTTGGGCTTTCTGCTGAGAGTCCTGCCTCCCAAGTGGTGCCCTAACATGTCCCCGGGCCCTTGAAAGGTGCTGCTTGTCTAAAAGGACAGAAATCCACTGAAAGACCACTGTGCGGTGAAGCTTTCGATGCACCACCCACTTCGTTGATGAAAAACAACACGCCCCTGGCCTTGCGGCTAAAATTGGCGCTTCACCTGCATCAGGGCTGGGAGATCGATGCAACGTGGCTGGAGAAACGCGCAAAACCCACAGCGGCTGATGTTAACGACGCAAGCCCCCATGCAGCGCAGATTCTTGACACCATGCGACTGGATTTAGACGCAACATTGCTGGGCACGGAAAATCAACGCAAAGCATGCCTGGACTTGAGGTGCCCATCTGGATCGATGCATCACTCTCTTGTGGGAGAGAAGAAATGACGCACACTGACCCTGCCAGAGGATAAACAACACACGCATCACTGCCCTTTTTCGATGCACACTCACCTGTGTAGCTTTATTTTGATGCTACCCAGGTACTTTTGTACGCTAACGATGTTCTGCCTGTTTTCTAAAGAATTTAAGACTCTTTTGCTTATCAAATTTATAACTTGACTTGTGTATGTTGGATTTTTATCATTTATGTCTTGTTTTGTTCATATAAATATTACCTATTTTGTTCTAAACCTGTTTGTGTCATTTTGTAGTGTTTTCACTGAGTTACTGTGTGTGTTGGTACAAATAGTTTACACATTGCTTCTGAAGTTAAGCTTGCCTGCTCTTGCCAAGCTACCAAGGGGGTGAGCAGGGGTTAACTGAGAGTGATTCTCTTTTACCCTAACTAGAGTGAGGGTCCTTGCTTGGGCAGTGGGTAACTGACTGCCAACCAAAGACCCCATTTCTAACACTGCAAGTTCCAGAACCCATTGCACCCACAAATATAGTGAAAGGAGAAGAAGCAAATATAGCTAAAACTGGAAAAGGGAGTAGAATAATATTGAATTAAAAGGTATCAACAGATAGCTACATAGAGAGGCCTTTAAGTGAAAAGTTACATGTATTCCCCACCCACACACACATCCATTATCTATAAATATATTCAAAGTCTAAGATCAAAACTTTAAGGGAGAGATGGATCAACTCTGTGCTAAGTAATCACTTTGTCTCATCATCCACTCACACAATCACTATGCAGGTGTAATGTAAAGTACAGAAGCCTGAATACAACTACTCTTAAAATACCCATTACCCAGACAAATCACAGTAATAGAATGCACCTTGCCCATGGTACAAACATGCAGGAAACCATTTACTCTGAAAACTATTATAATGTTCCATCTTGCAGTTCTCCAACTGAATTAAATGCATAATTCTATTTACTTCCCTTTACAGTTGTTCTAACTCTACATGTGCTATAGACCAACCTACTCACATCCTCTTGCCTTCTTGCTTTTGTAGCCACATTGTATAATGTGGGTAACCTGTGTAAATGCCACAGGGGGACCTTCCAGTTGCTATAGACTGGGACCCATATTTGTCAAGGTATTGCATCCCTCTTGCTCCCTACAAGGAGATGCAAGGGTGACACAAATCTTAAATGAGATTTACCAAGCCACACAAGGCCACCTTCCGTGGCCCGGTATGGTTGGATAAATATAAAGTCCCCCAAGGCAGCACAAATTGCTGCCTTGCATTAGTCTGCAGAAGGAGGTGTACCACATGTAAAGCTTCAGTGTTCTCATGCATCCACCCATGCATTCTGATTTATTTCCAGATTAACTAACACTGGTAGACCTGGGAATGCATCCGAATTGCACACCTCCCCACCAGAGGCACGAGGAGAAATATCTTTATTTTTCCTTGTTGTTTCATCCTTTTATATATGCTGCTTTGTGCAACACACATAGAAAGAAGAAAATGCCACTGATGATTGTTTTTGTGCAAAAAGTTGTCCCTTCCTGCATAGAAACAATCCTGCCTACAATGCAGACACCCTTGCACCATGGTGGAATGGTGTGATGCTATTTAGATTTATCCATCATTTGACCATAGACTCCATTGTGTGCAAGTGATTCCATTTTGTGCCCTGCTGCAGTTGCAGGGTGATGCGAATATTGTTGCATACAAAACATGTTTTTCTCTTTACTGGCAAAGAGCCGAACACTGCTAGGACATATTATTTGCGCAGCGGACGAGATGTGGTTTCACAAGGCTGAGGCTGTTCTTTTCAGAGGAATGTACAAGTCTGTCTCAGAATAAACACTGGGAGCCTGGCCAGCTTTTATGGGTGTTTTTCAATGCAAATGAAGTCCAGCTATCATTTAATTTCATATCAAGTCTTGACCACTTGATCTATGCATTTATCTTTGTATATTCACATGTTCTGCTGCATTTGAGTTATATGCTTATTCTCCTATATATGTATGTCTTTCATTTGATATTTGGGAAGTGCCTTAATAAATTCATTATTTAGGCTGAGAGTGCTGCATTCTTTTGGCATTGTGTCTTCTTAGTTTAAGTGAGAGCAAAACAAATGGGTGCCTGGATTGCAGTTAGGCACCAGCTTGATCACCAGTACAGGCAGAGAAGAGGAATTTGCTGCATAATGTGAAATATTGCACATTTTTGCATGCTCCTTTTCACGCAGTGTGCAGCAAGGTGGCTTGCTGCATTGCTTTGTGTGAAATATTGATAAATATTGGCCTTGTTGTTTGGATGAAGGCCTGGAAATGCTAATCCATCATGGAGTGATTGAGGAGGTGCTTGAAGTCCTTATATCAATTTCTTGTCCCTGGTATAATGTTTCTAAAGGTGTTGGCCCTCTTGTGACACTGCTTTTAAGTCTCCCACCGTTGCTTTCGAATATACTGTATCTTTTGAGTCCAACATCCCCTTTTAGAAGTACACGTTGGCCCATATAAAGTGTGCATTTTAAGAATATGTGTGCAATTAATTCATCTGTGTGTCATGAGATTAGTGGCACTTGTGTTAAATCTATTCCAGACAGACTGCAAAAGGTTCATGCTATTTAATTGTTGTTATTAGTGTAAGCTTTTCCATGGCCTTATAATGCATTACCTACAATAGAATGAGCTGCACTGGATACACTAATTAAGCATTATGATGTGTTTCTGCTGTGTTTCACTTTTAGTATTTATAATTCATTGTTATCACATTATCTTTTCTCCCTGTTATCCTTGATTTAAGTTATGTTTATTTCATTTATTGAAATGGTCATCACCTAACCTATGCGGTTAGGGCCTGATTAAGAGTTTCACAATGAAGTGATCCCGAAATTAGTGGAGACAGAATTACCTATTCCAGCAAGCAATTGCACCCCTATCACCATGCAATCATAAATTCCTGGAATGGGGAATATCCATGTGGAGTTGGAATTATTGGGTCCTCTTCTGCATGATTATACCTGATTCCAGAAACTTTTCCGCTCACAGTTACACATGCTCTGAGCATGGGAACCAAGGCAAGTCACTGGGTGAGTAATAGGTTTTAGGAGAGTGTCCTTGGCAATGCAGGCTAAGGAGCTGTTGTGGGAGCAATACACTGTCTCTCTTGTTCAAGGAGTGGGTCGGATCGGGGACATATAGGGCTGTATTTACAGGCCCCTAGCGCCACAGGAGCGTCACTTTTAGTGACGCTTCTGTGGCGCTAAGCACAGCACCATATTTACAAAGTGACGTTAAGCCACTTTTTGTGGCTTACCGCCACCTTGCAAATGTGGCCCCTTACCACACAGCACTGTGCGTGGAAGAGGCATGCAATGGGTGTTGCTGTGGGCACGCCACAGCAACAACCATTGCATTTTGACACTGCCTCAGATTTGTGAAATCTCATAAACCTGAGGCAGTACCAAAATCTCAAAGGCGCAACGAGGAGGAATACTTTTATTCCTCCTCGTTTTTTGGTTCTTCTATGTGTGCTACATTCTGCCACTTGCATAGAAAAAGCAAAATGCCAGAAATTATTGTTTATGTGCAGGAAGGTGCCCCTTCCTGCACATAAACAATAATTTGAAAATTATGCTTTGGCACTTCTGTGTGTGCTGCATTGTGCAGCACGCACAGAAGTGCCAAAGCGGCATTAGTAATTGTTTATGTGCAGGAAGGGACACCTTCTTGCACATAAACAATCATACGCCTGCCTGCGTTGGCAGCTACATTTAACACCAGCGCAGGGGGAAATGCAGGGGTGCGCGGTATTCCCTTAAATACGCTGCATCCCTGTGTTTCTAAAGTGACGCAGCGTGGCGCTGCCAGTTTTGATGCAGCACCGCACTGCGCCACTTTTCTTCAAATCTGGCCCATATAGGGGCATATTTATACTTGTTTTGAGCTGAATTTGCGTTGTTTTTTTTAATGCAAATTCAGTGCAAAACTAACTCCATATTTATTATGGAGATAAAGTCATTTTTTGGACGTGGAAACCTACTTTGCTTCAAAGAGATGCAAAGTAGGCATTCCCGTGCAAAAAAAAGAATCTATGGCCTTAGCGCCATATATATCCCCCTTTGCTAAAATCACACTCGGGAGGGAGGATGGGTCAAAAAATGGTGAAATGCTTGCTTTGCACCATTTTTTAACGCCTGGGTCAAGACAGACTTTGGGGGACCTGTCGGCCTATTTCCATGGTGGAACACCATGGAATAAGCCCACAGGAGCCCTCCCCAGACCCCAGGGCACCCCCCCCCCCACACTAGAGAGACAGCAGAGGATGGTGGACCCCACCACAGGTAAGTATAGGTAAGTACAGGTAAGTATTTTGTTTTAAGTGCCATTGGGGGCCATGAAATGGGCCCCCCTACATAGCACTGGGTGCAGTGGCCATGCCCAGGGGACCCTGGTCCACTGTGCTGGCCGTTGGGATGGTAGGCATAACTCCTGTCTTTTCCAAGACAGGAGTCATGTGGTAGGGATAGTTTTGCATCAGAAAATGAATCTAGGCAGGTTAGAGTCTATTTTTTTAAATCTAACTTGCCTAACCTCATTTTTTGGTGCAAAACCCCCTTCTTCCATACCTCCAGCCCCACCAGACTAACGTCATATTTTTTTTTACATTAGCCTACCCTTTGCACCAGCTTGCACCATTCCATAAATATCGGGCTCGGCTGGTGCACAGAAATGGTGCAAGCCGGTGCTAAATCTTTTGGCTCAAAACTGTGTTAGTGCAGTTTTGCACTAAAAAGTGTAAATCAGGGCCATGGTGCCTGTGCTTCCAACCTCTGTTATGAAGCTGCAACGCACAGTCTAACCAGGTAAAATCAGGCCCAGGATTACAAAATGCAGGAGCACCTGGAGATTTAGGAGGATATTTATAATCCCCTAGCGCCACCTTGTGCCAAATTAACATCATTATTTTGAGGTTATTGTGGCCTAATGAGGCCAAAATCCCCGCCCCGTATTTAAAGGGTGGCGCAATCCATGCACTGTGCCACCCTGTAACCCTTTGCGCTACATTATGCCTGCACCAGGTATGATGTATGCAAAGGGGGCATTCCCCGTTAGGGGAGCCAGTAAAATGGTGCAAGGAAATCTATGGGATTTCCTTGCGCCATTTATCACGGCACGTTTAATGCCTGCTCATGAGCAGCCGTTAAAAGGGGCCTCCCATTCTTTAGAATGGGGCCCTATGTACTCAGCAGGAGTAGAACCAATACTTTGGCGCTACCCCTGCAGAGTACATCAATAGCGTCATTAAAAATGACACTATTGCCCCCTACCCTGTGCCATGGTGCGCATTTTTTAAATACAGCACACAATTGGTGGCGTAGGGGGGTGCTAAGGGGCACAGGAAAAGTGGTGCTGCACTCCAGTCCACTGTCTGTAATCTGCTCCTTGGAATCTTGTGTCGCGGCATTACCGCCGGCCTGCGCCATTCCTTAAGTCTGATGCCGGGCCGGCATGTAGGAATGGCGCTAGCCGGCACTATACTTTTACATGCAAATCTGCGCTAATGCAGTTTTGCGTGTAAAAGTATACATCAGGGCCTAAGTTTATGGTCATTACAGCAAAGCTCCTTCCGGTACTTCCTTCAAAAGGTTCTCATGCCATAGAGCTGTCCTCGCAGTACTGGCTCAGGCACAGTAGGGCACATTACAGACTGATTCCGAATATTAAAGAGAAGGAAAATTTATTGAAGGCTCACTATTTCACTAGGCAAGGGTGAAATCTAAATTACGCCGGCGTGATTTCTGGTAGTTCATGCTACGCTTATTATTCCCGACATTATGGCATTATGTTACTCGTATACTTACACCACTGTTCATGGAAAACTGTAGCACAGTAGCAATAGAACAATGCAAACAACCAGAACTCGAGTAGCTGTTGTCCACGGCAGTCGTGTTTTTTCAGTGTGTTTGAGCATGAAATATGTGTTTGTGCAAAGAATTGACGTGAGGATGAAGTTGGTGGTTAAACATAGGCCCATATTTATACTTTTTAGCACTGCATTTGGGTAACTTTTTATGCAAAAGCAGCGCAAACTTACAAAATACAATTATGGCCCATATTTATACTTTTTTAGTGCTGCATTTGAGTCATTTTTTTATGTAAAAGCGGCGCAAATTTGCAAAATATAATTGTATTTTGCAAGTTTGCGCTGCTTTTGCATAAAAAAATTATGCAAATGCGGCGCTAAAAAAGTATAAATATGAGCCTGTATTTTAAAAGTTTGTGCCGTTTTTGCATCAGAAAATGACGCAATTGCGGCGCTAAAAATGTATAAATATGGGCCATAGTGCTAAATGGCATATTCGCAAATTTCATGTTATTATACAACAGCAAATCACACACATTTTGCACTCCCCTATGTTAGCCTAAAATTCATTAGCTGCTATGAAAATGATAATGTATCACGGCATAATATGACCAATGTTCATTTTGCAAAGAACGCTTGTTTTTTTCAACGGTTTCAGCTTCTCCGTTAAGATGATAATTTGTCGCTTAAAGTCGTATCCAGGGGGAAGTTTGTTCCTGGCTGAAATTCTTCACTTGTTCAGCATCTCAGACAGCACGCAGAAAAGAGCATGCTACCAGTTGACACCGTGACCAGGGAAAATATCTAAAATGCACTCCGCTTTCCTGTAACAGAACAGTATATTAACAGTAGTAACGCTTGATAAATGACCCTCTTGCAACAGAATATCTATAGCATATTTTGCAAAGTGAACAAACGTTGTACCATATTACTCGTGTCAAATTCCTGTTCCGCTTGCTAAACCTCTTGACCTCGGTTTGTCAAGTTAGCACATTGCAACACTGAACTAGTTGCCTGAAGGTCAGCAATTTCAGTCAAAAAATATGTATTTCTAGGTGCTAAAACTCAAGCTGCAGTGCAATCAGTCAGTTCCGTTCTGTAGGATGTGTGATGAAGGTTATCACCACCATAAGTCCCTGGCGTGATGTTGGGCATGAGGTGAAAAGGAAGCGTTCACAGGTCTAAACAAGTACAGACAAACTAAATCACACATCCTGGGGTGCGACTGAACTGAACTGACGTGATACATAGCAATGAATAGTCCCCAAAGTTCCTACTTGGCATATTGGGTCGTCCTAGTTTTCCAGATCTGCTCAAATGTTGTGATGAAAAACGGAGGCCTAAGGCCAGATTGTCCAGTTTTGCTCACAGAGCAGAAACCAATTTTTTCTGTGCGGCTTTGTGCAACTGCGAATACACAGAGCACAGCCATATCTACTGAGACTGGACTGCTGCTGGTGTCATCCCTTGCTGTGTCTCTCATATCTGATTTCAGCACACATAGGGCCACATTTACAAGGCCCTAGCGCCTCCTTGTGTCACCTTAGTGTCATTTTATTATGCTAATTTGACTCAAGGAGACAATTTTCGTCACGCCATAATTACAAACTTGCCCAAAGCATGCATTGTGCCACTTTGCATCCCCTTGTGCCACATTATGCCTGCCTTACGGTTTAAGTGTGCTGTCTCTTTTATTGCCTGTGTATTCCCTCTCCCAGTGCCTAAACAGTCACTGTTCAGTCATCCCTTTGAATATCTCCCTTTCTCCACGTGTCAGTCCCCCCTTCCAAGTGTGACTGTCTTCATATTCCAGAATAATGTAATGGGTAATTAAAATGTGGGTGTAAACAACGCTGGCAAATCATTAACATGATGGTACTATCTAACAGCTACTCTATAATCATAAATACACATACTTACAGATCAGCTCATTCACTCTGTCTAGACAACCGTACTAGAAACCAATCAAATCTGCAAGATAGCACAAAACAGACGCTGGTCTGTGAAGGAACTCTCAAGACCTCTCTGTAGCATAGGAAACATAACACAACATAATCTAACATAACCTAATCTAACATAACACAGCACAGCACTACACAACCTAACATACCATTACCTAACATAACATAGCATAGCACAGCACAGCATAACACAACCTAACAAAACCTATAACATAACATATCACGCTCTCATTCGCAAGAATTCTATCTTTTTGTCTCTGTCTCTGTTTCAAGGACGGTGACACTGCCTGTGTTTTAATACACTGCTATTTAATCCGCTTCCTTCATTAATATATTAATACAAATATTTGTAAAGCAAGGTCGTTGCTGTGTCCTTACGCTTATCTGCGTGGTATTTAATGCTACGATTGGATTGTCAGAGTCTAGAAATAATAAAACACACCATGTTTTGTATCATAACACCTTTTCTCAAAGTACAAGGAAGTAATACATGACCCAAATGGACCCATACGTCAGAGAAGAGCCATAATGTTCTGTAGTATGTGCTGTTTTATCTTTCTGTGTTAAGCTGCCCAGCAATAATATACACTGCTCATTAATTAAATATTTTTTAAAATGTAGCACAATATATATATATATATAAATAAATGTTTGTCACATGCCACTATTCATTCTGTACAGAGTACAAGGATTTTGCACTACTAAAATATTCAAGCCAAAATTTCGACACCCAAAATGAGTGAAGGGAAGTAAATATATAAATGTATATGTAGGAAGTTGGCTCTCTATATACTATTTCAAAGTAAGAAATAGTGTGAACAGAGTCCAAGGGCCCCCTTAGAGGTAAGATAGTGGCAAAAGTAGATAATTCGAATGCTCTATTTTGTGGTAAGGTGGTCGAGCAGTAGGCTTATCAGAAGGTTGTGTTAAGCATTTGTTGTAGATACACAGGCAATAAATGAGGACCACACACTCAAAGACTTACTCCAGGCCAATAGCTTTTTATATTGAAAAATATATTTTCTTAGTTTATTTTAAGAACCACAGGTTCAGGATTCACAAGTAATACTCTAAATGTAAGGTACTTCACTTAGATACTTTAGGAACTTTGAATAAAAGCAATATCATGTACAGTCTTTGTAAAAATAGTAATAAGCTATTTTCAAAGTGGACACAGTGCAAAAATCAACAGATCCTGGGGGAGGTAAGTAAAGGTTAGGTTTGTAGGTAAGTAAAACACTTACAAGTCTCAAAGTTGGGGCAAAGACAGCCCACCGTTGGGGGTTCAAGGCAACCCCAAAGTTACCACACCAGCAGCTCAGGGCCAGTCAGGTGCAGAGGTCAAAGAGGGGCCCAAAATACATAGGCTTCAATGGAGAACAGGGGTGCCCCGGTTCCAGTCTGCCAGCAGGTAAGTACCCATGTCCTCGGGGGGCAGACCAGGGGGGTTTTGTAGGGCACCCGGGGGACACACAAGAAGGCACAGAAAGTACACCCTCAGCGGCACAGGGGCGGCTGGGTGCCGTGTGCAAACAGGCGTCGGGTTTTAGATAGAAAGTAATGGAGGGACCCGGGGGTCACTTCAACGATGCAGGCAGGCTCAGGGGGGGCTCCTTGGGGCAGCCACCACCTGGGCTAGGCAGAGGGTCGCCTGGGGGTCGCTCTTGCACTCTGTTCCTTCAGGTCCTGGGGGCTGCGGGTGCAGTGTTGGTTCCAGGCATCGGGTCCCTTGTTACAGGCAGCCTGGGTAAGGGGGAGCCTCTGGATTCTCTCTGCAGGCGTCGCTGTGGGGGCTCAGATGAGTCGTCTCTGGTTACTCAAGGGCTCACAGTCGCCGGGGAGTCCTCCCTGAGGTGTTTGTTTTCTGCAGGTCGAGCCGGGGGCATTGGGTGCAGAGTGGAAAGTCTCACGCTTCCGGCGGGAAAGGTGAAGTCTTTAAAGTTGCTTCTTTGTTGCAAAGAAGTTGCAGGATTTTGAACAGAGCCTATGTTCACAGGAGCTTGTTGGTTCTTGGGTGCAGGGCAGTCCTCTGAGGCTTCAGAGGTCGCTGGTCCCTGTTGGATGCATCACTGTTGCAGTTTTCTTCGAAGTTGGGAGACAGGCCGGTAGGGCTGGGGCCAAAGCAGTTGTCGTCTCCGTCTTCTCTGCAGGGCTTTAGGTCAGCAGTCCTTCTTCTTGTTAAGGCTGCAGGAATCTAGTTTCCTAGGTTCTGGGGTGCCCCTAAATTCTGCATTTAGGGGTGTGTTTAGGTCTGGGAGGGTAGTAGCCAATGGCTACTGTCCTTGAGGGTGGCTACACCCTCTTTGTGCCTCCTCCCTGTGGGGAGGGGGGCACATCCCTAACCCTACTGGGGGAATCCTCCAAACTCAAGATGGAGGATTTCTCAAGGCAGGGGTCACCTCAGCTCAGGACACCGTAGGGGCTGTCCTGACTGGTGAGTGACTCCTCCTTGTTTTTCTCATTATCTCCTCCAGCCTTGCCGCCAAAAGTGGGGGCAGTGGCCGGAGGGGCGGGCATCTCCACTAGCTGGGATGCCCTGGGGCGCTGTAACAAAAGGGATGAGCCTTTGAGGCTCACCGCCAGGTGTTAAAGTTCCTGCAGGGGGAGGTGAGAAGCACCTCCACCCAGTACAGGCTTTTTTCCTGGCCACAGAGTGACAAAGGCACTCTCCCCATGTGGCCAGCAACATGTCTGGTGTGTGGCAGGCTGACAGAAACTGGTCAGCCTACACTGGAAGTCGGGTATGTTTTCAGGGGGCACCTCTAAGATGCCCTCTGGGTGTATTTTACAATAAATTGTACACTGGCATCAATGTGCATTTATTGTGCTGAGAAGTTTGATATCAAACTTCCCAGTTTTCAGTGTAGCCATTATGGTACTGTGGAGTTCGCGTTTGACAAACTCCCAGACCATATACTCTTATGGCTACCCTGCACATACAATGTCTAAGGTTTTGCTTAGACACTGTAGGGGCATAGTGCTCATGCACATATGCCCTCACCTGTGGTATAGTGCACCCTACCTTAGGGCTGTAAGGCCTTCTAGAGGGGTGACTTACCTATGCCACAGGCAGTGTGAGGTTGGCATGGCACTCTGAAGGGAGTGCCATGTTGACTTAGTCATTTTCTCTCCACCAGCACACACATGCTGAGAGGCAGTGTGTATGTGCTGAGTGAGGGGTCACTATGGTGGCATAAGACATGCTGCAGCCCTTAGAGACCTTCCCTGACATCAGGGCCCTTGGTACCAGAGGTACCAGTTACAAGGGACTTATCCGAGTGCCAGGGTTGTGCCAATTGTGGAGACAAAGGTACAGTTTAAGGAAAGAACACTGGTGCTGCGGCCTGGTTAGCAGGGTCCCAGCACACTTTCAAATCATAACTTAGCATCAGCAAAGGCAAAAAGTCAGGGGGTAATCATGCCAATGAGGCATTTCCTTAAAGTATACAATTATATATTTACTACACCCATATACCTTGAAAGTAGATAAATGATCAAGGACAGCCTATACATACCTTGTCAATATTTTTGCTATGATATTCTTGTAGAACGAAATTAAATACCCAATATTCTGGTGCCATAACCCAGTTTAATAAAAAGGCTCCACTGCTATCTGGTCCTATTAACAGCACTAGTAAGGGCATGACAGAAAGGGTACTATGTGTTTGTTTTAATTCATTTCAACCCATAGTTTTGATCCCCTGACCCCAATATTTGCTCTTTGGCCCCCTTCTTCTAAGGTATCCTTTATTGAAGCCCCTACTGGAGTGGTATCCCCTCATTTTAGCCTGCCCTACTCTGATATTAGACTTGAGTTCCTTCATGCTCTTGTTCCTATCACAGGGTCAGTTGCACACAGGCCACCATTGCAAGGTCTGCTTAAAAAACAGTATGGTAATAGTGTTCTTAGAGTGACAGACATTGCATGATACATAATGTATCACATCTAATATTTCATTTCCATTATGAATTTTCTCTTCTGTTGGACCTGAACCTTTTTACAGGGTCATCCCCAAACTTTTTGCCTTCCTCCTCCTATTTTTTTCTGACTCTTTTGGTTGGCTCTAGAACTCTGAGCACTTTATCACTGCTGATCAGTGCTAAAATGCAGGTGCTGTCCCTTCTAAATTTGGTATGATTGACACATTTAATTTACCTGTAACTCCCTTGTACAGCAGTATCCCTATACCCAGGGTCTGTAAATTAAATGCTACTAGTGGGCCTGCAGCGCTGCTTGCACCGCTCAAAGAAGTGGCCTTTCAAACCTGTCTCAGGCCTGCTACTGCAGGGCCTGCATGCACAGTTTACTGCCATAGGGACATGGCATCTAAATTTACTTGCCAGGCCTGGAACTCCCCTAAAGTAGGGCCTAGCTAGCCCTATAAGCAGGGTGTTGGGTGGGTAAAAGGTAGGACATGTGCCTGGTTGTGTGGCCTGTCCTGGTAGTGATGATCCGGCTATTTGGTTTCTCACTACTGCTGCATCTCTCATAGAATTGCACTGGAAATGACTTAACATATGTCTAGATGGTATTGTCTGACCTATGAGGGGGTGGCGTAGACATGCTTGATATGGTTCTAATGGTAGTGAGAAATGCTGCCTGCTGGTGTAGGTGTATTTTTATTACCATTATAGAAATACCACTTTTAGAAAGTGGGCATTTCTCTGTGCTCATGAATCTGGTGTTTTGCAGATTGCCTCCAATCCACGTCTGGGGCACAGTGACAGCTGGGCTTTGTGCATACTTTTCAGACAGCCTGTACATAGGGAGGGTGGAGGTGTCACAGAGGTGAATCTGCATACTGAATAGCCTTCCTGGACTGAGAGACGGAGAGGTGGGGCACACCTGCATTTATAAAGGCTCCACCCTGGCCTGACACAAAGGGCTTGTCCGCCCCCCACTGATGTCTGGAGCCTGTGCTGGAGTATAAACGGGACACTCCTGGAACCGGTGTGTACTGGTTGGAAGCCCATCTCCCTCTTTTGTGGAAACTGCACAAAATGAGTATAAGTACAAGGAGTCTTCCACCACATTTGTAGACACTAATGAACTGGACACTGGATGCAACTGGAAGTACTCACCAGGAACTGCCTTGGGACTGCTGCTGTTGTGCTGACCTGTGACCTGCTAGGTCACTAGGAGGAACTGCCTGTGAACCCTTGTGCTTATCTGATTGTTTAGGCCCTAGAGACCTGTGCCCCCGTTTCTGTCTCAGGGGCTGGGTGGTGTGCCCCCTGTCTCCCCTGCATTCCTGGGACTTTGGCACCATTCTCCTGTGATGGACGCCAGTGGAGTGCCCACCTGCCTCTTGCAGAGTGTGCAAGTAGCTCTTTATTGATTCAAGTGTGTGAGGAGCTTTTGGATTCCATGGATGGCTCTCAGCATGAGAAGGGCACGTTGTGTGGTCTGCTCTGGTGCAAGGAAAGCACCACATGTCTTAAAGGGGTCCCCAGGAAGCTAGAAGGCCCACATGGCGACCCCATGGCCGGTTAGAGAACCTAGCGAGAGAGACCCCAGGATCATTGGAACTGGAGGACATCTTGCTGTTGTGTTTGCTCGCGGCCCATCGGGGCTGAATTCCAGCAGTTGCCTGAGCAGTGTGGACAGCCAGGGTGTGTCCTTTGTCAAGTGGGGAACATTCAAGGTTGCCCCACCGATGTGGGAGAGCTGTGTGCCCCTCTCCCAATAGCTCTCTAAGGCATACCCTGAGGGGCCATCCTGGGCTATGTCACCATGAGGAGAAAAGCAGCAGCCCGGCAGGCCCAGGAGGACTCTGGACTGGCCGACTCAGAGAAGTAGCACTTAGGGGCAGATAGCAGTATTGCTTCATGCATGCAGATGGCTGCTGGGCAATTTCTTTTCTTTTGTTAGTGTGGGGAAACGGGGCTGTCAGGAGCCACCCTCCCCTTACTCCACAGCCATGGGGAGGCATTTCTTGTGATAGCAGCCACCTATAGGGGAAGCGGGGTTGTAACCCTCGATACCACAAAGGTATCATTTTGATACTAAAAGAAGGGCAGGAGGTCCTGTGGGGCCAGAGTGTGCCCCACTCACCACTCTCCAGAAAAGAAGCGCATAGGCACTATGATTTTCAAGTAGGAGGAACCATGGAGAGTATGATTTAATTTTACTTCCACTAGGATATGTCCTTCCCTTAGGGGTTTCCCAGCTGTTCATGACCTAATGGTTTGTGACACACTGTTTTTGCCTTGCTTGGCGGTGCACATATTTTCAGGGCCTGCGTGATCTACAGTGGGAGGGCAAGGTTAATATAGGGTGTATGACCTCAGGAAATGCTTCCATGCCTGGTATATTCATGTTGGTGAAACTGATGACTTACTATTGGGGAATGTTGCCATGCTATGTACCTTCATGATGATGCATTAGCATCTCTGATAGGATGTTTATTCTGACGTGTGTTTTTGATGGTAATGACAACCTGGTGGTAATGACATCCTGACTACTGCTTGTGTTGCAGACTATCAATAACTTCAATGTTTATCTGACTACTGCTGACCTTTGCAGAGTACTAGTAACATGTGTGATGTTCTGACAACTGCTTGTGTAGCAGGATATTACTGATACAGTTTGCTTTTGGTCTAATGATGTTTTAGGCAATACAGTTTGTTTTTATGTAACTGGGTGTCATGCTTCCTTTGTGGTGTATTATTGCATCACATGTGTTGTGTGTGTTGTGCAATCACTTTACACGTTGCCTTTGGGATAAGCCTGACTGCTTGTGCCAAGCTACCAACGGGGTGAGCAGAGGTTATCTTGGGTGTGTAACTCCCTCACCCTGACCTTGTCTCTTGATGTTGCTGTAATTTTAGTTTAGTTTAGTTTAGTTGGGTGGGCTCTGCTTGGCTTCAGTGCATACCCTATCCAACCAGAAACCCATTTCTAACTTCTTCCAAAATAAGGAATAACCACAGGATTCAATGAGTTTCATCTATTTCCACTGGATCATTCTTTATTCCTTGCACTTTACCAAAGACAAAGGTGCCTTAGGAAAATCCCAATGGGGCTGCGTTTAAAGCAAACCTCCAAATCTAATAATCTCCATATGGATGCAAACTCGTGTTTCCATCTGAGTAGGTATTTTTTAAGAAAGTTGCAACAATAGACACACGTTATTTGAATGCAGCATACTGAGCTATAAACCCTTTTTGGTGACATTGTGAAAAGTACTTCTCAACATAAAATGTGAAGATTCTGTTAAGTTAAAGTCGTTTTGACTTAATTAATTCTTTTTTTACATTGTATCCCGCTCTCCCCTTTCTAACATTGGCAATTCTAATTATTTTTGTTGAAAACATGTCAGAATATTGTAGAGAATGTGGAAGAACAATTAAGATCTAGCAGTAGATTCATACTAGTTCCTTCGTGTATAATAATGACTAACACATCAGCTTGGTGGCCCGAGGCTGACTTCTAGAATAAACGTCAAAGTGATTGACTATCTACCATGTCATACAGTATGTGCTTAACGTTCTAGTATCCTACAACTCATTTTACACGGGGGAGCACATGCCCTGTACCTATTAGCATCTTTAAAAAAAGTCTACTTTTCAATCATAAATGTGTCATTCCTCAGTGTGCATTAAAAAACCCTTGTGAGCAGAATTTCAAAATTTGGTTGTGCCAAGACCATTATAAAACCAATAGGTACCATTGTTGGTTCCACATTTCCATTTACAAAACACAAACTGACAGCTGTGAATATGTCTTGGTGATCCTGCTTTGTAGGGTACTCCACAAGTAGGAAGTGGTTCAACATGGTGCCCAGGCCCCTAGTGGCACCTGTCTCCGGAGGTTTATCGGCAACTTGCTGTCTAGGACTTACGGCAGCCCGTGGTGCCCTGTCCTATCCATGTGGAACTGAAAACATGGTAGTAGAGTTGTAGCTTGGTCTTTCTAACCTTTGACTTTTCCTTAGGAAGCGAGAATACCTTCTACCATGGTATAAGCCAATGGCAGGCACCATTAAAACATTGCCTGCAAACTAGGTCAAGTCAAGCAATGTAACCATTCAGGAAGGTGGTAAAATTTTTCTGGCTTTTTCTGGTGTGTAATTTAGTTTAATCTGATCCCCAATCTTGACTCCCAGCTATCGCAAGGAGAAGATCGATGCAGTGCCAGCATAGCGACTGGAAATTTGATCCACTGGATTGACGCAAAGCCGAGCTGGATCAACGCAGCCCGACTTCCTGAGAGGAATAGACGCAGCACCTGCCGGGCAATAGAAATTTCCACGCAATGCCCACTGGATCAACGCAGCCTCTGTGACTTCGGCCTGCAAGCGCCAGATTTCAATGCATCATCCTTGGGGTGTCATAAAACCCCGCAACCTGAAGAGGATCCCAGTCTATGCACTGGAAAGCGACGCAAAGTTTGCCCTGCATGAAAACTTGAAAACGCATCACCTGTTTGCGCCAGAAAAATCGACACATCTCCTCCTCTGCGGTCCCTTGCGGAGAATTTGAACGCAAACCAGGTACTTTGTACTTGCAAGAGACATTTGTTGCTTTTAAGAGACTAAAGATACTTTATATCATTTTTATAGTGATATTTCAACATATACTTATTGCATCTTAATCGTTTTGACCTGCATCTTTCCAGATAAATATTATTTATTTTTCTAAACAATGTGTGGTGTATTTTTGTGGTGTTCTACTGTGTTTTTGCATGACTTATTGCACAAATACGTTACACATTGCCTTTTAAGTTAAGCCTGACTGCTCAGTGCCAAGTTACAAGAGGATGAGCAGAGGATAATTTGGATTGTGTGTGACTTACCCTGACTAGAGTGAGGGTCATTGCTTGGATGGGGGTAACCTGACTGCCAACCAAAGACCCCATTTCTAACATTGGTGATCAGTGGTGAGGATAGGACTTGTATTTGTGCAGTGACATTCAATAGCTAAGTGTTCACTACCTATCCACAGTTGAAGGTCAGGTTAATTTTTTATCTTTTTCTGCAATTTTGTTTTCTACCTGAGATTTTTAACTAAATCCTCACTCAACATGTCTCTGGCTGGGTCTCAAGCTGGAGATGAAGATTTTGTCCTAGCCATGCTGGAGACATATCCTGTCAAACAGCTGAAAGGGTTCTGCAGGGGTATGGAGTACTCACCCAAGGTGCCTCCAGAAAGGAGGAATTCCAAATGGGGCTGAGGGCCTGGGCATAAGCCCATTCAGAGGAGGAAGCTAAGGAGGAGGAGCAAGATGAGGGCCCCTCAGAGGATTTTTTGCCATTAGTGAAGGATGTTACCACTGTGATTGTGCCCCCTGGAAAACCAGAGAGCAGTGTCTCTGACCATGGCCTAACCGCAGAGGAAAGGAGGAAGGAGAGAGAATTCCAATTACAAATGGCAAGGTTAAAAATTGAAGCTCAACATGAGGATAGGGGGGCAGAGAGAGAAGCCAAAGCAGCTGAGAGAGCCTTGGCTGAAAAGGAAATTTTGTTGGCTTATGAACTGAGTTTCAAGGAGATGGATGTTAAGGCAAAGCAGTCTGAGTCCAGAAGTAATGGTGGCAGCATACATGCAGAACCTGCTGGAGAAAGGAAGGTTTGTATACCCAAGAATGTGGTGCCAAGTTATGTGGTGGGAGATGACATTGATAAGTGGTTGGCTGCTTATGAAGTTGCACTAAGGCTCAAGGGGTTCCTGAAGAGTAACTGGGGGTGGCATTGCGGTGGTATGTACCAGCTGTGGGGAGGGACACGCTTCTTACACTGGACCCCAGGGATCAAAACATATATACACCCATGAAAACTGCTTTACTTGCCAAGTTTGGGCTGATTCCTGAGAAATACCGTCAGAGGTTCAGGGACAGCACCAAACTCTCCACACAAACTTGGGTAGACTGTTTTGATTTCTCCGGTAAGGCACTGAATGGATGGGTGTGGGGCAGCAAGGTAAATGACTACACAGGGTTATTTTATTTAATTCTGGGAGAGCATATGCTCATTATTTGTTCTACAGAGTGGCGCCTGCACCTTCGTTGACAGTAAGCTGACTGATCCTAGAAAGCTTGTTGAAGAGGCAGACCTCTGGACCAGCACCAGAGTGACCAAAAAGGTACCTGGAATGACCCCAAGAAGGGTGGTTCTGGTTCCCCCCAA
Organism: Pleurodeles waltl; assembly: GCF_031143425.1. Classification (NCBI taxonomy): domain Eukaryota; kingdom Metazoa; phylum Chordata; class Amphibia; order Caudata; family Salamandridae; genus Pleurodeles; species Pleurodeles waltl. The sequence goes on from NC_090439.1 coordinate 85,790,359, forward strand.
CAAAGTGAGGGGGAGGTTAAAGATGACCCAGACAAGTCCCAGCATAAGTGGGGAGGAAAGGGTTCCCATGCCCCATCTGAGAAACAGCGTGGTGGTTCTGGTGCGTGATGGCCCAAAGCATCCCATTCTCAATCCCACTGCTTTGAGTGTTCCCAGCTAGGACACAGGAAAGGGGACTCTGTCCACAGAAATCACCCACTGGTGGGACCTCTACAGGGGTGGCCAATGTGGCCCTAGGGGAAAGTAGTGCCCAGGGGCAGTTCGTAGATCATGCTTTCATCTCCTTCAGTTGGGGCGTTGACTCAGAGGGTAAGCTGGTGATCCCTGAGGGTGGGGGTCGTCACTTTCACCAGGTGGGAGTGAATGGGGTCCCAGTAACCGCTCTGAGGGACACAGGGGCTAGTCTTACCATGATAGCGGAGAGACTAGTTTCACCAGATCAGTACACCGGCCAGGTGATTAGGGTGACTCCAGCCATTGGGGAGGATTTATTCCACCCCATGGCCCTGGTGTCCCTTGAGTGGGGTGCGGAGGGGACCCAGAGGCGGGTCATAGTTAGCCCCCAGCTGCCCATGGACTGCATTCTGGGGAATGAGTTACCACTAGTGTCAGGAGAACAGAGAGGGTTGACCCCTAAGGGCGCCCTGACAGTTCAGCTGTCTAGCAGTACCACTCCCCAGAGGAGGGTACGTGAGCCCAGATGTGGAGGCAAGGTGAGGGAGGAATCACCCTTGTCCCCTGTTCAGCTTAAGAGTACAGACCCTGGGCTGAGTGACCAGTATCAGGGACCCACCCCTGAACTGGAGAAAATGGAGAAGGGGTGCTAGACCCCTGGGGCTACTGCCCTACATTCTGAGATGCCTCAGGAGCCCCTTGGGAACTCCCTGCCAGCTCCCCGGCTGGAGGAGAAGCTCATCCAAAGGCCCCACTCAGGGCCTTCACTTAGCAGTGGATGGTCTGGGGCCTGGCTCCTGATACTGACAGCTGCCAGTGGCATCTGTTGGTTACTGTCCTTGTGGACAGAGTTTTCCCTGGGTTGGGGACAGAAGTCAGACCTAAGGGGTGGAACGGGCCACATCACTTTGTTGGCCATGGTGGTACTGTCTGCATACTGGGATGCATCTGTGAGCAAATTAAAGTTAGGAGCTTCACAGATGGGGTCCTCAGATGAGGACAAGGATTCCACATGGGTCAGTTCAGTGGCCCCAGAGAGTATAGACAGAGGATACTCACTGAGTTCAGATAGGCGTAGAACTGGCAAGTGCCCCTGGAGTGGTGGACCATTGTCCATGTTTTATCACCTTAAGCAGGGAAGTCCATCAGAGTGTTGATTAGCCTACCCTGGCTTTCGGCTGGAAGGGGGATATGCTGGAAATGGCCTTTTTGCAGGTTCACCCCTAAACTTTTTGCATTCCTCCTTCTCTTTTTCTGACCTAATGTTTGCTGGCTTCAGGACACTGTACACTTTTCCACTGCTAACCAGTGCTAAAGTGCATATGCTCTCTCCTTTAAACATGGTAACATTGGTTCATTCCCAATTGGCGTATTTGATTTACTTGTAAGTCCCTAGTAAAGTGCACTACATGTGCCCAGAGCCTGTAAATTGAATGCTACTAGTGGACCTGGAGCACTGGTTGTGCCACCCATATAAGTACCCCCTTAACCATGTCTCGGGCCTGCCATTGCATTTAAAAGTACTTGCCAAGCCCTAAGCTCCTCTTTTTCTACACATAGGTCACTCCTAAGGTAAACCCTAGGTAATCCATAGGGCAGGGTGATATGTAGTTAAAATGCAAGACATATACATGTGTGGTTTATATGTTCTGGTAGTGGAAAAATCCTAAATTGGTTTCCCACTACTGTGAAGCCTGCTCCTTTCATAGAATAGCATTAGGGCTACCCTCATCTACTGTTTGAGTGGTAGATTCTGATCAGAAAGGGGTAGCCACATCCTATTTAGTATGGCGAGAATGGTAATACAAAATCCTGCTTATTGGTGAGGTAGAATTTTGTAGTACTATTTTAGTAATGCCACTTTTAGAAAGTGAGCATTTCTCCGCACTTAAAATCCATCTGTGCCTTACCACCTGTCTCCAATCCACATCTTGGCTGGGATGGTTGACAGCTCCCTTGTGCATTTCACCCAGACTGCCACAAACACAGGATACTCAGTCACACCTGCACTTATCAGCATACTGAATGGGTCTTCCTGGGTTGGGAGGGTGGAGGGCCTAAAACTTACATTTCAAAGGCTAATGGCCTGCCTTCACACAATGGACTGCCAAACCCCCTACTGGGACTCTGGCAGACAGACCTGGACTGAAGGGGGATCTTGTGCATTTCAAAATCACGCTTTGAAGTCTCCCTGACTTCAAAGGCATTTTGGGTATATAAACTGAGTCCCCGACCCCACCAGATCAGACACTTCTGGACCTGAACCTGCAGCCTGTCATGCAGAACTGCCTGGCTGCCCAAAGGACTAATCTGGGCTGCTTAGCTGAGAAGGACTTCTGCCCTCTGACTCTGCTGAGAAGTGCGCTCCAAGGGCTTTGATTGAACTTATCTCCTGTTTTCTGAAGTCTCAGTGTCAAAAAGACTTCATCTCTTCAAGGAACTCCTTGTGTGCCAAATATCATGCACAGCTAGCTGGAAACAATGCATAGTCTGTCTTGCAATGAGAAAATCGCTGCACAGCCGAACCGGAACGACGCAGCCCGAACTCCTGAGTGAAGATTCAATACAGAGCTTGCTGTACGACAGAAAATTTGATGCATCGTCACACCAGATCGATGCAATGCCTGAGACTTCGTCCCACATGCCGAGGAATTCCACGCATCGTCCCTAGGCATCAAAAGATTGCAGTGAGGAACCAAGGGGCATATTTATACTCCGTTTGCGCCGAAATTGCGTCGTTTTTTTTGACGCAATTTCGACGCAAAACTAACGCCAACTAACGCCATCTTTATACTATGGCGTTAGAGGCGAATAGCGCCAAAGTTCCCGGAATGTGCGTCATTTTTTAGCGTGATCCCCTTCCTTGCGTTAATGATATGCAAGGGAGGCGTTCCCGTCTAAAAAATGACTCCCAGGCCTTTACGTGGTATTTATACTCCCGGGCAAAAGTGACGCCCGGGAGTGGGCGTGGCTAAAAACGGCGCATTTGCGCCGCTTTTTAACGCCTGGGTCAGGCATGGCGTTAAGGGACAAGTGGGCTCAAAATGAGCCCAGAGTGCCCTCCCCTGCCCCCAGGGACCCCCCCTGCCACCCTTGCCCACCCCAGGAGGACACCCAAGGCTGGAGGGACCCACCCCAGGGACATTCAGGTAAGTTCAGGTAAGTTTTTTTTTTTTTTTTTTTAATAATATTTTGTGGCATAGGGGGGCCTGATTTGTGCCCCCCTACATGCCACTATGCCCAATGACCATGCCCAGGGGACAGAAGTCCCCTGGGCATGGCCATTGGGCAAGGGGGCATGACTCCTATCTTTACAATGATAGGAGTCATGTTGATGGGGGATGGGCGTCGTTAAAAAATGGCGCAAGTCGGGTTAAGACGATTTTTTCGACGTAACCTGACTTGCCCCATTTTAAGACGCCCATGCGCCATTTTCCCCCTACGCCGGCGCTGTCTGGTCTACGTGGTTTTTTCCCACGCAAACCAGGCAGCGCCGGTCTGATTGCGCCGTCTAACGCCATTCCATAAATACGGCGCCCGCATGGCGCTTCAGAATGGCGTTAGACGGCGCAAAACTTTTTGACGCTAAACTGCGTTAGCGCAGTTTAGCGTCAAAAAGTATAAATATGGGCCCAAGACTGCGCACCGAAAATCGACACAATGCCCCTTGCAGCATGGAAAGAAACAACACATTGTCTGTGCCGCGTCAAAAATTCCAACGCACACCCTATTTTTACACGCATCTCCTCCACTGCATTCTCCGTGCGTGTTATTGTTTAACCAAACCAGGTACTTTGTTCAAACAAAAGACAACTGTTGATTTCTAAGATTTAAGACTCTTTAATTTTGGAAAGTGATATCTCAACTTGTGCTTATTGAATCTTTATCTTTTTTACCTTAATTTAACCAGAAAATTATCATATATGTTTCTAAACCTGTGTGGTGTATTTTTGTGGGGTTTTCACTGTATTACTATATGATTTATTGCACAAATTCTTTACACATTGCTTTCTAAGTTAAACCTTACTCAGTGCCAAGCTACCAGAGGGTGGGCACAGGATAATTGGGATTGTGTGTGACTTCCCCTGACTAGGATTGTGGTCCCTATTTTGACAAGGGTGTATACCTCTGCCAACTAGAGACCCCATTTCGAACATGCCGTAATTTGCTAGCATCACTTTATGGTGCCCTAAATCTGCTGCCTTAGCTTCTTAATGGTAGTACCACAATAATTACCGGGTTGCGGTGATTGTATACAGTTTTGGGAATACCCCAAAATTTCCAATATTGTGTATGCCTAAACCATTAAAATGTAATTCCCTATCTACTGAAGTAGGTACACTTTCATTCCCAACCATACCACTGAAATATTTTGGAAAATAAAAATAAAAATAAAAATTTTCATCAGTTCTTTTCCAAAGTTCTAGTTCTTGAGCGAGACATGTTCTATGATTTTTATCACATTGCTGTGTTGAGTATTTACATCTAGCTGGCATCTTTATTATTGCAAGCCAGTTCAACTGGGAACTTTTAAAACTTAATTGGAAGTATGGTATTATCTAAATGTCTAACACTGCTTTCCTCCCACATCTGGTACTGAAAACATCTTTTAAAAGATTTTCTTACTACCATGCTATCATCTTGGAAATAGAAAATGTAAGAACGGGTTTATTTGCAATGCTTTGCACCTCAAATCTGTGTTTATGAGGACAGTGGGCCAGATGTATCAAACGATTTTCCATTCGCAAACGGTGCGAATTGCAGAAATCGTCCGTTTGTGAATGCAAAAACGTGGTCTGCGATGCATGAAAGGCAATCACAGGCCAAAAACAAGGATTCACAAAATTTGTGATTTTTTGTGAAGCAACATGGTTTTGAGTGTCGCATTTTGCGTCTCGCAATTTGCGACATGAAATACCGAATCGCTATTAGCATTTCGCAAATTTGGAATCGGAATAGCGACTCGCAAATACAGAATCAGTATTTTACGTTGGAAATTGCGAGACGCAAAATGCGACATGCAAAACCGTGTCGCAATTCAATGCATCACAAATTCGCAAATTGCTAATTTTCGCAGTATGGCCTTTTGCACATGCAATTTACCATTGATTGAAACCAGGTGGTAACTAGGTGCAACCTATATAAAGAGACCCAGAATGCCTCAGACTCATTTCCACAATGGCTGCACTCTATGTCATGGCGAGGAGAATGAGGATCTTGGCAGGTTTGAGGAGAGGGAGGAGAAGACAGGAGCGCATTTTCAGAGTGCACATTACCCTTTTTGACCAGACTGAGGAGGAAATATATGAGAAGTGTAGGTTGAACTCAGCCATGATACTTGACCTGATAGCTGAGCTACAACCCATACTGCAGTGCACAACACACAGGACCAATAGCATACCCACCCATGTGCAGGTATTATGCTCCCTGCACCTACTTGCCTCAGGGAGCTATCAAAGGGTCATAACAGCAGCTGGAGGGGTATCACAGAGTACCCTCTCTAGATTTTTCAATGCATTTCTAAACGCCATGCTGAGTAGGACACACCAGTACATCAGATTCCCACACACCCCACAGGAAATACAGCAGACAAAAATAGATTTCTACCAGATAGCACAGCTCCCCCACATCCTAGGTGCCATAGATGGAACACATGTTGCAATCGGTCCACCATGGGCCACAGAGTATGTGTACCGCAACCGTAAATACCAACATTCAATGAATATACAGGTGATATGCAATGCCTCCTATATCATAACTGATCTCGTGGCCAGGTACCCAGGGAGCACACATGATTCGTACATCTTTCACCACAGCGGGATTCACACAAGACTGCTAGTTGGGGAATTTGGTGAAGGTTGTCTACTAGGTATTTTCCCTCTTTAAAATGATGCATTGATGGCAGTGTGACGTCAGATGGCTCAGCTACTCATTATACCCTCGGTTCCTTCCAGGAGACAGTGCCTACACAGTGCGCACCTACATGATGAAGCCCTACCTAAATCCTGCAACACCAGCAGAGCGGAGATACAGTTCAGCACACAGGGCAACCCGCAATGTGGTAGAGCGCACCTTTGGCCTGCTGAAGAGTCGCTTCCGGTGCATCCACAAAACTGGAGGGGCACTACAGTACAGCCCGGACAACACTTGTAGAATAGTGGCCACATGTGCGATCTTGCACAATATAGCTACCACCAGGGGCATACCTGTGGAAATATCAGAGCCAGACTCAGATGAAGATGATGATCCCATACCACCCCTACAGCCAGCAAACAGGACCAGAGCAGCAGAGGGCAGGCAAAGGCGTGCTGGCATCACGCACAACCATTTCAGATGTAAGTCATGACAACACAACCTCACTGAAGTGTTCTGGTAGTTAGCACCTTTATTACCTTGACTTCAGGTAACATACGTGTCACTAGGACAAAGCAATACACATGTGTCATATATGAGCCATTTACAGTATCGCACTATTGTCTTCATAGTTTACTGTAATTCAACATGTGCATTTATTCCCCTGTGGCCATCAAAGTCACTTTTTACGGCCACGCATTCCACTCGAGTGCGCAGTGGCCTCGCCGGTACCTCTTGTATCGGCCTCAGTGGCAGTGCTGGGCCTGTCACTGCGATGCCTAGGATCCATCGTGGGCACTGCAAGGCTGCTGAAGCTAGATGACTCCTCAGTATCCCCAACTCCAAGTTCACTGGGTGTAGCACTGTGGTTTGCCAGCATGTTATCCAGAACGTTTGTAATCTGGACCAGTCCCTGGGCTACATCCCGACTGCAATGTGCTGCCTCCACCTGTGCGGCCACAACACGCTGTGATATGAGGGCAGTAGATGTAGCTAGGTGATTGACTGATCTGCAAAAGCCATTGAACATCCCCATGAATTGCCTTTCATGCCTGCGGTGGCTGACTCTCTCATGCCTTATCTCAGTACAGAGTTCCTTTACTGCATTGGCCGGTTCCCTGGTGTTCTCCGCAGCTGTTAGCTGTCCCTCATGCAGCTTGCAAATGTTGGTATTCAGACACTCCAACTGCTTCTGCACCCCCCCATGTTGGTATTATGTGCCTGCATCTTCCTGTGCATTGCCCTCATGTTCTTGTTTTGCAGGCGCTGCACTTTGAGCATTGATGCCTCCAGGCCACTGAAGAATGATGGGCCCTCACCTACTTCCGTGTGCTGTGTGCCTGCATCGTGAGGCCTCCTGCAGGGTGTTGAGTGATGCTGGGGCAGGGACTGATGCCTTCCAGTGGATCTGTCTTCTGGGGATGGAGTGTGGCTTTCATCCCGCATATCATCCGAGTCCAGGCTCAAATCGGGGAGAGGTACAACCCTTGCCCTGAGTCTGGTTGGCGCAATACTCAATGACTCACTGGTGTTGGAGTCTGATGGAGGCTGTGTTTCAGCATCCCCCACAATGGCACAATCTGCTGCTGCTGGGCCTGGGCCATCTGCAACGACAATGTGCAGCATGTCATTTATGTATGTATCACCAAATGTTGCACAATGGTAATAAATGTACACTTACATTGTATTACTATGTAGTGGGTGTTGTGTTCTTCTGGGTGTCGCTCTACTTAATTACATTCTATGTGCTACTTTCAGCTCTGGGTTGTGGACTACCACTCCCTTAAGGCATTGCTGTGCCGCATCTAAGATGTGGAATGGCGTATTTATCACAATGGTTTGCACTACTTGCTATTTCCTAAAGGGGCATTTGTACATACACATATGGAGTTACATATCAATATTGGACTTACCTTTACTGGTGCTGGGTGTGCCGGACATGTCTATGTCAGAGACCCCACTGACAGCTTCTGGGAGCAGTGTTGACTCCACCAGGTCTTCAATGGGGGCGGAGGGTGTCTGGGTGGATGGTCCGACTCCTGTGCTCCTTGCCTCCTGTAGTCTGCTGGCCACCCTCTCCTGGGCACAGGAACGCAGGTTGTACCACATCTTTCTTATCTCCTCCACTGAGTGCTGCGCAACCCCCACTGCGCAGATTTTGGTTTGGATGTCAGCCCAGAGTTTGCGCTTCTCACTCTCTGGGACCTGGAGTGAGCTCTTCCCAAATAGCCGGTCATGGCTTTTCACCACCTCCTCAGTGAGCACCTCCAGTTCTTGCTCACTGAACATCAGCTTTCTCTTCCTCTCTCCCTTCTCCTTCCCATTAGCAGCATTGGCCATGGTAATGTAAAGTCCTGGCTTGCTCACAGACTTGCTCCCTGGGGCTGTGCTGTGTCTCTCTCACTACTCCTTTGGGTGTGGCTCCTGGAAACAGCCTGGGCTGACTCACTTCCTGCTTGTGATGTCATCAGGCTGTGCCAGGTGTCCGTTTTTGCAATTAGCTATTTTCAAATACCGAATCGCAAATATTTTTGCGATTCGGTATTTGGGCTTCGCAATTTGCATTAGCGATTTTCAAGAAATCGCTATTTCCGAATCATAATTTTGTTACATTGCATTTTGCTACTCAGAAATAGCGATTTCTCAAAAATCGCTATTTGCGATTCGCTAAGGTTTTTTTTCATACATCTGGCCCAAAGTCGGTTTTGGAGTGTGAGCTAAACTACATTCTAAGTTGCCACCCATATTAGCTCCTCGGATTCCCTGGACAAGCTGGTCTCTCCCTCGACCACGGTTGCCGTGTGCTGAGGATGAGACCAGCTCGCCATGCACCTGGCCCACGGGGGGTTTGCTAGTGCTCCCCCATGGACCCACTCCCCTGGGCAGAAATGGAAGTGGAATCCCTTCACCTTCCAGTCCCGCCCCTGCCCACTCAGTGACATCTAATGACGTCAGCGTGCAATTGCACCCTGACCTCATCAGTGGTTGCCGCCGTTGCACTGGAAGCTGAGCTTCAAGCAAGATCGGAAGAGAATATGCTTTCATTTCTCTTCCAGTTGGGGGATGGGGACAGCAGAGAGGCTTCAAAAAAAGGAAAGGTTTTTCCTTTGCTTTGATATCTTTCTGAGCATTTCTGCAGCCCGACTGTAAAGATATCAGGCTGCAGAAATGCCCACTAGACACCAGGGATCTTTGTTTTTATTTATGTATAAGGGGAGCGACCCCTTGGACAAGGGTCGCTCCCCTGGGGGTAATTTTTTTAATTAGGCCAATCTGCTCTCTGGGGGGCAGAAGTCACTAGACACCAGGGGTAATATTTGTTTACAACATTTTACACTTGGGGTGCGACCGCTTAGGCAAGGGTAGCTCCCCTGGGGGGAAATTGTTTTAGGTCACTTCTGGCCCCCTTGGAGGCAGATCGGCCTAGTTATATGAGGCCAATCTGCCCCCAAGGGGGGGCAGAAACCAGTAGACACCAGTGATTTTTTAAATGACATTCTCACAATAGGGGAGCGACCCCATAGGCAAGGGTCGCTTCCCTGGGGGGCAAATTTATTTTAGGCTATTTCTGTCCTCCTTGGGGGCAGAAATCATTAGGCACCATGGATTATTTTTACTTTTTTTCAGAGGGGGACCGACCCCTTAGGCAAGGGTCGCTCCCTTGGAGGGCAATTTTATTTTAGCATATTTCTCCTCAACTTGGGGTCAGATCAGCCTATTTTTCAGAAACCACTAGACATCAGGAATTTTTTGTAATGCACCAATTTCATGCAAGGGGAGCGACCCCTTAGGCAAGGGGAGCACCCCTGGTTAGCAAATTTATTTCAGGCTATTTCTACCCCCCTGGGGGCAGATCGGCCTATTTCCTTTAGGCCGATGTGCCCTCAGGGTGGGCAGAAACCACTTAGGCACCAGGGATTGGTGAGCGTGTGTGTTTTGTTTTGGGGGGCAGTCCCTTGGACAAGGGTCGCTCCCCATGGGGGCATATTACTGTTGGCCATTTCTGCCCCCCTTGTAGGCAAATAGGCCATTTTTTGTAAGGCCCATGTGTCCCCAAGGGGGGCAGGAAGCCCACCAGAGACCAGGGAAGATTTTTTTTTTAAATTGAGGGTGGGGGTATGGCCATACCCCCACACCAAATAACTGGGGACAAAGTTGTTCTGCCCACCTTTGGGAAGATGGGGCCGTTACCCCTAATCCACTCCCTGGGTGGGCAGAAAGCCTACTAGATGCCCAGGAATTAAAAAAAATAGTGGGGTGATCACTACCAACCAGTATGGGCATGGTTATGGCCCCACCCCAATTGAAGGGGGTAACAGTCTTTCTGCTCTCCCTCCCCATAATAAAAAATCCTATCCCAATGGCACGCAAGAGGATATTTGATTATTTGGGGGTTTTGTTTTACATTTGGGCCATGAGAGCTTGTCTAACTCTCAAAATCATCCCACTTGAAATGGTGAGGGCTGCACTTTTTTTACTTTGGGACGCTGCATGTGGAAAAATCTACAAGAGCTAGACACATCTGAAAAATAAACATCTGGGTGAGTCCAGGGTGGCGTGCTTCACATGCACCGGTACCATTTTCTTACCCGCAATGCCCTGCAAACCAACAACTTTGCTTGAAATCACACATTCTTCCCACATTTTTGTGATGGAACCTTCAGGAATCTGCAGGAATACACAAAATGTCTACCACCCACCATTGTCGCATCTATACCGATAAAAATTCTGCCACACTTGTCCGCCTAAAAATGTTTTTTTCAAACTGCCCTTTTGGACCCGCTTTGGTTCCCCCTCAACTTCAACATGTTTTTGGCTCTTCCCTGTCACAGGCACATGGCCCACCTACACAAGTGAGGGGAACGTTGGGTGGTAGAAAATTTGTGCTGGTGCGGTGATCCCACACAGAAATGTGGGGAAAATATGATTTTTTTTTAGCTAAGTTTGAGGTTTGCTAAGGATTTGGGGTAAGAAAACACTGGGAGATCATACCTTCCTGGACTCCCTCGGTGTCTAGTTTTCAGAAATTTCTGGATTTGGTAGGTTTCCCTAGATGGCTGCTGAGCCCCAGACCAAAAACACAGGTAGTTTTGTATTTGATCATTTTGATATGTGGGGCATTTCCTGTGAGGGGCACTAGGCCTACCCATACAAGTGAGTTAGCATTTTTATCAGAAGATGTTGGGGGAATGCTGGGTGGAAGGAAGTTTGTGGCTCCTCTCAGATTGCAGAAATTTGGAGCACCGAAATGTGAGGAAAAAGTGTTTTTTTGCCACATTCTGAGGTTTGCTAAGAATTCTGGGTAACATAACCTGGTGAGAGCACCTCAAGTTACCCCATCCTTGGTTCCCCTGGGTTTCTAATTTGCAGAAATGTCCAGGTTTGCTAGATTTTCCTAGGAGCCGGATGAGCTAGAGGCCAAAATCCACAGCTAGGCACTTTGCAAAAAACAGATCAGTTTTCTTTGGGATAATGGGATGTATCCATGTTGTGTTTTGGGGCATTGCCTGTCGCAGGCTCTAGGCTTTCCCACACAAGTGAGGTACCATTTTTATTGGGAGACTTGAGGGAATGCTTGGTGGAAGGATATGTGTGGCTCCTCTAAGATTTCAGAACTTTCTATCACTGAAATGTGAGTAAAAAGTGTTTTTTTGCCACATTTTGAGGTTTGCAAAGAATTCTGGGTAACGGAACCTGGTGAGAGCCCCACAGGTCACCCCATTCTGAATTTCCCTAGGTGTCTAGTTTCCAAAAATGTATAGGTTTGCTAGGTTTCCCTAGGTGCCGGCTGGGCTAGAGGCCAAAATTCACAGCTAGGCACTTTGCAAAAACAGGTCAGTTTTCTTTTGGAACATTTGATGTGTCCATGATGTGTTTTGGGGCATTTCCTGTCGTGGACACTAGGCCTACCCACACAAGTGAGGTACCATTCTTATCGGGAAACTTGTGGGAATGCTGGGTGGACAGAGATGTGTGGCTCTTCTCAGATTCCAGAACTTTCTATCACCGAAATTTGAGTAAAAAGTGTTTTTTGTTACATTTTGAGGTTTGCAAAGGATTCTGGGTACAGAGCCCCACACGTCACCCCTTCTTGAATTCCCCTAGGTCTCTAGTTTTCAAAAATGTGCAGGTTTGATAGGTTTCCCTAGCTGCCGGCTGAACTAGAGGGCAAAATCCACAGCTAGGCACTTTCTAAAAAACACATCAGATTTCAATGAAAAATGTGATGTGACCATGTTGTGTTTCCTGCCGTGGGTATTAGGCCTACCCACACAAGTGAGGTACCATTTGTATCAGAAGACTTGGGGGAACACAAAATGGAAGAACAAGTGTTATTGCCTCTTGTCTTTCTCTACATTTGTTCCTTCCAAATGTAAGACAGTGTGTGAAAATGATGTCTATTTGAGAAATGCCATTTTATTCACATGCTAGTATGGGGACCCCGGAATTCAGAGATGTGCAAATAACCATTGCTTCTCAACACCTTCTCTTGTACCCATTTTGGAAATACAAAGGTCTCCTTGATACCTATTTCTCACTCTTTATATTTCACCAAATGAATTGCTGTATACCCAGTATAAAATGGAACCCCAACACAAGGTGTAGCTCATTTATTGGCTTTGGGTACCTAGGGTTCTTAATGAACCTACAAGCCCTATATATCCCGCAACCAGAATAGTCCAGCAGATGTAATGGTATATTGCTTTCAAAAATATACAATAGCTGGAAAAAGTTATAAAAGAAAATGTGACAGAAATGGTTCTTTTTTCACCTCAATTTCAATATATTTTTGTTTATTTTTGCTGTTAGTTTCTGTGGGAAAACTTTGAAGGATCTACATAATTGACCCCTTGCTGAATTCAGAATGTTCTTTACTTTTCAGAAATGTTTAGCTGTCCAGGATTGGTTTCACACACATTTCTTTCACTAACTGGAAGGGGACTGAAAGCACAAAAATAGTAAAAATGTTGTATGTCCCAGTAAAATGCCAAAATTCTGCTGACAAATGTGATTTTCTAATTCAAGTCTGCCTGTTCCTGAAACCTGGGAAGATGGTGATTTTAGCACTGCAAACCTTTTGTTGATGCCATTTTCAGGGAAAAAAACACAAGTTACTTCTGCAGCCTTTTTTCCCATTTGTTCTAAATAATGACATTTTAGCTGTATTTTGGCTAATTTCTTGGTCTCCTCCAGGGGAACCCACAAACTCTGGGCACCTCTAGAATCCCTAGGATGTTGGAAAACAGGGACACAAATTTGACATGGGCAGCATATGTGGACATAAAGTTATGAGGGCCTAAGCGCAAACTGCCCAAATAGCCAAAAAAGGCGTGACACTTGAGAGGGAATAGGCCTGGCAGCGAAGGGGTTAAACCAAAAAATAGTGCTGCCTGAAGTGAGCAAATACAATTCTTCAGAGTTTAAGGATTGAAGAAACTTTAAAGAAAGAAGATTGGGTAAAAAATGTAACTGATCAGATCTCCTTTTTAAAAAAGTGAGGTAGATAGTGAGAGGCAGTACAGAGGAGAGGCATTCCTTAAGATTTAGAAATATCATTAGGAATTTCACGATTAAACTATAAATATATAGTGGCCATCAGTGTGAATACTGACTTGTAGGCCTAAGAACTCAAATATTTTGTTTTTTCAAAATGAATACACCATGACACTTCCCTTTATAATCCTGTACTTTCTGGATATATGCTCTCAGTTCCCCTATTCGCTTTGGAAGAGTTTTTAATTTTTTATTTTATCATATGCGAGGAATAATCTCAGTTATGCATTTTAAATACGGAGGTAACCATTCCATTAAAATTAAATCATTTTTGTTTTGCTCTTTTATTGTCCTTGTATTGCAGTGCCCACAGTGGCAAGCGACATTTTTATTTTCATTGCCTATTTGTGATGCCTCTATAGCTATCAGAAAAGTGAGAGCAAAAACATAGTCAAAACAAGAGTAAAATATATGAATGGTGGATGGGGCTGTGAGTTATGGAATTAGTATAATTCAATTTTCTGACATTTTTTAAACACTACACACTGTTAGGTAGGTGTTGGAAACAAAGGCCCTCATTACGACATTGGCGGTAAGTCCCGCTTACTGCCATGCCGACTGCCGCCAACATAACGCCGATGCGGCGGTTTACCGCTACCCATTTTATGGCACATACATAGCAATCCGTCACTATACAGACACACACACAAGTCCACCAGCCCAAAGGTCAGTGATAAAATGGAGGTAGCAAAACCCACACTGTTACACCAACAGAACTACGCCCACAGCATCATGACCCACGAATCACTGCGGCGGACATTCAATGGCGCTAAACCATTGGTGGTACATACTGCTGCGCTCAAAATACACACAACCTAACAAAAAAACACCACATTGGACATTTTGAATAACACACAGCTGAAAGCCATACACACACCACACCCACACACCCACACCACTATAAAACACACACCCGCATTACCCACAACCCTTTACAACTCAAGAAAATTGATAACTGAGGGAGAGACACACCAAAAGCACCCACAGAACCAGAGCCACAGAACACCATCCACCATACACAATCCACGCACCTCACAGCACACACCCCAACACATCATCCCCCACACCCTCACACACACCACTCACACTACACACATGGCACCACAAAGACACCCCAGGTTCTCAGAGGAGAAGCTAAGGGTCATGGTGGAGGAAATAATCCAGGAAGAGCCACAGCTATTTGGAACACAGGTGCAGCAGACATCCATTGCAGGGAAAATTGAGCTATAGCGGATGATCGTGGACAGGGTCAACGCCGTGGGACAGCACCCCAGAACAAGGGATGACATCAGGAAGAGGTGGAACGACCTACGGGGAAGGCACCAGATAGCAGTAGGACCCCCACCTCCTTCCCCACAACTAACAACATGGGAGGAGCAAGTCTTGGCAATACTTCATCCTGAGGGCCTGGCAGGAGTAGCAGGAGGATTGGACTCTGGTAAGTCAAATCTCTATTACTATCACCCCCTACCTGCATGCCATCACAAACCCCCCCCCCCTACCCTCACCCCCATCACTCCACCACCTCATATACACCCCACCATCACAACCCACCATTTCCCACTACCAAGCCCTACATGCAACACCATTGCATTAACACCCATCAAAGATCTGCATGGACACCCATCACCAAAGCATGCACACTTGAGACAATCACCTATCCAACCAAATCACCACTCACACAAGTCTAAGCTGTCAGGGCAATCTCAACCATACAAGGCAACACACCCATTCACAAGATGTCACATGCAGAAATAATAACACTGCATTTACATCCCCACAGGTCCCCCACACAACGTCACCGGAGAGGAGGTGCCAGCAACATCCAGTCCCCCTCCAGAAGAGGGCCACAGTGATGACAGCAGCTCTGCACACCTGGATTAGGATGACCAACCTGGCCCATCAGGGACCTCCAGACAGTCGGTTAACCAGGCACAGTCCCATACCACCACAGAGTCTCCTCTCTCAGGAAACACACCCACAGCACCCACCCAGCGGGCCCACACCTCTGTACCCAGGACACGTCAATCAGCAGTGTGTCCACCACAACAGGGACCCCAGGCAACCCCACAAACACAGGACGATCAGGAACCTTGGGTCAGTGGCAGTGGGCACACGGTTCAGGGGACAGAGGCACAGGACAACAGGGAAGCTGGGAGGCCTGCTGTGCGGCAGGGGGAGGACAAGCCCAGGGAACAGACTCTCCAGGAGGCACTCACCAACGTCCTGGGAGCATACCACCATTCCCAGGTGACGATGGGACAGATACTGGCCAAGTTGCAGGAGACACAGTAGCTGCAGGAGGAACAGTACATGGAGATCAGGGAGGACCTGAGGGACATCCACACCACCCTGGTCACCATTGCAGGGGTGCTGACAGACATGGCCAACACCATGAGGGAGGCTGTGGCACACCACCGGGCCCCTGACACTAGGCACACCGATGAATAGCCCTCCAACTCCGCTGCTGCTAGTGGACAGCACGCCCCATCACAGGAACAACAGGCCATCAGCACCCCTCCCCCTGCAGAAGGAGAACCATCACGCAAATGCTCCCTGCGATCCAGGCAGAAGCCAGAGAACATTGCCAAGACCCTCGCCAGGAAATGACACTCTCCTGAATGTCACGCTTGAGTCCCATTATGTCACCCTGTCCACCTTGAACTGCCTTTGCTCCTCTTCCGATGCCTCCCTGGACAGTGCACCTGTGATACAGATAGATTGGAACTTTTCCCTGGAATCTCCTTCACCACCACCCCAGCCTATAGCAATACCCTATCTACTTTTTAGCACATAAATAAACATCCTTGTAAAAAATACCAGTATTGAGTCTGTCAATTGATTGAAACATGCACTGTTTGTCGCTGGGACATTTGTTGGCCGCACTGCCTGGGGTGGGACCACATCCCCCAGGCTCCTTTGCTCCTCCAAGTACTCTTAAGCACAATTGACTTGCGCAGCGTGGGACACGCTGTTTGTCGCTGGGACATTTGTTAGCCGCACTGCCTTGGGTGGGACCACAGCCCCCAGGCTCCTTTGCTCCTCCAGGCGCTCTTAAGCGCATTTGACTCATGCAGCGCGGGACGCACGCAGGCGTGCATGCGGGCGAAGATCGGGCCAAGACGGGCCCATCTAGGCCCGTCATCACCCAACAGAGGCTGGGATGGGTGCATTCCTCTGACCTCTAGGAAGTACGTTTTTCATTCCTGGAACTTGACTTCTGGTTTATCTCATTGTTTAGTTTATACCATCTATTGAACAGAGATGGGTGAAACGTAAAGCTGTGAACATACCCGCTCACCATAGTGGAATAAAAAAAACTAAAAAACAGTCAAACAATAAAATTAGTTGCCTGTCTAACAAAGGAAGTAACCCCTTAGAAGGCATTGATATATTATTTGAAAAGATAGAATCCATTTTGAGAAGTAATTGCAACTTACCATCCACAAAACGTGGTACTTCGGCTACCGCTGTTAACAAAGATTCCTGACATATTCAAGAAAAAGTCACAGCTGTCCATTCCCCCCATAGAGGATGAATTAAACATGGCACCTCAAGTTTTAAGACCTAATTCTCCACCTGTGTTAAGCACTACCTTGTGCAGTGATTTGGTCATTACATCCTGTGCCACAGGTGGCTCTCCTATGGGGGACAAGGCTCCCCATCCTCCACTAAGTCCTAAGGTCTTGGTGATTCCCAATATTCATATGTTTTAATCAGTATGGGCCTCTGGCGGAGAATGGGGGTCCTATGATTGCGACACATATTCACATTCTGGAGTTTGTGTTGATAATAACACTGTGGCCAATTCGCCCCTGGACATGGGCAGACTGTCACTGTCATGTGTGAAACCTAATTTGACCTCCATTCTTCATAACCTGGATGAAGTTAAGAGCTTGGTGCTGTTGATGATGAACAATCTTACGGGGAATTGGCAAAGAAATGTGCGTGCAAATGTATGAGGGTAAACAGGGGTGGGATATTGCCTGCTCCAGGGGGCCTGTCCACTGCTTTTATTGCGCCTTAATTCAGGCCTCGAGTGAACAATCATCCCTGGGGCTAGTTACTATCTCCCCTCCTTAAAGTTTATTTGTACCCTGTGCTGAGGGACCTCAGGCTATGCCTGCAACAGTACGCTGGAAGTATAATACTGTTATCAAGGACAGGAATACATGTGGGACAGAGAGGCCCGATAAAGTCCAGTCTGCTGACCATATTAAGGGCTTTTGGGGGGTTGCTGGCACCCAGGTGCTTGCTGGAACAGCTACCTCCACAACTCATTTCATAAAGTCCTCTGATGATGCTTTACATCTGGTTGGAACGAGTCGACCAGCTTCTAATAAACAGCGTTGAGCTTTGTGGAGTAAAGGAAGCACTATTTATATGGTTGAGGTACCAAAGCTGCCCTCTCGCTCTGTAGAAACCCAGGATTCTTTGCTCAATAAGGTTATCTATTGGTTACGAGTCCAGTGAAATTGCCTTTCTGTTATTCATGCAGATATTCTTGAGGTGGGCTGACACAGTCAGCTTGGCTCAAACTTTGATTTCATTTCTATTTGTTTTGTAGATAGGTTGCTGGTGGATAATCTTATTGATTTCAAACTATGCACTTGCTATCTCAGGAATCCCAGAGGAGCGGGTATTAGACTCAGACTCTCCCTGCCCACTTGTAGTCCACCTATATTATGTGATGGTCCAGTGTCCAATGAGCGGGAAGTGCTGTCCTAGCCAAAAGTGTGCTCTGGTTCCGACAGCAAATTACCTCCATACACTATCAGAAGTCGACTGACTACATACTGATCCTCACTATTATCCCCAACCGAAATTTCTGAGGTCAAGTTTGGAGTTTTAGATGGAACTGAAAATCATAGGGAAGCCCAGTGCTCCAGGCCTAGTAGCATAATTAGTTCGGAACTCTCTATTATGTCTTGGAATTTGGCTGGGGTAGGCAGGAAGCTGGGAGATACCGAGTGGGTAAACTATATAAATAACCAGGGCAGGTGCCTATTCCAGGAGACCTGGGTTGAGGACCCGGTTTTCCTGGATGGGTTTCTGTCATATTTTGTCGCGGATCAGCCAGCAGAGAGTTGGTACCGGCCACGCCAAAGGGGGTTTACTGATATTGCTAAACAAGAAATTACAGTGTGATCATTTTGCATTAAAAATAGACTCCCCTGATATATTGGGCGTCCAGCTTGTATTTGACCATGATTTTAAGGTGATTATAATCAACGTATATGCCAGGTCTGTTTCACGGGGATTAGAGTCTCAGACTCTGGCTCAGCTGTCTGAATATATGGACATCCTGCATTCTCCGACTAAACTAGTGTTACAGCGGACATGAATTGCACTTTTGAACCTCTCTGTTTAAGTAGTGATCTGGTGGCCGAAGAGGACAAATTTTGGGGCATTCCACAACTGATGAACAAGCCACAGTGTACTCGCTCATGTGCTGCCTTACAGTTGACATCCTTGTGTTTCAAATATGGACTTAGGGCCTGTAATGGCCACACATGTTGCGACCTGAACACTGTACCAACTCTTCAGCGAGGTCTGTCCTCCAATGTTTTTGACTATTTCTTAGTCAATGTCATGCTATAGCCATTATTAAAAGACATGAAGGTGGATTTTCGTCACGAGAGCGATCATAATCCCCTGCTTCTCACCTTATATAGTGACGTATTCAGGGGATCGCAGAATATCCATCTCACTGTAGTCCCAGAGCCACTTTTGGATAATAGCTATACTTGTGTTAGTTGGCCAAAAGTTATGTCTAACCCTTATTTGATTAAGAAAATTTACCAACTATTTATTGATGTCATGGCTGAGTATGAGGAACATGAGGGCAGTGACATTCGAATCCTCAGCAATCATGAAGAAATGATGAGGAAATTACAGGATTAATTTTTTTACAGGAAGTCTACTACCAAGCAACTTGTTGAAAATCATAAAACCAGGGAGTGGTTCAATAAGGACTGTTCTACTGTCAAATCAGTAGTAAAATCAGCTATTACGTCTCACTCACAGGGGGCGATTAGAGCAGCTAGACTCACCTATAATAAAACCTTAACAGAGGCAAAGAAAAGTTGGGAAAACATAACCTGGCAGAGATTGCTTGATGCAACTAAACACAATGACAATGTGATATTTTGGAAGCTACTGTCCAATAGACATAGAGGGGGTGTGGGCATAATCTGCACTTATATACTTATATTCAACCAGGAAATTGGGAAGAATATTTTTCTAAACTTTATGCTCTACCTAGTAATTTTGTGATACCAGGATCCCCCCCTCAGCAGCCGGCCAAAACGTGCTTTCTGCCTGACGATCAAGGAATGGACTCTTCCAGCCATGACAATCTTATTGTTGTCAAATTGGGGGAACCACAGCTGCTATTAACTCCTTAAAATCTGCTAAAGCACCAGGTCCTGATAAGATACTGGGGGATCTTTTTAAATCTGACCCAGTAATTTGGTCCTGGTATATAAACATGATCTCAAATGCCATAGCAGCAGGAGGCCCAATTCCCAGTACTTGGAAAGGGGGTGAAATATTCTCCGTTCACAAAAAGGGTGATAGGAGCTCTCCTGTTAACTACAGACCAATTAGTCTTATTGACAACCTCCAGAAATGATTCGCCAAACAGCTTTTGGATAGGCCATTGGACTGCGGACAAGACCACCAGGTGCTATCACCACTCCAGACGGGCTTTCGTCCGAAAACCAGTACGGTGGATCAGGTTTTTAGGCTGACCCTCCTATATTGGAAATATGGAGCCCTTGCAAAGAAAAACGTATATGTCGTTCTTGTGGATCTTTGGTCTGCTTTTGACATGGGCCCGAGAGAAAAGTTATGGGATTTCCTGCACAGAATTGATACTCCTGCCAACATAATTTATTTATTACATCGGCTACACGAGAACACATATGCCCAGGTGAGATTTGGTAATAAGGGAGAATTAACCGATCATATAGCCATTCAGGAGGGGGTTCATCAAGGATGTGTTCTGGCACCAACTCTTTTCACCTTATTTATAAATGAGGTGGTGCAAACTGTGTCCTTTTGTCAAAATGATTCCCCCTCCATAAATGCACAGAAAATTCTTATATTATTTTTTGCAGACGACTCCCTCCTCATCTCTAAGACCCCAGTCGGTCTCCAGATTCTTGTGGATAGGTTTAAAGCTTTCTGTGTAGACTGTGGCCTGGAACTAAATGCTAGTAAAACCAAATTGATGGTGCTTAGTTTAGGACCAGTTAGGAAAGGTACCATTACATTAGACGGGGCCTCCTTAAGCAAGGTTAGCTCAATATACTGTTTGGGAGTGATGATTGTAAATAACTTACTTTGGGAGGACCAGATCAGTAAAAGTGGGTCACTTCTTCAACATAGGTCAGGTGCCATTCTGCGCTTTTATAGAAGTATTGCCACAAAAGCCGTTTCTCCGGCTATCAAGATCTATTTGGCAAAAGAGCAGAGTGCTGCTGCCTATGGTGCTGAGGTGTGGGGATTTTGTAATACTAACAAATTGTCTGTGGGAGAAAATAATTTCACCAGAGCTTTATTCGCATGGCCACGTAGTACACCCCTGATTCCATTTTTTTGGACCTTGGCTTAATTGCATTTCTGATGTGATAGCTTTCAGACCCCTACTCTTCTGGGTGAGGATCTGGACCACACCAGAGCTCACCACTTATAGGGACTCCCTTCTTGACATTCTAAAAAGACCTAATGCAGCTTTCATTGGAAGGCTTATATACGATGCTCATATGTTTAGAGGTAGCGTAATTTGGAATCACAACTGGTCGTCGTTTGATGGCTCATAAAATATGGGTTTTTAACAAACAGTTAGAGTATTTTGGAAATACTTTATTTTAAATGGTGGATACCAATATTAAGTGAGGTGTTTTCTAGAAGGATTATTAGTGTTGCTTAGAAAATAAAAAAATATTTTAGTTATCTTTTAATATAGTTACCCCCTCTTATAACATAAAGGAGTAGGGATTAAGATAGTGGTTTGCGATGGTGGGAATAAAAGATTGTGAAATATAGAAGCTTGGAGGATGGAGTTGCTACTGCCTAATAGGTTTAAATGGGAAAAGTAAATTTATCATTGAAATCTAATAAGAGATCAATTTATACCTTCATATAGACAAGAGACAGATATGCAATTGAATGATACTGGTCTCTCTATATACCAATAAAGAGAGTCTGGATGAAAAGGGGATTCCCTGGTAAGATCCCATGGACAATATTGGTATTTATATCCACGGTGTTGTTATCATAAGTAAAGGTTTTTTTGCACATTTATAGTGAAATGAAACAGGCGATGTATGCGTTGCTTTCCCTCATTAGCACCTTTTTCATACCTTTATATACACTATTTAAGGGTGAGATTAACGGGGTGATGCATGTTGGGTATAAGTCACACTGGACAGCATGATATAATATTCTTGATATTATGAAATAATTAGGATTATTATGAGACAGGACCTCAATAATTTAATGCTTGACTGCTCTTTTGTCCATATAGATACTATTCATTATTTATTTTCTTGACTAATGTGGAGCGAAAGGCAAGACGTGAATAAGGAGATGGTCTTGTGATGTTGTGTCAGCAGTGATCTGTCTGATTTATGTTGGATGCAGGTGAGTGTGTAGGTTCACAAATGGAAGAGGAGTATATTGGTTTCTTTAATATGTTTTTAGTTGGATTAATGACTGTCTTAAGTGTTCACTTCAATGAGATTCTCATTATAAAGGAATCGGGATTTTTTCCCCCTGCATTGCTTTATATTTAAGGAATGGGGGTGTTCCATTTGGACATATTGGGATTGGGGAGGTGGTAGTAAGACAGGGGTTGTGAAGTATATGGGAGATTTATGCATGTTTGTTGTCTACCCCCATGTAGACCTGAACAGTATACGTTTTGAGGATATTCATTTGTCCTGAAGAAGGTGGTGGAAGAATCTCTATACGACCACTGAAACGCGTTGACACTAATTGGACTGCTGGACCCATTGGAACAGGCATGATTTTGAATAGGGATTGTGTACAAGAATTGATTGGCCTGTACATACCAAAATTGGGACAGCTGGAAGACAATAGAGGATAACGGATGGTCTGATTATTTTGTTTCTCCTGTGTGATGGTGTTTTTGTATATGTTTTTTATATGCTGGGTATCTATTTAACAATTTTCTGGTTTCACTTGTTTTGGGGAATTCTATTCTGTATCTCAAGGGACCTTGCAATTTTATGGGATTATTTAATGAAATCTAAGAATTTTACTGATTCCTTTATTTGAGACCTATCATTGGAGTGAGTGCTTGGGTGACATAGTATGTAGTGTATCTGTGAATAGTTATTGAACTGAAAGGGTGTGTTAATTGATTGTCTTTTTCTCTGGGGACTTTTTTTTGTTTTGCTGTGTCACGGTGCCCTGTCCCCTTCAGGGGGGTAGAAAAAGGAGGGCCCGCTCTCAGTTTTCTGGTGTGACATTCCTGCTGCCAAGCCCACTGTCACTTGGAAAGAATCAGTTGCCAAGAAATGGAGCACAGATAGCACTTGCACAAGAGGCGGGATCCCAGTGGGTTGACGGATAGCAGAGATCAGTTCTGGCTCCACTTGGGCACACAGCTCTTGGATTGTGGCCCTGTCAAGTCTGTAGATGAGGATATTGTGCCTGTCCTCCATTGTTGCCAAGTCCACCAGGGGCCTGAACATGTGGGGATGTCTCCATCTCCTATTCATCTGCAGTGGTTGCAATCGAGGGGGCAAAACGATGAGCATCTTGTCAGTATTCAACATTTCCACAATGTACAGTGCATTGCATGTTGTGACTGAAACAGTATGGTGTTGTATAGTCCCAAATCGTGCCTATGTGTGCTGTGACGCAGTTAGGTGCCATGGCCTGCCCCCCTGAAGTGGCGTCTGCCTGTCCTGTGTGGATGGACAGGTGGAAATGAGTTAATGCCGCTGACATTGTGCGCCATTGCAGGAGGCGGTCGAGTACCGCCGTGCAACTCCTTATTGGTTGTAATTGGGCCCTATGTGTTTCAGTGGCCACTGGTGATGTACACCGGCGGTGACGGTACGCACCACTGCAGACATGACCGCCATTTTCTATCTGTTCACTCACTTGCTACCTGACCTTCAACAGCAGAAGACCTACACTGCAAGTGCTGCCGTCACCTGTGTCTGGAACCAACCATGGCTTGTGTCACTGGGGAAAGGGCCCCGGCCTTCACCGCTGCGGAGTTGGAGAGACTGGTGGGTGGGGTCCTACCCCAGTACCGAATGCTGTATGGGCCTCCAGACCAACAGGTGAGCACACTGTGAGCACGATGCATGGGGCATAAATGCATGGAGTGCTGTATGTGAGGGCCTTGTGTAAGCGAGGGGTTTAAGGGTCCTTTGCAGCGTGTCGCATATATGGAGGGCATTGTCTGTGCATAAGGGGATGGGAGGGATATGATGGGCCATGAGTGTAACAGGCCGGACGGTATGACTGATATCTTTTGACTATGTTTATTTCTCTGCAGGTCAGCGCCCACACGAAAACGGGTATATGGCGTGCCATCCCCAAGGATGTGCGGACCCTGGGGGTCTACGACAGGCAGAGCACCCACTGTTGCAAACGGTAGGAGGACCTGAGACGCTGGGCAAGGAAGACAGCGGAGTCCCAGCTGGGGATAGCCTCCCAACGAGGAAGGGGTGCCTGTCGAACCCGGACCCCCCTAATGTTCTGCATATTGGCGGTGGCCTATCTGGAGCTGGATGGGCAATTGAGGGAATCACAGCAGCCACAAGGGGGTGAGAACAGTTTCACATTATACTACTTGGGCATGGTGGAGTGGTCTTCGGGTGGGGATGTGGGCCCAAGACAACACACAGGAGTGGCTCAGGCAAACATAAGCACCACCCATCATCCCACAGGCACTCTTACTAACACCATCCAGATGCAGAAACACCAAGGTCCACTGCCTCCACTGTGTCCCCCTCCTCCTCCTCATCGTCCAACTCCCTCCCAGTAGCGTCTCCACTCACACCTGCATGCACTATATCCTCATCCACTGCCTCCATCACCATCACGCCTACCACTACACACCCCTCACTGGCAGTCACCACCCCCACATCCATGCACACGTCCCCTGTGTCCTCTCCCACTATGTCTGTGCCCCCTCCTCCCAAAGTACACAAACGCAAGCACTCAGACACCTCCAACAACCTCTCCCTCTTCCTCGACTCCCAAACCTTCATCCTCCTCCTGCCCCAGTGTCCCTAAGAAGCTTTTCCTCTCTGCCGTTGACCTCTTCTCTACCTCCACAACCCCCTGTCCGTCACGTAGGGCCAGGGTGGTCGGAACCCAGGCTAGCACCTCAGTCACCCAGTCCATAGCCACAGTAGTGTCGGCAGCTACTGCAGGTGTCAGAGGCTTCAAGGAACCACCCATTAGCACTGGCAGTGTGCCTGCTCCAGCTGCTAAGGGGAAAGGCAAGGATGCACCACCAGCTGGCAAGGGCAATGGCAAGGAGGCACCACCAGCTGGCAAGGGCAAGGAGATACCACCAGCTGGCAAGTGCAAGGGCAAGGAGACACCACCAGCTGGCAAGGGTAGGGCAAGGAGGCACCACCAGCTGGCAAAGGCAAGGGCAAGTAGGCACCACCAACTTACGAGGGGAAGGGCAAAGGAGCTGCACCTGCAGGCAGGAAGGTCAGGAGGCCTTGTGCTGGGACTGATTCTGAGCCCCCACCACAAACCATGGAGGTTCAGCGGTCCGAGGCTGCAGGGGAAGGGCTGGAGCCTCCCCCCACCACTGGCATCCCCGACAGCAGCACCCCCACCAGCACCGTCACCTGCACCGCCACCTGCACTGCCAGCTGCACTGCCACCAGCACCGCTGCCAGCAGCAGCTGCCCCAGTGTGCAGCCGTCCGAGGCTGCAGGGGATGGGCTGGAGCCTCCCCCACCACTGGCATCACCGCCACCAGCACCGCTGCCAGCAGCAGCAGCCCCAGTGGGCAGCTGTCCGAGGCTGCAGGGGAAGGGCTGGAGCCTCCCCTTACCACTGGTATCACCGCCACCAGCACCGCCACCTGCACCACTACCAGCAGCAGCAGCCTCAGTGGGCAGCCGTCCGAGGCTGCAGGGGATGGTCTGGAGCCTCCCCCCCACCACTGCCAGCCCCGACACCAGCAACGCCACTGCCACCACTGAGAAGCCATCACCGCCGGCGGGCTGTGTGTAATCCTGCCTCTATGGACTGTAATGCATCCTGACCCTTGAAAATCATGTGGGTCTGACACCCAGGTGAGAGACTGTGACCTTGTATTCCCCAAGATCTGCATCACAGGGCACAAAGGTCCCTCCAGAACCAGTGGAAGAAGGCATCCACTCACCCCCTCCTTGCTAGGATGAAGCACACTGGGCACAAAGGCCCCTCCAGAACCAGTGGAAGAAGGCATCCACTCAACCCTTCCTTGCCAGGATGAAGCACACTGTGCACAAAGCCCCCGCCAGAACCAGTGGAAGAAGACATCCACTCACCCCCTCCTTTCCAGGATGAAGCACACTGGGCACAAAGCTCCCTCCAGAACCAGTGGAGAAGCCATCCACTTTAGAGACTGTGGCCGTGCACTCCCCAGGACCAAGCAGTGGGCAGACCTCCCACTTGAGAGTTTGTGGATTTGCACTCCCCAGGAACAAGCAGTGGGCAAACCACCCACTTGAGAGGCTTTAGCTTTGCACTCCCCAGGACCAAGCAGTAGGCAAACCACCCACTTGAGAGACTATGGCTTTGTACTTCCCAGGACCAAGCATAGGGCATGTTGCCCCCTCCAGAGCATGTGGGCAAACCACCCACTTGAGAGACTGTGGCCTTGCACTCCCCAGGATCAAGCGGTGGGCAAACCACCCACTTGAGAGACTGTGGCTTTGCACTTCCCAGGACACCGCACAAGGAATGTTGCTCCCTCCACCCCCAGTGGTGTTGTACCATCTTCTGGCTGAGGTGCCCCTCCGTTCCCCGTCTCCCTGAGGGGCCTGTGTATTTTCAAACTGATGCCCCTTCATTGTTCTCCGTGTTGATGCAGGAGTCAAGTGGGGCCATGGCCTATGTGATGTGGCCCTGTGGCCCTGTGGCCCACGGACATTGTGGACTGGGCAGTGTTCCCCCATTTGTATATATGTATATACTGTTTTGATTTTTGAGGACGTATTTCTAGTATTTTATCTTATTACACTCACTTAAATCACTTCCTTTTGTCCTTGCATTATTCCTAATGGGCACGGGATTAGGGTGCACATGAGGGTGTTGTGTGTTGCATGTGTGTGTCACTCTCTTTTTTCTCCCCCCTCCCTTGTGTGCTAGGCGGCAGTACTCACCGTGGTCATCTACGCCGGTGTTGGTATTCATGGTGCAGGAGGAGGTAGACCAGCATGGGGAACACCTGTAGTTCAGGCTCCATGGCGGCGTGGTTCTTCCCTGAGTGTCCAGAGGTGAGTCGTTTCCCTTCTGTGTTCTGTTTCTGCCGTGCTTTCGATGTCGTTGGTACCGTCCCTGAAAAGGTGGCGATAGGCCTGTTGTAATACGATGGGCTGTACATTGTTTTCCGCTTGGCTGTTGGTGCTTTTCGCCGCGGTGCTTGTTGCTACCTCCGTGGCTATCGGTGTGTTAAAGTGGCTGTCTGTGTGAGCGATTTCCACCATGGTCATAATTCCATTTTCTTTACCGCTGGCTTGTTGGCGGTGTTACCGTCGCTTTATCACCGACCGCCAGGTTTGCAATGAGGGCCAAAGTATTTTTTACATGCTTTTAATCTCCAAGCCCCCTTAAAACATATTTATTGGTCTTATCATTAGGCATTTACTCCATATGAATACATAAATGCTTATAAAAATGAGCCTCCCTTGATAGACATGTGACAATTATAATACACAATACAGAGATGAAAGAAATGCTCAAATTATTCTCAGCCACTAGTGATCACTGAGTCCACCATTTTTCTCAAACTCAGACTAACAATCACACACAATGTCCAGCATACGTTGGCCTCATGATTGCCATGAAGCCTGAGTCCCATGGCACAGTGAGCACAAGACACATGTCTGAGATTGTGTTTTAGTTTAAAGTGGCATTACCCTGAATGGTCAGGCAGGATGGTTTCTATTCGAGCAGCACCACATCTGATTTGCTTATGTTTGATCTTTGTCCCACAGTGGGCAAAATAAAACAATGGACTGGAAAGTGCTCCAGACTTATTGGCATGGAATATAGTTCTGCTCCCTGAAAAAAAAAATTGTTGTCCAGAGATTTTGATTTATGATTTGTATTTTTCGATGATTAGAGAAGTAATTTAACTTGGGTAGACATTGCTGATCGGGCCGAATTTTTCCGGATGCCATTTTTAAAAATGGCAGATGTGTTGCAGTGATGATGTAACATTTCAGGAACCATAACACCTATAGACTTCATTTTGGTGTCAAAACTTAGGTTGTGGGGGTCAAGTAGTCTTATAGAGACAGAAAATAACTCCTCAGAGCACCCCTTCTTCCATATTCCAAAATGCTGGCTATAATAGAGGAAGAAGAGACATATATGGAAATGAAATAAATAATGTTTTTTTAAACATTTTATGCATAAACCAAACAATGGGGGTCATTCTGACCTCGGCGGTAAAAGGCGCTTACCGCCGGTCAGAAGACCGCCATAACACCGCTGCGGCCACGGGAAACCGCCACGGTCATTCTGACCCACACCAGGCAAACCGCCAAAAACCTGACATTCACAAAAGTCCGCCACACCAACGGCCAGCGAAAAACTGGTGATGACCAAATCTCCACCGTCACGCCAACAGAAATACACCCATTCCATTCCGACCCACGAATCCACGCAGCGGTCTTTCAACCGTGGTATTCCATTGGCGGTACACACCGCCGCGGTCAAAATACACACACAG
Organism: Pleurodeles waltl; assembly: GCF_031143425.1. Lineage (NCBI taxonomy): Eukaryota > Metazoa > Chordata > Amphibia > Caudata > Salamandridae > Pleurodeles > Pleurodeles waltl. The sequence continues at coordinate 85,818,899 of NC_090439.1, forward strand.
CTCCAAAACACTGCCACATTGGTCATTTTGAAACACACACACCTGATACACATACAAACACCACTCCCACACACCCAACACAATATAAAACACACACCCACATCACCCACAAACCCCTACGACCACCATTTATTGACTAAGGCTAGAGAGAGACACCACCAGCTAGTACAGAGCATTCACAGGCACATTACACCATCACTCACACAACATCCACGCACAAAACACCACACACCACCACACTCACCACACTCATCACCACAAACACCACCACACACCTCATCCACACCACCCCATGGCACCCCAAAGACACCCCAGGTTTTCAGACGCTGAACTCAGGGTCATGGTGGAGGAAATAGTTCTGGTAGAGCCCCAGCTCTTCGGGGCACAGGTGCAGCACACCACCATTGCCAGGAAGATGGAGCTATGGCAAAGAATAATGGACAAGGTCAACACTGTGGGTCAGCATCCACGAAATCGGGACGACATCAGGAAGCGGTGGAACGACCTACGGGGGAAGGTGCGTTCCATGGTATCCAGACACAACATCGCGGTGCAGAAGACTGGCGGCGGACCCCCACCTCAACCCCCAGAATTTACAACATGGGAGGAACAGGTCTTGGCGATCCTGCATCCTGAGGGCCTCGCAGGAGTAGGCGGAGGAATGGACTCTGGTAAGTCGAATCTCAACTACTTCATGCCCCCCACCCACCGGCATGCCAAATCATACCCCCACCCTCCCCCCCACCCTCATCACACATCCTCCTTGCTAATGTCTCACCATCACAACCCACCCATCCCAACACCAAGCCCTGCATGCGACCACAAACCATGGACACCCATCACCTAAGCATGCCCACTGCACATACCCATCGCCCCCACAAGCCACCGTCACAACAGCCCGCACAAGGGAATGCCAACACTGGGGTACACGGGCACCCACCCATTGCACGCTATGGCACACACAGAAGCAATAACCAGACTCTTATACCCCTGCAGGACCCGAACGCCACGACACCGCCCAGGAGGGTCCATAAATGTCCATTACACCCCCAGAAGAGGCCCACAGTGAGGACAGCAGCTCTGTCTCCCTGGACCCAGATGACCAGCCCGGCCCATCGGGGACCTCAGGACAGTCGGTTCCCCTCACATAGCCACAGGCCACAGCAGACCTACCCCCCTCTGGGAACACCAGCACAGCACCCACCCAGCGGGCCCATGCCTCTGTCTCCAGGACACGTCAAGCAGTGGTGTGTCCACCACTACAGGGCACCCAGGTTAACCCACCACCCCAACAACAACAGGGAGCTGGGGGCAGTGGTAGTGGGCACACGGTCCAGGGGACAGAGGCCCAGGGAAACAGGGGAACTGGGAGGGCTGCTGTGCGACGGGGGGGGACAGGCCCAGGGAACCCACTCTCCACGATGCCCTCTCCTCCATCATGGGAGCATACCACCGCTCCCAGGAGACGATGGCGACGGTCCTGGCCAGGTTCCAGGAGATCCAGGTACTGCAGGAGGAACAGTTTATGGGGTTCAGGGAAGAACTCAGAAATATCAGTTCGGCAATGGGCACCATTGTTGTGGCTCTCAATCAGATTGTCAGCACATTGAGGGACCATGTGGCACCACAAAGGGCCCCTGTCACTAGCATGGACCAAGAACAGGCTACCACCTCTGCCGGCGCTAGTGGACAGGAGGCCCCGACACAAGAACAACAGGCCACCAGAACCCCACCCCCTGCAGAAGGAGAACCACCCCGCAAGCGGGCCCTGAGATCTAGGAAGAAGACAGAGTAGGATGCCAAGACCCCCGCCAGGAAAGGATACCCCCTGATTGTCATCCCACTGTCCCACATTGTCACCCTGTCCAACCTTAAACTGCCCCTGCTCCACCTTCCACAGGCATATGGACAATGCACCTGTGAGACTGAAAATCTGGACTCTGCCACGGACATTCCTCCACCATCACCCATCACCGAATTGCAACCATTTCCCAAAATATAATACTTTAATAAACACACTTATTGCACTAAAATAATCTGGAGTCTGCCTGTATTTTTGAACAAATGTATTACACAGAACCGTGCCTAAATGTCCAGTTAAATTGTGATGACAACATACCACTGTCACACAGCTGTAGTCCATGGGGAAACAAAGCAGAGGTCACGGAGTGGGGCCCACATCTCTGAAATTGGAAGGGAAAGTCACAACTCAGTCAACATACACTGGGGGAAAACTCAGACAGTAGAGAGGCAGGAGACTTTAAGTAAAAGTAAAATGCCGGTGTTGATTCTTACCTGTATGTTATTGAAAATACTGCTGTATTACTGTGTCCCTGTTGTCTGTGTCATCCTCTTCGTCTTCCTCCTCTTCACTCTCCGCAGGCTCCACAGCTGCCACAACACCACCATCTGGACCATCCTCCTGCAGGAAAGGCACCTGGCGTCGCAAAGCCAGGTTGTGAAGCATACAGCAGGCCACAATGATACAGCACACCTTCTTTGGTGAGTACATTAGGGATCCACCTGTCATATGGAGGCACCTAACCCTGGCTTCAGGAGGCCGAAGGTCCGCTCGATCACCCTCCTAGTACGCCCATGGGCCTCATTGTACCGTTCCTCTGCCCTTGTCCTGGGATTCCTCACTGGGGTCAGTAGCCAGGACAGGTTGGGGTAACCAGAGTCACCAATTAGCCACACACGGTGTCTCTGAAGTAGTTCCATCACGTAAGGGATGCTGCTATTTCGCATGATGTACGCGTCATGCACTGACCAAGGGAACTTGCCATTTACATGGGAGATGTACTGGTCAGCCACCTGGACATTCATGAAATGATAACTTTTTCTGTTCCTGTACACCTGTTCACTCGTGCTGGTGGGGACCAAAGCAACATGTGTCCCATCAATTGCACCAATGATGTTGGGAATATGTCCAAGCGCATAGAAATCACCCTTCACTGCAGCCAAATCGCCCACCTGAGGGAAAACAATGTAGCTCTGCATGTATTTCAGCGGGGCAGACAACACTCTGGACAACACCTTGGAAAACATAGGCTGAGACATCCCTGATGAAATGGCCACTGTTGTTTGAAATGACCCACTTGCCAAAAAATGGAGTACTGACAGCACCTGCACTAGAGGGGGGATCCCTGTGGGTTAGCGGATGGGTGACATCAGGTCTGGCTCCAGCTGAGCACACAGTTCCTGTATAGTGGCTCTGTCAAGCCTGTATGTCAGAATGACATGTCTTTCTTCCATTGTCGACAGGTCCACCAGCGGTCTGTACACGGGAAGATTCCTCCATCTCCTTGCAAGTCCCAGCGGACGGTGCCTAGGAAGGACAACATGGAGCACAGAGTCAATCAACCCACAGGTACGTTCCCACAGCTTGCACAGCACACGATTCTCAATGCATTGAATGGCTTGTATGAGTGTTGATGCAAGGCCTAGGTATGTGTGACGCAGTAGAAATTAAGATATGGGGGCCCTTGAAATGGCGGCTGCCTGACCTGTGAAGTGCGACAGTGGGATGTGAGGTCAATGCGCTGGCGTGGCACACCGTGGCGGTAGGCAGTCGAAGACCGCGGCACAAAGCCGCATTGGTTAACATTGAACACTATGGGTTTCAGGAGCCAATGAGGATGTGCGCCGGCGGTCGCGGTACGCACCGCCGCGGTAAGCACCGCCGCGGGCGTGACCGCCATTTTCTATCTGCTTAATCACTCGATACCTGATCATCCAGAGGAGAGAACCTATACTGCAAGTGCTGCTGTGACCTCGGTCTGGAAGAGACAATGGCTGCTGCGACTGGGGAAAGGGCCCCTGCCTTCACTTCTGAAGAATTGGAGAAACTCGTGGATGGGGTCCTCCCCCAGTATGCGCTATTCTACGGTCCTCCAGACCAACAGGTAAGTACACTGGGACCATGCTTTGTGGCCAATGCCTGGGTTGAGTGGGGTGAATGAAAGATGGTGGGGAGGGGAGCGAATGAGGCATGCATCAAACGAAAGATGAGAGCATGTGCCACATGGCAAGGGTGGGGATGGGGGGCCACTCACATCGAGCATGCAGAAGGTGATGTTTGTTTGTTTTTCTCCCCCTGCACATGTCACATAGGTCAGCGCCCATCAGAAAATCGACATTTGGCGTGCCATCGCCAAGGACGTCCAGACCCTGGGGGTCCACAACAGACGGGGCACCCACTGCCGGAAGAGGTGGGAGGACATCCGCTGCGGGAGCAAGAAGACCGCGGAGGCTCTGCTGGGGATGGCCTCCCAACCTAGGAGGGGTGCCAGTCGTACTTTGACCCCCCCTGATGTCCCAGATCCTGGCGGTGGCCTACCCCGATTTGGATGGGCGCGTGAGGACATCACAGCAGACACAAGGGGGTGAGTACAAGCACATTCTGTTGATTTTGCGCACATTGTAGGTGTCTGGGTGGGGGAGGAGGGCTGTGGGTATCCCTAGGCCAGGGCATTTTCTGTAGGCTAGGCCCCTCCGTTAGGCATGGCCCTGTACCCCCGCCCCCCACATCTGTAGGTTGCCTAGTACAGCTAATCATGGTCCTGTGTCACCTATGTGTGGAGTTATCGTCCATAGGCTTGTAGGCCATGTCCCACGGATTGAGTAGTATACCCCAAGTGCGCGGCGTAGTGCAGGGGGCTTCTGTGTCTGTCCTCTCCGCCAACGGTAGCGGTAATCCATGCACTCAACATGTCTTTGTTTCTCCACCCCCCCCCCTTTTTTGTGGTCTTCCTGTTCATGTGTGCATTAGCATCATCAGGCGGAGGAGAAGTGGCATCGGAGCACGAGGGAGCTGCATCTCACATGGCCATGGAGGGCCATGCAACTGACTCTGATTTCACCAGTGAGACGGAGGGCGAGGGGAGCTCCACAGCGGGGACACGTGGTGACACCAGCGACACAGACACGTCCTCGGAAGGGAGCTCCCTTGTGGTGGCGGCAACATCCGTGCCCACCGCAACAACAGGTACAGCAGCCACCCTGCGCGCCAGCTCCGCCCTCCCAGCAGCCCCTCAGCATTCGCCCTGTAACCGCTCACCCAGGAAGGTGGGCATCTCCTTCGCCCCAGGCACCTCAGGCCCTGCCCCAGTAACCCCTGCTGCCCTCAGTGAGGAGGTCATTGACCTCCTGAGGACCATCATTGTTGGGCAGTCTACCCATTTGAATGCCATCCAGGGTGTAGAAAGGGAGGTGCACCGGAGTAATGCATACCTGGAGGGCATCCATTCGGGTCAGGTTGCCCATCAGCGATTGTTCAACGCTCTGGCCTCAGCACTGACGGCAGCCATTGTCCCTGTCTCCTGCCTCCCTCCTCCAACTTCCCCAACCCAGTCCCACTCCCCTGTACCTCTGCCTATCCCAGACACACCATCAGACCAGCCTGCACACACCTCAACACCCAAGGGAAGCTCATCCAGACATAAGCACCACACATCACACAAGCATTCACACAAGCAACATCCACATGCAGACATGGCAACAGCCACTGCCTCCTCTGTGTCCCCCTCCTCCTCGTCTCTCTCCTCCCTCCCTGTGACGTCTCCACTCACACTTGCATGCACAACATCTTCAGCCACTACGTCCATCACCAGCACACCCACCAGAACACTCCGCACACGTGCAGTCACCACCCCCACTACCATTTACACATCCCCTGTGTCCTCTCCCAGTGTGTCTGTCACCCCCTCTTCCAAACCACACAAACGCAGGCAGCCACCCACCCAACAGCCATCCACCTCACGACAGCCTCCAGCACAAGCACCTGCACCCAAAGACACCAGACTTCACTCTCCTACAACCACATCCTCTTCCTCCACTCCCATACCCACTACAACTACCCGTCCCTGTCTTACTAAATTGCTTTTCCTTTCCAACCTTGACCTCTTTCCATCAACTGACCCACCCCCTCCGTCTCATAAGGCTCCAATCAGCACCTCAGCCACCACAAAACCTGGACCTACAAAGACAATAGTCCAAGGATTTTGGAGTCCACCACCTTCAAGCCCAGCTACTTCGCCTAGGAGTAAAGAGACGGCCAGCCCACCCCCTGCAAAAAAAGCCAAGAAAGCCAGTGCCTGGCGCGAGAGGCCAAAGACAGCAGGCTCCAAATGCACTACCCTGGCACCGTCTGGGAGTGGGGTGCCACCTGGCACACCGGCAAAGGGGGGAAAGGGCCACAGACGAGCAGGGAAGGGTGGCAAGGGCAGCACAGCCGACAAGTCCGGCAGCAGGCGAGCTGCCCAGGAGGGCCCCACCAGCCCCAGCCCAGTGGCCCAGGAGGGCCCCACCAGCCCCAGCCCAGCTGCCCAGGAGGGCCCCGCCAGCCACGGCCTAGCTGCCCAGGAGGGCCCCGCCAGCCCCAGCCCAGCTGCCCAGGAGGGCCCCGCCAGCCCCAGCCCAGCTGCCCAGGAGGGCCCCGCCAGCCCCAGCCCAGCTGCCCAGGAGGGCCCCGCCAGCCCCAGCCCAGCTGGGCAATGTAGGAGCGCCAACTCAAGCAACGCTGAACATGGCAAGGACTGTCAAGTCAAGAACCGCTGAAGTCAAGAACCGCTGAACTGGGCCCTTCAAGTCAAGAACCGCTGAATAGGGCACCGCCATCTCAAGCACCGCTGAACTGGGCCCTTCAAGTCAAGAACCGCTGAACTGAGCCCTTCAAGTCAAGAACCGCTGAACAGGGCACCGCCATCTCAAGCACCGCTGAACTGGGCCCTTCAAGTCAAGAACCGCCGAACAGGGCCCTTCAAGTCAAGAACCGCTGAACAGGGCACCGCCATCTCAAGCACCGCTGAACTGGGCCCTTCAAGTCAAGAACCGCCGAACAGGGCCCTTCAAGTCAAGAACCGCTGAACAGGGCACCGCCATCTCAAGCACCGCTGAACTGGGCCCTTCAAGTCAAGAACCGCCGAACTGGGCCCTTCAAGTCAAGAACCGCCGAACAGGGCACCGCCATCTCAAGCACCGCTGAACTGGGCCCTTCAAGTCAAGAACCGCTGAACAGGGCCCTTCAAGTCAAGAACCGCTGAGCATGGCACCGCCATCTCAAGCACCGCTCCGCTGGGCCCTTCATCTCAAGCCCCTCTCCGCTGGGCCCTTCATCTCAAGCACCGCTCCGCTGGGCCCTTCATCTCAAGCACCGCTCCACTGGGCCCTTCATCTCAAGCACCGCTCTGCTGGGCCCTTCATCTCAAGCACCGCTGCGCTGGGCCCCGCCGTCTCTGCACCGCTCCGCTGGGCCCTTCATCTCAAGCCCCGCTCCGCTGGTCCCTTCATCTCAAGCACCGCTCCGCTGGGCCCTTCAGCTCAAGCACCGCTCCGCTGGGCCCTTCATCTCAAGCACCGCTCCGCTGGCCCTTCATCTCAAGCACCGCTCCGCTGGGCCCCGCCGTCTCTGCACCGCTCCGCTGGGCCCTTCATCTCAAGCACCGCTCCGCTGGACCCTTCATCTCAAGCACCGGTCCGCTGGGCCCCGCTGTCTCTGCACCGCTCCGCTGAGCCCTTCATCTCAAGCAACGCTCCACTGGGCACCGCCGTCTCAAGCACCGCTGGCCCATTGGCAGAAGGGGCAGGCCCACATCTGTGTCGTGCAGGGCTGCACGAAGCACTCTGGGCACCAGCCTCCTCCAGAACCAGTGGAGTCTGTAATCCACTTGTGAGACTGTGGCTTTGCACTCCCCAGGATGACACAGTGGGCAATCCACCCACTGTAGAGACTTGTGAGACTGTGGCTTTGCACTCCCCAGGATGGCACAGTGGGCAATCCACCCACTGTAGAGACTTGTGAGACTGTTGCTTTGCACTCCCCAGGATGCAGAGTGGGCAATCCACTCACTGTAGAGACTTGTGAGACTGTGGCTTTGCACTCCCCAGAATGGCACAGTGGGCAACCCACCCACTGTAGAGACTTGTGAGACTGTGGCTTTGCACTCCCCAGGATGGCACAGTGGGCAATCCACCCACTGTAGAGACTTGTGAGATTGTGGCTTTGCACTCCCCAGGATTGAACAGTGGCCAGGGTGGCCCCTCGTGGATCTGGCGTCGTGGACTCATCTGGCTGAGGTGCCCCCCTCTTCCCTTCACCCTGAGGTGCCTATAGTTTTGCTATCTGATGCCCCTGCAGTGTTCTCTCCATTGGAGCCGGGTGTCCTGTGTGGGCTTTGCCCATGTGTTTAGGCCCATTGGCCCACGAACAATGGCTGATACCCAATTTGGACAGGACAATTTACATATGTATATATAGTTAATATGTTTGATATATTTTTTTACTTAGCCGTACAATATACTTCAAATTTCATGAATATTTATTTTTGTCTTTGCATTCTTCCGGGGGGTTTGGGGGTGTCACTTGGGAGTTGTTGCTCTGCATTGATGTGTATGTAGTTGTGGGTGAGGGTGGGTGTGTCGCGTATGTGTGTTCCCGTAATTTTTTGCCTCCCCTGTGTCGTAGGTGCAGTACTCACCGTTGTCGTCTGCGCCGGCGTTCATGCTCCTGGTAGAGGAGCAGGAAGACAATAGCTGGTAGGATGTGTAGTTCCGGTTCCATGCTGTCCAGATTCCTCGTGGAGTGTGTAGAGGTGAGCGTTTTCCGTTCGTAATGTATGTTTCCGCCGTGTTTTTATCGGCGGGGCTACCGCCCCCGGAAAAGGTGGCAGATTGGTGGGTTGTGATAGGGTGGGCGGTACATTGTCTCCCGCCTGTCTGTTGGCGGTGACCGCCGCGCTGTTTGTTTGTCCCGCCGTGGCGGTCAGAGTGTTAAAATGGCGGTCTCTGTTGGCGGTTTCCGCCAGGGTCAGAATTCCATTTTTTTAACCGCCTGCCTGTTGGCGGGTTGGCCGCCGTTTTAACACCGACCGCCAGGGTAGGAATGACCCCCAATGTTTATGATCTGAATATGAAAAAAATAATGTTTATCACTTTGGTTTTAGACACATTTTCAAAGTTTACTTTACTTATTTGTTTCAGTAATTTCTCGTGGGACATTTGCAAAATGGTGAACATCTGAGAAGAGCAAATCGATAAGGACATCTTTTTGTAGCACAGGTTTTGCAACTTCATGCACATGTTAGTTCTGAGGGCAGAGGATTTAGAAATGTCATATGTTTTAGCACCCCATCAATACATTTCCAACCAAATTCACACATATTGTTCTCCTCATAAGCATGATCCAAAACATTTACACATCTTCTGATCAAGTAGAATGCTCTTCTAATGTGTCCATGCACAGAATATTACATCAGTAGATAGTCACTTAGTGGAACTGATCTCTTGAACTCACTGTACTGAAGATCGTCTAATGTGTGACAGTCAGAACTCATTTTCCAAACACGCACAAGGTATTTTTCTTCGTCTTTAAAGTCACATTCTTCTTCTCTCTCAGCAAATCCTTTTAGAAGCTTCACAGGTTCAACAGTTAGAGCATCAAAGCTTTTTTCCAGTTTTGCTCAAAGTGTCATCACCCGTAAGAATATGTGCCTTGATAAGAACACTGGGCATCTCTGAGTCAAGTTTCTTGTACAGACTATGAAGCGGGATTGAGTGTCTTTTCTCACCTAGTCCATAATGTTGACTATCCTTGACTTATGAACATTGCAACAAATTTAAGTAGCTTTATAATATATGTGTCATTTGACAGTACAGTGACTCGATCAGCACCATTTCAACAGCCCACTCACAACATGAAGATCAGCTTCCTCCAATTTGTTGTTAGGTTCTTGGACAACATCGCCCGTACGTTTTGAATATATCTCTGCTGGCACCAACTCCTCATTGACAATCATTCAACTTGCAATAATTGGAAATCCACTGTTCACTGAAGCATCTGCAATGTTTTGGCAAGTTAACACCTCCAAGTTCATCCTGTTCGATGTTCATGACTAAATTGTATCAAGTTGCACAGGTATGGGTGTCAAATTTTTGATGCAATCAAGGTCAATTGTTCTACTTGCAGCCATTCGTCTGATTCTCTCATATTCTTTGACATATAGTTCAAGATAATTGTCAAAGACAGTGTGCAGTTCTTGCAAGGTGCACACTGAATGTGATATCAGTAAAACAGTCTGAATGACCTCTTTGAAGTTTTGTAAAGATTAAGGGGGTGATTCCAAGCTTGGCGGGTGACGGGAGCCTCCCGCCAAGCGGGAACCGCCAGAAGACCGTACCGCGGTCAAAAGACCGCGGCGGTCATTCTGGGTTTCCCACTGGGCTGGCGGGCGACCGCCAAAAGGCCGCCCGCCAGCCCAGCGGGAAACACCCTTCCACGAGGAAGCCGGCTCCGAATGGAGCCGGCGGAGTGGAAGGGGTGCGACGGGTGCAGTAGCACCCATCGCGAATTTCAGTGTCTGCTAAGCAGACACTGAAATTCTAAGTGGGGCCCCCAGGGGCCCCACGACACCCCATACCGCCATCCTGTTCCTGGCGGCCGAAACTGCCAGGAACAGGATGGTGGTATGGGGGTCGGAATCCCCATGGCGGCGCAGCAAGCTGCGCCGCCATGGAGGATTCCCCTGGGCAGCGGAAAGCCGGCGTGAGACCGCCGACTTTCCGTTTCTGGCCGCGGCTGTACCGCCGCGGTCAGAATGCCCAAAGGAGCACCACCAGCCTGTTGGCAGTGCTCCCGCGGACCACGGCCCTGGCGGTTTTTACCGCCAGGGTCAGAATGACCGCCTAAATCTTAACCATTTGCAATTGTGACATATAGTCCACAACAACAGCAGTTTTCAATTAGGACATTTTTTTTTATTGAGATCTTCCAGTGAAAGCTTTTTTTCAAACTCTTGTATAAGTTTGTCCTTCACTGATGTTAGACTTGGCATCATTGCCGTGGTCTCCCCAGACTTTTTGCCTGTGTTTCCCAGGTTGTTGATGTGTGCTGGACTCTGTTTGTGCTGTTTTAGTTACTCTGGGCACTTTACCACTGCTATCCAGTGCTAAACTGCAAGTGCTCCTATACAAAATGTATGTGTAATTGGATTTGCATGATTGGCATATTTGATTTACTGGTACGTCCCTAGTACAGTGCACTAGAGGTGCCCACGGCCTGTAAATCAAATGCTACTAGTGGCCTGCGGCACTGGTTGTGCCTCCCACATTAGTAGCTCTGTAAACATGACTCAGACTTGCCACTGCAGTGTCTGTGTGTGCAGTTTTAAACTGCCAATTCAACTTAGCAAGTGTACCCACTTGCCAGACCTAAACCTTCCCTTTTTTGCATGTAAGAAACCCCTAAGGTAGGCCCTAGGTAGCCCCAGGGGCAATGTGCAGTGTATGTTTAATGTAGGACATATACTAGTGTGTTTTATTTGTCCTGACAGTAAAATACTACAAAATTCGGTTTTCACTGTTGCAAGGCCTATCTCTCTTATAGGTGAATATGGGGGTTGCCTTTAAAACTGATTAAAGCATAGATTCCCTTTGGGAGCAGATAGACAGGTTGAGTTTGGGATCCTTGAACTCCCAATTTAAAAAAACGTCTTTTAGTGAAGTTGGTTTTGAGATTCTGTGTTTTGAAAATGCCACTTTTAGAAAGTGGGCATTTTCTTGCTTAAACCATTCTGTGACTGTGCCTGTTTGGGGATTCCCTGTCTGGGTCAGTTTGACAGTTGGGCTGTTTGCACTTCTCTCTAGACAGTGACACAAAGGGAGCTGGGGTTGTAGCCTGCATATCCTGATGAGCCATCTGTGCTAGGAGGGATGGGAGGAGTGGTCACCCAAACCTGAAAGGGCTGTGCCTGCCCTCACACAATGCAGTCTCCAACCCCCTGGTGTGTGTCTGGGGCCTGGCCAGGGCAAGGCAGGATGTCACAAACAAGAGAGACTTTCCTTTGAAGTAGGCCTACTTCAAAGGCAGAAAGGGGTATAAGAAGAGTACCCAAACCCCTGAAGGTTCTATCACTTCTGAAATCAAGAAGACCTCTGCTGAGGAGAAGTGCTTTCCTGCCTGTGATGGTGATTTGTGGAGCTATCCTGCAGTTGCTGCTTCTGCTTGTGGAAGGGGAAGAAGACTGAGTTTGTTGTGCATTCCTGCTTATGAAGAATCTCCAAGGGCTTGAACTGAGCTTGCCACCTACTGTTGAAGTCTCAGGGCCATCAAAAACATCCCCTTCCAGCACCTGGACTTTCTGCTGAGACTCCTGCCCTGCCAAGTGGTGCTCTATCCAGGCCCTTGAGAGGTAAAGGTAGCAGACCAAGACTGAAAATCCATGCACAGACCACAGTGCGGGGAAATTTCCGACACACCTTTCGAGATGTGGCTGAGAAACGATGCACCAGTGGCTTTGCGGCTCAAATCTACATTCCACCTGCATTGTGGCTGGAAGATTGACGCAACGGACCTGGAGAAATGAAGTGCGACACCCGCTAACGGAGGCTGATAATTACGCAAACCCCACGCAGCGCACATTGGTGATACTGTGCAACCGGATTTTCAACGCGACATCGCTGGGTGCGGAAAAACAACGCGAAGCCTGTCTGGACCCCAGGTGCCTGTCTGGATCGACGCATCACTCTCCTCTGGGAGAGGAGAAACAACTCGCGCCTACCTAACGCATGGTCTCACTTGCGATGCATCGCTGGCCTGTTTCGACGTACACTCATCTGTGCAGTGTTATTTTGATGCAACCCAGGTACTTTTGTACACTAACACCGTTCTCTCTATTTTCTAAACAATTTAAGACTCTTTTGCTTTTTAAATTCATAACTTGACTTTTGTTGTTGAATTTTTGTTATTTTGGTCTTGTTTTGTTTAGATATATATTATCTATTTTTCTAAACCTGTGTTGTGTCATTTTGTAGTGTTTTCACTGAGTTACTGTGTGTGTTGGCACAAATACTTTACACCTTGCTTCTGAAGTTAAGCCTGCCTGCTTGTGCCAAGCTACCAAGGAGGTGAGCGGGGGTTAACTGAAGGTGATTCTCCTTTACCCTGATTAGAGTGAGGGATACTTGCTTGAACAAGGGGTAACCTGACTGGCAACCAAAGACCCCATTTCTAACAAAAGGTATGGTTGCAGCATCTCATCAAATAATCTGTTTGCTGGAATAAGATCATGCAACACAATGTTCTTGATAAATTCATCCCTTTCTTTTACTACATCCATCTCTCTCATGTGCTTGCGAAAGTTGTGTTTTTGTAACCTATTTTGTAGTGGCTGGTCGGGCAAAACTCTTACTATGGCAATTAAAACGTGGAAGTTTAGCTTTAGTGATTATGTAAAACAGACTTTTCTCTTTCAATAAAAATCTCTCCTGCTACAATTCTGCACATAGTTTTAATCCATGTTCCAGGACATTTGGTAGACATGTCTTGACATCAGTATCCACATATTGTTTAGCCACAAAGTTGCGTAATCACAAAGGGTCATTCATTTTAAAGAGGTTTCCTTTCTGTTGCATGAAATGAAGAAGGCTATCAACACGTTTATCAAAATGTTCCCCTCTCTTTTCCACAAATTTGTGGTGAGGAACAGTTTCACAATGGTCCATTAATTTTTAATTTGACATCTCTCTGAAAACATTGCAGATAGAAGGACTTCATGGTAAACTAGCTGCCCTTGAGCAACATATTCATTTTTGGATGTCTGACCAACAATTCTCTTTGAGCTTTTCTGTGAACTCTGGATCGTCTTTTCTAGTTTCATATCTGGAGCCGCAGCATTGAACCTTCCCTCTCTATCTGTCATCACAAAATGTCTTTGGATGAATTTTCTGTAGAGGTATGGTTTTTCCACCTCTTGGTTCACTCACTCTTTCCAAATACCAGGACAGGTATCTCAGATAGTTTATGCAATCAAATTCGTGAAACACAGTAATCACTGACTCTACAGTCTTCAAGTGCAGCTCCCAAACATATCGATCAGCATGTACCAGGTTTTGTTCACTAGAGCTATCATGTGTAAATCATTTCATCAGTACTTGCAAAATTGTGATTTTTCTTCACATTCTTTGACAATGATTTTGAGATGAGCGTATTGAACATTGTCTGGCCTTACATTATGTCTTTTGAATGAAGTGCACCCTGTGCTTTGTTCACTTCTGAGATAAGATATGAAAAACCTAAATTGTCATTCTTTTTCCAGAAAGTATTCCAATGCAATGTTTCTATAGTCTCAGATATGATGAGCATACCTTGTAAAGGATGAACATAATGAGTTCTGCTCCATACTGACTGGACAGTTTTGCTTCCAAAGATTCAGCCTCAATAAGTGCATTGTCTATGCCACTGCCACTGAGATAACTTCCTGCACATTTCAATGCAACTATTTTCATGTGGAAAACGCTCATCATTAATTAAAGATCATCAAATTCTACTGGATTGCTCATACAAATGTCAGCTACAATATGGAAAACACCTTCATAGCAGACAATAGGCAGGATAAGCTGGTCTTCAATCTAAACATGCACACTTTGGACATTTTTTAGAGCTGTGTACACTGTTGTGTAATTTGTGATTGAAGATGGTATTACTGGTAAAAACCCAACCTTCTTCAGTGGGACAGTATTCTGTCAACCTTCTTCAGTGGGACAGTATTCTATGAGATCAGAGCATGAATTCCAGCTCACGGAGGAACCGACTTTTCTTCATCCTTCAGTCCGCATCAAATAAGCAATATGATAAATTCAGCTTTGTGGACTGCAGCATCAGGAGAAGAGGGTCCATGTCTTCAGGCACTTTGAAACTCTCTGGTAGACTGCGACATGTTGATGGCTTGTAGTGATTTCACACATGTTGGCAAGGCAGTTGGGTTAAAGTTTGCAGCTTTGTTTGTTTATGCCTACAGCTGACACCGCTTGTTTTCCAGCAGCTACTGCATTGATACAATCTTGAAAAAGCACCATGGCAGTATCATGTGCGCTGGATATTCCAGACAAAGAAAAGCTGTCTTCAAAATCAAAATGATCAAGAGCAGCAATTGCGAATCATTTCCTGGAAAAGTGACTTGAAGTGGAGTGCTGTCAGATTCACATGATTTTACAACATGAGCTGCTAACAAGTTTCTGCTTCATACATTGTCACCATAACTTGTTGATACACCAATTCTGTTCATTGAGGTCATTAGCTCTCTACTTTTGCACCTGTAGATTGAGTGGGCCGTCATAATGTGTAGTGGAGTTTTTTTTTGCTGCAATGTAGTTAATAAAACAAAGGCCCATATTTATGAAAAGATTAGCTCCACCTTAGCATCATTTTTTGTGATGCTAAAGCAGCACTAACTTAACTCCATATTTATATTTTGACGCTAGACCTGTCTAGTGTCAAAGTACATGTGTTAGCGTTATTTTCTTGAAGCGCCAACCCACCTTGCGTTGAATTGAGGCAATGATATGCAAGCTAGTCATTCCCTTCCAAAAATGACCCTACTGCATATTGACCTCCATACGCTAAAACAACGCACACCTAGGAGGTGGAGCCATAGAAATGATACTAAGGCCGATTAGCGTAAATATTTAATGCCTGGTCAGATCATTTGTTAAAAAGGTGTTAGACACATTTTCCAAGGGAAACACGATGGAGTCCACCATGGTGTCACTATTTTGGGCACCTAGTTGCCCACCCTAATTCTCAGCAACACCACCACCCACACCATAGGGACAACAAAAGTGGAGGGAACCTATTCCAGGTAAGTGTACATGCTAACCTGTTGTGTGCCACTGGGAGCCACTCACATGGGGCCCCCTGGCTGGCACTGGTTCTGTTGCGGTTGTCCTGGGGACACTGGTCCATTATGGTGGGCATTGTGGTGTTGTTAATGTCTCCTGTCATTACTTGAACAAGCTTCATTTTCTATCTGTTTATGCAACCAAAAAATGCTGCTAGGCTGACTAGTGGCAGAATTTCTACTGCTAATCAGTCTAGCATAATTCTTGTCCCACTAGTGCCATTTCTGCGAACCCTATCCAGCACCGGCTAGAGTCATTTTCAATGACGCTAACCATTCTTTAGTGCCATCCTGCGTTTTTTTAAAATATGGCGCACAGATAGTGATAGGGAATGCTGTTAGCTCACGTTAACACTTTTGATACTCATCTGCGCCAGCGCAGTTGTGAGTCATTTTTCTTAAATATGGGCCATAGTTTGGAAAAGACAGTACATTTGCACAGCATAAGACTGTGGGTTAATGGCATTGTCTTCCTCTTCTTCGTTTCTATCTTCAAAGCCATCATCAATGTTGTTGGCGTCCATTCCAAACTCAAGAACCTTCGTTTGTAACAATTTTGCTTTGATGATGTTAAACAATGATGTAAAAAATGTTAAGACAACATCAGGCATTCTTGTTGATTCCCATGATTTATGGAGCTCTGGGGCATCATAAAAGTTGTGATGAAGTACAAAATCTATATCTTTTAGCAGGTTTAAAAATGGTTCTTGTTGATTTTACTACATCCTGCGATTTTATTTTGGGAGCAAGATCTTCAGGGGTCTAATCAGAAGAGAACATCAAAAGTGGCTCATTCTTTTTGTGACAAAAACGTATTCTGTCATTGTAAATTCACACAGAAAATCTTAATTTTGTTATTATGGATCAATAGGGCCTCATCAATGTTGAACATTATTTCTCTGATATCACTGAGTGTGAACCCTTAGCCAGCACACAAGAGTGGCTTTAAAACTTATTTTGCTTTTTCAAAGAGTAAAGGAGGTAACGACCTTCTGCTGCCACCTGCTTCACTCATGTTCACAAATTTGAAACAATACCAATATTGAAATAAACTACCAATATGATGGATAAAACACAACATTATAGAACCATCATTTTGGAAAATGGCAGATGGGTTGCTCTGAGGAGTTATATTCTGTCTCTATAAGGAAACCTGACCCCTAAAACCTATGTTCTGACACGAAAATAAAGTATACGGGTCTAATGGTTCCTTAAATATACACCAGCACTGCAACACATCCGCCATTTTAAAAAATGTCATCCAGCAAAAATCAGCCCGAATTAGCAATGTCTACCCAAGCTGAATTACTTCTCTAACGATAAAAAAACACAAATCAAAAATGAAAATCTCTGGATAACAATTTTTTCACAGAGGTTTATCAAGGGGCCAGGGCTACTGAGGTTAATTCACATATTCTACCCAACAGGCATTTGGTTTTCTATGTGACCATGCAAAGGAAAGGAAGCATGTGAAAGATTGCTTATGTCAAAGACTGTGATATATATAGATTTATGTTAGATTTTTCACCAAGACATTTCTTTATCAAGACAAACCTTCAAAAACTAGCAGAATCATACCATTACGAAAAATAAGTTTACTTGGCAAACCACAAAAGGTTAAATTGTGCTAGCAGTTTATATTTTCCTGAAAGAAGTAGAAGTTCTGATGATGACCAATGACCCGCTTATTCCACTTATGGATTCTTAATAGTAACTGCACAGCCTAAAACTCTAAAGAACTGGTCAGAACATAGACCTCCTACCAAGACCAAGACCATACCGGGACCTGAATATTCTGAGCAAGTTGAAATTATATCCTGCTGTATCACACCTGCTAATCTATTGCATTTTCCACTACATGGTTCACCTTGGCAATTACTGTATTATTTAAAATGTGATAGTACAAGTAAAATGCATATTAAATACAAATTATTCTTCAATCTTTCTTTGACAATTAGTATTTGTGAATTAAATACATTTTATTACTCAATAAAAATGTATGTTAATGAGATTTATGTTACCATCTATTTTTCATTCTGTTACATTTATATTTTATATTACAATATTTTAAATACTTTTTAAGAGTATATAAGCTGATATTTTCCCTATTGCTTCCCATAGGGTGATTTTCAGCTTGGAGGTAGAGATCTCCAAGTATGTGTCAAAAGTTATTTTACGAGGCTCTACCATGTTCACACGAAAATGGTGACTAGCAAAAAAGTATGGATTGATGCCTAGGTGTAGTAGTAAATATGCAGATGATTATATCTACATAAGTAAATTTACCTTTGTGAATAGGACTCATGTTTAGTGACTCATAAAAAAAACCAAGAGCCAAAGAATGCAGTACACATTTTTGAATGTTTACTTAGAAACCAAATTGTTTTTCTTACTAACATTGAATGTTATGTCACTAATATTACAATGTCCACCAGGTGAATACAGCACTGTTCTGGTGAATTTTCAGATATCACCCTACAGAGGTAGACAAAACCTTGAATTAAGACATACATTTTCTTAAAATTCATAAGTTGCATGCTTGCAGTCCAGGAATGCTTTGCTAATAAACATTTCTGGATGCTGCAATACACAACATGCAAACACACTTACCTTTATTTATACTTAAATACTGTCAGAAATTAGAGTATTTGTTGAGGTCCGTGAGAACCCACTTCAATTAATAAGCATGATCCTTGTCAGGGTGAACCACTAAAGTCACTAAATAAACCTCTGCTCAGCTCTCCGGTAGCTTGGCAGTCAGGTTTCCCCTAGAGGCAATGTTTAATGTTTAATGTATTTATGCAATACTTAAACAGTAATGCTTGGAGTTGAATCTGATGAAGTTTTCAGTTGGGCAATGAAGAGTACACTCTGATCACAACCAAGGGTCCAGGACTGTGGGGGCAGTACTAAGGTGTCAGGACTCACTCCAACATAGGGGACGAATTCAGGTCAAGTTGGGGGATGGGGAACTGAAAAGGAGGAAAAGGCATCTGAAAGCGTGTTGTTTCATTGTAGCACAAACATGAGGTCAGTCAACTAAACCTTAGAGTCACTTCTGATGTCCTGGGTTCAAGGAAAGCAGGCCCAGTCTTCCTTCAGGATTCATACAGCAGGTTGGTCCTTCTTCTAATATAACATTGGATCACAAGAGGCCTGTGTGGTCTGCTTTGTATGCCCAGTGCCAGCCTCTGGGTGGAAGACAATCCTTTGTCTATCCCGTAAACCAGTTCTGGTCTGTCCCTCCCCTTCCACTGGGTTTGGAGCCAGCCTGACTGAAGAGAAAAAGTGGTGGCAGCCCTAGGTGTGAGGGTTCTTCTGCTAGAGAGAGGGTAGGAATCCGTTGAAGCTCAGGAAGGGACTGGGCACAGCCACTAGACCAAAATGTTATGTTAGGGAGGAGACACTCGCCCCACACCCAGAGCCCTTTATCCACTGTCTGGGAGCAATACACATCTCACCACAGGAAGCCATTGGGGTTCAGGTGACAGACGATTTTTAAATTATTATTAAAATGAGACCTTGAAATATTTTCAAACCTATTCAGTAACTAAATTTAGCACTTACTAAATTTAATAGTGAAAACTGGTGTTAACCTATTGGAGAACCAGCCTTCCAGAGTGAAAAATGACTCTGGATGTTTTTCACTGCCAGGAAATATAAAACATTCAATATACAAGTTCTACTTTTGAACACTATTCAACCTGACATAGGATTTTAAGGCCTAACTTACGGGTGACAGAAAGGTATTAAAAAGGAAAGTTTAGCCCTGAAAAAGGTTATTTTTCCAGATAAAAGGGGCCATTTAAAATTGCACACACAAGAAGCACTTGCTGGGCTGGAGACATATTTTGCAGGGCTACTTGAGTTGGTTGCTCAATGAGTGCTACCACCCACTAGAAGCACTTAATTTGCAGGCAATGAATATAGCTGGTACCATATACTAGGCACTTACAAGCATAATAAATAGCCACATAGGTGGTCCTGGGTTCAACAGATTCTATTCCAGTCTTTCTCACCCAGTCAAGATAGCAGCAGGCAGCAGTTCAGCATAGCAGGACAGATGCCCTTCAGAGCAGCAGTCCAACATAGTGGCAGTCCTTTCAACAGCACAACAGCTCTTCTTCTTGGGAGTAGCTACAGGTCCAGAAGTGTACTAAAGGGTTTGTATCTGAGGCCCATGGTTTATACCCAGCTGTGCCTTTGAAGTGGGGGAGAAGCTTCTACAGGTGTGCCTATGAAGTGTGCATGTGCCTCTACTTCCTGGCTCTGGCTCTAGAGTTACTACAAGGGGTATGCAGCCCATTGTGTTGAGGCAGGGCACAGCCTATTCAAGTGTAAGTGGGGATGGGATCAGCTCCTCCCTCACACCATGTCTGTAATGGCCCATCCAGGCATAGCTAAGCTCCCTGTTGTGTGTAGCTGTATTGAAGAAATAAATAAAGCCTAACTGTCAACTACACCCAATCATATGACCCAGAGACAGGCTGCAGGCACCAAATGGCTAAAGCAGGAATATGTCAACTGAAATCTGACTTCACCATAAGTGAGGATTTTTCATTACAATTCACCCAACATGAACTATGGAAGAGGTAAGTCTTGCAGTACTGAAAAATGATTTTAAGGGCCTAGTTTAGAGTTTGGCAGGCGGGTTACTCCATCACAAATGTGACAGATATCCCGTCTGCTGTATTATAATATCTATATGCCATAATGGGATTGTAATATGAGAGATAGGATATCCGTCATGTTTGTGATGGAATAACCCCATTCACCAAACTAAAAATCAGGCACTAAGGGCCTCATTTATACTTTTTGGTGCAAAACTGCACTAATGCAGTTTTGCACCAAAATGTTTTGCACCGGCTGGCACCATTTTTTAGCACCAGATGGGCACCATATTTAAGGAATGGTGCAAGCCGGTGCAAAGGGTAGGCTAGCTTGAAAAAAAAATGACGTTAGGCAGGTTTGAGTCAAAATAAATGACTCTAACCAGGTTAGCGTCATTTTTTGATGCTAAGGGGCATATTTATATTCTGTATGCACTGAATTAGTGTCACTTTTTTTTAACTCTAATTCGGTGCAAAACAAACTCTATATTTATACTTTGACGCTAGACCCGTTTAGCGCCAAATTTATGGAGTTAAAGTCATTTTTGGGAAGTGGAAACCTACCTTGCCTTAATGAGATGCAAGGTAGGCATTCCAGTGCAAAAAATTACTCTATGGCCTTAACGCCATATTTATACTCCCATGCAAAAATGGTGCAAGGGAGGGAGGGGGGTTTCAAAAAATGTGGCAAAGCTTGCTTTGCCCCATTTTTTAAAGCCTGGGTCAGGGCAGGCATTAGGGGACATGTGGGCCTATTTCCATGGTGGAACACCATGGAATAAGCCCACAGGAGCCCTCCCCACGCCCCAGGGTCACCCCCACCGACACCAGAGGGACTGCGGAGGATGGGGGACCCCATCCCAGGTAAGTACAGGTAAGATTGCATTTTATTTTTGAAAGTGCCATAGGGGGCCCTGAAATGGGCCCCCATACATGGCACAGGGTGCAATGGCCATGCCCAGGGGACCCCTGTCCTCTGTGCTGGCCAATGGGGTGATGGGCATGACTCCTGCCTTTTCTAAGGCAGGAGTCATGTGGCATGGTAGGTTTAGCACCATAAAATGATGCTAATCTGGTTAGAGTAATTTTTTTTTACTCTAGCCTGCCTAAAGCCATTTTTTGGTGCTAACCCCTCTTCTTCTATACTGCCAGCCCCACACGACTAAAGTCATTTTTTTTTTTACTCTCGCCTACCCTTTGCACCGGCTTGCACCATTCCATAAATATGGTGCCGTTCTGGTGCACAGAAATGGTGCAAGCCGGTGCAAAACTTTTTGGTGCAAAACTGCGTTAGTGCTGTTTTGCACCAAAAAGTATAAATAAGGCCCTAAGGCCCATATTTATACTTTTTTAGCGCTGCATTTGCGTAATTTTTTTACGCAAAAGCAGCGCAAACTTCCAAAATACAAGTGTATTTTGTAAGTTTGCGCCGACTTTGCGTAAAAAAATTACGCAAATGCAGCGCTACAAAAGAATAGATATGGGCCTAAGTGTTTTTTACTATCAGGACATGTAAAACTTAAACATATGTGTCCAACTTTTTTAATACATTGCATCCAGCTCTCTGGGCTGTCCAAAGCCTACCCTTAGGTTGATTTATATGTATTAAAAAGGATGGTTTGGGGATAGAAAAAGGTTTATTTTACCAGATAGAAATGGCAGCCTAAAACTATACACACAAGCTGCAATGGCAGGCCTGAGACATGTTTAAAGTGCTACTTAAGTGGGTGGCACAGTCAGTGCTGTTAGCTGACTAGTGCCATTTAATTTACAGACCCTGGGCACAGGTAGTCCCTCTTTTCTAGGCCCACACAAGTAAATTAAATATGCCAATCAGGAATATACGACAATTCTACCATTTTTAAAGTTGCGAGTACAAGCATTTTAGTACTGGTTAGCAGTGTTAGTGTGCAGAGTCTTAAAGCCAGAGAAAACGAAGTCAGCAAAACAGGATGGTTGAAGGCAAAAAAGTAAAGGGAAAACCACATCAATGATACCAAGTCTAAAACACGTTTAAGGAAGGTTGGGAATGAAAATGTGCCCACTGTAATGTTTGCTAAATTTGTTCAGTCCTTCTGCCAAAGCACTAAGGTGAGGGGGTATTAGAAATGGGGTCTTTGGTTGGCAGTCAGGGTACCCCCTGTCCAAGCAAGGACCCTCACTCTAGTCAGGGTAAAGGAGAATCACCCTCAGTTAACACCCTCCCACCCCCTTGGTAGCTTGGCATGAGCAGGCAGGCTTAACTTCAGAGACCAGGTGTAAAGTATTTGTACCAACACACACAGTAATAAAGTAAAAACACCACAAAATGACTCAAAACCAGTTTAGAAAAATAGACAATATTTATCTAAACAAAACAAGACCAAAATGACAAAAATCTGCCATACACAAGTCAAGTTATTAATTTTTAAAGATGAAACTCAAAAAAAGCACTTGAAACACAAAGGCCCATATTTATACTTTTTTAGCGCTGCATTTGCGTCATTTTTTGATGCAAAAGCAGTGCAAACTTACAAAGTCTAATTGTATTTTGTAAGTTTGTGCCACTTTTGCATCCAAAAATGACACAACTGTGGTGCTAAAAAGTATAAATATGGGCCAAAATGCTTCGATGATGTGATAACACGGTGATGTGACGGACTCGTTCCCAACAATCCGATGCCAATGGCTCCGAGTACGGAGTCACGCAGACCCCCAGGTATTGTTCCCTAGTAAAATGTGAAAACAAGCCGGTGCATGAAGTCGGGGATTGCCCTGTTGCTGTATCCAAGGCGGCACTGGTTTTGGTGCTGCGGGGCGGAGGAGCGGAGGAGTCACCAAGAGTTGTCGGATCCTTGCTGCGGAGCGGTGGAGGTGAGGCGACGTCGATGTGAAGCGTTGAATCCACGCACTTCGGGTGGAGTTGATATCCAGCAGTCACGATGTGGTGCGCCAACTTCCTCTGAGCCGCGGACTTTGGTGGGGCTGCAGCGATGTCGGGCCTGCGAGGATTGTCACATTCCAGTGAGGACCACAGATTTGGTTGCAGGTGGCATTGCGGGATTCGGCAGCGCCGTCGGTCTGTAATCGTCTGAAGTCGGTTTTCTTGGAGTTACACCTCCTTTCAAGGGCCCAGGGACTGGACAGGCCACCACTTGTCATGGCAGGAGTCTTCACAGATAGTCCAGGTGCTTGTAGGGGAAGTCTTTGATGCCATTGAAACTTCAGAACAGGGGGCAAGCTCAGTCCAAGCCCTTGGAGATTCTTCTCAAGCAGGATAATACCACAAAATCCAGTCTTTGTCCCCTTTCACAGGCAGAAGCAGCGACTACAGGATAACCCACCAAACACAGTCACAGACAGGGACAGCACTTCTCAGCTCTTCAACTCTTCTCCTTGGCAGAGGTTCCTCTTGGTTCTATAAGTGATCTGATTTTCAGGGCTTTTGTGTGCTCTTCTTAAACTCCTTTCTGCCTTTGAAGTAGGCCTACTTCAAAGAGAAGTCTCTGTTGTTTTCAAGATCCTGCCTTGCCCAGGCCAGGAACCAGACACACACCAGGGGGTTGGAGACTGCATTGTTTGAGGGCAGGCACAGCCCTTTCGGGTGTGAGTGACCACTCCTCCCCTCCCTCCCAGCCCAGGTGGCCCATCAGGATATTCAGGCTGCAATCCGGCTCCCTTTGTGTCACTGTGTAGAGGAGAGGTGCCAAACTGTCAAACTGACACAGACAGGGAATCCACAAACAAGCAGAGTCACAGAATGGATTAAGCAAGAAAATGCCTACTTTCTAAAAGTAGCATTTTCAAACAAAATCTAAAAAACAACTTCACTAAAAGATGTATTTTAAATTGTTAGTCCAGAGATTCCCAAACTCCACATCTGCTCCTAAAGAAATCTGCACTTGAATCATATTTAAAGGCTGCCCCCATGTTAACCTATGAGAGAGATAGGCCTTGCAAAAGTGAAAAACGAATTTGGCAGTATTTCACTGTCCGGACATGTAAAACACATAAGCATATGTCCCACCGTGCCCATGGGGCTACCTAGGACCTACCTTAGGGGTGCCTTACAGGTATAAAAAGGAAAGGTTTATGCCTGGCAAGTGGGTACTCTTGCCAAGTCGAATTGGCAGTTTAAAACTGCACTCACAGACACTGCAGTGGCAGGTCTGAGCCATGTTTACAGGGCTACTCATGTGGGTGGCACAACCAGTGCTGCAGGCCCACTAGTAGCATTTCATTAACAAGCCCTAGGCACCTCTAGTGCATTTTACTAGTGACCTACTAGTAAATCAAATATGCCAATCATGAATAAGCCAAACAACAATACAATTTACACAGAGAGCATATGCACTTTAGCACTGGTTAGCAGAGGCAGCGTTCCCAGAATCCTAAAGCCAACAAAAACAGGTCAGAAAAAAACAGGAGGAAGGAGGCAAAAAGATTGGAGATGACCCTGCAAAAGGGAACAAGTTCACCAGGAGTGGGAGGGTGAGAGAATTTGATGTAATTCGGAATTTCCTTATTGACAGTTCATCTGCCATTACCACATTTCAAAGCCACGCTCTGCAATTTCTGTGGCATGTGGACTTTCCATTACTTCCTTCTTCTTGTCCATTTTTATTCATATTATTTTGAGTGCCAAATTTTCACTTGCACTTTTTCCGCACATATGAATTTAAAATGTTTTAGAGTAGTTCCCCCTTTTTTTTATTTTTACACCTTTATTGTTGTTTTATTTATTCTTCTAGGCCCTTTGCTTCCCACAATGTTTTCTTTGCAACTGCCTGTGAAAAGCTTCGTGCAGCTAAACAACTCCATTAAATCATGATTATAATGTATTCTACAGGATTTGGAAAGCATTATCAGTTACCGACCACTTATGAGTAAATTCAATGTAGCCATTAACCACACTGCTTGATTTAATGAAATATACAGTTATTAGCATAAATCAATAAAGGTTCATTGAATTCTGTACTTTTAAAACTGTTTGCATTCAATGACCACAATATTGTATCCCGCTTTCAAGATAATAGCATTCCATTGTGCCCAGGATTTTACTTTTGTGTTCCTTTTGAAACATAAAAAACAATTTTTTGTAAATACTGTACTCTATTTACCTAAACCTAACACAGTAAAGATACCACCCTGTGTTTCAAGTTGTGATATAGATTGCTTGCTAATAATCAATACTGTTAACATGACAAAGAAATAAATACGCGGGTCTCCAGATTTAACAAAACAGTAAGGTTTGCATTTGCCTGAGCTACACATTGTGTAGCTTGACAGAGAATGATGAGAAAGATGAGACTGAGTCAGTCATATGTAAAATGGCTCTAGGGAGTGCAAAAGTCCACCATCAATAAACTTTAATTAAGATGTGCGGGTGACACCAACTTCTTCACCTTCAAATGATTTCGAATTGCTGTAGGGTTCTAATTGAAGAACAGTTTATTACAAAAATTGATTGGGGCTGTTCTCATTCAAGGGCAACACCCAGACTTTTGAGTGATCACATTATATACTGTAATGCAACTGATCAGCAAAAATCTAAAAAGTATACAGCTATAGACAATAGTCAGATAATTTAATGCATTTTGGTTGCCACTTCACAAAGGTATATTCAGTTGTGAAATATATGTATACAGATGATAATTCATCCATTTACTACTGCCAGAAATTCACCAAAATACTTTCAAGGATAGATGGTTTTACTATTCTCAACCGCGACTGTGGAAGTTTTGAGTAATAAATCACATGCATGAGGTGGAAAGTGGGTATAACAAGGCGTGATTAGCCTTGTAACTTGATGAACTCCTGCAAACTCGAACGTTTGTAGGCATTCACAAATTTGGATCTGACCTCCGGTGAAAATAATGGGCAATTCACTCAAGTAAAGGGCTAGATACATTCCCTTTGGCATGTACCGAACATTGGGGGTGATTCTGATTCTGGAGGGCGGCGGAGGCCGCCCGCCAGAATTCCGCCCTCCATTATACCGCTCCGCGGTCAAAAGACCGCGGAGGGTATTATGAGTTTTTCCCTGGGCTGGCGGGCGGTCTCCAAAAGACCGCCCGCCAGCCCAGGGAAAAACTCCCTTCCCACGAGGATGCCGGCTCGTAATCGAGCCGGCGGAGTGGGAAGGTGCGACGGGTGCAGTGGCACCCGTCGCGTATTTCAGTGTCTGCAAGGCAGACACTGAAATACTTTGCGGGGCCCTCTTACGGGGGCCCCTGCCGTGCCCATGCCATTTTCATGGGCACGGCAGGGGCCCCCAGGGGCCCCGCGACCCCCCCTACCGCCATCCTGTTCATGGCGGCTTTCCCGCCATGAACAGGATGGCGGTAGGGGGGGTCAGAATCCCCTCGGCGGCGCAGCGAGCTGCGCCACCTTGGAGGATTCTTAGGGGCAGTGGAAAACCGGCGGGAGACCGCCGGTTTTCCTGCACTGACCGCGGCCAAAGCGCCGCGGTCAGAATGCCCTGCGGGGCACCGCCGGCCTGTCGGCGGTGCTCCCGCCGACCCTGGCCCCGGCGGTCTAAGACCGCCGGGGTCAGAATCACCCCCATTGTTTTTTGTATTCACCAGTGGTAAAATTTGTCAACAGCTTTTGAATTTGTCAGTGCTATACCACGCATCGTATTTTTGCATTTGAATACAGTGGAGGTAATTGAGCTCTATACTTAATCATGTAAAAACAGTGATCAATTAAATGTTTTAATTAAGACACTGAGGGCCTGATTCTAACTTTGGAGGACGGTGTTAAACCGTCCCAAAAGTGGCGGATATACCACCTACCGTATTACGAGTTCCATAGGATATAATGGACTCGTAATACGGTAGGTGGTATATCCGCCACTTTTGGGACGGTTTAACACCGTCCTCCAAAGTTAGAATCAGGCCCAGATTCTTGAATTGTCTGCTAAAAACATTGACCCAGATTGAAGAGAAAATGACCAAGTGCAACCCTGCACCAAATTTGGCAGCGCCTCGCTCTGCCATTTTCAAAATGCAGGGATGCACCGTATTTAATAGAACACGGTGCACCCCGGTGTTTCCCCTAGCGCCGGAGCTAAATTTGCTGCTGAGCGCCAATGCAGCTAACCTTGCACCATGGTGCAAGGATGGCTGTGTTGCAGGGGAGGTTGTTTTTCTGCAGAAAGGAACACCTTCCTGCACAAAAACAATCTTCAATGGCCATTTGCTCTTTGTATGTGTGCTGCAGAGGAATTAAATAATTTCTCCTCATTGCACCATGCTAAGGCCACCCCAGGGGTGGGGTTAGATTTTGGTGCTGCCTCATGTTTAAGAAAACTCGTTAATCTGGGGCAGTCAAAATGCAATGGGTGTTGCTGTGGCACAACCACAGCAAGACCCATCACATACCCCTTCCACGCAAAGTGCTGCATGTGAAGGGTCCGTATTTATAAGGTGGCGTAAAGCCACAAAAAGTGGCTTAACCTCACTTACAAATACAGCACAGTGCACAGCGCCACCGGAGCATCACTGAAAGTGGCGCTCAGGTGGTGATAGGAACTTTTATATCTGGCCCATTGTGTCCTAACTATTGTAGACAAGGTTATTGAATAATTAGAGTTTATAATAGAAAAACCACAGCCACTGGAACAATAGTTTCATAACGTTTTATCAATAATTTGTTACACAACCCTATTAACCCCTAGAGGAGTCTAAATTTTATCTCAGAACTTACATTTGTTTTCCCTTGCCACGCAGCAGAGGAAAACAAATGTAATATCTGAGGAAACATTGTACCCTTGAAGAAAGTATGACTACAAGGATTTGGAATCTCATAGGGCTCCTAATAAACTACCAAGAACAGTAAGGTGAGCTTTACGCCACATTATTCTCTAGACTGTTTTAGAGTGAGGGGTTAAAAGGCAGAGAATTTATAGCCCTGTAGAAAGCCGAGTGACCCACATGGGCAGTATGACTTCAACTGAAATATATAGGCAATATTAACGATGGATATAGAAACCATTACTTTCTGTAAACATCCAGTCATTTTTTCAATAATGTCAAGGATTGTCATAGAATAAAGCAAAATCTGGAGTTTATCCCTAGTAATTTTTAGCTGGAATACTGCACTATTTTCCAGACAAATTATTTACTATGATCGCTGAGTTTTTATCAAATTTAGTTGAACCTATCCAGGTAGTATTCATCTACCCGGATGAGAGGAGGTGCCCATGATGAAGCATGCTGCTATATGATGGGTGAGATGCCCCTTCTGATATCTTAAAGACATCCCTGTAGAACATGATAGGAAGCCTTATCCCATTGACAACCAAGGACGTAACAGTTATGTCCTTGGCTGCGGCGCTGAGGAGCTAAGGATGTAACCGTTACATCCTTCGACTGGCGCACCCCCTTTGAGCTTTGCCTCGTCACCCCGAGGGCATGGATGGAAAGGGAATCACTTCCCCTTCCACCCCTTCCCCCCCAACCTCCCGTGGCATCTGATGACATCAGCGTGTGTTCGTGCACTGACCTCATCAGAGGCCTACCCCTCAGCACGGATCAGAAGAGAAATGCAAAAGCATTTCTCCTCCGATTACGTGGAAGGGGCGAGAGAGGCATTAAAAGGAGAGGAAAGGCCTTTCCTCTCCTTTCATGTCTCTCTCTGCATTTCTGCTGCCCTATCGCATCACCAGGTAGTTTTTTTTAATTATTATTATTGAATGAGGGGAGCAGCCCCTTGGGCAAGGGCCTCAGGCCATTTATGCCCTCCTGGGGGCAGATCGGCCTATTTTAATCAGTCCAATCTACCCTCAGGGCAGAAACCACTAGACAACAGGAATTTTTTTTTGTGTGTATATTTTCATATGTGGGAAGCGACCCCTTAGGCAAGGGTCGCTCCCCTGGAGACAAAATAACTTTTATGCAGACCAGCCTTTTTTTATGAGGTCAATTTGCCCCCAGGGGGGGCAGAAACCACTAGACACCAGGGATTGTTTTTTGTTTACATTTATACATAGGGGAGAGGCCCATTGGGCAAGGGCCACTCCCCAGTGGGGCAAAATATTTTTAGGCCTTTCCTGCCCTCCCTGTGGGCAGATTGGCCTATTATAAATAGGCCGATCTGCCCCGGGGGGCAGAAACCCATAGACACAAGGGATTTATTTGTTGTTGTTTACTTTATTTTTTATATGTGGGGAGCAACTCCTTGGACAAGGGTCCTTCTGGTGGGGGGCAAATTGTACTTAGGCCATTTCTGCCCCTTTTTGGGGCTGATCGGCCTATCTTGATTAGACAAATCTGCACCCAAGGGGGGCAGAAACCACTAGACACCAGGGATTTGTATTTATTTGCTTCAATTTCATGCAAGGAGAGCGACCCCTTAAGCAAGGGTTGTTCCCCTGGGGGGCAGAAACCACTAGGCACCAGGGTTTTTATTTTATTTTCATGAATTTCATGCAAGGGGAGCGAGCCCTTAAGCAAGGGTTGCTCCCCTGGGGGAAAAAAAGTTTTTAGACCATTTCTGCCCCTCTTGAGGGCAGATCGGCCTTTTTTGATTAGACAAATCTGCCCCCAAGGGGGACGGGGCAGAAACCACTAGACACCAGAGATTTTTATTTTTTTGCTTCAATTTCACGCAAGGAGAGCGACCCCTTAGGCAAGGGTCGTTCCCCTGAGGGGAGAAACCACTAGGCACCAGTGATTTTTTTTTTGCATCAATTTCATGCAAGGCAAGGCTTATTTCTATTAGGCGGATCTGCCCCCGGGGGAGGGGCAGAAACCACTTAGGCACCAGGGATTGGTGTGTGTGTGTTTTGTTTGGGGGGGCAGCCGCTTGGGCAAGGGTTGCTCCCCATGGGGGCACATTACTGTTGGCCATATCTGCCCACTCGAGGCAGATCGGACTATATTTGGAAGGCCCATCTACCCCCAAGGGGTACAGAAAGCACACCAGAGACCAGGGAAGATTGTTTTTGCAAAATAAGACGGTTGGGGTATGGCCATACCCCCACCCCAAATAAATGGGGCCAAAGTTGTTCTGTACCTATTTTTCACTCTTTATATTTCAGCAAATGAATTGCTGTATACCCGGTATAGAATGAAAACCCATTGCAAGGTGCACCTCATTTATTGGCTCTTGGGTACCTAGGGTTCTTGATGAACCTACAAGCCGTATATATTCATGCAACCAGAAGAGCCCAGCAGATGTAACGGTATATTGCTTTAAAAATTCTGACATCGCAGGAAAAAGTTACAGAGTAAAAATTGAAGTTTTTTCAGCTCAATTTCAATATTTTTTTATTTCTGCAGGGAAACAGACATTTCACTGACTTGATCTTAGAAGCCCCATATTTTTCAGAACTCCTGCTTCCTTTCTCTCACATTCAGCAATATCTACCTCATAACCTGCCCACAGTCCATGTATTCTTTAACCAAGTCTTACTGTTGACTGTATTTCTGGTCAAGCTTTGAGGATGTTGAATTCATTGATATCATGGATGCTCCACCCAGGTTGGGCAGAATAGCCACAGTGCTGAAGGACATTTTATAAAAGATCACTGCTGCTTCAAAATCGCAAGAGATGCCATGCCCAATAGTTCATCTTATCTGTGAGATACGCTTTGAAGACTCCTTCTAAGTTCCCCACTACGTGTCCCTCCCCACAGAATATTTTGAAGCTTAGAAAATGCTATCATTATTTGGCTCAATATATGGTGCTGGGCAAACCTTTCAGGTGAGATCTGACAAAGAGGTCCCCAAAATGAAAGGCTAGCCAAAGGTCATTTTTTTATAAACACATGAAAGAAAATGTTCACTGTAAATCGCAGCTGCACTTCAGTACACCTCTTCGAACTTCAAACAGCACGGAGTGGTCATCCTCACCAACTCAAATAAACGGACTCTCACCCTTCGTCCGGATCATTCACCAGCAGCGGGCAGCTATCAGCTTTTTCACATGCAAGGAAGATCGGTTGAGCCGCACTCGGCTGTTGGTCCGCCAGCAGGAGGTGATTTACAGGATCTGTTGAAGGAAATGTTGGAAAATCAATGCTTTTAATCACATGACACCATCTGTCGCGGATGCCTTTACATTATGCGCCATTAATACATAATAGTTTTCACGAGCCAGCGCCCACACCAATTTCTGGATTAATACATCAAATACTAAATCGTCCACATTGTAGAATAATCAATATTATCATGGAAGGTCTTTTTTTTTCTAAGACGAAAATATACGCAAACGCCTAAAATGCGAAGTTTATTTTGCAGTGGATACTTTGAGAATAGATTGAGTTAATGTGGAAAATTTCTACTAGACGTCAATGACATTGAGACTCGTTTTTCGGAGGAAATTCACAACATCTCAAATGTGTTCGCTATTTCCACAGAAATAACATATTTTTACCGGAGACACTGCACATAGTAAGGAGGTTCATTAAATCAGAGGCAGGTGTGGTCACCTTGAACAATGTTATAGATGAATGATCATGAAAGGGAATATGCAGTGAGAGTTGGTTACCCATAAATATGTTTTATTACTTATACTGGCCCATTTTGTTTTAAGTTACCTGTATTTTCAGTTTCAGAATCAGGGCGAAGACGTGATTTGCCCAGGACCACAATGTTCGATCAAATGTTCAAGCTGAGATCAAAACCTAGGTCCAGAGAGTCCAAGGTCATCAACTTTGCCACTAGGCTACACCCTCTCTGCAATGTGCTTGCGGCTTTAATGTATTATTTTAGCATATGAATCAAAACAATTAATTATTTATTATGTTTCTGTTCATATGCGGAAACTGGTATTTTGAATAAACACTTTTAGACCCTTGTTATGCAACAGCTGGTATGATACTAATATTAATGTCTGTTTATTTTACTTTTTACAATATAAGTTGCATAGAGATCGGAACCCTAACGGTACTTCTAAACCCCACAAGCTAAGATTTGTCAAATGTGTTATTTCCTTATTTATCGTAGACATGTGTAGTATCCATTGTTGGAGATAATAAAAGGTTGAAAATTAGCAGAAGTTTCTTTTTTCATTAGGTCATGTTACTGGAGTTTGCTAGCAGGCCTGGTCCTTAGTAAGTAAACTTACAAGGGGGCACGTATAGGCCGACTAACCTTTTGGATTGCAAGGAGTATCCTAGCCATGTAGTGACCAATGTTATCAATATTCAATATACCCAATCAAAATCCACTTAAATAATTATTAATTAATTAAATCAACATTTCATGAATAACCACAACTCAATACACGTTTTATCACTTTTATTTCCCTATTAGTTACAATACTAGTCTCTTGGTTAATTCAAACATTATTCATTCAACTCAGAATTAGTTCATTAATGACCACCAATAACATAATCTAATCAGAACTTGAGAAAACATATGCTTGAATGCTTCAGCATAAGCCAAGAAAGATGAATATACCAGCATTAATAGCAGAGTTCATCAATCAGTTCGTCAATCATTGTCACTGTCAACATCACCTAAAGGAACCTTACCTAACCCAGATTAGCATTAGCATGTGGGGCTTCATGCGAAAACAATTTAGAACACAAATTTAGAAAACATTTAGCTAAAAGAAAAACTATTCAAATAGAGCAGTTGGTACCTAGGAAGAAAGACACAAAAGTTAACAGTCACATTGTCATAGCTAATGGATCAGCAACAAAGTCAGTCTTCAGGTCATCAATCGATCAGTAAGGCATCAGGCTCTCAAGAGTATGAGCCCAATGACAGAATCTCGAATCGCGTCTTCTGACATCATCAATTCACCCCTCGCATCTGAAGATTTTGCCCTTTGTCATGACTTTTTATTAAGGTTACCCAGTCCATCCCCCTAATTCCTAATTGGTCAGTCAATCACCAGTTATTGCTCTAACCAATAATGTTTTTTTTATGAATCTATAAGTTCTAAGGTTACGCCGTTCTCAGTTCATTGATTGGTTCACTTTACGATGTCCTCACCATACGGCTCATCAGGTATCAAAAACATTGCATCTTCTTCTCCAGTCAGTGTCTCTATTGTTCGAGTCCTGGGAAAGTACATCTTGTCTGCTCTACACAACATATGTTGTGATTTGATTCACTCATCTCCTGTCCGTCGGTACACTGCAGAAAATTCTAGCTAAGTAGAATTTAACAGCGAATGGTTCAGTTCAATACATCAGCTTCTCTACAGCGCTAGTAATTCAGCTTCTGCCTGATGCCCGGCAAAACTAGGCCATAACTTTGGCTAAGTTAGCTGTACAATATAATACAAAACACACATTATGCATCTCAATATGACATACTACTACATTATTTTAGTACATTTTCAATATTTTATGCATTTTTAATCATTATACTTCAAATTCATATAAACTGGCTGTCAGTCTCCATGGGCACATTTTCAAACATACAAATTAATTTTTCTACGTTTAATTTTCTATAAATTTCTTGTTAATCAAAACAAATAACACTCATTAATATTTCTAATTAACATATCTGCGTCAGCAAGTTCATTCGATAGTGATTATATGGGGAAGTAAGACAAATCTATAATTTATATAAGGCACAATTCAGAATCGTAAAAATTCTAGAAGAAACTTTGACATTGGCTGGCCCCCCTTCTTAAGTCGTGATAATACGGATAATAGTATGGACCATGCTGACTGTGTAAACAATCATTTTTTTCAAATTCAATGAATCCTTCCTGTGCACATGTATATTTCTGTACTCTTAGGGGCCATGTACTGGAGATTCACAGATGTCATTTTTTTTTTTTTGTGAAGTGGCTGTCTTCAGTGGAAATGAATTTCTCTTTTGAATGTTCCATTATAGATCTTGCCACCTGATGGTGGACCTCCCAGATGGTGAGTTTGCACAACGGAGATAAAAACACACAATTACTTCTCTCTCCGGCGAACAAACACTAGCAAAGCAAGACCGATTGGCTGGGGCGAAAAAGGTGCTTGGATGCGGCGGGGGAACATGGCGGCTGTAGGTCGGCAGCGTTCACGTTGCTGGAGCAGCCGCGTCGCTGCACGACCCCCCACCAAGCACAGAAAACAAGAGCAAAGGAGGAAGAAAACATTGCAGGACAAAAATTCCTCCCAGTTTCTCACCCGAACAGAATACCATCTCGAAAGCTGCGAGACCGCATTCCAACACGGACAAAGACGCCGGCATTGGGAGTTACTTCAGTGGGGAGAGAAAGTGGTGGAAGCTGGGAGCGCGCTGCTCTCAAGATTCGGAGAGTGCGTGCTCTCACCTCCAGGGTCGCTCTGAGAGGGGCGACTGGTGGCAGACAAGGCAGGGGCAGCACAGGTCGCTCATGCAGCATGGAAATCAGGGAAAGCAGACCTGGTAAGTTACCACCCTATGCGGGAAGGAAGGATTCTCTCTCCCCCTCAACGTTTGAGCCTCTGAATCTGCCTGAGGGTGAAATGGTCGTGGATCAGGTACCGGGTGAGGAGTGAGGGCATGTGGAGCCTGGGGAGCCTGTGGAGTCGGTGAACCGTAACAACCTAAGGGAGGGGGGCTCCTCCCACATGTTTTCATGCCAGGGCAGTGGCCTTGATAGTTCTACAGATACTCAGCTGGGTGGAAAGGGGGCCATACTGCCACAACAAAAGAAGAAATTTGAGGGAAGGAAAAATCAGTCCCTCCCCCTATCCCAGCAGAGAATAACCCCCTCACTGAGGACATATTTCAAAGCCAATAGCTTAGATCATTTTTTGGTTAGCCATAATAGGGCTTTATGGTCCAAATGTGAGGAGGGTGAGCAAGCTGAAACACAGGGGGATCATTTTTCTGTCTCATCTGGACCCTCTACAAGCGAGGGAATATCCGCTGCCTGTGTGTTAGTGCAGAAACAGGTTATTCCAGGAATAGGGGAGGACGCCCCCTGCCACAAAAAAGTGACACTTCAGAGGGATGGCAATCAGATCCCTTGGGCCCTGAGCTGGATTTGTTACCAAAATTGAATTCCACAAACACTCAGCCATCAGTAGAATTCTTATTGCACTCTTTGTCTAAGGAAGTTAGGCAGGGATTTGTGGTATCTCAGAATAACCAGAAAGGGATCCAAGATGTTTGTGAGGCGTTAGCGGCAAAGATGGATATTGTAACACAGCGAACCCAGATTTTGGAAAATCAAGTGACTCAACTTAATGAGTCTGTGGAGAAACATACAAATGACATTGAAGTATTGAAGATAACAGGAAAGCAGAATACTGAGCGTCTTGAAGTGTTAGAAAATAACACCAGGAGGAGTAATATTAAAATAATGAATGTCCCGGAGGGAGTCGAGGGGGCCAATATTAAAATGTTTGTGGTAGGTCTTCTGAGCCAAGGTGGAATGTTGGAAGGGCCCGAGGACTTGCTATACCATGACATTCAGAGGGTCCATAGGGACCCTTTTTGGAGATCACCAGGTGCTACTAAGCCAAGAATGATACTGGTGAATTTTCTCACCCATGCTATTAAGGAACAAAATCCTCTCTACAGCGTTGAAGACCGGAACTTTGAGTGCGAATGGAGTTTCTTTTGAAGTAAGATCTGATGTATCGTGGATGACTTCCAACCGACAATGGGAACTTGGCA
Source organism: Pleurodeles waltl (assembly GCF_031143425.1). Lineage (NCBI taxonomy): Eukaryota > Metazoa > Chordata > Amphibia > Caudata > Salamandridae > Pleurodeles > Pleurodeles waltl. The sequence continues at coordinate 85,854,728 of NC_090439.1, forward strand.
AGAGGCTGGAAGAGTTTAGGAAACTGGGGGCCACGGGCCAGTTAAAATTTCTTGCAACTTTGAGGGTGATGAGAGAAAATCGGATGTATAATTTGCGGGATCCCCATGAAGCGGACTCTCTCCTTGAGAAATTTTATCTAAACTACTATGTGATATTTCTTCCTTTTTCCTTTTTTGTGGGGGTCTAGCAGCGCCAAAAGGCTGGATAGCCATAAATTGGGGGGGTCCCCAGGGAGGTTAGAGGGAGGGTATGAGGGGGAGGTGCGAAGGTGGGAGATTGGGATTTGACAGGAGTGGGGTGGATTAGGAGCAGGGAAAAATGTCCTCATCGTAAATTGGTCCGACCCATTACATTGCTTTTTAGAAGGTTTATTATCTCTGAAAGAATATACAAGAAAGATGCCTACAGGTAATTTCCAGATTCTTTCATGGAATGTGAATGGATTGAGAGTAAAAGGGAGGAGAAGTTATGTCTTGCAGTATATTAAGGACTCCCCGGCACAAATCATAATGGTTTAGGAGTCTCACTTGACATCATTAGAAGTACATGACATATTCAAGTCCAAGGTTTGGGTTAGTCAAGTGGCTAGTTCTAATAACACATCGCATTCGAAGGGAGTGGTAACCTTGCTAAAGAGAGTCGCTAATGCACCGATCATGTCCTCCAAATCAGACACCAAAGGTAGATGGGTTATGACAGATGTTAAAATCAATCAGACCATATGTACGTTGGTATCCTATTATGGTCCTAATGTAGACGATACAACCGCTCTTCAAGAAATATGTAACATACTCCTGGATACTCAGTACCCAATTATTATAGCAGGGGATTTCAACGTGGTTTTAAACTATGTGTTGGATAGATCCTCTGGTAGTAAGGCTTGTGGATCTCGGAAATCTTTGGCGTGTATTAAAGTGATGATGGAGCAGTATGCGCTTGTTGATATTTGGAGAGAATTGCATGGTCGTTCATGTAGCTTTACCTTCCATAATAAAAAATGTAGACATCATTCCAGGATAGATTATTTTCTATTAGCCAAGGATATAAGGGCATCTGTGATGGATGTACAGCATATCCCAGCCCATCTATCTGACCATGCCGCAGTTATGTTGACCCTGAGGGAAGATGGCCCACAACCAGCAAAGAGGTGGATGCTAGATCGCTCCCTATTAGCTAACATAGAGGTGGTGTAATGGCTATCAAGGGAAACCAGATGTTTTTTTGAAGATAGCGCAAACTTGGCGGCACCTCATGCGGTGTGGGATGAATATAAAGCTTTTATTAGGAGGGTTCTGATTTCTATCTCCCCTCAGAGAAATAGGGAGTATAGGTCAGGTATTCAGGATATTGAGAATGAATTGAAGAGCTTAGAGGAAAAACTGGTTGAGGCTCATCTGAGTGGGAGAGGGGATGACTTGATTGTATTAGAAATGATGAATAAGCGAGCAGCACTCTCAGCATTAATAGGGACGCGAGTTAGAGAAAAATGGGAAGCAAGTAAATTCGCAAACTTTGAGTATGGGGAATGTTCGGGGAAGTTACTGGCGTGGAAAACGAAGTTTGATCTTGTTAGAAACCAAATTTCTGAGTTAAGGGACCCTAGTACAGGGGCAGTTGTAAAGAGCATTTCAGATTTTTTTTTGAAGTCTTATATAAAGAAGATTTACCAGAATGATGGGAGATGAGATGCCAAAGGTAGAAGAATTAATGTTAGAGAGACTTGATGAAGAAGGGGTGTCTTTGTTGGAGGAGGAATTGCTGGAGGCAGAAATAGTTCAGGCTATCGCCAAAGCGAAAAAAGGGAAGGCAGCAGGCCCGGAAGGCTTGCCTGCGGAGTTTTATGTAAAATTAAGCAGTATCTCATCTCCCATATAGCTTATAAATGCAATTTGGAGGGGGGAGTGTCAACTGCCAGGGTCCTGGAATGAAGCAATAATAACTGTTATATTAAAACCCTGGAAAAATGCTTCGCTTTGTGAATCATATCGGCCAATCTCCCTATTGAATAATGACTATAAAATATTCACAAGCATACTTGCTAGGAGATTAGGGGAGGGTATTGCGCCTTTGATTCATGCAGATCAAAAGTTTTTTTTTTAAAATAGGCATATATATCAATTATCCCACAAATTAATTGGGCAATCGACATGGCGTCAGCATCGGGCCTCCCTTTGACAGTTGTTACCCTTGATGCTACTAAGGTATTTGATCGAGTGAATTGGGGCTATCTAATCTACATTCTAACACAGCTGAATTTTGGTCCAAGGTTCTTGGGAGCAATCAAAAGTATTTACACCAATCCTTCGGCAAGCGTTTTGATAAATGGAAGTCTCACCCCTCTGTTTTTTATCACTTGAGGGACTAGACAGGGTTGTCCTCTCTCCCCCCTGCTCTTTAGTGTTTATATAGAGCCGCTAGCTTCTATGATTAAAAAGGATGCTCAAATAAAACCCTTTATTTATATGGGGTGGGAGAAAAAGATATCTTTGTATGCAGATGATATTATCATCTATACCACAGATCTCCCGGTGGCGTTAAATAGACTGGCAGGAATAACACAACATTTTGGCCAGATATCAGGGTATCAAATCAACATGTCAAAGACCGAAATTATGACATGGAATATGAATATTCATCATAAGCTAATAAAAGAAGAGATAAGATACCTTGGAGTTACAATTCCACAAGACCTGGAGAAAACATCGCTGGTAAACTTGAAACATTCGACGCATCAGATAGAGAAATTATTACTAAGTTGGATACATCTCCCTTTAACTCTACACGGGAGGGTAAATTTAGTTAAAATGTTTATCCTCCCGAAGCTCACTTTTCTCTTCAATATGATCCCGTTGGAATTTGAGGAAAAGCAAACTACAGGACATACAATCAAGATAGATAGTTTTATTTGGGCCCATAAGGGAATCAGGATTGCTAGGAAGAAGCTAAGTAGAAGTTATTTTAAGGGAGGAATTGCCCTCCCGGATATTCAGTTATATGTATGGGCATTCCAGTTAAAAAATGTTAAAGATTTAGTAGTAGCAGACGAGATATCTCCACAAAAGAAGGCTATGCTCAGGGGCGAAGGGGAAGGGGAGCGTAACTATTTGTATAAATTTGGTCACCCAAGGTTTTACAAAAAAGTACGATTGAAATCTCTAAGGGCAGCGGCCTCTTTGTGGGTAAGGATCAGGAAAGTCACTAACTTATCATATTATAGTACTTGTGCTCCCATCTGGGACCCCCCCGTAACTCCGGAATGTTTGCAAGATACTTTTGCTCGTCCTTTGAAGGAAGCAGGCATCAGGCAATGGGGACAAGTACTACAGGAGGGGGCTTTGAAACCTTGGGAAACATTTGTCACTAGCCATGGCTTGATATCTAGATTTAAATACTATCAACTACAGGCATGAGTAAGATCATTAAAGGAGGCAGAAAAGGAGACTAATGAGTTAGTGGAGCTCTTACATAAGAATCAACTATGTAAGAAGGATGCTGCTACTTACTACAGAATACTCTTGGAGTGTCTGGGTGACCTAGATGAGGAACGGAATTTCCAAGGCTCTTTATGGGAGGAGGTGGCCAGTAAGGAAGAGATCAATACATTATGGGTGGGTTCTTGGCAACGTCTCTATAGAGTAGTTAAGCCTGCAGCTCTTAGGAAAATTAATCTACTTGTTCTGCACAGAGCATGTTATACTCCAAAGAAGTTAAATAGATTCAACAATAATGTCCATGCAGCCTGTAAAAAGTGTGGGTTAGTGGAGGCAGACGATATGCATATGTTGATTTTATGTTCTAAGATTTCAAATTATTGGAAGGATGTGTTTGAGACTCTATCTCTTGTGATACAGGTCCCATTGACGGTCTCCCCGGCTTTAGCCTTCTTCGGCAGTACTTTAGAATCGATAAACCTCTCAAGCGTCCATAGGAAGTTGTTGTTTCATTTAATACTTTTGGCAAGACGGGAGATTTGTAGACATTGGCTTTCCCCCACCCCTCCCACCTGGTGGGAATGGGTGGAGGCTGTAATGAAAATTTGTCAATTAGATCTTTGTAGAACTGGAGCCAAAGATGTTAAGGAGTTATGGCAACCATGGATGAATTGTTTTTTTCCAAATACGAACATTAATACTAACTCTTGAGTATATTGTCCAATGATTATTTTCTCTCAAGGTACGGGTGGTATATAGCTACTTCCACCGCTCCGCTATGTGTCTTCCGGACAAGGCTGACCTTTTATCTGGTCCAAATGGGATCTGAATATATATCGGGTCTGGCTATTATGGAAGTATTATAAGAAATATGAGGACAAAAAAATAATAATAATAATTACTTCTCTCCTACTCCCACAAGATCTTTTTGGAGGTGGACATGGACATTCATTGGCCCCTTTGGAGTTTGCTTTAGTATTGGCTGATAGCTTGACAAGTATATTCACCTGGTCGCATAGAGACGAACCAACACAAGCTGCTAAGGAAGGTGTAAAGATAATATGAGCCAAAATGTGTAATGGTAGACTAGAGTACAGTCTGGACTAGGCACTCCTAAAGCAGTGGTCATTTAATCCTGATCTTGCACAGTCACTGACAAGGCCTCCACTTACTGAAATATTGGGATGCACTGCATAAGAGCCTTGAAGACCCAGGTCAAACAGGATTGCTTTAGAAGCCATCCCAGAGTCATTAGATGATCATCTAACTACTTTACAAGTCATTGTCTTGTCATCCTACATCATCAAGCTCTTGAAGTCATCAACTAGGGTTGGAAACTTGCCCTGACAATTTGAAGATGACTAGAAAATGAGTTGTTGATGACTTCACAAGATGTGACTGGTCCTAAAAGCAAGAACGAGAGGGGAACATGGTGGCCGTCTGAGGAGCCTGTCGCGGGGGACGCCGCTCCTGAAAAAACAATGTGATAATCCCTTACCGTGGTGGAACTTTGATTGAAGGGATCAGATTTCTTTTCACTCCGTTTTTTCTTTTCTTTTTTCTTCCAATTTCCACGGCAGTGAAGGATAGCGAGGACGAAGGAGCTGGCGGGGAGACAGCACTCCTGGGAGCACGGAGCTCCGTTGCTGAGTGCCTCTCTGAAGCTCAACCGGGTCAGAGAGGCTGTGGCTCGTGTTACCATCTGGGGGAATCAAGGTAGAGCCAGCACAAGCGTGGATATTGGGGGAAGCAAGAATAGGTGCTTCAGGAGTGTGCAGCAGGCGGAGGAATTGGGGACTATTGAGTTTGGTAGGAAAGCACCAAGATTGGAAGGCTTTTTTCAGGTTAATGTTACAAATTTTATAGAAACTTTATCAGAACTTATGGTGGATAGGGTAAAAGGGCAGGAGGGGTTCGGGAAAGAAGGGGGGAAGGTGGCATTTAGAAATTGTGCTGGTCAAGTAGCGTATTTCCTCCGCAGCGCTAAGAAAAGTAACAAAAAAGTGGAAATTGAAGGTCTGGTCCCCTCGCCTCAGAAATCGCCCTTTGTGAAAAATAAAACAGCGCAAGATAATAGATCTGTTGGAAGGCAATTGGATGCAAAGAGTGTTGGTGGGCTGAGTTACAGGAAAGAGCATGTCACCCCTTCATTTAGGTCGTATTTTTGATTATTGCCAGGCGGGCCCAGGGTGTTAGCCGGAGGGGCGAATACGTAAGAGTTGGACAAAATGGACGGACTATAGGGTGCCGCTAGGCCAGAGAGCAGAGGCTCAGACCCCCGGGTGGATGGGGAAGTGGGTTACATCATCCACTTCCTGTGAATTCCATAGAAAGGCAAACAGAAGCGAATGCGGTGCAGGTTTCCCAACCCATCGGAGAGGATAGTGGGCAATCAATTGCGAATATGTTAAAAGCGTTATCCATGGAACTGAAGCATGGCTTTGAGACATCTAATGCCAATCAGGTGGAGATAAGAGGTCTCTGTGAAGATCTGGGGAAGAAAATTGACGATCTGGCAGGGTGTACTGCTGCCTTGGAGGAGGAAGTGGGGGAGTTAAGAGTGGTGGTAGAAGAAAACAAGGAGCAGATAAGATGTTTAAAAGAAGGAGAAACAGGGGTGATGGCTAAAATGGAATCTCTGGAAAATAATTTGAGGAGGAATAACTTGAGGTTTCTTAGGTTCCCAGAGGGGCTGGAAGAAGGTGACTTTAAAAAGTTTTTGGTGCGTCTGATAAAGCAAGAGGTGAATGTGGAAATGTCAGAGGAAGATATTGCCAAAGACATTCAAATGGTGCACCGGGTTCCGGTTAAAATGCCTTCCAACAGGGTTAGACCTAGGAAAATCTTAGCTTACTTTCAGACGTACTCCTTGAAGGAACATATTCTCACCCAGGCGTTAAAAAAGAAATCGTTGATGGTTTGAAATTAGGTCAGACCTTGCAGCCGTGACTTTGAATAAACAGTGGGATCAGGGAAAAAGAATAGATACTCTGAGAAAACTGGACGCTACAGCTCAGTTGAGATTGCCTGCCTCTCTAAAAGTTATGGTAAATAATAAGATGTGTAGTTTTACGGACTGGAAGGAGGTGGACGAGCTGATTATGAAAATTGAGAAAGAGGGCAGGAACGAGGCAGGTCTAACCTAAGATTGGAGTGTTCCCCAGGTAGGGAGGTATTGTGTGTAAGGTTCAAACTCAGGAGCGGCGATCCCTCCTCTGACCTTGAGTCAGGTCAATGTTTGGGTGGGTTCCCAGGGGAGGAGGGGGATTTGGTAGGGTGCAGGAGGTGGGTGGAGGGGGGCACCTGTTAGGGTGGGTAATACTGGTAAAAAAGATTATTTTGGTGTGAGTAGTTTGGGGGGAATTAAGGGAGGGGTGGTGATGGTGAGCACTGGGTGGGGAGTATATCATGTGGAAGGTGGACCTGGAGGGATGGGGGGGTGGAAGAAGGTTGGTGGCTTGGATCACAGAAAATGCCGGTGAAGAACTTGAGACTCCTGTCTTGGAATGTAAATGGTCTCAGGGTAAAGAGTAGGGAGAAAAGGTTGGTGCAATATTTGAGAGATGTCCCGTTCAACGTCCTGATTTTACAAGAGACTCATCTTTCCAGGGAGGAATGTTTTGATGTTTTTAAGACATGCAGGTGAGTCCAGAAGATAGCTAGCTCAAATTGTTTGAGTGGTAGTAAAGGAGTGGCTGTTCTAATTAAGAAACATGTTAGTATTACTTTTCAGGAAGGCCCCATAGATAACTCGGGGAGGTGGGTGGTGTGGAGGCTGTCGGCCTTTGAATATCGCTTTACCTTGGTAGGATATTACGGTTCTAACAGGGATGATGTAGGCCCTTTAAGGGAACTCTCAGATTCTCTTTTACAATATTTAGATCCAGTTATATGGGCAGGTGATTTTAATGTTGTTTTGAATTACGAATTAGATAGATCAGCGGGTAGTAGGTTTAAAGTAAATGTGAAAATGCAGGGTCAGATCCGGGTAATGGTGTCCCAATGGGGGTTATATGATGTTTGGAGGGATAAAAGGGGGTCACAGAGAGGGTATTCTTATTATAACAAGAAGTACCGGCATAATTCCAGAATTGACTATTTTTTGTTGGATATACATTTGAGGGACTTGGTTGAATCAGTTGTAGATATTGGGGCCCATTTATCAGATCATTCGGCGTTTAGTTTAGTTCTTAGGTTGCCAACAAAAAGGAGGGAACATAGATGGACTCTAGATAGAACCCTGCTTCTGGAGGATGAGGTGGTTACGGAACTGCGGGTGGATTCAGAGGAATTTTTTAGGATAAATTTGGGCTCAGCCCCCTTGGCGATAGTTTGGGATACATTTAAGGCCTTCTTGAGGGGTTGTTTGATTAGAATTGCTGCATATAGGAGGAAATTATATAATGTAGAAATAAGTAGGTTGGAGACTCAAATACGACAATGTGAGGAGGGAATGTTATGTAAGGAGCAGGGTGAAGGGTTGGACAGCTTTGTTAAGCAACGTCAGACAGGTAGCTTGGAGTTGGTAGCTCCTTTAGGTCGCAGGGTTAGATTGAGATGTGAAGCTAATAGGGTGATGCATTATGAGTATAATGAGAATTGTAGTAAATTGTTGGCCTGGAAGATAAAATCAGATAGGGTCAGGAATTGGGTGACAGAAATTCGAGATGAAAACTCGGGTAAGATTAGTGAAGATGCTGAGCAGGTGGAAGAGGGTTTTTTTAAACTTCTTTAAGGATCTATATACGGAAGATCTGAAGCCGTTGGAGGAGAAATTGAAGGAGTTGCTTGGGGAATTACAGCTACCGACTCTGGATGAAGAGGAGAGAAGGTTGGTTAATGAGAAGCTACAGCTTAGTGAGTTAGAAAGGGTCATCTCAGCTGGTAAATTGGGGAAGGCAGCAGGACCAGTTTTGTTACCAATGGAGGTTTATCGAGCTCTGGGTAGCAGCAATTTAAAAATCCTGAAGCAATTATGTGACAAGATTATGGGGGGAGGTGAGGCTCTGCCTCCATCTTGGAAAGAGGTGATTATTACGCTAATTTTAAAGCCAGGTAAGGACCCCAGGAAGTGTGATTCATATCGCCCAATCTCACTGTTAAATTGTGACTATAAAATCTTTGCTAAATTCCTGGCTGATAGATTGGCGATGGTGATGGGGAAACTTATACACACAGACCAGAGAGGGTTTCTGAAGGGTAGGCATATGCAGGATTTGACACAGGGATCAGTAGGGTCGATTGATTTAGCTACGTCATTACATATGCCTTTGGCAGTGGTCATGGTGGATGCAACAAAAGCATTTGATAGGGTTAATTGGAGTTATTTGATAAAGGTATGTGAATTATATAAAATCGTAGGTCAATTTATTAGAATACTTAAGAAGATCTATCAGGACCCAACCGCAAGAATATTGGTTAACGGGACACTTACACCTTTAGTAAAGATAGAAAGAGGGACGAGACAGGGGTGCCCATTATCCCCCCTATTATTTGATCTGTATATTGAACCATTAGCCTGTAGAATTAGGAGAGATAAGAGAATACCGCCTTTCCGGTGTGGAGACCTTGTTAAAAAGATTTCTTTCTAGCCGGATAAACTAATGATTTATACAGCGAATCTAAGCCAGGCTAATCCGGTTCTACAGGTGATAACAGAGGATTTTGGGGAGATATCTGGTTATGCGGTTGACAATCAAAAGACTGAACTTATGGCGTGGAACATGGAACTAGATGATGAGGTGGCAAATGTAAAAGAAGATGTCAATTATTTGGTGATTATGGTAACACAGGATTTATGTAAAATGGCCGAAATAAACCTTGCTCGGGTTACGAGGGAGGTGGACCTTTTACTAAGGAAATGGCTAAATCTCCCTCTAACTATAATAGGTCGGATTAATGTGGTAAAAATGGTGATAGTCCCTAAATTAACTTTCATTTTTAATGCATTGCCATTAATGTTTAACAAGGTTACTTTAAAGACGTTGCAGGGGAAAATCAGTAGTTTTATATGGGCATCAAAAGGTGTTCGTATATCATGGAAAAAGCTCAGGAGAAAGAGAGAAAAAGGTGGGCTGGCAGCTCCTGATATACAGTACTATGCATGGGCATATTTGTTAAAAAATGGAACACTGAGTTTTGCTGCATGTCATCGTTCTGAGCTGGGGCAGGTATTATCTGTTATGATGGAAGGCCAAAAGGCTCAGAGAAGTTTTTTGTATAAATTTGAGGATCCAAAGTTCTTCAAAAAAATTTGATTTAAGATCTTATATGACTGGGCAGTGTTGTGGTATGATGTGAGGAAGATTACGAAGTTGTCATATTATAAGGAATATGCGCCGATTTGGGACTCCCCTGGATCCCCGGAGTGGACTAAAGATGCCCTGGCTATTCCCCTGAAAGAGGCAGGGTTGTTGCATTGGAAACATCTTTGTTATAATGGTGAACTTAGAGATTTTGATAATCTTAACATTGAGGTAGGAGGAGTACTGTCTAAGTTCAAATACCTTCAGATGAAGTCCTGGGTTGGGAATGTAGCAGAGGAAGTGGGAAGTATTAATGGACTGGTGGACCAGATGCAGATGGATACCTCGATGAAGAAGGAAGTGGCAAAATGGTATTGGCTGATGTTGGATATCGTGGATGGGGAATTTAACCTTCCGGAAGCAAATTGGAGGGAGTGCTTGCCGGAGCTGTAGCTTAAAGACCTTTGGCAAGAATCTACTACACTTTTGTATAACACGGTTAAACCTGTTACGTTAAGGAGAAATCATCTATTCTCTATCCACAGAGCCTTTTGGACTCCTAAAAAATTGTCCAGGCTGAGACAAGAAAACGTGGTGAGGTGTAAGAAGTGTGGCTCTGCACCAGCTGATGATTTACATATGTTTTTGACTGCCATTTACTTCGTACGTTTTGGCAAGAGGTGGGGGATGCAGTTAATGACATTCTTCCCTCAAGCCCAAAGGTAATACCTTTGATTGTGATGTTTGGTTGCTCAGATGAGACACGGAAGGTGGGTAGAGATGGAGCTAAACTGTTGTTTTATATGATGCTGGTGGCGAGAAGGGAGATTTGTAGAAAATGGATCAGTCCTGCCCCCCCTACCTTTAATGAATGGAAAAACTCTTTAATTTACTATCATAAGTTTGACTGTTATAAAGATTGTAAGAGGATCAGATTTTGGAAGCTGTTGAACCAATGGTTGGGAAGTGGGGAGGTATAGATAGGAGGTGACCCCATGATTATATCCTTCCCTCTTCTGTCCGCACCAGAGTTTTGGATGGAAGGTTGTCCGGACAGGGGTGACGTGGTTAGGGGTCAGAGGAGTGCAGTTGGGTGAGAACCTTTGCTGCCCACCCCTCCTCCCCCCTACTGGTCATGTGAGGGAATTTGGGAAGACATATGAGGATCAAAAAAAAAAAAAAATGTGATGATTTCAGAATGACATGAAAATTAGTTTTCGATTACTTCACAAGATGAGTTTGTTCATGATGTTTTGATGATGACTTAAAAATGAGTACTGATTACTTCCCAAACTCTACTTGCATTCAACAAGAGGACAGGTTTTATGACGGTCTGGGGAAGATTTGTTGATTCTTTGTAGAGCATATCTACAATTTTGGTTTATTTTTTGTTAGGAAAGTTTTACCCATTATGCCATTTGCAATTTCAGAATTCCTGCTGATTACTGCACAATATACACCATTTTAAATAATACATGTATGTTGGAAAATGGGTTATTGATAGGGCAGGTAGGTACCTACACCTAGCAACAAGCCACAAACCTCCACAAAAGTACAGTTAGGTCTCAGTAAATTAATCCCAGCTCTACCCTTGGTAGCTTAGCATCGAGCGTCAAGGCTTAACTTAGGAGACAAAGTGTAAAGCATTCAAATATCACACAACAGTAATTAAATAAAACACAGGAAACAGTTTAAAAATCCAAAACCAATTTATAAAAATAGCTTATATTTTTATCTTTAAAATGACACAAAAACGATTAAAATCGGTTCAGGGGAACCGGAGATATGAATTTTTAAAGTATTATTATTTTCTAGCGCATAGAAACAAAAAGCGCCAATCGGGTCATCTGGTTGCACCAGGACCGGGACAAAGTCAAACTTTCAGGCCGACCGCGATGGAGCCCTGCTCGGCTACAGGTCGCGGGAGGCCTCGGTTAAAAAGTTACCTTCTGACTTAGTCTTTATTTTGAAGTTTTTCTTCACCGGGACGAACCTGCCAGTTGGATCCGACCTCCTGGAGCCCTTGTCCGGATACGCGAAGTCGGTTTCCTCGGTGGTGATTTCTACCTTCGGACTTAGTCGTTTTTTCGAGATGAAAATCCTTCGACCGGGGTAAACCTGGATCTTGATCCGACGTCCGTGGAGCCCTTCTCGGATACGATGGCTGGAAGGTCCCGGTCAACTTTTTACGTTCGGACTTAGTCTCTTTTTCGGATGTTTTTCTTGACCGGGACGAACCACGAAGTCAGGCCGGGTCGCGGTTGAGGCAAGCCGGCTAGAATTTCCGCGTCGAGTCGGTCACTTTATGGAGCTTTTTTCTAAAATTTCTCCAATCTTTTCCAAACTTCTGGGGCTTCACCCAGATGTTCTTTTAAGGTTCTTTTGGGGTCCACAGCTCACCCCAAGGGTCCAGAAGTTCTGTGATGGTCCTTGGGAAGTGCGGACTTCAACTCCCAGAGTGCACCTGGCTCAAACTCCTTTTTGGCCACTGGGCAGTGGTCAGCTGGTCACTTTTTCAGGAGTTGGTGCAGGGGACTCTGGTTAGCAATTTTTCACCTGTAGCAAACAGGGAGTCCCTCCTTGAACCAGTGGAAGCCAGGCAAAGTCCTTCTTGTGGTGAAGCCCAAGTGTGCAGCTGGTGCAGTCTTTCTGAGTGCAGGGTCCAGGTGCAGGCCAGGGGTCCAGCAGGGCAGTCCTTCTTCTCCTTGTAGTTCTTTCTTCTTGAAATTTGGTGGGGATCTGAGGCGTGGGTGCAGGTCTGCCAGTTTTATCCTTGCTCCTGGGTGAAAAGCAGGGGGGCCCTGGTCCTCCAATCAGGGACAGGGTCGTCCCCCTGTGATGACCACTTCCTGGGAAGTGTGGCAAAAATCCATCCCAGAAGGCAACAGTCTCTAAAAATCCAAAATGGATGAATCTGATTTTTAGAGGAGAGATCTGGCTGAGCCCACCCACTGGTGTGGCTAAAAATCATAAACACACCCCTCTCCTGCCCTCTCCTAATCTAATCAAGGGGGCACCTAGCTGTCTGGGGTTGCAGGATGTGGGGGTGTTGCTGGGTGCTGCAAATGTCCTTCTCTGCCTTTGAAGACCAGTTTGGCAGCCCTCCCCCTTCCTGCTTCCCCATCTGCTGAGGGGAGATTCTCTCCCCCAAGCACATTCCTTTGTGTGAAGTCAGGCCACTTCACACCTCATTAAAGTAGCCTGGCAGAAGCTGCTGCAGGCTGGCCAATCAGAGCACAGCAGCAAAAACAATGCAGAGCTGAAATTGGCAACTTTTTAGGTAAAGTCTAAACTTTTTACCTGCACTAGTTATATTAAATCCAACAACTGGAAGTTGTGGGATTTATTATAACAATCAATTTGATACCAAATTCTTGGTATGTAACATTTAAGGAGACTTTAAAATTTTAAATAAAGTCTGCCCATTCTAGCCTATGAAGGCCATTTACTTCAGTGAGGGAAAAACGAATGTGGCTGTTTTTACCTCACCAGGGCTTATAAATCTATTTTTATAAAGTCCCTGCTTATAGTTACATGGCACCCAGCCCTAGGGGCACATAGGGCACACCTTAGGGGTGACTTATATGTAAAAATAAGGTAGTTTAAGACTTTGGAAGTACCTTTAATTCCAAAGTCGAATTTGCATATAACTTTAATTTAAAAGCAGCCAGCAAGGCAGGCTTGCTTTTAAAATGACACTGGGCACCTCAGCAATGCACCTAGGTGTGCACCACCTATGCTGTGGTCCCTAAACCTACATGCCCTACCATATACTAGGGACTTATAGGTAGGTCTACTTAGCCAATTATAATTAGCCTAATTTGCATATCCATTTTACACAGAGCACAGGCCCTGGGACTGGTTAGCAGTACCCAGGGCACCATCAGAGTCAGGAAAACACCAGCATAAAGTGGAAAATGGGGGCAAAAAGTTAGGGGGCCTCTGCAATCAGCCCCAGTTTCTCACACAACCCCCCCCCAGCCCACACGCCCAGGAGACTCAGCCCAACCCTGGGAGAGTCTTCCTGGCTTGTTAGGCGAGGAAGACAGTGAAGAAAACTGGCTGTCTCTTTGCAGGGCCTACTCTGCCTTACATCCTCCTGTCAGGGTCTCTCCCTCTGGGTAGTGAACCCACCCCAACAATGAAAGGACCCATTTCAAACTGAAACTTCCCTCTAGGGGGGTCTTCCTCCTCTCTCTCTGCCAACTTGGGTAGTGAGGTGCCCACCTCCCCTACTCCTAACTTTGCTAGGGCAACACCTAGCTTACCCAAAGAGGTCACCCAACACTTGAGCAACCCCACCATGACCAATAGGGTCAGGGGGCCTACTTTGCTATTGGCCCTGGGGTCTGCCTCCCAGGCCAAGTACAGTGCTGCCAGGAAGGCTAGCACCCTGCAGAGGCTACTGACAGCTGTCAGTACCCAGAACCACACCCTAAGCTCTCCACTGACAGGTGGCTGAGCTGCTTTAGGGGCATCTTTGGGGTCCTGGTACCCCTCTTGCTGTCTAGAGTGGGGGGCTACCACCTCCTGTGGCAGACACCCTCCTTCCACTCTCCCTTCTGTCAGTGCAGGGGCAACACCTTGCATCTGGACAGCTGCCTGACTACTCAGGACTTCCTTGGGGTCAGGTGAGGCCTCACCAGTGCCAACTCTGGGCTCCCCCCCTACTGGGGCAGAAGGCTTTTGGCTCCTTGGAACTCTCTTTAAGAGTGGCCTACCCTTCCTTTTCTTCTTTCCTTTTCTTGGGGACCCCTGTCTCCTAACTGTAGGGACTGACTCCCCAGGACTTTGGGTAGGGGGGGCGCCCTGGGCGACCACCCCATCTGTGACCAGACTCACCTCTGGGAGGTCATTGCCCAGGATACAATCTAGGGGAAGGTCAGCACTGACTACCACCCTAATCCAGTCAAGGATACCCTCCCTCTCTAGGGGCACTATGGCTACAGGTTTGGAGGTGACCTCCCCTGTGGCTATCCTGACTTTCTTTGTCTTTCCTGGGACATACATGTCTGGGGTCACTAACCGGTCACTCACTACAGTGTGACTGGCACAGGTGTCTCTCAGGCCAGTGGTAGGGATCCCATTCACTTGAATGTGGTGGAAGTGCCTACTCCCACCCTCAGGGATCACCAGCTTACCATCTGGTCCTGTCTCCCAGCACAATGCTAGGAGGACTTCATCATCTGAGGAATCCTCCTCTATGGCTACACTGGACAGCCCAGTGCTAACCACTTTCTTTGGACAGGCTGCATCTCCTCTGAAGTGACCTGTCTGCTGACAGTCAAAGCAAGCCCTACTGTCCAAGAGCTTTTTTAACCCTGGGTCTCCCTGTCTCTGCATGTCAGAGTGGGAGTGGGATTTACTCTCCTCCTTCTTAGGGTTCTGGGGTACAGAGGGAGTCTCTGTGGTGGGCTTACCACCTCCCTCCTTAGGTTTTTGGGGACCTGTCCCCCCCTTCTTGGAGTCTCCCCCCTGGGACTTGACAACCACCCTGGTTCTCAACCACTCATCAGCTGCCTCCCCTAGCTCTCTAGGGTTGGTCAGCTTAGAGTCCACTAGATGCTGGCGTAACCTTTCTTGGATACAATTGGTCAAGATGTGCTCTCTCATGATCAGATTGTATAACCCCTCATAAGTATTTACTTTGTTGCCAATAATCCAGCCCTCTAGTGCCTTTAGTGAGGTGTCCACAAAGTCAACCCAAGACTGGGTACTGACCTTCTGGGTATCCCTGAACTTCATTCTATATTGCTCTGGGGTCAGACCAAACTTCTTGACTAAGCACCTCTTCATACTAGGGTATGAATCTGCCTCCTCCCCCCTTAAGGTCAGAAGCCTATCCCTCCCTGAGTTGGGGACCAACTCCCACAAAAGGGAACCCCAGTATTGAGGCTTAACCCTTCTCATTTGGAGTGCCCTCTCAAAGGCCCCTAGCCACTTATCTATGTCATCCCCCTCTACATAAGCAGGAACCACCCCCTTGGGTAATCTGGGGCAAACTCCCCCACCCATGGACACCTCAGCTTCTTTATCGCTGCTTCCATCTCTTTTCTCTTTGTATGCCCACTTTTTCTTTTCTAGGGCCAGCTTCTCTGCTTCCAAAGCTATGTAGGCTAGCTGGGCTTCCAGCTCTCTTTCCCTGATGGATGGGTTCTCTCCTCCTGAAAGGACCCTCTTCCTACCACTAGCTTTGGGTCTGCCCCTAGTGACTGTATCCAGTGAGGACCGTTCCTCCTCTTCCTCACTTGGGGTCTGATGCCTTCCCTCCCCTGAGTGGTTAGAGTTAGCATCTTCCTCTTTTTCTTCCCCCTCTGGAGCTTCCTCTGTCTCTACCTCTTGGGCCTCAGCCCATGCTGTCAGGGATTTAATCAGGATTTGCTTCCTGAGATCAGGGGTTGCAGGCAACCCCCTCTCAATACACAACCCCCTAAGCTGGACTACTGTTAGTGTGGGTAGGCTAGCCAGATCAAGCTCCATGGTTCCCTAGTTTTGTGTCAACAAAAACTTTTTGCAAAAATTGGAAACAAGAATTTAGAAAAATTACAAAAATTCAATAATTGAAATTAATCCAAATTAATTTGAAAAAAAAATTTAAAATTAAAAATGTAAAAACAATTTTTGCACTAGGACAATTTAAAGGATTTTTATTTTGTTTTATCTAAAACTGTAACGTGATATTGAACACAAGTACAGGATCCCGTCGCTGCTTCCAATTATGTTGGAAAATGGGTTATTGATAGGGCAGGTAGGTACCTACACCTAGCAACAAGCCACAAACCTCCACAAAAGTACAGTTAGGTCTCAGTAAATTAATCCCAGCTCTACCCTTGGTAGCTTAGCATCGAGCGTCAAGGCTTAACTTAGGAGACAAAGTGTAAAGCATTCAAATATCACACAACAGTAATTAAATAAAACACAGGAAACAGTTTAAAAATCCAAAACCAATTTATAAAAATAGCTTATATTTTTATCTTTAAAATGACACAAAAACGATTAAAATCGGTTCAGGGGAACCGGAGATATGAATTTTTAAAGTATTATTATTTTCTAGCGCATAGAAACAAAAAGCGCCAATCGGGTCATCTGGTTGCACCAGGACCGGGACAAAGTCAAACTTTCAGGCCGACCGCGATGGAGCCCTGCTCGGCTACAGGTCGCGGGAGGCCTCGGTTAAAAAGTTACCTTCTGACTTAGTCTTTATTTTGAAGTTTTTCTTCACCGGGACGAACCTGCCAGTTGGATCCGACCTCCTGGAGCCCTTGTCCGGATACGCGAAGTCGGTTTCCTCGGTGGTGATTTCTACCTTCGGACTTAGTCGTTTTTTCGAGATGAAAATCCTTCGACCGGGGTAAACCTGGATCTTGATCCGACGTCCGTGGAGCCCTTCTCGGATACGATGGCTGGAAGGTCCCGGTCAACTTTTTACGTTCGGACTTAGTCTCTTTTTCGGATGTTTTTCTTGACCGGGACGAACCACGAAGTCAGGCCGGGTCGCGGTTGAGGCAAGCCGGCTAGAATTTCCGCGTCGAGTCGGTCACTTTATGGAGCTTTTTTCTAAAATTTCTCCAATCTTTTCCAAACTTCTGGGGCTTCACCCAGATGTTCTTTTAAGGTTCTTTTGGGGTCCACAGCTCACCCCAAGGGTCCAGAAGTTCTGTGATGGTCCTTGGGAAGTGCGGACTTCAACTCCCAGAGTGCACCTGGCTCAAACTCCTTTTTGGCCACTGGGCAGTGGTCAGCTGGTCACTTTTTCAGGAGTTGGTGCAGGGGACTCTGGTTAGCAATTTTTCACCTGTAGCAAACAGGGAGTCCCTCCTTGAACCAGTGGAAGCCAGGCAAAGTCCTTCTTGTGGTGAAGCCCAAGTGTGCAGCTGGTGCAGTCTTTCTGAGTGCAGGGTCCAGGTGCAGGCCAGGGGTCCAGCAGGGCAGTCCTTCTTCTCCTTGTAGTTCTTTCTTCTTGAAATTTGGTGGGGATCTGAGGCGTGGGTGCAGGTCTGCCAGTTTTATCCTTGCTCCTGGGTGAAAAGCAGGGGGGCCCTGGTCCTCCAATCAGGGACAGGGTCGTCCCCCTGTGATGACCACTTCCTGGGAAGTGTGGCAAAAATCCATCCCAGAAGGCAACAGTCTCTAAAAATCCAAAATGGATGAATCTGATTTTTAGAGGAGAGATCTGGCTGAGCCCACCCACTGGTGTGGCTAAAAATCATAAACACACCCCTCTCCTGCCCTCTCCTAATCTAATCAAGGGGGCACCTAGCTGTCTGGGGTTGCAGGATGTGGGGGTGTTGCTGGGTGCTGCAAATGTCCTTCTCTGCCTTTGAAGACCAGTTTGGCAGCCCTCCCCCTTCCTGCTTCCCCATCTGCTGAGGGGAGATTCTCTCCCCCAAGCACATTCCTTTGTGTGAAGTCAGGCCACTTCACACCTCATTAAAGTAGCCTGGCAGAAGCTGCTGCAGGCTGGCCAATCAGAGCACAGCAGCAAAAACAATGCAGAGCTGAAATTGGCAACTTTTTAGGTAAAGTCTAAACTTTTTACCTGCACTAGTTATATTAAATCCAACAACTGGAAGTTGTGGGATTTATTATAACAATCAATTTGATACCAAATTCTTGGTATGTAACATTTAAGGAGACTTTAAAATTTTAAATAAAGTCTGCCCATTCTAGCCTATGAAGGCCATTTACTTCAGTGAGGGAAAAACGAATTTGGCTGTTTTTACCTCACCAGGGCTTATAAATCTATTTTTATAAAGTCCCTGCTTATAGTTACATGGCACCCAGCCCTAGGGGCACATAGGGCACACCTTAGGGGTGACTAATATGTAAAAATAAGGTAGTTTAAGACTTTGGAAGTACCTTTAATTCCAAAGTCGAATTTGCATATAACTTTAATTTAAAAGCAGCCAGCAAGGCAGGCTTGCTTTTAAAATGACACTGGGCACCTCAGCAATGCACCTAGGTGTGCACCACCTATGCTGTGGTCCCTAAACCTACATGCCCTACCATATACTAGGGACTTATAGGTAGGTCTACTTAGCCAATTATAATTAGCCTAATTTGCATATCCATTTTACACAGAGCACAGGCCCTGGGACTGGTTAGCAGTACCCAGGGCACCATCAGAGTCAGGAAAACACCAGCATAAAGTGGAAAATGGGGGCAAAAAGTTAGGGGGCCTCTGCAGTCAGCCCCAGTTTCTCACAATGTATCTTTAATTATATACAAATAAGCATCCTGAGTATGACACTACTGTGTTTTGGTTAAATCACTGTTAATCATTGGCATTTTTAAATACCTTTAAACATTTTTAATAAACACAATTGATAAAACAAAGATTCAAGCATGAAAATTACATATAATTAATATTAATGTTGCAAATGAAGCATTGAAGACTGGACCACTGGGATCAAGTTGAAATGTAGTATGTAATAATGCAGCAGGGTATACTAAATTAAGCAGCAGGGTGAGGCAAAGTATGGTGCAAACACTACAATCAAATACAGCAAAAATATAAATAATATGCTTTGTTATCTAACACATGCATATGCAGCAGTATTTAACCATGCTGCACACTAATAATGCTATGTCATCTACTTCCCAAAAGCAAACCCAAATTACCTATTTTGCATTCCACCCACCTCACCTTAAGGGGGTTTCCAAAAATGTGGCTTCTTTGCAGCCCTCAGATCCTAAACCCAGCTTTCAGTGATAAGATTATAAAGACTAAAAAGTGGGTGATGCCACAGACAAATGCAAGATTAAATGTTGGCACTGACCCTGGACGCCAACATGTAAGGCTACACCACATATCCTATAGCGATGCTTGAAATGAATATCTAGAAATGCAGGGACTCGCCATCAAACTATCTGTTCCCTCCAAGAACTGTCCATTAAATGTATGTCTCACAGAACTATAGGGCAAACTAGACATAAGAAATACACAAAGGATCAGCGCTAATTTGCATTTCAGTTATGGAAGGTGTGAAAAACTGCATTGCTTTGTGACAGGAATTGTTTTCATTAATCCTATGCAAGGAAACAAAAACAAATTAGTCAGGCCCCCTTTTCAAACCTAGCGCAGCATTCAAATTGTGTCAGCTGCAGAAAACTGATGGACAAAAACACGGTGAAGTTTTGTTTCCAATAAATAACTTTTCTCCTTTTCAGAATGTTGTTAGATTCAGAGGAATGCATGTGCTCGTGTTCCTGGTTGTAACTCTCCAGTGTCCTCAGGCGTTTCACACCCCTTTAATGCCTGCTGTGCTGCATGAATAAGGAAGGTAGTGTTGCAGGCGATGCCTTAAAACAATTAACTTATTTTCAATGTGGGCTGTTACGCGAGAGGGAAATCTGAGTGTGCCCAGGATTGTAACTAATGTGTACGCTACTGGAATCTCTTTACCAATTTGAATTTAGAACATTAACCAGTTAAATGCGGGCGTCGGCCACTGGCCGACGCCCACACTCCCTCCCTGGTGCGGGTCACGACCAGTGGCCGACACCAGGGAGGGGGTTAAAAATCCTCCGGTGCAATGCACCGGAGGATTTTTTTATTTTTTATTTTCACCGTAGGAGACGCGGAAGAGCTTCCGCGTCTCCATCCCACCCCCCTCCCGCCCCCTTATGACGTCAGCGCGCCGCGAGGCGCGCTGACGTCACATTTTTTCCCCATCGGAGAAGGAGAGACGGAGGTAAGCGTTCTTTCCTTCTCCGGTGGGGAAAAAAAGGCCAAAACGGCCTCCCCAGATGCCAGGGAGGCATCGATGGAAAGGGGAGGCTCTCCCCTTTCCATCGATGCCTCCCTGGCACCGTTTCCTGGCCGTGGATCGCAGCGCCACTGCGATCCACGGCCAGGAAACGCCACTAGGCACCAGGGATCTTCTTTGGGGGGGTCGGCCCCCTCGTAAAAGGGCCACCCCCCCCCCGGCAATATTTTAATTATTTATACTGTTTTGGGGGGCGATCGCGCCCCCCACAAAAAAAAAGAAAGAAAAAAAAGAAAAAAAAATGGCGGGGTCGGCCCTTGGAACACGGGCCGACCCCAGGGGAAAAAAAAAACGTAGTTTTGCCTGGGGAGGCCGATCGCCCCCTCAGGGTAAAAAAAAACAAAAAAAAAAATTGTTGGTGGTCAGCCCTTAGGGTGACCATCAATGGGGCCCTTTTTTTTTTTATACATGTGTGCTTTGCCGAGGGCAAGCACACATGTATAAAAAGAAAAAGATTTGTGACATGAGTCTCATATATATGTGTATATATGTATACACATATATATATCTATATAGATATATATATCTATATAGATATATATATTTTTTTCAGGACAAGCATTGCAGCGTCCATGTGCTGCTTTTCTGACTTGTTGGTATGTATCTGGGCTTCTAACAACGCCCACCTCACGCCCATCACTACCACTCCTTTGATGGCATTGGAAAATGATTTACCTTTGTCCCTCCTTGGGGAGGTTTTGCTACCGCCTTGGCCATCGCCCCTGGTACATGGCTAATTGCACTTTTGCTGTTACGTTTAACTGCGAGCGAACTTCTTTTCCTTTTGTGTAACTCTTCACATGATGCTCATGGTGGCCATGGCGCTGTGAATCGGCTCTCTTATGTGAAAGAGTTTAACTTTAAATTATCAATTTATGTGGCAAGAAAAGTTGGGTTAGGAGTTTATAACGCTAATAGCTCTAACTCGAGCAGATGCGAGACCCATTGCATTGTAAATGCTTGTTATTCTTGTGTGTGTTGTTTTATAATGGTGAACAATTTCACCGCACTCCACGAGGACCGTGATCAAGACTCCTTGGTGAGTTGAAACACGTTGGTGGTTATTGACTGCAATAAAATACACGTTTATTTGTACTTCATGGAGTGCGGTGAAATTTTTCGGCATTAGATAATTTCTAGATTGGTCTTCCCTGTCACTGGGCACCGGCAGTGAAGTGTGCCGCCCAGCAACCCTTCAACCACTTTGTTTCTAAACATATAAATATATATATATTATTATATATATATATATATATATATATATATATATATATACACACAATATGCATGCATGCATGTCTTTTCTGTAGTGGCAGTTTTGCTGGATAGTACTGAGGGAATTAGAAGAGGAGGTAATGGGAGGCAGAGCACCAAAAATGACTGTTGCACAGGGTGTGTGGTAAGGTGAAGTAATACATTCTTTTTTTGTTTTTTTCAGTGTTTTCAGAGAATCTGCAGAATTGGAGAAGAAGCGAAGGTAAGGTGACGACATTTCCTGTTGTACACAACAAACATACCAACAAGCAATTTTGTGACTATCTGCCTTCTACGTAGGATAGTAATTTAGAGGGACAGTTTAGCCAGTTGCAGAGATGGCGTCTCGTTGGATGACTGCTGATCAAGCCCTAGCTCGGGTTATGGAGGACAGTTCTGATGTAGGCTCAGAGACTGAGACAGCAGACACTGAGACAGCATCTGAGGGAGAGGACAATGGGGCAGATTCTGGGAGTGATTTTTCAGTCGGCGGAGTCCCATCTGACGACACCTCTTCCAGTGAGTCTGAAGGAGACAATGACGACATCCGTGCTGTCCCTTCGCAAGCACATTCTGGGCAGCGGGACCACATTGGGTTAGCCGAACCCAGAGAGCACGTGCTTGCTGCCGCAAGCACAGAACGAGTGCTCTCTTGGCAGCCCCCCTGTTTGGTTCAGCCCCAAATTCCACCTTTTACTGGTGACGCTGGATGTAAAGTCGATACAGCTAACTTTTTGCCAGTCGACTACATCTATCTGTTTTTGGATGTTGACTTTCTTCAGAAAGTTGTGCAGCAAACAAATTTGCGTGCAGACCAATTTCTGAGGGAGCGCGGAGGCACTCTAGGGCCCCGTTCTAGGGCACGCCAGTGGACTCCCACTTCGCTGGCGGAGTTGAAGATATTTTTGGGCCTTACCCTCAAAATGGGGTTAGTACAGAAACCCACCTTGCAGTCCTACTGGACGACTCGCACGGTTTGGGTAACTCCCATCTTCGCACCATACATGAGCAGAGATCGTTTTTTGCTACTGCAGCGCATGCTGCATTTCAATGACAATTCTGCTGCATTGCCCCGGGACCATCCAGATCATGACAGGTTGTTCAAAATTCGGCCTGTCGTGGAACATTTGTCTGCCAGGTTTCCAGAGATCTATACTCCTGGAAAGAATATAGCAGTCGATGAGTCCTTGATCCTGTACAAAGGACGGCTGCTTTTCAGACAGTACATTGCGAGCAAAAGAGCTCGCTATGGCATAAAGCTGTACATGCTGTGTGAGAGCTCTACTGGCTATGTGTACAGCCTGAGAGTGTATACAGGGAAGGATTCTACCCTAAACCCTGTAGGTTGCCCTCCCACGTTAGGGGTCACAGGTAAGATTGTATGGGAACTTGTCCATCCACTTCTTCACAAAGGTTATAACCTTTATGTGGACAATTTCTATACAGGAGTAGAGCTGTTCAGTGAGCTCTACAAAGCTGGCACTGTGGCCTGCGGTACAGTTCGTTGTAACCGCAAAGGATTCCCGCGGGAGCTTGTTTGCAAGAAGCTCCAGAAATCACAGAGTACTGCATTGCGTTCTAACGAACTGCTCGCAGTCAAGTTCCTAGATAGACGTGATGTATACGTGCTCACTACAATTCATGATGAGAGCACTTCTCCCATCACGGTTTGGGGTCAGATGGCCGAAGTCCACAAGCCCATCTGTATACTTGATTACAATAAGTACATGGGTGGAGTGGACAAGAACGACCAGGTTCTTCAACCATACAATGCGTGTCGTAAAACTCGCACTTGGTACAAGAAACTGTTTACCCACCTGATTCAGATGGCAACATATAATGCGTATGTTGTTTACCGTCAGACAACAACAGGAAGACTCATGACTTTCCTTGACTTCCAGTTGTCTGTAATTGAAAGCCTCACTGCTGTTACTGAAGAAGCAGCAGCCTCCACCTCATATGTTCTGGAGGATGTGGCAAGGCTGCAGGAGCGACACTTTGCTGATCGCATACCTAAAACACCCAAAAAGGATCGCCCATGTCGTCGCTGTAAAGTGTGCTCAAAGCATGGAAAGCGGCAGGAGAGTCGGTATTACTGTCCCCAGTGTCCATCACAACCAGGCCTCTGTATCCCTACTTGCTTTACGTTGTATCATACTAAAGCAAAGTTCTGGGAAATCGACTGAGGTTGAGCTGCTGTTGGGTAATCCTTTCAGTGGCAGTGCATGGATACCGAACGTCCATGGGCCACTGCTTCGTTAGGCAAGGAGCCACAGAATTTTACTTCATCATGGACTTCCTTTTGGCGTGGTCGGTGTTCTGTTCAATTAACATGCATTTTCTTCCCCCTACTGCATATACTAGTAGACAGAACATATGCCACATTGCCACGGAGTACCCTTTCTTCACCTGCATGTCTTCCTTACTTTCAACGGTAGATATGCTCTCTCAGTTCGAGAAATCACTTTGTAGGGCATACTTGGAAGCCCCCAACTTGCTTCCACAAACTAGTATAGGTTCACTTGGCTATTATACAGGATTAGCCAGGACTCTGATGAGAACAGAGACATGGATGGGTAAGGAAAGCTTATGGTAGGAGTGCCTTCACAGGGTTATTGCACAGGTAGAAGGCAGATAGTAAAGGTAGTACAGATGTACATCATCTACACCTATGGATTCAAACCCATTGGTGCCATCCCAGCACTAAAGGAGAATGACTTGTATAGGTCAGTGTTTGACCTGCTTTTCATGTTCATCCTCCATCAGAACTTAGTAGATGTTCAGTTTGCTGTATAAGTGCATTATAGTCACATCACTGCACATAATGTTGGCTGGGACATATGCTACGTTCTCATGGACTTCCCTATGTACCAAACACTACCCTTTTCCATAGCCTATGACCTTCTCTTTAGGGAACATCATGAGAAATCCCCAGCATGTCTCCCTTAGTTTCAAAGGTAGATATGCTCACTCAGTTCGAGGAATCGCTTTGTACGGCATACTCGGACACCCCCAACTTGCATCCACAAACTGGAAGGAGTTGGATTTAGCACAGAGATTGCGCTAAAGGCGCATGAAAAACATGTCTTCCTGAGCCTCAGGTGGCTGTCACAGGAGTCATTAGTAAAGGTTTGTTACGCATGCATTTGGTAATGTTAAGGAAGAAGGAGGCAGGTAGCCTATGACCTTCTCTTTAGGTAACAGCATGAGAAATCCCCAGCATGTCTCCCTTAGTTTCAAAGGTAGATATGCTCACTCAGTTCGAGGAATCGCTTTGTACGGCATACTCGGACACCCCCAACTTGCATCCACAAACTGGAAGGAGTTGGATTTAGCACAGAGAGTGCGCTAAAGGCGCATGAAAAACATGTCTTCCTGAGCCTCAGGTGGCTGTCACAGGAGTCATTAGTAAAGGTTTGTTACGCATGCATTTGGTAATGTTAAGGAAGAAGGAGGCAGTTACTTGACAGGTGGTAAAATGTAGTCAAACTTAATCCGTTCTGTGGCGTGTGAATGTGATGGGCCCTTGTCTGGCAGCGGTAAGTTAATGTGAGTGGAGTGATTGATTGGATTGGGCCCGTGGCTGGCGATATGAAAGGGTTGTTTGTTGTGCGTGAATGGCGTGTGAATGGACCATAAAGAGGTTGGTGCCTGGACGCGGCTTTATGGCCCACCTTCAGAAGGCTTGGTTTCAACATTCAGATACTTTGATAAGTAATCATGCTTTAAAACCATAATTTCTGGAGGTGCTAAAACCAACCAGTGTGAGTGGTGGGTTAACTTTAACAAACTAGTACCAGGGGAGACCAAGGGTGCAGGACTTGCATGGCTTTCACCAGTTTTCCTTCACCCAGAATCCCCTTGAAATTACATTATGTGCTTAAAAAACACATTTTCCTTGCATTCCAATGAGCAGAAGTCCAGGGATCTGCAGGGATCCTCAAAATTCCTACCACCCAGTGTTTCCCCACTTGTCCTGATAAAAACACAATCCCGCTTGTGTGCCTGCGCCTAGTGCCTGCTTCAGGAATGAATCACTCCAGGGTTAACAGTAGACCTCAAGCAAGGACTACCATTGACCCTTGTGTGATCCATTCCTGTCGCGGGCGCTAGGCCTACCCACACAAGTGAGGTATCGTTTTTATCGGGAGACTTGGGGGGACGCTGGGTGGAAGGAAATTTGAGGCTCCTCTCAGATTCCAGAACTTTCTGTCATCGAAATGTGAGGAAAACTTGTTTTTTTAGCCACTTTTTGAGGTTTGCAAAGGATTCTGGGTAACAGAACCTGGTCAGAGCCCCGCGAGTCACCCCATCTTGGATTCCCCTAGGTCTCTAGTTTTCAAAAATGTACAGGTTTGGTAGGTTTCCCTAGGTGCCGGCTGAGGTAGAGGCCAAAATCTACAGGTAGGCACTTTGCAAAAAACAGCTCTGTTTTCTGTGATGTGTCCACGTTGTGTTTTGGGGCATTTCCTGTCGCGGGCGCTAGGCCTACCCACACAAGTGAGGTATCATTTTTATCGGGAGACTTGGGGGGACGCTGGGTGGAAGGAAATTTGAGGCTCCTCTCAGATTCCAGAACTTTCTGTCATCGAAATGTGAGGAAAACTTGTTTTTTTAGCCACTTTTTGAGGTTTGCAAAGGATTCTGGGTAACAGAACCTGGTCAGAGCCCCGCGAGTCACCCCATCTTGGATTCCCCTAGGTCTCTAGTTTTCAAAAATGTACAGGTTTGGTAGGTTTCCCTAGGTGCCGGCTGAGCTAGAGGCCAAAATCTACAGGTAGGCACTTTGCAAAAAACAGCTCTGTTTTCTGTGATGTGTCCACGTTGTGTTTTGGGGCATTTCCTGTTGCGGGCGCTAGGCCTACCCACACAAGTGAGGTATCATTTTTATCGGGAGACTTGGGGGGACGCTGGGTGGAAGGAAATTTGAGGCTCCTCTCAGATTCCAGAACTTTCTGTCATCGAAATGTGAGGAAAACTTGTTTTTTTAGCCACTTTTTGAGGTTTGCAAAGGATTCTGGGTAACAGAACCTGGTCAGAGCCCCGCGAGTCACCCCATCTTGGATTCCCCTAGGTCTCTAGTTTTCAAAAATGTACAGGTTTGGTAGGTTTCCCTAGGTGCCGGCTGAGCTAGAGGCCAAAATCTACAGGTAGGCACTTTGCAAAAAACAGCTCTGTTTTCTGTGATGTGTCCACGTTGTGTTTTGGGGCATTTCCTGTCGCGGGCGCTAGGCCTACCCACACAAGTGAGGTATCATTTTTATCGGGAGACTTGGGGGGATGCTGGGTGGAAGGAAATTTGAGGCTCCTCTCAGATTCCAGAACTTTCTGTCATCGAAATGTGAGGAAAACTTGTTTTTTTAGCCACTTTTTGAGGTTTGCAAAGGATTCTGGGTAACAGAACCTGGTCAGAGCCCCGCGAGTCACCCCATCTTGGATTCCCCTAGGTCTCTAGTTTTCAAAAATGTACAGGTTTGGTAGGTTTCCCTAGGTGCCGGCTGAGCTAGAGGCCAAAATCTACAGGTAGGCACTTTGCAAAAAACAGCTCTGTTTTCTGTTATGTGTCCACGTTGTGTTTTGGGGCATTTCCTGTCGCGGGCGCTAGGCCTACCCACACAAGTGAGGTATCATTTTTATCGGGAGACTTGGGGGGACGCTGGGTGGAAGGAAATTTGAGGCTCCTCTCAGATTCCAGAACTTTCTGTCATCGAAATGTGAGGAAAACTTGTTTTTTTAGCCACTTTTTGAGGTTTGCAAAGGATTCTGGGTAACAGAACCTGGTCAGAGCCCCGCGAGTCACCCCATCTTGGATTCCCCTAGGTCTCTAGTTTTCAAAAATGTACAGGTTTGGTAGGTTTCCCTAGGTGCCGGCTGAGCTAGAGGCCAAAATCTACAGGTAGGCACTTTGCAATAAACAGCTCTGTTTTCTGTGATGTGTCCACGTTGTGTTTTGGGGCATTTCCTGTCGCGGGCGCTAGGCCTACCCACACAAGTGAGGAATCATTTTTATCGGGAGACTTGGGGGGACGCTGGGTGGAAGGAAATTTGAGGCTCCTCTCAGATTCCAGAACTTTCTGTCATCGAAATGTGAGGAAAACTTGTTTTTTTAGCCACTTTTTGAGGTTTGCAAAGGATTCTGGGTAACAGAACCTGGTCAGAGCCCCACGAGTCACCCCATCTTGGATTCCCCTAGGTCTCTAGTTTTCAAAAATGTACAGGTTTGGTAGGTTTCCCTAGGTGCCGGCTGAGCTAGAGGCCAAAATCTACAGGTAGGCACTTTGCAAAAAACAGCTCTGTTTTCTGTGATGTGTCCACGTTGTGTTTTGGGGCATTTCCTGTCGCGGGCGCTAGGCCTACCCCCACAAGTGAGGTATCATTTTTATCGGGAGACTTGGGGGGACGCTGGGTGGAAGGAAATTTGAGGCTCCTCTCAGATTCCAGAACTTTCTGTCATCGAAATGTGAGGAAAACTTGTTTTTTTAGCCACTTTTTGAAGTTTGCAAAGGATTCTGGGTAACAGAACCTGGTCAGAGCCCCGCGAGTCACCCCATCTTGGATTCCCCTAGGTCTCTAGTTTTCAAAAATGTACAGATTTGGTAGGTTTCCCTAGGTGCCGGCTGAGCTAGAGGCCAAAATCTACATGTAGGCACTTTGCAAAAAACAGCTCTGTTTTCTGTGATGTGTCCACGTTGTGTTTTGGGGCATTTCCTGTCGCGGGCGCTAGGCCTACCCACACAAGTGAGGTATCATTTTTATCGGGAAACTTGGGGGGACGCTGGGTGGAAGGAAATTTGAGGCTCCTCTCAGATTCCAGAACTTTCTGTCACCGAAATGTGAGGAAAACTTGTTTTTTTAGCCACTTTTTGAGGTTTGCAAAGGATTCTGGGTAACAGAACCTGGTCAGAGCCCCGCGAGTCACCCCATCTTGGATTCCCCTAGGTCTCTAGTTTTCAAAAATGTACAGGTTTGGTAGGTTTCCCTAGGTGCCGGCTGAGCTAGAGGCCATAATCTACAGGTAGGCACTTTGCAAAAAACAGCTCTGTTTTCTGTGATGTGTCCACGTTGTGTTTTGGGGCATTTCCTGTTGCGGGCGCTAGGCCTACCCACACAAGTGAGGTATAATTTTTATCGGGAGACTTGGGGGGACGCTGGGTGGAAGGAAATATGAGGCTCCTCTCAGATTCCAGAACTTTCTGTCACCGAAATGTGAGGAAAACTTGTTTTTTTAGCCACTTTTTGAGGTTTGCAAAGGATTCTGGGTAACAGAACCTGGTCAGAGCCCCGCGAGTCACCCCATCTTGGATTCCCCTAGGTCTCTAGTTTTCAGAAATGTACAGGTTTGGTAGGTTTCCCTAGGTGCCGGCTGAGCTAGAGGCCAAAATCTACAGGTAGGCACTTTGCAAAAACAGCTCTGTTTTCTGTGATGTGTCCACGTTGTGTTTTGGGGCAATTCCTGTTGCGGGCGCTAGGCCTACTCACACAAGTGAGGTATCATTTTTATCGGGAGACTTGGGGGGACGCTGGGTGGAAGGAAATTTGAGGCTCCTCTCAGATTCCAGAACTTTCTGTCATCGAAATGTGAGGAAAACTTGTTTTTTTAGCCACTTTTTGAGGTTTGCAAAGGATTCTGGGTAACAGAACCTGGTCAGAGCCCCGCGAGTCACCCCATCTTGGATTCCCCTAGGTCTCTAGTTTTCAAAAATGTACAGGTTTGGTAGGTTTCCCTAGGTGCCGGCTGAGCTAGAGGCCAAAATCTACATGTAGGCACTTTGCAAAAAACAGCTCTGTTTTCTGTGATGTGTCCACGTTGTGTTTTGGGGCATTTCCTGTCGCGGGCGCTAGGCCTACCCACACAAGTGAGGTATCATTTTTATCGGGAGACTTGGGGGGACACTGGGTGGAAGGAAATTTGAGGCCCCTCTCAGATTCCAGAACTTTCTGTCATCGAAATGTGAGGAAAACTTGTTTTTTTAGCCACTTTTTGAGGTTTGCAAAGGATTCTGGGTAACAGAACCTGGTCAGAGCCCCGCGAGTCACCCCATCTTGGATTCCCCTAGGTCTCTAGTTTTCAAAAATGTACAGGTTTGGTAGGTTTCCCTAGGTGCCGGCTGAGCTAGAGGCCAAAATCTACAGGTAGGCACTTTGCAATAAACAGCTCTGTTTTCTGTGATGTGTCCACGTTGTGTTTTGGGGCAATTCCTGTTGCGGGCGCTAGGCCTACTCACACAAGTGAGGTATCATTTTTATCGGGAGACTTGGGGGGACGCTGGGTGGAAGGAAATTTGAGGCTCCTCTCAGATTCCAGAACTTTCTGTCATCGAAATGTGAGGAAAACTTGTTTTTTTAGCCACTTTTTGAGGTTTGCAAAGGATTCTGGGTAACAGAACCTGGTCAGAGCCCCGCGAGTCACCCCATCTTGGATTCCCCTAGGTCTCTAGTTTTCAAAAATGTACAGGTTTGGTAGGTTTCCCTAGGTGCCGGCTGAGCTAGAGGCCAAAATCTACATGTAGGCACTTTGCAAAAAACAGCTCTGTTTTCTGTGATGTGTCCACGTTGTGTTTTGGGGCATTTCCTGTCGCGGGCGCTAGGCCTACCCACACAAGTGAGGTATCATTTTTATCGGGAGACTTGGGGGGACGCTGGGTGGAAGGAAATTTGAGGCCCCTCTCAGATTCCAGAACTTTCTGTCATCGAAATGTGAGGAAAACTTGTTTTTTTAGCCACTTTTTGAGGTTTGCAAAGGATTCTGGGTAACAGAACCTGGTCAGAGCCCCGCGAGTCACCCCATCTTGGATTCCCCTAGGTCTCTAGTTTTCAAAAATGTACAGGTTTGGTAGGTTTCCCTAGGTGCCGGCTGAGCTAGAGGCCAAAATCTACAGGTAGGCACTTTGCAATAAACAGCTCTGTTTTCTGTGATGTGTCCACGTTGTGTTTTGGGGCATTTCCTGTCGCGGGCGCTAGGCCTACCCACACAAGTGAGGTACCATTTTTATCGGGAGACTTGGGGGGACGCTGGGTGGAAGGAAATTTGAGGCTCCTCTCAGATTCCAGAACTTTCTGTCATCGAAATGTGAGGAAAACTTGTTTTTTTAGCCACTTTTTGAGGTTTGCAAAGGATTCTGGGTAACAGAACCTGGTCAGAGCCCCGCGAGTCACCCCATCTTGGATTCCCCTAGGTCTCTAGTTTTCAAAAATGTACAGGTTTGGTAGGTTTCCCTAGGTGCCGGCTGAGCTAGAGGCCAAAATCTACATGTAGGCACTTTGCAAAAAACAGCTCTGTTTTCTGTGATGTGTCCACGTTGTGTTTTGGGGCATTTCCTGTCGCGGGCGCTAGGCCTACCCACACAAGTGAGGTATCATTTTTATCGGGAGACTTGGGGGGACGCTGGGTGGAAGGAAATTTGAGGCCCCTCTCAGATTCCAGAACTTTCTGTCATCGAAATGTGAGGAAAACTTGTTTTTTTAGCCACTTTTTGAGGTTTGCAAAGGATTCTGGGTAACAGAACCTGGTCAGAGCCCCGCGAGTCACCCCATCTTGGATTCCCCTAGGTCTCTAGTTTTCAAAAATGTACAGGTTTGGTAGGTTTCCCTAGGTGCCGGCTGAGCTAGAGGCCAAAATCTACAGGTAGGCACTTTGCAATAAACAGCTCTGTTTTCTGTGATGTGTCCACGTTGTGTTTTGGGGCATTTCCTGTCGCGGGCGCTAGGCCTACCCACACAAGTGAGGTACCATTTTTATCGGGAGACTTGGGGGGACGCTGGGTGGAAGGAAATGTGAGGCTCCTCTCAGATTCCAGAACTTTCTGTCATCGAAATGTGAGGAAAACTTGTTTTTTTAGCCACTTTTTGAGGTTTGCAAAGGATTCTGGGTAACAGAACCTGGTCAGAGCCCCGCGAGTCACCCCATCTTGGATTCCCCTAGGTCTCTAGTTTTCAAAAATGTACAGGTTTGGTAGGTTTCCCTAGGTGCCGGCTGAGCTAGAGGCCAAAATCTACAGGTAGGCACTTTGCAAAAAACAGCTCTGTTTTCTGTGATGTGTCCACGTTGTGTTTTGGGGCATTTCCTGTCGCGGGCGCTAGGCCTACCCACACAAGTGAGGTATCATTTTTATCGGGAGACTTGGGGGGACGCTGGGTGGAAGGAAATTTGAGGCTCCTCTCAGATTCCAGAACTTTCTGTCATCGAAATGTGAGGAAAACTTGTTTTTTTAGCCACTTTTTGAGGTTTGCAAAGGATTCTGGGTAACAGAACCTGGTCAGAGCCCCGCGAGTCACCTCATCTTGGATTCCCCTAGGTCTCTAGTTTTCAAAAATGTACAGATTTGGTAGGTTTCCCTAGGTGCCGGCTGAGCTAGAGGCCAAAATCTACATGTAGGCACTTTGCAAAAAACAGCTCTGTTTTCTGTGATGTGTCCACATTGTGTTTTGGGGCATTTCCTGTCGCGGGCGCTAGGCCTACCCACACAAGTGAGGTATCATTTTTATCGGGAGACTTGGGGGGACGCTGGGTGGAAGGAAATTTGAGGCTCCTCTCAGATTCCAGAACTTTCTGTCACCGAAATGTGAGGAAAACTTGTTTTTTTAGCCACTTTTTGAGGTTTGCAAAGGATTCTGGGTAACAGAACCTGGTCAGAGCCCCGCGAGTCACCCCATCTTGGATTCCCCTAGGTCTCTAGTTTTCAAAAATGTACAGGTTTGGTAGGTTTCCCTAGGTGCCGGCTGAGCTAGAGGCCATAATCTACAGGTAGGCACTTTGCAAAAAACAGCTCTGTTTTCTGTGATGTGTCCACGTTGTGTTTTGGGGCATTTCCTGTCGCGGGCGCTAGGCCTACCCACACAAGTGAGGTATAATTTTTATCGGGAGACTTGGGGGGACGCTGGGTGGAAGGAAATATGAGGCTCCTCTCAGATTCCAGAACTTTCTGTCACCGAAATGTGAGGAAAACTTGTTTTTTTAGCCACTTTTTGAGGTTTGCAAAGGATTCTGGGTAACAGAACCTGGTCAGAGCCCCGCGAGTCACCCCATCTTGGATTCCCCTAGGTCTCTAGTTTTCAGAAATGTACAGGTTTGGTAGGTTTCCCTAGGTGCCGGCTGAGCTAGAGGCCAAAATCTACAGGTAGGCACTTTGCAAAAACAGCTCTGTTTTCTGTGATGTGTCCACGTTGTGTTTTGGGGCAATTCCTGTTGCGGGCGCTAGGCCTACTCACACAAGTGAGTTATCATTTTTATCGGGAGACTTGGGGGGACGCTGGGTGGAAGGAAATTTGAGGCTCCTCTCAGATTCCAGAACTTTCTGTCATCGAAATGTGAGGAAAACTTGTTTTTTTAGCCACTTTTTGAGGTTTGCTAAGGATTCTGGGTAACAGAACCTGGTCAGAGCCCCGCGAGTCACCCCATCTTGGATTCCCCTAGGTCTCTAGTTTTCAAAAATGTACAGGTTTGGTAGGTTTCCCTATGTGCCGGCTGAGCTAGAGGCCATAATCTACAGGTAGGCACTTTGCAAAAAACAGCTCTGTATTTTGTCAAAAAATGGGATGTGTCCACGTTGTGTTTTGGGGCATTTCCTGTCGCGGGCGCTAGGCCTACCCACACAAGTGAGGTATCATTTTTATCGGGAGACTTGGGGGAACATAGAATAGCAAAACAAGTGTTATTGCCCCTTATCTTTCTCTACATTTTTTCCTTCCAAATATAAGAGAGTGTGTAAAAAAGACGTCTATTTGAGAAATGCCCTGCAATTCACATGCTAGTATGGGCACCTCGGAATTCAGAGATGTGCAAATAACCACTGCTCCTCAAAACCTTATCTTGATCCCATTTTGGAAATGCAAAGGTTTTCTTGATACCTCTTTTTCACTCTTGATATTTCAGCAAATGAATTGCTGTATACCCAGTATAGAATGAAAACCAACTGCAGGGTGCACCTCATTTATTGGCTCTGGGTACCTAGGGTTCTTGATGAACCTATAAGCCCTTTATATCCCCGCAACCAGAAGAGTCCAGCAGACAAAACGGTATATTGCTTTCAGAAATCTGACATCGCAGGAAAAAGTTACAGAGTAAAACATTAAGAAAAATGGCTGTTGTTTTCAGCTCAATTTCAATATTTTTTTATTTCAGCTGTTATTTTCTGTAGGAAAACCTTGTAGGATCTACACAAATGACCCCTTGCTGAATTCAGAATGTTGTCTAGTTTTCAGAAATGTTTAGCTTTCCGGGATCCAGCATTGGTTTCACACCCATTCCTGTCACTAACTGGAAGGAGGTTGAAAGCACCAAAAATAGTAAAAATGGGGTATGTCCCAGTAAAATGCCAAATTTGTGTTGGAAAATGTGGTTTTCCGATTCAAGTCTGCCCGTTCCTGAAAGGTGGGAAGATAGTGATTTCAGCACCAGAAACCCTTTGTTGATGGCATTTTCAGGGAAAAAACCACAAGCCTTCTTCGGCTGCCCTTTTTCCCCATTTTTTTGGAAAAAACTAAATTTTCACTGTATTTTGGCTGTTTTCTTGGTCTCCTCCAGGGGAAACCACAAACTCTGGGTACCATTAGAATCCCTAGGATGTTGGAAAAAAAGGACGCAAATTTGGCGTGGTTAGCTTATGTGGACAAAAAGTTATGAAGCCCTAAGCGCGAACTACCCCAAATAGCCAAAAAAGGGCTCAGCACTGGGGGGGAAAAGGCCCAGCAGCTAAGAGGTTAAGGAAAAGTTTAGAGACAAACCTGAAAAAACAAAACTTTTCCAGCAAAATGTTTGTTGTCTGGCACTACACATAAGACATAAGATTAAATTCAGTTAGAGAAACGCAAATGCTTTGACACCTGTCTCACGCACATCCTGTGGCGCCGGAAATTACGTCACTGCCTGCACCGGCCGGGTCTCTTGTGGGAACAATGCAACGTGAAGGGCTCTTCATCGAGGTCTCTTAGGGCAAGTGCTATGGCGATTTCTTGCTCTCTCATTTCTGCCACCTTCATGAGTTTCACAGTGTATGGGAAGATTTACTAGAAGGCAGACATCGGGTTTCTGGCAGCAGGTAACAGGGGCATCCTGCTTTTCTTCCTTATGGAGATTGTTATCACTGTTTAAAAGACACCTGACAAAAAAAATCCTTATATTCCTGTTGCAAAGCTAACTCGGCTCTTAAATGTACTCTTTGGAGTTAATCCACTTTATGTGATTTCTGTGGCATAGGAGTTCAGATCTGCAGAGTATTAGTTGGCAAATCTCTTATTTTAAACTAACAAAAAATATGAAATATTTATAAATAATTGTATTTTTTCGCTCCTGTATGTTTCTTTCCTTATGTTGCACAACTTGCTACCACAATGTTTATCAGAACAATAGCAATTAAGAGGGTTGTCACATTTCGCAGAAACAAATACCGGCTGTCTCGTCATGTTTTAAAAGTCTGCTATCATTCTTAAGTAGAATTTTATATGCCTGTATTCATTGTTAACACAGCCTTTCTACCTTTGTTTTCTTTAACTGTCAATTTGGGGTCATTAACATTTAAAATTGTCTTCTTCTTACATGAGAATGTGTAATGATAAGGGAAAAATACTGTCATTAGGGATTTTTTCTAACTTTTATACCATAAAATCATCATAGAGTAGTTCACACTCATTCTGAAATTATCGTAATGTAATCCTCAAGTAATACACAGCTTATCCTGAAGTTGTCCTGAAATCATCCTGGTGTAATTAAGACTCATCCTGAAGTTGTCCAGGAATCATGCTGATGTAATTAAGACTCATCCTGAAGTTGTCCTGGAATCATCCAGGAGTAATTTACACTCATACTGAAGTTGTCACTTAGTATTCCTGGAGTAGCGGGAGGTCATCACACACTTTAAAATGAAGTCATCAGAAACACATCCTGGGATAGTTTTAGTGATGACTTTAGAGTCATCTCATTTAAATATTTCACCCTATACACATACTTCAGGATGACTTGGGATGACTTCCCCAGATAATTGCAGGAATAGCTCGGCTGAAGTCATTAGATGACTTCAGAATAACTCCAGGAAGATCTTCCATTTGACTTGGTGGGGTGGTGGGTGGACTAAAAGAGGATTTCTAAAGGGAACTCTGAGACTTCCGTTGGTCACCTGGAAGTGGCACTTCATATAACCGACATCGGTACTGACTACAGGCTGGAAAGAGACCATGTAATGTCACCCGGCTGCCAGTGCTGCCAAGACACAGCTCAACAGGGAATGCCACACAGCACAGCAACAAGGTGGCATAGAAACCAGTCGCTCTGAAGTGACCAAGAATGAGATTGTGGTTACTGGATATGCTTTCCTTACCAGCACTACTCTTCTTGTGTGGTGAATTATGGGGCAAGTGGCTAATTCTGTTCATTAAAGGAGAACCATCAGCGTGCAAGGAAGGGACGGCCATCTTCCTAGACTGCCGGCCACTCGCACTGTGAATGAAAATCAGTAGGGGCTTCTGTAAGCCTGTGTAAATCTCAAGGATTAAGGTACCGTAAGATTTTCCTGCTAATATTATAAATAACTTTCCTCTTGCTGGCTGTAGTCATACCGACGGAGCGGAAGCTACTGATATTGCAGGATTAGACATTAAAGCGTCTGCAAATTCTAGAAGCAATGTTCCAGCTATGTATTCCTCACCCTAACAAAATCTAACTCAAACATCACAAACTGTTATTATTTCGCTTCTCAAATGTTCATGCCTGAATACATCTTTTGCATCTTTTGCAATCTTGAGAGGATTCCATTTTGAGAAAATACGTGAAGTGGTGCAGCAGCTCAATGTGCTATCGCGCCACTGGAAGATTTTTTTAATTTACAGGGTTTTTGTTATGGCTGCTGCTGTGAACGTTCGTGTCAAACGTATTTGTTTCACCTTTAAATTCAAATGTGTATGTCTCAGAGAGCACTTTAAAATTGATTCGCTCTTTTATAGTAACCTCGTTTACACTTTTATTTCTCCAAATGCTTCAGAATTGTTTTGAGTGTTTTCGTGTTAGTAAGACTGCATGATATATTACTGCGGAACAGGTTTGGATGAAAAAGCTCTTTATAACTTTAGAGTGAAATCCAGAGTGGGTCATTCTGTAAATGCGAAGCCTCCTCTCTCGCGCTCTCTCCCCACTCTCTCTCACACTTTCTGTTCTGAGAGTTAGAGACGCAGGAATAGTTTATTGACATGATAGTGATCCTGATAATAATAGCATATTTCGATCTGTATCTCTTCACGTATGGGTTATGATATGCAGTTTTACCTTGTGTAATATTTTTAAACAAA
The DNA here is from genome assembly GCF_031143425.1 of Pleurodeles waltl. Taxonomy (NCBI): domain Eukaryota; kingdom Metazoa; phylum Chordata; class Amphibia; order Caudata; family Salamandridae; genus Pleurodeles; species Pleurodeles waltl. The sequence continues at coordinate 85,891,704 of NC_090439.1, forward strand.
CATATTTAACCAGAACCAGGATACAATGGTACAATATTTGTCCACGCCCTAAAAAGGTAGTCTGCGCGCCACTGGCACATTAACAAAACGAAATAGGATAAACAATCAGTCCAAATTCGGGATCTGGGAGGGCCATGAGGACCATTAAGATGAACTGGGTTGCCAATCACCTCCCAGGTGTCTGAGAGCTCTTTCTGTACACGCAAGATAGTCTTGTAGGGGGTGAGCAGAATACTCTACCTACTATCTGGATGAGCAGACTAGCTTTCCTCTGTATTTCTGGGAATTTGTACCTATGTGCTTTATCTCTTCTGCTCTCTCCACCTACCATCTTCTCTCTCTCTGCCTCATATTCAACACTTTCTGCTTCACCCTGCTCTCCTGCCCACTTCCCCTTTTCTTCCTCCTACCTCACCCTCTTTCAATCCATCTCACCCGCCTCTTTCTCTGACTCACTTTCTTTCTCTCCATCTCATCCCCTTTTCTCCTTGCCATGGCCTTCTCTCTCTCTCTCGCTGGCTCACCCTTCCTTCCCATCTCACCCTTCTCTTTCCACCTCACATTCCTCTCCCACTCCACCTCGACATCCTCTCACTGTGCATCAATCTTCTCTTTCTTCCCCTCACCCTTCTCTCTCCATCTCTCTGTTCTTACTCGGCCTTCCCCTCCTCTCACTCTGTGCCCCCATCCTCCTCTGTCTTTCTGTCCACCCTTTTTCTTTTTTCACTTCACTGACCTCCCTCTACCTGCCTCGTCCTCTGTCCTCTCCCTATAGCTCTCCTACTCATCACCCTCTCCTTTCTCTGCTTCACCTTTTTCTCTCTCCAAATCACCCTGCTCTTTTTTCCAACTCACAGCCTTCTGCCAGCATCATTTTCACTGCTGCTGAATATAGGGTTACATTTTTGTGTATTTAAAGGGACCTTTTTCTGCTACAGTGCAAGTGTGCGTGAATATTTTTTTATAGCTGAGCAGGTGTGATCGGATCTCACCCTCCTGCTGCCATGTATATGTTCTTCATTAGTAGTTCTCAACATTTGAACAATGGCACAAACAATGCTTGGATAACAGGACGTGCTCATGAGCATTCACAAAATCTACAAAGATCTCAGGGGCATGTTAACATAATGTAGGAAATCGGAAAGCAACAAGTATTTGAAGAAGAGGGGAATGTATTTACTTCTCTCTGGTCTACATCACTCACAATGAACAGGTGCTCAGCTAAGCATCCTCCAAAACCTAACGTTCTAGGAAGAGCCAATTTGAATGCTGGGGCAGGGGAAACTAGAGGACAATAGAAAACATTGTAGTTACACTTGAATGCATTAATTAACAGATAGCTTTACTATGCAGCATATTGTGCATAAGAATACAACACATTTCTCCCTTAAGTAGAAAAAAAGAATTACCATCTGTGAAAAACCTTAAAAGTAGGTTTTCTGATTTGAGGGTTCGATCTGACTCAACTAGCTTTGGAGGATGAGTTTGCTTGAAAATCTCCAACCGCAGGGAATACTTGTCTATGTAGTACAGCAGGTACATCACTAGAAGGTATCAATGAACTGGGTGAGCAAGGTAAGAATGTGCCTGACTAGGGTTGAGGTGCCTAGGAGTTAGTTGGTACATTTTCTCTGTCCCCTCCTGAGGAAGCATCATGCTTATGGATCAGGTGATTAACATTACACTGTGACACTAATTTTGTATTCCAACACATTTCATCCTGAGTTACCACACTTCTTTCCTTTACCTTGACAATCATTTTAGGCTTATAATATTTGCTCATTCCCTTCACCGTTCTCTTCTAACAAAATCCCAACCCAGAAACCTTTTACCCTGGACCTTTTTTAGGATGTTATATCTTGCTTATGCTTTTTTTCTGATGGTTCGAAATGGTGCTCCAGATGGCAGTTCTTTCCTGTTTAGAATAGGGATTTTGTTCATCCCTCAGCTGGAATTTATGCCACCATAGTCCTAAATTAGAGGATGACTATCTACCTTTTAGTAGCCAGAAAGAGGATACTCCTGTTACTGAAAACGGAGAAATCCTGTACGCCCACAACCTCTTATGAATTGTTCAAATAAATGGGTCACGGCCCATAAGTGCCAAGTGGATACTCTCCTTGAGGTATCTATTGAAGCGTTCTACTTGCTCATTGCACTGAGGGTCGTATAGGGCTGTACGAATGTAGGAAATGTGGTGGGGTTGTGGAAACTCAGTGAATTGAATGAAACACAGTTTGACCCAGTTGTACGTGACTAGAGTTTCTGGAAATCTTTCCTTTCTGAAGACTTCCATCAGGAATTCCAGCACCATGAACCTGGTGATCCTGTCAGTGAATTTAACTTCTGGCCACTTAGGCCCTCATTTATACTTTCTTAGCACCGCATTTGCGCCATTTTTGTATGCAAAAGCAGTGCAAACCTACAAATACAATTGTATTTTGTAAGTTTGCGCCGCTTTTGCGTCAAAAAACGACGCAAATGCGATGCTAAGAAAGTATAAATATGGGCCTTAGAGTGGTAGTCAACAAGAACTAGGGCATACTGCATGTTTGATGGTTGATCTTTGAACGGGCCAGAGAAGTCTATGCCCAATTTCCTCCATGCCATAGTGGGCCAGGCTATGCTTTTCATGGGAGGAACACAGGTTTTACAACTCTTGTCAGTAGTAGCACACACTTTACATGGACTTATGAGGCTTGCCTCCTCAGTGACAATGCCTGGCCACCAATAGTATTCTCTTGAAAGACTCTTCAAGGCTGACCTTCCCATGTGCCCCTGGTGTCCAATTTTAACTAGTTATTTCTACATGCCTCTTTGAGGAATACATTTATCATTCCTAAATGCTAAATAATTCACCCCACTTAGTTCCAGAGCAATCTGAGAGAAGGAAGGCAAAGAATCCTCAAAGGATTTGGAAGATGGCCATCCCTTAAGTATATTCCCTCACTTTTATTAGTTCATCATATCTACCAATCTCCGTTATACACACCCTGTCTTATTCCTTTCCCAAAACTTATGCACACATTGCTAATACATGCCACCATATCTCCCTCATCAATGCAAAAGTCTGACTCATGTTTTTTTTTACAGAGAACCAGGAAAGACAATCTCCCCGTTGGTGGAACATGGGAGGCCTCACAACTATATTCTTGCATTTTCTAACAAAGCCTTGCAACCCATGCTGTGGACTTTCCTCCCCCACATAGGGACAGAATTTTAACTAGGGTGTTGTGGTCAATGTGTAGAGTGAACCACTGACCCATACATTGTGTCTAAAATGGTCTATGACCCAAACACATCCAAGTATTTCTAATTCAATTACGGAGTATCTCTGTTCAGTCTCACTCAGAGTTCTGGATGCATATGGTACTATCAGTGTTCTGTTGCCAGCCCTTTGTTGAGAGGACACTGCCTAGATCATAGGCACTGGCATCCACTGAGGTATTGCACCATTTCCTTTAATGAAAAGTTGCAAAGTTGGATCATCTGTTATCTTTCCCTTGATGCCGACAGAGACCTTGTTTTGTTCAGCGCTCCATGCATATTATGCTTCATTTCTTAGCAATTTGTGTAAAAGTTCTATGAAGGTGGCAAGGTTTCTCACAAATTTACTATAGTAGTCACATAATCTGGCAAAGGATCTCAGCTTGTCCTTGTCATCCAGCAGAGGGGCAAGATGAATAGCATCAACTAATTAAGTCCATTCCTTGAAATTAAATCACCAAAGTATTCCACCTCGAGTTTGAAAACTTCACATTTGTGAAAACCTAGTACTAAACCTGCCTCTCTCAGGCTTCTGCACACCTCGCAATAAACCTTTTAGTGTTCCTTTTTGGTCTTTGTGAAGATCAGCATATCATCTTGGAAGCAACGTATCTTTGCTTCCATATCTTTGAAAAGGTGAAAAGTCATCCTTTGGAACATGCAAGCTGCAGAAGACAGGCTGACTGGTATTCAGTATCTACTCAAACGTATCTTGTTCCCATTGAATGTCACTGCTCGTATGTCAGCTGGAAGTATTAATATGTGATCAGTGGACCAATTCACCTCCAGAATGTCTTTGGGTATTATAGTGACTGGTGACTGTGAATTGTCTAGAAATGTCAACTTTACCCCCATCAGGTGGAGTATACATTTGGGGGCTTTTAAGTTTTCAAAGAAATCTATTCCAGCTGGTTTAACCACCAATACCATACTGGTGTTTTCCTCCTCATTTCTTGCACTGACTCCATTGATCTCATATTCTGATATTTGGGCAGCTTTGATGCTGCCAGTCTGTTTTGCTTCTCTGCATACCTTTGCAAAGTGGCCAAGTCAATGACAGATACTGCACTCCTTGATCATTGCAAGCCATCCTTTGAAGTTAGAAAAATGGGATAGACTTCTGCATCTCTAACATTCTATCTTGGCTCCTGTTTTTTTTCTTTGCAAGAATGATTTTTGATGCCAAATGTGTTTAATTCGAGAAACATATTTCTACGTTCAGGGCATAGATTGCTCAATGGCCTTTGCTAATTTCACCACCTCTTCTAAGGGCAGGTGGCCCATGATCCACAAATGTTCTTTAGTTTCCTTATACTGATGTTTACCATGAGTTGATCCATGATCATTTCATCAGTCTTTGTACCGAAATTGCAGGTGGTAGAAAGACTTCTCAAGGCTGTTAAGGATCCATCAACACACTCACTCTCCCTTTGTCTCCTGGTATAAAAATGTTTTAACGTTAATTCTAACCTCAACATTGCCTCTTCAAATTCATCCAGACCCTCACCCTCAGTCCCCAATGGGTGATTGAACTTTGGGTAATTACTTTCGGAGCCTAGTAAATGGAGTAATATGCGCCTTTTCATTTAAACATGCATTTTGTCAGCATCTATGGCTGGAAGATAGGTAGTAAACTCTTCTTTCCACATTTTCCACTCAAGTAGTTGATTTCCTTTGGTCTGCAAAAATTTATGAGGTGGATCAAATTGCATGATAACCATGTTATAATGAAGCAACAGGCAATACGTATGAAAATAGCAACAGTACTTGTTAGCTGGCTTAGTAAAACTATAAAGAAAGATATTCCTCTTCCACACTACATGTGCCAATGAATGTAATTGTATTGGCAGCAGACTACTCTGTCTATAACAAGTTGATAGGTAAAAGTACTTCATTCGCCACATTTGGTAATTGTAGATGCATTCAACATTGTAACACATAAAGTTTGACTGGTGAAGGCAAATAGTTCAAAACAATCTCAGCTATGCCTGAGAATGACCAATCTAGTACCCTCTATTGATAGCAGAAATTAGCTTAATAACTCACGGTAAATGGATGAGATGATAACATTAATCTTGCTAATGTCAGCAATCTCATCAGTCTCAAAAAGATTATGCTCCTTGAGGTACAAATCAATACGTCAAAATGACTGTGATGCAGCTGGAATGCATAGATCATTATCCCATCAATGGAAATCAAAATGGCAACCTTTGTGTGAAACAGAGGCTTGAATTGCTGTGATGACCATGGAGAATCTGAAAATGAGAGCGTGGGGCCACCCTAGTCAGAAGGTTTCCCCTACAAGTCTGCATCTCACCTTGGCTACTGGCTCCTCCTTACCGCATAGGTGGATCAGAGTCAGCAGCTGTGGTGTTGTGTAGAGATGTGCTGCACCTCACTGTAATCGGACTCACCTAGGGAACAGATCTTGCCAGCTGTGTACCAGACAAGCAACAATGATAGCAGCTCAGCCAGTTTAGAAAGTGGAAGGTACCAGTATTCCATCACTCATCGCCAGAAAGGTGTCATAATATGGGAAATACAAAAGAAATAAGCATCTGAAGATGATCGCAGTTTTTTTGCTTCTTCTTGCTGCTCGGCATCACTCTCTTTCTTTCTCCATCACTCTCCCCAGCTATCTCTTTTGTTCTACCAATATCCTCTAGCCTCTTCAAAACCTTCTCTGGTCACCCCTCCCCCCCACTACTGATTATTAGCTCATCACCCTTCTCTCTTACCACCTTCCTTAGACATCATACTCATCCTTCCACAGGTTCATACTTTGTTTTGACCCTTCCCTTCTCCTCTCCATCCATTCACCTCTCAATGGCCCCACTCAGTACAAACCTACTAGTCACTCTATTCCCATCACTCACTTTGCTCATCGTTCTCCTGTGCCATCCTGATACATCATCTCACTTCCTCAGGCACCTTTTATCCTCCTTCATCCACCTCTCGCAGCATCATCTGTACCTCCTTTTCCACTTTATGACACTCATGGCCCCCTTTCTCCTCTCTAATCAACACTCTGTCATATTTCTTCATTTTCCTTCTACCCACTCCCTTACTCTTATTTCATATACCTCTTTCCCTGCCTTCCTTTCGCTTATTATTCATTTTCTTTTTTCTTAACCTTATCTTTTCTCTCCTTGCTCTCACTTCTAATCACTATCCATCTCTTATCTCTATTCACTTTCACCTTTTCCTCTTGTTCAGATTCTAGAATGGTCGACTGTGTATGCTACTCTTTAGCACAACAGTTGCGGAAACATAGACCTTGAGTTCACATCTGATAAAGGACACATAAACAGCTTCTAGTTACTCAATAGTTACTCAATGGCTCATAACATTTATAGGTCAGTTATGCACTTTACCTTTTAAAATCCCCAGAAATATCACACTTATTTGAAGCTTAATATATTTGCCTATCCACATCAGGGCTACTGGCAGCTCAGAACTGTTATACTCATGTCAGGACACAAAAGTTATTTGCAATGCTTTCCGTCCCACTCTTGTGTGAGAAATTAAATAGTGAGTAGTAAGATTTGAACTTGTGAAGCCAGAAATTGTAGAAACATTACAACAGCAAGTCCATTAGCCCACTGTGTTATTTTATCAGTTTAGGGCCTGTTACAGCAGTGCAATAATCATTTTTAGCTACTCATATAACAAAAAGAGAGATTTTGTTAGGGATTTGGTGTTATAGTCATAAATAGACTTAGAGTTACCTTAGGCCACAAGTTATAGTTACGTGAAATAACTCTAAATATTACTGCTGAATTTCTATAGTTTTGTGTAGGTAAACTCAGAACCTAACTATGACATCCCTCTAACCTTTGGTTTTTTAAGTGGATTTCTGTGTTTTTTAATTCGATTTCCTAACTACAACATCCCTGTAACCTTTGTTTTTTTCAGTGAATTTCTATGTTTTTTAACGCAAAGTAATTTTAATTACTATACGTTAATCCAGCCATCAGGGCATATGGCCTAAGGCCTTGCAGCCAACCTGCAATAACTACCCAACTCTGTGCCAAGCGGGACCTTTGGCTATGTGCCGCAGGGAATGGCCACAGGGCCTGCATCCTGGCCCTGTATCAAACCTTCAGTCGTGTGAAGTGGGGTTGGCTGCCCCTGCAGCAAACCTCCTGCCACCACCAACCCCTACATGTATACATCTCTGAGTGGGTCTGTAAGTGTGAGCATGAGTACCTCATTGTGTCTGTCAATGGCTACATATGTCTTTGAGCAGGTCTGTGAGTGGGGCATGAGTCTTGGAGTGCATGTGTGAGTGGATGCATGACTCTTTGAGAAGGTATGTGATTGTATGCATGACTGAGTGAGTCTGTGACTAGGTACGTGATTGTCTGAGGGGTCAGTGAGTGAGCACACAAGTCTCTGAGTGGGTCTATGAGTGGGTGTATGAGTGTCTGAGTGCGTCTGTGATTGTGTGTGTATGTGTTTGTGGGTGTATCAGTAGTTGTGTGAGTGACTTGGCCACAAGGGAACTTCACCTTCCCTTTTTTTCAACAAGAGTCCACATATTTTGCACAAAATATCTACCTAAGTGGAGTTCTTTCTGCCTCCTTTGGTAAATGCCCAGTACTTGTTCTACACTACAGCTATGTAGTGGATCACAGGGAAATGTGTCCAGTCACCTTGTGTGTGTTTGGCAAAGTGATTGTGACAAATGGGTCTTTCTCCAAAATTCTGTAGTACCATGAATCCTGTTATAGCAAGGCCAACAAGAATACAAAGATGTGCATCCCTACCAAACCAGGGTCCTTCCTGTTATCAATATGATCTTTTTGTTTTGTGTAGATGTCCTCATATTACGCAGCACCAAGAAAGTGCCGCCAAAATCAGCAGCAAGCGCACTGGGAGGCCCTTTGGTAAGCTGTTCATCATCCTGGTAAATGGCAGGATGATCTTCGCAGACTACTATGGTGGACGGTGTGCGGCCAAGTGGGCAGAGCTTCCAGGCAACTTGCACATTTGCATACTCATAGTAGTTTAAAGGGAGAACAATGGGCTCTGCTTTCACCTGGCAAGGACAGGAAAGAACGCACTTGTCACAGTCACATACAGATAGATCAGCAATATATTCATCACCCCAAAGGATTTCAGATCGTTTTTTAATATGAAATTGCTAAGCAAACAACCTTAATAGAAGAGTAAGATCTGCACTGCCCCCTCTCTGGGTCGATTTTGGCCCTGAGGACCCCATCCCCCAGGGCCTGGTCATGTCACCTGGGTGCCCTAGGCCCATAGTGTGCATGATAGAGACCACAGGGGGAGCCTCAAAGCTCAATTGGTCCAAGATGGCTCCCTACCTCATGCAGGAGCTGGCATTGCTATTGTACAGATGGAGCTGCTAACCATACAGCTCCCTGTGTTCAAGAGCAGTCATTTCATCTCCTTCCCTGCCTGTATCTCCAGTGGAAGGGAAAAATATGAAACCTCTGCTTCCAGGGTGTGCGAGAACTTTTCCAGCTTTTGCCAGCTGGAAGTGGAATGTTTGCTCTGACTTGGCAGGAGCCGTCAAAGCATCCGCCAAGTCAGGCTAAACAGCTATGCCCCAGGAGTGGACACCCTGGACAGAGCAAGAGTCGGCCCTGGGGTGTGGCGGTCCCCAGGGCTATTATTGGCTCCAGGGGAGGGCTGCGTGGCCCTCCTTCTTGAGTTTTCAGGGTCAGCCCAAGGGAGATGGCAGTGCCTAGGGTCATATATGACCAGGGAGGGTGGCTGAGTAACCCCTCTCCCATTCTTTTAAAAACATTTGGCCCCGGGGAGGTGGTGGTCCACAGGGCCTGCGGATTCCTCAGGCCTACCACAACATGTAATTTAGCCCCAGAGAGGTGGTGGTCCCCCGGGATAGAGTCTCGGCCCGGTGAGCCTCCCTCGTTTTTACAAATAAAGCCCGGGAGAGATGGTGCTTCATGGGGCTCCAAGAGCCTCAGAATGTGGGTCACTGGCTCCCCCTTCTTTTCTCAAACAATGTCCCCGGGACCTGACTCACCTGGGGGCTTTTTTCAAAACAAGTGAGGGAGCCCACACTTTTTTTTATTAACCACAAAACCACAGATCCAACTCGATTTTCAGTGAAAATTTAAAAACAAAATGTGTTTTTGCCCTAGCAGAGCTAAGTGGTCAAAGTGTCCCTTCCCTAGCCAATTTTCTTTCTTTCTATCTATTTTAGAGACTCAGCTGAAGCCGAGTCCCAAGATGGCTGCCAACACTTCCTGGTTGAAGTGTTGGCAGCCAATCTGATGTCAGCATGAGATCTGGAGGGTTTGGGGAGCCTTCACGCCCCTATATATACAAATTTGATTTTTCTTTAATATCTCAAAAACTACTGATCGTATTTACACCAAATAACAAAACGTGTGCTTTCTAGACATACAGCTGCCTTTTTCCCAAATTTGGTATAATTCCGTCCAGCGGTTCGGGCTGTAGTCGTGTTCCAAAGTCCTATGGGAAATAAGATGAGGAAAATACGTTTTCTCATCCCCTGCTTAATGGATCACTCTAAAACTTTCTAGACAGCAGCTGACATGAGCGTCACATTTTTTGGAAGATTTTATGGATTCATCAATGGGCACCAAAGTCGTAGACAATTAAAAAAACGTGCTTTCGATAGAAACTACCTAGTAGTGACCACCAATATATATATATATATATATATATATATATATATATATATATATATATATATATATATATTTAGAGAGAGAGAGAGAGAGAGAGAGATATTATTTATATATATATATATATATATATATATATATATATCTGTATATATATACATAGATAGATAGATAGATAAATAGATAGATAGATAGATAGATAGATAGATAGATAGATAGATAGATAGATAGATAGATAGATAGATAGATAGATAGATAGATAGATAGATAGATAGATAGATAGATAGATAGAATCATTGCAGAGACCCTATAGACTGGGGTGTACCCATAGGACTGTAAGAAGGTAGTGGTCATGAAGAAGAAGCCAGAAAAATACCCTAGCGATTTGAAAAATCTTTGCCCCATTTCTTTGCTCCCAGCTCCTGCTAAGATTCTAAAGAAGCACATCAATAAGAAGCTGTCTGAATATCTTTATGATTTTGATTTCTTGGACCCATCACAGAATGGGTTCCGGAAGCACCATAGTACTGAATCAGCACTCATTTCTACCACAGATTTTATTTGAAACAGGTTGATCAGTATGGGGCGGACGTATTGGTCCTGTTAGACCTGCCGTCAGCCTTCAGCACCATTTTTCCATTCATGCTGGTGCAAAGGATGCGGCAGGCCAGGCTAAAAGAGACAGCTCAAGCTGCTGAAGATGTTTTTCATTGGCAGGGCAGTCAGCTGTGGAGATTTCAGAGAGAGCTTCCATGTGGAGCCCCATAAAGGTCATCCCTAAGCCCAACACTGTTTAGTTTGTATGTCGCCCCTTTGATTAAATTGGTTCAGTCCTTCTCATGCAGATGATACCTAGATCATTGTGTCCATCTCAGATGACTGAGAAGAGGTAGCAGACATGTTTAGGACATGTATTGGAGAGGCCCGCATATGGATGAGGGAAAACGGGTTGAAAATGAATGGGAAGAATCCAGAGATTATGCAGTTCAGTTTGCACAGTTCTGTTTGGAAAAATCGCTCACGGCCAGGCCACTGTGGTATGCTACCTGTCACTGTTAGGACAGCCAAAAACCAGGGTGTGATGTTTGATAACGTCTTGTCTTTTGAGACCTATGTAAACAGAACAATGAGTTTGTGTTTCTGGATGATTGGAGTTTTGAAGAAGATATTGTTTTTTCTTCCTAAAGCACTCACTGAGGCAGTAGTTTTTGACCTTATCACCTCACATTTAAATTACTGCAACACCATTTATCCTAATGCAAACCAATTTCCATTAAATAAGCTCCAAATCATTCAGAATGTGGCCGCCCGCTCTGTCCTGGGACTTCCCAGACATTGCTTGCTTTTAGATCCCTGCATTGGCTGCCTGTTAAGAAGTAGGTTCTCTTTAAACACTTTGATGCATAAAGCTCTTTATGTGCAGAGATCACAATATCTTAAGATAGCTCTGCACTGGCACACACCCACAAGGACTTTGAGATCAGTGGGAAAATATAAAGTGAAGTTGCCAAGATGTAGAACAGCAAGGTGGGGTGAATGTGCCTTAACAGTATTTGGGGCAAAGTTATGGAACTCCTTTCCTGTTTAGATTAGGTGTCTGAGTATGCACCTGCCTTTTTGCAAGTATTTGTCAAAGGGTCAGAACACCAATATATAAAAAGTGGTTCCAATTCACCAATTATTATAATCAAATGTACATCACGAGATCAACACTGTGGGGCTGCAATGCTTAGGGTGTTTCTCTTTACTTGCCACAATAAAGGAGCTCTGCTTTCACAGTATTCTGGAGTCTGCATCACCCTGTTTCATTAGATTGGAGGTATTTCAGATAGTGAATGTTGAATACTCATTTGCAGTTGTCCGGGTCAGCGAGATATTTAATATTGCTGGATATTTAGACACAGAGATACACACACACACACACACATTGTATGATTGTACATATATTTTCAATTAATTTTCACAGATTGTTTCTGATGTATGGGGGCTCTTAATTACTGTGTGATGGAGATATGGGTTAGTCTCTTTTGATGTAGTGGGACTGACACAAGACCTCATGCTAGTCACACGTGCATGATAAAAGCCACCATCTGGTCTTACTTCACCCCTGTATCAGGCATTTGAAGTAGTCCAAGCCATTGGTTATTTATGAAAGTTAACCAAGCTGAGAAAGTGAGGTTGCAGGCCAATGTGACTAATTAGGAAAAAGAACAAAGGCTATTTTGCTAATTGCAAATGGGCTTTGGGTGGACCATAAGGTTTCTTTGGGAGGGCCTGGCCACCCGACCCTCCCTCTACAACCAGGTCTGTAAATAATTGTAAGATATCTACATAAAAAAGCCACTTTAGGTGTGTGCTGGGTAATTTACAAAGAATAGTACATCAGTGTTAGACCTGGCTTCCTTGGCATGGTTTCCCCTACCTTTTTTGTCTTCTGACCCCAAGTCTGGTGTCTCTAGAATCACAATTTAAAATACCAACCCATGATAAAGTCAGATTTTGAGGTGTAATTCTGAAAATACCACTTTTAGAAAGTTGTCATTTTTGTACTTCAACCATTCCATGCCTTCTGCCTGTTGCTGAATACATGTCTGTGTGGGTAACAGCTGGGCTCTTGTGCATTCCCTCCAGACAGCCACAGACAAATGAAGCTTAGGTGGGACTGATGTGCCATCCACATCCTGATGGTCCATCTTAGGCAGGATGGGTAGAAGAAACAGACACTTAAACCTGAATGGGCTGTGTCCTGATTACACACAAAGGGCTGCATAACCCATTGTAGTGAGTCTGGAGGCACGACAGGAAGGGCATGCACCTGTGGGTATAAGAATTGGACTTCTGACCTCATAAAATCAGTAGTTCAGGGCCTGGGGACATTCTGTCAGGAAAAAAGACTGCTCTGCTGCTGAAGGGATTGTCATTCTGTTGTACTTTGCTGGACTCCTGCTGTGTTTGCCCTCCCGCCTACTACCCTCCTTGTCTGGAAGTGAGAATGATTGGACCTGCATCTCTACATCCCATGAACCAAAGGGCTTGGCTGGCTTGCCTCCAGGACTCAAGGACATCAAAAACGTTCACTTCATCCTACAATTGCACCTGGCCTTTCCTTGCTGCAAGTTTTGCCCTGCCAAGTGGTGCCTATCCAGTTGTGGGCCCTTGGAAGTTGATATAAAGTGCTGCAACTGTCAGAACCTGAACATTGCGTTAGTCAGGATTGATGCATCTCCTCTCGACGCCAATGCGCCTTCACTGCCACCGAGTATGAGGGCATCTCAATGGTGATTGTGCTGGTCATAGCCGATGCAACATCCCCCAATGCTGATGCATCTCCCCCGAGGACAAGGACATCACAACACCGGCTGAGCAGTTTGACAATGACACATCATCCACATCCAGGGCTGCTTGATGACGACAGATCACGAGTGCATGGCTCGATGGTGACACATCACATAAGAATCCTAGCCAATGATCAGAACCAATGCATTGCATCTCTCCTGCCCCTCAACATTGATGCAACCCTCCTACAAAGTACTGTTTCAAAGTGGCTCGACTGGCCCCTGTAGCCAAACTGTGCTCCATTGTAGTCAGTCTAAACTGTCGGATTCACCCTTTTCAAGCATGATCAGATAACCCAAATTGCAGCTTTATTATTTTAAGTACTATATTTGCAGATATTCTTTTAAAATTCATATCTTGACATCTACCTATTGGATTTTTGTTGTTTTGGTCTTGTTTTGTTCACTAAATTTAACTCTGTTCTTCTAACCTGGTATTTATTATTCTTGTGTGGTATTTTCATAGTTTTACTGTTTAAGTGTTGCCCAAATACTTTACCCATTGCCTCCTAAGTTAAGCCTGACTACTTTGTGCCCGCCTACCAGAGGGTGAGCACAAGTTAATTTATGGTGTGTAACTGACCTACCCTCACTTGGATTATGGTCCATGCTTGGACAGGATCCACACCTCTACCAACTAGAGACCCAATTTCTAACAATCTGCAGATTAAATGCAGCTCCCCCCTCGGTGTGCAGAGCACATGGACTATCTTGTGAGTGTAAGGGCTGCACTTTCTGTGACGTTGGTGAATGTCAGCTAACTACTTTACATTTGAAAAAAGCATTTGGAGGTGCTGAAAGGCAACAGTAATAAAGGCTTCAAATTTGCCAGTTATGATAATCAATGCACATAAGGCATGCCGTCACTTCGGACATCCACCATGCTCAATAGGACACACACACACCCTCACTCACGCACATGCATGTGGCTGAGTGTAATATGCTGTTTATTATCACTGTAGAGCGTGTGTGTGGAGAGGGGAGGACTCACAATAGGATTTCGATCAGGAGGATGTTTAAGTTCTATTCAAACTTTTTAAAATAATGTATGAGGTTTGACACCAGGGTCATGGCCCACCCCAGAGGGTAATTTATTAAACAAAATACAACAGCCATTTATTCCCACAATCCTGTGGGAGAACCAAAGGTTTGTGGCAAATTTTTCTTTTTTTTTTTTACTTTTAGCTCCCCGGGATGGGTTGATCCGGGAGAACCCCACAATGGCTAGGGGTATACCTCAAGGTATCTCTACCCTGACATAATTATTGCTTTTTAAAAACTTTTTCAGAACAGGAGGCAAGGGCTTGAGTTAAAATTCAGCAGATGAGTTACTCTGTTGCAAACACAACAGATATCACATTCACTGTGTTACAAGCACCTCTGGATATAATGCACTTGCAATACAGTGGTCGGGATAACTGTCACATTTGGGACAGAGTAACCAGTCCACCGAACTCTAAATCAGGCCCTAATTTTAATAGAAATGTAGTGAAAAGTCCCTTCAGTACCACAACTAAAATGTAAAGAGCCATGAACATTTGCAAACAACTTTTGCTGTATCCAAGGCAACCACAGCTCATCGTCTGCAGATGCTTATGGTATATGCTTAACATTAAAGAGACATTCTATAAAGCGATTATAGCCATACTCATTTTTAACGTGTAATATAAAATCAGAAAACTGAATGCGGATCTATTATACGTGATTTCTTGGCAGTCACAACTGGAAAGAGCTGGGTGAAAATGGAGATAAATGTTGACTTTTCAGGTCTGTTAAACATAGTTTGACAGGGGCTTCGATTCAAGTAAACCTATGGTCACTTGTAAGAGAGTCCATTTCCATAAAAATGTATCACAAGCTACACAACACCAGAACAGTAGATAGATATGAATAAAAACCTACCCCGGTATCTCATATCTACACATGGTCTATGGCACAACCACAGTCCTACATCTTTAGTGGATATTCAACAATGATTATGCTGTCAATTAAATAGTCAGAAGGTTTAGATGAGGTTGTGCGCCCCAAATAAAAAACCTCCTCAGCAGAACAAAGGATGGGAGAACTTAGGGTAACTGAAGACAATTTACTGGAATACATATTTGGAGGAACCATTTGATACATTATTTGAGGGCTGGGGATTTCCTTTTAAGATCATTGGTTATGTAAAACTTAATATGCCTATCTACGTTGGAATTATCTTCTTCAAACACACATACAAATTTTATGCAGGGATACGGCTAGAGAAGAATGCTTATAATTGGAAACCTAGTTAAAAATTGTAATCTGTAAAATCCACAACATGTGCTAAAGGAAAGCAGGTGATTGTTAAAAGAAGAATCAATCTAGAATATCTCATTTTTGAATAAAGCCCTTGCAAAATGTATCTTATAACCTGTAAAAAAAAAAACAACATTGTAATATTCTTCTCAATAACTTCCCTGTCTTCTATACACCACACATTCAAATTAAAAATAGAACGTAAACATTATTTAGAAAACATTGCTAGCAAAAACCAAGTAACCAGGAACCCAGTACCCATCAACAACATCAAAAGCAATCACAGAAATATCCAAAATAGTGAAACCTATGAATGTGCTATCAATCACTGTTGCTGCATTCAACTCCTCTCCTTTAGTACAACACTTCAAAACACATTTATGACTTTGTAGCTTACCTACTCAAACATCCAGGCTGATTAGGCAATACACTGAAACCGGCCACCTAGAGGCCAAAATGTGGCAAAATGAAACCCCTTGTGCTACAAATTCCATAGAAGATGACGGATGCTTGGAAAATTGGCACATTTGTTTCTATGTTCTATTCATATGAACAATCGGCTTTGGGATTAGAGGAGTCTTAAAGGCACCGTTGCAATAGTCGGCATAAGGAGGGTTGCAATTCTCCAATCAGAACCAGGGCACATTAAGACAATTTCTTGCAGGAGTGGAAGGATGATCACGCAAAACAATGCACAACTCTGCTTAAGGCCTACTTGTCATCAAAACCATTTTCTATTGTAAAGTTTGCTTTTATTTTGTGGGTGTACAGCAGTGGTGTAACAAGACTTTAGGGGCTCCTCGGCAAAGTACATGGAAGGCCACCCCCTCACCCAGGCCACAACCTATCACCCCCCTGGATCCAGTTAGTGTACTGTGCTGAGGGGGCCCTGATGCTCAGGCCCTTCCCCCTCCACACACACACACACACACACACACACTCTCTCACATACTGCGGGGGCTGCAGGGGCTCATGGTATGCCACTGGTGTAGATGTTGAAAGAAAAACTGAAACAATGACGTTTGTACAGCAGTGTGCCAAGTCAAGTGGTAGGGCTACATAGAGAATATGCTAGAAATCACTGTAGGTGCCAGAATAGCTGTCTTTGACAAAGCATGCACAGGCAGTGCAAAACGGCATTGCACTAAATCGAGTGTCCTAATAGTGACAACTTTTTGACAGATGAATGTAAAGACTGTCATAGGAAATGGGGCAGTTCTTGGTTATAGGGGTTCAAAATCAATAAGATACACAGAAGATTTTTTGGCAGCACCTTGTATGTGAATTCACCTCGTGTCCGTCTGTTCCACACTTTTCGGCACATCCCTGCATTTTTAATGTTGGTCTCGTTCAGTATCAAATGAAAGATGTTATTGTACACTCTTGCATTCAGATGACTTAGACATAGATGTCCATAAATAAAACAACTGCGTGAGTGTTCACATCAGAATTGTCCAGATAATATTATACTCTTATAAAATACTAAACAGCATAACTTATGGTTAGACATGTCAAGGGAATCACTGAAACTGCCAGCCATTTGCAGCTTGTTCATGTGACCTATGCTGGTTCATGGGATAGCAGGTCACTGGTTGTCATCACTTTCACTCTCTCTAGGTTGGATCATTTTTAGGGCGCCCGGTTTTATGGTATTTTTCTTTTTACATTTTCGTCTGTATTTATCCATATATACTGTATTTTTGAGGATCTTATTAGTATTTATCCATATTTATTTTGTGGTTTTCCAATAAGTGGAGTCAAAAATGGTACATTTCCACATTTATTTGACAGATAATCATGCACTCATACTTTGGTACCTGTAGTGTTTTAGCAAATTCAGCAACCAAATATAGCAAAACACTACACTTGCATGATAATATTTGCAATTTAATACAAATATATTTTATCATATGCCTATATTTAAATATACCTTAACTTGTTTTTTAACTCCCCATGCTGCCTATCTGCTCATCTGCTGCTTAGAATTCCCAACAGACAGCATGGAAAGTCATTGATCAGAAGCACAATTTTCAGTATTTTTCCACTTTTACAGATAACTACAGACAGGACACACATTATTTTCTGTCTGTGTTTATCTGTAAAAATCTTTAAAAACGAAAAACTGGAAGCCTTACTCATGTTTGAGGTCACACCCGTATTCTCCTTCCACTTTACTAAACACCCATGTTCCTTTCTAACAGTTGTCTTTAAACACTACCAATTTGTATTTGTTACTGCCTGTGATGAAAGGGTAAACTGCACCGCATCTTTGGTCTGCTGTTTCAAGTCTTTTTCCTCACTATAGTCCACAAAAATACTGGTAATTGAATAGGCCCTTGATGCTCAAAGTACGGCCCGGGAGCTGTCTCGTTGTTTCTACTGTAGAATGCACGTAGCCTTTGCAGCTTGGCTACTCTCCCTTCTAAACTCAATTTATCTTCAGGGACACTATTCTGCACATACACTGTGTTTCAAAGCTTTGTAGAATGGTGCTCAAACCTTGAATATGACATTAGGGCCCATATTTATACTTTTTTTAGTGCCGCATTTGTCTCATTTTTAGACGCAAATGCGGCGCAAACGTACAAAATGCAACTGTATTTTCTAAGTTTGCGCCGCTTTTGCGTACAAAAATTACAGAAATGTGGTGCTAAAAAAGTATAAATATGGACCTAGAATCGAAAAGCAGAACCCGCTTTTCAAAGAGCTTTGGCATTACAGTGTCGTAGACACATGGGTGCCAATAGCAGTACATCTTTGTGTTGTGCTTATTTTTTATGGGGTAGCTAAAACGATTAGACAAATTCAGAAATCAAAGCAGCCTTTGTTCCATATCTTGTACATATTTTATGATTCCACTTTTCACCAGAGCTGAGACAAGTGAATTATATACCAATGCATTTCAAAGCATGCCTTATAATGTGACATTTCTAACTCTTGATCCTCACATGTGCTGAATAAAGAGTGAGGATTATTAGGTCTGTGGTGAACCAAAACCTTTGGATTTTCCGAAAATTATATCTATAACATTCTTACTTGAATGGTCTTTCAATTTCAAACAGCTCTCAAACAGCACTCTTTCTCCAATGGTCTGTTATTGTTATTGTGTCCCTAACATTTTTCTTCCACCCACTACAACCTAAAGCATTGGGAAATGGGTAAGCTTACTTCAAACACTAGCTAACTCCACTGTGATTGACAGCATTCTGCCTTTCCACATCCACAGGCAAATTAGGTTTCTTCAGTGGCAGGGACTATTCTGGCAATGTGTGCCTTTTGAGACCAAAGAAATATTTTTGCTTTTTGGCATTTTTTTATATGTTTAAAAGGGTCTAGCAGCTTCTAGAACAATTACGTTTTGCAAAAGCCCTGACAAAACAAAACAAGAATTCTCAAAGTCAAAACTGTGGCATCCAACTCCAGATATATAAACTTCGTCAATGCTTGTTTTTACAATGCAGGTTTAGTCTTTCATAGATTCCTCTTCCTGCCCTCTAGGTAGAATGTATAGATTTCCATTTTCCTTACACCTACACTGATTGCATGCTTATTTAGTGCAAGACATGGTTGGATACAAATGTCTCATCAGAACTCTGAAATTGTATGTGTGCCGCATCATTTTTCCTTGTTGTGAGTCTATTCAGGTAATATACAAGAGTTCTCTACTCAAGTAAATACCTCTCGTACATTTTTCTCATCACTGATTCAGCACTAGAGACCTTGCATATAATACACACTTTCAATAGTTCTTATGAGAATTACAAGTGATATGAGGGAATAAATCTACACAAATGAGCATACCTGTAACACCAGCTTTTAATTCGCCTGGTCTTGTATGAGTCAGACATATTGCATTGTACAGATAGAGTAGGATACATGGGGACAGATTTTAGAAAAGTAGCACTGCACCCAGTGAAGCACCACTTTTCTTGCGCCCTTTAGCACCCCCCTACCACCACCCTGTGTGCACCATATATAAAACAGAGCACACCATGGCGCAGAGTATGGGGCAATAGCGTCAACCTTTTTTACTCTATTGATGTCCTGTTTAGGGTTAACTCCCAAATTTTGGTGCTAACCCTGAACAGTATATAGGGGCCCATTATAAATAATGATGTGCTCCCTTTTAACGCCCGCTCTGAGCAGGCATTAAAAATGCTGCAAAAAAATGACACAAAAAAAAGCTTTTAGATTTCTTTGCATGTTTTGTTTTGCCCCCCTAAAAAGGGAAACACCCCCCTTGCATACATTACACTTAGCACTGGCATAATGTGGTGCAAGAGGTTACAAAGTGGTGCAATGCATGCAATGCTCCACTTTGTAAATCTGGTACAGCAATTGTGGCCTTGTTGGGCCACAATAGTGTAAAAAATTATGCTAATGTGGTGCAAGGAGGCGCTATGCCCTCATAAACTCTGGGCCATGGTTATAAAAGAAAAGACCAAGAAGTATGGAGCAGATTCTATTTTTTATGTTTTACTTCTGCACACTTCAAGAGTTTCCCCTAGAACAATGCACATGGTATATGTCCTCTATATTTGTCTGAAAGGGAAGCATATGTAAACATTAGACAATGTTTCTCATGGAAAAAATATTTCAAGGAAATTCTCTTATGAACGAGCACAAGACATGCTTGCCAATATCGCCTGCATATTCATTGGCTCGGCTGCACCACAAATAGTTCATTGCAAATAGCAAATACCCTAGGGTGGGCCATTACGGGGATTATTGGACTTTTGCCCTTTTGCAGGGTCATCCCCAATCTTTTTGCCTCCTGCCTCCTATTTTTTCTGACCTGTTGCTGTTGGCTTTTGAACTCTGAGCACTTTACCACTGCTAACCAGTGCTAAAATGCATATGCTCTCGGTATACATTTTATATAATTGGTTTATCCATGATTGGCATATTTGATTTATTAGTAAGTCCCTAGTAAAGTGCACTAGAGGTGCCAGGGCCTGTAAATCAAATGCAGCTAGTGGACCTGCAGCACTGGTTGTGCCACTCACATATGTAGCTCTGTAATCATATCTCAGATGTGCCACTGCAGTGTCTGCGTGTGCAGTTTTAAACTGTAAATTCGACTTGGCAGGTGTACCCACTTGCCAGGCCTAAACATTCCCTTTTCTTACATGTAAGGCACCCCTAGGGTAGGCCCTAGGTAGCCCCAAGGACAGGTTGCAGTGTATGGTTAAGGTAGGACATATACTAATGTGCTTTATATGTCCTGACCGTGAAATATTGCTAAATTCGTTTTTTACTGTTGCAAGGCCTGTCCCTCTTATAGGTTAACATGGGAGCTACCTTTAAATCTGATTAAAGTGTACATTTCTTTTGGGAACGGATGGACATGTGGAGTTTGGGGTCTCTGAGCTCACAATTTAAAAATACTTCTTTTAGTAAAGTTGATTTTGAGGTTTTGTTTTTGAAAATGCCACTTTTAGAAAGTGAGCATTTTCTTGCTTGTAACATTTCTGTGACTCTGCCTGTTTGTGGATTCCCTCTCTGGGTCAGTTTGACAGTTGGGCTGGTTGAACCTCACACTAGACAGTGACACAAAGGGAGGTGGGGTGTAGTCTACATTTCCTGATGAGCCATCTGTGATAGGAGGGAGAGGAGGAGTGGTCACTCACACCTGAAAGGGCTGTGCCTGCCCTCACACAATGCAGTCTCCAACCCCCTGGTGAGTGTCTGGTGCCAGGCCTGGCAAGGCAAGATTTCACAATCAAGAGAGACTTTGCTTTGAAGTAGGCCTACTTCAAAGGAGAAAATGGGTATAAGTAGGGCACCCACAACCGCAGAATGTAGAAACACTTCTGGAAAACATGAGGAACCTCTGCCTGGAGAATAGCTGAAGAGCTGAGGAGAAGTGCTGCCCTGCCAGTGACTGTGATTTGTGGAGCTATCCTGCCGTTGCTGCTTCTGCCAGAGTAAGAGGGCAAAGACTGGACTTTGAGTGCCTTCCATCTTGTGAAAATCTCCAAGGGCTTGATTTAGAGCTTGCCTCCTGTTGTTTGAAGTCTCAGGGACAGCAAAGACTACTCTCTGCCAGCACCTGGAGTCTCTGGAGAGAATGCTGCCCTGCCAAGTGGTGCCCATCCAGTTCCCGGGACCCTGAAAGGAGAAGCTGGCAGCCTGCGGCTGAAAAATCAACGTGCCTCTGGCTTTGCGGCTGAAAATTGACGCTCGCCTGCAACGCATCCCAAAGATCGATGTCCGGGGCTGGAGAAATGACGCACAGCATCGCTGACGGAGGCTGGTGAGATCGCATGTAGTCACATTTCAAGGGGCAAACAAACTGTTATGGATCACTACTTTGTGAATGAGTGCTATTGTTCACTGAAGAAGGCACACAGGTCAAGACTGATCATTGGACTCTTGACTCACACAACTAAAAACACATGAGTGAAAGGGAGATGTGATTGTGCCATGCACCGCCTTAGGCCAGATCACAGACCTGTCGAAACACCATTTTCACAAGGAGCTGGGGGACATTTCTCCCAGCTATATGCTCATCATGCTGTATGTCAGGAGATGTGGAGGGCAACTGAGAGAAGAGATACTTTCCTGAATCAAACCTTCTGACAAATATGAGAATCTGAACATGCAAGAAATAATAGGATTTTTAACTTGTATCCTTGAGACGTTGACCTGTTTCACACTGAATGGATTCTTAAACTCATTATTTTTTTCAGCAACTTGTCATTGTGGAAAAATTCCTTAGGAATAAAACACGTGTTAGAAAGAAGCCATTTTTTCATTTTAAAAGGGTGAATAAATTTGAAATAAAAACGGAAAATAAAAGACTCATCTAGGATATGAAGACATTAATTATTACATAATCTTTCCTTAAATGGACCTTTAATTCCATTGCCATTTGGTATTGTGCTGGTACAAATTGTACAAAAATAACCACAGTGTGGGTAATGCCAAGGATAATTGGCCAGTAAGCAAACCAAACAACGTATAGGCATTGGTTGTAGTTTATATTGTACGTTGAAACAATTTTAGCTTGGAAGAGGCATTTCAGAAGCTTTTGTGGACCTGGGTCCCTAATGAAATGTGGGACACCTATGAGGGTTTTTCGATTAGCATCTCCACACTAACACATGCACGCATACACGCACGCACGCACACACACACACACACTCTCCCACACTGTGGTAAATCCAATTCACACACACACACAAGTTGTTCTATAAACTGGGTCCAAAAATCTACGGTCAAAGATGCCAAGATCCTTTTTGTCTGCAAAATAATGGTATTCTTAACCTCTATATCTTTGGGAAACAGTTAACCATTCAATTAAGATTCTAGAGACACGCCTTTCTCTGTGACTCCTACCTTTAGATCACATAGTGTTGAGACAAAATGACATATAACTGTTCACTTTATAAAAACATTTAAAACAGTTAAGAACCCTTCCTCTACCCATTTTGACATTCCACTCTTGAATCAGTACGGCTGTAACTGTCCTCTACATTCAAAGGTTCAAGTATTAATAGTGGAGAAGAGTCATTGACACCACGCCTACACATCTGAAAGGCCCACTGCTGTCATATAACTGTTTCCTTTTATTACTTCACCAGAGGCATGGGGCATTTTTCTTGCTAGTTGTAGGGCATATGGCACCCTTGCTAAGTCCCAGTCTAGGATTGCAGCTCCTTTGCATTTTCATTATTGTTTTCTATTTGTTGGAAACTTGGTCCTCCCAAAAAGGGTGAGATGAAGGCTTCCAAATACCATCTACAACGAACTAGGAACTACAACCCACAATATTAGAAAAGTAAGCTAGAAAGGCAATCTACTTGCATCAAGGGGGCACTTGGCAACCCAGGAGCAACCCAGGAGCATGTAATGGCAAATAGAAAACTTTATTGAAGATGAAGAAGCGTAATGTCCATGCAGTTTGCTTAGACCACTTTGTTGACTTAAACAGCACAAGCCGCCCAAGCAAAATATGGTAAGTGCAATAATGTGTATGACTAGTTGGCAATAATGGCGGTCCCAGCAGAATAACATGGTTTAATCGCGCCCAGTATTATCAACTCTGTAGGGTGCGGTGATTTCATTGTTCAGCATCATCACATCCTGTCAGGTTTCCAGATTAGAATGAGACATACTATGTTGAGATCGAGCTTTGAGGATTGAGTTAATTGTGTTTTATCTTTTTCTCGAACACTTTTTCCCCATTCACCTTTCAAAGGTGTTTCCTAGCAACATGTGAATAGTGGAAAGTACTTTAGTGTCTGAGGTGGTTCGTCTCCTGGTTTAGTTGAAAACTCCTATCTTCACCTTAATCCGAATTCAAGCAATACTCTGGTTGAGCCTGTTAGAGTCCAGATTTATACAAACCTACCCATGAATTAGAGTAAGCTTTCCTCAGTTGCATTTGTGTTGACAGTGTGTTATGTTATATACGCCCACATATATTTAACACTACAGTAAAACCACAATGATTACACAGTAACTACAAAGTCTATTAACTTAGTTTTACATTCTTCTGAAATGCACAGGACCCAAGAAACTCGGACTATCTGTGAATCGGTAGTTGTGTGATGTAGGCGTGTGAATGGCTGAAATGACGGATACAGGAAGAAAACATGCACTGTAAAGTAAGTGTTGGCGTATTTCCGATCTCAGCCTCCTTAAAATTAGTGGAGAAAAAAAGTTGTCATAGTGGGTTTCTGTCAAATGTAGATGTTTTTCTATAAAACGTCTAAGTCGTGGATGTCACAAACTTGACATGTTAAAGATATTGAAGTACCTCACAAATAGAAAGAATTGCTAAGAAATGACTTTTTGTGGAAAAATCCTCTGACAAAATACGTTTTTGGGTTAAAACTTCTGTGGAATGCTTTCTGTGTAATTAATTTGTCCAGAGTCAATGTTTTTCACAGTCAATCAACTTTCCAAAAGGTTGCTTGCACTTCTTCTTCCCGACTTGTATCTTTGAAGCTTTGATCATCTGCCCCTTGCTTGCTTTCTTGATTCTCCAACTTAGTACGATCAAGGAAGGTTTCATGCTTCTAGGGCATCAGCCCGTCGTGGATTGGCAACTTCATTAACAGAATAAGCTGTTTATCCTTTATTTCTATGACCCAGTATCCAAATTCAGTAGGTTTAAAGAGGGTCATAATATAAAAGGTTTTGCAAAATTGCATAACTTCGTTCAGCATTCTTTTCTTATTCATCTGCTCAGGGGTACAGATACACACGTGATAAATTATACTGCTTAATTTGTGTAGATGTTTGATGGTGCTCAGCACCAACACTTAAAGGCACTTGTTTATGACAGTCCAACACGTGGTGGTACTGTCTATTTTAAGCACATGACATGACCACTGCCTTCACCAGTTCACTCAGTACCGTCTCCTATCCTCCCTCTCACACAGTGCAGATTTGTTTAATCTTTGCCTTCTTAGCAAAAGGTTTTCTCTCTAACCCTGGGGGTGTTTTTTTCTCCAAGAAGACTGTTAGGCTTCCAGTGCCTACCATAACTACAGAAAAAGTTGTGGGTGGTAATGAGTCATATTTTTTCCCACACATATTTAGGTGTTTGGAAAATCAGTGATCCACAATAACACCAAAAAGCCAACCCTATAACTAAAAATTAAAGTCATACCTTGCTTTCTCTGAAACACTCAATACCGGCCAGAAACTATATTGCCGGTACTCTATGTTAGCATCTGAAACCCAATTGAAAAAAAATACAAAATAAATGTTAGTTACTGTCACTCGACCACCTTAAGTAGTAGGTTTAGAGGAAGAAAAGAAGATTCGGTAGCACTTTTCATTTAACAGAATATTTAGTGGCACTTTCTGGGCAGGTTTGAGAGCAGAATGGTCGGTAGAGACATCCACATAAGCACACAGAGTACTTCTTGTCCAATGCTCATTAAGAATTAAGACAATAGGGCATAATTAGGAAAGTGTTATTAACATCTGTTAACATGTGACACAATATGAGCAGTAAGGCCATTGGCATTCCCCCTACTATCATCTAACACAGGTAAAAAACAAAGACACATTTTCTGTGTATTCTTTGACTGACACTGAACTTAGGAGCGAGGCCAAGAACCGAAGCATTATAAGCAATGTGGTTGCCTACGGCGATTCCAGAATTCCATGCCGTGTGCTAATTTTCATTCTCATCACAATAGCATAAACGCTCCACATGAAAACATAGACAAAATTGTCTTTGTCAGAGCTTGTTTAAATAGAGCACTGCTGCAATCAGTTTTCAGTAGGATCCAGAAGGTGGCCTGCAAGCCCAAGACCACACGCCGCTATGCAGTGATGTTCTTGGGTGAAATGAATGTTGCTTTGTGACTACCGGATGTTGGTATACCCGAGTTTTTAGAGCAGAAAGAAATGTACTACTACTCACAAACACGTATCGCTGGCGGTATATTGTAGCCAGCCTAGTTTACATCTTTAACCCCACAATAATGGAAAGATATATGAAATCAATAAAACGAGTTTTCATCTCCTTATTCCTTCTCAAGCATCAATAACCATTTTTTCGTGCTAGGCAGATGGTCTTTTGCCACTAAGAGAAAGAAAATGTGCTTTCAGCTAAGAAAGCACAAACACCTATTTATTTAGTCTTTTTATGTGGATGAGACACGTTGTTATTTGATATAAATGCTAGGCTGAGATCAAAATAGCTGTGCTCCTTTCCTAGGAAGTAGGCAAAAATAGGAACAAAAAGACAATATAAAGGAATTGCTAGGAGAGGTGTACTGCTGGAGGCTATCAAACGTTTTGATTGTTACCAACAGACCGGGGGGAAGAAATGTAAATTTACATAACTGGAATGGGTTGGCAGTTGAACTCAATTATGATGACATCAGGTTCAGTATGATACATTCAATAAGAGAGCCGATAAGAAGAACAAATCAATTTCTGAAACCATGAGAGAAAATCCGCTGCAACTGAGCCTTTTATTCTCTGATGAATACAAAATGGCTTCCAAGCTGGAAATATCTTCATGGCTAAAAAGATCACGTTGATGTAGAATATATTGCATAGCATTCACATTCGGATTGCTTGCAACACTGGCAAGAACATATTCTTGTATAATGCAGAACATCCGGTTTTACAGCAGTGAATACATCCCCACTGGGTGAGAAAATGTATTTGACAGTGGTTTGGGACATGAACAAATGTCTTTCATTCAACTGTATATTTTGAAGAACCTGCTTGCGCTTCGATCACCGCCTCATGTTTCTCTTTATACTTTCATGATGACCTAATTTTCAGTCGAAAGCCTTCATGACGATATAACACTGTCGTTGTGACCGCTAGGTGGCGTGCGTATACATACAAACGTTATGCATAAAATATGCCAATGCGTTGCATGTTTTAGAGTAAACTACTTTAATTGGAAATGTGACCTTATCGGAAGCTTAAAGGGTGTTCTTGCAAATATTTCTGTCCCTACGTATATATCTGTTCATCTGTAGGTATATTTTAGAAACAAGTTGGAATCTGGAAAGTGTTGAGAATTTTGGAAAAATTACATTAACATTTTGAACAACGATCTCCAATGAAGCTTGTAAGTATATTTTCTTGAAAGCAAATAACAACACAATTCACCACAGTCATCCTAATGATGTTTCGGGCTCGTGCAAGACATATTTTATGGCCTGCTGTTTGAAACAACTTTGAAGTTTAGTATACATTTTCGGGTAATTAAAGTTGTGTGATGCCAAACAATGTTGAATTATAATTACATTTCAGAAACTGGGTCACAAAAACGAAAAAACTGTAACATGCCTTACCCAGTGTCCCAAAATTCCTGGGTAGATAGAGAAAGAGGGAGATGCTGCGAAAAAAGAGGTTGCCTGAAGTGAAGAGATGGACAGAGGTGAAATCGAAAGATCACTTTCCCAGGGGAGGGCCTTCGAAGGTTGTGGCCCTGGACAATTGCCTATGCCTTAGAAAGCCTCTGTCATTCACAATGAAAAACGATGAGGGAAGGATTGCTTTAAAGGTAGTGGCTTGTGGGTTCCTCATGATGGAAATTCCGATTCTGTCCTAATTATAGTAGATGTCTGCAGTTACTGGGAAGGTGATAAGGCTCCACTTGAAAGGCAAGTTGTTGAGTAGAGGTGCTGCTTTCTCCAAAATGGCTTGTACACCTGGGGCCATATTTTCAAGCAGCTTGCCCCACCGATGCAACACTTTTTTGATGCACTGATGATGAAGGCTGCAGGCCCGTATCTACAAGGCCACACAAAGTCACTTTGCGTGGCTTTATATGGCCTTGTAGATATGGGGTAAGGCAACGCAGCAAAAGTCACGGCATTGCCATACTCTGCATCCAAGAGGCATTCCATAGATGTTGAGATGGATGTAGCCATGCAAAACCAATGGATTTTGATGCATTCTCTGTTTTACAAGGATTTGTGAATCTGGCAATATGTCAACAGCCTACACCTCCCAAGGGAAGCGCAACAAAGAGAAATACCTTACTTTCTCCTCATTGTTTCCTTTTTCTATGTGTGTTGAATTCTGCAGCTCACATAGAAACAGGAAAACACCTCTCATGATTGTTTTTGTGCAGGAAGGTGTCCCTTCTTGCCCAAAAACAATCATCCCCACACCACAGACACCCTTGCACTATAGTGCAAGGGTGCCTCCTTTGGAGCATAGCAGCCCATTGTGCACCAGCGTAGGGAAAAGGGACAGGAATGCACTGTATCTTGTAGATGAGGTGCATTCCTGTCCTTTTCTTTTGACGTAAGGCAGCACAGCAAGAAGGCTTTCTGCGATACCCTGAATCAAAAGATTGTAAATATGCCCCCTGATTTGAAAAATCATAACTATGAAGTGATGTAAGTCTGCAAATAAGCTGAACTAGCAATGAGCAACACTGAGCAAACCATGTGGAATTTGTGACTCTTCTCTCCTTACCTCTCCACTCCACTCCACTCCTCACCTCACCTCACCTCACCTCTCCTCTCCTCTCCTCTCACCTCACCTCACCTCCTCCCCTCCTCCCCTCTCCTCTCCGCTCATCTCCTCTCCCCTTACCATAGCATAGTTATCACGGTAAATTCTTCACATTTTCCAGATACGACATTTAGCTGGGAAAACCCAAAGGAGGGAAGCTCAACACTGCTGTTAACTGTTTATAGACAATGGCCCACGACCATCCCGCGTTGTACAATTTTAATTAGCTGTCCATCAAGAGTTACTTAATGTCAAGATACTAAGGCCCATATCTATAATGGGTTTGTTTCACCTTTGTGCCACACAAGGAGCAATAGGGGTGATACAAAACCTAGAATGATATTTACTAAACCACACAAGGCCACCTTGTGTGGCCCTGCGTGGCTTGGTAAATGTGAATTAACGCACGGTAGCAGAAGTTGCTGCCTTGTGTTACCTTATCCCAGGAAGCGATTACATAGGTGGAACAAAGATGTTCTCATGCATCCACCTATGTATTTTGGGTCAGCCCCAGATTTACCATTAGTGGTAGAACTGGGAATGAATCAAAATGCTATGCCTCCCCAGGGGAGCAATTACGAGGAAAAATATGTTTATTTCTCCTCGGTTTTGACTCTTTCTATCTGTGCTGCATTAAGCACACGTAGAAAGAGGAAAATGCCTCTGAGGGTTGATTTTGTGCAAGAAGGTGTCCCTTTCTGCACAAAAACTATCCTGCCTGCAACGCATTTATGTTGGCACCATAGTGTAAGGGTGCCTTTGTTAGCACTAGGCAGTACTTTGTGCGCCAGCACAGGCAGATGATATAATGTTAAATACGGTGCATGCATGCCCTCTCACTTTGAAAAATATGCTTCTAAGTACAGAGGCAGTGACCTCAAATCTCAAGGAGAGTGGCGGGCATGAGGAGGAAAGCGGGAATAAAATAATAATACAATTTTTAAAAATCTTAGCAGTTTCCAACGCAGATGCCTCACTCCCCTCCTCTTTGTCTGGTGTCCCAGCATTCACTGAAACACCAGCACAGGCTCCCCAACAATCCTGGTAATACTTTTATGCTAAACGTAGCATCAGGATTGGTTTGAGTTGCTTGGACTGCGGCTCAGACACAACCCTGGAGTCTGTCCAGTTTCTCCAGCCCGGCTATATGTTTGGTTTGCCAAACACACATGCACACTTAGGTGCATTCTCTCCTCCTCCCCCAGCCCACATCCCGTGGTTCAGCCCTGCCCCTTCCTGAACACACTGCTGGCTGAGTTAGCAGCTCAAAGATAAAACAATAATTAAATATTGGTTTATCTTTCAGCTCCTGGCTTAGCCAGGGGGGCAGTGCTCATCTGCCATAGCGAAGGAGCCACCCTTGCCTAAGTACTTAAATGTGCAATAGCTGTTCAAAGATAACGAGTGTATGTAGAAAATGGTTAGATGTAGTAAATAACAACAAACTTTCATTACCAAAAACATTGTGAATTGTTTGGGATTTTCAAACTTTCAATGTGCATTTTTCCCTCCGGTAGTGGCTTTTTGTTGGAAATACTCCCAAGTTCTTATGCAGTTTGAATAACATCATTTACTACTTGCATTGCGTCTGCATTAGACTAACTGAAATGTTTGAATCAAAGTGTAGGTTGGTTGCTTTCATTCTGCCAGTCGCGGCTTTCCGTGCAGTGAAGGAGAATGGCGACGCAGTGCGTGAAGGATGGGGGGGACACACAAACAAACTTACCTTACTGAGAGCCGCCACACCACTGTTCTACTTGCAGGCACAGGTTCCCAGCCTGCCGTGCAGCCAATCTTAAAGCTGCTCTCATGCTACTGGCAGCATGAAAGCAGCATTTTTATTGTCTGGAGCGCCCCTG
This sequence comes from Pleurodeles waltl, assembly GCF_031143425.1. Lineage (NCBI taxonomy): Eukaryota > Metazoa > Chordata > Amphibia > Caudata > Salamandridae > Pleurodeles > Pleurodeles waltl. The sequence continues at coordinate 85,922,046 of NC_090439.1, forward strand.
TTTGGCGCTCCAAGCTAAACTGGGAGCCTGTGCCTGCTGTCTCCAACCTGGCACTGGGTTGCCTCAGTGGCCGGCACAACACACATATGCACTAAGCACTCCCCCTCCATCCCTGTCATGCTCAATGGCCCCTCCCCTTTAACAATAAAACGAAAATAAACATAGTTTATTATTGTTTTATTATTAAATGTTTGCCACTGCTGCTGCTGGGGTGGGGGTTGATGTTCCTCTGCCATATCGGAAGAGCCGCTGCTGTATTATGCTTTATAAAATAGCATAGATGCTCTACTTCCTCTCAGCATATTTCTTAGACACCACTCCCTGAAAAGGCTAAAATAATGCATGCTCCCTGAGAATCATGATTTTCAGAAGTTCATCGAAGTGATATGGCAAGGATTCATTCACAAGGAATAATACAAAATGCTAATTAATAACAATGAACAATTTCAGACTTGAAAAGATTGTCTTTGTACTTATCCAAAATTAATTCTAACCAACAATGTAATTTTAAAACCACATTTTTAAACCATTATTCTCTGACGCAGCATTGTGCAGTTGCTGGCCCTGCTAGTACACTCGTTAATGCATGTTTCGATTTACACCATTAATCTAGAATCCTCATTATATAACGATATTTGCACCATCACTCTGTAATGCTGCCACACTCCATTTGAAAACATTTCAATAAAAACACCTTTTCTTATGTTCAGTATTCCATTTTTATATGTAAACGCATTGTTTATGCTGATTACAATGCCTATTCATCCGAACTGTGTTTTCATTACCTCTATCTTCCTCATTATGCTGCCACCACCACAAAGGGGCAGCAAACAAGTCATTACTAGACTTCTATCCAAGGTGAGCAAAAAGGAATCAGTACCTCAGGTAGTTAGCAGAGGCCCCTCAGTAGAGAGCAGAAAGGAAGCAGTACCTCAGGTAGTTAGCAGAGGCCTCTCAGTAGTAAGCCGAAAGGAAGCAGTACCTCAGGTAGTTAGCAGAGGCCTCTCAGTAGTAAGCAGAAAGGAAGCAGTACCTCAGGTAGTTAGCAGATGCATCTCAGTAGTGAGCAGAACGGAAACCGTACCTCAGGTAGTTAGCAGAGGACCCTCAGTAGTGAGCAGAAAGGAAGCAGTACCTCAGGTAGTTAGCAGAGGGCCCTCAGTAGTGATCAGAAAGGAAGCAGTACCTCAGGTAGCTAGCAGAGGCCTCTCAGTAGTGAGCAGAAAGGACGCAGTACCTCAGGAAGTTAGCAGAGGGCCCTCAGTAGTAAGTAGAAAGGAAGCAGTACCTCAGGTAGTTAGCAGAGGCCCCTCAGTAGTGAGCAGAAAGGAAGCAGTACATCAGGTAGTTAGCAGAGAGCCCTTAGTAGTAAGCAGAAAGGAAGCAGTACCTCAGGTAGTTAGCAGAGGGCCCTCAGTAGTAAGCAGAAAGGAAGCAGTACCTCGGGTAGTTAGCAGAGGCCTCTCAATAGTGAGCAGAAAGGAAGCAGTACCTCAGGTAGTTAGCAGAGGGCCCTCAGTAGTGAGCAGAAAGGAAGCAGTACCTCAGGTAGTTAGCAGAGGCCTCTCAGTAGTAAGCAGAAAGGAAGCAGTCTCTCAGGTAGTTAGCAGAGGCCCCTCAATAGTGAGCAGAAAGGAAGCAGTCCCTCAGGTAGTTAGCAGAGGCATCTCAGTAGTGAGCAGAAAGGAAACAGTGCCTCAGGTAGTTAGCAGAGGACCCTCAGTAGTGAGCAGAAAGGAAGCAGTACCTCAGGTAGTTAGCAGAGGGCCCTCAGTAGTGATCAGAAAGGAAGCAGTACCTCAGGTAGCTAGCAGAGGCCTCTCAGTAGTGAGCAGAAAGGATGCAGTACCTCAGGAAGTTAGCAGAGGGCCCTCAGTAGTAAGTAGAAAGGAAGCAGTACCTCAGGTAGTTAGCAGAGGCCCCTCAGTAGTGAGCAGAAAGGAAGCAGTACATCAGGTAGTTAGCAGAGAGCCCTTAGTAGTAAGCAGAAAGGAAGCAGTACCTCAGGTTTTTAGCAGAGGGCCCTCAGTAGTAAGCAGAAAGGAAGCAGTACCTCGGGTAGTTAGCAGAGGCCTCTCAATAGTGAGCAGAAAGGAAGCAGTACCTCAGGTAGTTAGCAGAGCGCCCTCAGTAGTGAGCAGAAAGGAAGCAGTACCTCAGGTAGTTAGCAGAGGCCTCTCAGTAGTAAGCAGAAAGGAAGCAGTCTCTCAGGTAGTTAGCAGAGGCCTCTCAATAGTGAGCAGAAAGGAAGCAGTCCCTCAGGTAGTTAGCAGAGACCTCTCAATAGTGAGCAGAAAGGAAGCAGTACCTCAGGTAATTAGCAGAGGGCCCTCAGTAGTGAGCATAAAGGAAGCAGTACCTCAGGTAGTTAGCAGAGGCCCCTCCGTAGTGAGCAGAAAGGAAGCAGTACCTCAGGTAGTTAGCAGAGGGCCCTCAGTAGTAAGCAGAAAGGAAGCAGTACCTCAGGTAGTTAGCAGAGGCCCCTCAGTAGTAAGCAGAAAGTAAGCAGTACCTCAGGTAGTTAGCAGAGGACCCTCAGTAGTAAGCAGAAAGGAAGCAGTATCTCAGGTAGTTAGCAGAGGCCCCTCAGTAGTGAGCAGAAGGGAAGCAGTACCTCAGATAGTTAGCAGAGGCCCCTCAGTAGTGAGCAGAAAGGAAGCAGTACCTCAGGTAGTTAGCAGAGGCCCCTCAGTAGTGAGCAGAAAGGAAACATTCCCTCAGGTAGTTAGCAGACGCCCCTCAGTAGTGAGCAGAAAGGAAGCAGTACCTCAGGTCGTTAGCAGAGGGCCCTCAGTAGTGAGAAGAAAGGAAGCAGTACTTCAGGTAGTTAGCAGAGGCCTCTCAGTAATAAGCAGAAAGGAAGCAGTACCTCAGATAGTTAGCAGAGGCCCCTCAGTAGTGAGCAGAAAGGAAGCGTTCCCTCAGGTAGTTAGCAGAGGCCTCACAGTAGTAAGCAGAAAGGAAACAGTACCTCAGATAGTTAGCAGAGGCCCCTCAGTAGTGAGCAGAAAGAAAGAAGTACCTCAGATAGTTGGCAGAGGCCCCTCAGTAGTGAGCAGAAAGGAAGCAGTACCTCAGGTAGTTAGCAGAGGCCTCTCAGTAGTAAGCAGGAAAGAAGCAGTACCTCAGGTAGTTAGCAGAGGCCTCTCAGTAGTGAGCAGAAAGGAAGCGGTACCTCAGATAGTTAGCAGAGGCCCCTCAGTAGTGAGCAGAAAGAAATAAGTACCTCAGGTAGTTGGCAGAGGCCCCTCAGTAGTGAGCAGAAAGGAAGCAGTACCTCAGATAGTTAGCAGAGGCCCCTCAGTAGTGAGCAGAAAGGAAGCATTTCCTCAGGTAGTTAGCAGAGGCCTCTCAGTAGTGAGCAGAAAGGAAGCAGTACCTCAGGTAGTTAGCAGGGGCCTCTCAGTAGTAAGCAGACAGGAAGCGGTACCTCAGGTAGTAGGCAGAGGGCCCTCAGTAGTGATCAGAAAGGAAGCAGTACCTCAGGTAGTTAGCAGAGGCCCCTCAGTAGTAAGCAGAAAGGAAGCAGTACCTCAGGTAGTTAGCAGGGGCCTCTCAGTAGTAAGCAGACAGGAAGCGGTACCTCAGGTAGTAGGCAGAGGCCCCTCAGTAGTGAGCAGAAAGGAAGCAGTACCTCAGGTAGTTAGCAGAGGCCCCTCAGTAGTGAGCAGAAAGGAAGCAGTACCTCAGGTAGTTAGCAGGGGCCTCTCAGTAGTAAGCAGACAGGAAGTGGTACCTCAGGTAGTAGGCAGAGGCCCCTCAGTAGTGAGCAGAAAGGAAGCAGTACCTCAGGTAGTTAGCAGAGGCCCCTCAGTAGTAAGCAGAAAGGAAGCAGTACCTCAGGTAGTTAGCAGAGGCCTCTCAGTAGTAAGCAGAAAGGAAGCGGTACCTCAGATAGTTAGCAGAGGCCCCTCAATAGTGAGCAGAAAGAGTGCATTACCCTAGCTACTGCAACAAGCGAGAAGAGAGGGTGAAGTAACAGTTAATTACTAGAGACTGTTTTCAAATGATCACAATTGTAACAGTACCTCAGTAATTACAAGTGGTCCATCGAAGTGAACAGAAACAGTGTATTTCCTCAAGGACATTCGTTACTCTGCAGTCAGCATAAATGGTGAACTTTCTCATGCCAATACAAGAAATGAACAGAAGAGGTGCAGTACCTGATGCCATTACTAAAAGTCCCTCAGAAGTGAGCAGAGATGTTAAAGTGCCTGAGGTCCTTGCAAGAGGTCCCTGAGGCGTCAACAGAAATGGTGCAGTACCTCAAGGTCGATACTAGATGCTCTCCCAAAGTCCGCAGAAAGGTGGAGTACTTTAATCTCTTACTAGTTACCCTGTCCACTGAGAAGCCTAACACCACATCAGGAAAAATAAGAATGTGCATTTTTTTGCCTTCACTGATGTAAAATTTAAAGCTATCCTGCCCCAATAAAGCACATTTGCAAGGAAAATAAATGGAATGTTTGGCATTTTGAGCCCATTGCCTTCTTGAAAAACGTTCAGTAAATGGTTGGGCAATCCTTCTACGGGAAACAATGGACTGTGAAGCCAGGAAGCATAAAAGACACTGGTAGGAGGAGCATCAATGTACTTACAGGGCAGATACACTGAAGAACTGCACACAAAGATCCCAGAGGTAAGGGCCAAATGCATATATTGTGCTTCATATCACAGACATGCACTTGTGTGCCCTTTACAATGTGCTCATGTGCATGAAAGAACATATGGCTGTGCACTGATGCACAATCAAAAACTGTGTGTGCAAGGATACCATCCCTGTGATAGTGAACAGAAAAGGGTGTTATCTGTGAACATGGACAATCTAATTTCCACATGGCTACAATCATGTGTATGAAATCTGCTTACCAATTAACCTTTCCACATGACGGGTGACTTGATTTACCAAGTGTAGTTATAGTTTATTGGACCAACATGCTCTGACCATTAAGGGGCATATTTATGAGCTCTGTGACCTGCCAGAGTGTCACTTTTTTTTACACTCCTGTGGTGTATGTAGACTACAAAAACATATCTATGGCACCACAGAAAGCCATGATGCATGGCTTTGAAAGGCCTCATAGATATGGAGTAAGGCAAGGCAGCGCAAGTCACTGAGTTGCCTTACTCTGCACAGGGAGGCGTTCCATGGGCATTGGGGTGGGTTTTCTCACACAACACTCATGGATTTTGACACATTCCCAGATTTATGAGAGGCTGTAAACCTGGGGATGCATCAAAAAAGTACACCTCCCCAAGGTAGGTGTAACAAGGAGTACGAGGAGAAATCCTTTTATTCTCCTCGTTTTCCCCTCTTTCTATGTGAGCTGCATTCTGCGTTGGAGCTAGGCTGCCGAAAGGGCACGAGCGCAGGGTGAAAGGACAGGAATGCACCGTATTGCATAAATTGCATTCCTGCTTTTTCACTTTAGTGAAGGGCAGCACCGCAAGTCAAGCCCTGCCCCTGATCCCTGTAGATGAGGGCCTTAGTGTGTGACATCATCGTTGAGAGGACGCTAGTAACTGATTTTTCCTTGAACCCACTTCCACTTTGGAGAGGAACACAGAAGAGTCTAGCAACTATTCTACAGTTTTTTGAACATATGGAGATCAAACATCTAATGCGAAGAAAGTCACATGAAAAGGCGATGTAGAGGTGTTTTATATTTCAATTACAAGTAACACCCTTCGTGTGGGGTGTAGAAATGAGAATCTGCGATGTGAAATGACAATGCACTTTATCAAATCTGAAGCAATACCTGTGATATCAACAGCATAAAGTAGCACTAACGATTTTTTGTTTTACTTTCAAAAGTGACATCAGTGGACCTGTACACAAGCAGCAAACAAAGGTTTCTGATGTCCTTCGCCAGTGTACCGTGTTTGGAAGCTTCCTGCCGCCAGAAGCATCCGTATTGTGTTCAGTTTATATGAGGGGGTATTAATGCGCACTTTCCGAAAAGCAGCCCTGCCAGGGTTGATTTGCAAACTCATTATGCATTAGGTTGGGATCATACAGTGGTGTTGTTTATTTCATTTGCTTGACATTTATCTTTAATGAAGTATTTTGAAGATGAAAGTTGACAGGGCAAAAGGCATCATCAGCATGACTTATCTTTTTAATGCCACCTATTGTTTGACAACTGTAAATGCCGCACTGCGCGGCTTCGGTTTTGTTTCACTGTGCGTTGTAAAGCTGGAGACGGGCTCCGTTTCCAGCCACCACTGAAACATATAAAGCTGTGCGTGCCCCTTTGCGCAGACACAAAATGATACAAAGGCCCGTATCTATACTTTTTTGCGCTGGATTTGCGTCATTTTTGACGCAAAATAGCGCAAACTTACAAAACACAATTACATTTTGTAAGTTGGGGCCGCTTTTGTGTCAAAAAATGAAGCAAATGCGGCACACAAAAAGTATGAATATGGGGCAGAATATGAGAGGCATAATAACGTAGTGTCAGAGGAGGGCTGCCCCAAACAAACCAGTGGCTGAAGCGTCTGAGGCAAAATACGCTTTCTGTGTGAGTGTTGATAGTATGAAGAAGGTATGTAAGGTTGTCTGTAGCTAGACTTAAAAAGTGGACACTGCCACCAGCTAGAGGTACTTTCTTAATAAATCGATTTTATGCGTTACCTCATTTATACAACTAAGGGCAGAATGCGCCCCAAACAATCATCGGTTATATTTAGGTTTCAGCATTCAGCGTGAGCATACCTTAACAAAACCTAATTATGGCCACAGATATTCCATGTGGCTGCTACAGCCCTGAAACATCGCACAGATGTGTTTGTGTAACGCATATCTGACTAGATACAATGAAAAAACAGGCCACAAACAGCTTAATAGTGTTCGTATGAAGGATGCGAGTCCTCAGTGCTCTGTTTTCAAAACACTGATGTAGCTGCAGACTGTAGATAATCTGCTTGATGTACATTCACGCCTTCCCTATAAGAACAGACGCAGATGAAATTTCCTCAAGTTTGTTCCTTTAATCCATTACTTTATGACAAGGATTGTTTATGCTCCTGGGGGATTTGTGAAGTACGAGATAACGTGGAGCCATAATGAAGGATTTTTGGTGATTTCTCCCCATGTTCGCATACAGCAGAAAGGATTAGACATGCCCAGTTTACGGGGGGCGGTGGGGGCAGTGGAGGGGGTCAAACTGGAAGTGAGCATGAAGCTGCATGATCTGAAAAGGCAATCTCGGGAAATTCATCTTAAAGGATGTTTCTCTCTCAAAAGTGTGATATCTATGAATGCGTTTGCCATAGTCTCCTACGATGCTGCATATCTTACTAGTTCGAAGGATGTGCACATTTTCTTTCTAGGCATCTCTGAATTATAATTTAAAATATGTTTATTTGAAAAACTCAAATATAACATTTTTGGAATAATAAAATTGTTTATTTGTTCGAATGCGATTTGTAATTTTTATTCTTGAAGCACTAGTTTATATATATGCATTTCTTTTTATCTGTGTATAAACGTTATCAGCAGTACTCAACTGCTTGGTACTCAATTTATTTATCTTGAAACAATTATGGTCTATGTCTCCCCTACAATTACTGAACATGTGACTTCTGGTTTATATTTGCATTTTAGCAACATTCACTAAACATACAATGCAGTCCCACAGATCAAAAGATGATGGGAGCATGTTTTTCTTTTTAATTTGTCCAGAAATATTTCATTCTAAATATATCATTCAGCAAAGTCTAAAAAAACTCACTATCTCTCTCCCTCTCACTTTTTTCTCTCTCTCAATGTCTCTTTTTCAATCTCTTTGTCCCACTCACACACCCACTCAGACTCTCACACACCCACTCACAGACCCACTCAGACACACACACACTCACAGACCCACTCAGACCCTCGTGCACCCACTCACAGCCCCACTCACACCCTCACGCACCCACTCAAAGACCCACTCACTCACACACCCACTCCCAGACCCATTGAAACCCTCAAGCACCCACTCACAGAACCATACAGACAATGACGCACCAACTAAGACACTGATGCACCCGCACTCACAGCCAGACACTCTCACAGACATTCTAACCCCCAGATACACTCTCTCACACGTATTCTCACACCCAGAGAGATAGGCTGCAGGCAACTCCCACCATGCACAGCCAAAGGACCGTGTACAGAGTGGGGTTATGGCTGCCGTGTATGCATAAACGCAATGTGTGGCGAGGTTGGATTAATGTATAGTAATAAAAATTACTTCACATTAGAAAAAACATAGAAATTCACTGAACAAAAACAAAGGTTACAGGGACGTTATAGTTAGGAAATATAATTTAAACAAAACATAGAAATTCACTTAAAAAAATAAAGATTACAGGGACATTAAAGTTAGGCTCATTTTTTAAACAAACAAAACCATAGAAATTCATCTGTAATAGTTAGAGTTATCTCAGGTAACTATAACTCGTGCCCTTAGGTAACTGTAACTTGTGCCCTCACCATACACTGTTAATTACCCCACACATTATGGCACTCATGACATCTTTGATAACATCACTGATAAAATCAATGTAATATTTGTGGTAGAAAGTTTTATGAAAAAACTGTGCATGGCGGGGGTGCAAGGTATAGTTTAGTTACCTTAGGGCAAAATATGAGTCTAACTATAATGCCCCACTAACCTTTGTTTTTTTAAAGTGAATTATATATGTGTGCTGGTGTGTGTGTGCATACATGGTATTTAAGTATGCTTCCTAGTGCCCTGTTGTATTATAATAATTGTTGTGTTGCAAATCAGCAGCAGTTAGGCTACAGGCTGATATGAGTTTGGATCAGTGCTTAATTTGTAAATACAAAGGGGCCAGTGCCCAAAGCCCTCCGCTTAAACACGCAGCTGCTGTAATTAAATGTGTGAGCATGGAATACTGAGGCGGCGTAATCCTGAATCCATCTCAAGCCTCTTCAATCCATATAAAGCCACTCGCTGCCCCTTCAGCTCACTCTTGCAGCTTTTTACTTTCTCCGTTTGTGACGCTTTTTCGTTTTTCCCTTCATCCGTCTTTCATATATGTGTCTTTTGCTCGCAGCAAATGCTTGAGGCATAAGAATAAGCCCCAGCCCTCAAAAATAAGTTCCGGTGATCAACACCGGAAACAACAAGCACAAATTAAGCACTGGTTTGGATCAACTATTTTGTATTCCTTTCTCTATGCCCTTGAATTTATAGATCCTAATTTGGCAGTCCTAAATAGTTATACTGTAACAGTTTCTTGACACGTATGTACTATTTTTCAGTTCTCCTCTTGTAGATGGGTTCACAGCAAAGAAGAGTCTCCGATCCTAGACTCCCAGTTATCTACTGCATTGTTCTTTATATTACATGGTTAGGATGTTGATCCAGTGGGAGGTAGCTGAACAACAACAACAGGCTGGGAAGTGTGGGCTTGACACTGGCCACAGTGGGCCTTATACATAAAGCCTAATGTCTTAAATTTGATTCTTGGTATCATCTTTAAGCAGGGGAGAGCATTCAAGGAGGTTTGGAGTTGGCCTCAGCAGGTTAAGGAGCATTCTTCAATGCTGATCTTGTTGTTTAGGCACCCAGGTGTTGAATTTACCTGAAGCCTAGTGATATTGCTTTACGGTTCAAAAGTTCTATCACCAAGGTTCTTGTATGCCCCAATTCAATGAACACTTTGAATAAGAGAGGGGATTTATTGGGCAACTTTATTTTGACACTTCTGGCCACAGAACTGATTTGTGGAAATGAAATATTCACATCAAAAATAATTCCCAGGTTCTTGACCCCACTATGGCTAAGGTGGCCGGTCAAAGTGTAGAGTCATATCATCTGATCCATCTGACCCATTTTAGTGTTGATTTCCCTTTTCAATCGTCCTGTGCAATATGTGATTAAAGCCTTTAGTGATAATATGGATTTTGGTATTATTTTGTAAGATGCTCGCCTCCATAAGTTGATCCCACAGATTGTGCAAGGAAGAAAGCATTAAAAGGAACATTAGAAAATATCATCCACTCAAAAGTTCATGGTCCCCTGTACACTAAGCATGACATCCTAAAAACACATCCACTTCCCTCAAGTCTGCCCTATGTCATGTCAAGCCACTGCTCCAATCTTGCCTTAAGTCCTTTTTGTAATATTAATGTAGTCATTCTGTGTTTGCTAACCTACTTATTAATATATTATTAACAAAGAGAGATATATTTCTCCTCATACCACTCTAGATCATTTCTGATTTCTATTGCAACTCTTCAGGAATCTCACTCCCTTCTTCTACCACTCAGAAGCAGTGTCATTGCTCATAGGATTTTTGTATTCTTACAGTCAGGCCTAGTCATAAACCTGTCCCTGGGAAGCTCTGCCAATACATTTCTGTGATTGGGTACAGTGGATCCTTGCTGATTCTGGTTATCATTTTCTTGGTTTCAATGTTTCCTTTTTCCGTTTTTTAAGTTGCATTTTGAACTGAGCTGGCTCCCTACTGTAGTATATTATGGTAGTATATAACAGCTGCTGAATCTATCTTGTTTGCTATTGTTTCTTTGTGTCCTATATGTATTTAGAATTTTTATGTTAGCTTTACTTAATATGTAAATGATATATGCGTTTTTCAATAAGAATGAGACTGTAACTATCCCAATTTTAATATTGAAGCCCGGGGCAGTGATGAACATAGATATTTAAACTGACAGAAGAATTCTTACCTCCCTATTGAATGAACCAGTAATGGCATGGGGTGACAACAGGATCAAGAGCTGATCCCTAAGAGTCTCCTTAGAATTGAGGAATCATAGGAGCTTTGGGAATACCGTTTGCAATTCACTAGTTACACATTTTCCCAGAAGTTTCATCCAGGTGAGTAACAAATTGGGGAATTTCTCTAGATAGTTTCTCATTTTCCCAGAAGTTCTATCCAGGTGAATAACAAATTGTGTAATTGCTCGACTTCTCATAATTTTGATTGGGTCACTAATTCACATTATTGGCACCATTATAAAGAGTCTCCGAAATTGAGCCCCCTATGGTGTTTAGCTTGAAACAAAATCAACTTTTGCGTCTGTGACAAAAAGTGCAATTGAATCATAAGGGTAGATCACAGTGATCATCTCAGTAACATAAGGGCATTCATGGGATGCTAATGAGAGAGCGCAGCTTATATACTTAGAAATTAATATGTAATGTTTATGAACTAATGTGTAATAATGCTGCATAGAAAATGTAATAATGTATTTTGCTAAACGTGCGCTTGAAATGTGCCCACGGGGAGTGGCCGTCAATATATACAATGACTAATGAAACTGATTAATTATGATGAAATGTTATGTTAGAATATGATTTTGCACTAATAATAAAAGGATATATGTTAATGTTTTGCTAATAAATCCTTAGGCCTTAGTTAGCATGAGTCGAGGCCTAGCTGCCTGGTTTCATATTAAGTGTGTTTTTCTAACGTGCAGTGTGATGACTTGCTGAAGGACATGAACTCTTATTTTTCCAAATCTAGGAGATGAATGTAACTGTAGTAGATCCGTTCTCATGAAATTCGACTGCCTTAGTGAAACATTCTTGCTGAATGCAACAGTGTAGACTACTCACAGGTACAAGGTCGCCTGAACCGGTACAGACAATGGAACCACTGACTAAAGATGCAAAGAGGACCACAAGAGTATGAAATCATACCGGACATTTTACCCGCTGAAGACGTCAATCATAAGGAACAATAAACTACGTGAGAACTGTTATGGGGTGATAAATTTAATGAAGTCATTGAAACCCTATTGGAGAAAGATAGTGGGGTACTGACCCCAACCAATTAAATTTTAGGGGATTGTACAACAGAAAAGGGATAAAAACCCTTGACACAAGGAAGTAAATCAGAATAGGAGACTAGGAGATAGATGAGAGGGAGATGCTGTTGCGTTTTACTATGACCCAGACACTTTGTTACTCTGCATAGAGACTTTGCTGTTTGATTCTTCAAAACATCCTTGCCCTTATATTGCCCATTTACACTTTACCTCCTTATGATGGAAGTGCCCTTTTACCCAACTGCTGAATTCCTGATGGCGAATCAACTGATGTCCTGAGGACGAAGATCGAACCTGAATGCTGACCCAATACGGAGGGTAACTATATGACAATTAAATTGTAATTGTCTGTTTGTTTTTCCTTTCTAGGTACCAACTGCTTCTTTTGACAGAGACGTTTAGATGTTTTCTAAATTGGTGTTGCTAAATTGTTTTGCATGAAGCCCAACATGCCAATGCTAAATCGAGGTTAGGTGAGGGGTTCACTAAAGCGACTCAAATAGACAAAGGACTGAATCTATGCTTTGTTGAATAATGTGATAATGATTCTCTGCTAAGGATAACCTATGCTGACGTCGTGCTATATTCTAATATTCGTGATTCTTGTTTGATGAAATCTTATCAGAGTTGCCATATTGTGACTAAGGTAATGTGTTTCTTGGTTTTGAGATTAATAAACTTACTAGTAGAATTGTAATCAATAGGGAATAAACTTCATATAACAGTACTAAACTGGTGTGGTTATTCATGACTGAAAGGTCATGGTGGTTTCTGAGTTTTATTAATGTCTTTAACTAATCTGCATTGTCTTATTACAGTAAACCTTGATGACGTTATTGACTTATTGATTGACATGCTGATTAGTTATCTTGTCCTAAGGTGTCTTCAATCAGGGTCAAACGATTCATTGGCCTAAAACGAGTCCCAAAGTGAGTAAATGAATCATAAAGGGACCCGTTAGCACTAACATACTAGCAACAATGTCCAGCACTGTTTGGTACTATTTGTACAGGATCATCCAACATTGGTCTGCACCATCCAAAGCCATGACACATTTGAAGACTATCCACATCAAATCAATTCATATACAAAGGAAAACATTCACTTCTGTGTGCCAGAGTAGCGGCTGGCCTCTTGTAAATTTTGGGATCCTGAGACTAATATAGCAAGAATGAAGAGAGACAGAGTGATAGTTCAAACTGTGGTGACGTAAATGGTATAAGTAAAGAAATCCAGGGGAAGAAACTGAACCTTAAATTGTTGCTTGAGACACTTACAGAGAAATAGTTTTATTTGTGAAGAGATTATTCAGCTTGCAACTACATACATTTATACCTCAGTATGCCACAAATTGTGAAAACACAAAGGTCCCCAATGGTTGAGCTCCAATAATCCTTTTTTAGTGCAAATGTGATGTTGAACTCAATCATGGATTACAAGCACTGCAGATCTACTGTTAGAATAAATGGTTTTCCTCATGGCAATTTTACCAGGGAAAATTTGTAAAATAAACATGTGGTAAGGACGCAAGAAAGAAGCAAAACGTGTGGCATATAAGTGTACAAAACTCTGATATTGCTAGCAATTCCCCCAGTAATTCCAACCGGAGGAATACTGCATATGGCGATATCAGTATTTCACTGGGGGTATCAGTCAGCCAAAACAGCACTGCATTCTTAACGAGGCCGTATGTATAAAATGTCAATGACAACATTCCAAGCACAAATAAGAACATTCACAAGAAGTGTCGAGATAAGACTCAACAGACACTACACAAGTCAGAATAGCAGCTGTGTTTTTCCGACCTGAAGAAAGGGAGAGCTGGAAAAAAATACTAAAATCTTAAACATTGCCGTTCATCTGTGATACTGATGTTTTAATTTCATGGACACGCTACTATGCGTTCTTAATATCACTTTCCCCGCTTCTCAATCAACAAGGGATCCCCATTAGACAGGAGTTGGATATACCACTGCCTCATATGTAGAGGAGGGAAGATAAGTGTCTCTTAGCTTTCGGGCATAAATAGCTGATTATGGTTAAGGAGTAGTAGAAGATGGGGTAGTCAAAATAATTACTTTGAAAAACTAGAGTGACATAGGATGAAGCAGTCATGGCTACATATTATTTACTAAGCAGCAACGAACCACAGGCACATAAAAAACAAAACATGCTACAGCGAAAAAATGAGCTGGAACACACACGTCTAGCACAAAGCAGCGCCTATCCACTCAGTCTTTTCTTGAAAACGTTGCTGACTCTTTTGTGTCCTGCTTGCTGTCAAGGTCAAACCTATCGTATCTTTGTAACTGGATATGTCCAATGCTAGATATTAAACGCTGGCTGATGTGACAACTCAACTATCTGGACAAGGGAGCAACATCCGCAATGAAAGCCAGTCAGACAAACATATAATGTACCGAAGCAACGTCTGAAATATGCAGTGAAACTGCCAAATAGCCGGCAATGATACTGGGAATGGAGGTAAGCACACACGGGTGCACTAATGCACTAAGTAATTAATAGCGAATAACTAGGGAAATAATCATAAACGGGGAACTGGGAAGTGAAGATGGAAAAATCGAAAATGCAAGGAGGCTGGGAATAGAAAAATGATTCGCTGAGCAGCTAGCAAAGACATTTCAAGACAACTATCGGGATACTGAAAATATATTGGCGCTGTATTGGTTAAAGGTTTTGAAAGCAGATAATGAAAAGCCAATGCGAATAAGTCTTTTTTTTTAAGAGTAGATAAACTCAATATCTCAATTTAGGAATGACCATTGTTATCAATCCACAAGAACAGAAGCTTGAAGGGCTTGGTACTGGCAAGTGCCAACTTGCTCAATATGTGGTTTGTTATGGAATACTATACCCCATTTAAGTGACACACATAATGAAAAGGATGGATATATTTCAAGGAGAGCCCAACAGAATAAAATCTAACTATGTAAGGACACCAGCCAATATTCCACCATCCCTAGACTAGAGATATTAATCCTCAGCTCAACATTGCCTACTTTTCTCTAATCTGGCACATTCTCCATCACCCACAAAAATGGCCATATACTCCTCTACTAAACACTGCAGTTCTTCCCCTAAAAGTCTACCCAGTTACCAATCCATTGCATATTTAGGGGCTGATTTGAGAGCCCCTAGCGCCTCCTTGCGTCACATTAGTGCCATTTTTGTACGCTAATGTGGCCCAACAAGGCCAAAATCACTGCACCAAATTTACAAAGTGGTGCAATTAATGCATTGCACCACTTTGTAACCCTTTGTGCTACATTATGCCTGCGCCAGGCATAATGTATGCAAAGGGGGCATTGCCCTATTAGGGGGTCTGAAAAAATGGCACAAAGAAATCTAAGAGATTTCTTTGTGTCATTTTTTTGGGCACTTTTGGTGCCATGGTGCGCCATATCTTAGAAAAAAGAACACACATGGTGGCATTAGGGGGCACTAAGTGGCGCTGCACTGAGTGCAGCACCACTTTTATTAAATCTGCCCCTTAGACTTTAAGAAAGAGCTGGAAAAAGCAGTAACACATCAGTTGTAATCACATATTGGCAGTGCTTAATTTGAGCCAGTGGTTGCTGGTGGGGGCTACCGGCCCTTATTTTAACTCCCCAGGCATTTACTTAGTGCAAAAGAGGGAAAACAAACAAAGAGGAAAGATGGCAGAAGAGAAAAACGAAAAACTCACCTCAAAGGAGACAACAGGAACCTGCAAGTGGACTGCAAAGGCCAGAGGTGGATTATAGACTATGCAGCCTTGGTATTCAGCGTGCAAGTAATGCTGCAGGCTTTGGAGCAGCGCACTGGGCATTAGCACTTATTCTTCTACAAATTAAGCACTTTATATTGGCCATAATAACCTTTACATCCAATGCAGTCTGGCATCCATCCCACATGCAGCGTAGGAACAGCTGCACACAACATCACAAATAGGAACAATCCCTGCTTACTTGAACTCCGGCACATGACTGGACCATTCAGTTCAGGTGACCATCAAATCCTCCTAAGCACCCTCTCCAATCACATGGATATCATTTAGACAGTCCTCTTGTGGTTCTATTGCTTCCTAGTCACCAGCAACCTGCCCAAATTTGAGCATATTAATCCTCTTCCACCCATCAAAAGTGGGGTTCCACTAGGCTTACAACCACCCTTTTCACCCGAGACCTTGCTGGCAGCCCCTGACATCACTGTTCATCAATGCTTTGATTACTTCAAGCCCTATCTTAGAAACTGTGGGGTTTAACACATATATTTACCACCTGCTCCTAGCAAGGCTTAAACAAATGCATTAAGCTCCACAGAAATGGGAATTGTTTGATGTTTTACGATTGGTAAATATGTTGCCACATACTTATTTTCATTCCAAGGAGCTTAACTTGTCACTGTATGGTACTTGTGTGGAGATACCCATTGCACCTCAGTTTCGCATGCTGAACTTGCACCCAACCATTACTGTGCAACTTATATTTAGGGACTTTGTGAAACAAATTGCACTCCACACTTAAGATTCTTCTATCCCACATCTATTTCTATAAGGTCTTAAAGATCTTCATTTTCAACTGTTCCTGCCCAATTATGTAGTCTTCTAAATACCTGTAGTTACCATCAAGTTTCACCATCCTGCCAATATGGAGCCCAATCAGGTTTAATTCTACTGTACTATTCCAATAACAATGTTCATGTACTTTGAGATGTTTGTGCTATAACAGTGCTTCATTGAATCCCAGGCAAAGGAAGGAGTTTTCAAACACCTTTCATAAATTGAGAAAAAGATAACTTGTTCGAGGAAAACCCAGCCGGTCTCCACCCAATACCTCATGGACCACAGTACAGAGATTCACAAAAATTACCCTGGAGCAATTTAATAAAGAGAAGGTGCTAGGTCTGAAAAAAGGGCTTCAGAAATAAATCCCCACAAACTATACAGAAACCACCAAAGGACGTATGTCAGAATATTAAGCACAAAAATATTCTAAAAAAATATTTATACGAGAATACTAACTACCAAAATATTGTGAAGGCGAGTATACATATTTAAATGTAGATATTACTATGTTTTACTTTATGTCTGCATACCTTGAAGAGATATATATCGTCAAGGTACATGTATGTGAAGCTAATTATAGTAAATCTACATTTACCTACATACACTTACCTTTACAACATTTTGGTAGTCTATAATATGGCTTATAATATTGTTATAGCTTAATATATAAAACTCTGTTTTTGGGTAATAGACTGTAATTTGCAGATGCAAATGGCTCCAACTAACAGCACAGGATTTGAAATCCTGTAAAAGCAGAACGCAGAAGGAGGTTGGAAAACTGTTTTTAAGAAATCTAAGATTGATGTAAAATACTGATAATACAACAACAGGCTCATTTGTATTGGGTTGTATGTTGGAATATCAAATACAACAATCACTGGTAAAGTGAATTGGTCTGGCTATAAAAACGTAGGGGCATATTTACAAGGAACTGGCACATTGGCTCCGATGTGCCAGTTTCTTTGTGTCACACTGCACCCACCCAACGACACCATGGTAGCACTGTATTTACAATGCAGTGCACCATGGAATACATTAGGACAATAGCATCAACGTTTTTTACGCTATTGTGGTGCTTTGCTGGACTAGTTGCAAAAATGTTGGTGCTAGTCCAGCACAGAACAGGGAGGCCCACAGGCTAGTGTCACTTTAATGTCTGCCCTAGTAGGTATTACAAAATGGCACTAGAATGGCACAGTGAAATCTTTTTCACTGTGTCATTTGTTTTGGGCATCCCTGCGTATGAATGCACTCCTCGCATATATTATGCCTAGTGCAGGTATAATGTGACGCAAGGGGTTGCAAAGTGGAGGAATGCTTGCAATGCACTAATTTGTATATATTGCACACGGTGAGGGACTGATTAGCACAACCTTGGCATAATGAAATCACTCTAAGGCGGCGCTAGGGGCATGTAAATGTGCCCTTATTTACCTCATCAAAGCATTTGTTTCATTGTAGATCCTGATACTGATACGTGCAATTTAGCAGGCCCGTCTTCGAACAGGATTAAGCCCAGTAAAATAAAATGAATTCACTGAAGACGTGCATGAATGACCACTATCCCTGGTGGCCATGTTTTCAAGGATATTATTTTATTTTGTTTTTACCAAACCCATAGAGGCCATCATTGAATAGGATTAATACAAATAAAAAAATTGAAAGATGCCAATCACATAGGCTCTGAATGCAAATACATGAATGGCTATAAAAAAGTGGTATTATGGAGACCCAAAAATTAGCCAGAGGGCTGCGAGGACAAAAGTATGCTGTGTGGTGGGTAAGCAAAGAAATGTGTTGTATATAAGAGAGGGATGTGAAAAAAAGAGGGAGGAGGGTGAGCCATAAGAGAAGGGGGTAAAAAAGTACTAGAGATATACTGTAATACAAGGACTATTATCAGATTTGGAAGGATACCACAATCATTTAAGACACTGTGGGACTAAAATGCTCCTGGGTGGGACAAGTACACAGTGAGAAATGCCCTAGAAACAGAAGCAGGGAACTAAGAAATACAATTGTGAGTATAGGTCTGACCAAAATACTTCTCTCTCTATATAGGTAATGTGTAAAAAACAGTAGGCTTGCCAAAAAACTGAAAAGCTGCCTGTAACAATGTCCAACCATTTGCAAGACCAAGGGACATGCAGAGGCATCTGGGCCTCATCTGAGGGTGTTGAGGTGATTTGCTTCTAGATGTCCTGGATCAAGTCCTACAATAGCACTCCTGACTAAGCCAAGTTAATCCCCTCCACACTTAACTCCCTGTGGTAGTAAAGGCGAGCAGTCACAGGCATCTCAGAGAGCTTGTGTGTGGGTGCTCAAGCACAGAGCTCAACAATCACACAACTCAATAAAAGACTTCTCAGCCCAGTGCTCATCTTCATAGAAAGAACAGTATTTCAAACACACTAGAACCTAATACAACACACTACTCAAACGGGATGCAATTTAGTGGCTCTCTGAGCTGTTCAGCCTGTGCTGTGCCTCTCGCATCTTTGCTGTTACCCATCCCTGTTCTAGACTCTCTCTGCACGTCTAGGTGCCCCAACTATGGTGAATAAGGTAGTAGTGGGGTACACATCAAGTGCAGTTTCTACTATTCCCAAATAGGTGTACTTAGTTCGCACAGACACAGTTCACAATCTCGCTGGATTATCTGTGCCACTCATCCGTCTCTTCGGTGCTCACATTGTCTCAGGGGAGAAGTTATGCAGGAAGGATGCTTAATACCTCACTGCTAATTGATTGAATGTGCCTATCATTTGTATGACAATGTAAGAAGAAGTGAACAATTTAAAAAAAGATCTGCTCATACGGAAACGAGATCACCGGCCACCCTTAAGATAAAATAAACATCGTAAATATGAATGTGTTTAGCTTGTTATGCCTTATGTTACTACAATTTAATATTAGAGTTGTAATAAATTACATTTATTTAAATCCCATGAGTACAAGTATGTCAAAGACGTGCTTGGTTATTGTTATGGTACATAAAGAAAACTTGAATACAACATTCAATTTCGCATTTCAAGTGAATCCGCAATTATGGACTAAAAATACCATTACCAAGCACACAAAAGTTCTCTGCTAAAATAAAATGCCGGAAAAACAATTTGGAGTACTTCTTAGACCAGTAACAATAACAGAGGCGCTTGCAACGAAATTCATTATTAGCAAATACATGTGGAACCATAAAAGGTGAAAGCCACTCTTTCCAAACAGCAAATGGCGCCGACAACACACAGTGATTTGCAGTGGCTGCTTTGTCTACATGTTATTTAGCAATTTATATACTCAGTAGCGGACCGCACTGCCTACACAATACAGACAGCTGTCTCTGCAAAGGAAATGCTTTATCTTTACACCAGCAGGTCTTGGATAAAAAATAACCAAGCACGAAACTCAATAGAATACAGACTGAAACGCGCGAATACATGTTGCGCTTTAAACATTTTAAGAGTAAAAGCTTATAATGCTACCAAAGTAAGCACGTGCCATAATCAGTGATTTAAAAGAAAAAAGGCAAGAATTAGACCAGAAGATATTGGAGCGCTTTATACGAACATCGTATATAAGGGGTAGATACAAAGGTTTGCAGGATGCGACTTTGAGGGAAGAACCTTGATCCCCAGTTTTAAAGTCAGCAGCTCTGACCTTTACGCCATGGCCTCTCCTACTCATCGAGTTAAATATTTTGCACTGAGCCCAAGGTTTAGCTTAGAGGCCCACGCCCAGAAATATCGAATGTTGGGGTGCCAAATAACAAAGCTGCATAGACTAAATTATATCTCATGCCTCGTTAACCCCTCTTCAGACACTCCCTATGTCCTTAATTTGTATAGGTAGTATAATTTTTGCTTTCGTCCTTTGTCTCTGTTTCCTTTCTCTTCCTTCTTTCCCCCTTTATTTTTTTTCTCTCTCGTGTTCTAGATCAAAGTCTGATAAGGAAAAATAAGTGTCAGTCCCCAAAAATGAGTGCCAAGGACCCTGCAAGCAACCGCTAGTTCACATTAAGCACTCACAATAATACCCTGTGAAGAGAATTCTTTCGCTGTTATGCAGTTGGCATTTTCAGGCAGTAGTTTTGTGCAGTCGGCATTATGGGGTGCCTGGTATGCGTATCCTTTTCCACCATATCTTCTCTACATGATATTGCTTTTTATTGAGCAGATACAGCTGCGCTAGTGTTGAAAGTGACTAATATGCTGTACTTTCTAAATAATATAGTGTAGGCCCTTGCAAAAGTGTAGTGCGGAGATATTACGTTAATGGTTGCATTGTAAGTCAGAGCCACGGGGAATTTGTAGAGTGTGTGCAAAGCATAATTTGAAGTGTCAGCTGCTCGGACAAGCCTGGTCTGCTGAGAGAATACAGAGTTCCAGGTCTCTGCGAGGATCAAGTCAAATCTACTTAGGTGGCAACATACCAGTAGGGAGTTTTCACCCAGGGAGATTTCACTAGCGAGATTTCCTGGCCTATTCAGACAGCAGGGAATGGCTCCCCTTGGATTCTTATTTACATGTTTTGGATTGAACAATACTGTCCCTTATTACAGCTTGATTATATTTTAATTGAACTCCATCTTCATCCTGGGGGACTCCGTGTCCCAGGAGCACAACGGTGTGAGGGGGGCGGAACCAGCACAGCGAGCACCCTAAAGCGCAATGGGATGCCCGCAATGCAGGAAACCATTTCTTCTTGGGGGACTCCATGTCCCAGGAGCCCACCGGTGTGAGGGGGACGGAGCCAGCACAGCAAGTGCTCTAAAGTGCGACAGGACGACCCGCAATGCAGGCCGCACCCGAGCAAAGCCCAGACCAAGGGCGGGTCTGTCCTTGCCCATCAGTGTCCGGAAGAGGCTGGGCCACCCTTCTGAGACCTGGCAAAGTAGGGTGACTGCCAAACCTATTGATTCCTATTAACTCTCACTCTAATATTTGAGTAAAATTTGAGAGGTCTTTTTGGACATTTGACAGGATGGGGAGGAGAAGGGCCCTGCAGATTGGGATCCATGTGGAGGAGGGAAGGAGCCAACCAACTCAATTCTAGACTCCTTTCTTGCACGAGTAGTTGGGGTAGTTACAAAGGAGATTGACTTGGCAGAGAGGAGTCTCTCACTGGGGATGAGTGACTGGCAACGAGTCTCACCAGATAATGAGGCCCTGGAGCTTTCTGAAAATGATGGTGGGCATCCACTGATAGGGCAGGGGGATCTGCCCAAATCCCCCCTGCCAGTAGTAGTAGGGGCCAATGGCTTGGAAGTTATATCAAGGAAAAGCAAGAGGGTCTTGAAGGTCTCCCTACCGGCAGTAAAAGGAAAGAGTATTTGAAGAAGCCTGGAAAAAAATCTAAACTGACCCTGCCTGTAAATATGAGCTCCTTGGATACTCTGGAAGGCACTAACATCAGCCAATGCCAAGGACTTGGTGAAGAGAATCTATTGATGAAGTTCAAGGAAATGATTGAGGCAAGCCTGGCCCCAGTTATGGAAAAATTGCAGGCCCTGGAAGCTGCTGTCTCCCTGTTGGGCGGAAAGGGGAGGCCCATTATAGCTCCAGTAAATTGTGGTACCTTGGATTCTGGGCATCAAAGCCTAATACATGACGGGGTGTTTCTACAGGAGGGAAACCCTAGAGTCCAGGAAAGAGTTATGCGACAATACTCATGCCATTCCAATTTGGGGATCCCTGGCAATTGTGTAGAGTCAGCTTCCGTTGACTCGTCCGCAGCTGTAAGGGACAGTGGTAGGTCTAGAGTCAGAAAGACAATTGAAAGCAGGTCCATGGAGAATGTGGAGGTGTCCCAAGAACTGAGTAGGGATCAAAATTTGCATCTGGATAAGGGCCCTCCACTCATCCGTTTAGAGCTCCCTGCAGACTGCGCCCCTTATGTGGTGGTGCTAATAGATGTTCATTCTTTAGCGCTGGGAACAAGTGAATCTACGGACCAATTAAAAAATAAGTCTTGCCACTGGTTGGGCAAACACTGTGGATTTGTGTGTGAGCATTTTATGGATATTTTGTTTGTTAGAAGGATTGGGTGGGTTGGGCCTCGGGGTAAGGAAGGTAAAGGGGATTGTATTGTTGTGAATTGTAGATACCCAGGTCTGGCCCAACAGTTTCTTTCGACACAACGATTGGCACCCCAGATGAAGGGAAACATTGGCATGGTCCCTCTGGGTTTCTATAATCATACCCGGTTGAGGGGTGAGTTCTGAACTAGGAGTCCTGGCTATGTGCAGGAGGAATCACAGCCAACTAGTTTGGAAAATAGATTTACTACATATTCAGATTCGGAGGAAGTCGATTGACGCTCTGTATGGGGACCTTCAGCATGATCGGAAGAACCCCTAAATGCTACCATGGGTTTGGAAGGACAGGGTGGGAAGACTTCTAAGTGTCATCTTATTTCTTGGAATGTGGCAGGGTATGATACTAAGCTCTTAGATGGTCAATGGGTAAAGTTTATGGTAAATTTTGGTTTTATTTTACTCCAGAAAACTTGGGCTGATGGGCATGCAGTGTGGGATGGTTATCAAAGGTTTACAGTATTGGCTGAGCGGCCCCAAGGAGGCTGCCCTAAAGGAGGTTTAGTTACCCTGATCCGGTCTTCCAAAATAGCTAGAGCATATCAAATTAACTGCAATCATCAGGGTTTCCTAATTATATGGGTAGTCTTTCCAAATAAGTTCAATGTCCTGCTGATACATTTATACAACTCTCTATGGGACTCTGGATGCCAAATTAGGGTCCTCTTTTCAGTATTGCAGACACTGAATTGTAGATTGGATGTGTTTGGTTTGGAATTCTGTGCTGTTGTGTCATGGGACTTCAATGCGAAGATGGGGGACACAGTACTGTGGGGAACCCCTTCGAGCAGGATCATAAAATACGTATAGCTGAGGGAATACAGGATGCAAGAGCTAGGACCCTGATTAAGGGCCTACGGAGCCTGGGTCTCCTGAATATATGAGATTTGGAAGTGGCAGCTGAACACCAGGTCCCAACTTTTGTTGGTACAGGGGCTGGGACTACAATTGATTACATCTTTGTGTCCCCATCTCTAAAAAACCTGGTCATGTATGGTGAGGTGGTAGAGCAGCAATCTAGTGGCCATAACCCCCCTTACGATTTTCTTTGACTTCCCTTTGAATATTTGCAAACCAGTGTTTGGAGGACCGGTCTCTTTGAGAATTAAAGATCAGGGAAGGAGACTTGGATGGAGACAGGTGAACATCCAGCAAGTGGTAGAGAGGGTGGTGGTCCAAAATTTAAATTTGATAGTAGGGACCAGGAGAAGTTATGGATGCCATGCTCCATGTAAATGGAGTTATTAAAGACTGTATGACAACAGCTGTTGAGCCCTTTTCTAAGTATCATGGGGGTGGTTTAGTAAGCCATGTTATAAAGCGAGGAAATCCTTGAAGCAGGCACTAAATGCACAGCCAAGAGATAAGGCCCATGTGGGAGGAGCCTGACCTCACTATAAAACTGTTTTGAGGGTTAGGAAGCAGCAGCTTAAGGTACAGGCCTGGGAGGACTTTGAACGTGCATCACGTAACAAGAACCCATGCTTGTTCTGGAAGGTTGTAAATAGGGGTACCTTTGAGACAAAAACATTGGATGGGTTGGGTTGCAATATCGCCCCTGAAGTTTGGGTGAGCCATTTCTGTAGGATATTTTGGGGGGCCCTTACGGGTAGGTATTGGGCGAACCGTATGGGCATCCCCCAAATTCGGCTATTAGGTTTACACTTGAAGAGGTGATGGAGGCTTTACAGGGTAGTGCCAGCCATAAAACCCCAGGCCCTGACACCATTCCCATGGATTTATATAAATGTTGCCCTAAGCTGTGGGCATCTATATTGCTCAATGTTCTAAATGCAGCAGTAAGTGCAGGAATTCCCATCACTTGGAAACCAGCATGCATTGTCCCCGTTTATAAATATAGATTTTGGGACGAATTGTGTTAAGGAGTTGGATTGGTTGTTTGAAACTGAGGTCCTGAGCAGGGTGCAGTATGGTTTTAGGGAAGGGCTTGGTACTCAAGAGCCATGTTTAAATCTGCTCATGCTGATAGGCAAATATTTGCAGGTAAAGAGGGGTACACTCTATCTTGCTTTTATGGATCTCAGCTGTGCCTTTGATAAGGTGAATTGAAGCAAGCTATGGTAAAAGCTAACCCTGATGGGTTTGGATCCCCAAATTGTGGAGCTGCTTCGTTATCTCCACCTAGGGACTGATGCAACTGTGAGGTGTGGGTCGAATGGGGAATCCACAGAATCATTTGGGCTTAATAGGGGTGTACGACAGGGGTGTGTTTTGGCCCCTACCCTCTTTCTTTTATATACAAATGGGCTGCATGATTTCCTAGTAGGAAGATGTAAGGATGTTCCTATAATCAATTGTAAGAGTGTCCCTGTATTGATCTATGCAGATGATGCGGTTCTCATGGCCCCCACTATGAATGGCCTCAGTGAGGTGGTTAAAGCATATGGAAACTTCATGCCTGCTTTGGACCTAGAGATCAATATTAGCAAATCACACTTCATGGTGTATGGTAAACCCCTCAGTGGGGTGGGGGGGCTGAAGTCCACGATCAAGTAATTAACCAAGTACAGGTATTCCCTTCTTTAGGCGTACATTTTGATGAAAAGGGAACCTGGAAATCCTGTAACTTCAGGAGAGAGGTCCATTTCAATGCCACTGTAGGCGCTACCTTTGAGTTTGCCGCAAGGGTGGGAAATAAACCTATTAAGCCCCTGCTTGGTGTAAATGTCTTCCAGTTTTAATGTGTGGGGCACCACTTTGGGGCTACTCAGATAATAGGGCCCCAATGATAGAGGAAATCATGTATGTAGAAGGCTGTTAGCAGTAGGACAAAACAGATCTGTCTTTTGCTTGCATGTCGAATTGGATTTGGATTTTATAAAGGATGCTAGCAAGATTAGTCCTTTTTTGTAATGGATCTCCATCTGGACAAATGAGTTTGCATCCCTTAACAGGGAAATCTTGCGTGACTGTATGTTATGTGATCACACTAGGGATATTCCCTAGCTGGCATATATAAGAGAAGAAGCCATTTCCCTTGATCGTCCAGATATGTTTGTGTTCGTGTTTTTTATGTGATATATATTTATCTGTTTTTATAGTTGAAATGTTTAAACCAAATAAAGTATTTGATGATGATGAACGCCATCTTTCCACATAAGCACACTAGTAATATTTGAAAAACATATTGAATTCCAGTCAGGACACAGGACCAGATGTACAAAGCATTTGTGTGATCACAAATGCTCAATTTAGAAGTATCTGACCAAAAAATGCTTGTGGCATTGTACTAATCTCATTTTAGGAGTCACTAAAGATTTTCAGACTCTTAAAATGGGATTCTAAATGGATTTCAATTCAGTATCTGGAAGGCTCTTGCTGTGGGCACCCCCTTACAAATACTGAATCAATATCTGATCTCTGAGTGCTTTGCAGCTGAAATCCAGAGGCAAAACATTGAAATGTTTCTGGCAGTTCAAAGTAGGTGTTAAGGGGTACTAATGACTTTTTATTACAATCTTAAAGTAGAATGGGTGCCAAAGGGACCCCTTCCCATTTGTGAATGTAAAAATATTTTGGGAGGAAGCAGCGGTCCAGGAGATGACTGCCTACTCTAAAACAGACTTTCAATAAGTTACATTTATTTGTAATGTAGCCACATTTTCTTTAAGGAAACAATGGCAGTAAATAAATATTCAAAAATGTATCACAGGCTTGGGGGTCTGCTGAACCTAGCAGTCAACCATCTCTGTGCTAGCCATAAATTGCAGCTATCAGCAATCATGACATACCTAATGCATGTTGATGTGGTAGGATGGATTGAGACCTACTATCATTCAGAATGTTGTTACTGACCTATTATAATATAGGTTGGTTTACACAATTCCACACTGGTTACAGAAATATTGCACACAATTTGCAATCTATATGTTACAACCAGAAGATGGTATAAAAATATCTGTCATAAATAATATATTCCAAAATATAATTTCTCAAAAATCATCCTATTGGGTATAGATTTTGATTTATTAATGCCAATAGGGCAATAGGTTTGCAGACAATAATTAGAACATAACATGAATGTCAAATGAGATTCTGACATGATATAATGGTATCCTCACTGTTAGAAATGGGGTCTCTAGTTGGCAGTCGGTTTGAACCCTGCCCAAGTAGGACCTTCACTCTAGTCAGGATAAGGGAGATACCCGCTCAGATAACCCCTGCCCACCCCCTTGGTAGCTTGGCATGAGCAGTCAGGCTTATCACAGAAGCAATGTGTAAAGCATTTGCACATAACACAAAGTAATAAATGAACACACTAGAAAAGGACAAACCAGTTTTAGAAACATAGCCAATATCTATCTACATAGGACAAGACCAAATACAATAAAAATCCACCATACAGTAATAGATATATGAATTCTGCAAGATTTACTCAAAAATACAGTTCCTTGAAGTCGATAGCTCCACCTGGGGCTATTACGGCATTGTGATCAACAAAATCAACAGTTCATGCTTGCTGTGGCATCGCAGGCAAGCTACGGTGTTGGGAAGACCTGCAAACAGTACCTTGGATTTGCAGGGTGTCATGATCCTCGCAGTGAGGTCCAGAGAGTGGCGCTGTTGGCGTTGCACTGTCGGTTCCAAAGTTGGGGCGTGGGTTGCCGGACCCTTGAAGTCCCACGGGTTATGGATCGAACTCGGAGCTGATGAAGTCAGGAGCACAGACGTGGATGGTGTCGGGCTATGGTGCGAAGCCGGACGATGTGAAGTGCAGTGCCCACAGGTCACAGTAAAGCCATCCAGTGGCATTGGTGAGACCAGGGCTGCAGTGTGAAGTTGGGCGGTGTGACGTGCGGTGTCACCAGGTCACGGTGTAGGTAGCAACATCCTCGTTGCTGAAGCACTGTCATCGGTAGGCCCAAGCCAGCGGTGCGGGACAAGATGGTGCTTCGT
Source organism: Pleurodeles waltl (assembly GCF_031143425.1). Classification (NCBI taxonomy): domain Eukaryota; kingdom Metazoa; phylum Chordata; class Amphibia; order Caudata; family Salamandridae; genus Pleurodeles; species Pleurodeles waltl. Next base: position 85,949,430 of record NC_090439.1, read on the forward strand.
GAACCCTCATGAGTGGTTTCCACAGCCCACGGTACGGGCAAGATGCCTGGTGACGACACTGGAGTCGATGCTGCTGGCACCCGTGGACCGCGGCTGCAGTGCGGGATGGGACAGTGCTTTGTGTACTTCCTGAGCGGTGTCCATAGGCCACGGTGCAGGGCAGCGGCGATGGTGTCAGCAGGAGCGGCATCGTCGGGGGTGCCCAGGCTGTAGTGTGAGCAGGCTATGCCGAAGTGCGGGGCCCAAAGGTCGTGGTGCAAGCAGCTGCTCAGTGAAGTCATCCGAAGACAGCGTCAGTGAGACCAGGGTTGAGGTGCGAAGTGGGGCAATGCAGCTCTGTGCGGCATCAGCAGGTCACGGTGCAGGCCAGTGGCATCACTGGCAGCATCGCAGTGGTTTCTTCTCTTGAACAGCACAAAACACACAGTTCTCAGTGCTGCAGGTCGAGGAAACTGAAGTCTTTGGTGTCCCTGAGACTTCCAACAGTAGGCAAGCTCTACTCCAAGCCCTTGGAGAACTTTTTCAAGCAGGACACACCTCAAAATTACCCTATTCACTCTTTTCAGGCACGCCAGTGCATCAAAGCAACACAGCAAAGGGACAGTACTCCTCCAGCTCTTCAGCTCTTCTCCTTGGCAGAGTTTCCTCTTGATTTCAGAAAGATTCTAACAGTCTGGGGTATTGGGTCTTTTTCTTATACCCCGTTCTGCCTTTGAAGTTGGAAAACTTCAAAGCAAAGTCCCAAGTGTTTGCAAGATCCTTCCTTTTCCAGGCCAAGCCCCAGACGGGGGATGGAGACTGCATTGTGTGAGGACAGACACAGCCCTTTCAGGTGTAAGCGACCACTCGTCCCTCCACTCTAGCCCAGAGGGCTCAACAGGATATGCACTCTACACCCCAGCTTGTTTTGTGTCACTGTCTAGAGGAAAGGTGTGAACAGCCGAACTGTCAAACTGACCCAGATGGGGAATCCACAAACAGGTAGAGTCACAGAATGGTTTAAGCAAGAAAATACCTATTTTCTAAAAGTTACATTTTCAATCTCACAATCCAAAAAACAACTGCACTAAAATATGTATTTTTAAATTGTAAGTTCAGAGACCCCAAACCTCACATTTCTTTCTGCCCTCAAAGGGAATCTGCACTTTCAAGTTATTTAAAGACAGCCCTCATGTTAACCTATGAGGGGGATAGGCCTTGCAACTTTGAAACCCGAATTTGGCAGTATTTCACTGTTAGGACACGTAAAACACACCAGTGCATATCCTACCTTTTAAATACACTGCACCCGGCCCATGGGACTACCTAGGGCCTACCTTAGGGGTGCCTTACATGTACCAAAAGGGAAGGTTTGGGCCTGGCAAGTGGAAACACTTGCCAGGGCGAATTGGCAGTTTAAAACTGCACACATAGACACTGCAGTGGCAGGTCTGAGCTATGTTTACAGGGCTACTAACATGGGTGGCACAACCAGTGCTGCAGGCCCACTAGTGCCATTTGATTTACAGGCCCTGGGCACCTCTAGAGCCCTTTATTAGGTACTTACTATTAAATCAAATATGCCAATCAGAAATCAACCAATCAACAAGATAATTTACACAGAGAGCATATGCACTTTAGCACTGATTTGCTGTGGTAAAGTGCCTGGAAAATCAAAAAAAAACTGTTCAGAAAAATTAGGAGAAAGGAGGCAAAAAGACTGAGGATGACCCTGCAAAAAGGGTCAGGTGCAACACTCACCAAACCAGTATGTTTGTGAGAGAGAGTGAATCTAAATTTGGGGAAGTCAGACAAACCTAATGGAATATACTACCAGAAAGTAAGATAAACCCCAAAGTCTCCATAGGAGAAGGCTTAAATGTTAATCTCCCAGATCATCATAAAATGCTAAGTGGTGAGAACAATGGTGTTATTACATTCTTAAATTGACTACCTTTAAATTGATCAGCATCTGGTTGAACCCACTCAGAAATACATGAGGCAGTTGGTTCTCTGTAATGTCTTATGAATCTACAACAATAGCGTTAAATCAAATACTGTATGATTTATGTCACTATTGACTAAAACTACAAAATTACTTTGCAGGTAGCTTTTCAGAGACACACTTTTATTGCTTTTTTTCCTCAGTAATAATCGAATTATTAAGATACATATAAAATGTACTTGAGATGATTTTATTGTGAAAGGAGTCAGTGAAACAGGAAGAGGGCCCAGACAAATATCAGACTGAACTTCATGTACATGCAGAGTACATTGGGGTGTTTTAATAGGCTTAGCACAAAAGGATTTTTAAATACTTAGGTTCTTCTATTTTAGTCGCCGAGCTGAGGAGTCAATTAGAAAATTGTTGCTCATGGAAAGAAAGGAAAAGAGAATTAAGCAGTACATGTAGTTTATACATGTGATACTAAAGCATAGCAAATTATGGGCAAGATACATAATACACCGGTCACAACAATTGGTCTCAATTAACACCTACACCTCCCCATATAAGGTGTAGAGAGGAGAAATATCTTTATTTACCCTTGTTTTTCCTCTTCCTATGTGTGCTGGATTCTGCAGCACATGTAGAAAGAGGAAAAAGCCTCAGGGGATTGTTTTAGTGAAGAAAGGTGCCACTTCCTGCACAAAAACAATCCTACATGCAACGGAGGGAGATGCAAGCATGCCTGCGTTGGCTCTAGGCAGCCCATTGGGTGCCAACAGTGCGGAAAGGATAGGAATGTGCTGTGATGCAGCGCAGTAAGGTGACTTGCTGCGCTGCATCACTGAGCCAGAAATGTGGCCCTTAATTCATTACACTTCGGCAAGCATGTTCACAACCTCAATGTGGGTATTAGTGCAGAAAAATGGTTTGTCTTTATGATCTTATTGTGAAGTTAAAGAATCGTGTATATCAGGCAAGGCTGACTGAAAAAATTACATATTGCTTCTGTCTGTGTGGCCTTTTTTCTATCCTTTCTGGTAGTTGAACTATGTTAGATCTGTTCGCTTAGGGTGGTCTTCCCTCAAGATTCTTACTTTATTTTTTCCAAGCTTGCTTTTGCTGGCATTAGGACTCTGCGCACCTTACCACCTTACCACTACGAACCAATGCTAAACTGCATATGCTTAGTCCTCAAAACATAGTAATACTGGCTTGTCCCCAAATAATACATTTAATTTACTTATAAGTCCCCACTAAAGTGGTACTAGATGTATCCAGGGCCTGTAAATCAAATGCTACTAGTGGGACTACAGCACTGATTGTGCCACCCTCTTAAGTGGTCCTTTAAACATGTCTCAGGCGTCCCGTTGCAGAGCCTATGTATGTAATTTTAAACTGCCATTTAAAACTGGCAAAATAACCCTTTTATGGGACCCAAGCCTCCCTTTTTCATACATAAGTCACCCCTAAGGTAGGCTGTGGACAGCCCAAAGGGAGGGGGTGGGAGGTGGCGCATTGTATTTGAAAAGATGGCCTTGTACTTTTAAGATTTACATGTCCTGGCAATGAAAAACTGTTCAGTTTCTTTTTCTCACCTGCAAGGCCTATCTCACCCATAAGTTGCCTGATTACATTTTATAACTGTAATTTTCAATTGAGAATAGATAACTGTCTCATGTGTAGGGTCCCTGGAATATTAATATAAAATCCTAACTTATTGTGAAGTCGGATTGCAAATTACAATTCTGAAAATTCCACTTTTAGAAAGTTGGCCCTTTCTTTCCTTAGCTGTTTGGTGCTTGAAGCCTGTCTATAGTCACATGACTGGGTGTAGTTGGCAGTTAAACTTTGTGTATTTCTCCTAGACAGCCACACACAATGGGAGCTTAGATGTGACTGGATGCGGCATCACTGGCAGGATGTGGGGGAGGAGATTAATCCAAATTCACTTACGCCTGAATAATCTGTTTCCTGTCTCCACACAAAGAGCTGCATACCCCCTGTATTTAGTCTGGAGCCAGAGCAGGGAAGGCATTGCATCTGACACTTCAAAGGCATGCCTCTAGAAGCTTCTTCTCACTTCAAAAGGCATAACTGTGCATAAAAAAGGACCTCACACACCAACCCCTTAGTACACTTCTGGACCTGTGGATACTCTGCCAGGAAGAAGGGCTACTGTACCACTACAAGGAGTGCCACTCTGCTGGACTGCGACTCCGAAGGAGCTACTGCCCTGCTGTACTGACCCACTGCCCACTTGCCTGCGGAGGAAGAACTGGACCTGCAACCCATCTTGAACCCAAGACCTGGAAGTGACACAAAAGGCTAGTAAATCGGCCTCCTAATCTGACATAAAAGGCTCCCCAACAGCTCCTGGACTCCTCCTCAGTACGTTTGTGACCCCCAAGTGTTGCTCAAAAGGGCCGGCTCACATGAAACTGCACCGAAATCAGTGCAAGTCACCACCAGCCCGTCGCTGCACAGCTGGCATTGAGCACCATGAAGGATGGCCAAGGTGAACCTCCATCCCATCTTTCCAGGACACATGGCCTGCTCTTCACACCAACCAACAACCATCTTCTTGCTCCTCGTGTCCCTCTTCAGCTCAAAGGGGACTCTTGTAAAAAACTTGAGAATGTAACCCTTTAGTGAGTCTAATCTGTGACTTTATCCACCCTGTGCTCCATTGCGGTTGGCATGTGCTTTTGACTTGAACCCTGTCCAGCACAGCCAGACATCCTTAGTTGACACTTTATAATTTTAGTCACTATTTTGCAATTTATTCTTTAAAAATTGAAAACTCCAGTGTTACTGATTGAATGGTTATCCTTTTGATCTTCTTTTATTTATTAAAATGTGCTATATTTTTCAAACTTGGTGTGGAATCTTTTTGTGTGGTGTTTTCACTATTTTACTGTTTGAAGTGTTGCACAAACACTTTACACATTGCCTTTAAGTTAAGCCTGATTGATTTTTGCCAACTACCAGGGGGTTGAGCACAGGTTAATTTAGGATTTGTGTGTGCCTTACCCTGATTAGGATTGTGCTTGTTTCTTGACCGGGGATTACATCCACCTCAACCACTCATCCAATTTCTATCAAACTCTGACAGGCTTGCCTAGTGTAATAGTCTCCTCTGTTCAGACATTAATAAAACAAACATTATCAACATAAAAGTTGCTTCAGTAATCTGTAATGAACTCTAAGAAAGTATCTAAGACTTATTTGCCCAGAAGGTCGGAGACCACTGCACCCGCTGCCGCTGGTAACACAGGTACTTAGCTGTTGGCAATCAGCTCTCCAACTTATGTGGTGCAACACTTACAGGGGCCACCCCCCTAGGGCATGGGGTGTAGTTAGCTGAGACTGCAAAACTGGATGGATTCTGGCTGTGGGACCTAATCTGCATCCTCAAGCTGGGTGATGTCTGGAGAGATGATCATATGTGATCCTTTTGGGACCTGGTGGATGACTTCTGTCTTCATCCCTCCCTATTCTACTGCTAACTGCATTTGAGGCATGTCTTCAAAAACTATAATACAGGCTTATGGCGCTTCCCAAATATAACTCACTCACATGTAAACTGATGACTGACGCCCTAGGCATGGGTGGGATGGTCCACCTCTACAGATCTCTAGTCACAAACATACCGACCCCTTGGGAGCACTGAAGGCCAGGTGTGAGGAGGATTCAGGGGTCTTAGACAATGACAACTGGGTGGAGGTGATGATTACCCCAAGGGAAATAGCAATAGTAATGAGATTACGCCTAGTCCAATTCAAATACTTTCCTAGGATCTACCACTCCCCTGAACACCTCTGCCGCATGGGCCAGTCTCACAACCCGTATGTCTGCACTGTAGGACCAACCTGAGTACCTTTGACCACACTCTCTGGATACACCCAGGGGCACAGGCATATTAGACACTAATTATTGAACAAATGGGCTGGGTGCTGAGCATCGCACTGGAACATGATCCCACAATAGTGCTATTGGGGATAATAGGCTCTGTGGGCCCCTCCAGGACTATCCAGACACTTCTAATAATGGCATATATGGTAGCCAAAAGAGATCTGGTCAGACATTGGAGGGATGATCAGCCCCTGTCTCTACAGTAGTGCATTCAAGGCATGGATTCCTGTGCTGTTCTCGAAAAACTGATGTTTGAGGTAAGGTGTGTTCCACAGAAGTATGACCAAATCTCAGGTATGTGGATCGAGAAGTCTGACTGCTGATGTTATACTAGAGATGTGTGCCTCTGCAGCTGTGATGTATATCTTTGATGCATCTATGTGAAATGTTCAGTAATCTACTTGATTTCGTTGCTGTTTTATACTGTGGTCCATATGGGTTGAGATTAAAGTTTGTCTTGTTTTTGTTGTTTAACCGATAAACACAAGAAAATATGTAATTAAAAAAAGACATACTCACCCAGGATCCAGTAAGCTTACACTTGAGTAGTAAATCAAAGTAGATCAATACAGTCACTTATTACTCCTGGGCTAAACATTACCCTTGATGCACTAATTGTTATTGAAGGATGTGTGACCACTTTACTATTCAAATATATTTTAAACACCTGGGATGAATGATACTACCTATCGCTTAAAACTCTGTGATCCCTGCACCTTGAAATGGAGCAATTTGTATGCACATTACTAAAATACATGCTTTTTGGACTACCTGTGAGCCCAAAAATTACAAAAATGCTTGAATGAGATCACAGCGGGTCACGTGTCCTTTAACTTCTTCAAGGTTGAGGCATGGTTACACTATCAGATTACGTTAGATCTGTATTTCTTCTAATTACATATCATCCAAAAAGTAATCATTTCTTTATGCAGTAGGTTTTGATAAGGCAGAGCACTTGCCAGCTGCACAGCTCTGTCAGGTTCACTGGGAACCTTGATGCTAGCAGTGGCTTAACGAAACTTGAGCCCCCCCCTGCAAAGTAAATGGAAGGGACCTCTTTCAAGCTCACTTAGGATGTTGCAGACCGGGGTACTGTGCTGAGGGGGCCACTGGACCTGGGCCCCGCACACTGTGGGGTCTGTGAGGGCCTTTGTTACATCACTGGATGCAACCACATCAGCTTTACACCATGACATGGCACTAAATGTGCCACAGCTTGCATTTAAAATATTTTCTTCCAGCCTTGGGCACCACTTGCCATATGGGGACGATAATATGGCTCTAGGCTTATTGATGATATGGTGCTATTACCACATATGAGGAGCATTCTCAGGCTTCCCAATAACATATAGTGACTCAAAAATACTTTTTCAGGATAGCATCCCACAGGTTGAATGAAGTCCTATATGCTAATTCCATACATTATCCTTTTAATGAACTGTGGACTGTATTTCTATAATCTTTCTTTCAAGCAGAATATATGCCCAATATAAAGTATTATCTAAAATAATGTTTTGGGGGTTATTGAAGCTAATACGTGTGGATAATGTAGGTTCCCAGCATGCTAATCACCTGAACCTGCTGTCACTCGCTGTCTAGGTTATGTTAGCCATGCTATCTCTGTAATAGTACCTGTGGCAGAGTTCTTCTAATAGTGTAGTGCTGTTGAGCTGCATTAGAGAGTCTTCTGATAAACTGCTGTCTCCTGGTGAACTGCTACACCACATATGTTCCATCTTGAAAGGACTTTAGAGTGCAATTGCTTTGAAGATTGCACCACAGCACATTTATACTTCCTGCTCACACCTGCTCATTCTTCATTACTGCTTCTGATAGTAGTTTGTTCATCAGCACTTCTGATAACAGCTCAGCTCTGCCCAAAGCAGAGAGTAATAAAAAGAAGACAAACTGCATGCTTACATCCCCACCTCCTGCCTTCTTTATCTGGCATGTTTTCTTCACTACAATGATCAGGGAGCCAAGTGGTGTTGTTGAGTGAGGCACTAGCAGGTGGGGTAGGGTAGTCTTGTGGTGTCAGTGCAATTAGGTGTAGCAATTAGCAATACCACTGGGCCACTGGATTCAAGCTAGCCTGGCTGAAGATGGGTGATACCCTTAAACTGGTCCCAGAATGATTCTTTCTGGTCCGGGGGGACCTGGCTTTACAGTTCAGGCTGGACTGTTCCTTAGAGGCATGTGGCTGGATCCAAACTGGGGTGACATGGTGGGCAAACAAACTATGGCTTTAAACCAGATCTGTGACTGGGGATGAGTGTTTGAAAAGGGCCATCATCCTTTTGTGTTGCTAAACTTTCTAAAAGTGGCATTTTCAAAATTGTTACTTGATATATGACTTTATCATTCAAGAAGATTTTTAATTACATTTCCTTAGATACCTAACATGAAATGTTCACCTGTTCCCATTTAAAAGGTAGGACGTATTGCATGTAATAAGGCAACCCAATATTATCCTAAGAGAAAGGGAGGCCTAACAATAGTGAGAAATTAAGTTCTGTTTTTTACTTAATGATGTGGCACAATCAGTGCTGCAGGCCCACTAGTAGCTAATTTGCAGGCACTGAACAGATTTAGTACCACTTTAGTATGGACTTACAAGTAAGTTAAATGTGTCTATTCGGTGTAAGCCACTTTCACCATGTTTAAAGGAAAGATCACAAGTGTTTTATCATAGGTTAGCAGTGGTAAAAAGCACAGAGTCCCTAAAGCCAACAAAAATAAGTTAAAAAACAGGACTGTGAAGGCAAAATGTTTGGGGTTGAACCAACTGAAAGGGTCAAATCCAACACTAGGGCATAATTTTAATTTGGTACACAATGTTAACTGTGATTCCTCTATTACCTATTACATTGAAATTAATTCTCAGACAACATTTGTTCTGATAGCAATCTGTGAGGGTTTGGGGATTTTGGATTGTTGTCCATAAATACTACACTTGTGTTATCACATACGATACATTTGTTTGTGTTCGTTTTCAATTAATCCTTGCAAGCGAACATTAAAATCGACCCCCTTGTTTTTAGACCATTCCCCTGATATTTTATCATGTAAAGTGTATGTACACTAAACAGTACAACATTTCATTTAAAAATTAGAGGAATCTTTCACAATTCAACTGAAATTCTCTCAACAGTTTTGGAATGTAATTTCATGTTTTTTTTCAAGAAAATATTGACTCTGCTGATTGAAAGTATGGTTCAGATACTTTCAGAGAGGAAATTCAAGGAAAGCTACCTGCACGATCTGCTGGTACAAAAGCTAAAGAGAACCAAATTCCAAATTAGGATAAAGTTAAAAAGCAGATGCACAGTCGGGTCTAAAAGATTTTTTTCTCTAGGAAGAGCTGATCGGTTTTTAAATTGTAGGACAACCAACTTGTGAAGAAACAAAATAATTGGTAGATTTCTAGCACATTCTTCTTTTATAAGTCTGGCTCACAATATTAATTATAGTGTACTTAAATCTGAGCCTTTCTGCAGATAATGAGACTAGAATGAGTCAAGTTTTCAGGCACTTTATTGTTGGTGATGAAACTCAGTATTTTCTGTTACAAGTTCTGAGTCACTTGCATAAATGTTTAGTGTTAAACTTGTTGTGAATGTTATTTTCCTACCAAGTGGTATACATCCTCTTCCACTGTTTGTCTCAACTTTTAACATCTTTACCAACTGTTAGAAACTGGGCCTCTAGTGGGCAGAGGTATGCACCCTGTCCAAGTAGGGACCACAACCTTAGTCAGGGTAAGTTACAAAATAAACTAAAATATCCTGTGCTCACCCTCCGGTAGCTTGGCACAGAACAGGCTGGCCCTAACTTAAAAGACAATGTGTAAAATATGTGTGCAATAACTCATACAGTGACACAGTGAAAACACCACAAGAAGTACTCCACACCGGTTTAGAATAATAGATAATACTTCTCTGGATAAAACAAAACCAAAATGACCAACATCCAATATGCACAAGTCAAAATATCACTTTTTAGACGTTCAAGTAAGTCTTAATCCATAGTAATCAATGGATGTATCTCTTTAGCACAAAGTGCCTAGGATGTATCAAAAATAAAGATGCACCGGGCCACAGAGGAAATGGGGGCACCATAAAGTATCTCACCACACGCGCCAGAGCACACGATTTAAGTAAACTACGAGTCTGCGTGGCGACGTGGTGAGATACAAGTGGCGTCTTCTTGCGAGTGAAGACAGAGGAATCCGGATAAAGGGATATTAAACAAAGTTATAACATCTGTGTCTCTGCGGAAGCCAAGGAGTGAGACCAACTAGATAGTTATTTGCTAAACATTTTGAAATTCACAAAAACGATCAGACGTTTTTTGATAATTACTATGAAACACTTGTGAAAATCATTGTTTAAAATCTTGAATAATAGGTGCTACCGGCATAAAGAATTTGTCAGTCCTGAAGATGATCCGTTACTGATTTATGTCTTTACATAGGGTTGAAACGTTGACTATTAAATGTGAATTAAATATACAAGGTGACTTCAAGACACCTTGAATAAAGGGGTCTTCTTGAAGTTCACTGTTTCCTTATGCTTTTAACCACATTCTTTATATATTATATATAAAACTCTTGCACTTTAATTATCACACTAATCACTTTCACTGCGCCCTTATTTTAGGAGCACCTTTGAAGAGAATATTTTGAAATGTTTAAGTCTTTTATAAATGTATAAACCTTTCTGAATAAAAGAAATAAATAAGAAATCTGAACTAATGTAAGGATATTATACCTAGATATAAGAAGTTTCTGTGAATTTAACAGTGCTGTGGAAGTCTGGGCATATACTTCCCCCGAGTGACCAAGTTGGGCTAATTAAAATGGTGTTGCTTTGATTCTGCAGGTGCTGTTTTTCAGCTACAAGACAGCCACTGCATCGATTCTGCAGGTGTTGCATCGATTTTTCCGGCACAGTATATTTTCTCTCTTAGATGAAGTCTTTGATGTCCCTGAGACTTCTTAACAGGACACAAGCTGACAAGCCCTTGGAGATCACTTATGGGGGAAGGCAAAGCCCCACCAGCAGAGTCAGGGTGCAGCAGGCAGCAAGGCAACAAGCAGGAGAGCAGTGTTTCCAGAAAAGCAGTCCAGATGGGTCCTGTGGGCAGCACTACAGTCCTTCTGACAGAGCCCGGTGCAAGTCCAGAAGTGTCTGATTTTAGGGTGTCACAGATCCTGTATATATACCCAAATGAGCCTTTGAAGTGTAGGAGACTTCTAAGAATGGTTTTGAAGTGCATCAGTTCCCCTTCCAACCCAATCCTGTCTGCCAGGAGATCTGTGGGGGGTCATCAGTCCTTTCTGTGGGTTCAAGCCACTAGCATTTGAAGCGTAAGTGAGAGTCCCTCCACCCTTCCTGCCCAAGAAGGCCCATCAGTATGCAGATGAATGCAAATGCAGTGTCCTGTGTTTATGGCTGTCTTGGTGGAATGCACAACAGAAGCTGTCAACAAGCACAGATCAGACGTGGATTGAAGCCAGCTGTAAGGCAGAGAGAGCAGTAAGTGCAGAAAAATGCGTACTTTCTAAAAGTGGCATTTCAAAAATAGTAATGTCAAATCTAACTTTACCAGTAAGCAGATTTCTCACTGCCATTGCAACCTTATCAAACATGACAATGCCACTCCTCTCAGATCAGAAATTACTACTTAAAAGTACATAAGGGAATTTCCAATGCTGGCCTATGTGAGGAGCAGGCTTCACAATAGTGAAAAATGCCTTTGGGTGTTTTTCCCTACCAGGACATGTAAAACATACAACTACATGCCTTGCCTTTTACTTAGATAGCACCCTGCCCTGCGGGCTACATAGGAACTATCTTAGGAGTGACATATGAAATAAAAGTGGGTTTTAAGGCTTGGCAAGTAGTTTTAAATGCCAAGTTGAAGTTGCAATGTAAGGCCTGAGACATGGTTAAGGGACTACTTATGTGGGTGGCACAATCAGTGCTGCAGGTCAACTACTAGCATTTACTTTGCAGGCCCTGTGCATATCTAGTGCACTTTACTAGACTTGTAGATAGACTAAATATGCAAATTGGGTACGAGCCATTGTTACCATGTTTGTGTGAGAGAGCACATGCACTTTAGCACTGGTCAGCAGTGGTAAAGTGTGCAGTCCTAAAATCAACAAAAATGAGATCAGAAAAATGAAGGAAGACAGGCAAAAAGTTGGGGGAAGATTACCCCAAGGCTGTTAGGTCTAACACCAACAATATGACACAAGGAGGCCCAATTCCAATCATCATTCAGGTAGGACACTCTGAGGAAAGTGTAGGAAAGTGCCCTCTTTTTGCCCTGGTTAGCCCCAATTTCTGCCTGATGCCAATGTCTTTGACCGTGTTCACTGGGATCCTGCTAACCAGAACACCAGTGATTATGTTATCTCTCCTCTAAATGTTATCACTGCATACTGGTAACCCAGTATTTCACCCAAATTGGCATGCCGGTGCCCCCTTATAGGTCCCTATTATATGGTATCAAGGTACCCAGGGCATTGGAGTTCCAGGGGATCCCTATGGGCTGTAGCATTTCTTTTGCCACCCACAGGGAGCCCATGCAAAGGCTTCTACAGGAATTCCATTGCAGCCTGGGTGAAAAGGTGCATTCACTGTTTCACTGCCATTTACACTGCACCAGGTCACCTATAAGTCACCCCTATAGCAGGCCCTTTAGCCCTGAGGGCAGAGTGCAGATTACCTGTGTGTGAGGGCAGCCCTGCACTAGCAGAGGTTCCCCCACAACCTCCAGGACCATTGTCCCAGCCTTCGTGAGTGCGGATATGCCATTTTACTCGTGAACTGGACATAGGTCACTACCTACGTCCAGCTACATAATGTTATCTCCGAACATAGGCATGTTTGTTATCAAACATGTAGGAATCATACCCTAATGCTTTTGCAAGCATTGCTTGTATGATTCCATGCGCTCTTGGGGCTCCGTAGAGGACCCCCGACATTGCATTACATCCTTCTGAGGTTTTCCAGGCAGCCCCAGCTGCTGCCATCTCTCAGACTGGTTTCTGCCCTCCTGCTGCTTGAACAGCTCAAGCCCAGGAAGGCAGAACAAAGGATTTCTTTTGGGAGAGGGGTGTTACAAACTCTCCCTTTGGAAATAGGTGTTACAGGCTTGGGAGGGGTAGGCTCCCCAAGCCTCTGGAAATGCTTTGAAGGGCACAGATGGTGCCCTCCTTGCATAATCCAGTCTACACTGGTTCAGGGAGCCCCTGTCCCTGCTCTGGTGACGAAACTGGTTAAAGGAATGGGGAGTGACCACTCCCCTGTCCATCACCACCATTCCAGGGGTGGTGCACAGAGCTCCTCCAGAGTGTCCCTGGGTTTTGCCATCTTGGATTCCAAGTTGGCAGGGCACTCTGGGAGCATCTGAGTGGTCAGTGCCAGCAGGTGACCTCAGTGCCCTCCCCTAATAGGTGCTTACCTGTTTAACTGAACAATGCCCTTTTCAGGGCTATTTCTTCATGCACCGTGCAGCTTCGGCCCCAGCACTCTATCTTGCAATGCACTTCTTCCTGAATGGATCTCCGGCGGCGTGGGATCCCCTGTTGTAGTGCTGCGTGGGCCTCCTTCTGCACTTTCCTTGTCCCTGTGCTTTGGGACTCTGTGCGCACTGCCTGGTCTTCTGAGGGCTTTCTGAGTTGCTGAGACCCTTTTTGACTCCCCCTCCTGGGTAGAGTCCACCAGCTTCCTCCTGGTCCTGGGCAGCACCATTTTCTGCTAACCACAAGCTTTGCGTGCGCCAAGACGTGTTGGCAGAATCCGGTGACACAAACCAGACTGCAATCATCCATCCAGTGTGGGACATCTTCTGCACCAACCAGGAACCTGCATCGGTCTTCTTAGGTGCAGTACTGACTGTTGTTCTGCACCGGTGGTTCTTCTTTTGCACCTTCATCCGGGTTAGCAGAGGCTCTTGTTCTCCCTGGACTCTTCAGTGCTTCTTGGACTTGGTCCTCTTCTTCCACAGGTCTTCAGGTCAGAGAATCCATCATTGGTGTCTTGCAGTCTCTTCTGGTTCTTGCATAATCTTCTTTATTGTGTTCTTGTGTGTTCTAGGAAAGTTACTGTGATTTACTCCTGCTTTCCTTGGCTCTTGGGTTAGTTCTCTTACTTACCTTTGGTGTTTTCTAATACTCCCAGCACCCCTATACACACTACACTTGCCTAGGTGGGAAACCCACGTTCGCATTCTACTTTCTTATTATATTGTTCGTGTTCCCACTAGGCCCATTTCTAACTCTTGTGATTTTCACTATTTGCACTGTTTTCTAACTGTTTTTACAGCTATGTCTGCATACTAATGTATATAATGTGTGTATTACTTACCTCCTAAGGGAGTATAGTCTTTATGTTATTTATGTATTTGTGTCACCAAAATAAAGTACCTTTATTTTTGTGACACTGAGTATTTTCTTTCATGTGTGTGAGTACTGTGTGACTACAGTCGTACTGCATGAGCTTTGCATGTCTCCTAGTTAGGCCTTGGCAGCTCATCCACACTACCCCTAGAGAGCCTGGCTTCTATACACTTTCTACATTTCACTGATAAGGGATAATTGGACCTGGTATAAGGTGCAAGTACCTTAGGTACCCACTACATACCGGCCAGCCTCCTACAGTAAGTGTTACTGAAACTAAACACAACCTGGATGTTTTAGTAAAATCACTTTACTAAATTTAGATTACAATATACAGCCTAAAATTTTCAATAAACACATGCTAAAGTTCTCAGGCAGCTAATTTATAATAATCAGACTTGGTTTATTCTGAGTAGGTATTTGAATTCTAACACACATTATCTGGCAGAAACCGCAGATCTATTCTCAACTTCAACAATTTCTGCTGCTGTTATCATATTTAATGTAGGGATAGTATTCATTACTGTGATTTCAATTGTTCCCATTCAGCTTGTCGAGGTGAAGGCCTCACTCTATCTGAATTCACAAAACTATTAATGTTATAAATTGTGTTTCAATTGATAACATCTATTTATTGGGAGGCAACTTTTGATTATATTAATATTTTTTTCCACCAGAGCAATTGTCTCTTCTCCTAAAACAGCACGTTTGGCATTACTTACCCAAAAGAGCTTACTACTTCCAGAAGTACTCTCCATTATAACCACCAACCGGAAGCCAGTTTTACCACCAAGCTCTCACGTGTGAAGAAGCTAATTAAAAAGAGTTTTATTTTCAGAAAACTGTTTTCATGAACTTTTTTTTCAAAGAAAAATGTAAAACTTTTGGATAATATGTTGAATTTTTGCTGCTACTAACTACTAATAATTAATATTTTCCCTATTAATATTGCAGTAGATAAAGGTAGTTGTATTTTTTTATTATTTACTTTGAATATTGATTGATAAAAGGGATGCAGAAAATATGAATTTGCGTATTTGTATATAGGGTTTGTTCTGAAACCCATTGTTGTGTTCAGAACACAGTATGACATTTTTGTAACCTACTGTATTTACAGAGAAGCATTTTAACACCAAAAGCTCTTTAAGGTATCATCTGGAAAAATGATCCTGGAGCTTTTGAGGCTAGTGTAGCAGCCAACCTGGCAATGATCAAAACATCCACACTAAGCTTGAAGTATCTTTATTTTGCACACATGTGCAGTGCTACCTCCATCTTACCACTGCTAACTGTTATAACTTGTATACATACCAAAACATCCCCAGACTCTTTCTTACATCACTCTTTATTACATCACTCACATTCCATACACACCAGTAGCACAGCAATTCCAGTTCATTGCACCCCAGATCTCTGGTGCTAAGAAACAATATCACAGTTTTATTGCTCATGGAGATCCAGTTATGGTGATGCATTGTTGTATATGCATGGGGCAATTACCGAACAACTGACAGTTTCCTGAATCTTTAAGCAACTTAATGTGCGCCAGCGTTTTCCAGTCACCACGCCAATAGATATCCTTTATTCAGCATGCATGCACTACCTATTTGAGATGTTATGTATAATATTATGGCTGTTTAAACTTGTCATAAGTGACCCATGTACACAATTGATAAAAGATGCAAAAAAAGCTGGGGCTTTGGGGTACACTGCTAAAAATGTCAGGGATTTTGAAGAAAAAACAAAATGCTACCCCTGTAAGTACTTTTAATTGAACGCCCTGGCTTGTCTTCCCCTCATTTTCACACAGGTCTTCCTAATAAATATTTCAAGGGACATGTATGGGTCAAGAGATGTGGACATGTGGACAGGACCAAGAGGTTTGTGGCAGAGGTCTGGGTTATGGTTCCTAGTAGGTTTGAGCAAAATTGTAAAATATATTTTATACAACACTGTTAAAATGATGGAAATTTACGTTTTGTGATTCGCTGGACCACATCCTACTTTTCTAAGAGAAGACATACCTGATGTAGAAAACTAGTTTGATCAGAAAATGCCTATCAGCTGAGATTTTACTGTTCCTGAAAAACAGTTTCTATTTGAACCTGTACTCTGAGATGAAAAATCGGTAAAAGTGTGTAATGCGAATTTGTAAAATAAGTTCATAGATTTTGCATTACTTGAAAGTCACAAACTTTGTGAGATTTCTTGTGTAATACTTAAATTTGGGACTAGTAAAAATCAATGAACAGTACTTCTGAAGTATCTAGATTCAGTATTTTGCCATGCATTGAAAATAACAGAATTTCAAATTACTGAGCAAGTTATTTTGGGATGGACATAATCTTACGAGATAAGTACTATTTAAAGAATCCTTGCAGTGTATAGTAAGCAAAGTCTAACCATATAGCTTGCATTAAACTCGGAATCAAATATAGATATATGGATATGCAGAGGGAACATGGCGGCCAGCTAGGAAGCTGAGCCGCGAGTCCTCCGAGCCGCACCGGGGGTTGCCAACGCAACGCAACGCGATGCAGTACGAGGGAGGAGGAGGGAGCTGCTGGACGCGCGCGCGGCAGCTCCAGTGTCGGCGTTTCTTCGAGCATGGGGAAGTGCCGAAATTAGATACTATTTACCTCCTCTATCGGAGGTCTGTGTCTGCAAGGAACCTAGCCCCTCGGTATCCCTGGAGAGACCGCTCGGGGGGCTAAACCGGCTTGAGAACACCGGAGCTTGATAGAAGGGCCACTTCTGGAAGTATTGAGAATATTCAGAAGGTAAGACTCCTTTTTAGGAGTCATAGACTGGGACTATCTCCCCCCCAAGGTTAATTGGAGGATTTAAGGTGCGTTGAAGGCTGGAGGGAGGTAGCGTTTTGGGCAAAAAAATCTTTTTTTGTGTCTCCCCCTCAGCCCCCCCCTCCCTGCTTACTAGATAACAGTGGGAGAGGGCTTCCTATCGTAATTAGACCTGGCACACAACTTAACTCAGGCCGCGGAGGCGGCAGGAAATAACGTGAAGAGTACTTTATATGGAGAGAGGCGCAGGAGGTTTTGTTCAACCTCAGGGGTATGGAGTGAAGCCATAAGGGGTGTGCACCTGGGGAGACATTACACTGCTAGGTGCAGTCTTCGAGGCCCAGGATCGCTCTCGGGAGCAGACTTTACAGAAATAAAGAACCAAGGAGGAGTGACAACTACTTCAGCTATGATGTCACCGGTTAAGCACTTTGTAAAAGGTCCGCAGGGGGGCATCGGCAAGTCGGGAGTAATACGGGAAGGAAAAGCGGGATCTCGAGGGTCGGAGTGCAATATAACTACTGACAACATATGTTCGACAAAAAGGAGAGGACAATTTGGAGTAAAAGAGAGCCGGGGCGAGGAGGATATTAATACGAAAGGGGGTCCAGGAGGAAAAAGGGATACCCCAGGGTCAATAACTAAATACTTCCAGTCGGGCATGGAGGAAATAAGCGAGGCTCCTCCGGCGTCTATGGAGTCACACCTGGCCCCAGAGGGTCCAGCTATGTTAGAGCAGGGTTCCCCGCCGCAGTGGGAGGCCAAGATGATTCAGCTAACTGCAGTAGGGGGGAGCTCTTTAAGGGGCAAAGTAGACTATCAGGGGCCTAGCGCTTTAGCCCTACAGGAGCCTGGGGATGGGGGAGTATACGAGCTCTTGCTCTCCCTTAAGAAGGAGATTCGAGAGAGGTTTGAGATTTCTGAAAATAATCAGGCTAAGATACAAGAAGCGTGTGTGATTTTAGAGACTAAGATCAATCAGCTAACAGATCGGGTCGGCATGGTGGAAGAGGCTATGGAGCTGCAGAAAAATCAGGTGCTAACCAACTCTCAAGACATTGCGAATCTTAAGCGGGGGGAGAGGGCTATGCAGGATAAACTGGAGTTTCTGGAAAACAATATGAGAAGAAATAACATTAGAGTTCTTGGAGTTCCGGAGGGGGTGGAAGGAGTAGACCTCAAGGGTTATCTGATATCATTGATAAAAGAGGCGATGCCAGGCTCAGCGCATCTGAAATTGGAGGACGATATTCAAAGGATACACCGTGATCCATTCAAAACAAATCCAGGAAGGAAATCCCATAGAAGAATTTTAGTGAACTTTGCCACCTACTCTATAAAAGAGAAAATGCTGAATGAGGCTCTGAAGGGTGGAAAATTCACTAAGGATAACTGGTCTTTTAGAATTCGATCAGATGTCTCCAGAGTGACTTTGGATAGACAGTGGGAGCTGGGCAAATTAATGCAAGAACTCCGCTCTCTAGGAGCAACGGTACAGTTAAGGTTTCCGGCGGCCCTGCGGATTATGTGGCAGAATAAAATGCATAACATAAGAGACCCTGAGGAGGTTAAGGCCTTTATAGAGCAGATAAAGGCGTCGCAATAGTGCAATGGTATTGACGTGATTGAAGAATTCCCGGTGTGGGGTGTGCGGAGGGCTCAAAGGGGCAAGCAATGGTTGTCCTAGTAAAAGCAGGGAGGGTTCCCATGGGTGGAGGAGTTAGGGGTGTAAGGGGTATAGAGGGTTTTGGAGGGGTTTGGAGATTTGGTGGGTTTGGGTGTGGGAGCACAAGGGGGAAAAGGGTTAAAAATAAAATAAAAGTCCTCAAGACGGGTTTTCAACATGCTAAGAAAGGGGAGATCCAGGTAATTTTTTGTAAAATGTTTTTTTTTCTTTCTATGATAGGATGGGTAAGCAGTTAGGCCTATCACTAAAAATAATGTCATGGAATATCAACGGGCTTAGGGTTAATGGCAGAAGAAGGAAGATCTTGGAATTTCTTGGGCAGGCGGAGGAGGAGGTGATTATATTACAGGAGACGCATCTTTCACAAGATGAATGGGAAAATGTGTTCAAGAATACAAGATGGATATCGAGGGGGATAGTGACTAAGCAGTCGTGCCCAGTTAAGGGCATTGCTATTCTTTTTAAAGAAAGAATAGCGAAGGGATTAGGTATAGGCGAGGTACATGTTGATTTAAAGGGTAGATGGGTGGTGGCGGAGGTTGGTCTTTTTGGAGTATGGCTCACGATCGCAGGTTATTATGGACCCAATATAGATGATGCCACCCCATTTATAGAACTATATAACCTCCTTCTGAAATACAAATACCCGATTGTACTAGGTGGGGATTTCAACATCTTACTGAACTTGGCCTTGGACAAGTCCACTCCCCGAGGAACGGCTAATTCCCCTAGATGTAGGTTACGGGTTAAGCAGGCTATGACTGATCTGGGACTGGTTGATGTGTGGCAGGTTAAGGGGGGTGTAGGACCTAGATTTACCTTTCATATTAAGAAATACGGGCATAAATCCAGAATAGATTTCTTCCTAGTACAGAATAGCTTGATGGGAAATGTGGATTCAATAGTACATGCCCCGCTACACCTATCAGATCATGCGGCTGTTAAGCTGTATCTTTCCTTTACGGCACAAATTCCTAGGTTTCGAGGTACAATAAGTAGTTTATTATTGCTAGACGATCTAATTATTGAGACACTAAGAAAGGACACAATAGAATTTTTTGAAGTGAATCAGGGATCTGCTATCTTGCAAATAGTCTGGGATGCATATAAAGCCTATATAAGGGTGAGGCTGATTAATTTGGCCATATTTAAGCGTAGGGAGGAGAGAGAGAAAATACATAGGCCCTCATTCTGACCCTGGCGGTCTTTGACCGCCAGGGCGGAGGACCGCGGGAGCACCGCCGACAGGCCGGCGGTGCTCCAATAGGGATTCCGACCGCGGCGGTAAAGCCGCGGTCGGACCGGCACCACTGGCGAGCTCCCGCCAGTGTACCGCCGCCCCATTGAATCCTCCACGGCGGCGCAGCTTGCTGCACCGCCGTGGGGATTCCGACCCCCCCTACCGCCATCCAGATCCCGGCGGTCCGACCGCTGGGATCCGGATGGCGGTAGGGGGGGGCGCGGGGCCCCTGGGGGCCCCTGCAGTGCCCATGCCACTGGCATGGGCATTGCAGGGGCCCCCGTAAGAGGGCCCCTACATGTATTTCACTGTCTGCTGCGCAGACAGTGAAATACGCGACGGGTGCAACTGCACCCGTCGCACAGCTTCCACTCCGCCGGCTCGATTCCGAGCCGGCTTCATCGTGGAAGCCTCTTTCCCGCTGGGCTGGCGGGCGGTCTGAAGGCGACCGCCCGCCAGCCCAGCGGGAAAGTCAGAATTACCGCCACGGTCTTTCGACCGCGGAACGGTAATCTGATGGCGGGACTTTGGCGGGCGGCCTCTGCCGCCCGCCAAGGTCAGAATGAGGGCCATAGTCTCGAGACCAGTATAGCGATGCTGCAGGACTCTATACAAGCCGCACAGGGAATGGGGAATGGGGATCAATTAAGGTCACTTGAACCACAGCATGAGGAAGCCCATTCGAATCTAGAGTATTTACTGGAAGTCCGAGAAAGAAAGAAATGGGAAGCTAGCCAGTATGCGCATTACGAGTACGGGGAAGGATGCAGTAAGTTACTGGCTTGGAAGGTAAAATCTGACCATTCAAAGAAACATATTGCGTCAATCAGGTCTAACATTTCTGGTCAGATTTGTGTAAAAGGTACAGAAATAAAAGCTGCCTTTGTCTCCTCCTTTCAAGATTTGTATTCAGATGAGCTGCGGAACTCTGAGGAGCAGGTTAGAGATTTCTTGGCTACGGTCAGCCTGCCTCGCCTGGAGAGCTCAGGGTTGCCCATTTTAGAAGGAGAGGTAACTGGGTCAGAATTAATGGACATTTTTAAGGGTTTGAAGAGAAGTAAAGCTTCAGGCCCAGATGATCTCCCAAACGAGTTATATCTGGCACTGAGGGAAGAATTAATTCCGGTTCTATTGAAATTATTTAATCATATGCTCTTAGAGGGGGGTCAAGCACCAAGCTCCTGGAGGGAAACAGTAATTTGTTTGATCTTGAAGCCCCGTAAGGACCCAACACAGTGCTCTTCTTACCGACCTATTTCATTACTCAACTCTGACTATAAAATTTATACAAGTCTGCTGTCTAAAAGGTTGGGGAAGGTTTTACCGGGACTGGTCCACCAAGATCAGAAAGGGTTTATTAAGGATAGACAGCTACAGGAGTTAGTGCACGATTTATTGGCGGCAATGGATCTGGCTTCGGCAGAGAGGCTTCCTCTTGCAATAATAACTTTTGATGCAGCCAAGGCATTTGATCAAGTAAACTGGTTATTTTTGCAGGTGGTTATGGAAAGTTTTGGACTAGGGACTATTTTTATCAGAGCAGTTAATGAACTATATAGGTCACCAACAGCGAGAATTCTGATTAATGATGTGCTTTCACAAGAAGTAGCTATTTTCAGAGGGACGCGGCAGGGCTGTCCTTTGTCTCCTTTGTTATTTGATCTATATATTGAGCCACTCGCGACACGGCTTAGAAATAATAGGGAAATCCTCTCCTTTCAGAGTAGGAGTTGGGAAAAGAAGGTCGCACTATATGCGGATGATCTTATGATATACACCAGGGATCTCTCTTTGACACTTCCTCCAATAAAATTGGCGATAGAAGGTTTTGGTAGAATGTCGGGATATAAAGTTAACGTTGAGAAAACAGAGATTATGTGTTGGAATATGGCATATGAATCTCCGCTAATTAAACAGGAAATTAGGTATTTAGGAGTTTTGATCACAAAAGAATTGGGGGACGTGGCAAGGATAAACTTTGAGAAAACATATCTAGAGGCCAAGAAACTTCTAAGATCATGGGCGGCTCTCCCGCTGTCCTTAATAGGTAGATCTAATATTCTGAAAATGATTATTTTGCCAAAATTCACTTTTTTATTTAATACTATTCCGTTGGAATTTAAGAGTAAGTGGTTTACAAAACTACAAGGATATATGTCTTCGTTTGTTTGGGCACAAAAGGGAATAAGAATCTTGTGGAAAAAGCTATGCAAGAGAAAGGAACGGGGGGGGCTAGCAACACCTGACCTCTATAAGTACTATTTGGCTTTTCAATTTAAGAATAGTAGAATTCTCTTAAACAAAAAATCAGACTACACACCAATGTGGGCAGCATTGACAGCATACGTGGGGGAAGGAGCGGAGTTTTTTCTATACAAATTTGGCCACCCAAAATATTTCAAAAAAGTTAGACTCAAGATTTTGCGGCAGGCATGTAAAATTTGGCTACAGATCCGCAACTTATTGCGGATAGCTTATTACTCAGGCTCAGCTCCAATATGGGATTCACCAGGCACTCCGGCATGTCTGTGCGATAAACTCTCAAATCCACTAAAAGTTAGAGGGATAATACAATGGGGACAAATTATAGAGGGCGTGAATTTGGTACCATGGGCCACATTTTTGGAGAGAGTGGGAGAAGACATTTCTAAATTCAAATACTACCAGCTGGTCAGTTGGATCAAATCTCTACATGAAGGAGAAATTGGTAGATCCAGCTGGGAGGAGAAACTAAATCAAAGATCTATACCGAAAGAAGTGGCGGTTTGGTATAAAGCATTGATGGAGGCAGTCGAGGAGGACCCTCCTCTCCCATGCCAGAAATGGGGAGAGGTGTTACCAAATATAGACATAATTGCGACGTGGCAAAAATCATGGTATATTCTCTGGAATACGGCAAAATCTGCGGCAATAAGGAAGAATCATCTGTTTACATTGCATAGAGTGTATTGGACTCCAGCGAGACTATCTCGGATAAGTGGAACCCAGAGGAAATGCCCACGATGTGAAGGCACTGAGGCGGATGATGTGCACATGTTTTGGGACTGTCCAGGATTAGTGAAATATTGGACAGATGTGCAGACTGTCTTAAATAGGATATTTGGGGAAGAAATAATTTTGAATCTTGGCTTAGGGTTATTTGGCGTTTGTGAGATGAGAGATCAATCTCAGCAACGGTTATTATTCCTTTTGATGCTTATTGCTAGGCGACAAATCTGTTATAAATGGATAAGTTCACAACCTCCTACGGTACAGGAGTGGCTGATCTCAATAGATAGATTGTATAAACTGGATAGAGCTGGGCCGATCAGTAAAAGAGATGTTTTGTGGGTGGGATGGGAAAATGAATGGTAAAATATTATTTAAGTAATTAAAGAGGTCCGATGATTATACCTGCCCCCCTCATGGATGTACCAGGCCCTATTGGCCAATCGGGATTTTTGGCGAAGGAGGGGATGACTTGCCAAGGAGATAAGGAGATCCACTGAAAAGTGCGTTGGGTGGAACGGCCCGCTGATACTAAGGGGCTGGATACCTGTAGCAAATTTGGATTCTCCCGCTATTGGCACGGGCTGGTGAGATGAGGACAAAAAAATATATATATATATAGATATATCAAATATTGATTTCTTAAAGAGCTGCTTTACATTTCCACCTATGGAGGATATGCAATGACAATATGGATTCATTTATGAAATGTGGGATGACCAATGGAATGGAGGTTGGCAACATTAATCATTTTGTGTTACAGGCATCAGGTTTGGAGGATTTTGGTAATACTACTTTCTGGAAATGCTCTTAACAAAGGTGGGATGGGCGCATACTGAGACATGGATATTCTATTGTATTGTCACACCCTGAGCATGACTGATGTTTAAGGGGACACTTTTGTAATATCAGAGAGTTCCAGTTATAAGTCTTTGCAATGCCAGGTTGGATTTATGTCATTTTCTTCTGGTTATGATTACTCTGATTATGGCCAATTTGTAACCACAATCATTAATGGGTAGAAAGACACAATTATTTTTCACACCTTTCGAGGGTCCTACCTCTTTCTTTCAATAGGTGAAGATCTTCGGAGAGCAATTTGTGGCTGTGCTAAATATCGTCTGTTTTTCAGGAGGGCAGCCACTCCATTAGTGACGGTGTTGAGGATCAACTTTATTTACATGTTTTGTACGTTATGTCCTGCAGCATTGATTTCTGTAATTTATGTATGTCTTCTGTTACATGATATTATATTGGCAGGACGTGCAATTTTGTATGAGAATAATAACTGATATTGCAAAAGATAACAATGTGTTAGTTGCATCTTCGTTTAGTTACCTTCATTTGTTTGTTTCATGCAGATGCTGCCGTGGTAGTTAATCTACTGCTTGCTAAACACTGCTGATAGGATTGTCTGTAGACTGTACCTTGCAGCCACATGTCTATTATGCAAGAGCATGACAGTACATTTCAGCCTCTCTGTAAATTATTGTGATTGTTCCTTATTTTCCATAACAGTTTATGATGATCTGGCGCATAACGCACGTGTATATATGATTAATGTTTCACAGTTACAGCTAAGTGCTGAGATATGTGGCACTCTGATGCGGAGGTCTGTATATTCACAGATTCTACAAAAACCTTCAGCTGTGGTCAAGGCAAAGTATTGTTCACGTCAGAGATATTCTCTGACATACAATAATGATTTATTGGTATTCTTTAGCCCTACATCCGCTTGCTGACATCCCCTCTCACTTTGATGATTGGAATCAAATATTATGCGTGACTTGTCGTCTGTAGTGAGATTATGTGCACCTGACAAGCATCCTTTCTTTTCCTATTGCTTTCTACATGTGGAATTGTGCTCACATTTCTAAAGTGTTGAAACTTTAGCTGCATTGAAGGAGTCTAAACATGTCAAACTTCGACCCAAATAAAAAAAACCTTGTCAAATCTAATGCATCCACAATAACAAACAGATGTTATACTATTTTCTGCACATGGCCAAAAACACGTTTATTGTTCAAATGTTATTTTCCTACTTCATGACAGTTCTGCTCTTCTATCCTTGCCACACTCGCACCCTCAGCCCCGGTTTTTAATTTATTTCTCTTAACTCTGTTTTGAGCAACTGCCTAACTAGTAGTACTTAAAAAACAGAGAGGAAATATACGCAAAAGCAAATCACGCGTGAATAGTGACTTGCAATTTCTTTCTCTGCTTTTCAGTGGCTAATGAACATTTTAGGCATTTATTAATATTTTAGTTTTTTACATGCACAAAAATGCATGTCGGATTGTACATTTATTTTTTATGTTGTTCGCACACATTGAAGGCTTATTCCAAATTGTCAAACTCTATTTTCGAGTAAATACAGTACTTAATTTATCGAAGAAAATTAGTTGTGCTCAAACCTCTTCTCAGAAGCCCAGGGCACGCCAAATACCAAGGCTGCATAGTAAGGAACCTGCATCATGCCTTAATCGATTATCAGAAACTCCTTGCATTTTTATGTCACTCTTGTAGGTTAATGCTTTCTCCATTTGTGGTGATTTTTCTGTCTTTCTCTTTCTCCTTCTTTTCTCTTTGCACGTTTTACCCTCTTTTGCTCTTAGTAAATGTGTGATGAGGAAAAATAAATGCTGGGCCGCCAAAATGAGTGCCGTGCACCCCAGCGGCAACTCCTGCACAAATTAAGCATTGAGTACACAGCCCATATATATATATAAGATATGCTTATTTATGGTTTATTAGATAGCACCCTGTCCGTCTACCTTCCACCAAATTTAGAGATCAAGGGTGACCGTGAAATGTTTTATCATTTTTTTGTATTTCAGAAATAAACTCCCAATGTGGGACTTTGTCATTGAAAAACAAAACAAAACTAATAACCCCCTAATCACCGGGCGTTTTTCCTGAGTGTATCATTATTTTCTCTTTCTGTCCCTGGCGGTGGATATTACGCTGCCCACCCTAAAAGGGTGAGCAGTGTAATGCCTTTACTCTTGAGAGAGTGTAGCTTATATAATCAATATTAGCATGAAATGTTTTTGAACTAATGTAATAATGCTGCATAGAAAATGTATTAATAATGTTCTGCTAAACGTGCGCTTGAAATGTGCTCACGGGGAGTGGCCGCCAATATACACAGGAACTAATGAAACTGACTAATAATTATAAAATATTTTATTAAAATGTGATTTTGCATTAATATTGAAAACCTTTATGCCAAAGTTTTGCTAATGAATCATTAAACCTTAGTTAGCATGAGTTGAGGCTTAGCTGCCTGACTCTCATATTAAATGTGTTTTTCTAACGTGCAGTGTACTGACTTGCTGAAGGACATGAACTCTTGTTTTTTTCCAAAACTAGAAGCTGAATGTAACTGTAGTAGATTCGTTCTCATGAAATTCGACTGGCTTGTAGAAACATTTTAGCTGAATGCAACACTGTAGATCACTCGTAGGTACAAGGTCGCCTGAACCAGTACAGACAATGGAGCCACTGACCGAAGATGTGCAAAAGACCAAGAGAGGATGAAATCATACCGGACATTCTACCCACTGAAGACGTCAATCATAAGGACCAATAAACTACGTGAGAACAGTTATGGAGTGACAAATGTGATGAGCTAATTTGAAATTAATTGGATTGAGATAGTGGGTTGCAACCCATTAGCCAATCGGATTTTAGGGGAATGTACAACAAAAATGGGATAAAAACCTATGATACAAGGAAGTAGTTTAGATCGAGGGGAGACTAGGAGTTAGTTAGGGAGATGCTGATGCGATTTGTTATGACCCAGACACTTTGTCACTCTGCACAGAGACTTTGCTGTTTGGTTGTTAGAACCACCCTTGCCCTTCTATTGCCCGTTATACTTTACCTCCTTATGAGGGAAGTACCCTTTTGCCCTTCCTGTCTGAGCTGAGTTCCTGGCTGATGGCGAACCAACTGATGTCCTGAGGACGAAGACCGAACCTGAGTTGTGACCCAAAACGGAGGGTAACTATATGACAATGAAATTGCAATTGTCTGTTTGCTTTTCCTTTCTAGGTACAAACTGCTTTTCTTTTGACAGAGACCATAGCTAGATGTTTTCCAAATTGGTGTTACTAAATTGTTTTGCATGAAGCCCAACGTGCCAATGCTAATTCGAGGTTAGGACAGGGATTCACTAAACTGACACAAATAGACAAATGACTGAATCTATGCTATGTTGAATATTGCGCTAAGGTTACTCTGCTAAGGATAACTTATGTTGACGCCGTGCTATGTTCTAATATTCGTGATTCTTGCTTTGATGAAATCTTATCAGAGTTGCCATATTGTGACCATGCTAATGTGCTTCTTGGTTTTGAGATTAATAAACTTGCTAGTAGAAATTTAATCAATAGGGAATAAATATCACAAAAAATCATACTAAATTGGTGTGGTTATTCATGACTGAAAGGTCATGGTGGTGTCCTGAGTTTCATTAAATGTCTTTGACTAAGGTGAATTGTATTGTTATATTAAATATTGATGACATTATTAACAGATTGATTGACATGCTGATTAGCTATCTCGTCCTAAGGTGTCTTCAATCAGGGTCAAAAGATTCATTGGCCTAAAATGAGTCCCAAAAGTGAGTAAATTGGTCATAAAGGGACGCGTTAACAATCTAATGGACCCAACTCCTTCAGGCTATCAGAGGACACTTTCCATTGAAGGAGTGATTAGTCTGAGTTTGTAAGCACAGTGACCAATAGCACAAGGGCCCAGATAGAAGAAGGCTTGGGGCATCCTTGTGCCATATTAGCGTCATTTTTTGTTGTGGTTGAACAGTACATCAATAGCGTCAAAAATGTTGATGCTATTGCTCCCCACTCTACACCATGGTAAGCCATATTGTAAATACGGCACACGCATGGTGATGGTAGGGAGGTGCTAAGGGTGTAGCACCACTTCCCTTAAATCTGCCCTGAGGTTTCTGACAGGTGTGGAAAGAATGTACCTTCTTTTTGTATGCATGGGGGGCGGGGGGGTCGCTTTTCAGTTCTTTTAATTTTGGACAAATATCCAGGAGATCTTTGTTGACAAATCCTCAAGTAGGAATCAGGCTAGGTGATCTTGCCATTTCTTGTCTATAAATACCTACTAATAGGAGATAATTTGAAACTACCATTCCTGTACCTGAATTCTATTTAACATTGCTTGCCATAAGGCATGTCTCTTGTCAGGCCATTGCCATAAGGCATATCTTTGTCAAGACAGTGCGGTGGCAATATAAATCCACACAAGCAGATTGCATGCTCGTCCAAGGACACACTTTACTGTGAAAAGTAAACAACATTGTCATTGTGATCTGTCACAGAACAAGTAAAGCGGCTCTTTAGCTCCACAGAAACTAATCATGGCCTTTCAATCCACTCAAGAAGAATCTCTGAAATGAAAGTGTCAACATCTTAAAGGCTGTGTAGCAGGTATAAGCAAATTCATCACGAACCTGCTCTATTTTAGAGAAGCTATAGCACCGGTAAGTCCTTTAGTCAAATCCTTTTTTACGCAAGAAATGATAACGTAGGGTCAACAAGGGTTATGGCATGTGATCCCTAGGAATGGACTGTTGTATATTGTTAGCAACGACATTCCCGATGATGGACTAACGTTAGGCTAGCGGAACCCCAGCCATTTGAGTCAATGTTGAAAAGAAACAGTAGCCTGTGTCGAAGCACACGATCTGATTCACAAAGCAATTTGCTCATTTTATTTTAGCTTAGAATCACAATTGCCTTTTTTGTGAGGATAAACCAATCTTTAGACGTCACGCTAGTTCATGGTGCATTAGCTAAAGGATTTAGTCACACAGAGATGTTTTTGTCAGTAAAGCTACTTCCAGGCGTATGGAGTGGGGGGTTCTAGAAATGGAATGCACTGAAGGTATGTGCACACCGACAAAGGTGCTATTTCCATGATGTGGGAGGGAACAGCTTAGCATAGGATGTCACAATGACAGCACAACAGGAAACATTAATTCCATCATTGGTGAAATCAGATGTCACGTCACCATCAGTATCAACGATAGCATCACAGAGCAAAGCACCCAGCTCAAAGAGGGCACTGCACTAGAAGTTTGACAGTACCCAGGGGACTCAGAGGATAGGGCCCTTTGCTCAGAGTCTCTTTCCTCAGAACCTTCATGTTTGGCAGACGTTCCACGCATTGCGGAAGAGTTTAGGCTGCGTAGCTCGTCATAATAAGTAAATTACAATGTTTTATTTTTTATTTTAAATAATATCTATGAAAACACGTATTGTAAAAATCTTCAATTGACGTCTTTAAAGCAAGGTTCCCCTTTTCTAAAAAAAAAACATCAAGTTCTTGGTCAATAAACAAATATAACCTGACATTTTGGTGAATACTTTCGGTGTCTGCGCTATTTAGCAGGCCTTAAAAGAATCATGTGACATGGCCCCCATCAGGTGAATCCTCTTCACACTTGATGACAAGAAATTCACCTACGAGAGGACGCAAAGCACTGGCACGGACAACTGTTCAATGAGAGGGTAAATATATTACATGATCCAAACCCTATCTGGTCGATTGATGAATAAAGGACCATGATTGGACTATGTGATGTTGGTTTGTTGTTTCAAAACAACACGTCTTAGATCTAAATCAGGCTGTCCTGATCAAAACATATAGAAAAATAAATAACAAAAAATCTGTCACAGAGAATTCACTTCACCTCCTCTAATATTCTCCAGTTTTTTTTGCCTTTCTGCACCTCGTTATTAGGCCTTGATGGTAGACTGAGAACTGCAGATCTACTTCTACACATAATTGTTCCTGTCAAGGACACTCTATCGCAACCATACCACAATGAAAAAATGTATGTGACCTAACGTCCATCAGACCTTTGTTTGTACAAAGATTTATTTATTTTTAAAGTTTTGTTTTTTTAAATTTTTGTTCTAACAGCTGTGCTCACAGCCTCT
The DNA here is from genome assembly GCF_031143425.1 of Pleurodeles waltl. Classification (NCBI taxonomy): domain Eukaryota; kingdom Metazoa; phylum Chordata; class Amphibia; order Caudata; family Salamandridae; genus Pleurodeles; species Pleurodeles waltl. The sequence continues at coordinate 85,979,375 of NC_090439.1, forward strand.
GCTAGTGCCGCCCTAATGCCCTAAAGCAGTGGTTCTTAACCTGTTTCCGGGACACTTAAGAGTCTGCAATGCCTCCTCAAGAGTTCTGTGACTGCTTAGAAAATTAACTATTAACAGGTAAATAAGGTGTATATACAGAATAAAAATGTCAAATTAACATTTTAAAAACATTTTGTAAATGTGAAGGAATTTGAAGTGTGTCAAGCAGAATAAAGTTTGGAGGATTGGTGACCACATTTGAATTTAGAAGGCTCCAACCTTCCCATTGCATTTTTATTTTTTATTTTATATATTTGTTTGAGAATTAAAAAAAACAATTTCATCATTTTTTTATTTGTTTGATGGATGCTTTTTTTCTGTATTTTCTGTGTGTCATTGGAATTGCATAGCCTGGGGTCCCAGATTCTAATAATGACTGAGAGGGGGTCCCGTAGTTGCAATAATGATTCATTTGGATCCACCGAAGTCAAAAGGTTAGCAACCACTGTCCTAAATAACAGCTAGAAAATCTTTTTTTTTCTCCAACCTACAGTTGTGTTTGTTTGCTGGGCCTTGGTTGCAAATGGTGACTAGGAGATATCTAGATTCTGACCTACATCTGATGCATGTACAGTGCCAAATGCCTTTGCAGACATAGGGACAGATTTATGGAAAAGTGGCACAGCGTGGTATTGCGCCAAAACTGGATGCACGGATGCGCGATATATAAGTGAATACGGTGCACCCCTGTGTTGTCCCCTGCTCTGGCACTAAATTTAGCTGCCAGTGACCATGCAGGCATCCTTGCACCATCGTGCAAAGATGTCTGCATTGAGTGGGGTGATTGTTTATTTGTGGGAAGGTGTCTCTTCCCGCACATAAACAATCAGTAATGGCACTTTGGCACTTCTGTGTGTGCTGCACAATGCAGCACACACAGATGTGCCAAAGAGTAATTTTCAAATTATTGTTTATGTACAGTAAGGGACACCTTCCCGCACACAGACAATCATTTCTGACATTTTGCTCTCTCTGTGCGTTCTGCAGAATGCAGCACTCATAGAAAAAGCAAAAAACAAGGAGGAATAAAAGTATTTCTCCTCATTACGCCCTACTAACGCCACCCCTTGGGGTGGCATTAGATTTTGGCACTGCCTCAGGTTTACGAAATTTCATAAATCTGAGGCAGTGTCAAAATGCAATGGGTATTGATGTGGCACGCCCACAGCCTCACCCATCGCACACCCCTTCCACGCACAGTGCTGCGTGGGAAGGGGCCGTATTTAAAAGGTGACATTAAGCCACAAAAAATGGCTTAACACCACCTTGTAAATACGGCACAATGCTTAGCGCTGCAGGAGCGTCACAAAAAGTGACGCTCCTGTGATGCTAGGTGCCTATAAATACGCCGCATAGTGCTAATACCATGCTAATCTGTCAAAAGGAAGCATAACAGGGGTAAAAACCACTACGATTCCACACAAAGTCAGTGAAATTAAAGATTTTATGTGACCTACACTTGGATGATTGCCATCGTGTAGAAATGTATTCTTCAGGGTATAATCCTAGAATACAAATTACAGGCAAGGCCAACCAAGTGCATTTGACCCATGGTGAGTAATTTAGCATTACATTGAAACAACATTTTAGTGGGAGCGTAGACAATAACATAATTTGTAAATAAGTTGCAATAATTTTTTTTTTTTCACTTTGTTCAAGGATGTGCTGTTAGATTTCACGCAGTGCTGAACACTCTAGTTTCTTGTATATGAGGACATTAGTGTTAATGAACACTGGTTTATTAAGCGTAAGCACTTTTTAAGATCTTCGGTTGGAAACACAGATCATTAGCAAATTTAAAATGTATACATAATTTTCAATAAAGCTACAGAGTATGTATTTTTGGCAATGTTTTTCTCCTAAGTTATTTTATGATCACAGTAGGAAACAACATTTCAATTCATTCACCACTCATACACATTCATATGGTTTAAATTCACTTGCCTGGAGCTATGCTAATGGAACTTCCAGGAAATGTCACATGAGTTTCTGTCCTTCCTGCTGTTCACAATAAGCCATTAAGCCCTAGCCGCCTAAGGTCACTAAGGGCTAACCAGGCTTTCCTGAAGCTGGGTCAGTCCTGACCATTTCCAAGGCCAGCAAGCGGTCCCCACCCTTGCTTCTCTTTCATTTGGCGGGAGGGAAACGTAGCATAAAACACACCATAGCTGCTTAGCAGAAACCACTGTTATCTAGGAATACAGAAGAAGCACAGGTGCAATATTAGGGGCCTGGAACCAGCTCTAAACAAATTTGATGAAGAAACATTGTACTAAACATTAGATGAAGGATAACTTAGTCCCACCTTCCAGGATGCACCCTTGAGACTTGAAAATTGCAACATCAGAAACACATAGGCCCAAAATTATAAATAAATCACACTAGGCAGTGCAGCAAGTGAAGATGTATTGCTGCGTCACATGAAGGGGAGAGAGCAGAGCAGCACCATATCTACAAATAAGTGGTCCTTTTCTGTCCTGATGCACTTTATGCTGCCATGTGCCAATGCAGACACCTTTGTACCATCGTGCAAGAGTGTCTGAGTTCTGGTCAGCATAGTACTTTTACTGGAAAGGGTCCGTTCCGGCACCAGCACAATGTTGACAGGCAATTTTCTCTTTGAATATCTGCAGCAGAATGTAGCACCATGCAAAGAGAAAAAAACTAAGAGAAATAAATATATTTATTCTTGTTACAGCATCCACACTCAGGTAGGCACAGGATTTTAGCAGAAAGCATGTCTACAAGTCTTTGTTGAGTTATATATATATATATGAATATATATATATATATATATATATATATATATATATATATATATATATATATATATATTTGAGTCAAAATCCATGGCTGAATACATAGGAATGCCGACACATTACTCTTGGAACACCGTCATGATGTAAATTAACACAAGCCAGCACATTCTGCTTTAGTGCATAACTTGGATAGCAATCCAATAAAAACTAACATTTAAATGCACTAAAAAATTAACACAAACCAGATGCAAAATGTTTGTAAATCTGGGGAATAGTGCCTGACTGCGGGGGTATTGACCAGGCAACATTTCCTTATCTTGATCATACAACTATTTTCACTCGTGCCTGTTCCTGATCTTGATCATACAACTATTTTCACTTGTGCCTGTACCCCTGTTTAACACAGCTTGACTATGTTGGAGAAGCTTAATTTTCTGCTTTGAAGTCATTCATGCATGAAAGTCTGCATGATCTGGAAGCCTATAGGGCCCTGTACAACAAAGAGTACTGGGAAACAAAGCAGACAGTACTGCAATGGTGGCAGTGGTCTTTCCATTACTCGTTTGCCTGGCTAAATTCCTGAGGAGCTCTAGTGTTTTATTTGAAGAGTCCTGTGCGAAGACATCCTAGACAGCAAAATCTAAAGGGCAAATGTCTATTCACACAGGGCTGTACCTCCATGAAATGTGAAGGTACTGATGAAAATAGAATAATTAGCTTCCACTGCAGATACAGGGCAAAATGTCTGCCTCAATCAAGGAAAACCAGTTACTCGACATACACCAGCTCCTGCCAAGAGCTGTTGAACCATGTTCAACTTTCAAATACTCTGCACCACAAGATGAATCTGAGACTGTGGAAAGTTGTTCTTCCTCAGTGTGCTGAGCATGTCAATTAGAAAGAGACTATATAATAACTGCAGAAAGAGAATAGACCATGTCAGGTCAACCAACACATCTGAAAGACTTGCACCAAGCAACTACAATCAAGAGGACATTGCTCCAGCAAGGACTTTTTCAACTTTGGATTTCATCTTTACTAATATGATCAACCAAAATATTTAACGTTACTAAGGTGTTAAAAGTACACTCGATATCTACTCTATTCACAGATGAATATACTAAAATGTATAGGTGTAATATTGCATTTTTCCAATCTTTCATGTCTTGTAACTTTTACAAAGGACAGCCCATACTCCATCACTACAAATCAGCTTTTTCCAGGTGATATACTCTCTATGTGTTTGCAGAGTCACTTAAAATACATGAAATTTATGGTATATTCACCTGCACAAACGTTTTACAATGCATGCTGGATTATGTAATAAGTGTGACCATTTTGTGACTTAAACAAAAAAGTACCTGTCTTCTCTGCCGACAAATATGTAGGCGGGTGTATACAATTTAGGGGCATATTTATAATCTGTTTGTGCCATTTTAGCATCATTTGTTTTTATGCTAAAACTGTGCAAACTTAACTCTGTATTTATATTTTGACGCTAGACACGTCTAAATATGGGACTTATAGTAATTTTTTAGATCCGTGAACCCACCTTGCGTCAATAAGATGCAAGGTAGGTGCTCCCATCCAAAAAATGACTCCAAGCCCATTGCGCCTTATTAATCCCCAATGCAAAAATGGCACACATGGGGGAGGGGGCCTGCTTGGCGCCATTATTTAACGTCTGAGTCAGACCAGGAGTTAGGGTAGCTGTGGACCCATGTCCATGGCTAAAACCCATGGAAAGGGCCCACAGATGCCCACACCATGCCACAGCAACACCCACACCCACACCAGAGGGACACCAGAGGATGGGGGACCCCATCATGGGTAAGTATGGTAAGTATAGGTAAGTATACAATTTTTTGGGGGCTGTGTCATTGGGGGCTCCTTATATGGGCCCCCCTCCATGGCACTGAGTCCAATGGAGATGCTCAGGGGACACTGGTCCCCGGGGCATGGCCATTGGGGTGGTGGGCATGACTCCTGCCTATACTAAGACAGGAGTCATTTTTGGGTGCTATTGCATCAAGAAATTACACTAGACTGGTTAACACCATATAAATTGGCATTAACCAGCCTAGCGTCATTTCTGGCGACCTAGCGCCTTCTTCCCCTACGGCCACCCTCTCCAGCTAGCATCTTTTCTTTTGATGCTAGCCGATTCTTACTGCCGGCTTGCACCATTCCATAAATATGGCACCCGGCTTGCACTCAGGAATGGCGCAAGCCGGCAGTAAATATTTTGATGCAAAACTGCGTTTGCGAAGTTTTGCATCAAAAAGTATAAATATGGGCCTTGGTGTTCATGAATATATCTATTTTGTGTCAAGTGCCTTAAGTAGCTTCCTGTTGAAGACAATAATCCATTGGAAATTGAAATTAATAGGGTAAATATTTAGGAAAACAATGTTGGACTCTAAATTTATGAAGATGCTAGCAGGGTTTTGCTGACTGAGCAGTTTTTTCAATGAGATAGATAGATAGATAGATAGATAGATAGATAGATAGATAGATAGATAGATAGATAGATAGATAGATAGATAGATAGATAGATAGATAGATAGATAGATAGATAGATAGATAGATAGATAGATAGATAGATAGATAGATAGATAGATAGATGGGCTAGGTGGATGGATGGAGGGATGGACTCATTCACTGATAAAAACAAAGGTTAAAGTGACATCCTGGTTAGGAGAAAATGCTCAAAGGCACTGAAATTCACCATTTATGCTTAATTCAAGTAACTGTAATTTGTGCTTTCATTATGCACAGTAATGTCATCAATGATATTTCAGTTGTCATCAGTGATTTTTATCACTGATGCCATAGAATATGTCATTAGTGTTGTACAATGCAAGCTCTTATGCAGTGCATGGCGAGGGCAAATTTTATTTACTTGAGTTAACTGAAATTCATGAATTTCAGTAGATTTAAGTTTACAATGTTATGCTTTAACTGACATTTTCACTGAGAGAAATTGGGTTTGTTGGTAGGCTCGGATGATAAACTCCACTCCGCTCGCTGAATTTTCTGAATTCGGTCACTTCGCCATTCGGCGTGAATCGGAATTCATTTTTTTCCATTTGAGCATGCAAGATTTGTTTTTGGTGCCTGCGCATGAGTACCACAATATTCTCTGCTAACGAGAGCGTGCAAGATTTTGTGCGGCTTGCACGGCTTCTGCCCATGACAACACCATTGTAGTGCCATGCGCGAATGCACCTCAAGTAGATTTTCTAATCAAGAAGTAGCTGAATCTACTTAAAAATATGTTTTTAAGTGGATTTTCTTCCCTAAAGGACCGTTAAAGTTGTTTTTTAGTGCAAGGAGCCTTTTTTTTTACTTTTTCTTTCTAACAGGAAGGAAGTGCCCCAGAGACACTCCAAGTTCCTTTTCCTGTTCAGGAGGCTCCTGCCAGTGCTTTGTCCATTTCCTGGTCACTTTTCACTTGGTTTCAAGGTAGAAGGATCATTCTCTGTTCTTTGCTGGATATATACCTTTGGATTTAAGGGTTTTGTTATTATGATATCAAACAAACAAGTTCAGAAACTGTGGTATAAGGGTGTTGTTTGTTTGATCGGGCATGCACCAGTATCTTTTTGTACTTTTGACGTTTAAATGTAATTGCGGTGGGTGGCCTGGGGTTTCAGTAGGAGCCTAGTTAATTTTTTTGCATTTCATTTTTCACCTTTTGTAATGGAAAACTGTTGCACAGTTTAGTACTTTTTCACCATGTTTGTAACATATGCAATATTTATTTATTTTACTATGTAGCCTAGTCTTCCAAAAGGTTATTTAGCCAGTAGGCCCAGTACTAGTCATCGATGCATAAAAGACAAGTTCCTGTTGTATATGTTTTTTAAAACATCATTTATGGGAGGAATGGCATTGGATTAAATTAATAATGCTGGCTATTGATTGCATTTCATGTATTTTAAGCAAAAAGTGTATATGTAGGGTAATATTTGATGCCATAGGAGGATATGTGTTGTTGTAAACTTTTTTTAGCTCAGATAATATTCCTGTTTTGCATTGCTGATTTCATGCAATAATGTTTTCTTCAGTGTTACCATGCCGCCTTTGTCTGGCCAATGTGTGTCTGAGTGTGTTTGCCACAAGCCACCATTTGTCTTTGTTCTCCATGCCAGGTGGCAAGGGGCCATTAAGAGTAGTCTGTGTCCATAGGTCTGAATGTGTTCTTTGTTATTCATGACTTTTTGCTCATTGTTATTGCTTGGCCATGTGGTAGGTGGGAATTTTGTGCAGCCAGTCAGCCTGCTTTTTGCCATGTGCTTGCATGTGTTATTTGTTTTCTATGACTCCCTGCTTGCTGTTGTTGTTTGAACATGTGGTCAGATGCCATTTTGTGTACTCAGCCAGTGTGCCTTTGCCATAGGTTTGCATGTGTTCTTTGTTCTCTATGCCTCTTCGCTCACCGTTGTTTTTTCACTAAGTGGCGGTGGACATTTTGTGCATCCAGCCAGTGTGTTTTGGCCTTAGGCCTTCACGTGTTTTTTGTTCTCCATGGCTCCTTGTTCTCCTTGTTCTCCATGTTCTCCATGGCTCCTTGTTTGACCATGTGGCTTGGGGCCATTTTGTGCATCCAGTCAGTGCAGTTTTGCTATGGGCTTGCATATGTTCTTTGTTCTCTAAGCCTCCTCAATCATTGTTGTTATTTGACCTTGTGTCTAGAGGGCATTTTGTGCAGCCTGCCAGAATGCATTTTGCTATATACTTGCACATGTTATTTGTTTTCTATGCCTCCCTGCTTACACTTGTTGTTTGACCATGTTATTGGAGGCCATTGTGCGTAGTCAGCCTGTGTGCCTTTGCCATAGGCTTGATTGTGATATTTTTTCTCCATGCCTCCTTGCTCGCTGTTTTTGTTTGAATATGTGACTGATGGACATTTTGTGAATCCAGCCTGTGTGGTTTTGCTATAGGCTTGCATGAATGAGATATCATCATTTTAATTATATGCTTGAGCATAATTTTAGTATGTGTAAATTATGAATATGATAATGAGCAGTGCTTTATGTTACATGCATTTTTTGCATTTTTCATCTGCACCTCCTTGCCTCACAATAGGTTTCTCACACTACTGTACAAACATCAAATATTAGTTATTGTATTTATTAAATTTTAAAATAGTATTTTTTATTTTACTTTTTTGTTTTAATCTTTTTTTATCCTTATTTTTGTTTCTGCATTTTGCCTTGATCCATCCACCGTAGGCGCACAGCCGCACAACAGCATTAATTTATATAGGTATAATTCCATTTCCTTCTGGACACCCTGACTGCCATAGAGTAGGTGCACTGCAGACACATTAGCATCATTCATTATTTTTTAATGATTATTCCATTCCCCCTTGGACTACCTTGACTACGATAGGTGCACACTAACCTTCTTTTTTACAGATTTTCCCCTTTACCCATGCACCTCCCTGACTGCCACAGGTGTCTAACCAACCACACTAAAGGATATTGCATTTGTCTTCACTAATTTTAAACTGCAACAATGCCATGTTTCACTAAATGTTTTTCTTACTTGTTGGCACCGCAGTACCACCAAACAGAATGCCAGTACAAAAAGCATGTGACATCAGTCCTCTAATCGCTTCCACTTGTGCAGCTTACTGCCACTACCAACTGAGAGCTTTAAGATGGCCCCCCAAAAAAAGTGCTGCCAAGAAAGTCGCAAGTGAGAAGAAATAGCTTTCTGCCACTGGTGTGCCTTCCACAACTTTCTTGGGGCATCAGCCTCTGCAGGAACCTGGGAGCAGCATTCCTGCATCCAGAGCACCACACCAACCTAAGGCCACACCAATGTCTGTCAGTGTGGCAGCCACTGCTATCGTGGCGACAACAATGAGCAGTGACATTGAATTGGATTTGTCCCTTTCATAAAGTAGCACCCAATTGTTTAGGGAAACAGAGCAAACTCGACAGCAGCCACAGCCAGCAGAATTAGATCTTCCTGAAGTTGGGGCAGAACAGAAGGTTGAGCTTCCTGCTGAGCTAGAACCTCCTCTTTTAGAATCATTGGTTCCCAGATCTCTGGCAAGAAAAAGGAAGGGTACACCATCTTCTTCTTCAAGCACCACTTCTGATCATGATGATGTGGACATGGAGTGGATCCTTGCAGAGCCTGGGAGACACCAAGTGAGGCAGGAGCAAAGAAAAGTACCTGGAAGCCTCAGAATTATGGAAGGGTATGATGAGGAGATGATGGTAATGAGTCAGTCATTGTGGAAGCTAGCAGAGTCTGACATTACTCCTCCTATTCAACCTTCTCTAAGGGATGTGGTACATGTAGCACCACCAGCACCCACATTTGTAAAGTCCCAGCTGAGACCTGCATCAACCCCTATCTTAGTAGACTAGAAGTATGCACTGCAGATAGGCAATCAACACAGCCACCTACCTCCAGTACTTCTTCAGGCATTGACTATGGCCCACTAAGAGAATACCCCTGCCTAGTTTGGACTTTTTAAAGATTAGTAGACAGGAGGCTAGCATTGAAATATGCACCATTTGCCACATGAGTGTTTGTTGAGGTAAGTCTCATTCACATTATGGTAGTGAAGTCCAAATGACCTCTATGAAGAAATATCACACAATCTGGTGAGAGGAGCACCTTAATAAAATTGCTTAACGTGGTCATGGTGAAGTTGAGGAGAGTCAGAAAATATCAGCTATAAGTCCAATCATGGTGGGAGGTTATATGGAACAAGCAGCCCTATCTCCAGTAATGCATCAGAATCACCTACCTTGGCAACTTTAGCGACCTCAAAATGGCACAAGACTCTGAGTAAGATGGAGACACCACAGCATACAGTCACTGCCTCAAGACCCACATTGAGTCTACCAATACTTCTCAAAAGTTGCCTGCGCCAGTGGCCCCAAGAAAAAAGAAAAATCAAGGCTACTGTTACCGGCATGTTTAGGCAGGATCGGCCCTACAATTGCAACCACTCAATGGCATGTTTGTACTATGGGAAGCTGTCAACAATGTTTGCGCAGGACCTCCTCCCTTTTTCTTTTGTGGAAGGAGTGGGATTTTCAGAATTTGTGGTAGTCAGCTACCTGAAATGGAAGGTTAAAAGTCAGACATATTTTGCCAAAGTTGTTATTCCAGTGCTGTATTACGATGTACTGCAATTGGTTGGATAAGCTTTGCTGCAAGGTGCCATTCACACTATCCACCTAATGACAGACATGTGGACCAGTTGTCAGACGACTGACTCCATGGCGACAATGCACACTGGATCTCTTTTTTGGGCGTAAGGCAGCAACTATCTACATCTCTTAACCCTGAAGAATGTTTTAAGAGTGTTCAGTGGCATATAACAGTAGACATGTTTGCCATAAAGAAATCAAATGTAGCAAGGTGTCTGAATGGCTGTGATCCACAGGTTGTTGCCACAGACAATGGCAGTAACATAGTCAAGGCCATGGCAGTCAGTGGCTATTTCACGGTCCTGTGTTTGGCACATTACATCAATCTGGTTGTGCAAGAGTTTCTCAAAAAAGGACATAGTCAGCAACATACTTAGGGGATAATTTTGACCTCGGTGGTGGAAACCACCTACCAAGAGACCGTTGCTGCAGGTTCCAGCTGTGCGCCGGATTATGACCACAGATGGGTTTCCAACAGAAGGATGGTGGAAATCCAGCTGTGGCCATGCTGGCGGATGGCGGAAAGGTGGCGCTGCTGCCAGCAGCAGTGCCACGCCAGTAGACCGCCACAGACCGAATCATGACACATGAAGCGGTCAGGTGGTGTTCTGCTGGCGGATGCTGCTGCTGGCAGCAGCGCTCCTTCCCATCTCCTGAGGGAGGACCCCCTGACAACAGGTAAGTCGGGTGCTCCGACAGGGTAGGGGGTGTTGTGTGTGTGTGTGGGTGTGTATGTCTGTGCATGCATGTATGCGGGTGTGTGTTGCGTATTGTATGCGTGTGCATGTATGAATGTGTGAGTGCGTGTTTGTTGTGTTGTGTGAATGCGTGTGTGCTTGAATGTATGTAAGTGTGTGTGAATGGATGTATGCATGTGTGGATTAATGTTTAAATGAGTGTGTGTATGCGTGTGTTTGTGTGTGCATGAAGGTGCTTGTATGAAGGGGGTTCTGGAGAGGAAGGAGGGGCGGGGAGACCCCTCTCAATGACAGGGAAGGCATTCCCTGTCACTGATAGTGCCTACCGCCATGGTTTTTGTGGCGGTGAGGTTGCCACGAAAACCATGGCGGTAGGCGGGGTCATAATCCCGCAGGTGGGCAAGTGATGGCCGCCGGACTGGAGAGTAAAGTCTCCAGCCCGGCGGTCATTACCGCCGTGGCGGTCGGTGTGGTGCATTGCCGTCAGCCAAACCGCCAAAGTCTTAATATGGAGAAAAGAACCGTCAGCCTGTTGGCAATACTTTCCTCCATATTAACGCCGTCCGCCGGGGTCATAATGACCCCCTGAGAGTGCCTGCAGAAGAATTTTATTCATTTTAACAATTCTTTCAAAGCACAGAAGCATTTGTGGATTATTTAGCATGATAACAGAGTACTAGTTAAAGCCCTGATACAGGAGGTGTCAACGGGTTGGAACTTGACCTATTACATTTTACAATGTCTGTTTGAGCAGTACACAGATCAATTAGTATGTCACTCAAAAAGGAAGGGGTGCAATTGGGAAAGCTGTGACCATGAATGCAGACAAAGGGCCTAGTCACATACCTAATACAGATGCTAGTCCCTTTTGAGGTTTTTACATGGCAAGTTAGCTAGGAGGTAGTGTGATGGGCCATGCTATACTGTTGTTGCATCTGCTCCAGGACCAACTAAAGAGTGTCTGAGAGGTTTGCATTCACAGTTGTGATCAAAATCCCTGAAGCACATGCCTTATTTGAGAGCTCAACACTTCAATTGGTTTGTAATGCACAGCTGCAAAAAGGACATCACATTATATAAAGAGTACACTACATGATCCACAATACAAACAAAATATACAAAAAAATCTGTCCAGTTTCATTACTTTTCCTGAAGGGGAAGTTTCAAAATACAAGAGGTAAATTGTTGAGCAAGCCAGAGACCTGGAAAAAAAAAACAACTAGAACATAGAGTCCCACTTCACAGTTCTAGCGTCCTGCCTTCAACTTACAGAGAGGGCAGTACTGTCTCACAGCAGCCAACACCAGCGACAAAATACACGGCAACAACAGCAACAGAAGAGTCAGACCTAACCTCTGCATTGGCTGGGCTTCAACCCGCAGGTCTTAAAATCAGTGCAGCGGCTTAGGCAAAAGAGATCCAGCAAGTAGCACCACCAATGCCCATTCAGAGGAAGTTCCAGGAGTATCTGGGTGACCCAAAAGTGGTATATTTTGATCAAACCCCATTGGTGTATTGGTATGAAAGCTGAGAATGGCCACAACTCAGAAGCCTGGCAATAAAGCATATGGCTTGTCCTGTAGCTAGTGTGTCTGCTGGGTGTGTTTTCAGTGCAGCTGGCACAGTTGTTACAGTGAGAAGGATCAGTCTCTTGCCTTAACACGTGAAGAGGTTGAACATGATCAAAATTATGCAACATTTTATATCACACAATTATACCATTCCCGGAACAGAACAGGAGGAGGAGGGGGGTGATTAATCAGAATCAAGTGTGTTAGCTGACCACCTTCTGGGTGAGCAACCTTAGTTTGAGGACAAACTCTACTTCCCTGACTAAGTATGCCATCCTAGAACTGTTTAATTATTTGTAATTGAACTTCTTTCGTTGCCCCCCAAAAATATATAGCTAGTAGTAGAACAATATTTTTCTGTTTAATTTATGCTCCTGTACCATTTCTTAGTCACATGTATGGCCAGATTGGATTTGAACCAGTGTGCAGTGAAGAAGCCTCCACATGCCCGTCAGGACATTAGAGACAATTCCTGCCTCCCTTGCATGACATTGCCTATCCGTTTTTTGTGACACCTAGCAGGAGTGCCCCAGAAAATAATTGATTTACAAGACTGCCAGCGCCAATGCCAAATTCAAAAATGTAGCTTGCATCAGAGAGGAGATACAATTTTGTATCTACCGCCATGCTTAGATTGGACGAGGTAACTACTAACTATTGCACCAGTGAGTGATGATATATATTATTGCATGATTGTGAGTGATGATCAGTGAAAGAGGGTGTTCGTTTCGGAACTTGATTTAATGATTTATAACATTTAGGGCCTGATGGGTGATAATTTTTTCCTAAAGATCATTGGTCTTTCAAACGTAGCGAAATTTACCTGCAGTGCCCACTTTTTTTGTATGTTTCTTCAGAGACCAGACCAGTCACTTTAGTTAACAAACGCAAATCTACGCAAAATACTTCAATTAATTTCTTTATTTGTTCTTCAAAAGCAGTGCATTACAGGCCTTCCTCACCAGGTTGGGAGTGGGACAGGTTACTTAGATTCAGGAGGAGAATGGAAGGACTCATGGTGGGACTACCTCAACCGCCTGAAGACAGAAGTTACTGACTTCAAGGGGAAAACATGATGATGATAACTCTGAGACCTAGTACTCACTCAGCTCTGTGGACAGGAGAGAAACGTGTTGATTTAGGAAATGCTGCTTAGTGTGTGTTTGCTGCACTGCATGAAACTCTTCTTATGTTCTTGCTCTGCATCTGAGTCTTCCTGGCACACTCCTGACTTCTCATGAAGCTTAACTTCCTTCTTTCCTTCTCCTTGCCTGCTCAATACAGTTTTTGTTTTATAATCCACAGGACTTCTCCTCTCTTGCACAAATTAAACTTGGTGAAATCTTAATACTCCTGCTTACCTACTGGATTGTTTTAGCTAGGCACCAGAGAGTATCGAACGTTCAGAGAAGAATGCCACTGCAAACAGTATAATTTTTCCTTTAACAATCATAATTTTTGGAACTGGGTGGGTCACCTTCACTCCTCCATAATTTGCATTTTTTAAACCTAGATGACAGAACATTTGAGATATATAGAGGCATATTTATATGGCCCTAGTGTCACCTTGCGCCACAATAATTTAATAATTTTTGACATTTATTTTGTCCAACGAGGCCGAACTCCCCAGTGCCATATCTACCTGTATACATTGCGCCACTCTGTAACACTTTGCGCTACATTATGCCTGCGCCAGGCAAAATGTATGCAAAGGGGGCATCCCCCCATTAGGAGAACTGTAAAAATGGCATAAGGAAACATATGAGATTTCCTTTTGCCATTTTTTATGGCACTTTTAACGCCTGCTCAAGAGTAGGCCATAAAAGGGGGCTTCCATTCTTTACATTGGGGCCCTATGTACTCTGCAGGAGTAGTGCCAATATTGTGGCGCTACTCCTGCAGAGTACATCAATAACGTCATGAGAAATTATGACCGTACGCCATGGTGTGCTGTTTTTTAAATATGGCACACACATGGTGGCAGTAGGGGATGCTAGAGGGCACAGGGAAAGTGGTGCTGCACTTGGTGCAGCACCACTTTCCATAAATCTGCCCACTAATGCCTTGGGTCTCTCAGGGGGTGAAGGACTGTTTGCAATGCATTTAACTGAACTGTGTCATACTCATTCCGTCATTTCCTTCCGCAATAGATTGATGATGGTGGGCTGTTCAGCGCCCCAATGAATATTGTCATTGTTTTTTGTAGTTTTTGTCTTTGTCACATCTTTTCCCAAAACCCCTTTACCATCCATTCATCAATCCCAACCCTTAACCCTCTTCCCACAGGCTATGTGATTTATTGAGCTGTGACTTCATTTTACACCCTAAATGGATCACACACTTGCTGGGGTGGATGAGGTAAAAGTGACACCAACTCACTGCAGGATCTTCTATTACCTGAGCAGTAGCCCGCACCGGACCCATTTACTCACCGACAAATCTTTCGTCAACATCATTCAGGCCTTTTGTTGTGTTGCATAAATGTTTAATTATGTCCACTCCACTCCTGACTCCTGAATCAAGTATTTCATATCATAAGCTAAGCTTTCATTAAATAGTAACTTCCCATTGCTCAAAAGAAGTTGATATCGATAGTTTTTTTTAATCATATCATGTCTTCTTTGTTGTGTGTCATCATGGTAGGGTGTTCTCAGTCTTTCTGAAGTTATGATATAAAAAATAAAACCCACTAACTGTGTGTTTTCTTCTAGTTAATTGTGATGGATGACCTTTGATTAATCCTACAGTTGGACTTCACCTAGATGGGAGTGCAACCTTGCTAGTGATGTTTTCCATACTAGGGCATTAGCCTGCTACTTTACCACCATAAGACAGCACCTTGAGAAATCCTGCAGTAAGAAGACTGAGAGGTAGTAGACCTAATTCCATCTATTCAGGTATGAGAACTATGGAGTGAAGTGGAATCATTTAGTTAGTAATTGGCTTCTACTGAAGATGTTGTTTTGTGTATCTCGCATTTTGTATGCAAAATAACCAATGGCAATCACCCCTACTGCTCAACATAGGTACTGACATGCACTTTTTAACGCATACTTAAAAAATAGGCTATGCTAAAAGACAGCAGTGCAAACTAAAATTCCAAAATAAAGTTTTGAGGCCTAAATAAAGTAAAATAAATTCTTATTTTTTTATTATTTACAATAGTAAGACCTACCTTCACCACCCAAAACAAGCCCACCCCTCTTCCCCAACAAATTGCCCTGTCCCCAACCAAAGTCCAACCAAAGTCAAAGTAAAAGTCCAATGTGAACAAATCCTGTCCCAACTCCCTTTCCCACCCTCTCCACCCGCAACAAGTGTTCCTTCCACCTAAACAAAAATAAAAACAAGCATTTGCAATGCAACGGGTCTCGTGTTTGCTCGTGTTTGAGCTAATAGTGTTGTAAACTCCTAACCGGACTTTTCTTGCCACATAAACCATGTACC
Source organism: Pleurodeles waltl (assembly GCF_031143425.1). NCBI lineage: Eukaryota > Metazoa > Chordata > Amphibia > Caudata > Salamandridae > Pleurodeles > Pleurodeles waltl. The sequence continues at coordinate 85,995,076 of NC_090439.1, forward strand.
TAACTGGAAAAAGTACAATTAACTGTGTAACAGGGTCGATATTATGCAAAGTACTCTACTTCTGCCAAGCAAGATCGCGCTGCGAAAATAGAGAAAAAGTAGTCCATGAACTGGACGGAAAACAGCCAACTGCCATGTGACTGAGTTTATTCTCGCTCGTGACTCACCAGTGCTAAGTTGGAAAACATGAAAAATTGCATCCCCAAACCCGAGTTTCAGGAGCTAGAACATCTCCCTCCGTGATTTGTCAATGCGAGCGGTTGCGGCAGGTCACTACCTCGCTCCCTTTGAGAAAGCTGTTGCTACCTGATTTTATATAGAAGGACAAGCTCCCAGTGCTAAAAATCAGTGTGAGCAGTTTGACATACCTTGATTTTGCCACTCGAAGACATCAGGGAATCTCGCTGAGTTTTTAGGTAATTCCACAGAGTGAAATTCCACAAGTTTGCCCAGGCCAAACTACCTTTCGGGATCCTGGTTTCTCTCTCCTGTCATGTGCCTGAGCTTTCCGAGTCCTAGAAGCCTTGTAGGGATAGTGGCTAAAACTAAGCTAATGTGTGAATGACTCTGCCCCAGTCCAGTTGACTTGTTTGTTGTGATATACTAAGGATCAGAGTGTACTTGTTGCAAAGGTGTACTATGTTCAAACTAGAGCTTACAGGTTCAGTTCTGAGTCGTAGCAGCCTTGCAGGACTAGTGGCTAAAACTCAGCTAATGTGTGAATGACTCTGCCCCAGTCTAGCTGACTCTCTTGTGACATACTAAGGGGCATATTTATACTCTGTTTGCGCTGGAATTGCGTCGGTTTTTTTTACGCAAATCCGACGCAAAGCTAACTCCATATTTATACTTTGGCGTTAGACCCGTCTAGCGGCAAAGATCTTGGAGTTAGCGTCATTTTTTAGAGTGGACACCTACCTTGCGTTAATGATATGCAAGGTAGGCGTTCCCATCTACAAAATGACTCCAAGGCATGTGCGCCTTATTTAAACTCTCGTGCAAAAATGGCGCACAGGAGTGGGCGGGTAAAAAAAAATGCCGTCCAGCCGCTTTTGCGTCATTTTTTAGCGCCTGGTCAGGGCAGGCGTTAAGTGACCTGTGGGCTCGGAAGGAGCCCAGAGGTGCCCTCCCATGCCCCCAGGGACACCCCCTGCCACCCTTGCCCACCCCAGGAGGACGCCCAAGGATGGATGGATCCCAGGGAACTTAAGGTAAGTTCAGGTAAGAATTTTTTTTTTTTTTTGTGTGGCATAGGGGGGCCTGATTTGTGCCCCCCTACATGCCACTATGCCCAATGACCATGCCCAGGGGACATAAGTCCCCTGGGCATGGCCTTTGGGCAAGGGGGCATGACTCCTGTCTTTGCTAAGACAGGAGTCATGTCAATGGAGGGTGGGGGTCCAAAAAAATGGCACAAATCGGGTTGAGGCAGATCTTTTGCCTCAGACCGACTTGCCCCATTTTTTGACACCCAAGCTCCATTTTCCCCTACGCCGGCGCTGCCTGGTGTGGGTAATTTTTTTTGACGCACACCAGTCAGCTTCGCCGGCTAACGTCATTCCATAAATAAGGCGCCCGCATGGCGCTTTGGAATGCCGTTAGCCGGCGTTAACATTTTTGACGCACAACTGCGTTGGCGCAGTTGTGCGTCAAAAAGTATAAATATGGCCCTAAGGATCAGAGTGTACTTGTTGCAAAGGTCTACTATGTTCAAACTAGAGCTTACAGGTTCAGTTCTGAGTCGTAGCAGCCTTGCAGGACTAGTGGCTAAAACTTAGCTAATGTGTGCACGACTGTGCCCCAGTCCAGCTGACTCTCTTGTTGTGATATACAAAGGATCAGAGTGTTCTTGTTGCAAAGATCTACTATGTTCAAACTAGAGCTTACAGGTTCAGTTAAAGGAGGTTTCTTAGACTTTCATCCTTCAAAGAGTGATCAAAGTTTGTTGATAAATAAAGATATGTTATTACGTCACTTACGAGCATATAGATAATACTAATTATACGCCACTCAAAACTCTATGTTATAAAGTGAGCGACTCCAACTCTGAAAAAAAAGTGAAATCATGTGCGTTCAATTATCTTTCAGGGGGCTGCACGATATATATTTTACAGGACACGCTCAGCTTTTTAAAGACCATCCTGCTGGCTCCTTTTTATTGCCCCAGTGAGCCATATGTCAGAGAGGTGAAGATGCTGCAGAACTTTTCATCTCGCATGCTCACGTTTGATCTTTGGCCAACCTAGCCTTTCATCCTTTCATTGTCAATTTTTTTTAAATACAAATGATTTAAGCACCGAGCAGCAACCTAGGTGGCTGCGCGCGCTTCATGTACAATCTGTGTTATCCAAAGTATTTCCCACACTCACCGATCACTAGAGTAAAAACTTACCCGCTTGGGCACAACGTCCTTCAGTGGTCCAGTCCTTGCAGAAGGGGAGGGTGGTATTTTGGCCTCGTTCTCTCACTCTCAGTATCAGACGGCGTCTTGCATGGGTTGGCAGCTTGGCGCGTTTTTCTTGGAAATTTTGGGCTGGTACCGCAGTCTGCACGAGTTGCGTTCTTCTTGGACTAAAACGTGGGGCTGGCTTCACACGGGGGTGCAAAAAGCCCCACCAAACTAAACTGCAGCAGTAACAAAGGTGTCTGGAACCGCCCCGAGCAGATGGGATTTCAGCCACCAACAGCGTGTTTTTCATCTCCACTTCGATTAAAAACCTCTTTGAAGCTTTGTTTCAGTCTGTGTGCTTTCTTTTTACCACCCAAAAAACTCACTGAGCCCTCACTCATTCTTCAAAATATATTGCGCAACCCATTCACCTAAAGCGCTTTCGCAACTCGTCAGGCATGTGAAGCGCTATATAAATACATTTCAAACCTAAACACAAGCATTTGCAATACAGTGGGTCTCACGTTTGCTCCTGTTAGAGCTAATAGCGTTTAAACTCTTAACCGGACTTTTCTTGCCACATAAACCATGTACTTAACCGGAAAAAGTGCAATTAACTGTGTAACAGGGTCATATTATGCAAAGCGCTCGACTTCTGCCAAGCGCGATTGCGCTGCAAAAATAGAGGAAAAGTAGTCCATGAACTGGACAGAAAACAGCGAGCCTTGTATGTTTTCTGTACTTGGTCCATGCGCTCGAGGAGGGCTAACCACAGGAAAAGGCATGATGTGTGCATGCCTTCCACTAATGAAATCAAGCAGATTCTAACAGGCAAGTCCACGAACCAATGAAAGACACTGACGTCACGTGGACGGGGCTCCAAGACCTTTTTAATTCCTAAAGCGTCTCGCTAGCAAAACGCATGCGCAAGCGCATGTGACGCAGGCTCGACCCTAAAAAGGGTTAGAAAAGGTTGTGCTCCATGTGGGTCCAGAGTTCATTGAGGGTTGCATCAATCTGTACCACCAACTGGTCTAGAACCTTGCGGTGTTGCATGACACAGTGCTGGAATATGCTGTCTGAGCATGAGGGGGGCAGCAGTGGTCTGACCCGTACGTGCTGCTGCCATCTGGCAGTGGTGCTGACAATGGTGTTGCTGCTGCTGAGAAGTTGGGGGCGCTGGTGGATGGCTGGAGGAGCTTGGACCCATGGGCATGGCAGCTGCCCTGCCATTCTCCTCCTGCAGAGCCACAAGCCACTGGTAATCCATAAGAATGGCATCAAGCCTCTGCCACCACAGCAGGGCTGCTAGCCCCTGGTGTGTAAGATGTCAACAAGGAGTAGCTATAGAAAGAAAGAAAAAAGAAAATGACAAGTTGTAAACAGTGCTCAGTGCAAACAATTGTTTAAAAAGAGGAGTGAGACAGCAGTAACACATTGCTGGTCCCCCAGGGCCACTGGAATTTGATATGGCTGACTACGAGTCACAGGGCCATTTTTTTACCCTCACAAGCCTCACTGTACTTGAACTAGCATGAATCCATTATGGACGCCATAACCTATAACTGTGGTGCATGCTGAAAAGGGATTTTTCAAATTGTTTATGTGGCTGTGACAGAACCTAGAAAGGAATAAAGAACTGAAGTACTAGGAGGTGACAGAGTGGGCACTGGGAGGAAAGGGTAACACACCTTGTTTTAAGTTTGCATTGCATTGACAACTTTGTAAATGTTGCATTAACTGAAGCAGATGCAAATTGCACAGACAACACTATTGTACTGCCAAATTAAACCACCCTGCAGTTATATCATAGAATGGGTGACTAAATGCAATGGGTAGGGAGGTAATGATTGATGATGGGTGGGAGGATACATATCTGCCTTGCTTAACAAATACATTGAGCTAAGGGAAGTAGACAGAAAATTAAAGTACCCTCCAAATTGAACTAGAGCTTTGATTACCAAGCAAACCAAGAGAAGGTGGTGATCATGTCCTTCCCCAGAAGAGCTCCCTTATTTCTTCATCCAAGCAATTATCCATTCATTTTTCATTGTTCAGTTTGACATTTGATCCCCCCAATCTAAGCTTTGCATTTTCTCTCATCCAGTCTTTCTTCATTCCAATCCATCCACCCAACCACATGTCCACCCGTCCATCCATACACTCATCTATCCACTTGTTTAACCATCCTTTCACTGATCCATTCATATACCCATGCACTGTTTCCAAACACTAATCCTTTAACTCACCCAAGTATCCTTTTACCCATCCATCCTTCTCCTACCCATGCATCCTTTCACTTACATACCCTTTCATTCATCTTTTCACCCACCTATGCATCTCCTATCACTCAGCTACAGATCCTTCCACCCACCCACACATCTTTTCACTCAAGTACCATTTCACACATTCTTTCTTTTAACCAGCCATCCTTCTTTTCACTTTTTATTAACCCATTATTTGTAGAATTCATCATGAGTTTTTATCTGCTGAATTGCAGTTGGAAGAGGCCATTAAGAACTTAGCCCACACTGTAACCTCTAAAGCAGGGTCCCAAGCAATGCCCTTACAGTGAGTATTCCAGTAGTTGTCAATAAGCAAGCAATATGACTCATCAATGCCCAGAGCTACTACTGTCCATCGTTGCTGCTGCCTGTTCTCCCCCTGTGACTGCTGTTACATCCGGCACACTGGTGCTACCCCTGGCCCCGGCACTGGTGGTCAGTGTGGCTGGAAAACACATTACACATTTTTGATGCCAGATACGCCTCCCTTTGATATTTTTTAAGAACCAACTCAACAAAATGCAACTGCAACACGATCCCATCAGTTCTATCTTCTGCCATTCATTTTAGGAGTTTTGTTGGTTGACTATATTAGAAAAGCCAGGCTGTCAAGTATAGTCAAGTCAACCACAATAATGGAGGGGCAGAGCTAAGTCCATAAAGCGCAATGAAGGGGTGGCATAATTTGTCACTTCAGGACATATAGAGAGGTCTTGGCTGGCAAATTAAATGGGACGTCCTCATTCTACTTTCCAGCAATACTGCACTGTCATTGATACTGTTGGTATGGTATACTACTGTATAAATGAATAATACATACTCACAACATGGAGTGGTCCATCATGACCATGGCCGCCACTCTCCTGTTATACTGTTTGAGCAAGAGTAAGTCAAAGAAAGCCTTCTCAACAAATATGTGTAGAAAAGCTGACTTGGCCATGCAATCTTTACGATAGAGTACCTTTCCTTAAATCTGTCCTCTTAGTCGTACAGTATCAGTCCACAAGATAGTCCACAAGATATATAAGGGGAGATCAGAACACTAAGATTACTAACAAAGCTAAAGAAGGCTACATACAAGTACAGACAGGAGGAAGTCAGCTACAGAAACATGAACTATAGAAAAAATCCTTACAATGCCGGGATAACAAGAAATTAAGAAAGCTTAGAGAGAACGAAGATGAGTAGGAAAAAAAGTAGACAGGCACAGTAAAAAAGAAAATCTATTCTAAATGGAGAGAGGTGAAAGTTAGGGAAATAATAATAATATAATAGGAAGACTAATGGGATCAGCAGATCCACCAGCTGCTGCACTGGTGGTGGCACTCTCACCTCCCCAGCCAACCTCAGAACTTTCTCTCTTCTTTCCCCTTGGTGCTGAGGTAAGAAATAAAGAAGATACCAAACATAGATTAGTGGTACATTTAATCTTCCCAAAAATATTTTGAGAAGCAAAGGCAAACACAGTGACATTGTACGTTTCTAAATCTGATTGCCTATAGTACTAGTATTGAGTTGACCTATCAATTTCCAAAACCTAAGCCCTATTCCTATTTTCCTAAACTACATTTGCAACTACTAATGCATTGCAACAAATATTCTTTGCCTCTCAACTACCTTTGATGGGCCAAAGCAGTCTCCCTTTTCAATGCATAGATGCATACTACTCATCACTGATAGACTGCAATTAGGACTGCATAAGTTACATAAAGAAAGGTACAGATGAAAGAATGCTAGCTCACTGATATTACTTACTACTACTACAGCTATCTTAGTGACAGAACAGAGGAGTCTCAGTCTACATGGGTTCTTAAATAATCAGCCCAAACCAGTGCCAACAAGCACCTGGTAGTGCTGTGCACCTGGCTAGCTGAAACTGGATCACATAATATTTGTCATAATGTGAAGTTTAGTTACCTCTGACATCAGCACTGCTATTTGAAAAAAAACTTAGCATTGTGGAACACACACAACAAATGAACAGTTATTTACTCACCGATCCCCAGCACCTCGATGCCCAGCAGGCCGAACAGGTACTGCTTATGTTCAAGTATGGCTGCCTAACGGTGTGTCTACTGCTGCTGGGTGAGCTGGACCCCAGTGTGCCGATGCACACACTGGCACACCTTCCCCCACAGCAGTCAGTGCTCCTAGAGGGCATAATGGCTCCCAGGTTGGCTGCCTGCTGCCAGCATGGAGGGGAGGTTACACTGAACAAAAACGTATGTGCTGCCACCTCCAAATCAGTAAAAATGGGTCAGGGCTGCACCCACTGGTGGCGCCAACAACAAAAAAGTGTGTGGCTAGCAGCTGCACTGGTGCGGCCACTCCATCTGCTGCCCTGCTCTAGCTCAGTGGGGGGGAAATGAAAAACACAAAAAATGACAAAAATGTAAAATACACACAGGTACACACATACAATAAAATGAGAGGTGGATGAATTAGAAAAGGTTGGGAATTAAAGGAATAAGTGTGGATTAATTTAGGCCCAGCACCATGCACAGAAGAAAAGAAGAAACCAAAATGGCAGCGCACATGTGAACTGTGCGGTGGCATTTGCATGCTGTTTTCAGTGTGAGAATGCGCATTGTGTTCCTAAACATCAGCATGTCAAGCAATCCTGCCCACAGGTGGAATTTTGCATAAGCTCACAAAATATTTGGCCTGCTCTATAGAATTCCGTATAGCAGAACACAACGAGCTCTGCCCAGGCCTGTTTGTTGGTTGACTGTGGTGTGATCCATGATCAAGCAGCAACAACAATTATTGTTAGGGTAAGGCACAAGCAAACCCCAACTTAACCTATGCACAGACTCTGGTAGCTTGGCACAGAGCAGTCATGCTTAACTTGAAGGCAAAGTGTAAAGTATTTGTGCAACACTTCAAACAGCAAAACAATGCAAATACCACACAAAAAGGATCCCACACTAGGTTTGAAAAATATAGCTCTATTTAATGAATAAAACAAGAATAAAATGGCAAATATCCAATAAGTAGAACTTGAGTTATGAATTTTCAAACACAAACTGTAAAATAGCACCGAGAAGCAAAAAGTGCCAAAAGTACCTCAAATCCAAGTTGCAGAGTGATGCGTCAGTTCCGAAGCACACAGTAGAACTGATGTGTGACTTTTTCCCACATAGCAATGCACTGGTTCTGAGATTTGGTGAAGATGCTGTGTGAGTTAATGCTGCCCAGACATCGAGGAGCTGAAGTGCAGTCAAGGCGATATGTGGGTTTCATTGAGCACAGAGACTGCTATGCGGAGTTTTGGCATTGTCATCAAGCCTGCCACTGACTGAGATGCAAGGACCTTGCAGTGAGAAAAGCACTGCAGTGTTGATTCCATGACAGATGTGCTGGTGTAGTGTTAGAAATGGGGTTTCTGGTTGGCTAGGGTATGCACCTCAGCCAGGCAGAACTTACCCACTCTAGTCAGGGCAAGGGAGTTACACGTCCAAGATAACCCCTGCTCACCCCCTTGGTAGCTTGGCACGAGCAGTCAGGCTTAACCCGGAGGCAATGCGTAAAGCGTTTGCACAACACACACATACATGTGACGCAATATCCCCACCACAAAGGAAACACAACACCAGATTATATGAAAATACACTGTATTGTACACAACATAATTATTAGACCAACATCACATAACAGTACTATCCTGCTACCTTAGCAGTTGTCAGAACGTTACACATTAGTTACTCTGCAAACTAGCAGTAGTCACACATAACACACAGGTTACTCAGTATTCTGCAACATAAGCAGTAGTCAGGAAACACGTTATCACATTAGCACACTTGTCATAAGAATATCATAAAACGCCCATAATAGGAACATTAGAAAATCTATGGCAAGTTAAGCAAACATATTAGCAAGTCATGCCCATAAAAGGAACATGTGCACACATATGTCAACACATCAAAGAACAGGTAGGCAATATAACAGAATGAATAAAGTCTGTAGAAAGAACTTTAAATTATCAGCATATTGGTCCATTTAACAGTACCTGGTAGAGGGAAGAGGCACCTCCAGTGCCTAAAAGACAAGAAAGAAAGGGGCCCCCAGCGCTCCTCTGCGCAGTGAGGGGGCCTCCTCAAAGTCCTGGGGAAGAGGGGGGCGGCACGCACCCCCTCGGTACGGCTGACGGGCCCCTCCTGGGGCCGCGATCACTGGGGGCCCCCCGGGCCTCCACCGGCCCTCCTGTGGGGGGCCCAGGTCACCCAACACTGGTAGGGAGGAGGGGGGCGCCTCGCACCCCCTCCTTGTGCCACACGGGCCCCTCCGGGGGACCCGCTAACCTCTGGGGTCTCCCTGGGCCTCCGTGGCCCTTCCTCGAAGGGAGACCCCTAACTGAGGTATTCCTGGCCCGCGAGGGGGCCAACGAGGGAGCCGGGGGCCAGGGCGAGCCTCCGGCGAGGCAGGCGCCCGGCCCAATTTAATAGTGGAGTCCTCCGGGACTCCGGCACGCGAGGGAGAGGCGTCCTCCTCTCCCTCGCCGTCCGGATGACGACGCGGCCCAAGGTGGGGCCTGTTGGTGCCCCGGGGGCGCTCTGCAGAGCGCGCGTCCCCCGGGAGCACGCTAGGAGCAGGCTTGCTCCGGATTCTTTTGAGGTGGTCCTTCTCGTGCCCCGGGGGCACAGAGTGAGCGCGATCCTCGCGCTAGGACAAAAACAAATAACCCGGCTGCGGCGGTGATCCGGGGGGTCAGAATACAGCGCTTTTCACAGCGCTAAGGTAAAATCAGCAGCCTGGGCTGCGGCGGTGATCTCAACGAAGCGCTTTTCACAGCGCTAGGAAGATTATGCAGCCTGGGCTGCGGCGGTGATCTTCTGCAGCATTTCCACAAGAGCGCTTTTCCCCTAAGCGCTAAGGCAATATTATAGAAGATCGGTGCAGGGGTCAGGGGCCACAGCACCCTGCCCCTGGGAACAATAATCCAGGAAAAGGTACAGGGCTGGTGGGCCCAGCTACAGGCCAGCACAAAGGATGCAGATGGTGGCAGTTCCTCCTAGTGACCAGGCAGGTCACAGGTCAGCACAGCAGCAGCAGTCCATGGCGGTTTCCTGGTGAGTCCATTCATCAGCGTTCTGTGTCCAGTTTCAAGTTCCAAGAATGTTCAAATTGTGGGGAAAATTCCCCTGTACTTATAGTCAGTTCTTACAGTGTTTTACAGTGGTAGGGAGAGGAGGTTCCAGCCAGTTACAACTGGTTCTGGGAGTGCCCCCTCTCTCCTTTCAGCACAGGCTCCAAACATCAGTGGGGGGTTAACGACCCTATTGTGTGAGGCCAGGGCACAGCCTTTACAAATGTAGGTGTGCCCCGCCTCTCCCCTCTCTCAGCCCAGGAAGACTATTCAGTATGTAGATGCACCTCAGTGACACCTCCACCCTCCCTGTGTACAGGCTGTCTGAAAAGTATGCACAAAGCCCCAACTGTCACTCTGCCCAGACGTGGATTGGAGTCAAGCTGCAAAACACCAGAATCATAAGCACAGATAAATGCGCACTTTCTAGAAGTGGCATTTCTGTGATAGTAATAAAAAATACACCCACACCAGTAAGCAGTATTTATTATCACCATCACAACCATACCAAACACGCCTACGCTAGCCCTCATAAATCAGACAATACCCCTACACATAAGGCAGGGCATTCCTAATGCAATCCTATGAGAAGGCAGCACTCACAGCAGTGAGACACCAAGTTAGGCTGTTTGTCACTACCAGGACAGGCCATGCAATATGGCACATGTCCTGCCTTTCTACATACATGGCACCCTGCCCACAGGGCGTACTTTAGGGGTGACTTACATGTAGTAAAAGGGGAGTCCTGGGCCTGGCAAGTAAATTTAGATGCCAGGTCCCTGTGGCAGAAAACTGCGCACACAGGCCCTGCGCTAGCAGGCCTGAGACAGGTTTGAAAGTCTACTTCAGTGGGTGGCGCAAGCAGCGCTGCAGGCCCACTAGTAGTATTTAATTTACAGGCCCTGGGTATAGAGATACCACTGTACAAGGGACTTATAGGTAAATTAAATATGCCAATCAGGTATAAGCCAATCATACCAACTTTAGATGGGAGAGCACCTGCACTTTAACACTGGTCAGCAGTGATAAAGTGCTCAGAGTCCTAGAGCCAACAGCGAAAGGTCAGAAAAACCAGGAGGAAGGAGGCAAAAAGACTAGGGATGACCATGCGTATGGCCAAAAGTCCAACACAACCCCCTACCAGCCAAAATCCAGGGGAGAACAATCAATACCTTGATGTACTTTCCTGATTGGGGCGATAGAACAAGGACCCAGGCCCACAACAGCAGGGGCATGTTCCAGTTCTACGCCTTCCTGACTCCACTGGGATCTCTCTGTCAATGCGTCCCAGGCAGCCTAGACCAACCCACGGGGATTCTCTAGCTGCCAATGGCCAGAACCAGGCCCCAGGCCATCTAGGAGCCTCTGGTCTCTGAAACCATAATGAGTGGGGGGCGGTAGCCCCAGGTGCAAAGCAACCTGTCTCCACTCCCTTTCCGATCAGTTCAGGGGCTCTACCCTGCCACTGATCCACCAACCTAGGGTCCGCACCCATAGGTTCTACAGGGGCTAGAGGCGAGGCTCTCCTCCCTCTACCCCTCCTTCTAGGATCCCGCCCTCCTCTCCTAGGAGGGGTATCACCAGAATCCACACTTGCCAGGGTGCTGGGTACAGCAGCCCTGCACAACTTTCTCGCCAGCCCAGGATCACTACCTGGCGACTGACCACCCAACCCAGGGACGACACCCTTGGGTTGCACCGGGGTCCGGGGCGGGCTTCCCCCTCCCTGAACCCCACTTCCAGAGTCCTGCGTCTCCCCACCTCGGGAGAAGCCACCAGAAGTTTCACACAGGGGGGTGAGCGCACTAACCGCCCCCCCAACCAGGTCAGAGTTTACCCCCTGAACCTGTCTATCTAGTCCAGGGACGACACCCTTAGACTGGACCATTGCCCAGCGAACCAGGACTTCCTTGGGAGCACACCTACCCCCTACCAGATCAGAGCTTACCCCCTGAATCTGGCAATCCAACCCAGAGTCACTACCCTGCGGTTGAACCACTGCCCGGCGCACCAGGACTTCCTTGGGAGCACACGTACTCCCCATCAGGTCAGAGTTTACCCCCTGAACCTGATCATCCAACCCAGAGTCACCACCCTGCGGTTGAATCATTGCCTGGCGCACCAGGACTTCCTGGGGGGCACACCTACCCCCCACAAGGGAAACACTTTCCCCAAGGGCCATACAAGAGTCTGGCTGGCGCAGGTCTCCTGACCTCTGCCCATCTGACAGAGTCTGGATTCCCCCCAGCCCAGAAATGGTCTCACCAAGGTCATTCCTGGGGGGCTCTGCACTCAGAGCTGACCCCTGACCCTCCAGGTTCTCCACTGGGGCCCGCAGCCCCCTCTCAACCCTATGCCTGGATTTCTGCCTCCTCCGCTGTAGAGCGAGACTACCAGACACCAGGACCGGCGGAACGCTATCACCAGCCACCCGCCCAAGTCCTAATGACAAAATGGGATCCTTCTGAACAGCTGGCCCTACGGCACAGGCTAGGCTCACCTCCTGGCGTTCACTCATGGAACCTTCAGGGGCCTGGGACGGTATCTTGGGCACCTTGGGCCTCAGCCCAGCCCCATTCCCTCTCCTCAGAGATGGGACATGGGGTCCCTCACCCATCCCAGTCCACTGGGACCTACCTGGGACACTCCATTCCTTTCCCACCACACCTTGTTGGGAAACACCTAGACCACTCTCATTAGGAACACCCCCTAATGTCACACCAGACCCTCTGGTACGCAACCAGAAGTCTGCCTCCTTTGCAAGCTCCCTGGAGTCAGAGAGCTCACACACTGACAAGTGTTGGCGTAACTCTGAAAAACAACAACGAAACAGGTGCTCTCTGAGAATCAGATTAAACAGCCCTTCAAAATTGTTTACTGTGCTACCCTTCACCCATCCATCTAGTGCAATGCAGCAATCCTCCACAAACTCCTCCCAAGACTGGTGGGACAGTTTCTTACCACCCCTAAACCTTTTTCTGTATTCCTCAGGGGAAAAACCATACTTCACAATCAGTGCGTTCTTCACAGCGGAGTACCCCTCCCTGTCACTCTCTTCTAGAGTCAGTAGGGCATCCCTCCCCTCCTCAGGAATAAAACTCCCTAGGCCAGTTCCCCAATCCTTCTCAGGGATCCTGCGCTCTACCAGAGCCCTCTCATATTCCTTTAACCACTGACGTATGTCACCCCCCTCTTGGAACCTAGGTACCAGATCTATGGGTATGTGAGGAACATCTTTGCTACAGCACTGTACATTGCTGCCACCACTGGACTCCACCTGCAGCGCTGGTGAGTCCAGAACCTTCAGACTGCGCTCTAGAGCGAGTCTTTCTCTGGCAAAGGCCCTCTCTGCCTCTGCCATTCTCTCCTGTACTAAGGCCTTCTCTACCTCAGCCCTTCTCTCCTCAACAGCTAGGCGCGCTAACTGCAACTTCAGGTCCCTCTCTTCCCGCCTATCTCTTAGCTCATCAGGCGTCAAGGAATGAGAGGTAGCCCTGCTTCTTACACTGGACCCAGCAAGGGACTCCCTATCACTGGGGCCTTCCCTGTCAACTGGCGTCCCCAACCGGTCATTCTCACCCTCCTGATCAGTCTCTCTACCACTCTCTAGGGATGAGGTCTGGGAGCCCTCCCATTGGGAACCCTCGCTACACTCAGGATCCTCTGGGTACCCCCTACGCACACTCCCTCCCTGGGTAAATGTCACAAACCTTTCAAAGAAATTCAGAGATCTCCTGAGGTCCCCTTCTACAGGCAGCCCTCTCTCTCTACAGAACCCCTCTAATTCCCCCTGCGTGTAAAACGGCAGGTCCTCTAAATCAAAGGTAAGCCCCATCTTGAAAAGGTACAAATAACTCAACTGTGACAACCACAATACCCAAGCGTGAGAACTGAAAACAGGAAAAATGACCAAAGAGAGAAAGTTAAGAGAAGCCAAACATGTGATGGTCTAAACGCAATCCTTGTAGTGAAATAATGAGTCACAATGGTATTGTGCAAGCGCAAGTCCTATACCACCGCTGCCACCAATGTTAGAAATGGGGTTTCTGGTTGGCTAGGGTATGCACCTCAGCCAGGCAGAACTTACCCACTCTAGTCAGGGCAAGGGAGTTACACGTCCAAGATAACCCCTGCTCACCCCCTTGGTAGCTTGGCACGAGCAGTCAGGCTTAACCCGGAGGCAATGCGTAAAGCGTTTGCACAACACACACATACATGTGACGCAATATCCCCACCACAAAGGAAACACAACACCAGATTATATGAAAATACACTGTATTGTACACAACATAATTATTAGACCAACATCACATAACAGTACTATCCTGCTACCTTAGCAGTTGTCAGAACGTTACACATTAGTTACTCTGCAAACTAGCAGTAGTCACACATAACACACAGGTTACTCAGTATTCTGCAACATAAGCAGTAGTCAGGAAACACGTTATCACATTAGCCCACTTGTCATAAGAATATCATAAAACGCCCATAATAGGAACATTAGAAAATCTATGGCAAGTTAAGCAAACATATTAGCAAGTCATGCCCATAAAAGGAACATGTGCACACATATGTCAACACATCAAAGAACAGGTAGGCAATATAACAGAATGAATAAAGTCTGTAGAAAGAACTTTAAATTATCAGCATATTGGTCCATTTAACAGTACCTGGTAGAGGGAAGAGGCACCTCCAGTGCCTAAAAGACAAGAAAGAAAGGGGCCCCCAGCGCTCCTCTGCGCAGTGAGGGGGCCTCCTCAAAGTCCTGGGGAAGAGGGGGGCGGCACGCACCCCCTCGGTACGGCTGACGGGCCCCTCCTGGGGCCGCGATCACTGGGGGCCCCCCCGGGCCTCCACCGGCCCTCCTGTGGGGGGCCCAGGTCACCCAACACTGGTAGGGAGGAGGGGGGCGCCTCGCACCCCCTCCTTGTGCCACACGGGCCCCTCCGGGGGACCCGCTAACCTCTGGGGTCTCCCTGGGCCTCCGTGGCCCTTCCTCGAAGGGAGACCCCTAACTGAGGTATTCCTGGCCCGCGAGGGGGCCAACGAGGGAGCCGGGGGCCAGGTCGAGCCTCCGGCGAGGCAGGCGCCCGGCCCAATTTAATAGTGGAGTCCTCCGGGACTCCGGCACGCGAGGGAGAGGCGTCCTCCTCTCCCTCGCCGTCCGGATGACGACGCGGCCCAAGGTGGGGCCTGTTGGTGCCCCGGGGGCGCTCTGCAGAGCGCGCGTCCCCCGGGAGCACGCTAGGAGCAGGCTTGCTCCGGATTCTTTTGAGGTGGTCCTTCTCGTGCCCCGGGGGCACAGAGTGAGCGCGATCCTCGCGCTAGGACAAAAACAAATAACCCGGCTGCGGCGGTGATCCGGGGGGTCAGAATACAGCGCTTTTCACAGCGCTAAGGTAAAATCAGCAGCCTGGGCTGCGGCGGTGATCTCAACGAAGCGCTTTTCACAGCGCTAGGAAGATTATGCAGCCTGGGCTGCGGCGGTGATCTTCTGCAGCATTTCCACAAGAGCGCTTTTCCCCTAAGCGCTAAGGCAATATTATAGAAGATCGGTGCAGGGGTCAGGAGCCACAGCACCCTGCCCCTGGGAACAATAATCCAGGAAAAGGTACAGGGCTGGTGGGCCCAGCTACAGGCCAGCACAAAGGATGCAGATGGTGGCAGTTCCTCCTAGTGACCAGGCAGGTCACAGGTCAGCACAGCAGCAGCAGTCCATGGCGGTTTCCTGGTGAGTCCATTCATCAGCGTTCTGTGTCCAGTTTCAAGTTCCAAGAATGTTCAAATTGTGGGGAAAATTCCCCTGTACTTATAGTCAGTTCTTACAGTGTTTTACAGTGGTAGGGAGAGGAGGTTCCAGCCAGTTACAACTGGTTCTGGGAGTGCCCCCTCTCTCCTTTCAGCACAGGCTCCAAACATCAGTGGGGGGTTAACGACCCTATTGTGTGAGGCCAGGGCACAGCCTTTACAAATGTAGGTGTGCCCCGCCTCTCCCCTCTCTCAGCCCAGGAAGACTATTCAGTATGTAGATGCACCTCAGTGACACCTCCACCCTCCCTGTGTACAGGCTGTCTGAAAAGTATGCACAAAGCCCCAACTGTCACTCTGCCCAGACGTGGATTGGAGTCAAGCTGCAAAACACCAGAATCATAAGCACAGATAAATGCGCACTTTCTAGAAGTGGCATTTCTGTGATAGTAATAAAAAATACACCCACACCAGTAAGCAGTATTTATTATCACCATCACAACCATACCAAACACGCCTACGCTAGCCCTCATAAATCAGACAATACCCCTACACATAAGGCAGGGCATTCCTAATGCAATCCTATGAGAAGGCAGCACTCACAGCAGTGAGACACCAAGTTAGGCTGTTTGTCACTACCAGGACAGGCCATGCAATATGGCACATGTCCTGCCTTTCTACATACATGGCACCCTGCCCACAGGGCGTACTTTAGGGGTGACTTACATGTAGTAAAAGGGGAGTCCTGGGCCTGGCAAGTAAATTTAGATGCCAGGTCCCTGTGGCAGAAAACTGCGCACACAGGCCCTGCGCTAGCAGGCCTGAGACAGGTTTGAAAGTCTACTTCAGTGGGTGGCGCAAGCAGCGCTGCAGGCCCACTAGTAGTATTTAATTTACAGGCCCTGGGTATAGAGATACCACTGTACAAGGGACTTATAGGTAAATTAAATATGCCAATCAGGTATAAGCCAATCATACCAACTTTAGATGGGAGAGCACCTGCACTTTAACACTGGTCAGCAGTGATAAAGTGCTCAGAGTCCTAGAGCCAACAGCGAAAGGTCAGAAAAACCAGGAGGAAGGAGGCAAAAAGACTAGGGATGACCATGCGTATGGCCAAAAGTCCAACATGTAGAGATGCGAGGTACAGCAGTAATGCAATTTTGGTTGCACCCTTTCTGACCCAGGCAGTAGATGTGATGCATCTGTGTACTCCATGCAACAGTGATGATGCAGTGTTTGCTTCTGCAGCAGAGGGTGCATTTCCTCTACTGGAGCAAGCACCCTAGGCCCACTTCCAAGGGTCAACTGCTGAGGAGGAGCCACTCCAGGTGCAGGTGCAGTGTGGTTGGAAGTCCATTATGTCATTTAGATTTCAGATCAGGAGGTAAGTCAATTAGCCATAGGAGTCACTCTGGGTTCTGGGTTGAAGAGATTCAGGTCCAGTCCTTCTCAATCCCAGGCAAGAGGGAGCAGGCACAGGTCAACACAGCAAAGCTGGAGTTCAGCAAACAGCAGTCCAGAAAAGGCAGGGCTTCACCAGCACAGCAATCCTTCTTCCTGGCAGATTAGCTACTGGTCCAGAAGTGAACTGAGTTGTTGGTGTCTGAGGTCCAGTTCTTATACTCAATGATGCCCTTGAAGTTGGGAGACTTCGAAGATATGCCTTTAAAGTGCTGTTCAATCAAAGCCGTTTTACTAAACATCAAGGAACACTAACAAACATCATGACACTGGGTCTTATTACCAACAGAGCAAAAGCAACCAGGACCCCCACCTACCTGTGTTTTGTTGACTTTAAAGCTGCCTTCGTTTGTGTCCCCTGTAGTAAACTGTGGGATAAACTACAGCTTTGGGGGCTACCAGTTACCATTTTAAAAGCTATTGAAATGATTTATTCTGATACATGGGTGAAGGTAAAACTAGGGGGCGGCTCAGATGTATCCTGGGTGGTTAAAACTACAGCTGGAGTTAAACAGGGCTGTGTTTTGGCCCCAACTCTCTTTAACCTAGACATAGCAGATCTGTCTGCAAAGTTAAACGTGGAATCATCCCATTCACCCTCTGTAGGCGGCCAGCAACTAAATAATATGTTAAATGCACATTACCTATTACTAATTAGCAACACCAGAATAGGCATGCAAAAACTGCTAAACAAATTAGAAGAGTTTGCGAGGATAAATGAATTAGAAATCAACCACAACAAATCTAAAATGATTACTATAAATCGCAGACCCACCAGCCAGCATAAATGGTACCTAACTGAAAAGACTTTGAAGGAAGCAACCTCCTATAGATACCTAGGAGTTGTGGCTGATGCCAGGTGCAACTTCGCGCCACAAAAAGAAGCAATAAAAAATAAGGCGCAGAAACTTGCCTATGCTTGTTGCAAGCTCTCTAATTTAATCTGTGGCCATGCCTTAAACCCCTTGACAGCCATAATGAGAGCAAAACTATTGCCAACCCTCACATATGGAGCAGAAATAACTAGGGGTATGGCAGTAGCTCTCTTGGAGAAGCTTTTGATAAAGACGTACAAGTGTGCCTTTCGATTACCAAGGCACGCTTCCGCAGCCCAGGTCAGACTAGAATTTATGTTGGTTCGGCAGTCGCTGGCTCGCCCAGCGGCATTCATCAAATTTTGTTACAAGCTGAGTTGCGCGCAAATAGGGTCTTTAGCCAATCTAGTCTGGCAGGAAATCACCTTAGAAAGAGGGAATGGAAACTACAAAAGATATCTGAAAAAGAGTATAAGCCTCTTGAACCTAGGTGAGGTATGGGATCAGTAGCTTCCCACGCCGGCTTTTAATAAAGCAGTCAATAAGTCAAGTAAACTACATAGCTGGTTACAAGACAGGGAGGCTCTGACCAAAAGGTTGCACAGCTGGTTGATTCTCAAATCATATAAAACTCTTAAACAATCATCACTTATGGCTGCTCCCTACTCACGGAAAATTAAGCAACGCTTTCTAAGGCTTAGGCTGGGTGAAGGTCCAATGCCAGACCTCATGCCAAATTGAAAGAAGGGGCCACGATCGGGCATGCATGAGTGTCGCCTTTGTAATCTGGTGGTAGAAAACCTGGTGCATGAGGTCTGCATTTGCCCAGCCCTGGCTGTAGAAAGAAAATGCTTACTGAAATAAGAACATAGGGCCAGATGTAGGTAGCCAAAAATTTGCGAGTCGGAAATTGCGAGTCGTTGCGACTCGCAATTTCCGACTCGCAAACAGGTATCCAACAAGAAGAAGCAACTTCATTTTGCGACTCGCAAATGAAGTTGCACCGCAGATTGCGAGTCCACTGTTTGCGAGGTCGCTATTTGCGACCTCGCTAAAAACGAACACGCAATTTGCGAGTGGGTGTCGCAAATTGCGACTGTGCCGAAAATTGCATGCAGGTGCAGCAGAACACTCTGGAAAATACTTCCTGGCTCTTGATGATGACATCACAGCCAGGAAGTTTACAAATACACGTGTGAGGAGGGAGGACCACACCCATTTCCAACTGCTGAACAACCACCAGGAGGAACAGCAGCAAGAATGGAGGACTCTGGCAGGAAGAGGAAACTTACATTTTCAGAGAAGGAACTGGAGGTGCTGACAGATGAATGCTGCCAGCACCATGACCACCTATTTGGAAGGGCTGCCCTCAGTGTGCCAGAGTCTGACAAAAGGAGGATTTGGACTGACATCCAGGAGAAGGTAAATGCAATCGGGGTGAGCCACAGGAGCATTGAAGAGCTGAAAAAGAGATGGTACGACCTGCGCTCCAGGACCAAGGAGAGGGTGGCAGAGCACCTCCGGGAGATGAGGGGCACAGGAGGAGGCCCATCTACCGTCCCACCACCCACGCCCATGGAGGAACGTGTGCAACAGACCCTGGAGCCAGAGGCAGTGGCTGGAATAGGAGAGCAGGACACGTCAGCACCAGGACCATCAACAAGTGAGTACCATGAAACATGCATGTACACCAATATCTGCCATACCCCCACCCACCCAGTACACAGCAGCATGCACAACCAAATTAGCTCCATTTCAAAGTAGCAACCACCAGAATGGTGCACTATGGGCAATGTAGTCCAGTAGGCAGCTGATAGGCAACAGTTTATTAGGAAGCATACAACAGATGGTAGATACTGACAGTGTGTTCCCTATGTCCCACAGGTCTCCCACAAGACATCCCCATCAGCCATGTCCGTCATGGGTGCAGAGGTCAGCCAACAGGCAGCACAAGACCCAGGAGCAGCCACCACAGGGCCCTGCACCACCCGACCACAGTCCCCTCCAGATGCACCTTTGGACATTGTGGAGATTGACCCAGCACCCGGTCCCAGCCACAGTGCCAGCCAACAGGACCCTGATGCTCCACTGCGTCTCAGACGACGTGTCCATGTCCCTGCAGTGTCCCAGGGAGATGTAGGGGACTCCTTAATGTCCGCCGCCGAGGCAGCTCTCATCAGAGGTCAGCGCCTGCAAACAAGGCAGATGAGAGTGATATCAGGGGCCATGCAGCGAATGGAGAGAAATGTCGCAACAGGGCTGGCACAGGTGCAAACGGACTTCCAAAGCCTGAACAGTCATGTTGGTGACCTTGCACTCTCCATCAGGCAACTAGTGACTGAACTTGTTTCAGAGAGAGAGAGTGCAAGGCGCCGTGAACGCCAACTCATACACCGTCTGGACCGCATGGCAGCCTCAATTGTCCGCCTGGCTGTCAACACAACAGGGCTGTCACGCCGGACAGTCAGTTTACAAGTAGACTTGGGCCACTTTGCAGGCGATGTGGCTCGTGGACTGGGACGGATAAGCCACTCTGTGGACATGATGGAGGCAAGACAGGTGGCTAGGGGCACGGCAGACACACCTCAAGATAGTGAGGAGGGCTCCACTGTCAGTAGTGCATCTGCCACGGACACCAGGGTATTGAGGAGTGGCAGTGCATGTCAGGGATCTGCTGACACTCCAGGCACTAGCCATGCTGGGCGTCCCAGGCGTAGGAGTTAAACTACGCACTTACGGACAATTGAGGCACATGAGGTGAATGTGTCCTCATTGCAGGTGGACATTTACAGCCCCTGACCAACAGTTCAGTTCTTTAGTTATTTGGTTCACTTAATAAAAGTTCTTGTTTGTTCCACTTCACACCTGGGCTCCTTGTGTGAGACATTCGTGTGTGTGGTGACAGGCAGCACATACCTTCCAAAGTATTGGTTTGCAATGTGGTCCCGTCTCTGTCTGCCTTGATTTGCAATGCTTCTATCCCCATGATGGCGATGTGGTAGCTCTTGCTCGTCATCCTCCGAATCTGGGTCTTCTGGGGTGAGGTGTAGCCCACGTCTGGTGGCAATGTTGTGCAATATAGCGCAAGCGTCAACGATCTTGAATGCTGTTATTGGGGCACACTGGAGGGCACCTCCACTTCTGTGGAGGCATCTGAATCTTGCCTTCAACAGTCCAAAGGTCCTCTCTATAACATTTCGGGTCCTCCTATGTGCACTGTTGTATCGCCTCTCAGTCTCATTGCTGGGTGTTAAGTACGGGGTAAGTATCCATGGTCGTAGCGCCTATGCACTGTCACCTGTTTGGCAAAACTGAACAATGTTAGCAGGGCATGAATGGTTTCCACATTGACCTGTGTGTATGTCTTCAACGTGTATTCAGCTATACCTAGGAGATATCCATCTCCAAACTCCCCACGTTCTAGGCGTTGGTGTATCCCACTCTGCCTGAAAATGTAAGAGTCATGTGTACTCCCTGGAAATTTGGCTACCATGTCAGTGATTACATAATGGGCGTCACATACCACCTGAATGTTCAGTGAGTGGGTACACTTCCGGTTACGGAACAGATATTCCAGATTTGCAGGAGGGCATATTTGTATATGTGTCCCATCTACACACCCTATTACATGCGGGAAGTTGGCAATCCTGTAGAATTCCAACTTAGTGCTGTTGATTTCTGCCTCATTCCTGGGTAGGTATATGTATCTGGACATGCGTGTCAGTATGGCATCTAAGAAACATCTAAAAAACCATGAGAGTGCACTTTGGGATACCCCACCTGCCACAGCAATGACCCCCTGATAGCTATCCGAGGCCAAGAGGTGCAGTGAGCATAGCACTTGCACATGTGTGGGGATGGTGCTGCCGCGCACAGTCTGGCGTTGAAGCTGCGGATTGAGTAGATCTATTATTTCTAATATTGCTGCACTGCTGAGTCTGTATTTATCATAAATCTCCTCCTCTGTTTGTTGGAAAAGTGTCTGCCTGGTTCTGTATATCCTCTCCTGTCTCTGGCTCCTCCTCCTCCTCTGCTGTGTGGCGTGGACTCTCCTCCTCCTTGCTATCACATATATCTCCGCCATCTTGAGTCACACAGATGCCTTCTGGGTCTCCTTTTATATAGACTAGTCGCAATTTGCGAGTGGCTTTTTCATATGGTTTGCGACTCGCAAATTGCGACTTACTATTTGCGGGTCACACAATGGTGTCGCAAATTTTGCGAGTCGGTAATGGCTCGCGTCGCTATTTGCGATTCGGAAATGGGGTTTTTGCATCCCATTTCTGATTTTGCGGGGTCGCAAATAGCGATTCGGGCCATTTACGACTCGCAAAATTTTGCTACATCTGGCCCTAAATGGCTTAGGGATTAGATCCTGTAGACAAGCATAATTGAAGCATTCAATCCACAAAACACCTTATTGAATATTAGATTGGTTACATTTTTGGAAATCTATTCCGATAAAATAACATCTGCTGAAACAAGCCTGTGATAGGGAGGGCACAAATAGATACAAAAGCCACCTACTCTGAGTAAACATATCAAAGAAAGAAAGGTATCTTGGTAACGTCGCAGGTCACACAGCTAGACCGCTATGAAGTCTTGCACCAGTAACCGGAGTCAAGCAGGAGTAATTCATATTGGTAGAATGTATTTAACTCTTCCCAGTTTTTTAAAACTATGTAATATATATGATTCAGTGTATTAACATGGTTCTGTCAAAATTTTATGTTAAAGGATTACTTTTATGGTTTTAATTAACAAATAAAATAAACATTCCATCTCTCTCCCTTTAAAGTGCACAGATGTCCTGGCCTTCTTACCCTCACTTCACATTCACCACATGAAGATTTGCAGCCCTTTGTGGACAGGACACAGTCTATTCAGGTGTAAGTGAGGCTGTGTCCAGCTCCTCTCTCCCATCCTCTACTGGATGGCCCAATAGAACAAAGATGGCCCATCACATCACACCTAAGCTTCCTTTGTGTGTGGCTCTCTAGGGGGAATACACAAAGCTCGGCTGTTTCCCATCCAGACATGTGATCAGAGACAGACAGGGGCCACCATTTGGCGAAGGCAATAAAATGGCAGCTTTCTAAAAGTGCCATTTTCAGAATTTCAATATGAAATCCAACTTCACCATAAGTTACGATCTTAAATTGCGATTCCAAAGACACCAAAATTGAGCTGTCTATTTTGTCCATATTGTGCCCAAGTCTCCAAACCCCAATGGACACAAATCCCCCTGGAGGAATGCAGGCAGGGTAACAGAGGAAACAATTGCTCTCACAGAAGAGGAACTGCATGTTTAGTAGCTGCCTCTCTGTGATAGAAATTGTGGCTCTCGCAGGAGGCAGGGGGCCAGCTGGGACCACAGGGGTCTTCAGACTCCCCCCACATTCATCAACCATTTTGACCGAGTCCCCTGGGAGGCACCCAGGTGACATGGACAGGCCCTGGGGTATGAGGTCCCTGGGTCTGAAATCAGCCTGAGTCGGGGGGCCATGTGATCCTGCTCCCCCCAAAATAAATTAAATGTTTAGTCTGGGCGTCTGGGGTTGGGGTCCATAGGGCAGAGATCCACCTGGGGAGCAGGGCTGCAAAACAAAATTACACCAAATTTGGCAGAAAACAAGGTCATGGTCTAGAAAGTGTGCTCTTTGTAATTTGGTGTAAATACGGTCAGTAGTTTTTAAGAAATTAAGCTACAAATACTTTGTATATTTCATAATGCAGAGAATCTGTTGAACTGGCAAATTGTGGGGTAGGCCACTCGTGAGGGGTTGGACTCAAGCCCTGCAGCCAACTCCATGTCACGCCTTGTGCGGTGTGGGGTTAGCTGTACATATTCAAGCCATGCATCCAGCTCCATGTCACACATAGCCAAAGGCTGTGTGTGGCATGGGTTTGGTGTTACATATGCTAATTAATTATTACTTTATGTTAAAAAAACTAGAAATTCACTGAATAAAAAGCAAAGGTTAAAGGGACATTATAGTTAGGTGAAAAAGTCACTTAAAACATACAGTTTTACAAGAACAAAACCACTGAAAATGACCAGTTCTAGTAATCTCAAGTAACTCGTGCAATTTCCGTGATATTCAGTCCATCTTTTTCTGATATGGAATCTAGTAGTTTTTCCTTTAAGACAGGCTCTACAGGGAAAATCTTCAAATGTGATAGCAAATGGTCCACAGTATTAAAATAATGGGCTATATGCTGGTCAAGTTTCTTAATAACTGTTGCTGAATTGTGATTCCTGAATTGTGTGCAGGGTCTTTCATTGTCTGGTCTACATATTATTTTTTTACGACTTTGGCTTTGAATCACATAAACAATGTGTGTTTGTCGACCTGTAAGATGCTGTCTTATGCTATAGGTTCTTGCTGTAAAATATTTTTTTATTAGTATGGTTTGTAAAAGATAGTCACATGTGACACCTTTCAGAATCACAGCAATCACTGGATTGGTTACCACTTGCTTGAGTTCAACTCTCACAGTAAGAGCTTGCAAATTGGGAGTTCTGCAGAAAGACTGGCAGTTTTTGAAAATCCTTCTGTAATTTTTCAGAGGTGAATAGCAAGATAATTTTTTTTGCGTTATTTTTTAAAGTAAGGAGCTGCTGGATAATTCAGTTGTTAACATCAAATTTGCCCAAAGACGGCGGAGTAATGTGGTACCCACCTTCTCACTTGGTCTAGCACAAAGTCTAGGGCTGTTTACATTGCTTCTTTCTCCACTCACACATTTATTTTCCTCGTTATTGCTTATAGGATAGGTTGATGGTAATGCCTCCATCTCCCACTGGACTTGGCCAAGGGCCAATAGGGTTGTATTAAACCAGGAAGTATTTCCCTCAGACCCACTTCTCTCCTCAGCCTTTCCCAAGGTTTGGAAAAAGCTTTCATGAATGAATTCTCTTCCCAGGTGTTTGAAAAGGGCCAGAAGAGGGTTGTGGTGATCCCTACTCCATTTCAGTATCCCCCAACTGTGAGGGGGTGAGTTACCCCATGAACCCTATTTATCCAAACTCTGCACCTGCTGGGGCTTCGGAGGTGTTCATTCAGTGATCCGTGATACCAGTACATCCGCCTACTGCCGTATGGAGTACCAGGGTAGCACTATATTATTCGTTGTCTGTCTCTCGTGCTCTCTGTTGTCTCTCTAACTTCTCGGCCTCAAGCCTTTCTCTCTCGCACAAATCTCCCTCTCTTTTTCATCATCTTGTGCCTTGTATTTCTTTCTGGTTGTTTCTCTATCGCAGAGTTTTGCCTTGCTAAGCGCCACACGAGCATCCCGAAAACGTTAGTAAGTATATGTAGGAAAGTACCATCTTGCCTGGCATGTTACCCCCATATTTCACTGTATATATGTTGTTTTAGTTGTATGTGTCACTGGGACCCTGGCAGCCAGGGCCCCAGTGCTCATAAGTGTACCCTGTATGTGTTACCTGTGTTATGACTAACTGTCTCACTGAGGCTCTGCTATCCAGAACCTCAGTGGTTATGCTCTCTCATTTCTTTCCAAATTGTCACTAACAGGCTAGTGACCAATTTCACCAATTTACATTGGCATACTGGAACACCCTTATAATTCCCTAGTATATGGTACTGAGGTACCCTGGGTATTGGGGTTCCAGGAGATCCCTATGGGCTGCAGCATTTCTTTTGCCACCCATAGGGAGCTCTGACAATTCTTACACAGGCTTGCCATTGCAGCCTGAGTGAAATAACGTCCACGTTATTTCACAGCCATTTACCACTGCACGTAAGTAACTTATAAGTCACCTATATGTCTAACCTTTACCTGGTAAAGATTGGGTGCTAAGTTACTTAGTGTGTGGGCACCCTGGCACTAGCCAAGGTGCTCCCACATTGTTCAGGGCAAATTCCCCGGACTTTGTGAGTGCGGGGACACCATTACACGCGTGCACTATACATATGTCACGACATATGTATAGCGTCACAATGGTAACTCCGAACATGGCCATGTAACATGTCTAAGATCATGGAATTGTCACCCCAATCCATGATCCCCCGAGTCTCTAGCTCAGACCCGGGTACTGCCAAATTACCTTTCCCGGGGTTTCACTGCAGCTGCTGCTTCTGCCAACCCCTCAGACAGGTTTCTGGCCTCCTGGGGTCCAGCCAGGCTTGGCCCAGGAAGGCAGAACAAAGGACTTCCTCAGAGAGAGGGTGTTACACCCTCTCCCTTTGGAAAAAGGTGTCAGGGCTGGGAAGGAGTAGCCTCCCCCAGCCTCTGGAAATGCTTTCATGGGCACAGATGGTGCCCATTTCTGAATAAGCCAGTCTACACCGGTTCAAGGATCCCCCAGCCCTGCTCTGGCGCGAAACTGGACAAAGGAAAGGGGAGTGACCACTCCCCTGACCTGCACCTCCCCTAGGAGGTGCCCAGAGCTCCTCCAGTGTGCTCCAGACCTCTGCCATCTTGGAAACAGAGGTGCTGCTGGCACACTGGACTGCTCTGAGTGGCCAGTGCCAGCAGGTGACGTCAGGGACTCCTTCTGATAGGCTCCTCCAGGTGTTGCTAGCCTATCCTCTCTCCTAAGTAGCCAAACATCTGGCTATTTAGGGTCTCTGCTTTGGGGAATTCTTTAGATAACGAATGCAAGAGCTCACCAGAGATCCTCTGCATCTCTCTCTTCACCTTCTGCCAAGGAATCGACCGCTGACTGCTCTGGAAGCCTGCAAAACTGCAACAAAGTAGCAAAGACGACTACTGCAACCTTGTGACGCTGATCCGGCCGCCTTCTCAACTGTTTTCCTGGTGCTGCATGCTGTGGGGGTAGTCTGCCTCCTCTCTGCACTAGAAGCTCCGAAGAAATCTCCTGTGGGTCGACGGAATCTTCCCCCTGCAACCGCAGGCACCAAAAGACTGCATCACCGGTCCTCTGGGTCTCCTCTCAGCACGATGAGCGAGGTCCCTTGAACTCAGCAACTCTGTCCAAGTGACTCCCACAGTCCAGTGACTCTTCAGTCCAAGTTTGGTGGAGGTAAGTCCTTGCCTCCCCACGCTAGACTGCATTGCTGAGTACCGCGTGATTTGCAGCTGCTCCGGCTCCTGTGCACTCTTCCAGGATTTCCTTGATGCTCTCCCAAGCCTGGGTCCCCGACACTCTAACCTGCAGTGCACGACCTCCTGAGTTGTCCTCCGGCGTTGTGGGACCTTCCTTTGTGACATCGGGTGAGCTCCGGTTCACTCCACTTTGTAGGGCCTGTTTTGGCACTTCTGCGAGTGCTGCTTGCTTCTGAGTGGGCTCTTTGTCTTGCTGGACACCCCCTCTGTCTCCTCTCGCAATTGGTGACATCCTGGTCCCTCCTGGGCCACAGCAGCATCCAAAAACCCTAACTGCGACCCTTGCAGCTAGCAAGGCTTGTTTGTGGTCTTTCTGCACGGAAACACCTCTGCAAGCTTCTTCACGATGTGGGACATCCATCCTCCAAAGGGGAAGTTTCTATCCCTTGTCGTTCTTGCAGAATCCACAGCTTCTACCATCCAGTGGCAGCTTCTTTGCACCCACAGCTGGCATTTCCTGGGCATCTGCCCACTCCCGACTTGATCGTGACTCTTGGACGTGGTCCCCTTGTTCCACAGGTACTCTCGTCAGGAAATCCATCGTTGTTGCATTGCTGGTGTTGGTCTTCCTTGCAGAATTCCCCTATCACGACTTTTGTGCTCTCTGGGGAACTTAGGTGCATTTTGCACCCACTTTTCAGGGTCTTGGAGTGGGCTATTTTTCTAACCCTCACTGTTTTCTTACAGTCCCAGCGACCCTCTACAAGGTCACATAGGTTTGGGGTCCATTCGTGGTTCGCATTCCACTTCTAGAGTATATGGTTTGTGTTGCCCCTATCCCTATGTGCCCTCATTGCAATCTATTGTGACTGTACATTGCTTGCATTGCTTTCTATTGCTATTACTGCATATTTTTGGTATTGTGTACATATATCTTGTGTATATTTGCTATCCTCATACTGAGGGTACTCACTGAGATACTTTTGGCATATTGTCATAAAAATAAAGTACCTTTATTTTTAGTATGTCTGTGTATTGTGTTTTCTTATGATATTGTGCATATGACACCAGTGGTATAGTAGGAGCTTCACACGTCTCCTAGTTGAGCCTAAGCTGCTCTGCTAAGCTACCTTTTCTATCAGCCTAAGCTGCTAGACACCCCTCTACACTAATGAGGGATACCTGGACCTGGTGCAAGGTGTAAGTACCCCTTGGTACCCACTACAAGCCAGGCCAGCCTCCTACAGTATACCCTTTAAATTGTGTCTCCATCCCCACCATTCTTGGAGTCATGATTAAATATATTCGAGTTTAACAATAGCACACAATGCACCGAATATTTAATTACTCATTTAATTGAAAACATTATGCAGCTTCTAGTTAGTTTAGGTCTCATGGACGTTTTCATACAAACTTGTTTTCATTCCTGTGATCATCAACACGAACGGAAAAATAAAGAACGACCTTTGTGCAAACGTTGCTTTCAATAAATCATATATCGTATAGTGAGCTGTAAAGTAGTCAGTGTATCAAATGCTGTTGCTTTACTTTTAGCATCTGAGCTTTCTGTGATGATGCAGTTGGAAACAAAGAAATTATAGCTTGAAGCACTTCAGAAAAATTACAGAAGCGAGGATAGTAGACACAGCAGAGACTATACTGCAAGCAGCTAGTCATTCGCCGTTTTAGAACAAGGCAGGCACAACAGAAGCAAAAAATAACCCCTGGGACAGGCGTGATGTGCATGCATTTTTCAGCAGTTGAAAGAAATTCTGCAGCTTTCGGCGCTAATGATTTCAAAAGAAAATGCTAAACCTCTATTCATTACACTTATGAGAAAAACACATCATGCATGCCTGCTGGCAGCAGCGAATTGTGCAGTGTTGTGGAGAAAATAACGGCAAGCTGCATCTGATCACACTGAATAAATGTTAAGATGCCAGCATAGAATGCCCTTTGGGAACCCTCACAATAACATTTCGGGAATGTCTTGCGCCATATAGCGCATTTAGGCCCATATTTATACTTTTTCAGCGCCACATTTACATAATTTATTTACACAAAAGTGGCAAAAACTTACAAAATACAATTATATTTTGTACATTTGCACCACCTTTGCGTCAAACCATGCATGACTAAACAACGCGGTCTGAACCACGACCGTGTCTTTACCACACATGCCTTTATCTTACATGCCTTTAGAACAAATTTTGTTGTACAAACATGTTTGCTAACGGAATATGTGAGGTAAATTGCTCACCACAGGCCCCTGTGCTCTAACACCTGATACCCCAGCCCTGCAATCCAACCTGCCTCTGCCCTTAAAACTGACCCTTCCCCCGCCCTGAACCCTAAAACCCAACCCCATCCCTTAAAACTACCATTTCCCCTCTCCCTGCCCTGAGGCCTAAAACCTTGCCTCCTGCCAAAAACTACCCCAACCACAGCCTCCCCACCCTGAGCCTTAAAACTGACCCCACCCCGGAAAGCGGCCCCTTCCCCCTGGCCCTGAGCCCTAAAACCCAGTCCCAGCCCTTAAAATTACCCAAGCCACCCGCCTTGAGCCCTAAAACCGACTCTGCCCTTAAAACTACCTTGACTCCTCAACCCTGAGCCCTAAAACAGCCCCCTCCAAGCCCTTAAAAATACCCCTTCTCCTGCCCCCCAAACCTGAGGCCTAAAACCCTGCCCCGTGCCATAACTACCACAGCCCCCAGCCCTTTGCTGTAAAACTGTCCCCTCTCATGAGAACTGCCTCTCCCCCCAACTGTGAGCCCTAAAAGCCTGCCCCCTGTCAAAAAATTGCTCTGACCTCCTGAGCCCTAAAATCACCCCACCCCTAAAAACTACCTCCCCAACCAGGCCCCAGCCCTAGACCGGTTTACCTGGCCACGTCTGGAGTTACCTCTCTCAATCCTTCCTGTTCCTCCTCCCACCCATCTGCACAGCTAGACCGATGTCTGCCTTAACCACACACATGTTTGGTTTAGGCAAGCATTGTTCCACTTGCGTGGAAATGGCACACATTGCTCAGCACGCATTTTAAAGGCCATTTCCCAGGTCTCACCTATAAAAGGGCTATTGGTTTTGTCAATGTATTTTGCCATGTTGTACACCAGTGTGCTAGCTAACCAGAATGGCTAAAAGTTAGTGGCATGGAGTATCTGAGTGGAATGGTGGTGAAGAGTTTCATAGAGTAGATTTGTTGGATTGTTGTAGAGTTGAGTAGAGGGGGTCGAGTTCAGTGGTTCAATGGCAAAGTTGTATGGTGCAATGGGGTGAAATAGGGTGTAGTGGGGTGGAGTGGATTGAGGTAATGAAGTGGCTCAGATTGGAGTAGAATGGAGTGGATTGATTGGTGTAGAATGGAGTGGATTGAATTGGTGCACAGAGGAGTGGATTGCGTGGAGTGGGGTGGATTGGTGTCGGGTCTGATGATTGGATTAGGGTGTTGTGGGATGGATTGGATTGCAGTAGTGTGGGGTGGATTGGATTAGAATGGGGTGTGTTGGATTGGATTGGCTTGGGATGGATTGGAGTAGGTTGTATTGGAGTGAGGTGGATTGGGTTGATATGGGGTGGATGGATTGTATTGGAGTGGTGTGTACTGAGCTGGGATATAGGATGGGGTAGGTTAGATGGGGTGGGGTTGACTGTAGTGGGCTGGATTGGATTTGCATAGATTGGCTTGGAGTGGGGTTGACTGAACTGGGATGGTGCTGGGTGGATTGGATTGGGTTAGAGTGGGGTGGGTTGGAGTGGTGTGGAGTATATTGAAATGGGGTGAGGTGGATTGGAGTGGGGTTGGCTGAGGTGGATTGGGTGGAGTGGATGGGTTTGGGGTTGGGTGGAATGGGTGGAAGTGGATTGGAGTGGAGTGAATGGGAGTGGAGTAAGGTGGATTGGAGTGGAGCGGGGTAGATTGGAGTGGAGTGAATTGGATTGGTGTGGGGTGGATTGAAGTGAACAGGATTGGATGTGAGGTGGAAGGGATTGCAGTGGGGTGGATTGGATTGGATTGCATAGGAGTGAGGTGGATTGGATTTGTGTGGGGTGTATTAATTGGAGAGGGGTAGACTGGATTGGAATGAGGTAGTTTAAGGTGGTTTTGGAGTGGACTGGAGTAGTGTGGATTAATGTGGACTGGATTGGACTGGAGTAGGTGGATTAAGGTGGATTGTATTGGAGTGGGATGTATTGTGGAAGTGTGAGTGGATTAGATTGGAGTGAGGTAGACTGGGTAGCAGTGGACTTGATTGGAGTAGGGTCGATTTGTTTGTGTGGATTTGTTGGATTGGAGTGGTGAGGGTTGCATTGGTTAAGGGTGGATTGGACTAGAGTGGGGTGAGATGGATTGGAGTGGAGTAGGTTGGATTGGAGTGAGATGGATCGAACTGGAGTGGGGTGGATTGGAGTGGAGTGGGATAGAATGGGATGGGTGGATTGGATTGGGGTGAGGTGTATGGTATTGGAGTGGGATAGATTGAACTGGGCTGGATTGAGGTGGATTGAATTACTGTGGTGTGGATTGGTGTGGGGTAGACTGGATTGTAGTGGGGTGGATGGGAAGGGTTGGATTGGGATGGGGTGCAGTGAATTGGATTGGAGTGTGGCAAACTGGAGTGTGGCAGAATAGTTTGGATTGGAGTGGGCTGTTTGGGACTGAGTGGAGTGAATTGGAGTGGGACAGGTTGGTTTAGATTCAAGTGAGTTCTTTGGGATTGGAGTGGGGTAGGTTGGAATGGGGCAGATTGTTTTGGATTAAAGGGGGCAGATTGTAGTGGGGAAGACTAGAGTGAGACAGATTGTTTTGGATTGGAGTTGGGTGAATTGGATTGGGTTGATGTGGGGTGGAGTTGACTGGATAGGAGTGTGGTGCATTGGACTGGTGTGAATTAGGATGGAGTGGTGTGGATTGAATTGGGGTGAGATGGACTGGATTGGAGTGAGGCATTTTGTTTTGAATTGGAGTGGGGTAGATTAGAGTGGGACAGATTGCTTTGGTTTGGAGTAGGGCAGGCTGGACTGAGGTGGTTTGGAGTGGAACAGATTGTTTTGGATTGAAGTGGAGCAGATTGGAGTGGGGCGGATTTGACTGGGACAGATTGTTTTGGATAAGAGTCATACAGACTGGAGTGGACGGATTTGAGTGGGACAGATTGTTTTAGTTTAAAGTGGGGCAGTTTAGGGTGAGGCAGATTGGAGTGGGGTGGATTGTTTTGAATTGGAGTTGGGCAGATTGTTTTGGATTGCATTGGGACAGATTGGAGGAGGGCAGATTGTTTTTGATTGGAGTCCATCAGATTGCAATGGGGCTGATTGTTTTGGACTGGGCAGATTGGGGGGCGGCAGATTGTTTAGGTTCGAGTGAGGCAGATTGTTTTAGATTGGGATGGGCAGATTGGAGTGGGGTAGACAAGAGTGGGGCTTATTGTTTTGAATTGGTATGGGGCATATTGTTTTGGATTGGCGTGGGGTAGATTGGAGTGGGACAGATTGTTTTGTATAGGAGTGAGGCAGATTGTTTTGGAGTGGTGTAAAACATTTTGGATTGTAGTGGGGTGAACTGCATTGGAGCAGATTAGTTTGGGGTGGGTTGGGAGGATTGCAATGTGGTGGGTAGGAGTGGATTGAATTGGGGTGCGGTGGATTGGTGTTGGGTGAGTTGGAGTGTAGTGGGGTGGATTATAGTGGGGTGGATGGATTGGGGTGTACTGCACAGTTATGTGGTAATGCATCACTTCAGAAATTACACATAAAAAATAAACAATGTTAGTTTGCAATATTTAGAACAACATAATCATCAACTTTTGAGAACAGCACCCACGAGCAAAAACAAAAGAAAACATGAGCTAAAAGTGAGAAAAGAGATCTTGGCAAAATAAAATAAAGTTAGCTATAAAAAATGAAACTAGAAAGAAGTTAAAAACAACAAATGAGTGCCTAAATCATTTCGGGAGCAGCAGACGGGCAGTCATTTGGTTTAATCAATCAGTGCTTGGTCCCTGCTCCACGCAGAGAACCTGCATATGGTTCACCATCCTAATTCCTTTTGCCGTACAGAAACCTCCGATCTTCCTGTTGACCTGTTCTCTTGCCTTGTCTAATGCTACAGGTTTTCTTTCCCCTCAACATATGCTTATAGGCATAGCCACTAGAATTATGTGGAAGGAGAGGGCCAAATTGAGTGACATGGTTACGTAAATTATGAGGCAAGAAATGGCAAAATTCACTGTATAGGCAACCCCAAATTCGTCATCATCTTTATCAATTACAATTCTGTTGCCTGAATCAAGTCTTCCCGAGAGGAACACAATCATGTTTGGTGTGGGCCATTTCCCAACTTCATCCCCCTAAACCGAATCAATGTACCTTCCACTTGCTCTATTCTAAATCCAGCTGCTGAGAAAAAAACTGCTTCTTAGCTTGTTCTCCCACCTATCTCACAAGCACATTCTCACATATACAATTCTCCTTCTTACCCCCAGTGTTCATTTCTTTGCCTCTGAAACACAAGTAAATTACATACCGCCCCACTTCAACCTGCTTATCCTTCCTGCTTCTCATAACCCCACATGCAATCATTCAGACTGACTCAATACTCCCTTATTGTGTACAAGTGCGTCCCGTATCTCTTTCTCTATATCTTGCCTCCCTGGGGCACTTTTGCATCACCCTCAGCACCATTTTTTCTGTTAATCGTGTTCTGCCCTCATGAAGAAAAACGACCCGACCGTTTCACCCTGAAGCTGCAAAAATGGCCCATCTGCAGCAGCAGGCAGATCAAAGGATCCTCCATAGTCATACCACCTGCCCTTTTCCTTTCTGTTCTGTTTTACTCTTGTCCATGCAAAAGTTTACACACCGTGGCGCATATTTATACTCAGTTTGCGCTGAATTAGCATCATTTTTTTTACGCTATTTCATCACAAACCTAACTCCATATTTATATTTTGATGCTAGACACGTCTAATGTCAAAATATGTGAGTTAAAATATTTTTTTGCCTGTGCAAACTACCTTGCATCAATGAGATGCAAGGTAGGCATTCCCGGGCCAAAAATGACTCTAAGGGCCTTGCGCCTTATTTATCCTCCCATGCAAAAATTGTGCACAGGAGGGAGGGGGGCCTAAATATTAGCGCTAAGCATGCTTAGTGCCATTATTTAATGCCTGGGTCAGGGCAGGCGTTAGGGGATCTTGGGCTAATTTCCACGGTGGAAAACCATGGAATGAGTCAACAGGTGCCCTCCACAGGCCCCAGGGATGCTCCCACCCACACCAGAGGGACAGCGGACGATGTGGGACCCCATCCGAGGTAAGTATAGGTAAATAAAGGTAAGTATTTACCTTTTTTATTTAAAATGCCATAGGGGGCCCAGATACGGGCCCCCATATATGGCACAGGGTGCAATGGCCATGACCAGAGGACCCTTGTCCCCTGTGTTGGCCATTGGGGTGGTGGGCATGACTCCTGCCTTTTATAAGGCAGGAGTCATGTGGCATGGTAGGTTTAGCACCATAAAATGACACTAATCTGGTTAGAGTGCTAACCACCAAACCCATACCACCACCCCCACCCTGCTAACATCGATTTTTTTTATGCTAGCCCACCCTGTGCACTGGATTGCGCCATTCCATAAAAATGGCGCCCGGCTGGCGTCCTGGAATGGCGCAAGCCAGCGCTTTTTCTTTTGACGCAAACCTGCATTAGAGCAGGTTTGTGTCAAAAAGTACAAATCAGGGCCTGTATTTTTCACTGCGTTGCCCTGAACAGTATGTTCCATTCCAGCCCCATTTCCTCAAAAGCTGCAACGCATATTTGTCCTTCATTGTCAGTCTATTAACCACCGTCACCACTGCCTAACTGTTACTTACAAACATCACCTTCTTATTTTGCAGCTCTATTCCCCAGTCTCATGGCAAGGATCACCAAAAAAGAATACAGAATTGTAATCCTTTGATGTTTCTATTGCACTTCGGGACCCAGGAGTTGAAACACCAGTGCCCTTTTCAAAACACCACAAAACCTCCTTCACCTGCCACATTTGATTAAAATTCTAATGACCCTATCATTGGGTCACTGTCTAGCCGCAGAGACACACCATTATAGTGCTCCAAAAACATCATCCACGATATTAAATTCTGCATCACTCTCTGCGTGATCTGTACTATGTGGTCTGATTTTGTCTACAATAGTATTGACTTTCAAAATTTATTCCTAACAATTACAAATCTGCTGGGTTAACCGCAGTAGTCGAAATGCCATAATATCTGCCTTGTTCATTTATTCCTCATGTCCATGCTTCTTTACTTTCCTTATGGCCATGTCAGTGTTTGAGTACTTCACCACACAACCAACCTGATCAATATGATTGTTCACCAAATTGCCCTACTCCCATGATAGGTTATATATTAGACAAAACATCCTTTTTGCTTTCTTTAGAACACACTCTAGGGCCAGACAAACAAAGCTTTTTTGAGTTTGCAAACAGCCTCATTCGCAGAATGCAAACACAAAAAGGCATTTTCATACGTACCACGTCCAAATTGTGATTCGGTAACTAGTGACTGAATCAAGATTTGGGATTGATAATCAGTATTAGGAAGGGCCTGTTTATGATTTCTCTTCATAATACCAATTTGCAATGGTATTTACAACTGTTTTGCAATTGAAATGCGGTCGCAAAACATTTACATTTTACCATCAACTCAATGGGAAGGAGTCCCCAAAGGGAAATTGGTTGAAAAAACGTTTTTTAAGAGCAGACAGCCGTCCTATGATACACAGCCTACTCTTAAAAAATGAAAAGAAAACCTTTAATTTTTTTGTTAATGCATTCTGTTTTCCTTTACGGAAACCGAGCTGCATTTGAAAAAAAGGATTGCTTTCTATCAAAGCAATCACAGTCCTGGTAGTCTACTGACCCCACAGGTCACCATCCCTGTGATTTTTGAGATTCCCAATGTAATACAAACGCATCTCCTTGATTTAATATTCATGAGGTAGGTCTATGTGCGACTTCCTGGGAATCTGATAAAGTGCAAAACACTAGTATTTTTGATTACCAAATAGCAAATTGCAAAAATTTGATATTTGGTAATCACAAACACTAATGTTAGTACATGTGGCCCCTAGTCTTTTATAGAGAGCCTGTCAAAAGGACCTGCTATTCTGCCGTGTTTCTCTTTTGCTCAATTTTCATTTGTACTGTATCAGGATCACTGTTGCATGAAATAAGGTATGGAACTTCCTCCCCACTCAAGGTCCTCTCTATGGGATACTGAAGTCTGTCTTAAACCTCTCCACAATTATCTGGCCACTTTCTCACCCAAATACCTCAACAGGCAAGGTTGCTTAGCTACTAAGTTAATCGGTGTAGCTGTCTTTCTCCAACATCCTCTATAGTTCCCCCTTCCTTTTTCCACAATACATTCTTCTTGGCTGCTGGAGCATTGCACCACTGGGTGCCTCCTCCAGCACCTGAAGCATTCATGTCTGATTCTACAGGGCTACCAATGGCATTCCCCTTTTGAAAATTCCTCAATGCTCTAGCTGCTCCCTACTTTTCCAAAAGTCCCTCCCTGACAAGGAGTGTATGACAGAGGGAGATCGCTTGCTGTGTGCATAGATGGTATAGGCTTGGTTGGTGTCATGTATTTGAGCCACAGCTTGTTATCCAACCTCTGCAAATAGTTTGTTGCATCATGCTATTCTTGGCTCTGAACTACTCTTTGTAACAAAGCCATACAAGGCCCTCAAAATGGATGCTTTCAGTTCTAATAACGTCCTTGCACTTTTAAGTGCTATTCTACGTTCACAGGTCTTTTTCCACATATTATACTTGCAAAAATGGTGAATACTGACATCTAGATATCAATATTTGTGGGAACCCCAGAGTGTCTGGCTATCTCTCACTACTCAGCTTTTGAACCCTATTTACATCTGGACTTCTTATGTGGTAGTTAAAACATATCTATATATTTGTATGTTCTCCTTGGATTTTGAATGCAGGTTACACATCCATGTGTAGTAACCCTGATGACCCCTCACTTCTCTCTTCTGCTTTGTTGTTGCCCCCAGCTGCTATCCCTTGTACAGTTTTCCCTTTGTCTGTTGTCTGGTCATCTCCTGCTCCATCAATGTTTGGGCTTGCCCCACCGTTTCACTTTCACCCATAGAACTGCACCTCTGCTCTTGTCTCATTTTGCCACACTGGTGTTGCTCGCTCTGTGTCCTCTGTTTGAACCACACAGTCTGCTGTATCATGATGCCACATCCACTTCTCCAACATCTCGCATCATGTTCTCTATATATTGAGCATCTCCCAGGCCCGGTCACCTCTATTCATCCCTGTGTGCCATCCTCATAACGAATGTTTTTTTTCTCCATAATTTCTTCTCTGTTCCCTATCACCCACGCTTCATTCCCCAAGCTCATTCCCATGTTCATCCCTTCTCCTTCCTGTGCTTTTGGTTCTCCCAGTATGTTTCTCCTCAATACCCTACTTTGCACTCTTCACTAATCATTCTCCTTACATAGCCCTTTGGTCTTTAGTGCTACTGTCATGATTCCACTTGTAGGATTTCATACTTCGCATTTTTACCAGGGGCGTCCACACTAGGACACCTACCTCATAGGGCTGGGATCCTGGATATGGACCACTCTTGAGAAGGTCTAAAAAATGTATTGTGCCTTGCTCCACTCTCCTCACATTCTATGGGGTACAGTCAAGCCTGATTGCTTCTCCTTGCCTTGCAGCATCTTCAACCAGGTCACCTCATCCAACTCTCCCTGCAGCTGGGCTGTCCATCAATCCTCCACTGTCCCCCTCCATCTGTGATCATTTCAGGGAAATGTGTTGCGGCTCTGCCTCCATCTATCTTTTCTTCTCTGCATCACCTTGCATGATCTACCTGCCACTCACCACATCTACAATGTTACATGACCCAGATGATCAGTCCCCTACTTAAACATCAATTTCACCTGCTGCACTATCCAGAGGGCCCTCCTGCACTAAGGGTATACCCCAAGGGTGCTCCACCTGCTTTCCTTCTGCATTGTATGGAAGCCGTGGTGCCACAGTACTGACCGGCCCTTCATCTGCAACAAGCCTGATAAGTGCACTCGACCTCCAATTCTGAAGGACCCTCTATCTGTACCATCTTTTTCCTTTTGGCTACCAGGAAAAGAGTTTTCCAACATGTACGGAGAGTAGTAAGGTTATAAGGTGGCTGCTGGCATCACTGCATGCTTCCCTCCCCCTCCCAAATCCCACCAGGGTCTAAGAGTTGTTCACGCCCTATTTCCCGGGCCTCGAATTGCTTCCTCATAATTACTGTACATAGAAACAATGAACATAGTGCAGCCAAAGGAAGTTTCAGCCAGTGGTTGAAATGCATACAAAACTATGGGAACTATGATCCTGTGTGAAATAAGGGCAGGGATTGCTGGGAGGGATCAGGGACGTGGCTAAGAGAGCAGATATTCTGTAACTATGTTAATGGTCTTTCAATTTAAGGTAAATGCACATTAAATAAAGCACATATATTAAATGAATAATAATTGCAAGTTTAACTGATAAATGGTGCTTGCACTCATTTACTTAAGACACTATAGATGTCTGTGTGTGACCAGAGAGTCACAGAATTGAATCTTGATTTCCACATCAGGGAATAGTTACTTGTGTATTTATACTACTTCAAGCCTCGAGCCTGTGACAGAAAGCTCTATGAATAGGTAAGTCTTTGTGCACTGTAAAGGACAGGCTGCCACAAAATGTGAAAATAATATTTAACATTTAAGATAAAAGTGTTTTTCAAATACATATTTCAGTAATACACAATCAGACTGTACCTAGTTCAAGCATTTTATGGGTACCTAAAAATTATGCACTTCAGAACTCAGCTAGCAACAACGTTAAATAATCTCCTAAAAAGAATAAGGGCCTCATTATGAGTTTGATGGTCCGTGGACCACCATGGTAGTGGTGGTGGTCCAACCGCTGCACCTTTGGTGGTAGGACCGCCGGATTACAAGTTTGGTTGTGGGATCATCGGAAGACTGCCAGCGAACTGCCTGTACCGCCATAGTCAGTGTGGCAGGGACTACACCAGTCCTGACTGAGGTGGCCACTGTTGGAGATCCTGGCATTTGGGCCGCCATGGCCTGCATGACCACCAAGATTTCAATGGCAATCCCCGCCCCATGGAAAGCTTGGTGGGCAGGCAGGTAAGGGGCCTAAAATGGGGGGCCCCAAGAGGTACGGCCCAATGATGGGTGAGATAGGGTACAATGTGGGTCGCGCAAATAATTTGTGTTTTGGAGATGTACTGTGTCTCATGCACGTTGTGGTGCTTGGGCACAGTCCACACGTCATGCCAACAGGGAGGGATGTATGGCCATCAGTAGCTCTATAATACTACCCCCTTTCTCCCCTTGCAATTTACTCCAGCCCCGTGGGGAACTCGTAATCCGTAAATCTTGGGATCGTCGACCTAGTGCCGTTCGACAGACCGCCACCATGTTGGTCTGGCAGTACAACTGCCAAACTCATAATGAGGCCCTAAATCTCTATCACCATGTAGCATCTACTGACTCTGGCAAGAAAGTGGGACTCTTCTTTAGTTCTCTGTCCCTTCTCTCACTTCACAACACAGAAAACTCCCTCCCTGTCACATTGAGCTGGAGACACCTGCAAACTGGCATCTAGGGACATTTGTTTTTTAACAAAATATATGGGAACTGTATTGCAAAATTAAAACATTGTGGGCATGTTGTCCACTGTTGGTCTTGCACACTATGGTCTCTTGTCTCAGCCCACAAGCATGACTGATTTTTGCTATTCTTTTCATCACTGACTTTCAAAATGCAGCAAACAGTCAGATATTTGTTTTCCACTATAGGAGGCTGGCCAGGTTTGTAGTGGGTACCAAAGGTCCAGTTATCCCTTATTAGTGAAATGTAGTCAGTGTCTAGAAGCCAGGCTGTCTAGAGGTCTCTGTAGGCAGAGCAGCCAAGGCTGAACTAGGAGACGTGCAAAGCTCTTGCAATACCACTCTAGTCACACAGTACTGACACACATGAGAGACAATACTCGATGTTACCAAAAATAAAGGTACTTAATTTTAGTGACCCAAGACCAAAATTACTTTGGAGACTATACTCCCTTAGGAGGTAAGTAAATTACACAATATATACACTAGTAAACAAAAACAGGTAAGTAAATAGATAGAAATCAATGCAAACAGTGAAAATCACAAAAGCTTGCAATGGGCCTAGGGGGAACACCAACCATATACTAAAATAGTTGGTTTTCAACCTAGGCAAGCGTAGTGTGTAGAGGGGCACTGGGAATGTAAGAAAACACCAAAGGCAAGTAAATTACCCCACCCCAGAGCCCAGGAAAGCAGGCGTAAAACACAGCAAGTTTCCTAAAACACAGTAGAAGTCGTGATAGAAGATAATGCAATAACCTGAAGAGACTGCAAGACACCAGTGATGGATTCCTGGACCTGAGGACCTAGAAGCACTGAAGAGACTGGGGTGAACAGGAGCCCCTGCTAACCCGGATGAAGGTGCAAAAGAGGGACCAGGGGTGAGAAGACAAAGTCAGTATTGCATCAAAGAGGACACATGCGGGTTCCTGGTTGGTGCAGAAAAAGCCACAAAACATGAGCACTGGGGTCCTGGCTAGCAGGATTCCAGTGACACAGTTAAAACACACTGACAAACTGGCTAAAAATGGGGGGTAACCATGCTAGAGAGAGGTTACTTTCTCACATCCACTCTGGTATTCTTTTTTGTTTTTAATTCAGTAAGAAGTGGCCTGATGGTGTGAGCATATTAAGACTATACCTTGCAAAAGCTTAAGTAAATAATTGAATATTTTCCTCATATTATAATGTCAAGACTGGATTGCAGGATATTCCTTTTCACTAATTTAATAAGTAGCATACCACAGTACAGTGCTGGTTTCTGCTACATACAATCACAGATTATTAACTTCGAGTTTTGGGTCCAGATGTACAAAGCTATTGTGCGGCTGCAAAATGAGAAAATTCCCTTTTGCGACCAGAAAATGGCCTTGTAGGATACCATCCCTATTTTGCGAGTCGGTATCCAATTGCCAATTCGCAAAATAGGGATTGTGTCTTGCAATTAGGAAGGGGCATTCCAAGATCATTCTTTCCTAATTGCAACTAGCAGGCTAATGTATGAATGTTTTGTCACAGTGAATTGGGTTGCAAAACAATCACAGTTACCACCAATTTCAAATTGGTAGGAACCCATTGGCAAATTGGAAGGGGTCCCTGAAGAACACCTTCCCCTTTGTGACTGCGATACCAACATTTTTTTAGAGCAGATAGTGGTCAGAAGGACCACATCCTACTCTAAATAAATGAAACTGAAATATTTCATTTTTATTTTTGTAATGCATGCCATTTTCCTTTAAAGTCATCACAGACCTGGTGGTGTGGTGACCCCAGCAGGCCACTATCCCTTTGAATGCAACTATTCACAAATGGGTCACAAATTGCGACCTGCCTCATGAATATTAAAGAGGCAGGTCTCTTGCGATCCATTTGCGAATCACAAACAGTGTCTGAGACACTGTTGAATGTTTTGTTTTGTGACTTCCAATTTACAAATCACAAAAAAACACAAATTGCGAGTCGCAAAAAAAATAGTCGTAAATCTGGCCCTTAATTCCAGATAATGGCATATTTATAAAAAGTACATCAAATCACACAGATACATGCAAACGTTGCATTCTTCGAAGAAAACTATTACATGCTTCATTCATTTTGTGATCATATAATAAATGAGAAATATATTTAAGTTGATTTTAAAATCAATGCTGTACATTTAACTTTATGCCTCTATTCTCATCTAATTAAGGTCAGGTATGCTTTCTTGGAGGTTGACACTTGCCTCGTTGTTTGAAATTAGTGGTAGTAGTAGTAAGGTTTAGTTTATTAGTTAATAAAAACCATAAACATAAAAGCATACAATCAGAGAGATCAGTATAACCATTCAGTAAGGCGTATATTAACATAATACAAACACACTCTTAGACACATTTGTCATACCATAGCAGCAGATAAGGAACGGAGTGCTTAAGCCTTGACATGTTGAGTGCACCATAAGGATACCTCCCCCGTCAGAGCAACAAGTATTACAAAACCTGAAACATAGCCACATATGTATTATACAATAAAGTGCGTAGCGCCTGGCAAAGTGCAAGGTGCAACCATTTACCTTCCTAGGCCCACGTCTTTTTATACAACAAGATCAGACCATAAGATAGGTAGGTACCTATGACAGTTTTTAGAATGATTAGCACAACCATTAATTTTACATGACAAAAGAATGATAAAAAATAGGCTAGGACACATCCGTCTGACTATAGCAACAGCTAATGAACAGAGGGGAAGATTTACAAGAAATTTGCGCATCAGCACTGATGCTCCAGTTTTTTTGCGTCACTCCTGCCCTAAATAACAACATCATGGGTGCACTGTACTTACAATGCAGTGTTCCATGGAGGTCGCTAGGAAAGTTGCGTCCACATTTTTGATGCTATTGTGGATGTTTGTTACACTAGTGTACAAAATTTGGACGCTAGTGCAGCAAAGTGCTGGGAGGCCCAAAGGTTTCTATAGGTGTGTCATCTAAATGCCTGCTGTAAGCAGGCATTAAAAATGATGCCAAAAATGGCACAGTGAAATCTTGTAGATTTCACTGCACCCTTTTTGCAGGCCCCCTAATGCCGGAACACCCCCTTGCATACATTGTGCCTGATGCAAGCATAATGTGGCGAAGGGTGTCAAAATGGTGAAATGGATGCATTGCGCAACTTTGTAAATTTGGTGCGGCAAAAATTGCCTCCTTGTGCCACATTAGCATCAAAAGAAATTATGCTAATGTGGTGCAAGGAGGTGCTAGGGGCTTGTAAATATGCTCCAGAGTGTTTAAGCCTTAACATGTTAAGTGCATTGTAAGGATTCCTCTTCCCCATCATAACAGCAAAACCTGAAACATAACCACATATGTGTTATGCCAGTGGTTCCCAACCTGTGGTCCCAAGACCCCTGGGTTCTGAGATGCCTCCTCTGGGAATACGTCACTGCTTAGAAAATTAAGTATTATGAGCAGATTAATAAAGTGTATATAAATAAAGTGGCTTAATGTACAATTGGAAACATTAAAACATGATGTAAATGTCAAGGAAATTGAAATTAGAGGCCACAAATTAAACCAGTATCCTCAGATTGATTTGTGGTAGCAGTGCAGGTCAATAAAACAAAATATAGTATGGATTATGTGTGGCTTCAATAGAATTGGAAAAGCTCCAGCCTTTTTATTTTGTTATTTATGTTTGTTTACAAATTAAATAACGTGTTATCATTTGTTTATGTGTTTGATGAATGCTTGTTTCTATATTTTTTGTTCATTGGTTTGCAGTTCAAATCATCGAAAATGCTAAGACAGGGGTCTACGGCTTTCATTAATGACTCAGTGGAGGATCCCCGGAATCTAGTAATGATTCAGTGGGAGTCCCTGGGTTTTGTTAATGATAAAGTGGTGTACCACATAAGTCAAAAGGTTCAGAACCACTGCGTTATACTGTAAAGTGTTTAGTGCGTGGCAAAGTGCAACCAATTTTCTCCTGGTCCCAAGTCTTTCTGTACTACAAACTCTGACAGTAAGACAGGTAGATACCCATGACAGACTTCAGAAACATTTGGGCCCGTATTTATACTTTTTTAGCGCCGCATGTGCGTCGTTTTTTGACGCAAAATCGGTGCAAACTTACAAAATACAATTGAATTTTGTGAGTCTGCACCGATTTTGCGTCAAAAAACAACGCAAATGCGGCGTTAAAAAAGTATAAATATGGGCCTTGGTCTCTAAGAACTGAGAGGAATTGGTATTTGTAAAGGAC
Source organism: Pleurodeles waltl (assembly GCF_031143425.1). Taxonomy (NCBI): domain Eukaryota; kingdom Metazoa; phylum Chordata; class Amphibia; order Caudata; family Salamandridae; genus Pleurodeles; species Pleurodeles waltl. The sequence goes on from NC_090439.1 coordinate 86,038,847, forward strand.
CCCTGTAATTATTTAGGCCTCCCCAGATGGGATAGAGGGTATTCCTCCAACTCTCAAGTCTAATGCACCCTCTAGTAGCCCATATTTCAGGAGCCTTCTTTTCACAGCCATTTGAAAATGCACTTTCATATGTGGGACCAACCGCTAATCAAAGCGAAACAAAATTCACACAATATCATATTTATTGATAAATACAAGAGTATTGCGTTTTTCTTACTTCTGTTATCACAGTGACGCAGAAAGTGAAGTCACTCTCATTCTCTTGTAGTCTAACAAGTTGCAATTTCTTTAAACGATTGACATGTAATTGATGCCTGAATGTCTGCCCTGTACTGTGAATTTTATTCTGAGCATTCAGGACTGAATAACTGTAGCAGTCCTAATAAGTTGTGCTTTGAGGAAGGGTAGTTTGAGTGCTGGTTTTGGTCTGGCCATCGTAGAACTTCGGGGCATATTTATGAAAAGTGGCGCTGCACTAGGTGCATAAAAGCATACAATCAGAGAGATTAGTATAACCATTCACTAGGTGCAAAGCCACTTTGTTTGCGCCCCTTAGCGCCCCACTAACACCACCATGGTAGCACCATATTTATAATACCTCACACCATGGTGGCAGTTAGGGTGGCTAGCGTCATAATTTGTGACGCTAGTCCAGCGCTTTGCAGGACTAGCGTCACAAATTGTTATGCTAATCCTGCAAAGCACCCAGATGCCCATTGTAATCAATGGGAGCCTCTTTTTAATGCCTGCCCTTAGCAGGTGTTAAAAAATGCAGATAAAAGTGTCACAAAGGAATCTCTTAGATTCCTTTGCACCATTTTTACAGACCCCCCCCCTCAGTGCCGGAACGCCCTCCCCTTGCATTCATTATGCCTGGCACAGGCATAATGTGGTGCAAGTTGTTACAAAGTGGTGCAATGCAAGCATTGCTCCACTTTGTAAATATGGCATGTAGGAAAGGCCACCTTAACGCCACATTTGCATAAAAGTGAATGCCACAAATGAGGCAGAAGGTGGCGCTAGGGGTTCATAAATATGCCCCCTGATGTTTTCAACAGTAGATTCGGACATGTGACGTTAAAGCTCAGAGATTAGTTGAAATTGTGTTTTTTTGTTCTTGCTATTTGTAAGGAAATTATTGTCCTCAGAACATATGGTGTTTCTTTCTTTTCTTCTCAGTGTTTTTGAACAGTAGTCAATGTGAGAGAAATTGCTCCAAACCTTGGTTTTAGCTGGCACACATGAATGAAATGAGTAAACACTGCTACAATTGGCACAATCTTGTGTCTGACCAAGTGCTCATGACAGTGGAGTAGCCATACAACTCAGTAATGAAATTAATGATATGTGCATCAAAAACACATACAGTGAAAGCAGTGTGAATATTAAAGAAGCATTGGGGAAATTGAAAGATATGTTCTGTGCTAAGCAGTGTGATGGTTACGTTTATTTTTATTGCAAACCTATACCACAGAAATAAAAAGAGGGCATATATATTCAGTTGCATAATCATGATGGCCAAGTGCTCCCAATAAAAATGTATTAAAAAAATAACCATTGCATATGCTTTTAACTAGATAGTATGGATGCTTGCAATCAGGAAAGTGTACTTGGAGCAAATATACAAACCTTTTTAGTTCTAATGCTTATCACAGGAAAATAGGATTCTTATCTGTACAAGGTAAAGGTGATATTGACTTTTTATTTCTATAGCCAGAAGACACAGTTTAAACATACAAGGAGCATGAGAAAAGTAAGAAAGAATAATAATGGTAGATAATAAAAGTTTAGCAAAGTAAAATGCTGACCTATCACTCATGGCACTGAAGTACAATTCCTTTTGGGCAGATGAGCATATGTGATCAGGTTAAATGCTGTCACTCACAGTACAATTGAGCCATTAGCTAAAGTGAGCTGAACCATAGTCCTTTGCTGTACGCTATGGTGGTGCAGAAGCAAAATGTGACCAACAGTTGTATAGACCAATGGAAGAGAGCTGGGCCAAAAGCATATGTTTGCATGCATGTCTTTTTTTTAATTATGATCTGTTTTGATTATGTGGGGTTTGCAACACAGCTAAGGCTATCTCTAGGCTGGACCTAAAATAAAAAAAGGCTGAAGTGGACCAAATATTGAGCTGATTGGCACATCAGTCAATACATTGAAAAAAAAGGGCCCAGGTGCAAATTTGCTCATGTTCAGGAAACAAATCTGCATACTTGAATCTAACCCAGATTTTGGCAGTTATGACAATTTAGGCTGCATTGATATTTGCTGGCTAAATGTGTTTTTCCCCGATGTTTAACTTGGATTTGAACATATTTAGGAATCTCTTTTCAGGAGAACTACACAGATGATCTCCTAGCAAATGTTTTCCATTTACATCAGAAGTGCCCAAAGTAAGTCCTGAAGTCTTGGTTTGTCGACACATTTTAGGTATAACCACTAACAATGCAAATTAATTCTATTTAGTGTTATTATATTTAAATGTATCATGAGATTTTGGTTGTCCTGAAGCTCTAACAAGGGTCCAGCTATCTTGTAGATCTGCTTTAGATGGAGTCATAATCTATAACTATTAGGTCTGAGCCATAAGATAGAAAATGAAAAATAATTCTAAAATGTACTTTATTATTTATTTCAGTAAACAATATTACTATAGTCTGGTCGAACCCACATACTTCATGGCCACTGTTGATATGGATTTGTTTAATTTGTTGAAATCACAAATTAAAATATATTTATAAAATAAAATAACAAATGAAAATGAATTCCGAAATACTTTTCAGCAAATACTCAATTAGTTGATGCTACTCAACACAAATAATTAACTTGAGGTTTCCTTTACAAGGAAACCTTATTACCTTTCCTAGGAAAAGTCATCATTTCATTAATGAATCCAAAAAGAGATTTGAGTCACTGGAAAGTGTCCCATTTACTGCATAAGGGCAGACATGGATGTAATTTAATGAAATCCCTGAACACTGACTCACTTAAGCGGCCATCGACTTAATGTGTCACAATACAGCTCAACAGCGAAGAAGTTCTCATCAAGCAACACAATATTATAATAAGCCTATTGGGGAATGTTAGTGATTTGCGCTGGGCAAAAAAAGCACTGTTATCCTCTGTACTGAATAGCCCTTTTAAAACGCAAGCTCTCGTTCTTGGCACTTGTGTTCTTTTTGTATACTTTCTGATGAGGTAAGGTATCTACTGTAGAGGTATCCGAGTAGCTTTAAGGTCACCAGTTCGAATCCTGGTTGGTCCAACCACTCTTTCACCCTTCTTGGATTGATACATTAAATACATTAGATTGATAAATTATATAGTGTTGAGTAGTAATTGACCTATTAACCTAACCTGAAGACCAGCCTGGTGTAAATTAGGCTTAAACATGTTCAAACTGTTATACTATTTGAAGAGTTATGCTAAAAACACACAGCTAACAAATTTAGCAAAGTTAAACTTGTTTTCTTCTCCAAGTAAAGGATTGTATAAATCGTTCCTATACTTGCCAAATATATTTCGGAACATCCTTTGCTTTTAGGACTCTGCAAGAGTCAGCCACAGTTCATCTGATGCTACTTAGCAACACAACTTCATCTGTACACACATATGTGTCCACTCAACTAGTTCATACACTACTCTGAAGATCCGGACAGCCATGAAAGTGACCAGTCATGGCCAAGACTAAATTGGTGATGGCCCAGGTAAACACTGCCAAACCGTTTTAGAGAAGTATTTGTGTTGCTAAGAAACCAGATCCAAATAGATGTTTTGACAGAGTATACATTGGACAAGTCCCTGGAAAATGTTTTTGATAGCTGACCTCCCAGAATATTATATTTAATAATAATGATCAATCAATCACTTGGATATCCCATTGCACAGAATATCACTATTGTGTAACAACTACTTGGAAATGATGACTTGAAAATGATGTACTTTCTAAAAATATTATTGTACTATTACTATAATAATATTATTTCACTACTTGGAAATGATGCCTTGAAAATGATGTACTTTCTAAAAATATTATTTAAAAATGTGCATGTCAGTGTGGGAAATTCACTTATTTACTGTACCTTAGTACAGATTAGTTTTGGATGTATGGTATTGGTAAAAATGGTAAAATAAAACTGCCAAAAATAATTTAAATTTAGAATGTACTCTTGGACACATCAATTTCTATAAATTGATTAAAAAATATACATCTCAAATGTGCATGAATTGAAAGTTTATTTATAAATTTTTTTAATTAAAATTCCACAAACCTAAACAGGTAGTTGTTCCCTATTCCATCTCCCATCAACACCACAAAATGTAACAATGCAATTGGCCAACATTATCAAAGTGTCTTGAGTTTGATCATTATTTTCTCCATTGTTATTGCGCCCAGCCTCAACCATCTCTTCCATTTCATAATTCACGATTTTGGCTGGATTTTTCATATCTTTATACTTTTGAAAAGCATGCTTAATGAGTGATTTGGTGCTTTATCTTTCCTGTTCTTGGTAGCACCAGCTGACCTGATAATTCTAATAAAAACAAGGTAGACAAGTTTGGCTTAATTTAGATTTTCCCAAAAGCAACTACTTTCTCAGTTTTCCACAATATCAAAATCTATGTCCAGTACAGGACATCCCAGCACTTTGAGACTACATTCATTGTCGGACTGACCAATGGGGCAATCAGGCAGTGCCTAAAGAGCTGATCAGATAGCTCAGTCTGTGGGATGGTTTTTTGTAGGTTTGTGGATCTGTTTCATGGTCTGGTGGGCCAGTTTTTACTGTTGATTTCCCGGATAATACCACAAACATTGCCTGCAGCAGGTACAATGGATTCATTCTCCTGTACATTGTAAAACACCTATATAACCTGTCTATGGAACTTAAAAACTGTCCTATTTCTAAATGTGGGCGACTTTTTTAGCTATCTGATTCGTTAATGGAGGCCACATTTATTTTGGTGTCTGGGACTATTTTCTGCCATAATCCAACTCCAACTAGCAGAGATGTACATTCAGACATGATCAAATATTTCACAGCCTTAAATATGTTTTATAGGCTTTGAATATTACATTAACCATTATGGGTGCATGTTATGCCTTGTAGTTTGGTAAATTGTTTCCTATTGTTACTGATTTTCTCCTTCTACTGAAACATTAAGTATTAAATACAGCTATACCACATTTGTTATTCAGAAATGGAGATTCTCATTTTTCTTCCATGGCCACGTTTGAAAACTTCTAGTTCCGCATGTTAATGAAGGTCTTGAGTAAATACACTTTAAAATATATTCATGTATTGATTGGTTTCATTAAAAAAAAAAATGTTGCATTCTTTAAGGCTGCTTAACCTCTACCCCTGCCCCAAGATGTTGCCACTGCCAACAACATGATTTATATTGTGCATTTTAGTCAATTTGAAGAAACTCTTTGAGTGGTAAAACAAATGGAATGCCCTATTCAGTTCCTTTATTTCAAATTATGTTTTTGCCCTGAATAGTTACACATATGGTGCTTTTGTACTTGAGTCTGTACTCTTAGAAGCTTTTAATGCCAAATTATCTAGAATCAGGAACAAAAAGCAGTACTGGTAATTCTTAGTAATTCTTGGTCTGGCATGTTATTACCCATTATTACTCCAGCATGTTATTCCCCATTCTAGGCCTTACAACTAAATGGGAGATTGGGTATGTAGTGTTTAAATATACATATTTAAATTAATAATAATGGATTAATCTATGAATTAATCCATGTATTTTTATTTTCAAATCATTTTAACATATTTTGTATTGTTAAATATTTTTTAATTTATAAAACAATTTGAATATGTGTTTCTATAAACTAATGTTTGTTGTATTGTTGTGGATTGGTTACAAGGGTTCACAGTTACGATTAATGTCTATATTAATGATTGTAACTGTTTCAATATTCTCGTTATGTTTTGATTTTTTATATTTTTATTATTTTATATTTTGTGGTCCAGGAGATATATTGGGAATACGTTGATATAATGATTGGGTAGTTAAAGTATAATTAAGAACACATTAAAATATCATTTGAATTAGAAAATGAATTATTTGTGAATGCTTAAGTGTTATACTTAATTACTATTTATTTTTTTAATTAAACAGTGATTCTGATCTACCTTTTTTCATTGTTTCATATTTCAATACATTTCTGAATGTAAAATATTTATGTACATTTAGGAAATTTAGGAAAATATTTAAATGTTTGTGTGGTGTCTCCCACCATTCTAAGCAATGTCCCCAGTGTTTGTTAAACTGGAGCTAGTATAGTAATATAGTAATGTTAGTATTGTAATCTGACCTCTCAACTTTTGGATTCTCCCCAATGTGTATTACACTGAACATAGAACATAACCACTGTCACCCATGTATGCATGATCCCCAAAGTTTGTTTTAATAGCTATAAAATACCAGCTATGGACCTCTTCCACCCAAAGTATGCACTTTCTCCAGTGTTTCTCCAGTGTTTGATAGATTTGAATTAGCATAATACATCTTTTCCCACCCCAATGCACTTCCCCTAATGTTTCAGCATGCAGTTAGATTGACCCTCACATTGAAAACACCATTCCCATTTTTAGACTGTAGATAGAACATTATAGAACATTATATTTTACCCATAATGCATGTACCTTTCTCAATGTTGGTTAGACTGGAGTCAGAATAGTAAACTTGAACCAATTAACATATCCAATTTCCTCACTATTTCTAACATTTTGTTAAACTAGTGTTCTGAAGTTGTCCTTCTAGATATTACTTCAGGTTTAAGATTTTATGGTTATTTAAGATACAATTGTACACTTTTAGGAAATATTTTCAAAATCATTTTCTAATTGTTTTGTGTTTTTTAAATTATTTTCTATATTTGTAATATTGTTTATTATTCAAATATATTCATTTTTTTATATAATAGGTCTGTAACTTCTATATTATTATGATTAATGGTTTAATGTTTTAAAGCATTTTTTTTCTATCAAGATATTTTTGTGTTTGAAATTTTGTCTTACAACTAGGTTTTCCACCTTTAAACCAGCTTCAATATTTCCTTGAGGTAGATGTAGGTTATGTAAAAGGAAGCTCTCTCATTTTTTGGATTGCTCTGGATAGCAATCTGCTTTTTGAGATTCACATCTCTAATGTACTGAAGATAGACATTTCTAATCTTACAATTATTATGTTTTTCTCCTAACTTAAGTATCCACTATTGAATGCAGGGACTACAAAAACCTGTAAACACGTTAGTTTAGGCTTTTTGAACAACACTGCCTCCCATTGAAAAAAAAAAAGCATTTTTAAAGTTTTATGCCTAGTGCTTAGGTTTTGGGGGGAGTTACATGCTGGTTCTTTAGACCTCTTCAGTATCCCAAAGTTCTCCAAAGTCAGGGCAAGAGTCTCATTATTTGTTGTACAAATCTAGCAGATGTTCCAGGCTTTCCCTGAGCATATTCAGATGACGAATTTCAAGGCTTAAAAATATAAGCATATCTTGCAGGAGTTCAGTATCATCCCTGTCAATGTGATATTGTTTCTTAGTTTGTCTAGTGTGCCACAGGTCAAAGAGGTTCAAGATGCAAACACATACTTTTCAAGAGCAAAGCCATATCACACAACCAAAACTTGATTTTGCATGTAATGCAGCCGGAGCCAAGCCACTTGCTGCATTTTATTAGCAGTTTAATTAGCCGTCTTTATACATCCTGCTTCACTAGATAATATTGATAGTTAATAATAGCAACCTACCTAGATAGAAGCTGATCATTTCATATCTTCACTTAGAATTAAACAAAAAAAAACTAAGAGCATCCAGTCTGGATTACCAAATAGTTGGGCAAGCTGATTCCTAAACATGAACTGTTGTGTCAGAGCCACACCTAGATTCCAATAAATGTAAGTTTTAAACTGTAAGAAAATGGGTTAAAACTTGAGAGGGGTATAAGCCCAACTCACATAATAGACACAGTCCTTGTCAGGTTGAACCAGAAAGTCGCTAAATGAACATGTGCATAACCCTCTAATAGCTTGGCACAAAAGCAGTCAGACTTAACTTAGAGACAATTATAAAATATCTATGCACACACATACTGTAATAAAGAAAATCCTAAAATAATTTACAAAAATAGAGTCAATTTCAGTAAATAAAATGACACCAAAAAGATACAATCTAATCAGTATAGCTGGAACTATGAGTTTTTAAAATGTCAGGTGAAAAGACACCAAAAAGCACACAGCACCACTAATGATTATCTGGTCAATCTAGATGAGGTTAAAGTCACAAGTTAAGGCCAACCTCAATGGAGCACAGATTGCATGCAGGGATCCGATTGTGTCTGCTGTAGAGTTTACCTTCCCCATTTTAAATTTGTGTGAGAAGCTGCAGGTGGAGTTTTGATTTTGTAGGGGTTGTGAGGAGATTGTTGTCGGTGTACGAAAGATGTTGGGCATCATGGACGGTCGCTGTTGTGGCACAAAGAGCTGGTCGTCAGAGCTTCGCATTGGCTGTTGACATGGACTGTCTGCTGATGCAGATTGTTGCAACTGACGTGAAAAGCAGAAGTAGCTGGAGATTTGCTTGGTGGTCATCGGGGCCGAGTGTTTGGCATGAAGAGTCCATTTCACTGTAAAAGAACCTAAAAACGTCTGGATTTTCATTTGGACTTCAGAAGGAGTACACTTGGAAGCCAACTAATAGTTCCAGAACCTGAAGTGCACCACTTGGGGATCATGACTCACTCCATTCAGACAACTGACCATTGGAGTCACTTCTGGGGAGCCTGCATTCAAGGCATGCAGGTCCAGTCTCCCTTCTTCAGATAGCAGGGCAGTCCTTCTTTTGAATCTCCCATAGCTCCAGAAGTGTTCTGATGAGAGGTTCTGAAGCTACTTTTCTTATAATCAGTGCCAGCCTGTAAGAGGATGATGCCCCGTTTAGTTTTACCTTACCCATCTCCAGGGTCTGGCTCCAAACTGTCTGGGGGTACAAAGACAGGCAGACGTAGGTGTGAGCTGAATTTTTTAGTGGCAGGTGCAGTCAGCCCTTAGAAGTTAGGAAGGGGTGGGCATAGCCCTGAGGATACACTTTGAAGCTCAGGAAGGGCTGAGTGCAACCTCAGGACATCCTGCTCAGGACAGGAATACCCATGTTTTTGGACTGGCAAAATGTTGACTTTGCCAGGGCGAATTGGCAGCTTTAAACTGCAGTACAGACTGCAGTGGCAGGCCTGTGACATATTCTACAGTGCTGATTTAGTGGGCGGCACAATGAGTGCTACAGCCCACAAGTAGCAAATAACTTACATGTCATGGGCACATGGAGTACCATTAACTAAGGACCTATATTTCAAGTAAATGTACCAATCAGGTGTAGGACAATTTTACCATGTTTAAGGGAGAGAGTGCAAGCACTTTACCACTGGCATTTAGCAGGCCTTTTACTCCTGCTGTCCTGTGGCCCAACCTACTATGGACGGTGAGCATCATAGCTAAGAACCTCCTCAGCACTTGACTCTCAATGGTAGCTAGGATCAAGCAGTTCAAGACTTCTCTGCAGTGCAGGGGGTAGACACATGGGGATGGACATAGACTCACTATTAATAATACATTTCATTGCAGCAATAAATGGCTGTGGGTGATCCCCGATCGGTAAGGCAAACTTAACAGTGGCCCCCTCTGGCATACAGGGTCAATGATTTACTCACTGTACCCAGGCAATGGCTTGAATGGCATGGAAAATTCACAGCTCTCTCATGCCAGCCCCCTCTGGCATACAGGTAACTGACTTGAACCTGCAGACAGGCAACAACCTGATCGGTGCAGAACCTCACACCTCACTGCAGAGATCCACTCACTATTATCTCCCACTGTATCTTGTTTCCTCCATCAGCCCCATCTTCCTCACAATGCTCACTTTTCTTGGCAAGCAAGCCAACACTGCTGCTCCAGGAGCAGGTGGTCTTGAATGTCCTTGGCTGATGTCCCCTCACCCAGCAGAGAGACTGGTAAGTCTTAGCCTAGAGCTCTAGTTACAATCTAAATTCTTGCAGAGTTTCCCCTCATTGCACAGTCCATCTGGTTGCTTGACAGTTGGCCATTTTGAGGGGCCTCAAGCTCCCCTTCTTATAGTCTATTTCCAGACACCAAATGTGTTTTAGGGTCTGAGTCTTTGAAGTTTGTGTTGTGGGTCTGCTCTTTATGAAGTTCCCTCTTCTGTGTCCTGTCCTTCCTCAGGGAAACAGACTTTCACATCAGAACCAACTCCAAATCTGAGAACCGGCCAATGCAGGCCATTGGGTGACTAGAGGTTCACAGCTGGAAGTCACCCACAGTGATATGTTTATCAAAATGTTACCCCAGGGCCTCAACCCTACTCTTTATTATTCTCTTATAAGTTCCATCTTCTTCCTGAGATTTGCCCAGGCCCCCTTCAAGTGACCTCTCTCTGAATCAAAAAGCATTATTTATGTGTGCTGGGGATCCTCTCTCTCTCCTTCCGCCAGTCTTTGTCCTACACAGTTCACAGGAATGCACAATCCACAAATCTGTCAGGCAGGATTCCTTTACCTGCAGTGAGCCCTGTGTCTCCCAAAACCCAGAATCAATGTATTGTATCATTCTCAGGCACACATAAACCCAGCTTGTACATACAACTTGAACACACTGCATAGCACTACTGCGCATACAGCAGTGGACCCTTCGTGAGTGAGCCTGTAGGCCACACTCCAGTGACACAGGTAAAAAGGTCAGTTCACATCTACTGATCACTAAACAGTTTGCTGCCACCATCACACTTGTGCTGCTTCATGGTTGGCAAAGACAGTAGCCTTTCACCAGCATGAGAGCAGGTCTTTGGGCATTTCTCCCATCCCAAAGAAATGCAATCCTGACACAGGTCTATGTCATGGCACACACATGATCCGTGTTTGCCTATGAAAACAAAAATCAGCACCAGGATCCAGACATCCTTGCAGCTGAGCCACTCAGGATAGGGATACACTTTCATCACCATGTGAGGGGCTTTTGATCCCAACACAAGGGTATAGTACACAGAGCCTTAATGCTAACAAAATGAGTTCAGCCAAAGTCAGGGATAAGAAGACATAAAGGGCCTGATTCTAACTTTGGAGGAAGGTGTTAAACCGTCCCAAAAGTGGCGGATATACCACCTACCGTATTACGAGTTCCATAGGATATAATGGACTCGTAATACGGTAGGTGGTATATCCGCCACTTTTGGGACGGTTTAACACCGTCCTCCAAAGTTAGAATCAGGCCCAAAGTCTGCGGGAAAACCACATTAAAGATTTCAGGCCATATATAAACCAATTCACATTATCGGCACCCTGGACATCCTTTGGAACTCATATTAAAAAGCCTTTTGTCTTTTTTGATACTTAAAGACTTTTTCACAAAAACTTTGGGCCTCATTACGGCACTGGCAGTCTTGAGACCACCAGCCTCATGGTAGGGGTCAGGACCGCCACTGCTGTGGTGGTCCGTCCACCACATTAAGACCCTGGCTGGTAGACTGCCAGAGTAATGCCAGCACTGCTGGGATCTATGATCCTGATGGGCTGGAAGTGGCGGACACCACAATCACAATCAGCAAAGGCAGCGCTAAATGCAGCACTGCTCTGCTGAATAAGACCTCGCTCCGTTCCAGCCTTTTCATGGTAGTTTTACCACCATGAAAAGGCTGGTGGAGAACAGGTGCAGGGGGCCACAGGGAAGCTCCGGCACTCCCCAGGCACTTGGCATGGGCAATGCAGGGGTTCCCCTGCCCAGCACCCTGATCATATTGACTGTCTGTTGCGCAGACAGTGAACATTGCAAGGGTGCTGGTGCACCCTGCAGGTGAAAGCACTGCCACCGGCTCTATTATGAGCTGAAGACAATGCTGTCGTCTATTTCCCGCTAGGCTGATGGGTGGAAACCTCAGTTTCCACCTATCAGCCTAGCGGGAAACAACTAATAGGTCGGGCGTGGTGGTCACCACTATGGTGGTGGCCACCCTACTGGAAGTTTGGCGGATGGTCTTTCCCATCCTCCAAACTCAACATGAGGCCCTTAGGCCCTGATTTATACATTTTTTGCGCAGCATCTGCATAATTTCTTGACACAAAAGTGGTGCAAACTTACAAAATACAACTGTAATTAGTGATTTTACACTGCATTTGCGTAAAAAAATTATGCAAATGTGGCGCAAAACAAAGTATAAATGAGGGCCTTAGTGTGTTATTCATTTCCCCATCTTGAAAGAACAGAAGATCATTTTCAACCATACAGGACATAAAGGGACTCATTTATGAGGAAGTGGCGTGGTGCTGTGCCAAAATTGACAGCTCTGCGTCACCTCCGAAACACTGGGATGAACTGTATTTACAAAAATGCGACACACCAGCACTGGTGCTACATCTAGCTGCCTAGCACCAAAGCAGGCACACTTGCACCATAGTGCAAGGGTGCTTGCGTTGCAGGGAATGATTGTTTATGTGCTGGAAGGTGTTGGAAACGGTCCTATCTGCATGGTCTGTTTACCCTACATTTCAGCCTTCCTTTGTTAAAATTGTTATTGTTGGCTTTTAGTACTCTGTGCACATTACTTCCTAATAACTGGTAAAGTGCTTGTGCTCTCCCTTGAAAACAGCATGTTTATAAAATGAAAGATGGAAAGCAAGTGTGCATTACATGTTCCTTGCAGCATTCATTACATTCCTAATTTTCATTATTTATTATGTGTTTCGGTTTGTGAAGGACACTATCCACCCCAATTGTAAAAGGATATTAGGCCAATTCTTCAAAACAATAGTCTCACTCCCTGCTCAGAAAGGTGCTATACTTCTTGGTATTAGCACTCGGGAATTCTTAGTGTATTATGAGTTTAGGAAATGTGCATATCTTATTAGGCATCCCTTAAGACTTAAATATTAGGAACAACACTCTCACAAATGCAGCCCACTTCTTCTAGGAAGTGTGCCCAGTATTTCCAGCTACATTTAGCCAAATGTGTGTGTTCGGGGTGGCTGCAGCTGCGTTTAAGAACCTGTGAGGCACCATTGTTGTGCATGTCTAGCATGCAGAAAGGCATGCTTCAAGGTTTATTTTATAAGTGTGGATGTAGCTCTAGCTCTTTTTTCCAAGCAAGTTAACAAAAGTGGTACAGCACCTTGGAAATGTGTTTTCAGACCCCGCCCGTTGGGACACAAAGTTCATGTTTTATATATATGGGGTTTTTTGGTGCCACCTCGCACTTTACACTTTATTGCATGGAGTAATACACCCTTTCGAAAGCACCTGAATTGAACTGGATTTGTGCCGTCTCTCGGAATTGCCTGTGTACGGTGTGGGGCAGGTTTCCTGGGAGAGAACTATATATATATATATATATATATATATAGCTATATCTACATGCCCCATAAAAAATGAAGTATTGAACACATAAGAGCCGTTAAAAATTAAGATACACAATAACCAAATGTGGGAAAACTGGACTGATTGCAGAGGACCTCTTACATTGTGACCCCATTTTTAGCTGATACTCGTGTTTTGTGACTCTGACTGTTCCATCAGTACTGCTAACCAGTCCCAGGACCAGGGCTCTGTGTAAAATGGTATATGCAAATTAGGCATAATTATAATTTGCAACGTACTTATATGTACGTTACCAATTATGGTAGGGCATGTAGGTTTACTGACCCCAGGATAGATGGGGCACCCCTGGGTACACTGCTCTGGTCCCCGGTTTCATTTTAAAGGCAGGCCATTGCTGGCTGTTTTTAAGTTATAGTTAACCCCAAATTCAACTTTGGAATTAAAAGTACTTCCAAAGTGCTAAACCACATCATTTTTACATGTAATTCACCACCATTATCTGCCTTAATTGCCCTGAGTGTTGGGTTCAGTGTAAATATAATCAGGTACTTTATAAAATATGTTTTATAAGCCCTGGTGAGGGCCAAACGACCAAATTTGTTTTTCTGCATTGTAGTCAATAGGCCCCATAGGCTTATTTTAAAATAATACATTCTTCTTTTCAATAGAGAATAGCTACATATGGCACGTTTAGTACCAAATTACATGTTATAATACATCCAACAATGTTGAATTTAATATAACAAGCACAGGGAAAGAGTTTTAGAGCTCTTTCTTAAAGTTACCACATTCAGCCTTTTAGTGCCCTTTCCTGATTGGTCAGCCTCTGGCAGCCTGGGCCATACTGCTTTAATGGAGTGTGAAGTGGCCTGGGATGACACACAGGGATTCTTGGAGGGCAGAGACCTGCTACAGCAGATGGCAGAGCAAGATGGGGGAAGAGTTGCCAAAATGGCCTTCAAAGGAGGTAAAGCCACTTGGGACAGAAACTGGACCATCCCCATTTCCTACACCCCTAGACAGTGAGGAGCCCCACTGATTAGACTAAGAGAGGGGCTGGAAGAGGTGTGGTAGGGAAACTTGACAACAGCAGTTGGTGGACCCAGCCAGATGCAACTTTCAAGGAGAGATTTCCTCATGTTGGAATTTTAAAGAATTTAGCTTTCTAGGATTGATTTTTGCCTCATTTCGCACAAAGTGGTCACCCCAGAGGGTGTTGGCCTGAAATCGATTAGACAGGCGCACCCCCTGCTTTCCACCCCCAGGAGCAAAGATAAATATGGCAGAGCTGCACCACAATTCAGATCCCTTCTGGAAGAAGATACTGGAAGCAAGGCTTTACAAACTGACGCATTGGGCCAAATGCGTCAGTTGTACATTTGGACTAGTGTAAAGCACTGCTTATGCCATTGTTGTGTAAAAAAAAAAAATGGTGCGCAAAGGCCTTATAAAGAGGCCCTTAGTATTTAATATGGGTTACCCATTCTGTTTGTAAGACTAGTAGTCCCAGAATGCAACATTGAAGGTGGGACAGAGCAGTATAGAAATGAAAACTAAAAAAGGACTACCAGCTAAATATAAAGTTGGTAGTTATATTTAGGACTATTTTTTCCAAAGAAAGAGCAATTTTTTGCCAATAACTTTGGTGGCGCTTTACGAATCTTCCCAAAGATTTTTATAAACGTAGAATTTAGTTAGTTCAGGTGCTGTGTTGAAATTCTGTGTCACTGAGATTTTTCAAATTTTTGTAAACGACTACAGCCCAAACTGTTGTACAGAGTTGCAGAAACTTTGGCAGAAAGCTAGCTCATAGTCCAAAAAGAGTGCTCTTTGATATTTGGTGTAAATCCGTTCAGTAGTTTTTTAGATATTAAAGAAAAAACTGATTTGTATATATAGGGACGCGAAGGCTCCGCGAACCCTCCCGATCTCGTGCTGAGATTTGATTGGTTACCAACACTTCAACCAGGAACAGCTTCAGTTGAGTCCCTGAAAAAAAGATAAAAAAAAGAAAAGGGGCCAGAGTAGGGATAGCCTACCCCTTAGCTCTTGTGCTGGGTTCCCAGTGGGACCCCATCAGGGCAAAAAAGCATTAAAAAAAATGTTTTGCCATAAGTTAGTGACGGCAAAAATAAAAAATAAAAACACAAGAGCGTAGACTTGTTTTGAAATAATCTCCCGGGTGGGCCAGGTCCTGGGGAATTATTTAAGTAAAGAGGGGCGCATCAGGTCCCCTCTCCTGATGATTTTGAATCAATGGGGACCACCACTCCCCAGGACTTTATTTAGGTGGCAGGCACACAGGGCCCCCTCCTGAGACTTTATAGGCCCCAGGGAGCACCAACTCCCTAGGGCTAATTCAGAAGTAATGGGAGGGGGCATGGGCAACCCTGGGTTCCGGGGACCACCACCTCCCTGGGGACAAATGTTTTAAAAACAATAGGGGAGAGGACGCAAGGCCCCCTTCCCGGCCACATATGGCCTTGTGGGCCACCACCTCTCTGGGGCCAGGCCTGAAAAGAAAAGGAGGGGGCAGCGCAGCCCCCTCCTGGAGCCAAAAATTATCCTGGGGATCGCCATCCCCCAGGGCCTGCTCCTGCTATGTCTCAGATTGCCCACCCCAGGGACATAGCTGTTTCCTTTTGCTTGGCAGGAGCTTTGACAGCTTGCAAAAACAAACACTCCAGATCCAGCAGGCAGGAGCTGTCAAAATGTTCCCACACACTGGAAGCAGATGTTTTGTCCCTTTCCCTGCCCGCAGATGTGCAGGCAGAGAATGAGATGAAACTACTGCTCTTGCAAACGGGGAGCTGCATGTTTAGCAGCTCCCTATGCATGATAGCAATGTCAGCGACTGCAGAAGATAGGGAGATGGTTGGGACCGTGGGGGCCTTAAGGCTCTCCCTGGGTACAAATCCTTCACACTGGATGCCAACTGGCACCCAGGAGACAAGGCCAAGCCCCAGGAGATGGGGTATCCAGGACCAAAGTTGGCCTGGAGAAGGGGGCCGCATGGTGTGCAAATCACCTGGAAGCTCCACCCATTTGACCCCGCACCATCCACCTTAGTAGTATGCAAAGGTCTTCTTGCCTTTTGTCAGGATGATGGACAGCTTACCAAAGGACCCCTAGTGCATTTGCTGCCGATTTTGGTGGCAAGTTCTTGGGACAGGGGGTATGACGACATCTTCACAAAACAAAGAAGCACTTACATCATATATATAAGAGGAAGGACCCTGGTTTGATGGAGATGTACATCTTTGTAGTCTTGTTGGCCTCACTATAGGAGGATTTATGTTATCACAGAATTTTGGAGAAAGACACACAAGTCACAATTACATTGTCAAATGCATACAAGGTTGCTTGAGACATTTTCCAGTACGTATTCTACACAGCTGTAGTGTAGAATACGTACTGGACATTCACCCAAGGAGGCAGAAAGAACACAATTTAGGTAAATATTTTGCCAAAAACTGTGGACTCTTGTTGGATAAAAGAGCAGGTGAGGTTCCTTTGTGGCTGAGTCCTCACACAGCTACTGACACACCCACAAAGCCATTCACACGCCCACTCACTGATTCACCAAGACACTCACTCAGACACTCATGCACCCACTGACAGACCCACTCACATACTCATGTACTCACTAACAGACCCACTCAGACATTCATTCACCCACTCACAGACCCACTCAGATACTCATGCACCCACACACAGACACACTTGGACCCTTAAGCACCCATTCACAAACCCATTCAGACACTCTCCACCCAATCACAGACTCACTCAGACAATAACATTCTTACTCACAGACCCACTCTGTCATGCATCCGCTCACAGACCTACTCAGAGTCATGCATACACTCACACTTCCACTCAGAGACTTGTGCCCCCACTCACAGACCCACTCTGAGACCCATGCACCCACCAAAAGACCCACTGAGCTACACATGCATATACTCACAGACCCACTCAGAGACTTATGCATACGGGGATGGGTGACCATAGGGGAATGGTGGCAAGGCCTGGCCACAGGCTAGGCCATGTATACAACCAGTACCATGCAGAGCCAAAGGCCATGCATGGTACTGGGTTCGGTAGTTATTGCGGGTTGGTTGGGTTAACATATAGTAACTAAAATTACTTTACAAAAAATTATAGAAAATCACAGATAAAAACAAAGTTTACAGGGACATTATAGTTAGGTTACAGGGGCATTATAGTTAGGTTCTGGATTTACTTGCACAAAACCATAGAAATTCAGCAGTTATAGTTACCTTAGGGTGTGAGTTATAGTTACTTGAAATAAATCTAACTGTAACTAATGAATTTACATGGCTTTGTGTGAGTAAATTCAGAATCTAATTATAACATCCCTGTAAACTTTGTATGTTTTTAAGTGAATATATATATATATATATATATATATATATATATACACACACACACACACAGACACATATATGTGTGAGTGTGTGTTGTGTGTATAGCCACTAGGTAGTTCTAGTTAGGACCTAGTTTCTAGATAAAAAGCATTTTTTTTACTTCCCTAAATCTTTGGTGCTGCTTGGTGAATGTTGAAGAAACTTTCCTAAAAAATTTGCCTGTCACGTCAGCTGCTGTCTGAAACGTTTCAGGGTCATCTGTGAAGGGGAGCGAGAAAAAGGGGAGATCCCAAAATACATTTTCTGCATTCATTTTTCTACAGAGATTTTGAACAGCGATAACGCCGCTATACAGGATAGAATTTCAACTAATTTGGCCGAAAGATAGGTAATAGGCCAGAACATTAACTTTTTTATTTTGTTGTAAATCTGTTCAGTAGTTTTAGAGAAATTAAAGAAAATCCAAATTTGTATATCAAGGCATGCGAAGGATTTGCGAACCCCCCTGATCTGTTGCTGAGATCTGATTGGTTGCCAGCACTTCAACAAAGAAGATGTTGAAGTGTTGGCAGGCATCTTCTGACTCAGCTGAGCCGGGTCCCTGAACAAAGAATAAAAAAAGAAACTTAGTTCTGGTGCTGGGGTCCTAAAGGGACCCCTCAGGGCTAAATAGCATGTTTAAAAAAAAACACTATAAATTTGTGACAGGGTCACAAATCTACATTAAATATTTGTTTTTTAAAAACAAGTGCATGCTCCGTTAAATAAGCCCCCAGGTGGGTCAGGTCCTGGGGGCACTTTTTTGTATTTATTTAATATGGAAGGCCTCCTGGCCCCCCATACACCGGACAACAACAACCCTGTGGCAAATATGTTTTTTTAATGTGGGGGAGGCCCGATTGCCGCCCCCACAGCCCTGAGGACCACTCCCCTGGGGCAAATAATGAAATATGAGCAGGGTGGTGGCGTGGCCCCCTGGGGCTTTTAACCAATTGGGTGTGGGGGCCCACTGGGGCCCCCGCACTGCCCCAGGGACCACCACCCCCAGGGCATTTTAGAAATGGGTTGCAGGGGGGCCACTCAGGCCTTCCTACAGCCCTGGGAATCACATGACTCCGGGGCTCATGCTAAAGAATGTAAAGGGGTTCCGTTTCGGGCCTCCAAGCCTAGGGAACCATAACCTCCCCTGGTTTCTTCAACAATGTTGGAGCCACGTGGAGCCACTGATGGCCCTGGGGACTGACACTCCCCCCTTGCTATGTCCTGGGTTGCCCAACCCAAGGACACACCTGTTAGCTGGGGCTTATCTGCAGGTTTGAAGCTGCAGCTAAGCCACAGCAAACATTCCGGTTTCAGACAGAGGGACCTGTCAAACAGGTCCTGCTGTCTGAAAGCTGACCTTTCATCTCTGTTCCCTGCACACAGATATGTGTGGAGCAAGGTTGGGTGCTTGTAGGGGATTTGCCTTCGGCCAGGCTCTGTGGCCGACCGCCACCACACACACAGCCAAAGGCTGTGCACCGTGGTGGGTGAATTAACAATTAACATGCAGTAATGAAAATTGCTATACATTAAAAAAAACATAGAAATTCACACAAAAAAACTTAAGGCTACAGGGATGTAATAGTTAGGAAATAGAATCCGTAAACAAAAAAAGATTTACAAAAAGAAAAGTGGCAGGGTAGGGTCACCATGACCCCTTAGCACTGGTGCTGGCATCCCAGAGGGAACCCCAGTCAAAAAAGATTTTTTTAATTCTTTTGCCACAAGTTCACAGTAGATCCACAAATTTGCTGCACATTTTTTGGTTAAATCCTAAACATAGGCTCATGTGCTCGCTTTTAAGAAGCCCCCATGTAGACCTGGTCACAGGGACATTTTGAAATAAAGGAATGGGGCACAGCTGCCCCTATAAGAGCAATTTGATGCCCTGGGGACCTCCACCTTCCAAGGGCTTATTTATAATGACTGCATGCAGCCCCCTCCTACAGCCCTGGCATCCTCCACGTCCCTGGGGGTTTGATGAAATATAATGTGAGGTGGCCCCATGCTTCCCCCTTGGTGCCCCGGGGACTGCCACTTCCCTGGGGCTATAATCATATATAATGCAGGGGACATGTGGGCCCCCACAGCCATGGGGACTGCCACCTCCCCAAGGCTGTTATCAAATACAATGCATGGGGGCACCCGGCCCCAGGGTCACCTTCCCAGGGCAAATAAACAATTTTATGTGGGGGCTGCAGGGTCCCTGTGCAGCCTCAAGGACCCCCACTTCCGCGGGGCAAATATAGCATTTTACACTGGGGCTGGCAGCCCCCCTACATTCCAGGGGAACACCACCTACTTGGGGCTATTTTACATTGGAGGGGACCATGGGGTCCCCTCATGGAGCCAATGATGGCCCTGGGGACTCCCATCCCCCAGAGCTGGCTCCTGCTATGTCCCAGGGTGCCCCCCACTTTGGACTTCACTTTCAGCAAGAGAGCTATCAAACAGCTCTCACTTGTAGAAAGTAAAGTTTTCATCTGTTTGCCTGCACACAAATATGCTTACAGGGAAACAGATAAAAACATTGATCCCACAAGCTTGCGGGAGCGATGCCGGCTTCTGTAGGATATGGGGAGCCAGCTACGACCACAGGGTCCTTCAGGCTCCACCCTGCAGTCTTGTCACTTTCTTTCTCTCTTCCATCGAATGGTCTCACCATACAATGACTTAAAAGAGTCAGACTAGCAAGATGTTTGATGCTAATGTAATAGTTATGTCCGGATGCAGAGCAGAACACAGTCACTTCTGGCCTAATGCTCAAGGTCTTGTGCTGTCACTTATTAGGCTAAAGTTTCAAAACCTACTATCATTTGGCAGTGTGTTTATCCATTCACTAGTGTTTTGACCGTTGAACCTCCCTAGTGACAGAACATCCATGTTTGTTTCCTATTACATGCATGGGTTAAATGTCATATGTATGTCAGTAAGGAGTCATCTGAGGTGTAATGGTTAAGGTCACGGACCCTCACACTGAAATTTGAGGGATCTACTCCAGGTGTGTCTGTAGTCTTTTCCCTTCTTTAATTTATTCTAAACTTCAAAAGTTAAATGTTCATACCGACACTCACAGACCCACTCAGACCCTCATGCACCCACTTTCAGACCCAGACAGAACCTTTCACATCCACTCCCACACCGAGAGACACCTTCTAACACCTATTCTCACACCCAGAGAGACAGACCCTGCGACTGGTTGAATCAATGTATAGTCATTTGAATTACTTTACGTTAAAAAAACTACAGAAGTTTACTGAAAACAAATAAAGGTTACAGGGACATTATAGTTAGGAAATAGAATTTAAAAAACCTTAGAAATTCACTTAAAAAACTCAAAGGTTATGGGAACTTTATAGTTAGGTTCTGAATTTACTTGTACAAAACCATAGAAATTCAGCAGTTAAAGTTATTTCAAGTAAATATAACCTGTGCCCTCACCATGCACTGCTAATTACTAGAGATATTACAGCACTCATTCCAACTTTTATAATGTCAATGAAAATATCAATGAAGCATTAGCAGTCAAATTACTGAAGAAAAAACTGTACATGACAGGTGCATGAGTTATGGTTACCTAGGGGTGCACATTCTAGTTACTTTAAATAACTGTAACTGCTGAGTTTCTGTGATTTTGTATGAGTAAATTCAGAACCTTTGCCTTTTTAAGTGAGAAAAAAAAAAATATATATATATATATATATATATCACCACTCGGTAGTTATAGTTAGGACCTAGTTTCTACCGAAAAAAACTTTTTTTTGCTTGCCTATATCTTTGGTGCCTCTTGACAAATCTTAACATAATTTTCCAAAACAATTTGACAGTCATGTGGGCTGCTGTCCGGCAAATTTTGGGATAGTCCATCAAGCAGAGGCCAAGATAAAGGGGGTGAAATAGGAAGCTTTTTCAATGTTAATTCCCTTATGACAAATTTAACAGTGATAGCCCAAAAACCACTGGAGGGAATTACACCAAATTTGGCAGAAAGGTAGATCTTGGTCCAGAAAGAGCCCTTTTTGTTATATGGTGTAAATCTGTAGAGTTGTTTTTGAGAAATTCAAGGATATCTAAGTTTGTATATATAGGGATGCAAAGGATTCACGACCCCTCCTGATCTTGTTCAGGGATCTGATTGGCTGATAACACTTCAACAACAGAAGAACACAAAAGGGGCCAGGGTAGGAACACCCTGACCCCTTAGCTCTGGTGGTGGGGTCCCAAAGGGACCCCTCCCCAGATTTGAAAAGCATTTTTTATTTATTTTACAAGCGGAGTTATGGTGGATACGCACATTGAGCCTTGAAGGTTTGAGTTCAACTGGGCTCATTTACTTTTTTTTTTTAATAACATTTTTTTTTATTTAAAATAATAAATGCATTTTTTTTTTTAATTGAACACAAATATCCCATTATAACTATACAAGATATTAAAGCCTAAAAATTACTCTATCTCTTTCCCTCTCACTTTCTTTCTCTCTTTCTCTCCTTTAATCACTCTGGAAAAAGATTGGAAATTAGGGAAAAATCATATCAGGTTGAGACCTACAAGTGACTAGGTTAGCCTGGCCTTTTGTGAATAGATACTGTTCACAGTAATGAACAATCTGTGACCTGTTATGTATATATATTCAGTTGTACCCATGGAATTTCATCACTGAGTCTTCGGGAATTTGTCTTCAACCTGTATCCCCAACGTTGATCGCACCTTAACAATGCCATTGTCATATCAGAATGAAGTGGTTTTAGTTTTTCAATATACCACTTGATATCACCCTTAGTCTGACCCTTCTCAAGATTGTGTCTGGTTAACTTGGCATTGTCTTTTTTGCACCTAATGATGGTTCTGTACTCCCTGATCCTGGCATTTATTTTACTTGTGGTCATACTAATATACAGTAATGAGGAAGGACATTTCTCGTACATAGATCACATTTTCTGAATTTCAGTTAGTCAGGTTATTCAGTTGCATCGCCAATTCTAACTCTCTAGATTTTTTCTTATAACAACACAAACCACACACCCTTTTGCTGGAGGCAAATTTCACAAGGTAGACACTGTTATTTTAGATTCACTCATTTGATGGTATTTTTATACTACCATATCACACAGACTATGGCCCTAAATATGACTGCGGTGGTATTTTGCCAAGACTGCCGCAGCTGCCCGAAGACCCCTAGTGCTGGCGGTCTGTTAACCGCTGTATTATGACTGCCACTGGCTATCCGCACCACTGACAGTTGGATATCCAGTGGCATTCATCACGGTGGTCAGCGGAGCTTAGGAGGTTCCACTGCCGGCACCGCCATGCCAGAAAAGACCTCCCACAGAATTACAAGCAGTAATCCTGTGTGGCAGTCTTCTGGTGGCGTGGCGGTGCTGGCGGTGGGAGCGCTGGTCCTGTTTCCTAATGGAGGAGCACCTCATCGGACGAGGTAAGTACTGTCTGCAAGGGAAGGGGGATGGGGGTGTGTGAATGGGTGAGTGTGAGTGTGTGTGTATGCGTGTCATGAATGTGGTGGGGAGGGAGGGGGAGTATCAGTGCATGCATGCATTTGTGCCTGTGTGTAAATGTGGCAATGGTGATGCATGTGTGTATGCATGTGGAGTGGGTAGGGTGTGTGCATGGGTGAATGTGTAAACGTTAAGGGGGTGTGAGTGAGTGCATGCTGGTATGTGTGTGTATGAATGTAGTTGAAGAGAGGGGGTGGGGATAGTGAGTGTATGCATGCTTGTGTAATGTGTATGGGTATGTATGCGTGTCTAGGGGTGAATGTTGTGTGTGAGTGGGGGTGTGTCTATGTGTGATTGTGTGTGTGCATGCATGTGTGCATAGGAGTTTGAGGGGCATTCCGGTGACAGGAACGCAAGTTCCTGGCATCAGGATACCTTACCGCCAGCATTTTGTGGTGATGAGATCACCAGGAAAATGCTGGTGGTGTCGCAAGTCGGAATAACCTCGGTGGTTATCCGATTCCCGCTGGGATAGATGTGGAAACATCCAGCACAGAGGGCCATGGTAAGGTGGTGGGACAGGAGGGGACATGGCGGTTTGGCAGAGGCCAAAACGCCGCAGTCGAAATATTTCAGACTGTACCGCCGGTCCCACAGCAGTGAGACTGCCACAGCGGCCCTGGCGGTCCATGGACCACGAGGGTCAAAAAGAGGGCCTATGTCTGAACATAGGTCTCTCAATCTGTTCACCTCTTGAGGTCAAGATCTTCCAGTGTGTATTACTTTCTTCTTCCCTGTTTTGGATCAGGGACAAAATGCAGTTACACAAATTTGTTTTGTAATCTCTGGCTTCTGTTTTTTCCCAATTAGTGTTATTGACCTTTACGTCACCTTACTGCTTTTCTTTCCAAGGTAGTGCTTTTCTTTTAGTTTCTCATTTAATGTCTTTGTATGCTTCTTAAATGTACTTATGTCTGTACAATTGTGTCTAAATCAAAATAATTGACTCACTGGTAGGCATTCCCTCAGAGAGCGAGAATGGAAGCTCTCAAACCGGAGTAGGCTGTTTCATCAGCAGGGTTGTAGTCTACCTCCATTTTGAAAGTCCTGCTCTCTGGGTAAAGTCTCAGATCTAGAAATGCAATTTCAACTCTGGTTATAGTCAAGGTAAAATGTAGACACAAGGCCTTCCACAAGGGCCATGGTTTCACAGTACCCTTTCCCAGTACTCTTGTGTCTTATTTTTTGTTTTTAACTCAGGACACATGGACCAAATCTTAAAATTGCAGTCAGAACATTTCTGTAGTTGCTGCAGCCAGCCAATCAGATTGCTCTGTACTGTGGGACCCATTCTGGTCCAGCAGTACCAGAGGGGTCAATTGGTAATAAAAAACCTCTCAGTCAATCAGAATGCTCTATTTTTTAAATTTGTGGTACCATAATCAGCCATCCAGATATCACTATATTTTGAAGCTTAATTTCTCAAGAACTAATAGATTTACACCACTTCACAAAACACTTTCAGAGTAAAGATCTGGGCTCAAATTTTCTATGATTTTACATGGATGGGGCATGAGCATTCCCATGCATCCACCCACGTATTTTGAGGCAAAGCCAGATTTACGAAGACTTGTAAAGCTGGGCTACAGCAAAAATAGTGTGCCTACCCAACAGCAGTGTAACAAGTAGAAATAACTTTATTTCTCCGTGTTACTTTCTCTTTCCATGTGTGTTGCATTCTGCAGTACATATAGAAAGAGGGATATTCCTTTTTGGATTGATTTGTGTATAAAGGTGTCCCTTCCGGAACAAAATCAATCCTGCCTGTAACACAAGCACCCATGTACCAATGCAAGGAGAGAGTAAAAAGCTCCATATCTTTGTAAATATGGAACAGTGCAGCTCTTTCTCTTTAATGCAACACAGTGCAGCAAGTTCCCTTGCTGGGTCACATTGCATAAAATAATAATAAATATACTCCCACGTTTTCTGTCAAATGTGGGGTAATTATATTCAGCCATTTTTTCTATATCGCTTCCCAAAATGTATAGGAATTGTATGGAAAAGATGCATTTTGGGATCCTCTTTTACTGAGCCACTGCTTGACACGTCATCCCAATACTTACATGGATGGAGCATAATTAGATGAACTTTTTGTGAAATCGTCATGAAGATTCACCAAACGGTGCCAAAGTTATTACAAAAAAAAAAGGTCTTCCTATGGTTGGCTAATATAACTACAAACTAGTCATGCAAAAATGGACCGGGAGCCTGCCAAAAATAATAAATGAGAGTCTGGAGCTGCTTGTTTATTTTTCACTGTTCCTTGCAAGGAGTGCCTCATAACAACCTTCATTCCTAATTTGCATATATTATTTTGCTTTGTGGAGCCCCAGTTTGGGGAGGGACACCACCAACATGCTTATGGTGTTTTGAGGGAGCTGCAGTGAGTGCATCAGCCCTCCCAGAAATCATTTATTACAATTAACCCTATGTTTCCTGGGGTGAGTAGAACATGACCCAAGAATGGTTTTAAAGCATGGTTAGGGCTGCCTGGGGGTTCGTTCTTCTGCTGAGAAGTCCAGAGAGCCATTATGGTTAGGTTTAAGTCTGGTGAATTGAAGAAAAGATTCTAACATGTATGTACTAGTAATTTGAATACAAAATCCTTATTTCAAGGTTTATTGAGATGTATTTCAATACCTGTTTTTAATAATGAATGTTTTGGAATGTGATTATGAATTGTACTGGGTTTAAAGTTGAATCCTAACATGAATGACCACTTAACAAATCTATTAGGCTTCTTTATACATATTAATGTGCTCACCACTTGACAAAGTTAATAGACCTGTCTGTTAAATATTCATGTGATGACTTCTTGATAAAGCAGGGAGTTGGCTGCAGCCAGACACTGTGGCGAAACCTTTGCCGTGAATATAGCCGGGAGTCGGATGCCAGGGAGGGGGGTAGACATAGTTAAAGATTGTAATAATATCTTAGTTTGCATTAACATTAAACTTAGAAGTTCACTAAAAAAAAGGTTAAAGTAATGTTATAGTTTGACCTGGGATTAATATCTTGCTTTATATTAAATATAGCTTAGAAAAGCACTGAAAAAACAAAGTGATGTTATAGTTAGGAATGGTACTGATATCTTACTTTACATGAAATATAAACTCAAAAACGCTCTAAAAAAACAAAGGTTAAAGTCACATTATAGTTAGGTGAACATGTGACTTAAAACATACCGTTTTAAAGTCAAACTACCACTGAAATCCACTGGTGGAAGTTATCTGAGCTAACTATAACTTGAGTCCCTGCCATGCACAGCTTACGATCCCACATATTACATAATTCATGACATTTTCAATGTCATCATTAATGGCATCACTAACGACATCTCAAATTACATGATTGATAATATCCTCCACTATACTGCTGTTCTTTTTACTCTACAAACCAGTACATAATTTGAATTATATAAGTACATATTAAATTACACAAAATCAAGTAAAGCACAAGCTACATGTCCATATGTGCTTATAAAATAAGTTAGCCTGTAACCTACTTCCTCTACACACACTTGCTCTAGTGGATGGTCAAACCCCTACTACACACAAAACTTGACATGTGCACAAGGTTTTACAGACAGTCCACTACCTCCAGATACCAAAGCCCCATTAGGTGACCAAGCCTCTACTAAACACATTCCTTCTCCCTTTGCAATCCTCTTCAAAGTGAGCTCACTTTCTGTAGAAACTCAAGGCCAATCATGATATAAAACCCCAACTATGCACAGCCTCCCCCCTGTGCATAGCTCTTCAAGGGGACCCTATCCCTTGAGATTCCACAGCCCCAATAAGTGGCAAAGCACCTACTAAGCACAGGCTTCAGTCTGTGCACTGCTCTTCGCAGACAGCTTACTCCTTCAAGACACCGAAGGCCCATTAGGTTGGTAAGCACATACTGCACACAGCTTCTTTCGTGTGTACAACCTTTTATAAAGAGGCCATTCCCTCCAGACACTGAAACCCTCTTAAGTTGCCAAGTCCCATCAATGCAGTGCCATGGCCCCGGTGAACAGCATTTCTTAGAGAGACCACTATTTATAGACTCTCAAACCCTGTTACCTTTTGGAAGCTTCTACTATGGACAGCATTTGTCCTATAGAAGCCCCACTAGGAAGTTAATCATGTTTCAAAAGCTTAAACCTACTATCAGTGAAGACATTATAGCAAAGTTTACAATAACTGGTTGATGTCACCAGTAATATCATCATTGATGGAATCAATGATTTTATTGAACATGTCATGAGTGAGGTAATACGTGTGGGCATGATGATAGCACAAGGCTTAGTTAGCTCAGAATAATGTATATATGTATCTTTATGCACATTTATTTTCACAGAAGTTTTTTTATGTAACAAAGTAATTTTATGAACATACAAAAACACTGAAATTCACCAGTTGTAGTTCACTCTTGTTACTATAACTTGTGCCCTAAGTACCTATTTCTCGCCCCCCCCACCCTGCACAGTTTTCTCATCAATAGTTTTTTGTAAACGTTTTCAGTCATATTATCAATGATGTCATAGAAGATGTCATCATTGATGAAATATGTGAATTAATTAGCAGTGCTGGGCATGGGCACAAGTTATTTTACTTTCACCTTTAACCTTTTTTTAATTCAGTGAGCTTCTATGGCTTTTTTTCACATAAGGTAATATTTTTTAGCATGCTTAAAGCAAACCCCCATCTGTGCATGACAAACCACCAGGCCTGCTTCCAAACCTCTACACAGGCAGCCAATTCCACGCAGCGCATGGCACCAAGGCCTGCCCTGCAGCTAGGTCTCGTGGTCAAACCCTGGAAGCAGCAACCTCATGCTGCGTACAGCCACAGGTCCTGGCCTGTGGTCAGGCCTTGTAACCAACCCCCATTGAAGGCAGCAAAACCAATGCTGTACATGATCTTTGCCCATGCACAGCATGGTGTTGCCCACTAACGATGACCTATGGCCAGTCTCTGCATGCAATTCCCATATAAAACCAACCCCAGGCGCACATGGCATTTGGTGTGGGCAGGGTAGGGAGGGCCTTTGGGATGCAGAAACCACATTGGGCCCTGAGATATTCTCTGCACGAGCTTGATTCTGTAATGTGAGCTTGTGTGGAGAGTGCTAAAGAAGGACGGTTGGTGGAGACAGTGAACATCTGAGTATAAACGGTGTTGTGAGACTCCTGTTTTTTAATGTCACATCTCAAATTAAACCTCATGAATCCAGAGAGAACAGTATCTTGTGCGGTTTGTTTATGTTCCTTTACTGCTTCATAACACTGGCGACGAGCAGGATTGCATAGGAACCTTCGATAAACGGCTGCGTGAACAAAATATTGGCTTTGACCTGCCAGTCGGAAATGTCAGGACCTTTGGCGGGAGGATTTTTTTTTTTTTTTGAGGCAGTATTTAATTAGTTTACAGTCTGAGCTCCCGTTTCAGTGGACTTTCAGCTTCAGTATTTCAAAAATTGATGATAGATACTTTGGAAGGCAATCCAGCCACTGTTGCATTTCAAGACAACATATTAGTCTTTGGAAAAAATGTGGTAGACCATAACAATAATTTGGGGAAAGCTTTGCAAGCTTTTTAAGTGAAAGGTTCAACACTGATGTTGTCATAATGTAAGTTTTGGAAGCAAGAAGTTGAATAACTAGGTTGAACAATTTCAGATTCTAGTATAAGACCAAAGAAGTGGCATGTGTCAGCCATTATGAATGCTGCTAGGCGTCTTTCTAAAGAACAGTTGTTGGCTTTCTTAGGATTGACTTAATTCTATCCCAAATTCATACAAAGTTATACAACTAAGGTGGAGTCCCTGAGAGCAATACTAAATAACTCACAAAATTATTAATGGACCATGTTTGAAACATTAAGAGGTTGGAAGAGAATGCATTACAAGAGTGGATGCCACCAATTGTAGATTTGGATTGGTGTTGAAGCAACATGATGGGAAAAGAGAATGCATTGTGTCCTACAGTTCAAGGATATTAATGGAGTCAAAGTAGCTTTATTTTGTCATTGGAAAATAGTTATTTTCTTGGGGGGGAGCTGAACATTACAGAATATTTCTGTGGGAAACCAAGTTTGTTATAACGGCCATAAGTCACTAATTAATATGTTGTCACCAGGTGGGGGCAGATCTAAGACAGCAAGACTTGCATCCAAACTGCAAGTTTTTCAATATGAGATAGAGTATGTTCCAGGATGTAACCATGCACATTCTGCTTGCATGTCTAGGTCACCTGTAGTAGAGAAGTTTGAGGATATTGAGAAAGAAGCTGAATATGGGGTGGCATATACTTTTGCTGATGTTAGTGATTTGGGAAAAAATTATGTTGGTCTATGTGTCATATCAGAGGACGAATTGACTAAGGAAGTTGAAAATGATGAAATGCTATTGAAAGTTTGACTATATTTACTTGCCAGGAGAAAAATAAGTTATAGGAGAACTTTCATAAAGTATACGAAGAACTAGGTGAAGAGACTGGCCTAATTTTGAGAGGGGATACAATTATACTGCCTTTTAGCTTAGGAACACAATGGAAACGTTTTGCTCATTAAAGACATTGTGGAATATACAAAACCAGTTGGAGGTTGTGAGAACAGTATTGGTGGCCATCAATTGATCCAATTTTAGACAAATGGGTGAGATCTTGTGTTTCCTGTTCCAATAGGTATAAGTCAGCCAAAGCTATGGTGACAGAGTCAATACCTATGGAATTGCTTGAGGCGCCATGGCAAAATTGGGTGCGGATATTATTGGCCCTTTTTCTGCCTTTTCTAAACAAGAGTGCTATGGTATAATAGCAGTAGGTTATTTTTCAAACTGGACGGAAGTCAGAATGTTTAGTAAAGTAACTTCTGAGGAAATTGTGGGATTTTAGATGTGCTTTTTTATAGAGAAGGTGTTCCCAAAATTATTGTGTCAGATATTGGACCTCAGTTCTTTAGCAGACAGATGGAACAGTTTTTCTCTATATGTCATATACAGTACAAAAGAATATCGATATTCCACCCATAAGCTAATGGGCAAGTAGAAAGATTTATTCGAATTAAAGAGTTTATCAAGTTGGCTATCAAATGGGGACTTAAATGGAGTAAAGCTTTACAAGCCACATTGGTAACATATACAATTACACCTAATCCTGTGTCATCAGTGTCTCCTTTGGAATTACTGAGAGAAAGGAAAAACTGGTTCCAAGTTAGTGCCTTTGTGGTTAAAGAACAAAAGTAACAGTAACACTGAGGTGGATTACAAAAGAATTAGGAAAGCTGTGGAAGAATACAAGGGGCATATGAAAAAAATGATGGAAGAGAAAATAGGTACACCCAGTAAACGGTAGGTGGAAATTGGTGATTGGGTAAGAGTCAAACTTGGTTTAGATGCTAGAAAAGGATCATCTAAGTGGTCTGATCGTGTGAAGACAGTCAAAGGTTTCAGGAATACTGTGAGAGTGCAGGATGTAACTGTATGGAATTTATCTAGAGTATCTTTGTATAATAATTGCAGCAAGCATGAAAATATGTAGGAAAATACTTTTTGCAATAAAGAAGGGGGAGATGTCTTGGATAACAGTAATGTGTTCTTGGGTGTTCCAATTGATTCTGGTGCAAGAGTGGTCAGGAGCGATGATTGTTCTACGAGGCACCAAACAGTGAGGAAAAGTGTTTGCACTTGATATATGCTTACAAGGTTCAAGGATTATTTTTTATGATAATTAGTGAAGATCCTATTAATATATGCGTTATGTTATCTCAGTAATATTTATGGGAAAATATGATTCAATTTGCTATGTTTTCGCTTAATATGTCTATGTAGTTTATTTGTATTTTGGTTATGGCTTATTGTTAGGCAATTTTAATAAAAGTCTTGGAAAGAGATGCTTGATATTATCTGCACTTGCGTACTTTATTATGTGGAGAAAGCTAGAGAAGGATGGTTAGTGGGGATGATGACATATGAGTATAAGCAGCATTGTAAGGTTCCTGTTATTTAATGTTGCATCTTGAATTAAACCTGACAATTCAGGCAAGAACAGTATTTTTTGTGATTTGTTTATGTACCTTTACTGCTCTGTAGCATGCACCCAATCCCCTGGGGCCAAACAGTATTTGGACGGCGGAGGGGGCCAGAAGGTCCCATAGGGACCCCACCCAGGGCTTTTAAAGGGAAGAGGTGAATGTCCCCTTTCCCAACAACCAATAGTGGACCCAGGATCCTATTCCCTGGCCAAAACCATATATATGAGGGGGAGGGGTGCATAGCCCTGGCTCGCCAAGCCAGTAGTGCCCCTGGGGACCTTATCCCCAGTATCAAAACATATATGTTAAGGGGAAGGGGGCATGTCACCCCTTCCCTGAGCTTTCTCAGGCCCCAGAGACCACATCACCTGCAGCAGCATGTCGTTATAAAGGGGATGGGGCTGCACTGCCTCTTCCCTAAGCCTTAGTAGGCCCCAGTTACTCCATCCTCTGGTGTCCCATATCATTACAATAAGGAGGGGGGCCTCTGGGCAACCCCTTCCCTAGAATTTTGTGATCCTGTGAACCCCATCACCTGGGGTCTCTCTAAATTATAGATGGTTGCCCTGGTGCCCCAGTGCCCACATAGGACAACCACCAAGCACCACAATGAGGGTTGCAGGGGAAGCCCCAGGGTCCCGTTTTCCCAGGTGCCTTCCTGCACACTGCAGGAGCCGGCATTGCTTCGTCCTGCTGGGAGCATTGCTTCTGCCTGGAGGGAGCAGCTGCTTATGCTTTTTCCTACCAGGCAGGAGCACTGTCTGTTTCCCTTTAAAATCTCCTGTGAGATGGGAGCTGACATGGCTTTTTCTGCCTGCCCTTCTGAAGGTAGAGAAGGCATGTTTGCTCCTGCTTTGGGGGGGGTTAAAAAATCTCCCACCAAGGGGAAAGCAAACATATGTTTCCCTAGCTACATCAGTGCGCACAGAGAAACTACTCTGTCCCAGGGGTAGGCTCCCTGGGAGAGAGTACTTGAGCTGGCCCTGGGTGGGCTGGGGTCCCCGCAACATTTAAGGAATCACTGAAGAGGTCACATGGCCCACCTTCCTCTTTTTAACACTACCTTTTCTTTTTTTCATGGAGTACAGTGGGACATTATTCACCGTACTAACTCCACTTGTTTCCCTTTTTTAATCTTGGCCTGAACCTTTTTCTAAGTTATTAAATCGTGACTCCTAAGGCTCAGAGTCAATTTTAATCAGTTGCCTCTCCTTCTTTGTCTATTGTCAGTACTTTTTACAGACCTTATCATTTCTACTGTATTAATTTAATTTCGGTTGAGTGCCACCACCTTGTGGGGTGGTCTGCCAGACATTGCAGTACCTGTCTGACGAGGAGATAGCCCAATGATGATGCTTAGCATCCTAGTGGATGCTTGAGGGCTCTCCTAACAATATTGACACACCCTCCCTGCATATGCAAATATTGGAACAGTGTACTTTTTCTATTTTCATAAGATCACTGCTGGCACATTGTTGTTGTTGTGGTGACAGCTAGTCAGATCTCTCCAAGAGATATGTCAGGTCCACAGATCCTTCGTGGTATGGAATATGCAAAGTGTTTGAACATTAATTGCTCAAAAACTAGACAACAAGATCTAGGTGTCTGAAATCCATTCAGTGGTTTTAGCTGTAGCTGAGTATAAAGTTCCTATGGTAAAATGAATGGGGAAAATAGTTTTAGGACATACTGTTTTTTCTCAGCCCCAGCTTGACAGATCTTCCCAGAAATTACCATTTAGGAGCAGAGGTAAACTTTTTTTTTTTAAAGTTTCATGAAGATTTGTCAAACGGCGTTGAAGATATAGGCAAAACAAAAATCCATTTCCTATGGAAACACAATCCTAATTATAACTACTCAATTACTGCCACTATGCTATATATATATATATATATATATATATATATATATATATATATATATAAAAGACCTAGTTTCGATAGGTGCCATTTTACAAATCTTCAAGAAATTTTCTAAACTAGTTTGCCACTCACTTCAGCTGCTGCATGGAACGTTTTGGGGTGAATCATCAAGAAATAAAGGGGGGAGGGATCCCAAAACACATTTTTCCCAGGCAATTTCCCACAGAGAATTTAGACAGGACTACAGCCCAAGCCATGGAACGGAATTACACTATATTTGGCAGAAAGTGAGATCTTAGCACACATGATCTATTTGTGTAAAATTGTGTAAATCTGTTAAGTCGTTTTGGAGTAATTGAAGAACATATTTATGTACATCTAGAGACAAGGAGGGTCTGTGTATCCGACAGGTCTCAGACTGACATCTTGATTAGCTGCCACCACTTCAACCAGGAAGTGATGGCAGCCATCTTGGCACTCAAGACAAAAATGTAAAAAATAGCATCAGCAGGCAGAGTAGAAAAACCCTGACCTCCTAGGCCTGCTGGTGGGACCCTGCACAGGTCCATACATTGTTTTTCCGCCCTGAGGACTCTATCCCCAGGCAAAATTAGAAACGGGAAGGGGACTGAGGGTGCGAGTTATAGTTACCTTAAGGCACACGTTATAGTGTCTTGAGATATGTATAATTATAGCTGCTGAATTTCTATGGTTTGTATGTATAAAATCTCAATCTAACTACAATGTCCCTGTAATCCTTGTTTTTTTATTGAATTTCTAATGACTTTTAATTCTATTACCTAACTGTAACATCCCTGTAACCTTTGTTTTTTTCGAGTATATTTTATATATGCACACACACACTTATGCCCTAACGTAACAGCAAGTGGGGATTCCATTCCCTGGGGCTGAATGTCATTACAAAGCAGAAGTGACCCGCCCCAAGTCAGTTTTGGCCCCAGTGACGCTATTCTCTGGGGCCAAACACAATAAAACAAGGTGAGGGGTCCTGCTCCTGTCCTGTGGGAGAACAAAACATTTCCCTGTCCACTCCGTTGGACAGGAACATGTATTGATTGCTCCCACCCCACAGGAACAAACTAAAACTGCCCCGTGGGGTTGAAGCCATGTTGCCTCCCATTGTACTAGCAATGGGTGCAAGCAGGAGAGCAGTAGGAGCCTGAGCCACTCCCAGCATCCCCAATAAATGATGCACTGTGAGGTGCCCCAGGTTCTTACCGGGGCACCCCACTTAGTGGAATGCCCAGGGTGGGCACTGGGGCACCTCACTTTATAAAAAAAGACAAGGAGCTCCCCATAATGCCCTGGATGGCTAATTACATCTATTTTGTTTTTGGTGATGTCCCAGAAGGAGCAGGGACATCCCCAATAGTGTTCTTTAATGTAATGGCAGGTCTGTAGAGAGTTCTGCAGCCCCCCCCCAGCAACAATGTAAAGGTGTAAGTCTCCTGGATCACTGAAACCAAGAAACAGGAAAATATAGAATATCATATCATATAAAAAGCTGCAAGTTATGATTTACCATGCTTTTAACATTAATAAACTTCCTTTGGCTCCTCAAAAGTGAGATATTCTTAATCATCTCGGACTCTCTGAACTTTCTGTGGGTCTAGGCAGCATACTTGTGAAATCACTTCATGGGTTCTTTCCAAGTCAAAAAACTTAAAAGCTCCCTTTATTTCATCTGACAGGTTCATTCTTAGCTGCTGGACTCAAGCTCTCTAATTCATTATGTTAAGTGAGTGTAGTCAATTAGTCTCGAGGAGGAGTGCCAAGAAAACCCTATAGTCACAAGCTTCTAGATATTGGTTATCTGCTAATGTAGATCTGTTGCCATGATGTATATGCATCTTCTGTAAATTACTGGTTCTGATGGATACAACTACCTGTGGATTCCTCACCTCATGAATACTCCCATGGCGCCAGCATTCGACGGAAATCTTCTTACTAGTCTCTGCACGTCGACAAGGACGTCACTGTCTCGCACGCGACGCCGTCTGACGTCATACAGGCAATAAGAGGTCCTCGACGACGTGCAGACGTCAGTTCCCTTTTTTCCGTGCATTCGAAACGGTTATCTTCGAGGGAGCAACTGTTACTCTTGCGGTTACAGTGTATATCTTGCTGCGTACTCTTTCTCTGTGGAAATAATGTCGCAGAGAAAGTCTGGATTTAAGCCTTGTCGTGAGTGTGGAGGCAAGATGTCGGTGACGGATCCTCATTCCGATTGCCTTTGGTGTTTGAGCTCCGACCACGACGTCTCGACTTGTGATTCATGTCAGCACATGAATCCGAAGGCCCTTAAAGAACGCGAGGCGAAGCTGTTTATGGCCAAGTCAAAGGAGAAGCATCACAAGAAAAAGTCTTCTCCAAGACATCGGCGTCATCGAGACTCCCGGCGCCGTAGAGAATCTCGGCGTCATTCAAGGGAGGCTCGTTCCAGGTCTCCGGATCGGCGCCGAAGGACATGGGAGGTCAGCCCCACGGTGACGCCGCATCCTTCGACGCCGTTGCCCTCTCCGGCGTCTCCAACTTCGCCTGGACAGGCGTCGGTGATTGAGGTATTGGAGCCTCAAGTGTTTTCTCCGGCGCAGACGCCGAGGCCGGCGTCGGGGTCGCCTCCGAGTCAGGCACCCCAGTATCCGGCTTTTCCCACCCCTGGAGCCGATAGTTCCGCATTCTTGAATGCGATGTATGCCATCTTCCAACAGATGGCTCCAGGGGGTGCTCCGGCTGGGCCTTTGGCCTTTTCTTTGGGTGATCCTGCGCCTCTTCGGCCGGCACCCTTTATGCCCTTTCTCCCGTTTGGGAACGTGGGCTCGGCGCCAGTGTCGGCGCCGGTGGCCGCTCCGGTGGCTTCGGAGGGATTGGCCCCAGGGATTTCCATCCCGTCGACGTCGAGATTTCGGCCTGTGACTCCGGTGGGTCCATCCGTTTCAACTGCTCTTCAGTCGGCGCCGAAGTTACCTGTGGCGCCGGATGCGGCGTCGGTGGCTTCAGAAGATCGGCGCCGATCTCCGACTTCGGCGGAGGTATTGTCGACTCCGCGGATTGAGCAACGACTGCATTCAAGGAGGCGTGCTCTCCGGGTACTAGAAGAGCAGGAGTACCAACGAGCCCTAGAGGAAGGAGAGCTAGAGGACTCGGGTGATGGGCTGCGTGGACTGGAGTCGGCCAGTGGGCTGGACACTTCCCCTGAGTGGGACCTTTCGTCCCCGGGGGAATATACAGAGGAAGCTGCTTCCTTTCATACAGTGGTACGGAAGGCAGCTAGTTTTTTGGACCTGCCTTTGCCGGTGGTGGAGGCGAAACAAAACCTTTTGACAGAGGTGTTGCATCCGGCCTCAGCCGCGGTGGAGCCTCTATTACCTTTTAATGACGCTCTGGTGGATCCGGTTTTAGAGGTGTGGAAGAAGCCGGCATCTTCCCCAGCAGTTCACAGAGACGTGGCCAGGAGGTATCGGACGGCTCCAACTGATCCTGGTTTCCTATCTAGGCACCCTACGCCGGAGAGCTTGGTTGTGCAGGCCTCCTGTTCGTCCAAGTCAGCGCCTGGTTCCTTTCCGACGGTGCCTGGGGACAGAGATTCAAAAAAGCTGGAGGCGCAGTCGAAGAAGATTTTTTCGTCCTGCAGTCTGGCATTAAAAGCCACCAATGCAACCTGTATCCTGGGGAGGTATATTCATGCTCTGATGGATGACATCTCCTCTTCGTTTACAGAGCTTCCCCAGGGTCTTTTGGATCCTGTCTCTGATGCCCAGGCTGCTGCGACCCAAATTATCCAGACGGGACTGGATACCACCGACTCGGTAGCCAGAGCAATGGGCACAACTGTGGTGGAAAGGAGACAGGCCTGGCTCCGTAACTCGGGCTTTTCGGCAGATGTACAGTCCACATTGTTGGATCTCCCGTTTGATGGGGACAAACTGTTTGGGGCTAAGGCTGATTCGGCCTTGGAACGGTTTAAGGAGAGCAGGGCCACGGCTAAGTCGTTGGGACTCCAAGCTCCTTCTTCCACGGCCTCTTCCAGATTCTTCAGGAGGTTTCGTGGATTTGGGCGTGGCTCTTCCTCCTCTTCCTTTCGGGGAAGATATCAGCAACCTGCCTCTTCCCATCCCTATAGATCTTTTAGGGGGAGGGGTAGGGTCCGCACCAGGGGAGCTTCTCAGCAGCACTCTGCCTCTTCCTCATCCTCTGGCGGGGTGCAGCAGGGGAAGCAGCCTTAGGCTTCCACCATTTCCCACTCACTCCTCTCCTGTAGGGGGAAGATTACAGCATTTTCTCACCAAATGGGAGACTGTTACGTCGGACACTTTGGTTCTCAGTGTTGTGGGAAAAGGCTACACCCTTCCCTTTCGGGAGTTTCCGCCCCTCATCCCGCCCCGCCCTTCGTATTGTTCACAAGAACACCTCCTGTTGCTAGAACAGGAGGTAGAAGTCCTCCTTTTAAAGGGCGCGGTGGAGTTGGTCCCGGTGCAGGAAAGGGGTCAAGGAGTTTACTCAAGGTATTTCCTGATTCCCAAGAAGGATGGTCGTTTGAGACCAATTCTGGACCTGAGGATCTTGAATTGGTTCCTCAAGCAGGAAAAGTTCAAGATGCTGACCCTAGCACAGGTGCTTTTGGCGTTGAACATGGAAGACTGGATGGTGTCTGTCGACTTGCAGGATGCTTACTTTCATATCCCGATACTCAAGTCACACAGGAAGTATCTCCGGTTTGTGGTGGGATCGCAGCACTACCAGTTTGCGGTCCTTCCGTTTGGTCTTACTTCAGCACCTCGAGTCTTCACGAAGGTGATGTCGGTGGTTGCGGCAGAGCTCAGAAGGAAGGGGATAGCAGTATTCCCTTACTTGGACGATTGGTTGATCAAAGCCAAGTCCCCGGAGCTTGAGTTGCGTCATCTGCAGTCAACAACCCAGTTGTTGTTCGACCTGGGCTTTTCGGTGAACGAGCCCAAATCTCACCTAGAGCCCTCTCAGCGCCTCCTGTTCATAGGGGCAGTACTGGATACAACATTGGGTCGGGCCTTTCCTCCGCCTCAGCGGATTCAAGATATTCAGGATTTGGTTCCAATGTTTCGAAATGGAGCGGTGGTTCCAGTCCTCAAGGTCCTTCGTCTGCTCGATCTTTTTGCCTCCTGCATTCTGTTGGTCACGCATGCTCGCTGGCACATGAGGGCTCTTCAGTGGTGCCTCCGAAGGCAGTGGTCTCAACACAGAGGGGATCTAGAGGGTACTGTCAAGATCTCCAGAGATGCTGCTGTGGATTTGAAGTGGTGGATTGCAAGCAACAATCTTTCACAAGGAAAGCCGTTATAGCAGTCGCCACCAGTGGCCACAGTCATAACGGATGCTTCCACTCTAGGGTGGGGAGCTCATCTGGGGGATCTGGAGATCAAAGGTCTTTGGTCTCCAGAGGAACAGATTTTTCACATCAATCTGTTAGAGTTACGGGCTGTACGTCTGGCTCTCAAGGCCTTCCTCCCTTCCCTTCGTGGTCAGTCGGTACAGGTCCTAACGGACAATACTACCACGATGTGGTACATAAACAAGCAGGGAGGAGTGGGGTCGTACCTTCTCTGCAGAGAAGCTCTTCGACTATGGTCCTGGGCAAAGGACCATCGGATTTGCTTGATAGCAAACCATCTGGCCGGAGTTTTGAACGTGCGTGCGGACAGTCTCAGTCGCCACTTCTCGGCAGACCACGAGTGGCGTCTCCATCCAGATCAAGTCCGTTTAATCTTCCAGAAGTGGGGGTTTCCTCGGGTAGATCTGTTCGCCACTCGAGAGAACGCGCATTGTCCGTTGTTCTGCAGCCTTCAGTATCCGATGCAGGAAGCGTTGGGGGACGCGTTTTAAATGACCTGGTGTGGCCAGTTGCTTTACGCGTTTCCTCCCATACCCTTGATTCCTCGAGTATTGAGGAAGATTCGCCAAGACCGGGCTCTAGTAATCTTAATAGCTCCGGATTGGCCAAGGAGGGTGTGGTACTCCGACCTTCTCCAACTCTCAACGTGCCCGCCGCTCCGTCTCCCTTTCAGGGCAGACCTCCTCTCACAGTCGCAGGGGCAGGTTCTACACCCCAACCTCCAGAGTCTGCACCTACATGCCTGGAGATTGAACGGGGCAACCTGAGTTCCTTCTCTCTCCCGCCTGAGGTAGTGGATGTTATATTAGCGGCCAGGCGACACTCCACTAAATCTATCTACGCTAATAGGTGGTCTAAATTTGTTGCGTGGTGTGGAGAGAGGCAGATTGATCCTTTACATGCTCATCTATCGGACGTTTTGTCTTTTGCTCTATCTCTGGCGCAGAAAGGTTGTGCAGTGGCTACCATTAAAGGTTATTTATCGGCCTTGTCAGCCTTCATATGTCTTCCAGACCAACCATCTTTATTTAAATCCCCTATTGTTATCAGATTCTTGAAAGGTCTTCTAAATCAATATCCTCCAAAGCCATTCGTTATGCTGCAATGGGATTTGTCCTTAGTCCTGACTTTCCTTATGGGGTCCCCTTTTGAACCTATGCATTCTTGCCCCTTGAGGTATTTGGTTTTAAAAACAGTCTTCCTGATAGCTATAACATCAGCAAGGAGAGTGAGTGAGTTGCAGGCCTTATCAGTAAAACCCCCTTATACAACTTTTTATGGGGATAAGGTGGTGTTGAGGACCAAGGCTGCTTTCCTCCCGAAGGTTGTTTCACCCTTCCATTTGGCTCAGGCAATTACTTTGTCCACGTTCTATCCTCCGCCTCATCCTTCCAAAGAGGAAGAAAGACTGCACCGTCTGGACCCAAAGAGAGCGTTGAGCTTCTTTATCGATAGAACAAGGGATTTCAGGCTGGAGGATCAGCTGTTTATTGTATACGTGGGCAAGAGGAGAGGAAAGGCAGTCCACAAGAGAACACTATCCAGGTGGGTTGTTCTTTGCATTAAAATATGTTACTCTTTGGCAAAGAAGGATCCTCCTGAGGGCATTAGAGCTCAATCCACCAGAGCTAAGTCGGCCACTTCGGCCTTAGCCAGAGGTGTTCCTGTGGTCGACATCTGCAAGGCCGCAACTTGGTCGTCCCTTCACACTTTTGCAAAACATTACTGTTTAGATTCTGAGGTTAGAAGGGACGGTCATTTTGCACGGTCAGTGCTGCAGGATTTCTTGGTTTGACCATTTAGGCACCCACCGCCGGGCGTGGTACTGCTTTGGGACTCTATTCATGAGGTGAGGAATCCACAGGTAGTTGTATCCATCAGAAGAACGAGTTACTTACCTTCGGTAACGACTTTTCTGGTGGATACATTAGCTACCTGTGGATTCCTCACGGTCCCACCCGCCTCCCCGTTGCCTTTATGGTCTTGCCAAGTAATCCTTGAGTGCGCTCCTCTTGGTCTTTGAGGGTGCAATAGATGTATATATAATATATTTATATATATATATATGTATAGATGTATATATCTTTATGGATATGCTTGGTGTGTGTATATATTTTGAAAAGAGAGAGTTTTATATATATATATATATATATGTACATAAAAAGATTTACAGTTATTCATACAAGGTGGTGTATTTTTACAATATAATGGATGTTGCCTTGCTCTTTCATTGCATTGCCTGGTTGTTCTCATGCACGTAAAAAATGATTGGTACTGACGTCTGCACGTCGTCGAGGACCTCTTATTGCCTGTATGACGTCAGACGGCGTTGCGTGCGAGACAGTGACGTCCTCGTCGACGTGCAGAGACTAGTAAGAAGATTTCCGTCGAATGCTGGCGCCATGGGAGTATTCATGAGGTGAGGAATCCACAGGTAGCTAATGTATCCACCAGAAAAGTCGTTACCGAAGGTAAGTAACTCGTTCTTCTACTCCATACAGTGGACAGGCAGAAACTTAATTGCTATTATTTAAATTAATGGATGCTTCTGACGAATTGGAGGCAATTAGAATAAGTTCCATTAAACTGCAATAATTGTACATTAGAGAAAAATATATGTTGTCTTTAGGGTAGGTATGCAAATTCCAAGGGTCGTCTTTGTGGTTGTGATAAACCACCTATACATACAGGATTGCTCTACAGGATGGGCAAAAATTCATGGTGATAATTTCTGGAATGTTTTTTGTGATGCACACAATGCTGATCTTCCAAGTATTCAAATTACAACTATTTAAGTTGACGATTGTTTTGTCACTCAGAAATTAATTTGAACCATAGTAATAAAATAATCAACATGGATTATTCATGTTCTTATATGGAAAAAATAGAAACACATGCTTTGTTTTGAAAATTCAGAGTAAGATTTTCCTTCACCACACCTGACAAAGCTAGGAAAAGCAAGGCTGAGACATAAAATAACACTTTAATTTAAATCGCATTTAGCAGAATAAAGTGTCACTTATGAGATGACAGTTCGTAGATGGTAAGAAAGTTGACATATTTTTTTAAGTTGAATAACAACCCTAATCTAAATAATCAAATACCATTTGAGAATGCCTGGAGTAAATGGACAAACAAGCTTGCAAGGTTGGGCCTTCATATTTCATTGTCTGGAAGGTGGATGGCTAGTGAGAAAAGGTATAGATTTAGGGCCTGATTTATCAAAAGTAAGCACCGCCTTTGCGTCATTTTGTGACGCAAAAGTGTTGCAAAGTTACAAAGTTTTGTACATTTATGCCACTTTTGTGTAAAAAAATGACGCAAAGACAGCGCTAACTTCTCATAAATTAAGTACTTCATGTTTTCCTTCCCGCTTCCCACTGCCAGATATCAGATATATCTGCATGTAGGTGGGGGCTCATTACCATAGTATAAGGAAGTACTATAGAGGACTCCAGTTGGAATACGTATTAAGAGGGTTTCCATAGTCTTATATTTTGGTAGGGATATTGGGTTGCCTTTGAGAATATGGGCTAACAATGCAGTGAAATTCAATGTGAGTGATGTGACAGGACTAGTTGGCTGTCTTTGCATTAAAGTATTAAGGAAATGGACCCTACTGTCCATGCTCTAAGTGCTTTAATACATGTGGGTGAGTACACCTATACGAAATGTGGTGTTCTCCAGACTTAAGCACACCCTTTACCACCTGTCTTTACAATCAGTGCATAAGCACAACAAAGGATGCACACACAATGCAGGCAGGGACCACATTGGCCACATCAACATAAAACAGAGCTTCCAAGAGGAACCCTGGCACTCTAAAGCATGCATTTACATCACAAACACCAGTGCTTAATTTGTGCTTGTTGTTTCTGTATGGAGCACCAGCACTTATTTTTTAGGGCTGGCACTTATTTTCCTGGCCCAGGCATTTACTGCGAGCAAAAGACCCATATAGGAAAGACGGGGAAGAGAAACACAAAAAAACATCACAATTGGGAGAAAGCAGAAAGCT
Source organism: Pleurodeles waltl (assembly GCF_031143425.1). Classification (NCBI taxonomy): domain Eukaryota; kingdom Metazoa; phylum Chordata; class Amphibia; order Caudata; family Salamandridae; genus Pleurodeles; species Pleurodeles waltl. Next base: position 86,081,478 of record NC_090439.1, read on the forward strand.
GCAAGAGTGAGCTAAAGGGTCAGGGAATGGCTGTAAACAGATTGAAGAGGCCCCGAGATGGCTTCAGAATTACACTGCCTCAGTATTCCGTGTTTGCACATTTAATTGCAGCAGCTGCATGTTTAAGAGCAGGGCTTTGGGCACGACACACTTTTATTTACAAATTAAGGCCCTCATTACGACTTTGGTGGTCTTTTTGACAGACCGCCGAAGCTGCTGTAGCCAGCAGTCCGGCAGTGCTGGTGGTCGGAAGACCACCATATTATGAGTGCTGGCTACTTTCTGCCATTATTGAGGTGCAAAGCAGCCAGCAATTGTGCTGGCGGTCTGCGGTGCAGGGGCGGTTCCCTCGCAGGCACCCCCACGCCATCAAGACTCCACCCGCCATATTATGAGCCGCAATATGGCTTAGCGGAGTCCAGCTGGTGTGGTGATAGCTGCGAGGGAAGACAGCCAGGACCCATCCCCTCCCAGACATCATCCTCGACCGAGGAGGTAAGTGGGCATCCAAAAGGGGGGGACGGGGTTTGTGGTGTGTTGGTGTGCGTGTGTGCATGTTTGCAGTGGAGATGCTGAATGCGTCTGTGTCTGCCAGTGTATGTGTATGTGTGTGTGCATGTATGGGGGTGTCTGTATGGATGAATGTGAGTGAGTGGGGATGTCTGTGTTGATGATTGTGAGTAACTGGGAGTGTATGAGTGCACTATGCTGAATGGGTGTGTATATGAATGCATGCATGCGTGAAGGGGTGGGGGTTTCTGTGAGTGTGTGGATGGGTGGGAGGATATGTGCATGTGTGGGGACATGTGTGTGTGCTGGCGACAGGAATGAAGATTCCTGCCGCCGGGTGCGTGACCACCAGGGTTTTCGTGGTGGAATGACCATCACGGAAAGACTGGCGGTGTGCAACCTAATAATCCGGACGGCAGACTGAGGCCTGGCGCCGGGTTGGAGGTGCTCCCTGCCGGCCACGGCAGTGTGACTACACCGGAGGGCCAGGCGGAGTTGTGGAGGCTTGGCATCTGCTGCCAAGCCTCACAGCTCAGAATGTGGAGGTCCTTACCTTCAACTCCACTGCGGTAGGACCACCATGGCGAGGCTGGCGGTCTCATGACCACCAGCCTCGTAACGAGAGCCTAAGCACTGACAAACACTGCACTATATCAGCAAGCCTACAACGACAGTGTCCAACACACCAACTGACAAATGTCCACTCAAATAATAAAGACTGCAGCAAATGTGTGCATTTAGCGCTCTTTTTCTGAATGAAACTGAGTGGCCTGCACATTTCATATTGCCCATAGTATGATGAACCCATGTTGTTCGAAACTATATGTATTGAGAGTTTCAGTGGCAAAGAATTAAATACCAAAACATTTCATGGCAATTAAATATTAATGATAAATGCACTGAACGCACAGTTGCTCAAAGCAAACATGCAATGTGGTGCATATAGTACATACAGTAAACAGCCTATATATATTGTCATGACTGTGCTAATGATGTCCCTTGCATTTGAATACATTCTTTATGGCCAATCTTTAGAATGCCCTAATTGAGAACGGCTATCTTAAAGACAGTATGGGTGCAGGGTTGGTTGTGCCAGTTACTTAAAAATAATTGAGACTGGGGAGAATAATTGGGGTTTGGTAGATTTAACTGCACTTTTCAACATGCATCACTGCTGGATCTACGCTCAGGGGAGAAGGTTTCACCATATTAAGTAATTAAGATTCTCTCAAGTCCAGCCATTTTGTGATCCGGATCCCTGGTGGTATTTTTTTTGCAACTTCTCAGACGGTCTTATAGTTGAGTCCAAAGTTAATTTTATACACACATACTCAATCAATGAGTGTGATATAGCTTTGACCACTTTTCTAAGACATTCCCAAATGTGTATGATGCTCGTTTGGTAAACGAGTTATAACAAAAGAAATGACCTGACAGCAAAGGGAAAATGCCTAAATATGTCCAAAAAATATTTAGAAAACATAGTATTAGTTTTAAAAACATTAATAATTATCAGCAGCAGACTGAGTCTGATGAACGATTTGCTTTTACAGTTTAAAGTCCGAGATAATAGGAACTTTAGTTAAGATGTGTGCAGAATTCAGTGTTCTCTAAATATCGAAGATAGAATGTTGTGGTATGGCTATATTAAGGACACAAATTGAAAAATGAAATATCAGAAGGCAAGAATTGATTTTCTATTCATATCTCCACATACGTGTACCTTGATAATATAGATGTATTGAAGGCATGTTTATGTGGAGTTAGGAATAGTAAATCTATACTTCCTCTGTATGTTATTTCCGTTCGATATTTTGGTCTTCAATATTTTGCCCACAATTTTCTAATATAACAATATTTCTGTGTTGAATGTTCAGTTATACAATCATAGAGAATAACACCCTTACTTTCTCGTCTGTGTTGAGATCATGCCAAATACAGGAATCATTAGAAAAAACTTTTGTGTGATTTCAGTAAGGAGGTCTTGGCTCGGTAAGGGTCATTATGCACGTATTGCTTCATTTTAGTAGTATTGTTTCATCTGCATGATACTAGAGGAAGAAGATGTTGATACCACCTATACTACATATTATTTCAGTCTAGGTGCATTGGCTGAAAAAGAACATCCGCCTACAATCTGTCTTTTTCTGATCTGCTTTAGGTCACATATGTGGCATTGTGTTTTGTGAAGCCATCAATTCACACCCAAATCCAGGGTCACATATTGTACATGGATTTCCCTATCAGAATATGAAAATACTTCTGAGCTACTTAAAGTTTTTGGAGCAATGGCTATGGAAAGCACATAGAGGCATATTTATAATGCCTTAGCTCCACCTTGCGCCACATTAACGTCATTATTTTTTACGTTAATGTGGCCCGGAAACCCGCCTGGGAAAGGCTGGTGGCTAGGGGATCATTATCTGAGGGGATAATGATACCGACCGCCGCCAGGCTGCCTGATGGCGGTGTGTGAGCCTGGCGGGGAATGACTTCACTACCATAGCAAGTTAATCAGAATTTCATAACCTTAAGTAAAGGTGGAACCCTCGTCTATTGCGCACTCTACTTTTTTCCTTCAAGGATGATAAAAAAAAATAAAGGACGCTGAATACTGGAGAGCCAAATTGCATGCATGTTGTGAGTTTTTTGTTTTTTTCTATTGGTGCTATCAGTAGTGTTATAATTTCATTAGCTTTGAGATATTGTACGGGTGCCTGGATGGTTTGAGAGCCCTTGAAAACTAGAGATTGCACAAATGTTCCTATTGATTAGTAGACTCCTAATATTATCGCTTAATGTTAAGTAGCTCAATCATCCAATCATTAAAAACTGATGAATTATTTTTACTTTGCATTTTGGTGTAGCTCTTTTAAGGAGACACAACTCTAAAAAGAGACTCCAGTCCTCAAAGGACAGCCATACTGTAATTTCACTCTCCTTTCTAGCCAAGCCACATTGCATAAAAAACGTTGGACCCTTCATTTGCAATGCTATACAAATGCAGGAGGAATTGGACACGTTGCTGTGGCAATTCTGGAAAATAAATATTCAAATAATTGGTTTTGTTCTTCACTAATGTTGTTCTGTTCAAGTATTAGAGTGAATAGTAACACCTTTTGCTTTTTCACCCTTCTTCAGGACACACTGCAAGAATCTTGCTTAACGTGGTTATCAGTATATTGTTTTTCACACGTGTAGCAATGCAGTTTCAAAGAGTACAACCCTATGCATTTAACTTCATCTTTTTGCTGGTAAAGAACACGATCAATCATTTCTGCATTTCTAGATGTGAATATAGAGAAATATTCCCATACTTGGACACCATTCTCAGCAATGTCGTAGAAGCCCTCAGAAAAATGTGTTCATGGACACTCCAAGGAGGCTTTTCCTCTTTATGTGTGTACTGCAGAATGCAGCACACATAAAAAGAGGAAAATATGAGGCTATTTATCCTTGGTCCACCTACACTGGGCAGGTGTAAAGTTTTGAGCATTCCCAGGTTTACAGATTCTGGTAAATCTGGGAATGCGTCAAAACCCATGGGTGTTGCCTAGGCAAACCCACTGCAATGCTGATGGAATACCTGCCTGATGCAGTATAAAACAATGCAGCAACGTGCTCTGCATTGCCTTACACGTTATCTACAAGATCACAAAAAGTCACGCAAAGTGGCTTTGTGTGGCCTTTGTGATATGGGCTGCCAGTGCGTCACAAAAAGTGATGTATTGGCAGCAAACGGGGCATGTAAATAATCCCCTAATTATCTAAAAAATGTAGACATAATAGGAGTAATTAACAGCACAATCTTAATCATACCTTTGCTAAAACGTAGTTCTCACCAAAGAGAACTTCCAACAATGGAAAACACATTTTCAGAATCTAACACAGTGAGTTGCCCTCCAGTATTTCAGGAATATGAACACAACAATGTCTAAAACTAACACTTTTTGGGAGGTAGTAAGACAACGTCAGATCGTCATACATAGCATTATCAAGCTATAGTGGTTGCCGCCACAAATCTCAAGGGGAGGGGCAGGCGGGTTGGGAGGGATGGGGCAGGGGGGCAAAAATATAATTTAAAAAAACTTTCCTGTTCTTGCCGCGTGCCATGTTGCTCCTCTGCTCTTCTTCTGGTGTCCCAGCATTCACTGAGACACCAGCACAGGCTCCCCAGCAATCCAGGTGCCACTCTCTTATCATGAAAGCAGCATCAGGATTGGTCTGAGCAGCTTGAACTTCCTCTCAGACACTACCCTGGGGTTTGTGCAGTTTCTCCAGCCCAGCTGTGTAACACAGCCGGGTTGGAGAAACCTAAGTGCGCATGTGTGTTTGGCTGGCCTGAGACAGAATGGACAAACAAATTTGCGCACTTAAGGGCATATTTATGGAAAGTTGTGCTGCACCGAGTGCAACACCACTTTCCTTGCACCCCTTAGCGCCCCCCCTACCATCACCATCTGTGCGCTGTATTTAAAATACGGTGCACCATGGCGCAAGGTATGGGGAAATAGCGTAATTTTTCAAGACACTATTGATGTACTCTGCCAGAGTAGCACCAAAATGTTGGAAGTAGGACAGTCACTGGAAATTGAATTATTAATTGATGAGCTTCTCTTTATTAGCAATACATTTTCCATAAAGTGTTTTGAATTCGGAAGACCAGAAGTATACATAAATATGCCTGCATTATGCAGTTTAATTCTAAGTAAATTGACAAAATATTTTATTGTAACACTCTGATATTAAAAAAAAAAAAATGCCTCTAGATGATGAGGAAATAAGATGTATATGGACTTTCTATCAACTTCTATATATCAACTTATAAATGTTTGATTTTGGACTTTAGGGAAGAAATTTGCAGGTCTGGAAATTATTTTCATCAAATACTAGGAGTGAAAATGTTAAATATTTGTTAAACCATAGACCAAAATGAATTATTTTTTCAGTTTTACATGCATTCCAAACAGCACTCCAGAAAGAATATTCTTCCAGAGAGACAGAATTCATTTTTCTTTTCCCTATGGTTTCCAACACTAGCCCTAAAAGTTTTCTTCTTTGTGCTTGTCCCTTCTTTCTTGAGATTGAAATGTCAATACTCAGTAGACCATCAAACAGAAATTGTACCCCTACAATGAGTAAGAAACAAAGCCCAAAATTCTACAATCTTAGTGAGAGTGCAATAGAGTATAAATGAGAAGCTTTTCCTACATTTTAGACATTTTATCTAAAACTGAATAACAATACTTTCAAAAATGTGCCTGGAAGTTCTAAAATAAGCCTGCAATTTTAGACAGGTCGCTGCAATAGTTGTGGGCTGGGCCCTGCCTTAAAAAATTGAAGAGCTTGAGAAGGTCTATTTTATCAATTTAGATACTGGTAAATAGTTTCCTGACACTAGAACATTAAAGATGTGCTAAATGTAACTGGAGCTGCTTTTGTTAACAGAAATAAACTAACGAATATAACATAACACAGTAACTTACACAAACCAACATAAAACACAATTGAAACTTGAGACACACCACAGCAAAATAGTCAAAATTGTCATTTGACACAACAACCACTATAAAACAAAGCAATTCACAAAAATGCAGCACATAATCACAATAGCACACATAACAGCACAATTCATCACCACCTAAACAAAATGAAATGAAAAAAATATTACTAAACCTTCTTGTTACACATTACCATCTCCAGAATTCTGAGGAAGACTGGAGATGATGGAGTTCTCTCCTAGAGAGTGAGATTGCTGTATTTGTCATTCTATTCACCTGTAAAAAATCAAATGTTTTTGCCACTCTCCTGGAGGAAAATGGACAGGGATCACACATATTCATGTACGGGCCCAGAATGATAATGGAATGTGCTTTGAGGGTATATCTAATCACTTGTCTGCTGCACAAAGACAGTGTTTGGCCCTATGTATTTAATGATCTCATGTTGGTACGAAAGCTATTAGGAACAGGATGTCAGATGCTTCTGCAAGACGGCCAATAAGAACATCTTAATGTCATAATTCGATTTCATTCTACAGAACTTACATGTATATAATCAGTGAATGAATACAAGATAAGAGTCTTTATCTACAATTATGTATATAAATATTTAAAATGATTATGTTTTCAAGTTTGTGAATTTAATTTCAAACCTGTTTTGCTTCCAAAACTAAAGCTTCTAAATGTTATCTTTCCAAAGAGACAACTTAACAAGAATGTTATTGTAGACTGGGCTTAGTTGTGAGAAAGTAGGAACCAGTGCCAGGTGGCTGGAAAAAATGTAATAGTAGGTTGTTGTTAAAAATAATGTAGGGTGTTCTCAAGACCCATAACTTAAGCCCACATCTGACAAAGACCCATAGTTGAAACCTACATTTTCACACAGACATTCATTTTACATTGCACTAGTTATTACTATTTGAAGCTTCACAGCCACAATCTGTTAAGATGTGGAGTGCCAGGCTCCATCATTTAAAAATATCTGTGGTAGGACCTTAAGTATAAATCATTATAAAATTAGAAAATTGCATTTGTGGAATATTGTACTCCTAGTTCCTCGGTCTTTTGTAGAGGTCAGAAAAGAAGGTATAGAAAGCAAACAATTCTGTAGTACCCCATAAACAATGAGGATTCTTAAACAAAATAATGACTGTGGTAAAGTAAGCACCTGATTTATAAATTGGTGAGTGGCTGCTTTGTCATAAATTTGATGGGTATCCAGTGTGAGTTCTTGCAATTGCATTATATCATGCACTTTTATTATGACAGATAGTACAAACTCCTCCCGACCAGTGAACACAAAATACACACCTTGCAAAGAAAACAAATAAACTCCGACTTTAGTGCAACCACTTCTGTGTTCTGAGATTCAGCAACTGTGAATAATTTTGTTTTTAATGGTAATGATACATTGTTAATGTAATAACCATTATTATCATTCTCAGAAACATTACAAATACTTTAAGTTCAAGCTGGCATTAGGTTTTTCCACAACAGTTATGCTTGGCATGATACTGCAAAATGGAAGCCATGACACAATCAGCAAGAAAGACAACGGTCATTCTAAAGGCTCAGGTTCATCTAAATGCCCAGGTGACCAATTGTGTTTATGAAGACACATCCCCATGTAGCGACCTGTTTTGTGATCCAACTTGTGCCAAATGCAAGAACCATCAATCCTGTACTCTTGATTCCTCAGTTGGAATAATCAATTTCAAACCACCCTGTAACCAAAAAAGAAGCCAAAGCCATTGACATCAATGATAATTATGATAGAACAAATAATTGGTACCCATTACTTATTCCTGAGGAATATGTGTGCATCACAGCTGAGATGGACTTTTAATAGCCAGGGCTATATTTCTCAGTTTGGGAATGAACACGTGTCCTGGTGTCTCCATGGTGAAGAGCTAGAGTGTGAAAAATAGATAATACTTAACAGCAAATGGAAGAACAATTTGAAGGGGAACCTGACTCTTTGAAGGAGAGTTGTCAGCAGAACCCAGTCAAGTTGCGGCTAAATTGACATTATTGAGAAACCTGTTCAGCCCTTTCCTTTAAAGAGAAAATATGCCAAAATAATCATTGCAGAACGTCTTTGTTTGAAAACACTGGCTTCTGGTGAATGCAATCATGTTTTCACTTAGCAACAAATATCAGTGCTAATCAACTGCCAACTGAAAGGATTTCATGACAGAGAGGCAAAAAAATTATCACATCCCAATCCTTACCCGAATCCACTCAATTCTGATTTTATTTATTACGTTGGTTAAAAAATGCAGCATTTGGTAGACATACATAAATAGTACAAACATCTACTGATAAGACCAATTAAAAATGGGATTTCAATTATATCCTTTTTTTGTGTTATTCTTTTTTGATCCACCACATGACATCCATCTACAACAGTGGCACTATTTTCGTTTTTCTTCTGGTTGATACTGTGCACCGAGATACAAAGAGCAAAACCGAGTGAGTGAGCTAAATTTGCACTTATTTTATAAATTATTAATTTTGTAAACCTGGACACAGTTTTCTGCAAAATCGTCCGCCGACATAAATCCACTGTTGTTGACAATGTTCGTGCTCAATCATACTAGATGTTGGTTTCAGCCAGTAAACCATATTTCTAAAAGTGTTTTCGCACAACAAAGATATTTTTCCTGACCTGGTTTGTCTTGCATGCTTCTGACCCACATTTCCTGCAAACACATTCCTGACTCTTTCTTTCTAAGAATGATTTATATTCCGTAAGGTGTTTTTGACACATTATTATTCATGTGCGTTTCCTCGATGCATTGTTTTAGATATGACTACACATTTCAGCCTCTACCTTACTTTAATCCTCACTTTGTGGAACTCTGTTGGTGTATTAATTCAAACCTTCCTCACTCCATTCTGAAATTACATTTGAAGAGATGTTTAGAGCTTGAGCCAATTACAATTTTTTTTCATATCGCTTTTCAATACTACAAAGCTTGAAAAAAGCACATTTCTCTCTTTGTAATATTGTTTATCAGAATGTGTACTGCCCACTTCTGCTTGCAAGGTTTCCGTAAATATTGTACCCGTGGTGTACCGGATCTAAACACTGAACTTTCTGGGTGTAGCTTAAATTAATTGTCTCAGTGCAAATCTATTATCATTGTATGCTTTCAAGAAATGCACTGTGAAACAATTGGAACTTCCTTTCTTGTCATAAGAGGACAAGTAGGTTCCAGCGTGGTTTAGCCATAGCTAAATAATTTCACAAGCCACGTGGCTGTCGGCAACAAAGCATAACCCTTTGCTCAGGAGGTTTCCTGAGCCATTTATGAGTTTCAAGGCGATTTTTAGCTGTGGAATGCATTGTACGTGAGTTGGACCTTCTATGCTCAAATTGAATTTTGCATTATGCTTTATTTAGCTGATAGAATTTATATCAAGACCACAGAACATTGTAAAGATGTACTTGCAATACATGACAATGATCTATTTTAGTACAACCTAGAATAATTAATACAACTTGTTAGGTAGAAAAAATCAGACTAACAGGAAGAAATGCAGTGAACATGGGTATGTGTGCTTGTGTACAGGCATGTAAATGAGTAGAATGTGCAATTATGGATGTTTGTGAATAAGTGTCCGTTTGTGCGTTTACACTGGCACCTGCCCATGTGTGGTGCAGGCGATCATAGAAGCATGTGTCTTCATGCTGGTGCATGCACACATGCAAGTGTGTGCATCTGTACATGTGTGTCTATGTACATTCCCCTGTTAAAAGTGATTTGGGGCCTTATTTATACTTTTTGGCTCAAAACTGCACTAAGGTAGTTTTGCCCCAAAAAGTTTTGCACCGGCTTGCACCATTTTTTAGCACCAGCTGGGCACCATATTTATGGAATAGTGCAAGCCGGTGCAAAGGGTAGGCTAGCTTAAAAAAAAATGACGTTAGGCAGTTTTGAGTCAAAATAAATGATTTTGACCAGATTAGCATCATTTTTTGACGCTAAGGGGCATATTTATACTCTGTTTGCACTGAATTAGCGTCATTTTTTTTAAACTCTAATTCAGTGCAAAACTAACTCCATATTTACACTTTGGTGCTAGACCCATCTAGCACCAAATTTATGGAGTTAAAGTCATTTTTTGGAAGTGGAAACCTACCTTGCCTTAATGAGATGCAAGGTAGGCGTTCCCGTGCAAAAAAATTACTCTATGGCCTTAACACCATATTTATACTCCAATGTTAAAATGGTGCAAGGGAGGGAGGAGGGGTCAAAAAATGGGGCAAAGCTTGCTTTGCCCCATTTTTTAAGACCTGGGTCAGGGCAGGTGTTAGGGGACCTGTGGCACTATTTCCATGGTGGAACACCATGGAATAAGCCCAGAGGTGCCCTCCCTAGGCCCTAGGGGCACCCCCACCCACACTAGAGGGACAGCGAGGATGGGGGACCCCATCCCAGGTAATTACAGGTAAGTGCACTTTATTTTTGAAAGTGCCATAGGGGGCCCTGAAATGGGCCCCCATACACGGCACCTGGTGCAATGGCCATGCCCAGGGGACCCCTGTCCTCTGTGCTGGCCACTGGGGTGGTGACCTTTTCTAAGGCAGGAGTTATGTGGCATGGTAGGTTTAGCACCATAAAATGACGCTAATCTGGTTAGAGTCATTTTTTTTTACTCAAACCTGCCTAAAGCCATTTTTTGGTGCTAAACCCTCTTCTTCTATACTGCCAGCCCCACCCGACTAAAGTCATTTTTTTTAACTCTGGCCTACCCTTTGCACCGGCTTGCACCATTCCATAAATATGGTGCCCGGCTGGTGCACAGAAACGGTGCAAGCCGGTGCTAAACTTTTTGGTGCAAAACTCAGTTAGTGCAGTTTTGCAGCAAAAAGTATAAATAAGGGGCAATATTTTGTACGTTTGCGCCACTTTTGTGTAATAAAATGACGTTAATGCGGTGCAAAAAAAGTTTAAATCAGGGCCTTGGTGCTAGATGGGTCTAGCACCAAAGTATAAATATGGAGTTAGTTTTGCACCGAATTAGAGTAAAAAAAAATGACACTAATTCGGTGCAAACAGAGTATAAATATGCCGCAGAGTATAAATATGCCCCTAAATATGGCGTTAAGGCCATAGAGTCATTTTTTGCACGGGAACGCCTACCTTGCATCTCATTAAGGCAAAGTAGGTCTCCACTTTCAAAAAATGACTTTAACTCCATAAATTTGGTGCTAGAGGGGTCTAGCACCAAAGTATAAATATGGAGTTAGTTTTGCACCGAATTAGAGTAAAAAAAATGACACTAATTCTGTGCAAACAGAGTATAAATATGCCCCTTGATGTTTTCATGTGTACTAGGTTCTTAGCTTTGTGTTTTCCGTGTTAGCACGTGATCTGCCCCTAAATTTAACATTTTCACACATTCAGTCAGATGAAGTCAATAAGAATTTCTATTAAAAAAAAAGCTTCTACTGCATCAATAAGGCTAGAAAAACATTCTTGCACTGATTAAAATATCTGCGAGGCAAGCAGTCACTAAATTAACCACACAAAGAATAATGAGCTTAAACTGTAATACAATATGTTTCTGTAAAATAGGAGCTGCACTGGTAAAAAAAAATACTAATGACGGTAAACTAAAAGAAATACAACCCTAACGGGAAGTGCCGGTGGAAATACCTTGAGATTCTAATTTTGTGTTAATGTTTACTCGCATGCTCAAGTGATTACAAGAACAACTAACTAAACTGATAGAAGGAGGAAAAGGGCTTCATGAAATATTTTCTAGATCATCACTTTAATATGTATCCTTTGTTTAATTGGCTGTAGAAATTACATACTAACAAGGTTCAGCTGATTCTATTTCAAATAACCACCCTGAGCTCACAGTCATAATTGCATTTTATGCAGCCTTTCGATTGATTTGCAAGGCACTAACATTAAGGTCTGAGAACATCACTGCCGCTCGTACGTGTCGCACACCTCCAGAGGGATACTGTTTCCTGTCTAGCCTGCAAATGGCTCCGTGGCACAGATAACACATTCTGAGTGGTACGGGTCTTGGGGAAGCTTCTTTCTAATTGGCTGACAAGCTCCTAAAAGGGTTATGTCAATCTCCCACATCCTGCATGGTGGAACAGTATCTCTTCACAGCCTTGCAGCCACACAACCAGGCTCCCATTTATTCAATCATTTGTACTTGCACCAAGCTTCTGAGTAGTTAGGTGGAAAAAAACGTGTTAGAATGTCAACCCGTGTTAAACTGGTAATAGGAAATAGGTTTAATTATTTCTACTCTTTGTTAGATAAAACAGTCTCCTTCAGGTTCTGCCTCACCTAATCAATACAAGGCACAGTATGAAAGGATATGTTTCCATTAATAATTAACCTTTAGTTCTACTTTGCATCATTTCAGTGAACGGATTTGGAATGGCAATGGCTTCTCGCAAGAATACACTATTCCCTGCTGTTACAGAACATTTATATATATATATATATATATATATATATATATATATGCAAAAAAAGAGAATAGAGAACTCTGGGTAGTTCCCAAGTTTAGGTGGAGAGCAGCTCTAGTAAGGAGCACCCTGCAACACCAGCGACACTCTAGATTTGCTCACCTCAAATGTCTGTTTATCTAGCAAAGTTTTTAAGCATTGGATCAGCACAGTGCTATCCACGCCGAGCTAGATAGTGACAAAGTCTTTTGCCATTTGTACAGCACAGTCTTTAAGCATAGGTTTGACACAGTGTCAACCTTGCCGAGCTGTAAAATGACAAAAGCCATTTACCACACCAGGCACAGTATTACAGCTTTGGACTGGTAAAATATCATCCAAGCCAACCTGGAATGAGTAAAAGCAACCCCTGACACGTGTTTCGCTCTCATTAGAGCTCATCAGAGAGGTTTAGCTTTGTCCAGACACAAGGGAGCACCCAGTATAAGTCAAAACAAATCCCTTTCAGGGTTAGAGTGCCGCATAAATTATGCAAAAAAAGAGAATAGAGAACTCTGGGTAGTTCCCAAGTTTAGGTGGAGAGCAGCTCTAGTAAGGAGCACCCTGCAACACCAGCGACACTCTAGATTTGCTCACCTCAAATGTCTGTTTATCTAGCAAAGTTTTTAAGCATTGGATCAGCACAGTGCTATCCACGCCGAGCTAGATAGTGACAAAGTCTTTTGCCATTTGTACAGCAAAGTCTTTAAGCATAGGTTTGACACAGTGTCAACCTTGCCGAGCTGTAAAATGACAAAAGCCATTTACCACACTAGGCACAGTATTACAGCTTTGGACTGGTAAAATATCATCCAAGCCAACCTGGAATGAGTAAAAGCAACCCCTGACACGTGTTTCGCTCTCATTAGAGCTCATCAGAGAGGTTTAGCTTTGTCCAGACACAAGGGAGCACCCAGTATAAGTCAAAACAAATCCCTTTCAGGGTTAGAGTGCCGCATAAATTATGCAAAAAAAGAGAATAGAGAACTCTGGGTAGTTCCCAAGTTTAGGTGGAGAGCAGCTCTAGTAAGGAGCACCCTGCAACACCAGCGACACTCTAGATTTGCTCACCTCAAATGTCTGTTTATCTAGCAAAGTTTTTAAGCATTGGATCAGCACAGTGCTATCCACGCCGAGCTAGATAGTGACAAAGTCTTTTGCCATTTGTACAGCAAAGTCTTTAAGCATAGGTTTGACACAGTGTCAACCTTGCCGAGCTGTAAAATGACAAAAGCCATTTACCACACCAGGCACAGTATTACAGCTTTGGACTGGTAAAATACCATCCAAGCCAACCTGGAATGAGTAAAAGCAACCCCTGACACGTGTTTCGCTCTCATTAGAGCTCATCAGAGAGGTTTAGCTTTGTCCAGACACAAGTGAGCACCCAGTATAAGTCAAAACAAATCCCTTTCAGGGTTAGAGTGCCGCATAAATTATGCAAAAAAAGAGAATAGAGAACTCTGGGTAGTTCCCAAGTTTAGGTGGAGAGCAGCTCTAGTAAGGAGCACCCTGCAACACCAGCGACACTCTAGATTTGCTCACCTCAAATGTCTGTTTATCTAGCAAAGTTTTTAAGCATTGGATCAGCACAGTGCTATCCACGCCGAACTAGATAGTGACAAAGTCTTTTGCCATTTGTACAGCAAAGTCTTTAAGCATAGGTTTGACACAGTGTCAACCTTGCCGAGCTGTAAAATGACAAAAGCCATTTACCACACCAGGCACAGTATTACAGCTTTGGACTGGTAAAATACCATCCAAGCCAACCTGAAATGAGTAAAAGCAACCCCTGACACGTGTTTCGCTCTCATTAGAGCTCATCAGAGAGGTTTAGCTTTGTCCAGACACAAGGGAGCACCCAGTATTAGTCAAAACAAATCCCTTTCAGGGTTAGAGTGCCGCATAAATTGTGTGGTAAATGGCTTTTGTCATTTTACAGCTCGGCAAGGTGGACACTGTGTCAAACCTATGCTTAAAGACTTTGCTGTACAAATGGCAAAAGACTTTGGGGCATATTTATACTCCGTTTGCGCCGAATTTGCGTCGTTTTTTTCGACGCAAAATCAGCGCAAAACTAACGCCATATTTATACTTTGGCGTTAGACGCGTCTAGCGCCAAAGTATGGGCAAATAGCGTCATTTTTTAGCGTGAACGCCTTCCTTGCGTTAATGAGATGCAGGGCCGGGCGGCGCAAAAAAATGGTGCAAAGCACGAATAGCGTGAAATTTTAACACCTGGGTCAGGGCAGGTGTTAAAATGGGGCAAACACACCTGTACTTAATCAGAACACACAGAACAAACAACAGAGCAGCAGAGCAGCAGAGCAGCAACAGGGAGACATGGAGGTGCTTTTTCTTCAACGTGCACGTAGACGCAGAGCCCTGCAGCAACAACAGCAGCCACAACAACAACAGCAGGGACCCCAAAGACAGTGCAGAAGGCAGGAGAGGATATTCCGCCCACGAACAACCCTGCATGGCCTCAGGGAACGAGACATCATCCAGAGGTACCGGTTGAACTGGCAGGCCATTCAGCAGCTGCTGACAAATATTGAACAGCAATTGGCCCCCACTTTAGTGACTCCACGCACTATCCCAACCGAAACAAAGCTGCTTGCCGTACTTCACCTGCTGGCAAGTGGCTCCTTTCAGACAACTGGTGCCCTGGTTGGTGGAATTTCACAACCATCTTTCTCCGCATTCCTGCCTAAAGTACTGGATGCCATCATTGGACTGACACCCCGCCACATCTGCTTCCCTAACACAGTGCAGAAGCAGCAGGAAACAAAACAGGGGTTCTACGCCATCAGTGGCTTTCCGCACGTCCTTGGTGCAATCGACTGCACACACGTACGCCTTGTGCCACCTGCTGCGAGTGAACACCTCTACCGCAACAGGAAGCGCACACATTCCATCAACGTGCAGGCCATAGTCGATCACCAAGGACTGATCAGCAATATTGTGGCTAAATATCCTGGGAGTGTACATGACGCATTCATCTTCCGTCACTCCACCATCAACCAACACTTCCAGGATGGACGGTATGGCAATGGACTACTTGTTGGTAAGGACAAAAATCTACTTATATACTCACTGCACAGAAACCCTCTAGGATAAACAACCCATACACCACAATAGCAACACCTAGACAGGAACACACTGAGGTACTCACATCACTAGCCATGTGTCACAAGTCACCATTGAACCTCTCACACATTTGAATTTACTCCACAGCTTAGTGTGAAGACATTCATGACTGTGGTTGCCTAAATGTCACCTTGCAAATTGGAAGTCTCACAATAACCTGTACACTAATACAATGCATAACTTTTAAGGGATGGGATGGCCTGGCTATGTTCATATGAACGTTTCTAATACCCTTTCATGTTTCAACTCTGCATGGAACTATCATCACACCCCCAGTGAGGACACACGGACACCTGTGTCACAAGTCACAATGCAAGGGAGGGCACACTGTACTTGAGAAACCAATTCATCCTGCTGACAAACAGTTAGCCAACATACACTTGCTCAGCCAAGGAAAAAAAACAATGCCAAAGTTTCCAACAACAACCATAGGTTGTCACATTAGTACACAAAATAGTCACAGACAACACAACACAACTACTGCCATCAAAGATACGTACAACAGTGCCTCCTACATCTAATTGATACCATTCTATGTTTCTCTTTCAGCTGGTCAGGGGTATGGCATCCAGCCTTGGCTAATGACACCATATGGGAACCCAAATACTGCTGCTGAGCGGGCATACAATGACGCCCACAAGAGGACCCGCAGCATTGTGGAGAGGACCTTTGGGATCCTAAAGTCAAGGTTCCGCTGCCTTGACATCACTGGCGGAAGCCTCCTATACTCCCCAGAGATGGTATGCAAAATCATACTCACTTGTGCCATATTACACAATATTTGTGTACAAAGGAACATTCCCCACCTTGAACCGGACCCAGACATGCCTGAGGATGATGATGAGGAGGATGCTGGCCTGCAACAGGAGGGGGAACAACCTAACACCGCAGCAGGAGTGCGTAGGCGCCAACAGCTTGTGAACAATTTTTTTACTTAACTTATTATAATCACTTGTATTCCACACTTGTAAATAAACACAGATCACAAACACCACATCATGCTTTGGCCTATTCATTTCTGACCACCTTTAGTTTGAAATAGCTGAAGATGAATGTCGTCTCATTGATCAAGAATGCCATTAAAATTCATCACACCAAAAATAAACATCACAACTGTATGCACAGAGGGTAGGATGTGACATGTTACATTACCATACACAGTGCCCAACAAGAGTACAAATGTGACAATTACACATGCCGGATCCAAACAACTAAAACAGTCTCTCATCCAGCCCAAAATTGGAGATCCTTTGAAAGTCACATCACACTTGTTCAGAGACAGGGTGGGACCATCCATGTGTACGTGAACATGTCATCAATGGCTTCTCTCAAGTGTATGATGTGAGCAATACACAATTGCAACAACATCAGCTGCCACTAACTCAGGAGGAGACCTTGAAGTTACAGTGACAACATACACACAGACAGGTCATACTGGATCCACATTCCCACACACATGTACACATATGTCATACAACCAACCTAATATTTGAAAGTAGACCATCACAGTTGTGTCCCAGTTTGAACCTAGCAGGAAGATTGTAACATGACACTAAACCAGTTTATGCAGAAAGGGACACAGACAAGCAAAACAATCTTCGCATTATCACATCGTGAACGCTGAGAGTCTTGCAAACTTAGGGGGTCATTCTGACCCTGGCGGTAATTACCGCCATGGCGGAGGTCGGCGGTAGCACCGCCAACAGGCTGGCGGTGCACCGATGGGCATTCTGACCGCGGCGGTTCAGCCGCGGCCAGAAACGGGAAGTCGGCGGTGTACCGCCGACTTCCCGCTGCCCTTGCGAACTCCCGCCAGGAACAGGATGGCGGGAGGGGGTGCCGCGGGGCCCCTGGGGGCCCCTGCAGTGCCCATGCCAATGGCATGGGCACTGCAGGGGCCCCCGTAAGAGTGCCCCACAAAGCATTTCAGTGTCTGCTTTGTAGACACTGAAATTCGCGACGGCTGCAACTGCACCCGTCGCACCTTCCCACTCCGCCGGCTCCATTCTGATCCGGCGTCCTCGTGGGAAGGGTGTTTCCCGCTGGGCTGGCGGGCGGACTTTTGGCGGTCGCCCGCCAGCCCAGTGGGAAAGCCCGAATGACCGCCGCGGTCTTTCGGCGGGAACCGCTTGGCGGGCGGCGCCCGCCGACCGCCGCGGTCAGAATGACCCCCTTAGTCATATGAAAATGGTATGCAACTTAGCTCCAAATCATCATTACTGCAAACGTCAAATGGGCTAATGAGATGAATGAATGGTCAACAGTCATTCATACCATATGGCCTTACATTCGCCCGCTGCTGCAGGTTTGCCAGGATATGATAAAAATACTCCATGGATACAGTAGCTATTCTGGATGGTCAAATCCTAGGGTGCTGGGGGCCTAACTCCACCTCTACCACCCCCAAAACATACAAGAATCATGTACTTGTGAACTAAACACATGCATAAGGCACATGTGTGGCCTCAATGTCACAAGTCCTACACAAATATGAAACACAAAATCATAATGGGACATGGTCAGCCCCATAAAAACTGAAAGTGACTCTCCCACTCCCTGTTAGGACTACAGATAAAAGCATCCCCATCATAAAGGTGGGGACATTTTGGAGACGGAATACATAATGGTATCAAAAACATCATTTCAAAATAGCCATCAGCAATTACACCAAATATGTTGTCAAATATGGTCAATACATTAGTTAACGTATCCCAAACATCACAGTGTGAAGGCCGTCTATACATAAAAGTACGGACATTTGTCATATACAAACACAAATGTGTCTCACATTGCACCGTTTTACCATGACAAATCACCTTTCAAAAACTAAACACATGAAGACATTTGGATAAATTTGCTCCATATTCTACGCATACAGCATGGCCGTCATAATTTGTTCACGTACATGAGTGCACACAATGCAGAGTCAGATACAAATGTATCCAAAAGTGTCTTGATATTTCACCTTCAAATTATTATTTACATCCACAATATTTTTGACTCTGCATCATGTGCACTACTGTACGTGTAAAAAAAAACACGCCCATGATGTATGCGTGGTGAAATTGACGCTACATGCACAATATATTGGTCATTTCATGTACAGTATTAATTATTCATATTCATATCATATTTTTTCACTCAGCATCATGTGCACCACTGTACGTGTAAAAAAAACGACGCCCATGATGTATGCGTGGTGAAATTGACGCTACATGCACAATATATTGGTCATTTCATGTACAGTATTAATTATTAATATTCATATCATATTTTTTCACTCAGCATCATGTGCACCACTGTACGTGTAAAAAAAACGACGCCCATGATGTATGCGTGGTGAAATTGACGCTACATGCACAATATATTGGTCATTTCATGTACAGTATTAATTATTAATATTCATATCATATTTTTTCACTCAGCATCATGTGCACCACTGTACGTGTAAAAAAAACGACGCCCATGATGTATGCGTGGTGAAATTGACGCTACATGCACAATATATTGGTCATCTCATGTACAATTTGAAATATTAATATTCATATCATATTTTTTCACTCCACATCATGTGCACTACTGTACGTGTAAAAAAAATGACGCCCATGATGTATGCGTGTTAAAAATGACGCTACATGGACAATATGTTGGTCATCTCATGTACAATTTGAAAAAATGATATTCATATCATATTTTTACACTCCGCATCATGTGCACTGTAATGCGTCAAAAAAATATGACGCACATCTGTGTATGCGTGAAAATATGACGCATTACGCGAAAAGAAAAACGGCGGCCATTTTATGCAGGAAGTGATGTAATAGGATATTCTGTTTACCAAATCTGTACTGGGAGTTGACTTTCACTTTCACTTTGCAGTCTCAGAGTTATCTAGACTGTGTGGTTGTGTGAAAGGTGTTGTCCTGTGTTTTACTGATTTAGTGTCCTGTGTGCCTTGTATTTTGTCTTTGTGTCAATCTTTTATTGTTGTCTAACATTGTCTCAGTCTGTTTAGTGTTATTTTGTCTATACCTGTGATAGTTTGTATTGTCTGTGGGAGTCTGTTGTGGGTAGCATAGTTTGGGGGGTTAGTTGGGCTATTTTTCTCCTTCTTCTTTTTCTTTCACACCTCTACCTTTCCCCATTTCCCACTTTTTCTTTCATTTTTCGTTTGTACTTTTTTACACCTCTCATCATGTCAGGTAGGCCTCGCCTGTCCAGGATGGGTGAGGACGAATTGGGGGGCTTCATATGGCTCGTAAGCCATTTCCTCCCACTGATGCTGGAGGCTGGGGGCCGTGTGATACAGGGGTATCACACGGAGGCGAGGAAAATCCGTTGGGAGAAGGTGCGCCATCACCTGGTCCGGGTCTACGGGAGTCTGAGGAATATCCATCAACTCAAGCACCGCTGGGCAGATCTGATCAGCAGGGAACAGGACCTGCTGGACCACCTGGGACTCCGGATTGGTGGCTATGTTGGTGAGTACTAATCAATTACATGGGAATAATAGGAATGTGTGCGTGAACATGTGATGATTGGTAGCCAATCTGCAAAATAAGTAGCTGACTGCGTGTTATGCTAGGGAAACCTAGGCCCATGGGTATACACATAAATCCCCATTTTTGCTACACATGTACACCCAATAACAGCAGTAAAATGCAACATCTATTTGTATTTTGCTAAGTAGCCCCCTCTCTGCGTCACAAAATGATGCAAATGCTGCGCTACAAAGGTATACATATGTGTCCAAATGTGTATTTGTTGCAGGATGTGTATGAAGACTATTGCTACCAGGCCGATCCCTCATTTTTGCAACACATACCAGATGGCTGTAGCTGCATGGAATGTACTGTTGCATTTGTGTCTGAAAAGCAACACGTGCACTGCTCTATTTGTACTCTACTGGTCATAATGGCCAGTGAGTACGTCATGTAGAAACAACATACCTACATATGTAGACGCCATAGCTAGACCGAAAATTCCAAACACATGATGATGCTACACATGTGTGTTGCCTTCACGTCACATGAAGTTAGTCATGTTGTCCACACATATGTCACATGTGTGTCTGGTTGCTGTGTGTTGAACCTGTCCACATAGCCTGTTTGATTGTGAGTGGTCATGCAGTTCTCATGGAACCAGTTGTGGAATGTTTCTCTCTGGGATGCACATGCTGAGATGTATGGATCACATGATTGTTGGGGCCTACTAATGGATGATTAACTTGGACGACACATGACTGTCCTGGCCACTGCATGAGTGTAGTAGGGTGTGTCACTGGAGCAGGAGACTCATCCAATGATAATCTAGAATACAAAGTCAGCCAGGCAGGATGAGCATGTGTGAAAGTGTATCATTACCATGTAATATTCACACACTGTCATTGTAACAGAAATTATTTGTCTGTTCACCCAGTCTGAGTATAATCTTCCTTTCATGCTTTACAGGTGGACCAGCCCCGTACACCGTTGGTGAGGTGGCCGATTTTGACGACCCCGATACCTACAGTGAGTGTTGCCTAAGTGCTATTTACATTGTTTGGAAATGAAGCATGATGGATTACTGTGTGTTCAGGATAATTCATGATTTGATGTGCTGGCCGTTCATTGGCTTTGTTGTTTTGGTGTGATATCAAATTGGAATAATGTTTCTGTAAAGCAATACCTAGTCATCTCTCAGATTGAGGGGCAGTAGGTCATTCAATTAGTGCGACAATTGGGAATGGCATGACTCATTTTGAATACACTGGTCAATGGTAGACTTGGTCAGGAACTTGCCATTAACTGAGTCAGCATATCAGACTGACAGTCTCCCAGATAGCTTAGGCACATGGCTTCGATGACAAGTGCTTCTTCCTAGTTGAGGATGGACTGTGTACACTGTAGGTCGGATCTTCCGGGGGCATGTACTTCCACAAGGTGACCTCGAAGTGTGTGTGACTTGAGTGCAATGGCCTAGGTGTTCTGTTGAATCATGTGAATGGGTGTTCTACCTCCTCTGTGTGTGTTGTAAAACATGCCTCACTAATAGTATGTTATGTTGGGCTAAGTCATATCATTTTGACATGTGTGGACCTGGGATGTGACAAGGTTGGGCTGACTCCAACGTGTTGCTAGCCCTTCATAGGTGTTGTGTGTGAAGGCACATGCTTGTTGAACTTTCTGTACACTCCTGGTTGTGCATTGATCATGGGATTGTTGTTTGTTCTTCCCACACCACCCACAAAGACTGGGATGTTACTGTGAAACAGGGTACCTACGACTGTAGCAACCAGTATGTTACACGTACTTAACACCTTTTGTGACTTGAGTTTGTACCTAGGTCCAGATGTAGCAAAATGTCTACACATTGCAAATAGCATAATTTGATGTTAGTGAGTTGCAAACGTCTGTTTCCTAATCCGAAATGTTTTTGGTGGTCATGTACATATTTGCAAAATGCTTTTCTAAATGAAAAAAATAAAGGAGTTTACCAGCCCTACTTGCAAATCACAGTGGTAGGCAATCCCATTTGCTAACGAGTACGTGGTTGCAAAGTGAGTAGCTGTTATCATCCACTTGAAGTGGATGCTAACCAACTTGCTGACTGGAAGGGGTCCTCATTGTGAACCTTCACCTTTGTGAGTGGACCAAAATACTCCTGCACAAAACAGCCAGTGGTCTAGGGGAGCTATAATTATTGTGTAAATTAAGAAAAATCAATTGTTGTGAATTTAAACAAATCGCAGCTCATTTCCCTTTCAGATAAAGGGCCTACACTTGTTGAAAAATAACTTGCTTCATTTAAAAGCAGTCATGTCTATGGAGTTCTGCTGTTCCCAGCAGGCCTCCATCCCCGTGAGTGCCCATAGTTGCTAAGGTGGTGCAAGTTGGAACCCACATCATTGATGTTCATGAGGTGGGATTTAGGGACCCCATAGTGACTCTCAGACGGTGTCAGAGACACCGTTCAGCTTTGCAATTTGCTAGTTGATTTCCCATCAATTCCTACATCTGGCCCATAGTGTCGACATATGATTCATGGCCAGGGGTTCAATCTTAGCACACAACTATTTCGAAATGCCATTGAGTGAGGAGTGTGATTTTTATCACATAGAATGACATATGTAGTGAAGTCAGCATGCGGACGAGCTGGTGCCATAATGTATAATGCCTTAGGTATGAATTGTATGAGTAGTTTAGGGTGATGTCATCCATCATGTAGAGACATGGATATGCTATATGTGATATGCCCTTCAGTATGCATGATTCACATGTACTTCCTCTGAGCCTTCCCGTGAACTATGTTGTAACAATTGCTGCAACCAATACATTGCTAGTAATGGACAAATTACCCATTGTGGTATTCAACCCACTGTAAATTCTATGCTCAATATTTGCCTTTTCTCTTCACAGCTGCAAACCTGAGTGCCGCAGCTCGCAACCAGTTTGAGCGCCGGGCAATGAGGTACAGCCACATCCTGCAGGTGCAGTGTGGGTATCGGAGGATGGCCCGCAGATACAATTCGGAACGGGCCTCCGGGGCGTGGTATGCCACACCACAGGCTCCCCCAACGGTGCCCCCAACAACCCCCGCCACTACATCCACCAGGTCTGGCCAAGTGGACCCAGCAACAGACCAGGCATCCTCATCCAGACCTGGACCCAGCCGTGTGGTGGGAGCAGGGCAGTCCCGTGCCCACACCACTCCACCAACACAATCCACCTCCACCGGCACCCAGACCTGCACTGACCCTCCGATCAACCCAGCGGACTTCCACGCATTGTCAAGGAAATTGGACAGGTTGATTGCAAAAGTTGACACCCTGACGGAGGACATGGCTGAGGTGAAGAGGAAGGTGCGCTCCATCCGGCGAACACTACGGAGGCCAAATCAGTAGACATTTTGCCCTCCAGAACGTTTACCCCTCCCCTCTCACCTCTTTCCTATTTCATACTGTTAGTTGGGTTTGGGGGGTTAGTTATAGGATAAGTGTAGGAAATTAGCTTAGTTAGTGTTAGGTAAGAGGGTGGGGGGTCCTTCTTCTTTATATCTTATCTTTTTGTGTGGGTGGGTGGGGGGCAATGTTGGGATTCCTGTTTAAAAAAAAAAAAAATATGTTTGTTTAGGATAGTGTAGTATGTGTGTAGGTTAGTAAGTGTTGTCCTGCATGTGTCTTGTCTCATAATGGTGGGTGGGGGGTTGATGTTTAGATCGTTTCGTTACATGTGTAGAGTAAGTTTAGCTTAGGTTAGTTAGGGACAGTTGTGGGTTAGTAGTAGTCAGGTTAGATTAGTGTAGGTTTATCTTTCCCTTAGTTGCCTCTTTTATTACTTATTGGAAATAAAAAATGTGTTAACCCTTTACCTGATGCGTTAGGTGCTACCTTTTCATGGCCTTGACATCAGTGTAGCAGAAAGTTTTAGTATGACATTTGTGTCCTATGCTCGCTATCCCCAGGCTATTGAGGTTTAACATGCCAGCTACCCGTGTGCTAACTTGGTAAGGATCCACCATGTGGGAGAGCCACCATTGGTAGTGTGCATAGATCATCAAGATTTGGGGTTGGTATGTATCCTACTTCACAAGAGTGCTTCCAGAGTTGATTTTGTAGGTAAATAGATAGGTCGGACAGCATTATGAAGTTCAGGGAGAGCTTTGTAGATGAGTATTTGTTCACACTCTTGTCTTGTTGCTGTCATTGCTGACCTACATCATGTGTGTACTGCTTGAGCATGACTTTCCTTCATGGTAGTATACGCTGTAAGGGTGATTGATGCAGTGTAATTTGGTTATCATTCCTTTCATTTTACAGCATAATTTCTTGTTTTAGTATTGCAAGGTGCCTACATTTCTCAGCCACCATTAGTTGCCTAGAATAGCTATGGATGGGGCCTCATTCTGTCCAACACAGCATGATTGTGTGTGCTTAGTCCCTACATCAGTTATTTTCCTCAGTCTAGTAAAGCTATGATGCAATCCTGGCCACTGCACAGATGTTTCAGTATACATGAAATCAGGACAGTAGTATAGAAAATCGACATGGTTGCCACACAGCCACTTTGGAGTTATGTACTGCACAGTTGAAGTGTGAAATGACACAGAGACACAATAGGTGTGCAAGTGATATTTATTTTTAGGTGGAGTAGTGCAAAAAGTCCATTAACAATGTTAGGTGAGGCCGTTCTGGTGCATTCTTAAATGGTGATCCTATTCACAGGGTGTGGATGATGCTCCTGACATGCTGGGGTGATGTCACAGACGGTGCAGAGGAACAGGAATTGCCAAATGGTAGGAGAGAAACATTTACAGCCAATGTGGACAAGTTAAACAGTGGATTGCCGAACAGTCATTGAGGGTAGTTGGAGTGAGGCTGGCATGTGTCAAAACGTAGGACCTTGGTCAGAGTAGGGCATGGTGCAGGGACTAGGGCTTCCGGGTACTCTTGCGAGTGAATGTTATCTGTTCCATGTCTTCTTCTTCTGATGTGTGTGTTGCCTGGTGTGTCCTTGTTGTTGTTGGTTGTGAAGGGGCAACACACACCTCAGTGTCAGAAGACATGGAGGCAGACATCCCGGGGGCTGATCCCTGTCCAGTTATGAAGGGCAGTACTGCAGCAAGGAGGGCGTGCTGGTTTTTCAGAATGGCAGCCACATCCCGATGGTAGGCAGCCAGGTCGGCCCTGAGGGGTTCGATGTTGCATTCGTGCACACGCTGACTGGCTTGCTGTTGGAGTTGTTTGGTCAACTGGATGACAGCTGTGCAGATTGCCTTCTGTGTTACTAAAAGTTCCTCCAACAGCGATGTTCTGGCTTGCATTGCAGCTGCCTGATCAGCAGTTGACAGCATGCACGAACGCACCCCCTCAAGGCTGGCTGCCATAGTTTGCATCCCCACCCGCACCTCCTTGGCCAGCTCCCGCTCGACCCCAACGACTGTTCTTTCGAAGCTGGTGCCAGTGTCGTCAGAGTCCTCAGCTGTGTTGGAGCTGGCAGGTCTTACAATTGGGGTGGCGGGTGGTCCTACTGTGGTGGCTGCTTCTTCTTGGCTCCTCCTTGTTACTGAAGGGGGGGTTTGGAGGCTTTCGAGGACCATGTCAATGGTCTCTTGTGTGAGGTTGATGGTCTCGTCATCCATGTCATCAGGGAACTCATGGACAGGCATATCGGCAGGAGATCCGTGTTCCTCTGCAAAGAAACAGGGTACAATTAGTGTGTCTGTGTTGAGATCATTTTGCACGAAGATACAAGCCTTTGGATGCCTTAACTTTGTACTCTGATTTTGTCTTGGTATCTGCTGTCCATCATAGGGCATTGTTGTAGGCCTATGGCCCACCTGTGTGTCACATGTATGATAATGAGATATCAGACATGCCTGCCAGGTCATCTCTAGGTGTTGATTTGTAATTATTTCGGAATATGCATTTTTTTGTCCTACTCCTCCCTCGGTGTTTCACTATTGTTATGGAGGGACATTTGTTTGGGTGGGCTCTCATTATCCTACATGTGATTCTTGGCTTTCTAGGCAGCAGGATAGCTAATGGTGTGGGGGACTAAGTTTGACCCACTTGTAAATAACTCTGTCACCCAGATATTCTATTTAGCTCAGACAGACTAGCAGTGCCTCTGGTCTCCCACAACAGAGGAATGTTTAGAAGTCCAAGGCCATGACATCTTTGGGACTTCTCAGGGAAGTGGTGGTCATTCAGGTCCTACACATTTCTATCTTTTCCGGTATGTTCCCATACACAAATGACACAGACAGTATTTGTTTGATATGAAGTTTCATTGTACAACTGACTTGTAGGAATTTAGGTGTGAGCCCCAATAACCAAAACAATACACACAGTTAGAACTGAAATAGTCCGCAGGAGAGTAATACATTGGTACACAGCTATCATGGTGCCTAACAGTTTCTACTCTCCCTCTGCTTGTTCTATATATAGCACAGCATGTTAAGTTTGGAGCTTGGCTGTCTGAATCACACGGGAGACATCATCCCTCATATCAGAGGAATGGGCTGGGATCTGGTTGTGCATCAGCAGCAAGGCAGCCAGCATCTAGATGTGATTTTCTGTTTGTAAACTCCCCCATGCGTGTCTTGGGACGAGGAAGTGAATTTAAAAGTCATATGTCATTGTGATGACAAAGTTTCCCTACGCAGGAATGGCAAACCTTAACCCCTACCACATCTATCATCAACGAACCAGACGGTATCCTTGACTGGGGCACAGAGTGAATATGTTCTGGCAAACTCCAGTGCAGAAGTAGGCAAAACAGGGTGATTTGACTATTTGCCAACACCTTAGGACTGACTATTTGCTACATTAACTGATAGGAAGGACAATGAGATTCATTTAGTGCAAAGTGCTCTGAGGCACTTAGATGTCAGCAAATGAGTATAAGTACATTCAGGGTAAGATGCACAAAGGCCTCCAGCCTGAGGCTATTGCGCAAAGTATACGTTTCACTTGCCACGCTACACTTTGACTGACTGTAGGTGTTGTGACTGCCCTGCCAGCACACTTGCCTCACAGGCCCTGCACCATACACTTTTTATTCACATTGCATGATCTGTACATGTTAGGTGGCATGACCTATGTATGTCAATGTTAGGATGTGGTATGGATGTAAACATTGTTGATGTTTGTATCTGATGGGGTCTCATGTGTGTCTTACTGGATTGGCCTGTTTATCGTATGAATGTCCTATTTGGTTAGACTGTGCAGATGTGTTTCATTGACCAGTTGCCTGTGTCCCCTCATCAATGTTGTTGTCTGAGCAGTATGACATTTGTGATGTAGCATTGTTAGGCAGGCACGTGAGGGACCCTGACGTATGCAGCATGTGTGTGTCGTTAGTGCTGTGTGGCTCCTATTGCTGTTTACTTAGGGTTATGTATGTGTCAGTTATGGACATTCGGCATTTAAGTGTACTGGTACCTTTGTCTTATTTCTAGGAGTAGTTGCAGATGTCATCCTCACCCCCTAATTTAGGTATGTATGTTCCAGGGTGGGGTTCCTGCCATTTGGTACTATAGCTGCCCAGAGATGAGAGGTGTTATTGTCAACTGTGGTGGCAGTTAAGTTGCAGTTGTTGTATTTGCTACTGCATTACAGGTAGGGACCTAGTTGATGGGGAATAGTTTGTGCAAAACAAGTGCCTGGATGTGGATTCAGGGTAGTGTCCTTCCCACCTGTCACTGGTTTCCCTTGGCTCTCTTGTTGTAATTACAGGATGTCCCCATGGGACTGTAGTGGTGGCAGTATTTTGTCGTGCCCCGGCTATGGTCAGTAATGGCCATTCCCCCCTGCCGTGCCCCTTTCCCCATGCCACTTCATATATGTGCTAAGTTACATGCATTGTGTAGTAGGTATCCCCCCCCTGCTTACAGTCCCCATTATTGCATTGTAATTCCCCATGCGACTTACCCTGCATGTGCGTAGTGTCGTGGTAGTCTGCGCTGTCCAGTCCTTGTATCCCTGTGACGATCTGCTCCGGGATGACGGCTGCGACCATCTCCTCCATGTGGTCCAGGGCCTCCTGTTGTGCTGGACTCCCCCCTCCAGTCTGCATTGCTGCCTTCCTGTTCCTGGCCATTTTCTCTTTGGTCCTACGTTTACAGTCATGCCAGCGTTTCTTACACTCGGTGACTGTCCGGCGTTCTTCAGCCACACTGTTTATCTTGTCCACAATTTGTTTCCATATGGCCTCTCTCCTACTGAGTGGCAATTTTGAGGATATGAAAAGTTGGTGCTGGTGTTCCGTCACCTCTTTCACCAGGATTTCCTGCTCCTCTGCACTGAAGCGACACTTTCTTTTTTTCTTTAACATGTCCTGGTTCCTGTATGCTTCCTCCTGGCTGGTTCCTGGTCTGCTCTCATCCTCCTGGGGTCTGTTGGGGCATCTAGGATCCATTTTGGGTCTCCTCTCCTGTAAGTGCAGTTTTCGCGCAAAAATGTCACGCAATAGCGTGAAAAAAACCGGCGTTTTCACGATTGCGCTGTCGTAAATCGACCCACAGTGATTTGCGTCACTTTTACGTGGGTTTCCCTTACGACAGACCGACGCTGTGTGCGTCACGAAATAATGACTCCCACCTGTTGGTTGCGCCGCCGTACGTCAAAGTATAAATTTGATGCCCGAATGGCGCATCCAAATGGCGTTAGACGGCGCAAATTTTTTTGACGCAAAACTGCGATAGCGCAGTTTTGCGTCAAAAAGTATAAATATGGCCCTTTGTCACTATCTAGCTCGGCGTGGATAGCACTGTGCTGATCCAATGCTTAAAAACTTTGCTAGATAAACAGACATTTGAGGTGAGCAAATCTAGAGTGTCGCTGGTGTTGCAGGGTGCTCCTTACTAGAGCTGCTCTCCACCTAAACTTGGGAACTACCCAGAGTTCTCTATTCTCTTTTTTTGCATAATTTATGTGGCACTCTCACCCTGAAAGGGATTTGTTTTGACTTATACTGGGTGCTCCCTTGTGTCTGGACAAAGCTAAACCTCTCTGATGAGCTCTAATGAGAGCGAAACACGTGTCAGGGGTTGCTTTTACTCATTCCAGGTTGGCTTGGATGGTATTTTACCAGTCCAAAGCTGTAATACTGTGCCTTGTGTGGTAAATGGCTTTTGTCATTTTACAGCTCGGCAAGGTTGACACTGTGTCAAACTTATGCTTAAAGACTTTGCTGTACAAATGGCAAAAGACTTTGTCACTATCTAGCTCGGCGTGGATAGCACTGTGCTGATCCAATGCTTAAAAACTTTGCTAGATAAACAGACATTTGAGGTGAGCAAATCTAGAGTGTCGCTGGTGTTGCAGGGTGCTCCTTACTAGAGCTGCTCTCCACCTAAACTTGGGAACTACCCAGAGTTCTCTATTCTCTTTTTTGCATAATTTATGCGGAACTCTAACCCTGAAAGGGATTTGTTTTGATATATATATATATATATATATATATATATATATATATATATATATATATATATATATATACTGTATAGCTGGGGTTCTTTGTCGAGAAAATCGTATATTCCCGATTGATTAGTTTGAATTTAACAATACACATGCCCGTGGCAAGATTTCCTGGTAATGGTGAAGTTAGAATTTTGCTAATTTTCTGAGGTTGATGCTGTGCTCTTGTGTGATGAGAAGCAATTTGGCAACATTTTGTGCCAATTAGCTTGACATGCATGTAATCAGATTTACAGAGGATCTAGGTCAGTGAGGAAAATTTAACTGTAAGTGTTCATTGGAGACTTACAGTTAAGTTTATCTGATAAATTAGGCACAACCTGAAAAAGTTGGTAAAACTTGGTCAAATGATGCTTTATGCTGTCTATAATGGAAACACCATGATTGGCAGGTGTTTAAGTGTATGCATATTGCATTAAGTACCATATGGCTTAGTCCAGGCCAGTCTGTAAAATACCTGTCCTCCCTTACACCAGAAGCCAAAAGGGACATCAGGGATGTTATACACTGCTAAATGCCTTGGTCCTAACGTTATTAAGAGGACGCTTAGTCTGATGCAGCTGTTGCTTCCTGGTTGGCCACCCCCAATGATGGCACATGTGGTAACAGGCAGCACAACTGTTCCTGTCATCTTGTATCGATTGACTCTCTACTGGTTTACAATAGTTACGTAAGGGTATGATCTTCATTAAAACTACTCCGCAAGGCATCTTTAACCCCACCTGTTAGGAGACAATATGGTAAGACAATCCACGATGATTACTCTGACAAACTAATACTGAGTACAGTGACTGGTGCAACTGCTAGATTTTCTTCTGACTCTCGACGTTTGGGCAGGGTCTGACCTTCTATGTCAGCTGGTTCATCCAAGGTACATTGGGTCTTGAGAAATTCTGTTAAAGATTTTATTTGTTTATTCCCTGATGAAATGTTGTGCATTTTGATCATGTAGGCACTGGTTTTACCACATTATGCATACTTATGTGAATGCTTTCTCAATTTGTTATTGCACATTGGTGCTACTGCTGAAGTTCAATTTCTAATTTCAAATGTGAATTCGAGATTTCTCATTCTATATTTGGAGTCACAGAAGATGTTTGGAACTAACCTCTGCCAAAATGGATTAGGTGAAAAAATGGCATTGCTAAGTCTGACAGGTTGCCTCTGTTTTGACAAAAATAGCCAAATTCCTGCACTGCTGAGTTTGTAAACTCGACCCATTACTCCACTTACTGCATATATATCTCTTGGCTAACTGAGAAATGCTCATTAAACAAGTTCAAGGGATTTCAATCTTTACATAGGTTCTTACAACAAAAAGATAGAAAGTCTTCTTTAATGTGAACCACCAGGTATGTTATAAGCTTTCGCAAAATAGATGGAGGTCAAGTGTAATCTCTGTTTCGGGGATTTAACAATATAAAAAGATGTTAGAGATGGATTATGAATTAGAGTTATTTTGGGATCAGCAAGTGTGCTTTCAATAGCTAGTTTGTAGAAGTATACCTTAGGGCTTCAGAGGAAAAGATATTATTGATTGAAGTATTTGAGTAGCTCTCTTATCTCAGGGCTAAGGAAAAGGATTGCTAATAAGCTGGTTGCTTTGATTTTCCCAGATACTGGGAAGAGTTTATGTGTGTTCAGATGAGTGAAAAACACAATGGTTTGGGATGTTTTAGAAGGGTGATGGGAGTACACAAGTATTTCACATGAGTGCCCCGATGATAAATTGGATTTTGTTGATCTTTATCTCAATGAAGTTGAGGAGATCCAAGAATTTTAGAAGTTATATGCGGAAATCTTCTGTTTAAGGTGAGCTTTAGCCCAGTTCTAATGATCACTGGCAAGTCATTTGTGTACCTTAAAGAAGCTGAGGACATATATGGAATTGTTTCCTTGAGAGCACAAAAGACTAACCCTGATAGCCAATGGATTGACCACCACCTTTGGGCTCCTGTTTAGCTTTCTACTCTCTGTAAAGCATTTTAGGTTGTTGGTTGATGGGGGTGTGAGCCTAGGTTGAACAACATTCACAATCCCTTGCCGGGTGAACCATAAAAAGTCACTAAGTTAGTGTGTGCTTAACCCTGGATAGCTTGACACAAAAATCAGTCAGGCTTAACTTAGAGACAATGTGTAAAATATTAATGCACCACACAAATAGTAATAAAGTAAAACAAATATCAGAAAAAATCCCAAACCAATTTAGAAAAATACAGTACATTTTAATACATTATTTGACACCAAAACAATGAAAATACAAGGAGAAGAACCAGAGATATGATTTTTAAAGTTTAAGGTTCAAAATAACACCTAAATGGTAAAAGTGCCAACTGCGGACATCTGGTCACCCTTAACACCACAACCAAGGTTTCAGGAAGGGGACGATGACCTCTTAAGTGTTCAGGACTCAATCAGGCTGGGTCCTGGTGTGGCTTCAAGATGGTGGGAGCCTGTTATCCCTGTGGCTCTTAACAGGAAGCCAGCACTTGGTGTAAGTAGGGATTTGACATCAACCTAATTAATGGCCCTTAGAGGCTCATCTAGTCCTACAATTGTGTGACTGGGAGGAATTCACAAAAGTCTAACTGTCAGTTACATCCAGTCATGTGACCCAAGACAGGCTGCAGGCACAAAGGGCTAGGGGCAGGAAAAGAACAACTTTCTAAGAGAGGTATTTTCAAAAGTGTAATGATAAATTCGATTTTACAGTTGAGAGGGTTTATCATTGCAAGTTCATAGATACCAAACAGTACATATCTACATGCTCTCATTTAGGAATTACAGCTTTTTAAATGTAATAAGAAATCTTCAATGTTGCCCTATGTGAGGGGTAGGACTCAGTAGTGAAAAATGAATTAAAATGTTTTTCACTACCAGGACAGGTAAAACTTAGGAGTATATGTCCTACCTGTTAATTACACAGTTCCTTGCTCCAGGGCCTACCTTAGGGGTGATTTACGTGTAATAAAATGGGAGTTTAAGGCTTGGAAATAGGGTTAAAATGCCACATTGGCATGGTAGTGTGATACTGCATTTAGGCTGCAATGGCAGGCCTTGGACATGTTTTAAAGTGTTGGCATAAGCGGTGCTGCAGGACTACTAGTAGCATTTAATTTGCAGGCCCTGGGCTCAGGTAGTGCACTTTACTAGGGACCTATAAGTAAATGTAATATGTCAATTAGGTATATACTAATCAAACCATGTTTAGGGTGAGAACACAAGTACTTTAGCACTGGTTAGCAGTTGTGAAGTACACAGAGTCCTAAGTCCAACATAAATGAATTCAGCAAAAAGTGGAGGGTAAAAGGCAAGAAATTAGGGGGTGACCCTGCAGAGAAGGTAATTTCCAATTCTTGGTTATACTGCAGCAACTTCAATTAAGTGTTAGGCCCAGATTTACTAACATTTTGCGGTTTTGCAAACTAGTGCAAAGTGACACAAAGTCCTGCAAAGTGTACTTGCTATCCAGTGCAAAATATGTTTTGAGATGGAAATGTGCCTTTTTCTCAGAGTGAAAACCAATTTGTGCTGTTTTTACTGGTTTACATCATAGGTTGTTACTGTAGCAGCACTGTGGTGGAACAGCACAAATACTCTTATGGATAGAAACAAAGCCCAATATACAAAGGTAGCCACACTGCCTATTGTGTCAACAGCTATTGATGACACCTTGATGCATGTACTAACATGGAGGCATGTCTATTTCTCAAAAATGCACATGTTGCATGTGTGCTGCAGTCCACTGCACAAATCCAATGTTTGGGATCCTTCTGAGTTTGCCTAGACATAGGAATTAGTAACTGAAAAGTATTCTCCCAATATAATTTCTTTGCAAGACAGTGCACACTGACCTCCACACCAGGCTGTGCATCTCACAAAGAATGAGGGTTGTGCACCAGTGCAGGGATGACAGCAGCAACAAGACAATGTAATTCACTCTTTGCTGTGTCTTCCCCTTTGCATCATACAGTGGAGCAATGTGATTGTTGCGCTGTGTTGCAGGGAAATTAGTAAATTTCAAACTCAGGGTCATAGTTGAAGGTTTAAAGACACATTCATAGAGCATAGTCTGGTAGAAACTTTCTTTACTAATCTGCATGTCATCCCAGACATACAATTTATGATGTTGCTACTCAAATGAATGCTAGAACATGTCATAGAAAATTATAGAGTCTTTGGATCATAATTTTTGTTAATCTGTGAAGTTCGAATTTTTCCTGCCAGGGAAATTCACTAGATCTAGTCTATGGCCACCTCAATGAGAATACATGTTAACTAATTTATTGAATCCTTTGGCACTCATGCTGTTGATTAGCTCTGAAGGTTATTTGTTATCCTCATTATCAACACAAGTTATAAATCATCCATCAGTACAGTTATCTCATAATGGGATTGTTAGACCTCTTGGCCTTAGGGTGGTCTTCCCCAAACATGTTGCCTTATTCCTCTTGTGTTTGCTGAATTTGTTTTTGTTGGACTTATGACTATGCCTATTTTACCCCTGTTAAGAAGTGCAAAAGTGCATGTGCCCTTTTAACCTGGTAAAACTGGCTTACACCCAATTGGCACATTTAGTTTACTTGTAAGTCCCTAATAAAAAGGTACCACATGTACAAAGGCCTGTATATTACAAGCTACCAGTGGGCATGCAATGCTTGTTGTGCAACCCACTCATGTAGCCCCTTAAACATGTCTCAGAGACACCATTGCTGTCTGTGTGTGCAGGTTAAACTCTGTCATTTCGACCCAGCAAAATACTCCTTTTCCCTGGCCTAAACCTTACTTTTTAATACATGTAAGTTACCCCTAGGTTAGGCCATATACAGTCTACAGGTGGGGCTGCAATGTGTTTAAAAAGTAGGACATGTACTTCTAATTTTTACATGTTCTGGTAGAGGAAAACTCCTATATTCATTTTTCACTACTGCAAGGCCTACCTCTCTCATGGGATAACATTGGGCTACCTCATTACATCTAATAACTCATAATTTTCAGTTGTGAGTGATTAGGGGCCATATTTATACTCCGTTTGCGCCGAATTAGCGTCGTTTTTTTCGACGCAAATTCGGCGCAAAACTAACGCCATATTTATACTTTGGCGTTAGACGCGTCTAGCGCCAAAGTAGGAGGAAAGAGCGTCATTTTTTTGCGTGAATGCCTTCCTTGCGTTAATGAGATGCAAGGTAGGCGTTCCCGTCCAAAAAAATGACTGCGCCGCAAATGCGTCGTATTTATACTCCCGGGCAAAAATCACGCCCGGGAGTGGCCGGGTCAAAAAAACCCGCATTTGCGCCGCTTTTTAACGCCTGGGTCAGGGCAGGCGTTAAGGGACCTGTGGGCTCAAAATGAGCCCACAGCTGCCCTCCCATGCCCCCAGGGACCCTCCCTGCCACCCTTGCCCACCCCAGGAGGACACCCACGGATGGAGGGACCCATCCCAGGGACATTCAGGTAAGTTCAGGTAAGTATAATTTTTTTTTTTGTATAATTTTTTTGGGCATAGGGGGGCCTGATTTGTGCCCCCCTACATGCCACAATGCCCAATGACCATGCCCAGGGGACATAAGTCCCCTGGACATGGCCATTGGGCAAGGGGGCATGACTCCTGTCTTTACTAAGACAGGAGTCATGTAAATGGCGTCTGGGCGTCGTTAAAAATGGCGCAAATCGGGTGGAGGCGATTTTTTTGCGTCAACCTGACTTGCACCATTTTTAAGACGCCCTAACGCCATTTTTCCCTACGCCGGCGCTGCCTGGTGTACGTGGTTTTTTTCCACGCACACCAGGCAGCGCCGGTCTGCTTGCGCCGGCTAACGCCATTCAATAAATACGGCGCCCGCATGGTGCTTCAGAATGGCGTTAGCCGGCGCAAAAATTTTTGACGCTAAACTGCGTTAGCGCAGTTTAGCGTCAAAAAGTATAAATACGGGCCTAGGTATCTCAAGTTTGGTATCAAAAGAATTGTAATTCAAAACCCTCTTCAACTGTAAGGTTGGATTTTAAGTCTGAATTCTGAAAATGCTACTATTGGAAAGTTGATATTTTGTTGTCCCAACCATTTGGTGCATGCAGCCTGTATCCTGGGTCACGTGACTAGGTGTAACTGGCAGTTGGTCTTTGGGTATTGCTCAGACAAAAGAGGAATTTGTTTTGGCAGGCTGGGCCGTTTCTGGCTTGATGAGGGGGAAGCTGTCATCTACTACACTTACACATCACAGAGGTTCTGCCTTAGTATACTCACAAAACCTTTCACAGCTGTCTCCTGTGCTCCCAGACCAGCCGGGGCCAGGACAGGGAGACAGGAAATTCCAAACACCTCTGTGGGTGGAACCCTCCAGAACCTTTCCCTACTTCAAAGCTGACACCAAGTATAAATAATGGACCCTCAGACCAGCTTTTCAGATCACTTCTAGACCATTGGACTCTGCTAGGAAGAAGAACTGCCTAGATGTGAACTCTGCCCTGCTGTTCTGCTTGTTGACAAAGAAATGCTTTGCTACCAAGGCCTGAAGTTGCTGCACCAGGAATCTTCTGCTGCTGTTACATAACAAAATAAAAGGTTGTGACCTGAAACAGCATAGGCGTTGAATACTTGTGATAAGACAAGGTACTGATCCTCCCTTGGTTAATCATACGTCAAGACTATGGTGCTAAAAGGTAGTGGACACATCCTGACAAATTCATATTAAACTGCTTTTAAGGCCACAAATATAACATACTAGGAATGCCTAAAATTGTAAAAGGGGTGTAAGGAGAATAGCCTCATATTGTGTACATGAGCTGTAAAAATGTAAGACTTACTAGAAATAAAGGCTGGCTATAAAATTAAGGTACATTCAATCTATAAATGCAGGAAGCCTTTCACTGATGTTTAATTCTATCACACACTAACTAGAGACATGTCAGCTTTAGGGCATAGTTTAGATGTTAATCAAACTAACAGAAAACAGGCCAGGAGTGAAACAGCATCCAACTCGGAGAGTGGCCAGGGCTGTCCCTTACGAAAAAAGCAATATATACAATTACACTGTCAGAAAATGTGTGCTCTCAGAATGTTGCTGACTAAATATAAATTGAAAAATATAGGGTTCGAAGTAATGTCAGACATCGGACCTATATCAGGTGCATATGTCTGCACAAGTACATTGAGTGATGTCAGAAAGGTAATTTGGTATCACTCAGTAGGTGGCTAGGCCTCATTTTCAGGTGTTGCGTTTCTTGCATGAGGTGGTCCATTACTGTGTATACTGGTCTGGTTGGCTGTAGGCAGGGGAGCCAATAGGGAGTTCAGGATCTAGGGTAAAAGTGGGAGATGGCATGGTTGAATGCCATGAAGCTCCCACGTGTTCGAAGCAGTATAGGTGTGGGGCCTTATTTGAGTGGAGACTGAATGGATGATTATCATTAAAATATAACAGATTTAGTATATCAGTTATTTTTAAACAAGGACAATATTACATCTCTTATAATTGGAGATTTTAGAGGGTTTGGTCCACAAACATTTCAGAAAATGTTGCCATAATGTTATCGTTCACATTTACCATTTTGATAAAAAATATTTTTTTCTGTGACTTTCTTTAAGGCTCTCCTGTGGGGACAATAAAAGATACGATGAAGTACTGCAGCTGGTTTTGGTTTGCTGGTTGAATTCAAATGAAAAGTAAGAAATGTATTTGAATTCTACAGCAATATTTTGACAAAAGACACATATGAATATAGGAGTAATATTTTTGTTCTATTTCTCCTACTTGGTAGCATTTGAAATATAGTTCCGTAAGTCTTTAATACAGAGGTCGCTTAGTAAACTACATGTTGTAAATGTTATTCCTATCGGCCATCACCCAAAATGTCATCTTTATGAGGGTGGTATATATTCAGTTCCACTTACTTGGGTACCAGTAACGCATGTTATTTAGAGCACTGTAAATTGGAAAACTCCATTGGCATCACAATATTGAATAGCATTTATTTTAGTGGTATGCCAGTTGAAAGGTTACTTGTGAGTTGCAAAAGTCTACCATGCATGTTGCTACTGCCTGACCTCCGATATTAAAGCAAATATTCTGACAGAATGCATTTTATTCTTGTTGCCTACCTTACAGAGAATTAGAATAGTGGCTACATCAATTTCAAAGCCATCTTTACTCTAGAAGCAGCCATGGTATTTTATGCATGAGGTTTTGTGATCCAAAGCAGCTTTTTTTCCCACTTGAAGTACTTAAACAGCTGTGTTCTAATCTACAATGTTTTTGCCATGTGTAGGCATGACTTACACCTATAATACTCCTGACTTATTCATGAATTCCAGGACTGCGTTTGGACTATGCCTACTAGTGAGGAGTAAGAGTAAGTCAAGCAAAATCTTTGTGAATAAGGCCATTTCTTTTCAACATCATTCTAGAATGCCTAGAGCAGAAAAGCAACCTTCTAAAAGTGTAGCTTTCCGATCATGTCCATTTGTGTCTATGATATTGATATGTGGCTCATTATGCACCTTCTGTTAGAGGCATTAGTAGTCTACTGATCACTGCAATTTAAAACAATGGCAAGCCACCCACTTGATAAAAAAGAACCTTACTACAGACGACATTGGAATAATCAATCAAGTGACCTAACAATGTGTGTGGTGTTCTTGGCAATAAGTTCCATGAAGATATACAGATAAAAATAATCTTTTGAAAATGTAGAGAAACGATATGGCACCAAAATATTGTAAGTAAAATATTGCAAGGTAGAAATATTATGCCCTAAATAATGTTTACAATACTATTCCCCCACTGGGGTTAACAGAACATATAAACTTTTTCTGAAGATATTCTGACACAGCCAGATGGAGTAGTCCCTATTGACTATCACAGTTCAGGTTAAGTAATGCAAATATCTATTCAAAATAAAATCATGCTGACATCATAACATTAGGAACAGTGATACTCTATTCTGATCAAAGCCTCATTTTGTGGCAGTAATTTATTTACACGAGGCATCACTATGTTTAGTTATTACACAGATACCCCTCTTATTCAAAAGACATTGGGCTCACTTACAAGTTGCACTTCGTTTCCAATGTGGGTGAAAACTAAAGTTTCCACCTGCATCGGAATTATAAGTAGTGGTGTTGATGTCCACTATCGATATTTTTACCTGCACACATTTCGGTAAATTAAACCTGCTAAAATGTGCATGGTGAAGCAAACTGCTGTAATAGGTGCAGAAGCACTAATTGTGTAAGTTATTAACCATTTATTAACTATTTACAGGCTTCGAACTTGTAACAACCTGGCATCCCCACAATCCAGAAGTACCACTACCAAGTGCCAATACTCATGGTAATAGTACTTCTATTTGGGTAAATTCCCATGCAGTATTTCCACTGAACTTATGATTAAGTAAAGCCCCTTACACTGTAATTAGATAGGGGGCACATAGTTGTGTGCTGTACCTTGCATTAGAGGACCATGGGCTGAAGTCATCAATGAAGGTACGTGAAAAACATTTGACAATGGACTACATCTGTGACTTCATTAACACAGTAGTCAGATATATTAAAAACTACAGAAATACCAACCAGTCCATACATTTATGGCGATATTCTTTCAAATTTATATCTGCAACAATTAGTCCACATTTTAAAGAATTTCTAGAATCCAAACTTGGAACAACACAGTAATTTCCTGAGGCTGTAAATGTAATACTATAGAGAGGATGAGCAGTTCTTTCTACAGTTACTGGTAAACTTAAAGGGTTCAGTCACAAGCTGATGCCTTCATCAACACTGGAGAGTAAATTTCGTAAGACACAATTCCCCATACAGTTGCAAAAACAAACTTTCTCAACAAGAAGAGACTTGCAGTGAGCTGAGAGAAAGGTGTGTTGGGAGTCAAAACATAATACAATCAAAATGCTATGCCAATGGTAGAGGGATAAAACATTTTGAAACAATCCTGAAAGGATTCTGAAATACAAAAGCAACAATTTATGTACGTCTTTATTTTTATACAAGTGGTAAGCATTCCTTAAAGTAATAACTAATTAAATTTAAATAGTTATGTCTTCCATGCAAACCGATATCAACAGAGTATATTTTGATGAAATGTAAGCCATGCCAAAGATCTTAAATATCAAAAATGTTCATTCTCAAGTAGTTTGATCTATTATATTTCAACCCTGGGTACGATTACATAATCAAACAACAATTTTCATAAAACTTTAACATGAATATGGTGACATGTCATCATAAATTCACTGGTCCAAAAGAACAAGCCTTCTCGTATTTATACACATATTTATCTAAATGCAATGATAATGTCCATCCAGAAGTCATTACTTCCTGAAATGGGCCTAGATTGTCTCCTAAATCAATCAGTTCATGTTCCTTCATCCTGACATTTGAAGGAACATATCAATCTGCCAATCAACTCTCCTAGAAAGAACGTTCTCTACCTCACTACTTCATTTCCTAAGCATGCCATTTCTCTTTTAAAACCATAACAATAATAGGCACCAAGCAGATATTCAGCAAAATGGCAAATTCAGAGTTCTGTATTACAGAAAGGGTCATAATCCCCATTTGTAATAAGAGGTGCTGAGCAGCCATTGTGCATTGTATGCTGGATGCTATGTCATTCCTATAGGGTCTTTCTCTATTGAAATGATGAAATGCAAATTTTCCAAATATGTATTTTTTAGGGAACAAGTGCAGGTTCAATCAGCTCTGGAACAGATAAAAAGTGGGATATTTGTAGCTATGATATACATTTTTGTGCATGTCCTATTCGGGGCTCAGTATTATCCTCTATATAGAGCAGACCTGTAAGTCAGTTTCACAGTCCGGCCTTACATAGGCAGGCCAGTTTCCTTTTAAGGAGTCATTGCCCCACATTTGTTAATGTGGCTTGATCAATAATGTTATACTTTAAGGTAAAGAGTATTCTGCTGTAATGTCATTAACAACATAGAAGATTAACAGGATTTAAAGACCTTAAGAGTTCAATTCAAAATTAGGTAAAAGGAAACATTTTGTTAAGATTCTACACGAAACATGAGTGTGCAGCCCAAGATTCATTGATTATAAAAAATAAAGGGTACAACTATCAAATTGTTTTAAAAAAAGTGAAACAGCAAAACTTTCATAATTGTTGAACCTCTTTTCAAGCAGGCGGATTGAGGTCCCTTCGAGTCCTTGGGTTTCCCATCTGGTGTTAATAGCTAAAACTCAGCTTTTCTTCCAAGCTGGAACAAAGGACATGAGGATATGCTGAGCTGTGGTCTAGGATTTGAATCTGGTGCTACGAGCCAGAAACTTGTAAATATTCATGCACATCAAGCTGGGTTTGATTAACTGAATTTGAGGATTAGAATCAGTAATTTATCTTTCTGAGGCCATGTTATACCCACTTAAAGAGTCTATACTTGCTACATATTTGATTTTTTATGTTATTGCAGGTGACCAAGTCAAACTCCATGAATGCTAACCACTTAATAAATAGTTTCACGGGTGTCCCCATAACATTCAGACTGTTAAGCTCTCACTTAAATCATCAGAACAGTACATATAATACCAGAAAGACCAGAGAGTCAGACCAAACACCGCATGGACTTCCTGCAAATAGTAGACAATTCTGGCATATCACAATTATTACAGAAATCTACAAGACTCCTACTTTTCATACAAAAGGTCTCCCTCCATAACATTTTCCACATTTTCTTGTGTCTGTATATCTTAACTTCCCACATTTAAATGAGGGTATTTTCCACATATCAACGCATTATTTTCCACATATGTGATTACAACTGGTTTTATTATAAAAAAGATGTACAGATTAAAATTGAAATACCACAATTTAGCACCCCTTTTCTATTATTTTAATACTTGATGAAAGTAAGATATGTCTATTGGATTGGCTCATTAGTGACTTGGCACTCATAGGTGTGGCATTTGTAGACAGTTTTGCTACATAAAATTGTTCATAGCTTTATCAAGTTCAATGGAATACATTGATAAACTGTGATCTTCAAATCACGACAGAAAATTTGAATAGATTTAGGAATTTAGATATTGTTTGTGCCTAGGCCACTCTCGGATATTGTCCTTGTTTTGCTTACCAACTCAAGTAAAGATTTGCCTATGTTCTTCAATTCATTGTTATGGTTAACTTTCTATGAGCTTTCTTGATGAAAAAAAGCAAGCTTTTCTAGAAGACATTGCACGATCCATATTCCCTTTTATCCTGACAAGTATGCTATCTCTGCTGATGCAAGTCACTTCCTTGCCTAACTGTAGGCATTGCTTTGCTAAGTGTTGCTTTGTATTAGTTTTAAATAAAATGCTTTTCCTATAGGCCTAAACATTCAAGTTTGGTTTCATCAGACCAAAAAGCATTTTGACCCATGTCTACAAAATTACTCAGTGTATTTATCACACTTCAAAAAGGAATCAAGATTATTTTTTAAGTAAAGGATTCCTTCATGGCACACCAGCATACATGCCGTATTTGAGTGGTAGTTGGGATTTTGCTATCAAATACAAACCTTGACCAGCATCAGTCATAAATATCAGCATTTTCTTTAGAGTTGTCATTTGTAAATTGGTACGATTATGCAGGTGATATATGTGGAACATTTGGTATATTCTTGTCTAAATACATATTTTGACCTGCGTGTGCCAAAAAAACCATAGCTCCTTTAGAGAGTTGATTGGCTTATTTGTGGCCTCCTTGATCAATAATGTCCTTGTTAAGTCCGCCATTTAGGAGGGACACTGTAATATAGGCCAGGTCTTTGTGGTACCTTAAAAATTCCACTTCTGAACAGTTTCTTTGATGGTGCCCCAACGGAATACAAAGGCTTTTGAATATTTTTATTCACAATACTCGATTTGTGCCTTCCCACTGTTGTTCAGGAGTTTATTTAAAAGCTTCTTTGCGTTCACTGCGGGGACTTTGCCTTGGAATACTGTGCCTCCCAGAACTGCTGAAAAGTTGTCACAATCTTGTGAATTACTACTGTTTTGTAAAGGCCAGAGCAAAATTAGCCTAAGACTTGACTCTGAAGATACTTTTGTAATCAGGAGGTAACTTATGATTGTTATTAAAAAGGTGTGGGTACTTATCAAACCAAGCTAAGACTTTTGTCTATGATTTTGCTAGGGGGTGTTGGAATAGGGTATGTACATTAATCAAAGAAAAATGATGCATTAGAGTATTTTAGATACAAGCTATGCGGCCACAAATGACGAATTCTGTGAAAGAGGACGAAGATATTCTGCTAACACTGTTTTTCTCGAGAGTAAATGTTTTGAATTCTCCAGGTAAAATGTTTGAATTCTCCTGGATACAATCCCCAGTTCTTGGGGGTAGGACTTCTACCTTCCTCTTCAAAGCCCACGAATCGTTGTAGGGAGCAATGGTCTTGGCATGGTTATTGCTTGAAGGATGCAAACCTATAACATCAAGGGAAAACAATTCTTAATTCATCCAAAATCCTGAAAATAGTCCAGGGAATGAACCATTTTATCAAGAAGTTAGGGATTTACTTCCCTGAGAGCAATCCTTGTATTTGAAAACTCCTAGGATGTGTACGCAGATGAAATTGACCATGCCATTTCAAATATTTCTTAGAACAAACTGTGCCAAACTTAAAACGCCTCCAATTATTTCTGTGTCTAATGCATTGAAGAACAAAGCAAATGTTGAAATGTCTCTGGTAATATATGCTAGCATTCATGCTATGTGGGTGGAATCTCAAAGTCTGGAGTTGGCCTTCAACATAAACAGAACAAGCAGAATGCATAGAACCCATTGTTTATGGTAAAAGTCACTACTTAGTCCAGTCCTTTTTCCCCCATAAAGTTCATTAACTTCAATAGATTTCCTGAGAGATTAGGCAGCTTCACGTTAGTCCGATTCATCTGAAAATTAAAGTCATTCTAATTTCTCTCACAACCCCTGATTGGAATAGCTTTCAAAAATCTAATCACAAATTCTGACTCTTCTTGCCACCGACAAAGATAGAATACTACTGTACACTAAGAACAACTTATAATTGGTGAGTTGTAGTACATAGAATTCTGCAACCCCTGTATACAAGCCTATCTTTAATTTCTTGTTCATAGGCAACTTGTGATGCAGCTAGTTGCCTGTTATAAAGAAATAATACAGCCTCTTGATTGTAATAAGTTGTTACAGTTGAGTTCTGACATCACAATGCCTACTGTCACAGGAAGCCATGAGTGGAAAGGCTTGTCAGGTCATGGCAAAGAACTAAAGCAACTGTTTAAAGAACAAAAACAAAATGTGGCTTATTTTTCTTCTGCTCTGTTTTTCT
This sequence comes from Pleurodeles waltl, assembly GCF_031143425.1. Taxonomy (NCBI): domain Eukaryota; kingdom Metazoa; phylum Chordata; class Amphibia; order Caudata; family Salamandridae; genus Pleurodeles; species Pleurodeles waltl. Next base: position 86,125,411 of record NC_090439.1, read on the forward strand.
AGCTGTACAATGACAAGCAGAAAGAAGGTATGTACAGCAGCTTGTTTATTTTTTACTCTCCTCAGGTAATTATAGAAACGTTAGAATATTTCTACATATTTCTGCACATTCTAAGCGATTGGACCTTTTTTCTTTAAAAAAATGTTGTATTAAACATATCCTAATGCCTTTTGTAACAGATATCTAACTAATTTTGTGATGTGTTTAATTCTGCAATAGAGTCTATTTTTATTTTTCATGTTTGCAAACATGCACTCTTCTTCATATGAAAGTAATACATACCTAGGATTTAAGAGGTTTGTGGGAAAGGTAAATGTTTGACCAAGTATTATAAGGAATAACATACACCCTGCTGTACACAGTAAGGATCTTTCAAGTCACCTCGGAATGCCATAACCTTATAAAGAAGCTTGGCCTTATGCCTCTTTCCTCCATACAGTCATGGAACTCCTTGGTGACTTGCAATATCGCTATATTGTACAGCAAGAGGCACTTTATACATACACTTAACAGTTGTATATAACTCAGTGCACTAAATGCATGGAATACATTTAGAAGTCTTGCCTATAAATTGACGGTAATCCTTATGATACAGAGACCTGATTAGAATACAATTTCCACAAAAGACCCAACATTTCTAACCTCTCAATGCCATAACTGATACATTAGTGATCAGCCTCTCTGTATGGTTCAATGCCAGTCATTTGGTTTTTTAACCGTGGCATACCAATACAATTTTTAATGGGTTGTTCTAATAGGCAACAGGTTTTCTATTTTAAATTAGCCCAAATCCTCTGATTCTAATTCAGTAGCCCTCATAGACAACACAGTCCAGAGACATGGTAGTAGCAAAACGTTGAGGGCTGAAAAATAGTACACACAGCATGCATAGAAGATTCCTCACAACCCCAGAGTGAGATCCAGTCACAGAGAGCAACAGCCTCTCCAACCACAGTACATGGTTGGCTCAAGTGTAGGTCTCCCTCTTACAAAGGCAGGCAATGTAAATGGGGAATGAACATCGGCTGTATGGCTCAGCTTTTTTGTTTCTTTTTGTCAGGGATCCCTGTTCAATCGAACTGGTGGCACCAAAATAGAGGATGAAGTCCTGGACTGTTACCCACCCCGATTAATTCCTAGGCTCAAAGACAGGAACCTAGAGACATACCATGAGTGGGTGGCAACAGGTGCCTCCAGTTTCTCAGGCTACCATAAGTGCTTTGGGGGTTTTTCACCCATCCATGAAGTTTATTGACATCCCACTCTAGGGTGCACGTTTTTGAACTGCGCACTTGAGCAACTCCATGATAGGTGCCGGGATACTGGCCCTGCGCCGATTATGCAACAGACCATGGCATGCATTGCGTACTATGACCCATGTGGCACTCTTATTGTAGACCCTCACCAAACAAAGGCACGTCGCAGAATCGTAGAGTGTGTGAGCTGTCACACCCTTAGCCAGAAGCTCTTGCATAGTAGTACCGACTGGGCAATCTTTCGCTGCTGGTGTATCATAAACAGACAGAGGCAGTTGTACGCTTTGGTGTTCTCCTTATCTAGGTAGAAAATTCATGATATATCTCCATTCGTGTAGTTTTGATATTACAGTCAGGGTTGGGAGCCATTGAGGAGTGAGGAAAAAAGCACATCCGAGGACACGAAAAGCAGACAGTGCCATATATAATACAACAGCAAAAAATTGAAGAATATTCCAGCAACTCACTACACACTTCCCAGTGAGTATCTGAACAGTCGTTCTTGTTATAGAAATACCTCCACCCAAAGAATAAACTAGGAGCTGTTATCATTTGAATGCTGTGGTACTTCAGAAATTAAAATGCTCATAACAAGCTCTTTTAAAATGAAAGGCCCTGAAAAACACCACAGACTAGCTCACGTCACGTGTTATTGGGTAAAGAAAATCGGCCCAGTCTAGACAATGAAATTTAAGCTCGAAAACAAACTGTACTAGTAGGCAGAGCCACCACTTCCGCAGACAACACCTTGGAATAAGATAGGTCGCACGATACCAAAAAGGTAACGAATCCTTCATATAAAGAAACCAGAGTGACCTTAAAGAGACGAAGACAGACGCGTGACCGTGACAAATGGAAACAAACATGAACATAACGTGGCCCAGTGCACGCTGACGAAAGTGTGGCTCCAGCGTTAATTGCGATGGATGCATTTCGTGTTTGATGGTGCAGTCAGTGTATTAGTGCAGTGGGTGGCTGATTTTATTGGACTCGTTGAACGCGCTTTTCTCCAAGTCTATACAGATGTCACTCCGTAGTGTTCCCGTGAGGCACGTGGGGTTTCCATAAATTGCGCACTTCGTGAATAGTCAAAATCATGCCCAGTAATCTCGAATTCAGGAAGCAAAAAGCAGGGGAATGGTCAAATGTGGGATTTTTTTTAAAAAAGAGGATTATGTTAGGAGATCACTATCAACGGCTAGGGGAGACCATAGAAAGCACTGGCATCAAAGGATATAGATATTGTCCTGCTCGTTTCTCCAGGAAACTTGGAGCTAATGTCAATTCCCCAGAGCACGCACGGGCCATATCTTTTATTAGCTTCCCTGTCTACATTTTTCAGTTCTTTCAATCGTACCAGCCGAAGATGTCTGGGCAAATTTGCAGTTGATGCAAATATCCTTGGAAATCGACAGAACGTAGCCCGTTTCCTCACACCCGTGACCGTTTTGCTCCTAGTCACACCCTTCCTCGCGTAAGGGGAAAAAATTATTTATATTTGGCCTGAGTCACTGTTTGAATGATGTTTTGTCAGGGATTGCTTTATGGCACGATCGAGTGTTTCTTAAACGTTGGCTGCTCACTATTTGCTGGCTAGCAAGGTCACATTTTACCCTTGAACTCCCGCTGGGACGCTGCTTAAGGAGCCCAGCATCCCTTGGTGACCTCACGCCTCTTGCTTTTAGCATTTGGCACACTCACTTTGCTTGCAGAGATAAAACTAAGGTCTCTCTGCTCCACCGTCACTCTGTTTGCCTGTGTTAGGCAGTGACACTGACAGGTAGGTCTGGCCTTTAGCATGTGCGAGCTGGGTGAACGCCGAGGGCACCGACCTCCAGAGAGGCGCGGGGCTGCTTTCAGTAGTTTACCTCCAACCTGAGTCCGAAGAAAGGTATGATTAAACATAGGCCCGTATTTATACTTTTTTTGGCGCCGCATTTGCGCCGCTTTTTGACGCAAAACGGCGCAAACCTACAAAATACAATGGTATTTTGCAAGTTTGCGCCGTTTTTGCGTCAAAAAACGACGCAAATGCGGCGCAAAAAATGTATAAATACGGGCCATAGTTTCTAAAGGCTGCTGGTACCCGGGTCTGCTTTTTTGTCTGGTTTTATTTTCTGGTGGCACTCCTTATTCTTGCCCTCTTCAGCTTCCCCCAGGGCGGCGAGTGGGAAGGTGAGCCACATTTGGTTTCACAGGGCTGCTGAGTGAGCAAAGGGCAGATCTGCTCACTGGTGTGGCTCCCAAAACTTTTTTTTCAAACTGTATAGTTCAACATGGAGGCCCTGGTCATTTGCATACAGTACCCCTTAAATAATGCATTCCTTGCTGTTTTCCTTGGACTATGTACCCGTTAGTACATTCCTGTACTAACGATCACCAATGTCTAGTTTACTCGATAACACAAGCTAAATAGGCAAAAGTGGACCCAATTTCGTAAAATGTAGTTGTTATTTACTCTTACAACACTCCTGCCTTACTCCTGAATTCCAGGATTAATCCAGGAATATCCCAAGAATACGCCTAGCTAACTCTTGGATTTGAGTAAGTGATTAGCACTATGAGATTAAATATCAGGGAATCACAGCAAAATATTTGTGAATAAATCCCACAGCCTTCAGACAGAGGCATAACAAATGACTAGACCAACATGGTGCAATGGGCCTTTAAGAATGCAGCATCTCGCAGATATGACTGGCCTTAGGATGCGCGTGGTCTCGTGAGGAGGTGCCCCCTCAAAACATGGATGTCATGGACCTAAGATATAGCACTGTTTTAAGAAGAGCAGTCCGTGGAAATAGGAATGCTAGTGTTTCTATTTGCCCACCAAGAAGACTTATTATTATTAACTGTGTCACGTGACAGCTGCGACACCGTGAAAGGATCACAGAGGGAAATAAGAGTACACTCTGTCCAAACAGGCATGATGAACGAGCACCACAGACCTGCTCTATCAGTATGACTTCTGTCAACCGCGTGAGTGCGTTAGTCACACAACGCAAAACACCTTAGCCCGTTACCAGGTGTACGAGTACAGACTATTCTTGCAGGTAAGTGTTCAGCATTAAAGTCTAAAGTCTTTGTAAGTGTGTTCTATGTGTTCCTCATTATATAACTCACTAGAAGGGTCCCCTGTATAACGCACGTACAGAAAGATGCTTCATTTAACACGCACAGTGTTTGTCGTCAATCTACAGAAGAAATTATAAACTTTCATTCATCAACTGAACCTCTTCCATTGTGAGCAAGAAAGAAAAACGTTTTGAGACTACTTGAAATGAAAAGTAATTGCATTAATGAATGCATTGCTTATTTTTCAGGTAAACAAGCCAAGCCTTGAAAATACGTGTACGGGTCTGGAACCAATCATGAACTTTTAGTAGGTGAGGATGCCATTGAAAGAGCCAACTAAATACATTTTTTTTTTTTAGGTTTATATGTCAGCCACTTTCCTTGCAACATGTGACAGTGGGGATGGGCGGAAGGTGGGGGACGACTAAAATGAATGTTCAAATTTAATTAGCCCACCTTCCTGTGACTTTCATTACAATAAAATACTACTTTTTTAGTCCTTTCAAGTTCAAATGTCAACCCGATACAATTGTGTGAGTCACCATCTCTTTCATGTCTCCTCAATCACAACCTCCCTTTTTAAACTGAAGATGTGCGCCATGCACCCAAGATAGAGAAGCAACGCAAACCGCATCTTGGCAATTTACACTTTAAAATAATGTAAAGGTACCTTTTTGATCATCCACGAAATAGGCTTGTCTTTGGAGTTATGTAAAGCAGGCGCTGAAAGTCCCCTGCTATGCTCTTGTCATCCCCACTGTGGCAAGGACAGAGCGGCAGAGGCGGTCATCTTCTCCTGTCACCATCCTCTGAAATGAGGAATCCAGCAGCTTCCACTCCCGGGGACTTATCCCGACCTCCACAGACCCTCGCGCTGCCCGCTGCTCAATGCACGCCCACGGCCTGTGTACCACTATCCGTTTCAGAAAGATTGTCACGGGAAAACAGCCACCGGGATAATATAACGACCAAAATGGGTGTGCGAAGTTCTTAATTCTTTCGGACAAGAAAAACAGCGGCTGCACGTTATCCCCACAACTTGCTGAAGGAGCTACCGAGAGAAGCTGGAGTGTTAATACCGGGGCACGATCCACAGACGCAGCCTGCCCTTCTGATCAGCGCACAGTGATCAGCACACACAGAAAAAGATCACCAGGGTACTACTCAAACACGAACCAAAGCCATATCCGAAGGATGCAAGACGTGCTGCCAGGCAGCAGCACATGCGTGACAAGATCCCCACGTCCTGTGCTGCCCCTGGCAAGGATGTGACTAGCACCTGCCAGCAGCAGTTCGAAATGAGCGTGCTGGTTGATACCTGGGCTGTCTCGCCCTAACTGGTGGCAGTGAAGTTAGAGAGCTCGGAGGTGGAGTGTGGGTGCGCGGGTGCTGTGGGCACAGCAGCTCGCGGTCCTCGGAGAGGCAACCGTCCTCCAGCTCTGTGCACCTCCAGCGCCTGGGCTTCTGCAGTCCGGAGCGGCGCCGCCGATTGGCTGCCACTAACTGCTTGTCTGACTGCCTCCCTGCTCCCCCTCCCTTTCGACCATTCCGTCTCTACCTTTTCCCTCCCTGTCCCTTGCTCGCCGGCGTTTTCTCCCGACAGCAAACCGCGAGCCCTCTTTCCAGGCTGGTCGGCACCTGAAAGCTCAAAGCTGTCCCTCTCCAGCCGCCATCAGCACAGTCATTCCGCGTGGAGGGTGATTAATGCACACCCGCGTCCGGCATCGCTCGCAGGGGGGGTCACCCTTAGTGGTGCGGCTCTTGAGAAATGACAGTGAGCACTCGGCGGCAGTTAGCCTATCAATCCTGCGCGAAGGGCGGGGGGCTCCAGGGCGCCCGGCTGTCAGAAGGAGTGGGAGTGCACGGGAAGCGGCGAGCACCGAGCTCAGGGGTGGCACGCCGGTAATGCGTTTTCATATTTTCACGGGCAAAAGTCGCCACAGTCTGTCCAACATTTAACTTCGAGTTCATTGGTCAGCAGCCCACTGTCCAGCAGTGCCTTTGAGAATGCACTTGGGTGATATCCTTTGTAATTGTCCTGCCTATTAGGCACTTTGCGCAATGTTTTATTCTTTAAATCTAAACATAAATAAACACTAAACAGGACGGCGTTGATTTGCACTTCCTACCTTGATATTAACCTCGTGTCTCTGCACAATATCATTTTAATCACACGTAGTTCCAAATCTGTACACATAGCAGCATTTTCACCAAAACACGCGCTCTCTCTCTCGCACACGCCCTCGTGAACCAACACAAACACATCAGCGAAAAACCCACACATCACAGACGCAAATATAATCACAATCGCGGGACAAACAGAAACCCACACACAAAGCAAACACATCTCACACACACACATAAACACACATATAATCACAAAACTCACCGAACAAACAGGAACACACACACCAGACACCCACGCAGTTCACGCTCACACACATAATAAGCACGCAAAGGCAAGGAGAAATGTGTCCTCTTGCATGCACGCTTACACAACACACGGCTAGCTCCTGACGCTCCTATTATTAATGACATTAGAGCAGGTGCTGCAAGCACTGCGCACTTCCATCCAGCTGGCAGCAGTCCAGGCTGTGCATATTACACGTTCAGGTGAGAGGGCACACTGGCACAGTCACACGGAATGACCTGAGTCATTGCCTCTAATGAATGGACCATTTTGGATGGCACAGAGCAAGGTGCACCACGCACAGCGAGGATGCGCGCGCTGCAGTCCCGGTCTTTTCTGTGAAGAAACGACAATGACGCGTACGGCACCTAAAGAACAATAAAAAATAAACCAGATAACCATAAATAAACGAGAATATGCACCTGGAACGTCCAGTGCATAGTGTGCGTTGGTGGGTGGGGGAGGGGGATTTAAGACTCATTATGGAAAACAGCCAGAGCCTATTTACAACCTCGCGATTTATAACATGCAAACAAACGATTAACTGTTCTTTTGCCAAATATGGAAAACTTTTCGAATAATTCTCGACGTGCTTCCCTCGCATCTAGTTGTGGTACCACCTAGCAGAAGTGGGCACGAATGACGATGAGTGGCGTGTGACTTACAGGCAGGAAAGAGAGTATGCACCAGCAAGTGCAGTCTCTGTGCAAAATGTTTGCGCGAGCATCAACGTGCACCACCTTTTAATGGTGTGGTCTTAATTTGTCAGTTGGCGTTACTAAGCTGATTTAGGTATTATTTTTTTAGAAATGCTTGTGAGATGGGCGAGCAGGTTTCCTAACCAGACACGGGTATTAAGTTGTCAAAATGTCACTGATGCCAAACGTGGCACGTATTAATTGAAGCAGAAGAACCGTACGAGAAAAATACACTGTGCGTCACATGTCCTCGTGTATGCTTCTAGCTTGCATAATGTACATTTCTAGGGTGAACCGGTCATCAGTGTGCGATGTGTCAGCATTTTTCCAGCAGTATCAACGGGCAATCAAAACGTGCGGTGCATATGTATGCCATTAGTAACAGCAACACGTGAACAAAACTCACACAGGCTTGTAGAAGCCGAACATTCAAAAGCTGGATGCTGTGTTGTGACTGGCTGTTGAGCACCTGCCTGTCTGTCTGGGAGCCAATGCCACCCCTGGGAGTTGTAAAATCTGCCTCAGCAGCATGGTTACATGATTGTTTTCTGCCACAATCTTCCACTATATCGGCAACTCTTGAATTTGTCATTATTAGTAAAATTCCAGAAGTAAATCACGTTACAGAAAGTGACATCACGTGCCCTTGGCCTGCAGGAAATGCACCAGCATTGGCAGGATTTTTCCTGAGGCCTTGCTGTGGTAGAAACAGTCAAGTGCTGTCAAAGGTAGGAAGGCTGCTGTTCACCTCAAATGCCTTTATTATAAGTTGCCTCTACATTCCGATGGTATCAATAGCAGAAGCATCCAGGTTCGTGGGGAAATCCAAGCTTTTGTTTAAAATACAGAAATTTAGGGTATTGTGATAAATCAAAATCGGCACGGAAATACCCATTCCCACAGGTTATTAAACTTGTAAGACCCCGTTATTTCTCTGTCCTCACATTTTTACTAGGAACCCCGGTAAAGGTTATTCTGCACAGGGAAATAAAGGTGAACAGTGTGAGGCGCTCCTAATCAAAGCATAAATCTAAACATAAATAACAGATGATGGACGAGATGTTGAACAATGCAAACATTCAACTCAGTCACAAATATCTGGGTTTAATTTAGCATTTCCCCCCCTCCATGACACACCAGTTTGGACCCAGCCACATGCAAATCAGTCTTGACCCTGTCCCCCATGGGAACAGTATAGCCCAAACGGCTCAGTCAGGTCCTCGCTGGAGTGGAAACAGGCATCCTTAGACCGGTTTCGGGGTATCACCCCTCATTAGACAGGGTAGCTTGAAGAGCTGATAAAAATGTCAAAATAATCCAACATGGGAATTTGGTGAGGATACGCATAACTCCCTCCAGAAAGAATCTACTGAGTTACAAATATATCCTAGAGTTCTCAAATCCTTAGAGTCAGAATGGTTCTTGATTTGGAGATGACAAGGAGAGAAGTGAGAGCAAATCTGCTTGCCTTCTGCTGTGTCCTGGTAGAGGACTTAGGCCTGAAGCCCTGCTGTCTGTTGTATCTACACACTGGGGTGATTCTCCAAAGGCCACTGAAGCCGGAGACCTGTACTCTACAGGGAAATTATTGACAAGAGGGTAATTTGGAAGAAGGAATCAGCCAGCCCAACAAGACTAAAATGTTGTCTGTGGACCTAAAATGCAGAGACAGCGAAGTAGGTCTTCATCATGAATTAGTGACTTATACCTCCCAAAAACTCTGAAAATATTCGTATTTGGAGTTTGTAGGAATAACTATAAGGTGTAGGTTTCCACACAGCAGGTCTTTGTGGCCAATCTCAAACATCTCCCTTAGTATTAGTTGAATTTAAAATGGAAACACATTCCCAAGGGTGTATTTAGAGTGGAAGAGAGGGAGTATTGTGCAAATTATAAAACCAGGACTGAACTAAACTCAAGCCTTAGTATGGAATTCACAATCATGGATGTCTGTGGTCAGTCTGGGCATGGTCTCATAGAGCAGAACTGGATGACCTCTGCATGTTATTTATTGCTAACCATACCATACCAACCCATGCAATTGATTCTGAACTGAACCACATTAACATATATTTGACCAGTTGTTTCAGCTCTTAACCTCTTTTCCGGAAGGGAGGCGATGGCAAGCTGAAGGGTGACTAGAATACCAGAATACAACCATCAAATCCAGAAGAAGCTGGGTGGAACTCTGAATTAACAAAGTTTAAGGGAGAACAAAAAACGAGTCAATAAAAAAACTAAAATGAAGGAACAGAAAGAAGGAGTAAGGGCAGACATGTTTCCCTCTGGAAGGCTAGAGATGTAATTTTTGTATGTTTTTGTTTTAGTCTCCTGAGGAGGTAATTAATGCTCCTCATGTAAAGACAGCCATTATGCGGAAGTGCAAGGAATGCATGCAGCAGGCTCACGGCTGACAATCCGAAGGCCTGCCAAAAGTAATTAGTCTGCTCTCGTCTGATTTTTGGTCCACAGCCAGCGCCAGCAATGCTGCCCATAGCGCCGTCTTCAGGAGCACATCAGTATTATTCAACCCAGGAGGGGTATGCCTTGCGACCTGCGCTTTTAATTAATGTTCATTCCTTACATTAGCGTGTGGTGCAGATTTTTGATCTCTTGTGTGATGAACATCCTGATGTCCTGTCTGTGATGGAAACCTGTTACCTGATTTCTATGCTGGCTATTGAGGCTGCTTTACCAGCAGGCTATACTTTTTTTCATATAGACAGACCCAATAGGAGAGGAGGGGGGTTTCTATTGCCTTTAAATAATACTTACAATGCTCCACATTTGCTATAAATGATTATCTTGGGTGAAAGCTGTGGGTTCTTGCTTTAAAAAAATGTATTTCAAGATATGAGATGCAAGAGAAGATTTGTTGGAAAACTAACTGTGGCCAGAGTTCTCAAATGCAAGTTGCAAGTCAGATAGTGGGCTTATGATCTGCACCTGCTGGTTGTATGATGGAACCACGCATGCTGGAACAACGCATGCCTTAATAATGCAGTTGGAACAACAACAGTGTTGTTTCCACGCATGCCTTTACACTGAATGTTCATTGTAAAAGCATGCCTAGTGTGGAAAAGGCATACAGAACAGCACGTGTGGTTCTATCAAACCACCCCGGCCACCCTGAGGTCCAAAACTACCCCCACCCTAACACCTAAACTGCCCGACTCTCCCACCTACCCTAAAAAACAAAGATCCCAATCCCCTCACCCTCGCCCCTATAAACTAAAGTACCCTGATCCCCCACCAGCCCTAAACCCCCAAAAAACTATCCTGACCCGCACCCCTTCCCCATAAAAGTAAACTACCCTGACACTCCCACCCGCCCTGAGCCCTAAAGAAAAAAAAATCTATTCTGACTCCTCCACCCCTAAAAAGTAAACTACCCTGAGCCCTAAAAAATAAACCTACCGACCCCACCCCTAAAACTAAACTACCCCAACATAACCACCCACCCTGTGCCCTAAAACCTTCCCCCTAATAAGTAAACTACCCCTCACCCACCCTAAGCCCTAAGAAAATGATTCCACTGCCCACCCCAACCCCTAAAAACTCAATTACCCCGCCCCCACACACACCCTAAGCAGTAAATAAATACCACCCACCCCTAAAAACTAAAGCCAGAGTACCCTTGGTTTTTTCTGTGGTTAAACCATGCATATGAATAGTTCAGCACATCCATGATTAAGGCACATGCATTGTTTAGGCAAGCATGGTTACGTTTGCGTAGGAAATGTCTGCATTGGGTACAACACGTGGTTGAGGACGTTTCCCGCTCCTGCTACTTTTACTACTTTTAAAAGTCTAGTCTCAAAAATTGTGCAGCTGAAACTGCGACTGGAACTTAAAAATAATCTAGCAGCATATTGTGCACTTGCCTGGATGATTTTAAATAGCTATGAGATGGCAGGCCCACAACCAATCCGGAGTGTCTGCATTTCGAATAAGGTGAAACGGAAACTCATCCAGTATAGGCTAGGCAGCCTTCCCACTCTGGACGGAAAATTAAAAGGGTTAAGGAAAACCACTTACACATCCCGCAGTCTGTGCTATTCAAACTGGTAAATAATCACACCAAAGTCGGTGCTTGTCCATTCCTGTTGACTGAGAGGTGGGTACTGTGTAAACTACATTTCAAGTTATTAGCTATTCATTCCTGTAAACCTGCTGTAATTGCCTGGCTCGAAGCGGAACACCATGCTTTGGCCACAAGGTCTGTGAAATTCATGCAACTCACCGAAAAAGTATTGAATGCAGCAGTGGGCACTACTTCCAATGAAAGATTAAAAACTTAGGGGCGTATTTAAGAGCCCTTAGCGCCACCGCAGCATTACTTTTTGTGACGCTTCGGTGGCGCACTGCCTTTCACTGTATTTACAAGGTGGCGTTAAGCCACTTTTTGGGGCTTAACAACACCTTGTAAATACAGCCACTTCATACGCAGCACTTTATGTAGAAGGGGCGTGCAATGGGTGTTGCTGTGGGCTTGCTACAACAAAACCCATTGAATTCTGCAGCACACATAGAAAGCGCAAATAGCATTTAAGAATGTTTTTTTACAGGAAGGTCTTCCTTCCTGCACAAAAACAATCTCCTCCTCAAGGTAGTCATCCTTGCACTATGGTACAAGGGTTGCTGTGCTGGCGCAAACTTAGCGCCAGCCCAAAGGAAACACAGGGGTGCGCAGTTTTCCAGTAAATATGGCACGTCACTACTTTTGAAAATGACGGTGCGCAACACTGCCAAATCTGGCACAGAGATGCGCACTGTCATTTTTTGTTAAATCTGGCCCTCAGACAGAATTTACATACTAAGACTTTGAACTGTTAACTTGGGAACATTTTTGCATTAGGCCTGTATGTTTATTTTACCCCACGATACATAGATTCATTTTGTGATTATTATTTGAAGTATTTTATGGGGAACTTTATGGTATGATTTCTTTTTGAGATAACTGCTTTATGTCTATATGCATGGTTTAAAAGAGACTAGGGCCCATATTTATACATTTTTAGCAGCGCATTTGTGCTGCTTTTTGATGCAAAAGCGGCGCCAACTTACAAAATACAATATTATTTTGCAAGTTGGCACCGCTTTTGCCTAAAAAAATGACGCAAATGCGACGCTAAAAAAGTATAAATATGGGCCTAAGACTTGAAAAGATATTGGGCATGATTTGGACTCTGGTGGTTGGACTGCCAGATCTCCAATACGGAGGTGGGGAGGTGGCTGCAAGATGGCAGCCTCCCCACCACCATATTATGATGGGAAACACCCGGAACAACGACTCCGACACCACAAAGTTGTGAAAAACGAAAGTGAAACAATGCTTTCGTTTTCCACAACTTCCTGGTTTTGGTACCTAACCACGCATGTCTGAACAATGTACATGGGTGGTTAAGGTACAGAAGGAGGGAGTTGGAGTCGACACGGTGAAGGAGGATGTAAGTTGGGCTGGGACTGGGGCAGTTTTTTTTGGGGGTGGGGGGCTCGGGGTGATTAGGATTTAGGGGGGCAGGGTTTAGGTTTAAGGGGTGGGTTTGGGTGTTGGGGTGTTTAGGTTTTAGGGGCGGGTGGGGACTCAGGGTATTTTTTAGTTTTTGAGCTGGGGTGGGGGTCTGGGGGTGATTAGGGTTTAGGGGTCAGGGTTTAGGTTTAAGTTGTGGGTTGGGGTGTTTAGGTTTTAGGGGCAGGGGTGGGGACTGGGGGTATTTTTAGTTTTTGAGGTTGGATGGGGGCTGAGGGTGATTAGGGTTTAGGGGGAGGGGGATCAGGGTTTAGGTTTAAGGGGTGGGGGCTGGGGTGGTTTAGGTTTTATGGGAAGGGGTTGGGGTTCTGGTAATTTTGGGGGTGGGGTAGTTGTGGGGATGGGGGGATCGCGGTAATTTTTGGGGGTGGGGCTAGGGCGGAAGCATGCTGGATCGTGCATGCTGATCGCTAATGCCTTTACCAGGAATGCGTTTACAACGGTAAAATCATAGTAAACGCATTCAGGCTAAAGGCATTAGTGGTTAGAACGAGATTGTTGTTCCAACCTAGTTGTGGTGCACAGGTGCTTGAAGCACCCGTGGTTCCGACATATAACCTATTATGATGCTTCTCTCAGGGAGCCAAGGTCAATGCCATTGCACAGACGGTGCACCCCAGCACCCTGGAAATGCTCACTCTCTGCATTGGCAGACAGTGCACATTCCGAAGGTGCTGAGAGGTGGGCCCCTGCACTGCCCATGCCATGGGCAGTGCATGGGCATCTTTGTGATCCCGTCCCTGCCTTTCTGCCGGCCTTTCCATCGCACAGTCTCCGCCATGTTAGCACCATCAGAAAAGCAAGTCGTGATCAGCACAATGGTGCCGAACTTGGCACCACCATGACTGACTACGACTTGCACTGCCATCAGTCTGTCGAGATCTCTGATTCTGGCGGTGGTGGTGGTGTGCTGGCAGGCTGACCACCAGCATCGTAATGTGGAGGTTGGACTGCCAAGGTTGCAGCGGTCTGACTGCCAACACTGGTACAATGGTCCATGGACCGCCATACACGTAATGATGCTCATAGATATGATTATTAAAAAAAGTTTTTACAAATATTTTTTACATGATAATTGATTATTGTAATGATTGTATTCATATTCTTTGTACACTATGGGGGTCATTCTGACCCTGGCGGTCTTCGCCACTAATGACGGAAGCACCACCAACAGGCGGGCAGTGCTTCCTTGCCCATTCTGACCGCGGCGGTAAAGCCGCGGTCAGAAAACCGGGGCCGGCGGTTTCCCGCCAGTTTACCCCCGGCTGGGCGAATCCGCCGAATCCTGCAAGCAGCGCTGCCTTGGGGATTCTGACCCCCTTCCCGCCAGCCTGTTTCGGGCGGTTTTCACCGCCAGGAAGAGGCTGGTGGGAACGGGTATCCTGGGGCCCCTGGGGGCGCCTGCACTGCCCATGCCACTGGCATGGGCAGTGCAGGGGTCCCCTAACAGGGCCCAGGGCGGCTTTTCACTGTCTGCTTAGCAGACAGTGAAAAGCGCGACGGGTGCAACTGCACCCGTCGCACCGCCACAACACCGCCGGCTCCATTCGCTAACTTGCTTAGTTAGAGTTAGAATGAGGGCCTATGTATGGTTTTATCTAACAAATACATAAATAAGTAATTAAATGCTAGCCAGGCTATTCGTTTTTGGTATCTAAACATTGATTGTTCATTAACACTTCAGAAAGAAAAATAAAAAAAAATAATTCTGAAAATCATTGTTCAGTATGATTGTTTTATTATGCTGGGGGATTTTAACATTCATGCGGATTGCATTTCTGGTTGTGGCATTATAGCTTTGCTCAACAAAATGTCTTCTCTTGATCTTTCTCAATTTACTTTCACCCCAAAGCACCATCTGGTTATAATATTGATCTTATCTTCTCTTATTCTCTGATGTCTATTAACGAACTCTGCCTGCTACTATAGTCAGATTACTCTCTTACAAAATTTTACGGGTTGACTGGCATTAGACCTAATTTGGACAGTACAGCTATTTCTGACACTTACCGGGCATGGAATCAAGTCAAGCCTACTGATTTAGGAGTTTTCCAGCCAGCTCAGCACCCACCCTTTCAGGTAGCCCTGAGTCTGATGCTGAACCTGCTCATAGTGGACCCCTTGCAGCTGCTAAGACCTTAGCTCTTCCTCTGTGTTGGAAGTCCCGCAGGGTCCCTTTGTACCCTCGTTTACCCATGGCCCTTGCGCTGGATAAAAAGCACTGAAAAGGACAGAGAGACTGTGACCGAGACATTTTTGTTTGAAGGATAACAAATTTGTAGAACAGTTTTTAGGGGATACCATTTGGCAAATAAGCTAGCTAAAACATCCTTTTTTGATGAAAAAATGGCTTCAGGTCTAAAAGGCCTCACAATACATTTTCAATTGTTATGACGTTTTTAGCACCTGGATCGTGTATTAGTGGTATTTTACCTTATCGGGGGTTGTGTGATACACTATCAATGTTCTTTGAGGATAAAATCGCTAAGATTCACATAACTTTGGTTACAACTCCTGCTGTGGTTGAATATGATGTCCCTAGGGGTTTTCGGATTGCCCATAGGCAATGTTTGTGTCTTGAGTTTAATTCTGTTTCCCTAAAGGAATCTGAAGTTTTTGTTTTGGAAATTAAGTTGATTGATATGGTGCAGCCAATCCTGAATAGGCTCCTGAGTAACTTTTATCCATAACCACTGTTCCTTTTATTTGGAAACAGGATAAATTGGTTCTACTATTGCAAAAAACTTCAACGGACCCCAACGTTCTGTCAAAAGTTTCTCTCCTCTCAGCAGTAGCTAAAAATCTTGAGAAGTTAATAAATAATTGGCTGTCGGATTATCATGAGATCTATTGGCTTTTGTAGCCAAGCCAATTCGGATTTTATCCTAAATACAGCACTGAGATTCCACTGCTTGAAGTACCTGAATTCTTTAAATTGACCCTGGACCTGGGAGGGAAAGCGTCACTGATTTTATGGATCTTTCTGCGGCATTTGGCACCGTTTCACATGTGCTTCATTTACTATGCCCTAAGTACCTTGGGACTAGCCCTTTACTGGATTAAATCATTGCTGTTGAATAGAGGGAAACCTGTGTGACAGACTTCCTTTTCCTCTGGGTCGAAGCTTGTTGTGGTCTGGGTGCCTCCAGACTCTTACCTCAGTACAACTCTCTTTATTGTCTATTTGACCCCACTAGCTCCCCTGTTGAAATCGTTTGACTTTAAGATGGTATTATAAACTCAGCTTGTCCTCTCATTTGAGAGCGGGGCTAATGTTGTCATTGGTCCTCTTAAGCTTTGCCTTACAGCTGTCTTTTAATGGCTTTGTGTTAGTCACCCAATGTGTAATTTGGTTAATTCTGAGATCCTACTGTTTGGGTATTTTCAAGATGACTGGTGGCTGAATTTTTGGCCCAGTAGGGCCACCACTACACCCCACCTTTGGCAGTTGCTAAAAAATCAGGGATGAAGTTTGACAATCTTTTGCCATTCCTGCTTCAAGTTCTTGGTTTCCGGAGATTATTGTGGGAGTACACTTTGGCACTAGTGAAAAGTTTAGGATGTTGAGAATAGCACTTTGGGGGCTAACACTCACCATGCCAGTGGCCAGAAGCAGGGTCTATGGCAAGTCTAGCTGGAACTGCTCAGCTGGGCAGTTGCAGAAAAAGGCCCCTCGTAGCTTATTGTGATCCTGTACTTTGCACAGGAGGTCGGTATTATGACCCCTGGAGTCCACTTTTTTGTCCTGGATACAAGAGGGAGATCAGGTCCAGTATTCTAGGCTCTTCTCAGGTCACAGACAACAGGACCACTTTTTTCTGTTCTTCCACAGCTCCAGAAAGTGTTAGGAGGAGGGTGTTTCATCAATAGTACCAACCTCTGGGGAGGGGACTCCTGGCCATTTCCTAATTTATGGGGTAAAAATTATGAGGGGTAACTTTATCCACTTTTGCAGCATTTTGTTTGTGCCCTTCTGCAAACAAACCCCCACTGTCCCCTATCTATCTACAACCAAGATGACAGAAATATATGTCGCCCGTATATAGCTCCTGTGCCCTTCCCGGAGGTGTGGTCATAGAAATGACCAGCCCCTCCTATGTGGCCACTCTAAAAAGGTTCTGGAGGCAGCTCCACTCCATTTGGGATTTATTTCTTCCTAGCTAGTAGGACAAAGAAAGAGAGCCAGACTGGTGTCAGCTAACATTTGCTTGTGACAGTGGAGGCATCATTGAAGTTAATCAAGTTCTTGAGCCAATCCCACATGCCATTCTATCAAGAGGACACACAACTTCCCAAACCCAAGGCCTTTTGCCCCTGCTTTGGGAACAAGATCACACCTCATCTAGGGGGCTACTCACCTGCCAGGTGATAGTTGAAGCTAATGACTTTGGGTCTCCTGAGGCTTTAGATAGGGAAAAGCTAACTTTCTAAACATATCTAATATGTTTATTAAAAATCTGACTTTACTAGTGCATTGGGATTTTAATACATATTTCAAAAAATCAAAGACAAAAATGTCTAGGTGTTTCCTAGTCAGCAATAACATTAAATCTAATTTTGCATCCAAATGCCGTCCGATAGAGCAGCCAGCCTTGCTAAAGTGAAATTAGTGTTTGAGGTTTTTTCACCTTAAGGACATGGAAACATTAACCATTTACATGTCCTACTTTTGAATACCATGCATCCTGCCTTATGGTCAATAAGGTTTGTGTAGGCGTGACATTAATATTTAAAAGGAAGGTTTTGACCTGTCAAGGGGGATTATTCTAAAATGTCTAATTTTCATTTTAAAACTGCAAAAGTTGGACTATAACGGTATGCCTACAGTCATGTCTGTACTGTCACTGCAGTGGGTGGACCAATAGGTGATGCAGTCAGCTAGTGGCATTTAACTTACAGGTACATTTTATACCATATTCTAGGAATGTGTAGATGAGTTAAAACCGACAATTTGGGGTATGATAAGTTCATCATGTTTAAAGGGGGACCACATTACTTCTGGTTGGCAGGGGAAAAGTGAACAGAGTTTAAATGCCAGTAAAAAGAGTCAAGGCAAAAATCTGAGAAGACACCATGCAAAAATGGTTGTTTCCAACAGGCAACATTTTTGTCAATCAGATACACAATAACAGGCATACAATAGAACCTAAAAGAGTAACTAATATGAGGCACTGGAACTTTTTTTCTATCCATGCCTTTAGGGGATCTCTCTCTGCCACAAACCGGGCCTTGTCATATAAAGAGGGGAACCTAGAAGCATGCACCCCCCAGTAGATCTGGATCCTGATTGGGCCTTAAAAGAACATGACTCAAACATAGGCACAGTTTCAGATAACATTCTATGTTTACAGCCAAAGAAGAAAACTAAATTCTGACATTTGTATTAAAGAAATCAGCCCCTGGTTTTTAGACAGGCTAAGGTAACTTAAGCTGTCTATTTGGCAAACTTAATGTCATTGGTGTTTAACTTATACTCCTCAGATGAGACACAGTTACTCTCACACCAGGGCAACTTACAATGTGGAAATTAAGATCACCAAACATCATTATTTTTCTTCTCAAATCACCATGGATATAAACACTCCATGAAAATTATTTAGTGTTGTGAAACATTTAGTCACAATTCGAGTCACAGAGGAGGCTATCACTCCTTTGGAAATTGTATGTGATAACCTCTCTCAAGAGTTTTTTTATTGAAAAGATTCAGAGTATTAGAGAAGACATATCCTTGGATCCGGCATACAATACACATGATTCAACATCAACAGTCTCCCTGGGATGAGGTTGTTTCCCTGCCTACTAGGGCTCATGGATTTTCATTCCCAGACATTTCTCTCAAAGCAGTATAGGAAGACATTGTGCTGGCCAAACCCTCCTGAACCTCCTCTGATTTATGAACAACCTAGTGGATAGGATCACTGAGATCTTTAACCAGTCTATTTGCAGTGTGTTGATGCCTGAAGTCTCCTTCTTTGTCTTCTGTTAATGGCAGTAATTATTGTGCCATCTACCTCCTACCATTTTTGGTCAATTCCTTTCAAATGTAGGGTCTCAATATGAGTGTGCCAGTTGGACCACTGCACTCCGGGCGGTCCGACCACCCAATTACTACTTAGGTGGACAGAACAGCCTAAAGACTGCCATTCCCGCCCGGATCACAGATCCCGAAGGCGTGATGCAGTCAGGCTTGTAACCAGCCATGGCGTTCCTGAACTTAGCGCCACCTGGCTCATTACAACCCCACTTTCTGTCAGCCTTTTCATGATGGAGACACTGCCATGAAATGGTTGGTGGAAAGCCCAGCACCGTCAGAGTGCTTGAGTGCTAGGATATTGGCCTCAGCTCACTTAAGACTTAAGAAAACCAAGGCCAATATCCTAGCAATGTACTCGCCGATTAGCCCCGAAGGAAGGTGTATTGCAATGTTCCTGCCAGTCAACCCAGTGGGAACATAGTATTGCGCTTAAGGGGGATTACACCACCATGGTGGTGGCGTCCTCCCCATGGCTTTGGCGGTCCCGTATTGGGACCTTAGTCTTCTCCCAACTACAGACCTTTTGTCAAAATCAATAAGCTACCACCCCTTTAAGAGCCAATTTCTAACCTGCTTACCTACAGTACCTAGCTGGCAATTCTTTTAATCCTGGATGATCTGTGTTTACTGATAGACACGTGGAATGCCACCACACTACATTGTTGAACCTTTCTGCCATGTTTGACACAATCAATTATGACATTAGGCTAACAAAACTCAGAAACATCGTCTGCAAACCCCTGTCTATCCATTAATTTCTCTCTTCTTAACTGACACAACAGGCAACTTTTTATCACCACTTATATCTGATTCCAAGACTACATCATGCAAGTCCTGCAGAGGTCTATTACATTCCTGTCAACATCTGGGCAGTGCGCGCTCTACAGGCGACTGGAATGCAAAAACCCAGCACTTATGAGATGACGTAATTCATGCATTATGTTGATATGCTGTTGTTTAACCTTTTGCATTGCAGAGTTTAATCCTGAAGACTTATATTCAAGGTGCTTGTAAATACTGTTCATTTGCAATGTATTGCTGCAGGCTTTCAGAGTGTGTCAGGGTGTGTTCCCTTTCCAGGGCCTTCTAGAAACTTCCTCTGCAGCATGCCTGGGTGTGGTTTGTGGGCTGGGCCAAGACTCTATATCAGGGAGCCAGCCCAGCTCCAAGTGCTCACTATTCAGAGGTCCCGGTGCAGAGCAGCAGCAACTTCCTGAGCTCCTGTTCCAGAGGCCTACTTTTATCTTCCAGGCCTCGCCCTTTCAGTTGGCTGGGTGATTCTTGATCAGGGCGGTAAGACGGAGGTCGGGCTGGGCCCCTGAATCTGTTCTCGAAGGATTTCGAGTTCTTGGGCCTAATTAGTATGATAAATCCATTTTGCTCTTGTACGTGTGAAAGTTTGCTTGACATTTAATGTCATTTACCTGCTGATATTCGAATCGGCAAGACGCGCGATTCGTTTCTCGTGCTTTAACCCTTGATATTCATTGTGCGCAACCATTTTTAGACGGTTACATGGTGGCATTCGAATCGGCAAGATGCGCGATTCATTTCTTGTGTGTAATTCATGTTATTCATTGTGCGCAACCATTTTCTGTCATTTACAAGGTTGCTTTTGAATCGGCAAGATGTGCTTTTCTTTCCCCTGTACTAACCTAGATATTCATTGTGCGCAACCAATTTCTGACATTTAGAAGGTTGCATTCGAATCGGCAAGACGCGCGATTCTTTGCTCATGTACAAATCAAGATATTCATTGTGCCCAACCATTTTCTGACCTTTACAAGGTTGCATTTGAATCGGCAAGACGTGCGATTCTTTACTCGCGTACAAATCTAGATATTCATTGCGTGCAACCATTTTCTGACATTTACATGGTTGCATTCAAATCGGCAAGACGCGCAATTTGTTTCCTGCGCTTAACTCATGTTACTCATTGTGCGTGCTATCATTTCTTGGCATTTACATGTTGGCCTTCGAATCGGCAAGACGCCCAATTCCTTTTCTTGTGCTTAATTCATGTTATTCATTGTGTGCAACTATTTCATGATATTTACAAAACTCTTGTGGAAATCCGTGATGTGCGCAATTTGTATTCTTGCATTCTAAAGATCTAAAGTGCTAGAATTCTGGATGTTATATTCTATGTGCATGTAAGGTCTTTAGTACAATTCCTATTATTTTCCAAGAAATGCTTGGATAGCTTTTATCCTCATGTAATGAGGCCATGTTTGTTCTGGGACATTGTTCTGGAAGGTTCTTATATTCCTAGAACAGTATGTTTTCAATTCATGAAAATTCCATTGAAACATCGTACTAACCATATTTTGTTCTTTTCCAGGTACCCAGATTTAGTAAGGCATAATTAGAGTCTAGTTCTAGGCCATTCATGTTTCCTTAGTTTCAGATATTATTTCATGTTTCAAGTATCACTGAACTCTATACTCAACAGAGTGTTATTTCATGTTCTGAGTATCGCTGAACTCTAGACTCAATTGAGTGTTATTTCATGTTTCAAGTATCACTGAACTCTATACTCAGCAGAGTGTTATTTCATGTTTCAAGTATCACTGAACTCTAAACTCAACAGAGTGTTATTTCAAGTTCCGAGTGTCATAGAACTCTGGACTCCATAGAGTGTTATTTCATGTTCAGAGTATCACTGAACTCTAGACTCTACAGAGAGTTATTTCATGTTTAAAATTTTCACTGAACTCTAGGCTCAACAGAGTGTTATTTCATGTTTCGAGTGTCTTAGAACTCTGGACTCAATAGAGTGTTATTTCATGTTCCAAGTATCATTGAACCCTAGATTCAGCAGAGAGTTTTTATGAATCTAAATGTGGTTTTGAATCTGATGTTGTGTTGTTTAATCTTTTGCTTCCCACAGGTCTCCTTCCCAGCTGTCCCCTTCCTAATCCCCTCTTCCCCTCTTGAACTCTCTCAGCCTCTGTGATTCATCTATCAGAGTCTTGGAGCTGTTCAGTGGTGGACGTGTTGGGAACGTGCGCAGACCCCGAGGATCTGGTGACTCTGACAATTCCTTCTTGCTATTTAACATTGATATGAAGCCCTTAGCAGACTTACTGGAAAAGTTGGGTGACATTTTAATATCTTTGTAAGTACATTGAAGATATTCAGCTGATTTTAAACCTGTATTAATGAAAGTCAAGAAGTCATCACTTCCACTACACATTAAGCTAAACTTTCTACTATTCATTCAGCAGTTCAACAATGGATGTTGTATAACTTCCATGTGTTGAGCCCTGCCAAAACTGAGTTGCTAATCAACAGAAAGAACATTGTCTGGACTCTGATTTGTGGCCTTAAGGTATGGGTCCCCCCCCAAAGTTTGTCTGCAGCCTGTGTATTTACCTTTATTCTAAGTCATTTTCTGGATCAGAAATAAATCAGTGTGGAGAGAATGTGCTTCTAGTAATTAAAACTGACTACACAGATTCTTCCTTTCCAACTTGGCTATGGCAATGCTTTTGACTTTGAGTTCACAAAAGAATTAATGTAACACCGGTAAATTACAAGAATGTTACTAAAAAACAAGTTGAAAGAATATCAATCACAAATATGAAAGAACAGGATATAGAATAAAAATATGTTTTTAATGTATGTAATGTTATTTTATAAATATAACTGTATATAATATTGACTTTAACATTTGTGTATTGAATACAATTTTGAGTGAAAGTAATATGACTTATTTTATTATTGTTACATGTTATTATAATCATAGTTTTATATTATTTAGGATAGTTTGTAAGCATTAATGGTAAATTAGGTTTCTTTGCATTTAATTATTAATTAATCTTTTACCAACAGTGTATTAGATGAAGAGAAATAAGGTTGGAGGTTATTTTAATTATACATTATTGTTTTTTGTTTTAAATAATGTTTTATGCAATAAATAGGTTTATTATTTAACTGATTGACTATTATGTTAATTAAGTAGGTAATTGACTAGTTCTTAAATTATTTAAGTGTATTTTTAGTTTTTAATGTGTATTTTTTTTATTTTTTATATTCTATTTTTAATTTAGCTTTGCCAGGGAATAAAGTGAGAAGTTAATTTATTTCTACACTGATGGGTTTTAAAAATATTTTTCCAGGTTAATTAAATATTAATTTGGTAATTATGTATATTACTTAATTGATTAGTTATGTCAATTATTTCTTTTATTGAGATTATTTGCTTATTCATTATTCAGTGTATTTAAGAACAAACAGATTAACCTTTTACGTTTGTTTTATTTTATTCTGCTTTTGTTTTATTCATCATCATCATCAAACAAACTTTGTTTCAGCTAAGAGGCCATAAAAGTCAACAATATATAAAATACATACAACTGAAATATTTAAAATTATTTCTCAGTACACTTTATATAAGCACAGATGACATAAGTGAAAGTACATAGTAGGTGCTAGCAAAAAGTACACACATAGAGGATTAGTGAGATTGCTCAATATAAGAATCTAATACTTGAGTAAATAAAAACAAAAGCTACAGTACACACATTGAATATCATGCTAGAAGCATTTACAATCACTTAATAGCTTGTATTTGTTAAAGGGGCAGTACAATAAACAAAAAGCAAGAACAGTGTTTACTTAAAATACCAAGGAGTGGCCACTCCTCCTGTACCTTTGTGCATTTTCCTGCTGGTGCTACTGCCAAAAGTGGGTGTGTGTAATGGGGGCGGCCATCTGCTGCTAACAGCCGAGCTGGGTAGTTCTTCTGTGTCTGCCACACCAGATGGATTAATAAAAGAAAAGAAGTGCTACCAGTATGACGAAGAGGTACTAGCTCTTTACAATCATATAGTTTGAAAAAAAAGGTCAATACATAAATGCTCTAGAATAAAAACCTCTACACCAGAGTTTGAGTTATCCACAAAAAAGATGTGTTAACCACTTCCCAAAACTGGTTTGCATCCTTCTTCACAGAAGCATTAACCAACTGCTCCTATGCCTCATCTCTAATTACACCCTTCCTGATTCTTATATCTTCTTTAAAGTAGCCTGCTCATTTTTACTTCTGCAGGAATCCTAGGAGAGTTTTTCAAGGCTTGCATAAGTCTGCCATGAGCATGTGAGGAAATCTTATCGAGCCATCTGGTAGGCCTCTGTAAGTAGAGTCTAGAAGTCTTTGCTTGATGTTTCTTAACCATCACACAAATGTTTGCAAAGGCACCAAGGACCAACAGTGGCTTGGGGTCGTCGCTAAGGCAGAGCTCTAACTTATCTCTGCATTTCCCCATTAATTTTACCATGAAGTCCTGAGGGTTAATATCCCTCCATTTCCTTTGGATGCCCCCTTTTCGTCCATAATCAACTCGACAATCCATAATGTCTCCACTGGTCTTAAGGCAGCCAAAATTAAGACTAAGCAACCATGGATTGTGATCACTGCAGGTTCTGTTAAATGTCTGATAGTCATTGACTTTACAAGCCCACAGCTTATAAACTACAGCAAAACCAAATACTGAGCCTTTGCCCTTCCCTGTGTATGTTACCTGAGGGGAAGTATCTTTTGTCATTAGATCAGTACCAAAATTAAAACACATTCTCAATAGCCTATAACGCTTATCTCTGCACGGGTTGTGTTGAAAGTGTGAAAGATTGGAAGAAACAGCATCAGATAACGCATGCACAAGGTAGTCCACAATAGAACATAACCAAAGCTAAAAATCACTTCCCCACATTATAATAAAATCATCCTTTAGGGCAACTACTATCTCATCTAAGCAGTGCACAAGATAATCCACTATATGAACATTGCTTTTAACAAAATGATTATGATGGAAATTAACAATGCAACTTGAAGGTACCCGGCCATGGACAGAGATACCAGTTAAAAAAAAGGAGAGTCATTCTGGCTCCTGACCACTGTGACTGCCAAAGTTGTGTTTATGAGTGTTAAAAGCCCCCCACTGGGTCGCCCAGCAGGAGTTGGTGTAGCATGGGAAGAAACAGACAAAAACCATTAATTAGACCTCACCCAAGTTTCCTGAAAACAGACTATCTGGTAGTTAAATATCAGCGTTGCCCAGCTTCTGTCTGGTATTTTACAATTAATGTCTGCAATGTTCCGAAAGAGTACATTTAAATCTGACATTACTATCCCACTACCATCTAAGTCTGAGGGACCTTGACTGCTGCTGGGGAATGACCCAGATCAACTTGGTCTTTCCTCGATGAATCAAATGGGGCAGCCACATATTCAGTATAAGTATCCTCCTTAGCCGGAAACAAAATGTAGGTGCATATAGTAGGGGAAACTTCATCCATACAGTTGCCAAGGCAAAGAGTAGTATCCTCACTACCTCTGGCTTGGTCAATTACAGGTACACACATGTCAACATGTGTGTCAACCTCATCCAGTGGGACAAAGCGGTTATACGTGCATACAGCAAAATTAATAAATTCTGGAACATAATATCTGTGGCTCAAACTTTGTTGATAGAAGGAGCCCAAAGAGGCCACTTGATTTCTTGTCAGGGTTCCTTGAGGTTGCCAAGCTTATTCAGAATCAAACTCACCAAGCATGGGTCACGAACCTTGACTAAGACACAATTGCCATTCTCCTTGTTTTGGGTGTTTCAAACCAGTAAATCCTCTGTACACTGTTAATGCTGCTTGAAAGTACATCACTGGTAATCCAACTTAGAAACTTGGTATTTTACCATTAATGTCTGCAATGTTCCGAAAGAGTACATTTAAACATGACATTACTATCCTACTACCATCTAAGTCTGAGGGACCTTGACTGCTGCTGGGGAATGACCCAGATCAACTTGGTCTTTCCTCGATGAAGCAAATGGGGCAGCCACATATTCAGTATAAGTATTCTCCTTAGCCAAAAACAAAATGTAGGTGCATATAGTAGGGGAAACTTCATCCATACAGTTGCCAAGGCAAAGAGTAGGATCTTCACTTCCTCTGGCTTGGTCAATTACAGGTCCACACATGTCCACACGTGTGTCAACCTCATCCAGTGGGGCAAAGCGGTTATACGTGCATACAGCAAAATTAATAAATTCTGGAACATAATATCCGTGGCTCAATCTTTGTTGATTGAAGGAGCCCAAAGAGGCCACTTGATTTCTTGTCAGGGTTCCTGGAGGTTGCCAAGCTTATTCAGAATCAAACTCACCAAGCATGGGTCACGAACCTTGACTAAGACACAATCGCCAATCTCCTTGTTTTGGGTGTTTCAAACCAGTAAATCCTCTGTACACCGTTAATGCTGCTTGAAAGTACATCACTGGTAATCCAACTGAGAAACTTACCAAGCCAATATGTCACATTATTCTTTAGTTTATATTCTTGTTCCCTTTGTAGTAAGTCAAGAGATGAAACATTCTTTAAAACTATGATATAAGGTATGCAGTTAGGAGGGAACTGAAACACCTGCAGTTTATTGTTTTCCACTCTGCTTGCCACAATAGTAATAACTGTTTTACTTGAGGTTGCCCCTACTCAATGACCTTCCAACTGTCCTGTGTGTCTAATTGCTGGGGGTTTGCAGAGGCAATGTCATTTGCCAGACTGGTTTGGGGGTTAGCCCTGTTCACAGTGATTACAGTCAGCCATGGGGAGGTCTGTGGATAATTCCTCCAGAGCCAGAGAACCCATCATTCCATCCTAGAGTTTCATGAGACTTGACTTTAACATTGCTCAGCAGCTCTTTTAGACTATTATCGATACTCTTCAGGGCCATGACCAGGGGAACAAGTGTTTTCTCGAATGCAGTATCTATGCCCGGGGCTCCCCCTGGTTCTAATCCTCCAAGTTACTCTCCTGTTCACTCTGTGTGCCAGGGCTGCCCTTTATCCCTCGGAGTCCCCTTAGACTTGACCAAATTAACCAGGACTGAATGCTTCTTTCCAATAGGATCTGAGGCGTGGTCCAGCAGTCTTTCTTTTACAGGGAGGCGAAGCATAGTCCTCCGAGTACAAATTGTTGTCAAGAGGCAGCTGGGTTTGAGCATCTGAGGTTAAATAGTTATGTCGTGGCGTCTCTTTCTAGGGCTACAGTTTGACAAAGGCACAATACTGCTGGTAGGCTCGCTCGCAAGGCCCCCTGCTCCCACATGTGAGATGTCTACTGTATTCGCTAATGCTGATACTTTGGGGAGTAGCTTTATGGAGCCACATAAAGACAATGATTTTCCAGTGACACCCAACCTCTCCTCCACCAATTCAGACTTTATATTGATGGCGGTCAAAGCAGTCAATAAAAAGTTTGTAATAGAAGCTGGCCCCCGCTTTTCGTTAGAGCTTGCAGAGATTGCACTTACCTTTTTCTTGCCCATATTTCATGTAGGGTCTTTGCTGGACGGTGTACTTCCTTTTTTTTTACAGGACTAAATGTCAAGCCCTCAGAGCAAGAGGAATGGCCCAGCCAAGCCAGCTCGGGCTCAGATGGGCGCAGATGGGCCTGCTCTTAGTCTGGTATTCACCCGGGCACATTCCACACACATCCCTTGCAGCGGGAACCAGGGAAGCCTTAAGCAGGGCCTCCAGGCACATGACTGATGTAGCTGGCATTGGCGACCTTTGGTGCAATTACTGCTGGGGTGGGTAGTCACAGTGCAGTCACAAACTCACGGCCCCCCAACCTGAAGTAAACATGTTTTGTTTTTATTATCATTTATTTTCTTTATGTATAGTTTATTTTAAAGTCTGTTGTGGTGTTGTTTTTTGAAGTAGGGAGGGAAAGTGTTTACATGTTAAATGTATTTATTTTGTTTAGTATTTGTTAAATATTTTTTGTATTATTAATTTTTTCAATCGTGATTTTTTTCATAGTGCATGTGTTGTTTTTATTTCAAATCAGTTTTATATTTCCATGTTTTAGTATTTTCAATTTAAAAACTATTAGGAATTGGAATCATATATCTAATCCTTACTAAGTTCAACAGTTTTCCGTCTTCGGATTGTGTTGCAATAGGAATAGTGAATCTGATCACTCCAAACTGCAACACTTTACCTACTGTTGCTTGGGTTAGAGTGCACATAGTAAATCTTACCCCTTTAAAGTCCACACATTTTCTACTGTTGCTTAGATTGAAGTGGGAATAGTACATACTTAGCTTATTTTTGATGATATTCTATTCCATAATATTTTAGAATCAATATTTTGGTAGTTTAAATACAAAGCATGCAAACTTAATTTTTGTAGAGAATATTCTTGGCACAATAACCTGGTCTCATGATATTGTTGTTTTCAATATTCTGTCATACAACGCAAAATCTCGAAATGATTTAGAACTCAGTGGCCCATGTAACGACTACAAAACTAGCTTCCCACAAATATCACCAGCTTTGGAACATTACCCCTGGGTTAATTAGAGACTACATGTCCATTCTACGATCTTGTGGTTTAGCTGCCAATGGAAATAGTCTATTGTCAAGACCCATACCAAAAAATGTCAGCATACATTGTTCTCTATCTTTGTCACTTAAAGATGGAGCGAAAGGATTTGAGAAATAGCTCACCTTCTTCCATTTCGCAAAATGTAAAAATCTCAACTCTTCCAGATCTCGTAAACACACCCCCACCACTACATCTCCTTCACTCCTTTTCTCTTCCTGTCTTATCTTATTTTTCCGCATCTGATTTAAAATAAATCCTTTTAGCACCATAAAGCCAGGAGAATATGAGTGCTTAATAACCGCATATACCTACATACAGACAGTTGGGGCCCGATTCACAAAGGTAAAGTTAGAACAAATTCTAAGTTTAGACCTAAAGTCTAAATTTGCAGTGACTAAAGTTAGACTTTGGTCTAAGTTTAGACTTTTGGTCTAAGATTAGACTAAAGGACTAATCTTAGACCAAAAGTCTAACTTTACTAGAAGTAAAGTTAGACTTTTGATCTAAGTTTACACTTTTGGTCTAAACTTAGATTAAATTTCTAAACTTACACCAAAGTCTAACTTTACTAAGAGTAAGGTTTGACTTTAGGTCTAAACTTGGACTTGGTCTAAGTTTACCTTTGTGAATCAGCCCAATGGCCTGGAACTGTGCCCGGGACCTGGTTAACCATTCTCCACAAACTAAGATGTTTTTTTTTACTTGGGTGCTGTGATCTTTAATGTTATGGAGCTCATACAGTGCTTCTCTCTAGTTACTAAGCTAGTTTTTCTCAGAGACCAAAAAAGAGTGCTCCTCCAAAGGGGGTGAGCTAATTAACCAGTAGTATATTATCAGTTGTACAGGAGAAGTAGAAAACAAGCACTAGTAAAAGCAACTGATCTGGTACCGGCTGCCAGAAACATTTTATTAAAATATTTTTTCGTTTCAAAAAGCACACATTGTCATAGTAGTCTCTGGAACTGAAGGGAGATACTTTGTTTATGGATGTGCTATTTGTGAAAGGAGAGAATGCTGGCACTGTCATTGCAGAGTCCCATGCCCTGTCACACAATATCCATCCTGCCATGACATTTAGGTCGAGTCACATTCTGGCATGAGAATTTTTAAGTGACTTTTCTTCCCACTACGATCCGACTACTGCCACAGTATAATATCCCCCCTGAGCACTTCTTATGTCATGGTAGAGTCATCTCAGCCCCCATAGCATTTTCTACCTTAAGCCTACCATTTCAACTGTTTCAGCCCTCACACACTTCATAGAATCACCCCAACCACCCTGAACACTTTTCACATAATATACACCATTTTCAGGGTGGTGGGAAAACATTTTTCATATTGTTCCATTTTTACGAATCATTCACCATGAATTTCTGAGATCTCTCAAGATCTTGGCAAAACTCAGTGGCCATCTTGGTTGCATTTGTACTTAAACAGTGCCCAGGAAGTGAGGATTGCCTTGCCTTGGTGCATCACCCTGCAAGGTCCTGCTAGTCGATTCTGCACTTTCCTTCTTCATATTGGAACCTCCGCCTCCCTTTTCTGCAACACATGACCTGTTTGGGCTTGGTGCTAGACAGTCCTGCAAAAATGAACAATGAAGTTAAGCATCCAAAAAGCTCACAAGGTACCAACTATTTACTCAGGGATGATTGCATAAAAAACAGAGAAGACTGGAGTATAATTAAGAGCAAGCTGTTGACGTTAAAGACAAATGTTTGAGCAGAGTTTTGTGTGAAAGTATCAATAGTGTGAAGGCAACTCTTTTGGAGAAAACATAGAAACTCAGTGAAAAAAAGTAAAGAAAACAACAACAGATGACCATAGGAACTGTTAAAAAGTGACTATTCCTATGTTTGTGTAAACACACAAGAAAATGTGTTATGCATAGGTATTTGTAGGATGATGTAGGCATGTGTTATTATTAGTTGCTAGAAACACGAGAAGGAGCTTTTAAGACAGATCTAAATCCTATAAAAAAACATTGAGCCCCAAAATTAAAGTCCATTGAGAGGTTAAGCACTAAGCTGCATGACTCCTAGGACACATGATCTATGCATGATCACATCAGTGCTGCCCCAAGTGCTGCCAGCTACCAACTGCATGCACTAAGGAAATTAAAGCCTTTCCTCTCACTGCAGATCTCAAGACAGCAAGTAATGCACTTGTGATCTCCAAACTAGACTATTGTAGTGCTACCCTCATGAGCCTATCGAAAACAAAACTGGCACCTCTGAAGACAACCTTGAATGCAGCTGCTCGGCTCATCAAAGGCTAAATAAAAGCAACCATATCACCCCAGATCTCAAAGGACTGAACTGGCTTTCCTTTGAGGCAAGGCACCATCTAAAAATTGCCTGCATGACTCATAAAGCTCTTCCCAACAACACTCCAACCCACCTGGCCCAGAAACTCAGTCTTTCTGGTGGGAATAGATCTTCTTGAAGCACAAGCTCCCTTCTATTAAAGCCTTACAAATTCATCCAAAAAAGCATGCAAGTGTTTTTTCTCCAGAATTGCCCCCAAAAATGTGGAACTCTCTTCCACCTGAGATAAGAACAAATCCCTCAACTGCCCTCTTAAAAGAAGAAGTAACTGCCCTCTTAAAAAGGACGTAAAGCATCTATTAATGAATAGAGAACTTCCTAGTATTTAACTTTAGGGGCTTACCCCTCTAAGAGACTGTCTGCTCATACTACATTGTTACTCCTCTATGATGCCACTGTATTTATTATTTATGTTACCACACCCAATCTTGATATAATGCCAAAGATTCTGCATTTTTAAATTAGCCTTCTTGTTCGTCCTTATTTGTATACTCGTCTGTCATGTTCACGCTATGTCAAACTTTATAAATAAAACAATAAAATAAATAAATTCCCAGTGTCAGGGAGTCCCACATTTATCAATATAGATACCTGACTGTCAATCAAAATGAAACCTTAACTCTTTTAATCATGGTAACCTTAATAAATTATTGAATTCAATTTGTCCAATTTACATGATTTATTCATTAGATGTAGTATTGAGAGAAATAAATACCTGTGAATTAGGACACATAGATGCAACTAAAACAGTCTATACATCTTCCTACTAGCCAGACCTCCTCCCAGCTGCCACAACCTCCCATCTCCCCTCTTATGGAAGCCGCGGTGCGGACGCCAAAGGCAAGCCCATATGCGCCTGTCCGTGCCTGGACCGCGCCCAGCACCACTCCCCCTGGCCCACAAGGCCCCCACACCTCCCCTTGCCACTACACTTCCAGCGATCTCCACGCCCTCAATCCAGGACGCCCCTCCACCACCTGCTTCCTGTCCTCCCCAAAGAACACCAAAGGACCTTTCTCCTGTCAAGCCTGCTGCTTCATCTGCACCCTAAAGCACCACAACAGACCTGCTGACAACCACCTCAGGTGCCTCCTCCTCAACACCTGTTCCATCCACAAACACACAGTTGAACTCTGGGACCTACTGACCTCGACCTCGACGGACGTTGCCTTCCTAATCGAAACCTGGACACACTAGGCCTCTGAACCCGACATAGCCATAGCCATCCCTGAAGGCTACAAAATCACCAGAAGATACCGCACCAACAAACCAGGAGGAGGAATCAACATAGTTCACAAAAGCACCATCAGAGTCTCGACCAGCACCCATGACACCCTCAACCACGCCGAGCACCTCCACTTCAGAATCCACATCAACGCCAACACCACCCTCAAAGGAGCTCTGATCTATAGACCCCCAGGCCCCCACTCTCATCTCTGCGAAGCCATCGCCGACATGTCAGCACCAACGCCCTCGACTCCACAGAATATATCCTCCTCAGCGATCTGAACTTTCACCTAGAAAGCAACAACGACGCCAACACCACCAACCTACTGGACAACCTCACCAACCTCGGCCTCAGACAACTCATAAGCTCACCCACCCACTCTGCAGGCCACACACTCGACCCCGTCTTCTCAGGCAGCAACCACATCTATATCAGCCACACCAACGAACTCAGCTGGACAGACCACCAATGCATCCACTTCTCCTACCAGAAGCCAGTCACCCACCACCACCGCACACAACCCCAATGACACAACTGGAGAAAAATATCGACGGATCAACTGATTTCCACACTCGCCCAGGACCCACCCCCAGAGACCATGAACCCCAACACAGCCGCCACCAACCTGAACTGCTGGATAGAGCACTCAGCATGGAACGACTCCTGGTGGCCCACCTCCCTAGGATCCGCACCACCTCCCACCACCCACGCACGTAACCTGGGTTTCATCCTGGATTCCACACTCAGCATGACTCAGCAGGTCAACACCATCTCCTCTTCTAGCTACAACACCCTCCGCATACTTAAAATAATCTTCAAGTGGATTCCTGTCAAAACCAGGAAAACTGTCACCCATGCCCTGGTCAGCAGCCGACTGGACTACGGAAACACCCTATATGCAGGAACGACAACCAAACTCCAAATGAAGCTGCAAAGAATCCAAAACGCATCCACCAGACTCATTCTGGACGTCCCACGCCACCACCACTTCACCCCCACCTCAGAGACCTACACTGGCTACCAATACCAAAGAGGATCACCTTCAAACTCCTCGTCCATGCACACAATGCCCTCCACAACACAGGCCCAACCTACTTCAACGAAAGACTCACCTTCCACACCCCCACCTGCAACCTTCGCTCCGCCAGCCTCGCCCTCGCCTTCGTTCCCCGCATCCGCTGCACCACCGCTGGAGGAAGATCCTTCTCCCACCTGGCCGCCAAGACCTGGAACTCCCTACCGCTCCACCTTTGCCAGACCCAAGAACTCTTAACTTTCAGTAAACACCTAAAGACATGGCTATACGACCAGTAGCTCCCCCCCCCCAGCGCCTTGAGACCATAACGGGTGATTAGTGCGCTTTATAAATCTTATGATGATGATGATTTTGATGACCATCATCTAGCAGCAAAACATTCCCAAACACAATTCAGGGGACATTTCCAAACCTATTTACCCAATATTTCAATTTATCCATCCCTGTTGACATGAGACAATGGGTTGACAAATCTAATATGCCTCATCCCAAAATAATCCTCACTGGCCTAGACACATTCACCCTACATAAGCTCATTCTCAAACCCACACACATATCAGGATAGACCTTAGATGCAATTTTCGGCAACCTAGATATAGGGCCTGATTTAGATGTTGGCGTTAACAGTCCCGAAGTTCAGTTGTCTGCTGAAATCCCGTCTGTCGCTGTGACGATCCACCCACCCAATTTAAATATTGGCCGTCCTATAGCTGAAAGTCTGCATTAGAACTGCTGTCTCTGCCAAAAAACACCACCCACGTCAATGGCGGGAGAGGGAAAAGTGGATGCCGTTGGGACTCCAGCAATCCTTCCCACTGTACAGATTTGGATGTGCCTTACAACAAAGAAAAAGTGGCGGTCTGGCCTCAATTTCCAAGTTGGAAGATTGGAGGGCAAAAGGGGTGAAAACAGACCTCTTTTTACCCATTCTACCTCTGTCTGTGTCTGGACATGACTGAACAACACCTGCTGTCGCTGGACTCGAAAGTAGACAACCCACATTGCCAGGCTACATTGGGTGGACACTGCACGGGGAAATACGGACCACTGCAGGCATATTCATGTCACAGTAATTTTTGGAGAACTCTGTGACATGCATATGTTGGGTACACAATCTTGTTACACTTAGAGAGGAACAAACTGGCACAACATGCTTATCACACACATATGCAATTGTGGCATCATGATTCATTGCCAAATGAATGCTGGCTCCTCAGTGACGGTACACTCACACTGGACAATGGAGTCCATATGTGTGCACTGGAAGGGGACCTATATGGGTAGGTTTGTGCCATCTATTGTGTATGTGAATTAGTACATGTATTTGTGTGTGTGTGGATTGGCTTGTTGAGGTGGAGGGAGCTGGAGTGGGTGATGTGGTTATGTCTGTATGTGTGTAACTTGCATGTGAGATCAATGTTACTCTGTATGTTGTGTTGCCATGTGGCACATTCAGCTGAGTGTTGTTGTGTGGCAGATGTTTTGTGTAATTGTGCAGCTGAGTGGGTAGCTGTGTTGGTTGTTGTGGTTGTGTTGTGTGTGGGTGCAGTGTCAATGGTGTGTGTATGTTGTGTCATGGATGTATGTCAATGGGTGCATTTAGCATGTACAGGATGTGTTGTGTTGGAATTGCAATGGATGATGGTGTGTACGCATTATGTTGTGTAGTGCAGGGGGACACATATGGCTAAGGTAGAGTGTGTGTGTGTGTCACTTACCTCTAGTTCATAGCCCTTGCCATTCTATGAAGTCCATTGGGTCCCAACGCCGTCTCCCTTCGTCGGCAATCCATCACCAGTCCTCCACTTGCAGAGCTGTAGCATCTAAATAGGGCAGGCAGAACACCGTAAACTTGATGGTTTTCTCAGGACTGCCACAGGCATGGTTTGGCGGTAACACTGTAAAGATCTAAATCTAGTCCTAGTCTAAATGACTACTCCAGTCAAGTAGTTAGACTACCACCTGGTAGTCTTCCAAATTAAGACACAAACAAATCACCTAAATAAAACTCACCTTACCAGCAACTTCTTATTGACCTTGGAACAAACTGAATTTAGAGGACCTCAAAATCCACCTTACCACCACAAAAGATCTGGAGTTAATAAATTCAGTTCACAAACTCTATCTTAATTCAACTGAATATATCTAAGCATGACAAAAGAAAACCAGTCCCTTGGATGAATACAGAATAAAAAAAGATAAACCAACAAATTGCTAAGCTTCAGCTCACCTGGCTCAAAACAAAACAATATTCAAGACAAAATACAACTACACTCGCATAATAGAATGTAAAGTCAACAATCAAAAAAGCTAAAAAACTGCTATTCATACAGACTCCATAAAACATAAAGTGCTGATAAAGTATTCACAGGGTTTCACAATCCAAAATGCGCAGATGGAACATATCTCATTTCTCGAGGCTCTCATCAAAAACTGGCAATTCATTACACAATCAACACAAATAGGTTGGATTTTTACTTAACCCACAAAAAACTAACAGCACTTTACCATTTTCAACAAACTCTTCAAGTGGTAAGTTAAAACAGCTGCTGCATTCCTTCAAAAAGCTTTCTTCAAATGAATTTCTAGATCCTGTCAAATTGAGCGGCCCATCCGTTTGCCCATTTTACACTTGACCACCACAATTCTTCACAAACATTATTTTAGCAAGTTCAGTCTTCATTGCACTCATAACACTAATCAACAACCCCTTAAAAAGGGGAGTTTTTCTAGAAGACTTTAAAAATGCATGCATTCAACCATTGTGAAAGAAAGAAATAATCCAGATGTGTCAAAACATGAACAATTACAGACCTATGAACAAGGCAGATTCCTGAGCAAACATTTAGAAAGAGCAGAGTTCGCCCAGATGTCAAAATTCATTGAAGATAATTCCACACTTTCTGACTTCCAAACAGGATTTTATCCATGAACAGACACTTAAGCAGTCCTATTCTCCATCTGGGACAACCTTAACCCCTTAAGTGCGGCTGACGCCCGCACTACCTCCCTGGTGCGGGTCACAACCAGTGGCCGAAACCGGGGAGGGGGTTTGAAAATCCTTGGGTGCGTCGCACCCAATGATTTTTTTTTTTTATCCCTGGGAGACACGGAAGAGCTTCCGTGTCTCCCCCTGGCCCCCACCCGCCCCTTTGATGTCACACTGTTGTTTTCCCTCTCTGAGCAGGAAGCGGCCATAGGGCTGCTTCCTGCTCTAATGGGGAAAACGTCCCTAAACGGCCTTCCCCATGTTCAGGAAGGCCTCGTATGAAAGGGGAGACTCTCCCCTTTCATACGAGGCCTTCCTGAATGCGTTTTTTGGCCCCCGATCGCAGCACAGGTGAGATCGGGGGCCAGGAAACACCACTAGACGGCAGGGATTTCACTTGGGTGGGCAGGCCCCCCTAGAAAAATGCCACCCCGGGCCTTATTTTTAAAATTTTATATTTTGGCACCAAGGAAACCCTACAACTACCCAAAAAAATAAAAAAATAATATATATATATATATATATATATATATATATATATATATATATATATATATATATATCACTGTTGTCAGTGCATGTGTGGTTTCCCTATATATATATCCATGTAGATAGATATATCTATATAGAGATCTATCTATCTATCTATCTATCTATCTATCTATCTATCTATCTATCTATCTATCTATCTATCTATATATATATATATATCACTTTTGTCAGTGCATGTGTGGTTTCCCTGGGCGCTGCAATCGGCCCCCAGGAAAACCAGACCCACATATAAAAGTGATCTATATATATATATATATATATATATATATATATATATATATATATATATATATATTTGCCACCAGTTGTCTTGCAGTTGCAGCTTGCGTCTTCAAAGCAGTGCACATACTTCAACTGACGCATTTCAACTGTAGCTTTTAGGCAGCAATAAAGAAGTCAAGTAAGTCTTGTGATTATGTTTCTGCTACAAAAGGATTAGACTTTTGTCTAGTGGCAGTTTTAGTGCCATAAAGAAGCACAGAAGTTTTATATGACTACTGCAAGGAGCAAATCTGTATTTTAAGTAACTAGCTGAGTACGTTAGTAAAGTCAGCCACTACCTGCGCTATAATACAAATGAAATGTATGTGCGGGGTGGCTGTGGAGAGATGAAGAGCATGTTTGCTGGGTGGTAATGAGGGAATCCGAGGAGGAGGACATGGGAGTGGGAGCACCAATAATGATTGTTGGACTGGGCGCAGGAGGTGCTAAAGACTTTGACGAATAGTATGTGACAAGGTGTTTGAGTGTCTTGAAAGAACATGCTGATTGAGGGAAGATGCTCCGGTAAGGTGGCCTCTACTGTTGCACGTATCACACACACACACACCAATCATTTTGTGACTGTCTATGTAGGCTAGTGTTTTAGAGCAACAGTTTTGCCAATTCCAGAGATGGCATCTTGATGGATGACTGCTGCTGACGTCACTCTGGTTATAGAGGACAGCTCTGACATAGGATCAGAGACTGAGACAGCAGATACTGAGACAGCATCTGAGGGATAGGATAATGGCGCAGACTCCGGGAGTGATTTTTCAGTTGGAGGAGTCCCATTGGATAACTCCTTCCAGTAAATTGTGAGGGAGGTGATGAGGGCAGTCCTGTTGTCCCTTTGCAAGCACAGTCTGTGCAACAGGGCAATAGTGGGTTAGCCCAACCCAAAGAGCAGGTGAATGCGGGGGCAAGCACAGAGAGGGTGCTCTCTTGGGAGCTCCCCAATTTAGTTCAGCCCCGAATTCCACTGCCCAAATTGTATTGTGGAGACATCAAAATTATCTATCACAAAACAAACTGGTTTTGTAAGGCAGGTACCTGTGTTTTTGGTCCTGGGTTCGGCAGCTATATAGGGAAACATACTAAACCCAAACATTTCTGGAAACTAGACATCCAGGGGAGTCCACAGAGGTGTGACTTGTGTGGACGCCCCAAAGTTTTCTTACCCAGAATACCCTGCAAAGCTGAAATGTTGAATAAAAACTCTATTTTTCTTGCATTTCTGTCACACAAACTACAGGAATATGCTGCGATCCGCAGAATTCCTACCACCCAGTGATTCCTCACCTGTCCTTATAAAAACACTACCCCACTTGAGTGCCTATACCTAGTGCCTGCGTAAGGGATGGATCACCCCAGGGTCAACAGTTGCCTTATGTAAGTACCAACATTGACCGTTGTGTGATCTATTCCTGCCGCGGGCACTAGGCCTACCCACACAAGTGAGGTACCATTTTTATCGGGAGACTTGGGCGAATGCTGGGTGGAAGGACATTTGTGGCTCCTCTCAGATTCCAGAACTTTCTGTCACCGAAATGAGAGGAAAAAGTGTTTTTTTTGGCCACATTTTGAGGTTTGCAAAGGATTCTGGGTAACAGAACCTGATCAAAACCCCACAAGTCACCCCATTGTGGATTCTCCTAGTTGTCTAGTTTTCAAAACTGTGCAGGTTTGCTATGTTTCCCTAGGTGCCTGCTGAGCTAGAGGCCAAAATCCACAGCTAAGCATTTTGCAAAAAACAGCTCTGTTTTCTTTTTTAAAATGTGATTTGTCCATGTTGTGATTTGGGGCATTTCCTGTCACGGGCACAAGGCCTACCCCCACAAGTGAGGTATCATTTTTATTGGGAGACTTGGGGGAATGCTGGGTGGAAGGAAATTTGTGGCTCCTCTCAGATTCCAGAACTTTCAGTCACCGAAATGTGAGGAAAAAGTCTTTTTTTGGCCACATTTTGAGGTTTGCAAAGGATACTGGGTAACAGAACCTGATCAGAGTCCCACAAGTCACCCCATCTTGGATTCCCCTAGGTGTCTAGTTTTCAAAACTGTGCAGGTTTGCTAGGTTTCCCTAGGTGCCTGCTGAGCTTGAGGCCAAAATCCACAGCTAGGCACTTTGCAAAAAACAGCTCTGTTTTCTTTGTCAAAATGTGATGTGTCCATGTTGTGTTTTGGGGTATTTCCTGTCGCAGGCACTAGGCCTACCCCCACAAGTGAGGTATCATTTTTATCAGGAGACCTGGGGAAACGCTGGGTGGAAGGAAATTTGTGGCTCCTCTCAGATTCCAGAACTTTCTGTCACCGAAATGTAAGGAAAAAGTGTTTTTTTTGGCCACATTTTGAGGTTTGCAAAGGATTCTGGGTAACAGAACCTGATCAAAACCCCACAAGTCACGCCATCTTGGATTCTCCTAGTTGTCTAGTTTTCAAAACTGTGCAGGTTTGCTATGTTTCCCTTGGTGCCTGCTGAGCTAGAGGCCAAAATCCACAGCTAAGCATTTTGCAAAAAACTGCTCTGTTTTCTTTTTTAAAATGTGATTTGTCCATGTTGTGATTTGGGGCATTTCCTGTCACGGGCACAAGGCCTACCCCCACAAGTGATGTATCATTTTTATTGGGAGACTTGGGGGAATGCTGGGTGGAAGGAAATTTGTGGCTCCTCTCAGATTCCAGAACTTTCTGTCACCGAAATGTGAGGAAAAAGTCTTTTTTTGGCCACATTTTGAGGTTTGCAAAGGATTCTGGGTAACAGAACCTGATCAGAGTCCCACAAGTCACCCCATCTTGGATTCCCCTAGGTGTCTAGTTTTCAAAACTGTGCAGGTTTGCTAGGTTTCCCTAGGTGCCGGCTGAGCTAGAGGCCAAAATCCACAGCTAAGCACTTTGCAAAAAACAGCTCTGTTTTCTTTGTCAAAATGTGATGTGTCCATGTTGTGTTTTGGGGCATTTCCTGTCGCGGGCACTAGGCCTACCCCCACAAGTGAGGTACAATTTTTATCGGGAGACTTGGGAAAACGCTGGGTGGAAGGAAAGTTGTGGCTCCTCTCAGATTCCAGAACTTTCTGTCACCGAAATGTAAGGAAAAAGTGTTTTTTTTGGCCACATTTTGAGGTTTGCAAAGGATTCTGGGTAACAGAACCTGATCAGAGCCCCACAAGTCACCCCATCTTGGATTCCCCTAAGTGTCTAGTTTTAAAAACTGTGCAGGTTTGCTAGGTTTCCCTAGGTGCCTGCTGAGCCAGAGGCCAAAATCCACAGCTAGGCACTTTGCAAAAAACAGCTCTGTTTTCTTTTTCAAAATGTGATGTGTCCATGTTGTGTTTTGGGGCATTTCGTGTCGCTGGCACTAGGCCTAACCCTACAAGTGAGGTATCATTTTTATCGGGAGACTTGGCGGAACGCTGGGTGGAAGGAACTTTGTGGCTCCTCTCAGATTCCAGAACTTTCTGTCACCGAAATGTGAGGAAAAAGTCTTTTTTTGGCCACATTTTGAGGTTTGCAAAGGATTCTGGGTAACAGAACCTGATCAGAGCCCCACAAGTCACCCCATCGTGGATTCCCCTAGGTGTCTAGTTTTAAAAAATGTGCAGGTTTACTAGGTTTTCCTAGGTGCCGGCTGAGCTAGAGGCCTAAATCTACAGCTAGGCACTTTGCAAAAATCACGTCAGATTTCAATGTAAAAATGTGATGTGTCCATGTTGCCTTTCCTGTCGCGTGCAATAGGCCTACCCACGCAAGTGAGGTACCATTTTTATCGGGAGACTTGGGGGAACACAGAATAGCACAACAAGTGTTATTGCCCCTTGTCTTTCTCTACATTTTTTCCTTCCAAATGTAAAACAGTGTGTAAAAAAGACGTCTATTTGAGAAATGGCATGTAATTCACATGCTAGTATGGGCACCCCGGAATTCAGAGATGGGCAAATAACCACTGCTGCTCAATACTGTGTCTTATGCCCATTTTGGAAATACAAAGGTTTTCTTGATACCTATTTTTCACTATTTATATTTCAGAAAAGGAATTGATGTATACTTGGTATAGAATGAAAACCCATTGCGAGGTGCAGCTCATTTATTGGCTCTGGGTACCTAGGGATCTTGATGAACCTACAAGCCATATATATCCCTGCAACCAGAAGAGTCCAGCACACGTAACGGTATATTGCTTTGAAAGATCTGACATTGCAGGAAAAAGTTACAGAGTAAAACGCTGAGAAAAATTGCTGTTTTTTTCAGCTCAATTTCCATATTTTTTATTTCAGCTGTTATTATATGTAGGAAAACCTTTTAAGATCAACACAAATGACCCCTTGCTGAATTCAGAATTTTGTCTACTTTTCAGAAATGCTTAGCTGTCCAGGATCCAGTATTGGTTCACACCCATTCCTGTCACTAATTGAAAGCACCCAAAATAGTAAAAATGGGGTCTGTCCCAGTAAAATGCCAAAAGTGTGTTGAAAAATGTGGTTTTCTGATTGAAGTCTGCCTGTTCCTTAACGCTGGGAAGATGGTGATTTTAGCACCACAAACCTTTTGTTGATGCCATTTTCAGGGATAAAACCTCAAGCCTTTTTCCCATTTTTTTGAAAAAACAAATGTTATGTGTATTTTGGCTGATTTCTTGGTCTCCTCCAGGGGAACCCAGAAATTCTGGGTACCTTTAGAATCCCTAGGATGTTGGAAAAAAAGGACACAAATTTGGCATGGATAGCTTGTGTGGACAGAAAGTTGTGAAGGCCTAAAGCGCGAACTACCCCAAATAGCCAAAAAAGGGCTCAGCACTGGTGGAGAAAAGGCCCAGCAGCTAAGAGGTTAATGACACAGTAGACCATGATGAGGTTGGTGCCTACTTAACTGAGTCTTTCAACTGTCTTCAACACTGTTGATCATGACACACTAATACAAAGCTTTGAGTAAGTAGGCCTGCAGGGTCCCACTCTCACCTGGATCACATTCTACCTACATAATAGAGCAATTGTTGTCCGTACTCTACCATTTTCATTAAAACCCTATAGCATACAGGCAGTAGTCAATCAAGGCTTCACAATATCCTCCCCACTTTTGAATATCTACAAGAACTCATTACCAAAAATGATCAATGTTTTTCATTTCCTGATATTACTACACAGATGGAAATCCCCAAGGATATTAGAAACTCCAAAGGCATATTTAAGGAAAGTGGCGCGCCACTTTTCTGCCTCCCCTTAGCTTCCCCCTACCGCCACAATGTGTGCACTGTATCTAAGTTACGACACACGATGGCGCAGGGTAAGGGGCGATAGCATCATTTTTCATGACGCTATTGATGTACTCTGAAACATTGGCACTACTCCTGCAGAATACATAGGAGCCCATTAGAAATAATGGATTTCCCCTTTTAACGGCTGCTCTGAGTAGGCGTTAAAAGTGCAGTACAAAGTGACACAAGGAAATCTGTTAGATTTCCTTGTGCCATTTGTTTGGCCCCTTTTCTGGGGGAACGCACCCTTTGCATACATTATGCCTGGTGCAGGCATAACGTAGCGCAAAGGGTTACAAATTGGTGCAATGCATGCATTGTGCCACTTTGTAAATATGGCACGAGGAGTTTGGCCTCATTGGCCCACGTTAATGTAAAGAAAATTGATGCTAATGTGGTGAAAGGTGGCACTAGATGCTTATAAATATTCCCTCAAATTCTTTACAAACCTCCAAGCCATTTATCAGTAGATGATATAGAGCCACTTCAAAATTAATACATACCTGCGCTGACTGGAAACCTTATGACCATCTCTGCGCGTAGCCTTATGACCTTGGACCACAACCAAAAATTCCAAGGAGATAAAAAGGCTCATAGTTACCATGGCCCTAAGGTGCTAATGAATGGCTTTGTGGCTAAACTAACCAAATCAAAATTTCCAACCATAAAAATGCTGTGATGCCTGCTACTACACGTAGGATTCCCCAAAAAGGTCTAAGCGACAATTTTTCTTGGCCTATCAAAAGATAATTACATGAGTGGTCTGTGTGACATCTCACCTTCATCAACCATAAAATGATTACAGAGAATTATAGAGAACTCTGCTAAAAGACTTACATGTAAAACCAGAAGCCCATTTCTTCTCTGCCTTGAGAGTCATAAACTGGTTACCAGTTGCCAGTATATCCACCTTCAACCTGCTTTATATCTTCGACAAAGTACTACATGGCCAAGGACCACTTTTCAAGAAAATCACAAAATACATACAACAAAGGCATTTCCACTCTAGACTTGTACCTCGCCTCAAAATTCCAATATTCAAGAAAACGCCATGAGTGAAACATCTTTTACTGTCCAAGCAGCCAAATTATGGAATTTATTACCCAGAAATATAAGATCTACTGACAACCATCTCAGCTTCGGAAGATTAGTCAAGATTTGGGTTTTCCCTAAATGGCAACAATACTTACAACACATCATTGTAGATGTTAGGTACAAGACATTGCAGCTGTACATTACAATTTGAAAAGATTATAAAAAATATAAACCACAGGTTTGGGTAAGCCTACGTTCCAAGCACCAACAGTGATTAGTGGAACCTCAAGGATTCACTTGTTTGGAAATAAAAACATCAGATCTAAATATTGTATGAGGGTATGTTTAAACCTTTATACAAGTATATACATATCTATGTATAGAGACATCATTTTGAGTATGCACATATGTGGAGATATATAGATCTGTAC
Source organism: Pleurodeles waltl (assembly GCF_031143425.1). Taxonomy (NCBI): domain Eukaryota; kingdom Metazoa; phylum Chordata; class Amphibia; order Caudata; family Salamandridae; genus Pleurodeles; species Pleurodeles waltl. The sequence goes on from NC_090439.1 coordinate 86,168,910, forward strand.
AATATATGTATATGTACATATGTAAGTGGCCCCAGTAACTGCTAACTGCTAGCGGGGTTGTCACACATCACCCCATCCCCAGTGGCGGTGCAGGAGGCGCTCTGATGCTGCTGCTTTCAGAATTGCTGCAGTTGCCAACACCACAACTACCCTCTGGGGCTGCCGTGGTGACGAGGGAGGGAATCGTGCGATACTCAAAGAGCCAGAAAGTTGGGTAAGTGGTAGTGGCAAAGACTCGCCACAGCTTGCCTCACCACCACACCTCCCCTTGCAGCTCCTCACAATACTTAAGGCACCATAATACAGTTATTGGTTACAGTCTGAGGCCTGATTCCTCAAAGCCACCCACGGCCAGCAATTACTGCCACCAGCAGCAAGGAGCAGTGCAGGCAGTAACAGTCTGCAACTAGCAAGGCAAGATATCAGCAACCATCAGCAACCTGCAAGAAACCATTATTCAGCAACCAGCATCCAGGGAAAGTGACCAGGAAAAGGTCTATTGAAGGTCTGTAGTAGGCCTGAAGTTGGGCAAAGCAGCGACAGAAGTTGGGGGCACATGTTGGAATGAGGCAATAGGACCAAGAGTGAGGTGAGAGTGGTGAGAGTGGCATTAGTGGCAGGGGGTGCCGGAAGGTAGGCTCACAGCCGAAAACTCAGCTGGGACAGGAGCAGAAGTAGTTAGCAGTAGGCCAATGCGGCTTGCCCCTGTCTGGAGGCCCACCCACCAAACCTCTTTCCCCCTGCTTGCCAGGTACCTGCCAGATTACTGCCAGATACTGGTAGGGTGGTGCACACTTCCACCAGATGTAGTGCAGAATGTATCTAAATGTGCAACGACTCTGTTAACTTTACCAGCTTGAAATCTGAACTGGAGTTTCTGAACTAGAATACCCTACAGATCTGCAAGTTCCACAGGCAATACGGCTGCAGAGAGCCCACACACAAACCCACCTTTCCTTCCACTGAGGCACTAAGGCCCATATTTATACTTTTTGGTGCAAACCTGCGTTAGCGCAGGTTTGCGTCAAAAGGTATAGTGCCGGCTAGTGCCATTTCAGGATGCCAGCCGGGCTTCATATTTAAAGAACGGCGAGAGCCAGCTCTAAGGCCCAGTTAGCGTCAAAATTCATGATGCTAACCGGGTAGAGGAGGCGTAGGGAAAACTGGAGGTTGTGCGGCAAAGAATGGCGCTAGTCATGTTAGAGACAAAACAAAATGACTCTAACCTGACTTTTTTTGATGCACAACACCCATGGACATGACCCCTGTCTTAGTAAAGACAGGAGTCATGCCCCCCAGCCTAATGGCCATGCCCAGGGGACTTATGCCCGAGTTAGGCCCCCTCATGGAACTTAAAAAAAAAATACTTACCTGGGCTTGCCTGGGATGGGTCCCCCCATCCTTAGGTGTCCTCCAGCTGTGGGTGCGGGTGCGTGGGGGTGTGGTGGGTGGGGGTGTCCCTGGGGGCAGGGAAGGCACCTGTGGGCTGTGGCCATGGTCTGCGACCATGGAAAAAGGTCCACGTGTCCCCTAGTGCTTGCCCACACCCAGGCATTAAATAATGATGCTAAGGAAGCTTAGGCGGTCATTCTGACCGCGGCGGGCGGCAGTCGCCGCCCGCCATGCGGTCACCGCCGAATGACCGCCCCGCAGTCAAAAGACCGCGGCGGCCATTCCAACTTTCCCACTGGGCCCGGGGGCGTCCTCCAAAAGAGCGCCCGCCGGCCCAGCGGGAAAGCCCCTGCAACAATGAAGCCGGCTCCAAATGGAGCCGGCGGAGTTGCAGGGGTGCGACGGGTGCAGTGGCAGACAGTGGCTAAGCAGACAGTGAAAATCTTTGTGGGGCCCTGTTAGGGGGCCCCTTCACTGCCCATGCCATTGGCATGGGCAGTGCAGGGGCCCCCAGGGGCCCCACGACACCCGTTCCCACCATCCTGGTTCTGGCAGTGAAAACCGCCAGAAACAGGCTGGCGGGAAGGGGGTCGGAATCCCCATGGCGGCGCTGCAAGCAGTGCCGCCATGGAGGATTCCCTGGGCCAGGGGAAAACCGGCGGAAAACCGCCGGTTCCCCTTTTCTGACCGCGGCTTTACCGCCGCGGTCAGAATAGCCCGGGAAGCACCGCCAGCCTGTTGGCGGTGCTTCCGCTGCCCTCCGCCCTGGTGGTCAGAGACCGCCAGGGTTGGAATGAGGGCCTTAGTGTCATTATTTAAGGCCCTCCTCCTCCCCTGCGTGATTTCTGCACGGGAGGATAAATAAGGCACTAGGGCCTTTGAGTCATTTTTTGCCTGGGAACACCCACCTTGCATCTTATTGATGCAAGGTAGATTTCCGCAGGAAAAAAATGATGTTAACTCCAATATTTTGGCGCTAGACATTTCTAGCGCCAAAATATAAATATGGAGTTAAGTTTGCACTGGATTTGCGTAAAAAAATGAACCAAGCGCAAACAAAGTATAAATATGCCCCTAAGTCCCCAACGCCAACCAAGAAACATCAAGGTTCATCAAAAAATCTGAGCGTTCCCATACCTCTCCTAGGCCTGGGCCCATAGGATAGTACAAGGAGTAAAGGGGGTGTGGCAGTGCACACCTGGCCTATATAGGAGGCACACAAAAGTGTTTGGATCAATGCAGTCACTCTTGCAGTCTCAAAAACGCACTACGTACATTCCCATACAAGAGGATAACCATTGCATGTTGAAAGAAGTGCAGTGCTACAGAAATACTACAACTTATACTACTACTAAAGCAATCAAACAGCAACGTCAATCACCAAGGATAATCACAAAGGAAATGAAAACAGGTAGTATAATGCAAAAACCTGGACAAAATTAGGCAAATTAAAATGAGGACTCCAGAAAATCGAATAAAATCAAGTGAACATGAGAAAGGTGATGCCCACATGAGCCCTCTTATATGCCCACTACTGAATTCTTTGGAAAAACCGAATCCCAGCACAAAGTTGACCTTCTTAAAAGACCCTGGTGCCATAATATTATATAACCAATGCCAGGTAGTGTAGCTGGCCTTTGCAACACACTAACTCCTTAAAAAACAGATTCAGTAGCAAAATATCCAGATCTAACAGTGAACTAGGCGCATAGAGAACCCTCTGGCCAAGTTACAAGAGGGAAAAAGAATAATCAAAAAAATGCCCCAGAAAAGAACTTGGATGTCGAGCACAGAGACACAAAGGCTACCGTGATAGAGGTGATAATTCTCCCCACAAGAAGTATATCCCAGGTTAACCACCCAGATGACCGTTCAGATAAAAGTCTGAAATTAACCTTGAAAACAAAAAATCAGTCAGGTCACAATTTATCCTCACTCAACCACTAGACTCATCCCAAGCATGAATGGTTTGCTGGAGCTCCACAGTATCTCTAAGGAAGTCCTGGGTTCTCAGGACAATTCCCAGCTGAGATCCATCTCTATTTCAAGCAATATGGACATCATACAGGCCTTGGAAGTAAAAACTATCAACCTGGTGGATGAGGGTGTTGAAGGAGATATGCTAGTTAGAAATTCTTTATGAATGTTTACGTGTTTTGATTAACAAGAAGTTCATAGAAAAAGTAATTGTAGAAAAATCATTGTGCACGTTTGAAAATGTGCCCACGGAGAGTGACAGCCAGTTATGCGAAATTGTACTAAAATTATAAAAAAAATGCATGAAATAAAGAAAATATGTAGTAATATGCCATATTGAGATGTATAACCTATGTTTTGCATTATATTGTAGAAGTTAACTTAGCCGAAGTTGTGGCCTAGTTGCCAGGTCTCATGCAGAAGCTGAATTATTAGAGCATTGGAGGAAAGCAGACGTGTTGAACTGACCTTGACCACTTGTGTTAATAAAATCTGCTTTGCTAGAGTTTTCTGCAATGTACCGACGAACAGGAGATGATGGAACTAAACATTTAACTTATTTGGTGTAAGACAGACTCAATGTACTTTCCCAGGACTTGAACAATAGAAACACTGACTGAAGAAGAAGATGCAACGTTTCAATACCTGATGAGCCGGATGATGAGAACATCGTACAGTGAACCAATCAATGAACTGAGAACTGCGTAATATTAGACTTCATAGATTTCCAAAAATAATATTATTGGATAGAGTTATACCTGGTGATTAATTGACCAATTAGGAATTAGGGGGATGGACTGAAAAACACTAATAAAAAGTCTTGACAAAGGGCAAAAACTTCAGAATTGAGGGAGATGTGAGGGGAGAATTGATGATGTCAGAAGACGCGATTCGAGATTCTGCCATTGGGCTTATGCACTTGAGAGCCTGATACTTTGCTGATCGATTGATGACCTGAAGATGAAGACTGACTTTGTTGCTGATCCATGCTGTGGATAGGTAGCTATGACAATGTGACTGATTAACTTTGTGCCTTTCTTTCTAGGTACCAACTGCGCTGTTTTTATAGTTTATCTTCTAGCTAGATGTTTTCCAAATTCATGTTATAAATTGTTTTTCGCATGAAGTCCCACATGCTAATGCTAATCTGGGTTAGGTAAGGTTACTTGGGTGATGCTGACAGTGAAAAATGATTGACGAACTGGCTGCTGAACTTTACTATTAATGTCAATATATTCATCTTTGATAGCTTATACTGAAGCATTAGAGCATATGTTTTCTCAAGTTCTGATTAGATTATGTTATTGGTGGTCACTAATAAACTAATTCTGAGCTGATTAAGTTTGAATTAACCAATGCATTAGAATTGTAACTAATATGAAATAAAAACTGTTAAACGTATATTGAGTTGTGGTTATTCATGAAATGTTGATATATTGTCTAATGTTTAATGATTCTCTTAGTGGCGTTTGATTGATTACATTGATGACATTGGTCACTACCTGGCTAGGATACTCCACATCATCCAAAAGGTTCATCAGCCTATACGCGTTCCCTTGTAAGTTAAGTTACTAAGGACTAGGTGCACAAGCAAGGGCACAGGTTAGGATAATGCACAAGAAAGAACAAAGCAGAACAAAGCAGTAAGAGCAATCACACCTACAATAGCCAACTTAGCGATACAGGATGGCAGTCTGATGTATCAAAAACCTGTGTTAACGTCCTTGGAATCCTTGCAACAGCCCAGAGAGAAAGTAATTGTAGTGAGCCCCATGCATTGTACCAGAGTAAATACAAACTGCCCTGCAGGTACCACTCCAATATGGGCAACACAAATGACTCTGTAGAACAATGACTTAGGCCCGTTAGGTCTTTACAGTTCACTGTTAAACACTCTACAGACATCAGTAGCAGTGCTAAACATGCAGTCAGATAAACCTCCATGGAGGATTCCCTGGGCCAGGGGAAAACCGGCGGGAAACCGCCGGTTCCCATTTTCTGACCGCGGCTTTACCGCCGCGGCCAGAATAGCCCGGGAAGCACCGCCAGCCTGTTGGCGGTGCTTCCGCTGCCCTCCGCCCTCCGCCCTGGCGGTCAGAGACCGCCAGGGTTGGAATGAGGGCCTTAGTGTCATTATTTAAGGCCCTCCTCCTCCCATGCGTGATTTCTGCACGGGAGGATAAATAAGGCACTAGGGCCTTTGAGTCGTTTTTTGCCTGGGAACACCTACCTTGCATCTTATTGATGCAAGGTAGATTTCCGCAGGAAAAAAATGATGTTAACTCCAATATTTTGGCGCTAGACATTTCTAGCGCCAAAATATAAATATGGAGTTAAGTTTGCACTGGATTTGCGTAAAAAAATGAACCAAGCGCAAACAAAGTATAAATATGCCCCTAAGTCCCCAACGCCAACCAAGAAACATCAAGGTTCATCAAAAAATCTGAGCGTTCCCGTACCTCCCCTAGGCCTGGGCCCATAGGATAGTACAAGGAGTAAAGGGGGTGTGGCAGTGCACACCTGGCCTATATAGGAGGCACACAAAAGTGTTTGGATCAATGCAGTCACTCTTGCAGTCTCAAAAACGCACTACGTACATTCCCATACAAGAGGATAACCATTGCATGTTGAAAGAAGTGCAGTGCTACAGAAATACTACAACTTATACTACTACTAAAGCAATCAAACAGCAACGTCAATCACCAAGGATAATCACAAAGGAAATGAAAACAGGTAGTATAATGCAAAAACCTGGAAAAAATTAGGCAAATTAAAATGAGGACTCCAGAAATTCGAATAAAATCAAGTGAACATGAGAAAGGTGATGCCCACATGAGCCCTCTTATATGCCCACTACTGAATTCTTTGGAAAAACCGAATCCCAGCACAAAGTTGACCTTCTTAAAAGACCCTGGTGCCATAATATTATATAACCAATGCCAGGTAGTGTAGCTGGCCTTTGCAACACACTAACTCCTTAAAAAACAGATTCAGTAGCAAAATATCCAGATCTATCAGTGAACTAGGCGCATAGAGAACCCTCTGGCCAAGTTACAAGAGGGAAAAAGAATAATCAAAAAAATGCCCCAGAAAAGAACTTGGATGTCGAGCACAGAGACACAAAGGCTACCATGATAGAGGTGATAATTCTCCCCACAAGAAGTATATCCCAGGTTAACCACCCAGATAACCGTTCAGATAAAAGTCTGAAATTAACCTTGAAAACAAAAAATCAGTCAGGTCACAATTTATCCTCACTCAACCACTAGACTCATCCCAAGCATGAATGGTTTGCTGGAGCTCCACAGTATCTCTAAGGAAGTCCTGGGTTCTCAGGACAATTCCCAGCTGAGATCCATCTCTATTTCATGCAATATGGACATCATACAGGCCTTGGAAGTAAAAACTATCAACCTGGTGGATGAGGGTGTTGAAGGAGATATGCTAGTTAGAAATTCTTTATGAATGTTTACGTGTTTTGATTAACAAGAATTTCATAGAAAAAGTAATTGTAGAAAAATCATTGTGCACGTTTGAAAATGTGCCCACGGAGAGTGACAGCCAGTTATGCGCAATTGTACTAAAATTATAAAAAAATGCATGAAATAAAGACAATATGTAGTAATATGCCATATTGAGATGTATAACCTATGTTTTGCATTATATTGTAGAAGTTAACTTAGCCGAAGTTGTGGCCTAGTTGCCAGGTCTCATGCAGAAGCTGAATTATTAGAGCATTGGAGGAAAGCAGACGTGTTGAACAGACTTTGACCACTTGTGTTAATAAAATCTGCTTTGCTAGAGTTTTCTGCAATGTACCGACGAACAGGAGATGATGGAACTAAACATTTTACTTATTTGGTATAAGACAGACTCAATGTACTTTCCCAGGACTTGAACAATAGAAACACTGACTGAAGAAGAGGATGCAACGTTTCAATACCTGATGAGCCGGATGATGAGAACATTGTACAGTGAACCAATCAATGAACTGAGAACTGCATAATATTAGACTTCATAGATTTCCAAAAATAATATTATTGGATAGAGTTATACCTGGTGATTAATTGACCAATTAGGAATTAGGGGGATGGACTGAAAAACACCAATAAAAAGTCTTGACAAAGGGCAAAAACTTCAGAATTGAGGGAGATGTGAGGGGAGAATTGATGATGTCAGAAGACGCGATTCGAGATTCTGCCATTGGGCTTATGCACTTGAGAGCCTGATACTTTGCTGATCGATTGATGACCTGAAGATGAAGACTGACTTTGTTGCTGATCCATGCTGTGGATAGGTAGCTATGACAATGTGACTGATTAACTTTGTGCCTTTCTTTCTAAGTACCAACTGCGCTGTTTTTATAGTTTATTTTCTAGCTAGATGTTTTCCAAATTCATGTTATAAATTGTTTTTCGCATGAAGTCCCACATGCTAATGCTAATCTGGGTTAGGTAAGGTTACTTGGGTGATGCTGACAGTGAAAAATGATTGACGAACTGGTTGCTGAACTTTACTATTAATGTCAATATATTCATCTTTGATAGCTTACACTGAAGCATTAGAGCATATGTTTTCTCAAGTTCTGATTAGATTATGTTATTGGTGGTCACTAATAAACTAATTCTGAGCTGATTAAGTTTGAATTAACCAATGCATTAGAATTGTAACTAATATGAAATAAAAACTGTTAAACGTATATTGAGTTGTGGTTATTCATGAAATGTTGATATATTGTCTAATGTTTAATGATTCTCTTAGTGGCGTTTGATTGATTACATTGATGACATTGGTCACTACCTGGCTAGGATACTCCACATGATCCAAAAGGTTCATCAGCCTATACGCGTCCCCTTGTAAGTTAAGTTACTAAGGACTAGGTGCACAAGCAAGGGCACAGGTTAGGATAATGCACAAGAAAGAACAAAGCAGAACAAAGCAGTAAGAGCAATCACACCTACAATAGCCAACTTAGCGATACAGGATGGCAGTCTGATGTATCAAAAACCTGTGTTAACGTCCTTGGAATCCTTGCAACAGCCCAGAGAGAAAGTAATTGTAGTGAGCCCCATGCATTGTACCAGAGTAAATACAAACTGCCCTGCAGGTACCACTCCTATATGGGCAACACAAATGACTCTGTAGAACAATGACTTAGGCCCGTTAGGTCTTTACAGTTCACTGTTAAACACTCTACAGACATCAGTAGCAGTGCTAAACATGCATTCAGATAAACTGGGCATCCAATTAGAACTTATGGACTTAATGGCCTTACATATTTTTGGAATAAACACAATATTGGAAAAATTTACAGATTTAGGCCCTCATTACACCCCTGGCAGTCGGTGATAAAGCGGCGGTAATACCTCCAACAGGCCGGCTGTCCAAAAAATGGAATTACGACCATGGTGGAAACTGCCAACATAGACAGCCACTTTAACACTCTGACCGCCACGGCTGTAGCAACAAACGCCACGGCGGTAACCGCCAACAGACAGGCGGAAGTCAATGTATCGCCCACACTATTACCAGGCACCAATCCGCCAGCTTTTTTGGGGCGGTACCAACACCATCAAAAGCACAGCAGAAACAGTATACAGAAGGGAATCCACTCACCTTTCGAGATTGAACGCAGAACCAGGACGCCATGGAGCCCGAACTACAGGTCTTACCAATGTTGGTATATCTTCTCATTTACCAGGAGTACGAATGGCGGCAGCGCCAACATCGGTGAGTACTGCACCTAGCACACAGGGGAGGGGGGGGAAGAGAGGCTGACACACACACGCCAAACGCCAAACGCAACACGCCCAGCCCCCACCCACACCCACAACAACAATCATACTAACACATCCAACAACATTACTGATACACCCCGTCACCCCCTGGAAGAACGGAAGGACAAAAGGAAATGAGTCTAACCAGTGTTATATTGGGACATTCAGATATTGCAGTAGAATTTTAAATAAACAGTATACACAAATTGTACATTATATACACAAGGCCGTACACTGTCCCTTGTAAATGTCCGTGGACCAGTGGTCCCAAAAATCATGGGCGAAGGCCACACATAATACCTGCCTCAAAACGGAGAGAACACTGCAGGGGCTTTAGGTAAAAAAAACACAGGCACCTCAGGGGCAAGGGGAGGGGGGCACCTCAGCTGGAAGATGGTACGACGCCACTGCTCCTTCAGGGGGCTCCATGCCCAGTGGCTGGTCCTGGGGAGTGGAAAGCCACAGTCTCTCAAGTGGGTGGTTTACCCACTGCTTGGTCCTGGGGAGTGCAAGGCCACAGTCTCTCTAGTGGGTGGTTTGCCCACTGGCTGGTCCTGGGGAGTGCAAAGCCACAGTCTCACAAGTCTCCCAAGTGGGTGGTTTGCCACTGTTTGGGCCTGGGGAGTGCAAAGCCACAGTCTCTCAAGTCTCTCAAGTGGGTGGTTTGCCCACTGTTTGGTCCTGGGGAGTGCAAAGCCACAGTCTCACAAGTCTCTCAAGTGGGTTGTTTGCCCACTGTTTGGTCCTGGGGAGTGCAAAGCCACAGTCTCTCAAGTGGGTGAGATGTTCCACTAGTTCTGGAGGGGGCTTTGTGCCCAGAGTGCTTCATCCTACCAAGGACTGTGTTAGTGGATGCTTTTCTCCACTGGTTTTAAGGGGGCTTTGTGCCCAGAGTGCTTCATCCTGCCAAGGACTGTGTTAGGGGATGCTTTTCTCCACTGGTTCTGGAAGGGGGCTTTGTGCCCAGTGATGCTGCTCCAGGGCTGTGGCATGTTGACTTCGTCTCACCTGTGTGTCACAGCCACACGATGTACCCTGAACAGGTAGCATGATACTCCATGGAGGCAGGCCCACACTCCATCCTGCAGTGACTTAGGCTGCAAATTGCTGGTTCGTGTCAGTGCTGGAAAGTGGTGTCTCAAGTGGTGTGTCCAGGGTCCAGGACGTCACCTGACAGCTGCACACGGGGGATGGCGTGACGTCCGACAGAGTGGCATCGGCTGTACACGTGGCGGTGCTGATGGTGGTGCAGGTGGCGGTGACTGCGACCAAGATGCTGCCAGTGCAGACCGTGGTGCAAGTGACTGTTGGGGTGGATTGAGACACCAAACCGTCTCCGGCAGCCTCGGATGGCTGATCCTTGGGGAGGATGCTGCAGACTGACATTTTGGCAGTGTCGGTGTAGGTGTCGCTGCAGTTGGTGGCGAGAGCGGCAATGGAGACTGGGGTGCATGTGGCTGCCACCTCTGATGATTTGGTGGTCACCAGCCTCTCCCCAGGTGACATTGTGCCCAGAGGTGATGTGCCCTTTGGCTTGTGGCCCTTCTCCGTCTTGACAGCTGCTGCAGGGACCTTGGCACGGTCCATTCGGTGTTTGTGCGAGGCCCTGCTGGGTGGGTAGTGTGACTGTCCCCTGCTTGTCGCCGGTCCCTTTTTAGGCTTTGCAGGTGGTGGAATAGGGTGGTCCTTCTTTTCCGTAGGTGGCACACTGGCAGCTCTGACAGGTGCCCCCTTTGACTGTACTGGAGTAGCAGGGACCACAGCAGATGCAGATTTGATGGCTGAGGTGCTGGGCTGGGATATAGATATCCTGGCACTAGGAGAAGGACGGAGGGGAGGTGTAGCTCCAGGTTAGCTAGGTAATTTTTTGGGGACACACTGGGATGGGAAGATGGAGGGGGTTTGGGAGTGGAGGAAGAAGTCATGGTTGTAGGAGGTGTACGTCTGCTGAGTTTGGATGAAGGTGCATGGGTTGGAGGCTGTTGTGAGGTGGATGGCTGTAGAGTGGGTGTGTGCCGGCATTTGTGAACTTTGGGAAGAGGGCTCACAGACACACTGGGAAAGGACACAGGGGACGTGTGAATGATAGTGGGGGTGGTGACTGCACGTCAGTGGTATGTAGTGATGGGCGTGCTGGTGATGGAGGTAGTGGCTGATGATGTAGTACATGCAGGTGTGAGTGAAGACGAGACAGTGAGGGAGGTGGAGGAAGTGGAGGAGGGGACACAGTGGAGGCAGTGGATGTTGGTGTGTCTGCATGGGTATGGTGCTTGTGTGAGTGCCTGTGGTTATGTTTGCTTATGTTTGCTTATGTTTGCCTGAGCCACTTTTGTGTGTTGATGTGTGTGCATCCTGGTCTGATGGCATGCTTGGGATAGGCTGAGGTAGAGGGGATTGGGTCTGGCTAGTGGAAGTTAGTGGGGGGAGGCTGGACACAGGGACAATGGCTGCCAACAGTGCTGAGGCCAGAGCCTGAAATGCTCTCTGTTGGGCTGCCACACCAGAATGAATGCCCTCCAGGTATGCATTTGTTTGCTGCAAATGCCTCTCAACACCCTGGATGGCATTCAAAATGGTTGACTGCCCACCAGTGAGGGATCTCAGGAGGTCAATAGCCTCCTCACTGAGGGTAGCAGGGCTGACTGGGGCAGGGCCTGAGGTGCCTGGGGTGAAGGAGATGCCCACCCACCGCAAGGGAGTTCCCATCAGAGGAGGAGTCACTGTTGATGGTGCCCCCTCCTGTCCCCGTCGTGGAGCTCCCCTCGCCCTCCGTCCCACTGGTGATCTTACCGTCGGTGGATTCACCCTCCTGGGCCATATGGGATGCAGCTCTCTCCATCTCCGGTGCCTCTCCTCCTCCGCCAGATGATGCTAATGCACACAAGGGCAGGGTGACAAAACAAGAAGGGGGGTAAAGACAGAGGAGACACATGGTCAATGCCATCAACAACACTACCGTTGGCAGACACAACACACAGGGAGCAGCCCTATGCACTAGGCCATGCACTAGCAGTTAGTAGGAAATTAACAAGCCCATGGGGGACTATGCCTAACACCATTTTCTGCACACCTGGAACCCACAGGAGACTGATTAGTTGTAGATAACCACTACCACTTTGGGGTTGGAGTGCCTCAGAGCCTGCCTAACAAGGGACCTACCCTACCACGTTTGCCCTGGCCTAGGGGAACCCACAGCCCACATCCCCCACCCACACACCTCGTAAAGCGCGCAGAGCTGAATGAGGCTGTACTCACCCCCTTGTGGCTGCTCTAATGCCATCAAGTGCCCATCCAACTCCGGATATGCCACCACCAGGATCCGGAACATCAGGGGAGTCATGGTGCGATGGGCACCCCTTCCACATTGGGAGGCCATCCCCAGCCGGGCCTCTGCCATCCTCTTACTCCAGCGGCACAGGTCCTCCCATCTCTTGCGGCAGTGGGTGCTTCGTCTATGATAGACCCCGAGGGTCCTCACTTCCTTGATGATGGCACACCAAATACCCTTCTTCTGGTGGGCGCTGACCTAGAGGACAGGTATAGGATGAAAGGAAATTACTCTCCTGTCTGGCTTGTCATACTCATTGCCCACCCGTTCCCACCCATGCCCTGACACACATACACTCACCATCCTCACATGCAGGCCTCAGCCCCCACTCCCACATGTGTCTTCCATCCACACCACTCCATACATTCATGGCCCATGCATCATGCTCACAGTGTACTCACCTGTTTGTCTGGAGGACTGTAGAGTAGCGTGTACTGGGTGAGGACCCCATCCACCAGTCTCTCCAACTCCTCGGAAGTGAAGGCAGGGGCCCTTTCCCTAGACACTCGAGCCATTGTCGCTTCCAGACACAGGTCACAGCAGCACTTGCAGTGTAGGTCCTCTCCTGTTCAAGGTCAGGTATCAAGTGAGTGAACAGATAGAAAATGGTGGTCATGTCCGCAGTGGTGCGTTCCGTCACCTCCAGCGTACATCGTCATTGGCTCCTGGAACTCATACGGCCCCATGATCACCAATGCTGAATTGCGCGGCAGTCTTCGACCACCTACTGCGACGCTGCACAACGCCAGCGCAGTTACCTCATTTCCCCTTGTCCCTCCTCACAGGTCAGGCAGCCGCCATTTCAGGGTGGCACATTGCATGGCACCTAACTGCGTCACAACACATTTGGGCAGAAATACAGACATACAACGCCACACACGGGTTTACTCACATTACAGCAAAAAACCCTTGTGCAACCTATGTGGTACATGACCCTCTGCTCACCATTCTCCTGCATAGGGCACATCCTCTGGGGCAGACGATGAGATGGCGTCATCCTCCAGTGTACAGACCCCTGGTGGACCTGTCGACAATGGAAGACAGACACATCATTATCACCTACAGACTTGATCGTGCCACAATCCAAGAACTGTGTGCCCAATTGGAGCCTGACCTGATGTCAGCTACCCGCCATCCCACAGGAATCCCCCCTTTAGTGCAGGTCCTGTAAGTGCCCATTTCATGGCAAGTGGCTCCTTTCAAACTACAGTGGCCATGACATCAGGGATGTCTTAGCCAATGTTCTCAAATGTGTTGACCAGAGTGTTGTCTGCCCTGCAGAAACACATGCACAGCTACATTGTATTCCCCTAGGTGGAGGATTTTGCCACAGTGAAAGCTGACTTCTATGCCCTGGGACATATCCCCAACATAATTGGTGCCATAGATGGTACACATGTGGCATTTGTTCCCCCCGCAGAAATGAACAGGTGTACAGATATCAAAAGAGCTACCATTCTATGAATGTGCAGATGGTGTGTTTGGCGGACCAGTACATCTCCCATGTGAATGCCAAGTATGCTGGCTCCATGCATGACGCTTACATGTTGAGGAATAGCTGCATCCCTTATGTGATGGGCCAACTCGAGAGGCACTGTGTGCTAAAAGGGGAGCCCAAGGTACCCACACAGTATGAATAGGTGTCTGGGTATGGGGTAGTCCCTAAGGGTTAGTGTGTGTCTAACAGATTTCCCTCGACATTTGCCAGTGACACTGGTTACCCCGGCCTCTCCTGGCTACTGACCCCAGTGAAGAATGCCAGAACAAGGGCAGATGACCGCTACAATGAGGCACATGGGTGAACTAGGCATATTATTGAGCAGACTTTCAGCCTCCTGAAGGCCAGATTCCGGTGCCTCCATCTAACAGGTGGCTCCCTATACTACTCACTGAAGAAGGTGTGCCAGATAATCATGGCATGCAGCATGTTTCACAACCTGGCTTTGCGACACCAGGTGTCTTGTGGCAGCTGTGTATTGTGGCAGCTGTGGAGCCTGTGGATAGTGAGGAAGAGGAGGCAGAGGAAGAAGATATTGACAAAAAAAACAACATCATCATGCAATACTTCCTATGAGACACAGGTAAGAGAATGGCACTGCTCATCTCATATCTGACTACTGTAGGACGTTGTATAAGTCAGACTCCTAACTTCTGTGTATGGACCCTGACAGATCACTTTGGCTTTCCATTTCACAGATCTGGGTAACTCATTCTGCCTTATGCTATGTTTACTACTGCTCAACCACTGTCATGCATTGGTATGTACAAATGAACATTTACATTGATATTTGTCGAGCAAGTTGTAATTATACAATTGTGAAAGTACAGACTGACTCCAGATTGTTTTGTGATTCAAGGGTGTTTATTTATGGGCTATTGTGTACAGGGGTATGTGGAGGGGCTGGGGTGATGGTGGAGGAATGTCCAGGATAGAGTCCAGTCTCTTGGTATCACAGGTGCATTGTCCAAGGGGGCACAGGAAGTGGAGCAGTGGCAGTTAAAGGTGGACAGGGTGACATAGTGGGACAGAAGGGTGACAATCAGGAGAGTTTTATTTCCTGGCGCGGGTTTTGGCAATGCTCTCTGTCTTCTGCCTGGATCGCAGGGACCTTTTGCGGGGTGGTTCTCCTTCTGCGGGGGGTGCTGGTGGCCTGTTGGTCCTGTGGCGGGACCTCCTGTCCACTAGCGCAGGCGGACGTGGAAGTCTGTTCATCGTTTGGGCTGGTGTCAGGGGCCCATGGTATGTCACTGTCTCCCTCATGGTGCTGGCCATGTCTGCTAGCACCCCTGCAATGGTGACCAGGGTGGTGTTAATGGACTTCAAGTCCTCCCTGATCTCCAGGTACTGTCCCTCCTTCAGCCGCTGGGTCTCCTGAAACTTGGCCGGTACCGTGCCCATGGTCTCCTGGGAATGGTGGTATGCTCCCATTATGTTTGAGAGTGCCTCGTGGAGAGTGGGTTCCCTGGGCCTGTCTTCCCCCTGTCAGACAGCAGTCCTCCCAGCTTCCCTGTTATCCTGTGCCTCTGTCCCCTGAATCGTGTGCCTACTGCCACTGAGCCCAGGTCCCTGATTTGCTTGGATTAGTGGGGTTGCCTGGGGTCCCTGTAGTGGTGGACACACCGCTGATTGATGTGTCCTGGGGACAGTGGCATGGGCCCGCTGGGTGGGTGTTGGGTGGTGTTGCCTGAGGGGGGAGGTTCTGTGGTGGTTTGGGACTGTGGCAGGGGAACCAACTGTCCAGAGGTCCCAGATGGGCTGGGCTGGTCATCTTGATCCAGGCATGCAGAGCTGCTGTTGTCACTGTGGGCCTCTTCTGTGGGGGGACTGGATATGGCTGGCACCTCCTGTCCTGTGACGTTGGGCAGGGGTCCTGTTGGGATGCAACTGCATTGTTATTGTATCTGTGTGTTCCATCTTGTGCAATGGGTGTGTTTCCTTCTACTACTGTGCTTGCAATATCGCCTTGGCCCTTGTGTGAGTGGTGATTGTGAGCCCTGGATGAGTCTCTCCCTTCGACATGCTTTGGTGATGGGTGTCCATGCAGGTCTGTGATGGGTGTCCATGCATTGGTGTAACATACAGGGCTTGGTATTGGGATGTGTGGGTTGTGATAGTGGGGTATATATGAGGTGGTGGAGTGAAGGGTGTGAGGTTAGAGGTAGGAGTTATTGATGGCATACAGGTAGGGTGAGGGATAAAGTAGAAAAGATTTGACTTACCAGAGTCCAGTCCTCCTGCTACTCCTGCGAGGCCCTCAGGATGCATGATTGCTAAGACTTGCTCCTCCCATGTTGTTAGTTGGGGGGAGGAGGTGGGGGTCCACCGCCAGTCCTCTGTACGGTTACCTGGTGTCTTGATATCACGGAACGTATCTTCCCCTGTAGGTCGTTCCACCTCTTCCCGATGTCATCCCATGTTCTTGGATGCTGTCCCACTGCGTTGACCCTGTCGACAATTATCTGCCATAGCTCCATCTTCCTAGCAATGGATGTCTGCTGCACCTGTCATCCGAATAACTGTGGCTCTACCCAGATGATTTCCTCCACCATGACCCAGAGCTCCTTCTCTGAAAACCTGGGGTGTCTTTGAGGTGCCGTGATGTGGTGTGAGTGATGTGTGAGGTGATGGTTGATGTGATGTGTGGGGTGATGTTTTGGGGTGTGTGGTGTTTTCTGCGTGGATGGTGTATGAGTGATGGTGTTGTGTGCCTCTGGATGCTGGTGTGGTCTTTGCTTTTCTCTCTCTCTGCTTCTTCTAACTTTTTCGGTGTAAGGGGTTGTGGGTAATGTGGGTGTGTGTTTTATATTGGATTGGGTTTGTGGGTGTGGTGTGTGTATGGTTATCAGGTGTGTGTATTTTGAATTGTCCAATGTGGTTGTGTTTTGTAAATGTGTGTGTATTATGAGCGCGGCGGTGTGTACCGCCAATGGTTTACCCCAGTTGAATGTCCGCTGCGTTGATTTGTGGGTCTTGATAGTGTGGGCGTATTCCTGTTGGCGTAACGGTGTGGGTTTTGCTATCGCCAATTTATCACTGACCTTTGGTGTTGCAGACTTGTGTGGGTGTCTGTATTGTGGAGGATTTCTAAGTGTGGGTTACAATACCCGTAGCGGATTTCTGCAGCGGACACTGTATGTTGGCGGCTGTCGGCACAGCGGTAAGCGGACTTTACCACCAGGGTTGTAATGAGGGCCTTAATAATTAAAGCTCAAGTTATCCATTTGCCGTCACAACCAACATGTTCATGTGGTCCCATTATCAACAAATTAACTGCAATGACAATGGTAATAGCAGGTATAATAGATATGAGAAGGTAAAACCTGGTTTATGAATCTTCCAAAAGTCATCAATTGTGAGAAAATATTAATCACCACTCGACCTGCGTAGGGAAACCACATGATCCTCCTCATCTCGCTGATGCACCTGAAAAACCAACAAGGTGAGGACCTAGTGCTCCATTATCACTAAATAAGCATCTGCCACAACCTGACATAGTACACTGGAATGAATGCAGTGCCGGAAAGCAAACAAAGCGACAAAAAAATGAGCTAGGAAAGCAAGGAATAAAATCTTGCCTGCTGCAATGGAGACATCACCCAGCATATACCCAATGTTTAGAAGAAAACAAGAGTTAAGTAATACTGTTGAGGGAAAAGAAAAAAGGTCAATACACACTCTACATATAGCCCCATATAGGAGGGAAAGGAGGGCGGTGAAGCAAGTGCTATTGTAGAGATCAACATAAGCTATGCCCCAGAAGTCCAACCCCAGTCATCAGGAGCATCGAACTTCCAGGCCTAAGCGGGGAAAAAAAGACAACACTAACTCTCCAGCTAATTAAATTATACATAAAGCATCAGTGGTAGAAGTTACTTCATCTAAGGTACAACATGACCGTCAAAACACAAACACAAAATGACAAGGTGTTCTGTCGCCTAAGTATCTGCATGGCTGGAAAGCGCCAGACAATGCACCTAAAGATGAAGACGCCATGACAATCGCAAATGGCCAGCAAAACAATCAAAATCAGGTGACTAAGATTTTTTTTTAGCTCTTGGATTATATCAATATAAGTACAGCTGCTACTATGCTCGTTCACGGCCATTCCATAAATCTGCACAGAAGGCAAGAAAGGCAATGCAAGCTCAAAGGTCACCACCTGACGCCATCATTAGCTTGCCTCAATCAGAATCAGCAAGAAAAGCCCTCAGTACTAGGGAAGTAAGGGTACTCTCCAGCGGTCAAGAGTTTAATACAAAACTTTCCCTGCTGGCTGGAATGCAAAATGACCCAGCACAAGTTAATCCAGAAATCAGAGGCTTAAGGATCAACATAACGCTGCATAACAGAGTGGCTACAAAAGAACGAGAGTATCCCCAATGATCTTACAAGACTAATCTACTGGCTAACCAGCGAAACTCACAGCCACAGAAGACCACTGGCCCATAGAGAGATAACACAACTCTGCAAATACTTTTCACATCTGAATAACATTCACAAGGTCCGCACAATATCCTCAATAGAGGTGCTATACTAACACGTTTTGCTGAGATACTAGGCTTACATCACTTAGAATCCTAAGAAACAGTAAGGAGTGCAGAAGTGCCAAACTTACCTCTTTCAGGCAAAACAGTTCAGGTTGTGGCGGTAGCAAATAGAGTATTGACAAATCCGATAACAGAGCCAGTACAGGTTGAGATTGGCAACTTCCAAGGACTGCATAAGTTTGTAGTTTGCGACTCGAGTCAGGCATCTCTACTGGGAAGGGACTTGTTGTGCAAGACCAAATGTTCCATTAGTTGTTTGACTGCAGGAATAGAAGTTCAGACTAATAGTGATGATGAGGAAGAACAGGCACCTGAAACTGAGAATGAAAACATTAACAAAGAGTACCCGTTGTTTGAGTTTTTCCCGATGTTTACTGTGAAAGAGTTGCATGCAGATTTGCAGAGAATGTGTGGGACCTGACAGGTAAAGAAGTGGGCTTGATCAAGGGAGTGGAACTGATTAAGATAACTTTGAAGCCGAATGCAGGCCCATATTTATAATTTTTTAGCGCCGCATTTGCTTGACTTTTTGACTCAAAAGCGGCACAAACTTACAAAATAGAATTGTATTTTGTAAGTTTGCGCTGATTTTGCATCAAAAAACGAAGCAAATGCGGCTCTAAAAAAGTATAAATATGGGCGGTAGTGTTTCTGCAGCTTCCACAGTATAACATGGCACAGGATATTCTGATGAAAGTGGCACAGATGATTGGAGATTTTCTGAAACAAGGGGTTTTGAAGGAAGTGTTGAGCAGTCCATGTAATTCACTGGCTTAAAGAAGCTTAAAGAAGCCATGTGGGAAAGTACGCATTGTGCAGGACTTGCAAAAAGTGAATGACATGGGGGTTAAGTATTGTCCTTTAGTGGCGAACCCAGCAGTGATGCTGTTTCAGATTCCATGTGATGCAGAGTGGTTCACAGTGGTTGACTTATCACAAGCTTTCTTTTCTATGCCTCTTCATGAGGATAGTCCGTTTCAATATTCCTAGACAGAGTCTTCAGCTTGTGCAGGCTTCCTCAAGGGTACACGGAGTCACCGTCATTGTTCAATCAGATCTTGAAAAAGAACTTGGAGTCATTGGAACTACTGTACCAATCGACTCTAGTGCAGTACATTGATGATTTGCTGATTGGGTCCAAAACAAGGGACGAGTGTAAGTATGACCCGATTGCCCTGTTAAATCATTTGAGAAAAATTGGACACAAAGGTGGTCATTACAACATTGGTGGTAAAACCCGCTTACCGCCGTGCAGAAGACCGCCAACACACTGCCACGGATTTCCGCCATAGCTATTATGACCCACATTTCGGAATCCGTCAAAATTCAGACACCCACACAAGTCCGCCACACCAAAGGTCAGTGATAAACTGGTGAAAACAAAACCTCCACCATCACGCCAACAGGAATACGCCCACACTATCATGACACACGAATCCACTCGGCGGTCTTTCAACCGCGGTATTCCATTGGCGGTAAACACCGCCGCGCTCAAAATACACACACATTTACAAAACACATCCACATTGGAAAAATCGAATTACGCACACCTGATACACATACACACACCACTCCCACACACCAATTACAAAACACACCCACATCACCCACAAACCCCCACGACCAAAAATACTGAAAGAAGGCCAGAGAGAGACAGCACCAGCAAGAACAACAGCATCCACAGGCACACAACACCATCAACCACAGAACTTCCACGCACCTCACACAACACACCACTACATATCAGCACACTTATCACCACACACTCCACCCCACACATCACCTACACCACCCCATAGCACGGCAAAGACACCCCAGGTTCTCGGAGGAGGAGCTCAGGGTCATGGTGGAGGAAATCGTCCAGGTAGAGCCACAGCTATTCGGAGCACAGGTGCAGCACACCTCCATTGCAAGGAAGATGGAGCTATGGCGAAGAATAGTGGACAGGGTCAACGCAGTGGGACAGCACCCAAGAAATCGGGAGGACATGAGGAAGAGGTGGAACGACCTACAGGGGAAGGTGCGTTCGGTGGTCTCAAGACACCACCAGGCGGTTCAGCGGACTGGCGGCGGACCCCCACCTCCTCCCCCACAACTAACAACATTGGAGGAGCAGGTCTTGGCGATTCTGCATCCTGAGGGCCTCGCAGGAGTAGGTGGAGGAATGGACTCTGGTAAGACAAATCTTAATTATTACATCCTCCACCCTACCTGCATGCTATCACATAACCCCACCCTCACCCCCAGCACCCCAACTCCTCACATATGTCCCAACATCACAAACCACCCATCACAACACCAAGCCCCGCATGCAACAACAAAGCATGGACACCCATCACTAAAGCATGCCCACTGCACATACCCATACAACCCCCTAAACCATCCTCACAAGAGGTCCCACACAGGAATGCAAGCACTGGGGTACACGGTCACCCACCCAGTGCACACCATGACACACACAGATGTAATAACCATCCTTTTATACCCCTGCAGGACCCCTACCCAACGTCACCGGACAGGAGGGTCCACACATGTCCACACCACCATCAGAGGAGGCCCACAGTGATGACAGCAGCTCTGTCCAACTGGATCTAGATGACCAGCCCGGCCCATCGGGGACCTCGGGACAGTCGGTTCCCCTCACCCAGTCACAGGCCACCACAGACCTTCCCCCCTCTGGAAACACCAGCACAGCACCCACCCAGCGGGCCCATACCTCCATCCCCAGGACACGTCAATCAGCAGTGTGTCCATCACTACAGGGAACCCAGGATAACCAGCACCCCAATAACAACAGGGACCTGGGGGCAGTGGTAGTGGGCACACGGTCCAGGGGACGGAGGCCCAGGAGCACAGGGGAACTGGGAGGGCTGCAGTGCGACAGGGGTCAGACAGGCCAAGGGAACCCACTCTCCACGAGGCCCTCTCCTCCATCATGGGAGTCTACCACCACTCCCAAGAGACGATGGCAATGGTACTGGCCAAGTTTCATGAGACCCAGGGCCTGCAGGAGGAACAGTATATGGGTTTCAGGGAGGAACTCAGAACCATCAGCTCCACCCTGGCCACCATCGTAGGGGTGCTGAAGGAACTACTCAACACCAGGAGGGACACTGTGGCACTACAAGGGGCCCCTGACACTAGCATGGACGATGAACTGCCCACCACCTCCGCCGGCGCTAGTGGACAGGACGCCCCACCACAGGACCACCACACCAGCACCCCACCCACTGCAGAGGGAGAACCACCCCGCAAACGGTCCCTGAGATCCAGGACAAAGACAGAGCATGATGCCAAGACCCCCGCCAAGAAATGAGACCACCCTGATTGTCATCCTACTGTCCCACTTTGTCACCCTGTCCATCCTTAAACTGCCCCAGCTCCACTTCCTATGCCCATTTGTGCAATGCACCTGTGAGACTAATAGACTGGACTCTGCCATGGACATTCCTCTGCCATCACCACTCACCATTTCACTACCCCCTCCAATATTGAGCACTTAAATAAACACACTTAAAGCACAAAACAATCGGGAGTCTGTCTGTGATTTCGAAATAGTGTATTAGCAATTACAGTGACAAAATGCTCTTTCAATTGTAATGTCAACATACCTATGTCACACAGCTCTAATCCATGACGAATCTAAGCAGATGTCACACAGTGGGACCCACATCTGTGAAATCGTCAGGGAAAGTGACAACTCAGTGACCATACACTGAGTGAAAACGACAGACAGTAGAGAGGTAGTAGTGTTTAAGTACATGTAGTAGGCTGGTCTGTACTCTTACCTGTGTCTCACTGGAAATATTGCTGGATCACTGAGTCCCTGTTGTTCATGTCTTCTTCCTCTGCTTCCTCGTCTTCACTGTCCACATGCTCCACAGCTGCAACAACACCACCATCTGGACCATCCTCCTGCAGAAAAGGCAACTGTCGTCGCAATGCCAAGTTATGAAGCATACAGCAGGCCACTATGATCTGGCACACCTTTTTTGGTGAGTAGAATAGGGATCCACCTGTCATATGGAGGCACCTGAACCTGGCCTTCAGGAGGCCGAAGGTCCGCTCGATCACCCTCCCAGTTCGCCCATGGGCCTCATTGTAGCATTCCTCGGCCCTTGTCCTGGGATTCCTCACTGGGGTCAGTAGCCATGACAGGTTGGGGTAACCAGAGTCACCTGCAAATGGTGAGGGACAACTGTTAAAAACGCACTAACCTGGAGGGATATCCCCAGACAACCATTCCCACTGACTTGCCTCCAGGTGCTCACCTAATATCCACACACGGTGCCTCTAGAGTTGACTCATCACATAAGGGATGCTGCTATTCCGCAGGATGAAGGCGTCATGCACTGAGCCAGGGAACTTGGCATTCACATGGGAGATGTACTGGTCTGCCAAACATACCATCTGTACATTCACAGAATGATAACTCTTCCGGTTTCTGTACACCTGTTCACTCCTGTGGGGGGGGGGGAACCAAAGCCACATGGGTCCCATCAATGGATCCTATGATGTTGGGGATAGGTCCCAGGGCATAGAAATCCCCTTTCACTGTAGGCAAGTCCTCCACCTGTGAGAAAACAATGTAGCTCCGCATGTGTTTCAGAAGGGCAGACAACACTCTGGACAATTAGTTGGAAAACATAGGCTGGGACATCCCTGATGCTATGGCCACTGTTGTTTGAAAAGACCCACTTGCAAGGATATGGAGCACTGACAACACCTGCACTTGAGGGGGGATTCCTGTGGGATGGCGGATTGCTGACATCAGGTCTAGCTCCAACTGGGTACACAGTTCCTGGATTGTGGCACGGTCAAGACTGTATGTGATAATCACATGCCGCTCCTCCATTGTCGACAGGTCCACCAACGGTCGGTACACCGGAGGGTGCCGCCATCTCCTCACATGTCCCAGCAGACGGTGCCTATGAAGGACAACAGCGAGCACAGAGTCAAACAACTCAGTGGTACGTACCCACAGTTTACGCGGAACACCAATCATACACAAAAGGTGGCCTGTATGTGTTTAGTCTAGGCCTAGGTATGTGTGACGCAGTTGGAAATGAAGCCAGGTGGGCCCCTGAAATGGCGGCTGCCTGACCTCTAAAGTGGGACAATGGTATGTGAGGTAACTGCGCTGGTGTTTTACACCGTCGCGGTAGGTGGTCGAAGACCGCGGCACAATCCTGCATTGGTTAACTTTGGACCCTATGGGTCCTAGGAGCAAATGACGATGTACACCGGCGGTGATGGTACGCACCACCGCGGACGCGACCGCCATTTTCTATCTGTTCAATCACTCAATACCTTATCTTCGACAGGAGAGGACCTACACTGCAAGTGCTGCTGTGACCTCGGTCTGGAAGAGACAATGGCTCGAGTGTCTGGGGAAAGGGCCCCTGCCTTCACATCGGAGGAGTTAGAGAAGTCGTGGATGGGGTCCTCCCCAGTACACGCTACTCTATGGTCCTCCAGACAAACAGGTAAGTACACAGGGAGCATGTTGTATGGGCTATGCCTGTGTGGAGAGGGCTGGATGTAAGAAGGAAGGGGGGAGAGTGCTGCATGCATGAAAGACGATGAATGCATGTGCCACATGGCAAGGGTAGGGATGGGGGCCAATCACTTTGACGGTGCAGTTGGTAATAACTTCTTTTTTTCCCTTGTACATTTCATGTAGGTCAGCGCCCACCAGAAAAAAGACATTTGGCATGCCATCGCCAAGGACGTCCGGACCCTGGGGGTCTACCACAGACAGAGCACCCACTGCCGTAAGAGAT
Organism: Pleurodeles waltl; assembly: GCF_031143425.1. NCBI lineage: Eukaryota > Metazoa > Chordata > Amphibia > Caudata > Salamandridae > Pleurodeles > Pleurodeles waltl. Next base: position 86,193,215 of record NC_090439.1, read on the forward strand.
GGGAGGACATTCACCGCTGGAGCAAGAAGATGGCGGAGGCTCAGCTCGGTATGGCCTCCCAACGTGGGAGGGGTGCCCATCGCACCATGACCCCCCTGATGTTTAGGATCCTGGCGGTGGCCTACCCGGAGTTGGATGGGCGCTTGAGGGCATCACAGCAGCCACAAGGGGGTGAGTACACTCTCATTCTGCTGACTTTGCGCGCAGTGGAGGGGTCTGGGTGGGGAGGTGGGCTGTGGGTTTCCCTAGGCCAGGGCGAGTTCCGTAGGCAAGACCCCTCCGTAAGGCAGTCCATGTGGCACACCACCTCTGTAGAGTGCCAAGTACACCTAGTCATGCCCCTGTGTCATCTATGTGTGCAGATGTCATCCATAGCCTTGTAGGCCATTTCCCAGGAATTGAACAGTGGAGCCCAAGAGCGTGGCATAGTTCAGGGGCTTCTGTGTCTGTCGTTTCAGCCAACGGTAGCGGTAATGCATGCACTCAACATGTTTTTCTTCTGTCTTCCCCCCCTTTTTTTGTTCTCCCTGTTCTTGTGTGCATTAGCATCATCAGGCGGAGGAGCAGTGGCACCGGAGCACGAGGGAGCTGCATCCCACATGGCCCTGGAGGGCGACACTACGGAGTCTGAATTCACCAGTGGGATGGAGGACGAGGGGAGCTTCACGGCAGGGACAGGAGCTGACACCAGCGACACGGACTCGTCCTCTGACGGGAGCTCCCTTGTGGTGGCGGCAACATCTGTGCCCCCGCATCCACAGGTACAGCTGCCACCCCCCCAACCAGCACCGCCCTCCCAGCAGCCTCCAAAACCCCCTCCAGCTACCCGTCCCAGTGTGTCCAAAAAACTTTTCCTGTCCAACCTTGACTTCTTTCCCACACCTCTCCCACCCCATCAATCTCATAGGTCCCGAACTAGCACATCAGCCACAACATCTCCAGGACCAGTGGTGCCTGTAGTCACCGGAATCTGGAGTGCACCGGCCACCAGGGCAGCCAGTGTGGCACGGAGCCACAGCACAGACAGTCCCCCACCTGTGAAGCATCAGAAGTTGGCCAGTGCCCGGCGGGAGAGGGGGAAGACTCCAGCCACCAAAGCGTCTCCCAGGGGTCCCTGTGGGAGTGTGGGGTCAGCTGTCACACCTTCCAAAGTGGGGAAGGGCCACAAGAAACCCGGCAAGTCTGGGAAGAGCAGCACGGCGGAGAAGATCGTCATCATCCCCGATGCCCAGGAGGCCACCGCCAGCACCAGCCCATCTGCCCAGGAGGCCACCCCCAGCACCATCCCAGCTGCCCAGGAGGCCACCACCAGCACCAGCCCAGCTGCCCAGGAGGCCACCGCCAGCACCATCCCACCTGCCCAGGAGGCCACCGCCAGCACCAGCCCAGCTGCCCAGGAGGCCACCGTCAGCACCAGCCCAGCTGGCCAGGAGGCCACCACCAGCACCAGCCCACCTGGCCAGGAGCCCACCGCCAGCACTAGCCCTGCTGGGCCATGAAGGACCACCAGCACTAGCCCCACTGGGCCATGAAGGACCGCCAGCAAAAGCCCCGCTGGGCCATGAAGGACCGCCAGCAAAAGCCCCACTGAACAGGGCATCGCCATCTCAAGCACCGCTGAACAGGGCACCACCATCTCAAGCACCGCTGCACAGGGCATCGCCATCTCAAGCACCACTAAACAGGGCACCGCCATCTCAAGCACCGATGAACAGGGCACCGCCATCTCAAGCACCGCTGGCCCATGAGCGGCAAGGGCACTGATGCAACTGAGTCCGTCACGGGGTGAATGATGCACACTGGGCACCATGCCCCCTCTAGAACTAGTGGAGAGATACATCCACTACCTCAGTCCTTGGCAGGATGAAGCACTCTGGGCACAAAGCCCCCTCCAGAACCAGTGGAGAAAGGCATCCACTACCTCAGTCCTTAGCAGGATGAAGCACTCTGGGCACAAAGCCCCCTCCAGAACCAGTGGAGACAGGCATCCACTCCCTCTGTCCTTAGCAGGATGAAGCACTCTGGGCACCAAGCCCCATCCAGAACCAGTGGAGAGATACATCCACTACTTCAGTCCTTGGCAGGATGAAGCACTCTGGGCACAAAGCCCCCTCCAGAACCAGTGGAGAGATACATCCCCTACCTCAGTCCTTGGCAGGATGAAGCACTCTGGGCACAAAGCCCCCTCCAGAACCAGTGGAGAAAGGCATCCACTAGCTCAGTCCTTAGCAGGATAAAGCACTCTAGGCCCAAAGCCCCCTCCAGAACCAGTGGAGAGATACATCCACTACCTCAGTCCATGGCAGGATGAAGCACTCTGGGCACAAAGCCCCCTCCAGAACCAGTGGAGAAAGGCATCCACTCCCTCTGTCCTTAGCAGGATGAAGCACTCTGGGCACAAAGCCCCCTCCAGAACCAGTGGAGAGATACATCCACTACCTCGGTCCTTGGCAGGATGAAGCACTCTGGGCACAAAGCCCCCTCCAGAACCAGTGGAGAGATACGTCCACTACCTCAGCCCTTGGCAGGATGAAGCACTCTAGGCACAAAGCCCCCTCAAGAACCAGTGGAGAAAGGCATCCACTACCTCAGTCCTTAGCAGGATGAAGCACTCTGGGCACAAAGCCCGCTCCAGAACCAGTGGAGAGATACATCCACTACCTCAGTCCTTGGCAGGATGAAGCACTCTGGGCACAAAACCCCCTCCAGAACCAGTGGAGAGATACATCCACTACCCCAGTCCTTGGCAGGACGAAGCACTCTGGGCACAAAGCCCGCTCCAGAACCAGTGGAGAAATGCAACCACTCCCTCTGTCCTTAGCAGGATGAAGCACTCTGGGCACAAAGCCCCCTCCAGAACCAGTGGAGAGATACATCCACTACCTCGGTCCTTGGCAGGATGAAGCACTCTGGGCACAAAGCCCCCTCCAGAACCAGTGGAGAAAGGCATCCACTCCCTCTGTCCTTAGCAGGATGAAGCACTCTGGGCACCTAGCCCCCCCCAGAACCAGTGGAGACTGTTATCCACTTAAGAGACTGTGGCTTTGCACTCCCCAGGTTTGAACAGTGGGCAGCCCACCCACTTGTGAGACTTGAGAGACTGTGGCTTTGCACTCCCCAGGATTGAACAGTGGGCAAACCACCCACTTATGAGACTTGAGAGACTATGCCTTTGCACTTCCCAGGATGGAACAGTGGGCATGTGGCCCCCTCGTGGATTTGGCATTGTGTACTCAACCGGCTGAGGTGCCCTCCCCTTTCCCTCCCCCTGAGGTGCCTGTTTAGTTGCTGTCTGATGCCCCTGCATTGTTCTCTCCGTCATGGTCGGGGATCTTGTGTGGGCCTCGCCCATACCGTGTGGTCCCAGTGTTCCACGGACTTTCTTTGTGCAGTACCTGGACTACTATGCCTGGTATATATTTTGTACATGGTGTATATATATATTTCTGCATACTTGTTTGTAATATATTCCGATGGTTACACTCATTTTCTTTGGTCTTTGCATTCTTCGGGGGAGGTTTGGGGGTGTAACTGTGATGTATTGATATGCATTAGTGTGTGTGTTGTAGTGGGTGAGGGTGGGGGTGGGGGTGTTGCGTGTGTGTGTCACTGTTTTTTCCCTCCCCCCTCCCATGTGTCATAGGTGCAGTACTCACCGTGGTCTTCGCCGCCGGGGTTCGTGCTCCTGGTAGAGGAGCAGGAAGACTATTGCAGGGAAAATGTTGAGTTCCTGGTCCATGGCATCCTCTTCCTCGTGAAGTGTGTCAAGGTGAGCTTTTTTCCTTCGGGATTCCTGTTTCCGCCGTGTTTTTATCTGCAGTGAATCCGCCCCGGAAAAGGTGGCGGATTGGCCTGTCATAATAGTGTGGGCGGCACATTGTCTCCCGCCTGTCTGTTGGCGGTGACCGCCAAGCTGTTTGTTTGTACCACTGTGGCGGTCGGAGTGTTAAAGTGGCTATCTTTGTTGGCGGTAATTGCAAATTTTTTACTGCCGGCCTGTTGGCGGTCTTACCGCCGCTTTAACGCCAATGACCCCCAAAGTGTCACCTTTGAAATTGCAGTACTGTCAGAAGTTAGTGAAATACGCTTTAATGACCCCCAAAGTGTCACCTTTGAAATTGCAGTACTGTCAGAAGTTAGTGAAATACTTGGGACACCAAATTGAGAAAGGGTCAAGGAAAATCTCTAGAGAGAGGATGACAAGTTGCAGAGAAGTCCTCCAACTACAAACAGAGATGTCAGAATGTTTCTGGGAATGGTAGGTTATTGTTGTCAGTGGATTCCAAATTTTGCTGAGATTGGCAAACCATTGCCGCAACTGACACATAAGGAGGTTACTGACCCCATAACTTTAGATGAGGATCAGATGAAAGCATTCACTGAGTTGAGAGAGAGTTTGTGCAGAACTTCAGCGTTGGGAATGCCTGATTACACAAAACCTCTCACATTGTTTTGCCATGAACATGATGCTTGTTCTTTGTCTGTTTTGACACAGTTCCTTGGAGATACTTATCGCCCAGTAGCCTATTTTTCAGCTACCTTGGACCCAGTTGCAGCAGCTTTGCCAGGTTGTCTGTGTGCAGTTGCCACAGTTGGTCAAAGCCTTTCACAATGTGAGGGAGTAGTGATGGGATACCCTTTGACAGTAATGGTACTCCTCACTCTGTTGAGATTTTACTGACAATGATAAAAACACACTATTTGACTGGTGCAAGACTGACAAGGTATGAGATGAGCATTCTAGGTGCTCCAAATGTAACATTGAAAAGATGTACAGTGCTGAATCCAGCAACGTTTCTTCCAAGTGATACTGTTGAAATTGAAAAAGAGGAAGACATTGAGAATGATTGTCTTGAGGTAACTGAATTGTGCACAAAACCAAGACCTGATATCAGAGATACCCGATTGGAAGAAAATTACAAAATTTTCTTTGTTAACGGCTCATGTCTAAGAGATGGTACTGGGACATTGAGAGCAGGATATGCTGTATGCACGATCACAGGTACTTTAGAAGCTTCTTGGCTTTGAGGTGTATGTTCTGCACAAGTAGCAGAATTGGGAGCTCTTACTAGAGCGTGCCATGTTTCTGCGACACTAAGGTCCTGATTATGAACACTGCAGTTTTTACCACCGTGTTCAGGCTGGGGTCTTTCCATCGACCGCCAACCCCCCTGGGACCCTGCCGGACGTATTACGGACATTCTGCTGGGCCGGCGGGCGGAAGCGTTGTTTCCGACATTGCCGGCTGTGCGGCGGGTGCAGCTGCACCCGTAGCGCAGATTCCTGCCCGTAAATTGGGCAGTGACCTGCTCGATGGGTACTGCACAGGGGCCCCTGTACTGCCCATGCCAGGTGCATGGGCAGTGCAGGGGCCCCCAGGAGGGCCCCCGAACACCCCTTCCACCAGATTTTCCCTGGCAGAGAAACCCGCCAGGGAAAGGCTGGAGGAATTGGGATTATTATCCGAGGGGCAGCAGCGCTGCCCTGTCGGATAATGATGCTGTATACTGCCAGGCTGCCTGTTGAAGGGAGCCTGGCGGTGGGTGATGGCTGCCATAGGCGGCCCTCCCTGTCATCATTATGTGGCGGTGTGGGCCGCCATGTTGGATGTCAAGATTTCCTGCCACCTCCGTCAAGGCGGCCCACACCACCAAGTTCATAATAAGGGGCTAAGAGTCACAATCTATACTGACAGCCAATATGGATTTGGAATTGTTCATGATTTGGGGCAATTGTTGGTCGCAAAGAGGTTTCCTGACCTCTACTGGTACACCAGTAAGAAATGGCAACAAGATAAAGGAGTTGTTGTGTGTAATACAGTTACCTGAAGAAATTGCCGTGGTAAAATGCAGTGCACATCAAACGGCACAGGAATACATCTGACTGGGAAATGGATATGTGGATCAAGTCTCAAGGTTTTGCGCATTGAACTGTATATCGTTCAACAACAAGTGGGAATTGATGTCAGAAGAAGATAATACATGTACAAGTTTTGCATTGAAAATGATCGATACTCTGGAAGAGTTGAAAACATTGCAAAGTAATATTGACAAAGAAGAGAAACGTCTCTGGGCCAAATTAAAATGTGTCTAACGTCCTGATGAGAATTGGGTTTCAGAGGAGGGTCAGATGGTCCTGTCCAATAGTTTATTGGCCCAAATGGCCCGTTACTACCATGGCCAGGCACACATTGGAAGGGATGCCATGGTTAGGTTGTTCAATAGCGACTGGTTGAACCCTAAGTTTAGGCAGGCAGCAGGGGCAGTATGTCATTGCTATATGGTTTGTCAGCAACTAAACCTGGGAAAAGGGACAGTGGTGAATTTGAGCCACATTGGAAGAACAGGAGGTCCATTCAGCAGAATGCAATTGGATTTCATTGAAATGCCTGCATGTGGAGGGTTGAAGTACGTGTTGGTGATAGTGTGTGTTTCTAGTCATTGGATTGAAGCATACCCTACAAAGAGAAATGACAATCTCACAGTAGCAAAGTTGTTGCTTAGGGAGTTTATTCCATATTTCAGGTTTCCGATCTCTTTAGAATCAGATAGGGGAACTCACTTCAATAACGAGGTGTTAAACTCCTATGTGCATCACTGAACATCGATCAAAAGTTGCATTGTAGCTATCGCCCTGAAGCATCAAGACTGGTGGAACAGATGAATGGTACCTTGAAATCAAGAATTGCAAAGATGTGTGCAGATACAAATCAGAAATGGCCAGATGCATTGCCTTTGGTGTTGATGTTGATGAGGAACACACCTGACAGGAAGACAGGGCTGTCGCCCCATGACATTCTCATGGGCAGAGCAATGAAATTACCAGCAGTTCCAGCCAATGCACTTGTAAACATTACAGATGATATGGAGTTGGGCTAGTGCAAGGATCTGGCTGATGTGGTTCGCTCTTTCTCTAAGCATGTGCAGGTCACCACCCTGCCACCCATCCACGATCCAGGGCATAATCTGAGAGCCGGTCACTGGGTCATTGTCAGAAAGCATGTTCACAAGACCTGTTTAGAACTGCGTTGGAGGGGTCCTTATCAGGTGGTCCTAACAACTACAACAGCTGTGAAATGTGCGGGACTCCCGAACTGGATTCACACGAGTCATACAAAGAGAGTTGTATGTCCACCGGAGCATGAAAAAGCGTTGTTGAAAGCACCAACAACAGCGGAATCTGAACCAGAAAAAGAGCCAATAGAGCCTGAAGCTGAACCAGAGGTTGTGGAAGATGGTTCTATTACCCCTGTAAGAGACAAGAGTGAAGACTTACAGGAGGGTGCGGAAGACTCAATACTGATGGATACAGCAGGAGAGCCTAGCCCAGCAGAGGTTCTCCCAGAAGCAGACGGTGCTGAAAAACAGACAGAGCAAGTGCCATACCCAAAGGGGAAAGAGTTGAGACAGATTAAAGTCAAAGCGATCCGACTCCTCCTGAGCCCGGTGCAGGTCTATCAAGAGAAAACACAACAGAGAAAGAGAAAGCGAAGAGTTCAGTCTTGAGAAGAATATTGACAGAAGGATCAAGAAAAGGAGATAATTGGCCTGAATCACAGATAGGGAAGAAAAAGGAATTGGCCATAAATGAAACAATAGAGGCAGAAGTGGACACTACGAGAAAAGAAGAAGTGAGTGAAGGAGAACTAAGTGGTGTTCGAAAGTTGAAAAGAAAGAGAACAGCAAGTCAATGCTACACAGGTCCTGAATGGGCGTATGCAGCTACCAATAAATGGCAACACAAGTGTATGTCCTTTTGTTTTGGTAGAGAGGTTCTGAGTCAGTACTTTGACGTAACCTGAAGATGATCAGAGACCCAAATTGTTCAGCTAATTTGGAGAAAAACCTAAAAGAGACTATTGAAAACAAAACTGAAAGAGACATTGATAACCTGATTTGACATTGAAAACCGAATGTGACAAGCTGCTAATCGGTTTTGACAAGGAAAAGGGTTCCTGGATGTGAAACTGAACTGTGAGAGAAGACCTTTTCTTTTTAATTTTACTGCACTAAATAATTAAGGTAGAAATGCTAGGCGCTGCAGATACATGAGTATTGGGTTGACAGTTTTGTGTGGAATCTTGTTCATAGTGATGATTGTGGGAATGTCTGTTCATGATATGAAAAGAGCCACTTTAAATCCACTCCTGAAACTACTACATTAACAGCCTTAGAGAGGTTTAAATTAGATGAGAAGTATTTGCATGACTATACTACTGCTCAAGGAGAACTTTTTTCTAATGTCTTCTATCGCTTGTTGAGTGAGGATGTTGAAACAATGGATGCAAGGGATTGTCTTGTGTGTATGCAAATTCCTTCATCAGTAGAAGAAGGAGTTACGTACCACAGCATACCTTTAATCTATGGAATAAGCTGTAGTCTGCTATAAACAAGGCTCTATAACCAAGAGTACATACAGTATTATTATTCAAACCATGATGTTGTGTTTTCATTTGTTCCTATTATTAGGTATCTGAGTAAAATAGCTTGAGAGCATGATATAGTGCTAGTTAGAGGATTGTATGAGCCTACACTAACATTTGGTACAGTCTTCGCACATAGGAACAGCCTAATGTGCTTACTTCCACTATTAGAGAAGAGCTTCATAGGGCATACTGATGATAGGAGAAAAGCATTAAAAGAAAGATTACAAAAAGGTTTAGAGAAAAGGACTTACAAGAATGATTATGCTTATATTGCTTTTAAAACGCAAGGGAATTTAGCATTAGATGCTTTACGTGTAGTGAAGCTTTGTATATATAAGCCAAAATCACTCACTAACACTTTATTTGTGGGAATGAGTGTATGTAGGCATGTGTTTTTGTTTCAGAGTAAGTGGACCTTTATGTTGAATGGTCAGGACCCTGAGATTTCTGGGATTTATTATATTTGTGGACACAATGCTTATTACCGTCTTCCAAGAGGATGGTATGGGACATGTTATTTGGGGATAGTTTTTCCTAAAATTTACCAGATAGATGACTTAAAGAAGTTTTCGAAATTTACTGAATTACATCATAAGCAACAGAGGAGGGCAATCTCTGCAATTGTGGGAGATATCTTTGGTGCAGTGATTCCTTCAGTGGGAGTCATTCTGAATTAGATCAAGATACGAAAGTTGTCTACTATTGTGGATAACATGCTGACAAACTTTACAGGGGCAATAATCCTACTAGATACTGAATTAGTTGTGGATGGAGCTATCACGCTTCAAAATAGGCTTGCTTTAGACATTCTTTTAGCAAAAAATGGTGGAGTTTGTAAGATGATTAATGCTGGGCATTGCTGTTCATATATTCTGGACAATAATAGGGAGATAAGGGACTTACTCACCAACCTGACTAACTCAAGTAAGGATTTAAAAGAATTGAAAGAACCAGGTGCTTGGGAAAAAGTTGGAAAAGGATTTGCTTCAGTAGGAAATTGGCTTAGTCAAATTTGGAATGGTGTATCATTAAAAATCGTACAGGGAATATTAATTGTGATTGCGTGTATATTAGAAATGTGGGGAATGTAAATTATGTCAAAGGATAAAATTGAGAAGATCCAGAAATAATCAGGGGAGGGAAGAACGAAACACAGAAAGAATTTAAAAAGAAGATTTAAGAAGGAGACAAAATACAGCAGAAACCGAATTGTGAAATGATGGTGAAGAAAGGTGTGATGACATATTTAGTCATCAGAGGAGGGACTGTTGAAGCAGATATGCTAATTAGAAATTATTAATGAATATTTAAGTGTTTTGATTAACAAGAAGTTCATAGAGAAATCAATTGTAGAAAAATCAATGAGCACATTTGAAAAAGTGCCCACGGAGAGTGACAGCCAGTTATGCAAAATTGTACTAAAATTATTCAAAATGCGTGAAATGAAGAAAATATGTAGTAATATGCCATATTGAGATGTTTAACCTATGTTTTGTATTATATTGTAGAAGTTAACTTAGCCGAAGTTGTGGCCTAGTTGCCAGGCCTCATGAAGGAGCTGAATTATTAGAGCATTGGAGGAAAGCAAACGTGTTGAACTAACCTCGACCACTTGTGTTAATAAAATCTGCTTTGCTAGAGTTTTCTGCAATGTACCAATGAACAGGAGATGATGGAACTAAAAATATAACTAATTTGGTGTAAGACAGACTCAATGTACTTTCCCAGGACTTGAACAATAGAGACACTGACTGAAGAAGAAGATGCAACATTTTCGATACCTGATGAGCCGGATGATGAGAACATTGTACAGTGAACCAGTCAATGAAGTGATAACGGCGTAATATTAGAATTCAAAGATTTGCAAAAATAATATTATTGGATAGAGACAGAACTGATGATTAATTGACCAATTAGGAATTAGGGGGATGGACTGAAAAACTATGATAAAAAGTAATGACAAAGGGCAAAAACTTAAGAATTGAGGGAGATGTGAGGGGAGAATTGATGACGTCAGAAGACGCAATTCGAGATTCTGTCATTGGGCTTATGCACTTGAGAGCCTGATACGTTGCTGATCAATTGATGACCTGAAGACGAAGTCTGATTTTGTTGCTGATCCATGCTGACTGATTAACTTTGTGCCTTTCTTTCTAGGTACCAACTGCACTGTTTTTATAGTTTATCTTCTAGCTAGATGTTTTCCAAATTCATGTTCTAAATTGTTTTTTGCATGAAGTCCCACATGCCAATGCTAATCTGGGTTAGGTAAGGTTACTTGGGTGATGCTGACAGTGACAAATGATTGACAAATTGGTTGTTGAACTTCACTATTAATATCAATATATTCGTCTTTGATAGCTTATACTGAATCATTAGAGCATATGTTTCCCCAAGCTATGATTAGATTATGTTATTGGTGGTCACTAATAAACTAATTCAGAGCTGATTAAATAAAGTTTGAATTAACCGATGCATTAGAATTGTAACTAATAGGCAAATAAAAATTGTTAAACGTATATTGAGTTGTAGTTATTCATGAAATGTTGAAATATTGTCTAATGTTTAATGATTCTCTTAGTGGCTATTGATTGATTACATTGATCATTTATGACACTGGTCACTACCTAGCTAGGATACTCTGTGCGATCCAAAAGGTTAATCGGCCTATACACGTCCCTTTGTAAGTTAACTTACTAAGGACCAGGTGCGCAAGCAAGGGCACGGGTTAGGATAATGCACAAGAAAGAACAAAGCAGTAAGAGCAATCACACCTACAAAGGCCAATTTAGCGATACAGGATGACAGTCTTATGTATCAAAAACCTGTGTTTACGCCCTTGGATTCCTTGCAACAGCCCAGACAGAAAGTAATTGTAGTGAGCCCCATGCATTGTACCAGAGTAAATACAAACTGCCCAGCAGGTACCACTCCAATATGGACAACAAGAATGACTCCTTAGAACAATGACTTAGTCCTGTTAGGTCTTTACAGTTCACTGTTAAACACTCTACAGGCGTCAGTAGCAGTGCTAAACATGCAGTCAGATAAACTTTGCATCCAGTTAGAACTTATGGACTTAATGGCCTTACATATTTTTGGGATAAACACAAAATTTGAAAAATTAACATATTTAATAATTAAAGTTCACGTTATCCATTTGCCATTACAACCAACATGTTCACGTGGTCCCATTATCGACAAATTAACTGCATTGACAATGGTAATAGCAGGTATAATAGATAATAATAGATAATAGATATGAGAAGGCAAAACCTGGTTTATGAATCTTCCAAAAGTCATCAATTGTGAGAAAATATTAATCACCACTCGACCTACGTAGGGAAACCACACGATCCTTCTCATCTCGCTGAAGCGCCTTAAAAACCAACAAGGTGAGGGCCTAGTGCTCCATTATCACTAAATAAGCAGCTGCCACAACCTGACAGAGTACACTGGAATGAATGCAGTGCCTGCAAGCAAGCAAAGCGACAAAAAAATAAGCTGGGAAAGCAAGGAATAAAATCTTGCCTGCTGCAATGGAGACATCACTCAGCATCTACCCAATGTTTAGAAGAAAACAAGAGTTAGGTAATACTGTCGAGGAAAAAGAATAATGGTCAATACACACTCTACATATAGCCCCATACAGGAGGGAAAGGAGGCCGGTGAAGCAAGTGCTATTGTAGAGTTCAACATAAGCTATGCCCCAGAAGTCCAACCCCAGTCGGAATCACCAGGAAAAGCCCTCAGTACTAGGGAAGTAAGGGTACTCTCCAGCGGTCAAGAGTTTCATACAAAACTTTCCTTGCTGGCTGGAATGCAAAATGACCCAGCACAATTTAATCCAGAAATCGGAGGCTTAAGGATCAACACAACGCTGCATAACATAGTGGCTCCATCAGAACGAGAGGAACCCCAATGATCTTGTAAAACTAATCTACCGGCTAACCAGCGAAACTCACTGCCACAGAAGACCACTGCCCCATAGAGAGATAACACAACTCTGCAAATACTTTTTACATCAGAATATGATTCACAAGGTCCGCACAATATACTAAAAAGTTTTGCTGAAATACTGGGCTTACATCACTTAGAATCATAAATTCTTTCATCAGTGGAGTTTATCCTCAAATCTGAGCACAAGTCGACTGAATAAATCTTAACTACATGGAGAGCGGAAGACATTGTGCATCTTATCTGGAGCTTCAAACAACATTTTGAAGCATGGGGGGTAATATTATCAAAAAGAAAAAAAACATCTTCAAGATGGAGCCTGAAATTCAACTCAGTAAACTCAGTCCTGAGGAGTGCTTGTGGTAGGAGGCTAAGTATGGTTCCACAAAATATGAGTCCATAGAACCTAGTTTCAATCAAGGTCACAAGTCTGAAAAAGTAAAGTTGGTTACCTGCCGCCCTAAATGCTCCTAAAAAGGATTGACCTCGGCACCATCCTAGAGGTGCCTCGAGGAGAGATGAGCCCGTACTGTACATCCTCTCATGGAACATTGCAGGGGCCAAATTGCTGCTGCAAGAGGGAACACAACCTCGGAACTGGGAGGCGTGTTACAGCTTAGCTCTCCAGCAGACATGGGCAATGGATGCATTACCATTAGAATGCTACACAGACAACTATGTCAGGGCTGAAAATACTGAAATTAATGGAAGACCAAAGGGAAGTTTAGCTGGTTATGTATTGTTAGCCCTGAATGTTTAAAAGGAGCAACTGACATCCCTAGATCATGGGCTGCAAATAATTAAGTTCAGCAATTGGTGGAAAATTGATCAAAATTTGGCACTGGTGCTAAACATTTATGTGCACCCAAGTTCGAAGAGAAAGCAAACACTAAATGGCCTGATAATCTCAACAGTGACGGAATTAAGACTTGCACACCTGACCTGGGATGTACTACTAACAGGATATTTCAACGCCAATTTAATCTACACCCCAGATGAAGACAAAAATCTAACATTGGACAACATTCTTTGGCATGTCAACCCACAGTTCAACCCACCATCAAAGCAAACTGATCGCCTAGGACAAAATATAATGACAGCTTTAGAGTACCTAAGTATGAGAGTCACAAATGTCAGAATAACTAACAATACTCCTCCAAACATTTCTTACCACGGTCCTCAAATGCAGTCGAAACTCGATTACACAATCATATCCCTTTCATTAATCCTGTGTCTAGTGCACTACTCAATTGACTTCACCCTACCTAGTGATCACTGCCAGCAACAGAGAAACTCAGTATAAGTCCCATAAAATATACTGCTGCTCCTGTAGACCCAGGATTCCTAAAATCCACAAACCTCAAGTGTGAGAAGGTCAGATGCCTCCTTACCGGCCCTTCATGAAGTGGCAAAAGAACAAGCTGAGGACAGAAGACTCAAGGCAAACAATCCAATAGATGATTGGACAAATTGTACCACAAAACCGATACTACATGCCACACCAAGGACAAGCAGTAACTGTGTAACTAGTAATAGAGTCCCAAATCTCGCACAGAAAAGCTGACTCTTAAAAGGGGAATTGAAACAGGCTGTCAGAAAATTAAATCCACAGATACATATCTCGCTTCATGAGATAAAGTACAGAGGCTGAGGAAGGATTACAAATGGGAGTACAGAAAGGAGAAGAAGGAAGAGTCTCACTCTAGGTCATTATGGGAAATAGTGAGTGGCCTGAAAAGGCCAGTTAAGCCATTCAACAACTCAAATGTACAGGAAGCAGTTGGGGTTTAATACTTGGCAAAAATGTTTGAAGGTTGCCCTATGTGTAGACCATCGATCGTAAGTATAGGACCGACACTCATGGGACAAGGATGGGGTGCTAACGGTCACCAACTAGGAACAGGGTATACAGCGAGTGAAATAGGCTCAAGCAGGAAAAAGCACATTGACTCAAGCTATTTGCAAGATAGAGTTAAAGCAATAATTACCAAAAGCAGAAGAGACGGAGTTCCAGGACCAAATGGAATCACGCAGGCCATTTTAAATGGGACCCGGAGTGCTGTTCACTTCCTGTATCTCCCTTATTCAAAAAGGGAGTAAAAAACATTGAGTTGGCGTGGCTCCATCATCAACCCCATATACAAAGGTGGAGATCCTACCAACCCAGCAAATCATAGGCTAATCACATTAATAGACGTAGAAGTAAAATACTATGGGTCTCTGACTCTTGAAGACCTTACAGAGTGGTCTGACAAGAACAACTTATTCCCACCTAACCCGACAGGATTTCGAAGAGGACTGGTCACAACTACAAAGCCATCTTAGTCATCTCCCTCAAAGTGGATAAAAACAAGCGAAAACAACAAAAACTACATCTTAGTTTTGTAGAGCTGAAAATTGCATGTGACTGTGTTGATCATGGCATATTGTGGAGGATATGTGTGGAGCATCCCATAAACAGTAATGTGAGGAATAGTGCAACTTTACACACAAACCTGGATTTGCGTCAAATTTAGGGATGGCTCAAGGATTTCAAGAAAGATTGTCACAAATATGGGTCTGAAACAGAAGAATGTGTTGGCTCCACACCTCTACAACTGATTTGTGGCTGACTTAACACCACAGGTGGATAAAGTTAATTCACATCCACCGCGCCTGGACTCTCTACCACTGTCTCACCTGTCTTATGCAGATGATGTGCTCCTAATGAGTTTAACAAAAGTGGGCCTGCAAAGGTCCTTAAATTGAACTGAGAAAGTATGTTTCAAATAATGTTAATTAGGCACCTCTGCGGCCGCCTGCTTAGAATATGGAGTTCAGTTAGAAGAGTAAGAAGTTACAAGTACTTGGGCACACACATCGACAATAGATTGAATCACCTGGAGCAGAAACAATACCTGTTAACAAAAGGAAATGCTCTGGTAATGGCATTTTGTGCATTAGCAAAGAAATTGGAGGGCCCCTCCTTCAAACTGCCGCTATCAGTAATTGCTGCTAAAATGCTCCAGACAGTGGCATACACAAGCATCGCACTGCACGAAGAACATGCTTACCTCCTGAACAAATTGCAAGTAACCACTCATAAGAGGGTGTTTCAACTTCCACAAAGTATTTCGCCGGTGCAGGTGACCTTCGAATTTGGGCTTATTGGTGAGACCTTGGGGAGGATGTCCATGTTTTTAAAAACTTGTTACAGGACAAAATTAAGCAGAGAAGACTCCCTATTAAACAGTGCTTTATGGTCGTCACTAGATGTGACCCCCAGCCAACCACCTCAAGACTTTAAACCAGACTAGCACTACTGAGCTATTGTAGGAGGCTGGACTGGCTTGTAGTGAGTACCTAGGGGTACTTGCAACTTGCACCAGGCCCAGTTATCCCTTATTAGTGTATAGGGTGTCTAGCAGCTTAGGCTGATAGATAATGGTAGCTTAGCAGAGCAGCTTAGGCTGAACTAGGAGACGTGTGAAGCTACTACAGTACCACTTAGTGTCATATGCACAATATCATAAGAAAACACAATACACAGTTATACTAAAAATAAAGGTACTTTATTTTTATGACAATATGCCAAAGTATCTTAGAGTGTACCCTCAGTGAGAGGATAGGAAATATACACAAGATATATATACACAATACCAAAAATATGCAGTATAGTCTTAGAAAACAGTGCAAACAATGTATAGTTACAATAGGATGCAATGGGGACACATAGGGATAGGGGCAACACAAACCATATACTCCAAAAGTGGAATGCGAACCACGAATGGACCCCAAACCTATGTGACCTTGTAGAGGGTCGCTGGGACTATTAGAAAATAGTGAGAGTTAGAAAAATAACCCTCCCCAAGACCCTGAAAAGTGAGTGCAAAGTGCACTAAAGTTCCCCTAAGGACAAAGAAGTCGTGTTAGAGGAATAATGCAGGAAAGACACAAACCAACAATGCAACAACGATGGATTTCCAATCTTGAGTACCTGTGGAACAAGGGGACCAAGTCCAAAAGTCACAAGCAAGTCGGAGATGGGCAGATGCCCAGGAAATGCCAGCTGTGGGTGCAAAGAAGCTTCTACTGGACAGAAGAAGCTGAGGTTTCTGCAGGAACGAAAAGGGCTAGAGACTTCCCCTTTGGTGGACGGATCCCTCTCGCCAAGAAAAGTTGTGCAGAAGTGTTTTTCTGCCGAAAGAACGCCAACAAGCCTTGCTAGCAGCCAATCGTGCAGTTAGCGTTTTTGGACGCTGCTGTGGCCCAGGAGGGACCAGGAGGTCGCAAATTGGACCAGGAGGTAGAGGGGACGTTGAGCAAGACAAGAAGCCCTCTTAGCAGCAGGTAGCACCCGGAGAAGTGCCAGAAACAGGCACTACAAGGATGCATGAAACGGTGCTCAACAGAAGTCGCATAAAGAAGTCCCACGTCGCCGGAGAACAACTTAGGAGGTCGTGCAATGCAGGTTAGAGTGCCGTGGACCCAGGCTGGACTGTGCACAAAGGATTTCCGCCGGAAGTGCACGGAGGCCGGAGTAGCTGCAAAAGTCGTGGTTCCCAGCAATGCAGTCTAGCGAGGTGAGGCAAGGACCTACCTCCACCAAACTTGGACTGAAGAGTCACTGGACTGTGGGGGTCACTTGGACAGAGTTGGTGGATTCGAGGGACCTCGCTCGTCATGCTGAGAGGAGACCCAAGGGACCGGTAATGCAGCTTTTTGGTGCCTGCGGTTGCAGGGGGAAGATTCCGTCGACCCACGGGAGATTTCTTCGGAGCTTCTAGTGCAGAGAGGAGGCAGACTACCCCCACAGCATGCACCACCAGGAAAACAGTCGAGAAGGCGGCAGGATCAGCGTTACAGAGTTGCAGTAGTCGTCTTTGCTACTATGTTGCAGTTTTGCAGGCTTCCAGCGCGGTCAGCAGTCGATTCCTTGGCAGAAGGTGAAGAGAGAGATGCAGAGGAACTCGGATGAGCTCTTGCATTCGTTATCTAAAGTTTCCCCAGAGACAGAGACCCTAAATAGCCAGAAAAGAGGGTTTGGCTACCTAGGAGAGAGGATAGGCTACTAACACCTGAAGGAGCCTATCAGAAGGAGTCTCTGACGTCACCTGGTGGCACTGGCCACTCAGAGCAGTCCAGTGTGCCAGCAGCACCTCTGTTTCCAAGATGGCAGAGGTCTGGAGCACACTGGAGGAGCTCTGGGCACCTCCCAGGGGAGGTACAGGTCAGGGGAGTGGTCACTCCCCTTTCCTTTGTCCAGTTTCGTGCCAGAGCAGGGCTAAGGGGTCCCTGAACCGGTGTAGACTGGCTTATGCAGAATTGGGCACATCTGTGCCCAAGAAAGCATTTCCAGAGGCTGGGGGAGGCTACTCCTCCCCTGCCTTCACAGCATTTTCCAAAGGGAGAGGGTGTAACACCCTCTCTCAGAGGAAGTACTTTGTTCTGCCATCCTGGGCCAGGCCTGGCTGGACCCCAGGAGGGCAGCTGCCTGTCTGAGGGGTTGGCAGCAGCAGCAGCTGCAGTGAAACCCCAGGAAGGGCAGTTTGGCAGTACCATGGTCTGTGCTACAGACCACTGGGATCATGGGATTGTTCCAACTATGCCAGGATGGCGTAGAGGGGGCAATTCCATGATCATAGACATGTTACATGGCCATATTCGGAGTTACCATGGTGAAGCTACATATAGGTAGTGACCTATATGTAGTGCACGCATGTAATGGTGTCCCCGCACTCACAAAGTCCGGGGAATTGGCCCTGAACAATGTGGGGGCACCTTGGCTAGTGCCAGGGTGCCCTCACACTAAGTAACTTTGCACCTAACCTTTACCAGGTAAAGGTTAGACATATAGGTGACTTATAAGTTACTTAAGTGCAGTGTAAAATGGCTGTGAAATAACGTGTGCGTTATTTCACTCAGGCTGCAGTGGCAGGCCTGTGTAAGAATTGTCAGAGCTCCCTATGGGTGGCAAAAGAAATGCTGCAGCCCATAGGGATCTCCTGGAACCCCAATACCCTGGGTACCTCAGTACCATATACTAGGGAATTATAAGGGTGTTCCAGTAAGCCAATGTAAATTGGTAAAATTGGTCACTAGCCTGTTAGTGACAATTTGAAAGAAATGAGAGAGCATAACCACTGAGGTTCTGATTAGCAGAGCCTCAGTGAGACAGTTAGGCACCACACAGGGAACACATACATATAGGCCACAAACTTATGAGCACTGGGGTCCTGACTAGCAGGGTCCCAGTGACACATAACAAACATACTGAAAACATAGGGTTTTCACTATGAGCACTGGGCCCTGGCTGGCGGGATCCCAGTGAGACAGTGAAAACACCCTGACATACACTCACAAACAGGCCAAAAGTGGGGGTAACAAGGCTAGAAAGAGGCTACTTTCTCACAGCTATTGAATGACCTTCAGTTTACTTCATTCAGGAAAATAATAAATAAAGCCGCAAAACAGCATTCAGTCCTGTTTGATGAGAACAGTTTTAGCCATCGCTCTCACACATGGATGGTGCCTAAATACTATGAAAGGTTGAAGCTGGCACCTTATTTAAGTCTCACTTTTCCAGCGCATATGAAAAGTAAATTGATGGCGATTCGGTTTGGTCATCTCCTGTAGCTGGCTGACCTACCATCTTGGAAATGTAGTGGTGTTACATCATAAAGTTTCTGAAGCTATAGGAAAAAGTACTTTATGTATTTGATATGCATATGCACATATCTGCATATGGCTCATGTCAGCTTGTTAAAAAAAGACTTCATTGTCGGTGGTATTTGCACATGTAGGGCAGTCATGATAAAAAGTCTTGCGCCAGCTGATCCCCAATTGAAAACTAAACTTATGAAATTCTTAAGGTTACATGAACAAATAATTAACAATCATAGCCAGGGGGATAGTTAAGGTATGCCTGGTGCTGCTCAGTCGAAGGTTGATCACCCTTTGCATTTCTTCAGATAGCTGTCAAGTCGATTTTACTTTGTTCTATTTTTTTTAATGGTTTTACTTTTAAGGGTAGTCAGTATTTCAAAAACGTAATGGGAAGTTATTAAAATACGTTAGTGCTATTTTAGAATAGTTGATCGATTATATAATTGTTGGTGTTAATTTGCGTTGATGTTTTACTTGAGCAACACAAAGAAACTACGCGCCCATGGATATTTACCATTTGTATGTTAAGAGTGATAAAATTACGGTTTTAATTAACTAAACAATAATTTTTGACTTTGAATGTAAGCAGAATTCTATCATTTCCATCAACATTTCACTTTCCAATCGGAATGATATTGATAAGGT
The DNA here is from genome assembly GCF_031143425.1 of Pleurodeles waltl. Classification (NCBI taxonomy): domain Eukaryota; kingdom Metazoa; phylum Chordata; class Amphibia; order Caudata; family Salamandridae; genus Pleurodeles; species Pleurodeles waltl. Next base: position 86,212,887 of record NC_090439.1, read on the forward strand.
TCATAGAAAGTGCCTACATGGAGCTACGAACCAAAGTATGACGGGTGCTAGTGTAAAGGCTTTATACATCAAGGGTGAGAAGTAAAAAGTCTATCTCCCATACCGCACAAGCAATCTATCATAGAAAAGCCCTTGTATCCTGGATATATGATGGTAAATGAGCTACAAGTAGCCTTAGAAAAACGTCAATGTAAGTAAAGGAATTCTCTATCAAAAGCACTGAATCTTTGACGACTCGGCTTTTTAAAATGTGTAAGTACACCTTTCAAAGTGATACTATGGCCGGCAATAATTTGGGATACATTAGGGCCCATATTTATACTTTTTGATGCAAAACTGCACCGGCGCAGTTTTGCGTCAAAAATATTACAGCCTGCTAACACCATTTTGGTGCGCCGTGCGGGCGTCAAATTTATACTTTGATGCCCGGCAAAGCAAACCACAGGTGTAAGTCATTTTTTTTTATGCACACCGCACCGTCAAGTCGTAAAGCTAAACTACATTAACGCGGCGGAAATGACTGTGGGTCGATTTACGACCCCGCACACCGGATATGCAGCGTTTTTTGACGCAATAACGTCAAAATTCCCCGCAAACACAGCCGTTTCAACAGAGGAGAGCCAAAATGGATCCCAGATGACTGTACAGACCACAGGAAGATGACAACAGACCAGGAACCAGTCAGGAGGACCCACACAAGACCCAGGACAGTTTTAAGAAGAAAAGAAAGTGTCACTTCAGTGCAGAGGAACAGGAAATTCTGGTTAAAGAGGTGACGGAACACCAGCACCAACTGTTTCTCACCTCAAAGTTGCCAATCAGTAGGAGAGAGGCAATATGGCAAAAAATTGTTGACAAGATTAACAGTGTGGCAGAAGTACGCAGAACAGTCATCGAGTGCAAGAAACGCTGGCATGGCTGCAAGCGCAGGATCAAGGAAAAGATGGTCAGGAACTTGAAGGCAGCACTGCAGACTGGAGGTGGGAGTCCAGCACACCAGGAGGCCCTGGACCACATGGAGGAGATGGTCGCAGCCGTCATCCCTGAGGAGATCGTCACAGGGATTCAAGGATAGGACAGCGCAGACTACCAGGAGACAACGCACATGCAGGGTAAGTCGCATGGAAATTATAATGCACTAATGTCAACTGCAAGCAGGGGGGGATACCAACCACAAAATGCATGGAAGTCATCATATACATGGAGTGGCATGGGTAAAGGGGTATGGCAGGGGGGCATGGCCTGCACAGAGAGAAGCTGGGGCACACCATTACACTACACCAACAACAGTCCCATGGGGGCATGCTGCCATGCCAACAATGGAGCAAAGGTAAAGGCACGCCAGGAGGGAAGGGCACAACATTAAACTGACATCCTGGCACACATGAGCCACCATACCCCTACATTAACCAGGGCCCAATTAACAACCTCTAGCCATACCATCAACTGGAATGTAACAGTGACAACAGTTGCCACTACCACCTCCGCTCTGTGTGCAGCTCAAGTTGCCAATGGCAGTAACGTCCCCATGGATCATACACACCTAAATTAGTGGGTTAAGGATGACTACTTTAACAATCCCCTGAAACAAGACAAAGGCTCCAGTCCTGTCAAATGTGAATGCCCATAGTTGGCGCAAACATCAGCCAATGTCATCAACAGTAGGAGCTACACAGCACTAAGGACACACCCATGCTGCATATGCCAGGGTTCATCCTGTGCCTGGGTCATAATGCAACATCCCAAATGTCATACTGCTCAGACAACAGCATTAAGGGGGAGGACACATGTAATTGGTCACTGACATACACCTGCACAGTCAGAGGAGGAAATAGGACACTGCTACGACTATCAGGGCAATCCAATGTACCACACATTCCCCAACATCAGCTGTACACATTACCTATGCTAACATCCATATCATGTCATAACAATGCTATGCATAGGATATGCTACATGTGAACTACATATAAGTGGATGTGAAATATCAGAGACTGAGGCAGGTCTAGATTGTTAAGTGTGCTGCTAGTGCCATCAGAGCACCCACAGCCAGTGAAAGGCCTCGCCATTAGAATGGATGTAGACGGAGGCTTGAGTAGGACACAAAGGTGGCAATTCACTATTTGGCCTAAAACAACACTAGAGGAGATGATGCCGACAAGTCTTATAACTTAATACAATACATGTGACATGCAGGTGGGCCATAGGCCTGGGAGGATGCCCATCTGAAAGACTGGAGCAATGAACAGGAAACAATATCACAATGTGAAATCATCACAAGGCAGGCATGTCACATCACCAATGCCACAACACAGACACACTAATTGTACCCAATTTCATTGCAGAGGATGATGGATCTCCTGCGGATATGCCTGTCCAGGTCTACCCTGATGACATGGATGACGAGCTGACAAACATCAGCCACCAGACCCTCCAAGATGTCCTTGAAACCCTCTAGACCCCACCTTCTGTCACAAGGAGGAGCTCAGAACAAGCAGCCATTACATAGGACCCACCCACAACACCAATTGTAAGACCTGCCAGCTCCAATACAGCTGAGGACTCAGACGACACAGGCACCAGCTTTGAGAGAACTGTAGTCGGAGTACAGCGGGAGCTGGCCAAGGAGGTGCGGGTGGGGATGCAAACTATGGCAGCCAGCCTAGAGGGGGTGCGTTCATGCATGATGTCATCTGCAGATCAGGCAGCAGCAATGCAAGCCCTAACATCCATCCTGCAAGGACTACAACAAACTGTCAAGGAATTCACCACTGCAGTAAGGGAGTTGCCACAACACCTCACACCTCAAACCTTCCAATGCATGCTCAAATGCAATCATGACCCACTCAGGGCCGACCTAGCTGCCTACCATCGTGATGTTGCTGCTATTCTTAAGAATCAGCAGATCCTCCTTGCAGCAGTACTGCCCTTAAGACCTTCACAGGTAGCAGCGACCGGGATGTCTGACTCCACGTTCTTTAACACTGAGGTGTGTGTTGCCCCTTCACAACAACCACCACCAAGGACAGAGGAGGCAACACACACATCCGAAGAAGAAGAAGAAGAAGACATGGAATAGATCACGTTCACATGGAAAAGTTCCTGGAAGCACTAGTCCCTGCCACATGGCCAACTATTACCAAGGTCCAGCGCTTTGTAACATGCCAGTCTTACAACAACTGTACTCAATGACTGTTCTGCAAACCACTATTTATCTTGTCATCCTGCCCAGTGATTGTCTCTCACTTACTCATTGGCAAATACTGTCCCTCTACACTGTCTGACACATCATGTCAAATGCATTTTCCTTTAACACTTGTGTAGGATCACAATGGAAGATGTCACTATAATGGACTCACAATAATGGACAATGTACATATACCACTACAGCACTTTTCAATAAATAGCACTTACACAACCACTTTGTCTCTGTGTAATGTGACACATCAACTGTGCAGTAGATAACTGAAGTGTGCCTCCTGTCAAATTAAGTAGCTTGTCAATACAACTGTCCTGAAATTATGTAGTCTGATAACTTTGCACAGTGGCCTGGATTGCATCATACTCTGCCCTTTTTGAGGGTAACATCTGATGAAAAGAGAAACCATACACCATCATGCTGTGTTGGACAGAATAATGCTTCCTCCAGGGATATCTAAGCAATCAAATAGTGGCAGCAAACTTTTGTCACCATGCAATACTAACACATATAACAGTGCCCACAAATCTAAGCAGTTCAAAAACTGCATGAATGAAGGTGTCTGAGTTTACATCCAAATAAGTAATCATGCTGAACAGTGTCACAAATGATGCCTGTGAGTCATGAAGACGATACTACAAGAGTGCTTACGACCACTCACCTTATAAGGGTTTCCTTGAACATCACACTGCAGTCAGACATAAAACAGTTCCCCCAATACCAAATCTGGAAGCACTGTTTGTGACTTTGAAAACATACTTATTGAAAAAAACACTTTGGGATCCATATTAACTGTGATTGTTAGTTGCAATGAATGGTGGAATCTTTGCAAGGTAGCCTAGGGCTAGCTGCCAATCTTACAGCTTAGTTGGGATTTGTTCGTAGCATAGGAAACAAATGTAATAGAACAGAATTAATGTACACTTATGCCAAGGCCCTGATCAGCAAGCATTTAACGCATACTGTAAAGGGTTCACTATATATTTATTAAACAGTAATAACAGAAGAGGAAACTCAGGGACAAGACTTACCTACCCTAATCTACCCTAACTACTCATTACCCAAAACTGTCCCTAACTAACCTAAGCTAAACCTCCTTATCACATGTAATGAAACGTTCTAAACATCAACCCCCCACCCTCCCTTATGAGACAGGACACATGGAGGACAACAGATAATAACCGAAACACATACTATCCTATACTAATCAAATATATATTTTTTTGTATTTAAAAAATATATATATTTCTAAACACACAAGAACACCAACATAGCCCCCCACCCACACACCCACACACTCAGAAAGAAAAAATAGAAATAATCAGGACCCCCCCACCCACTAACACTAACTAAACTAACAGCCTATACTAACCTAACACTAAGCACCCTAAGCCCACTAAGTATAAGAACAAGGAAAGAGGAGGGAGGGGAGGGAATCATGTCCATTTAAAAAGTCTAGAGGTTGGCCCTCCGGAGGGTCCGCTTAATGGACCGCACACGCCTGTTCATATGGCGAAGATCCCGGCTCAGGTGACTAATTTTATGGAGGACACGGTCCATTTTGCGCTGCATGTCCTGAAAAGCTGCAAGGTCAACTGTAGCAGCTGGGGCGGTCTGGGTACCAGCTGAGGATGTGTGTGGGCGTGTATTGTCAATCACTGTGGGCTGCCCTGAAGGTGGTCAACTGCTAGGGCCTGGAGCACTTGCAGACGTTGTTGGGACAACAGTCCCAGCTGTGGGTGGTGCCACCTGGGTGGAAGTGGTGGTCGTGCTGGTGGTGGCTGTGGTGGACAAAGTAGGGCCACCCTGTGGGAAAGCCCCACATGCTCTGGAGTCCCGTTCGTTCATGCATCTTCGGGCAATCTGTTTGAACCCTGACTCTTCCAGCAGGATATGCTGGTAACGCATTGCCCGCCTCTGGAACTCACGGACCTGGATGGGTGTCATGTTAGCAGCTGTGAAGACAAAGGCAAAAAATTACATTAGGAACTGCATTGTGTGAAATGGCACAAGAAGTAAATCAGACAGTACATCTACTGTACTTGTAACAGCTGCTATCATCATACAGATCATTGAATGTCCCTGAGGAAGTACATGGCAGGCCAGCCTACAAAGGTTGTATCACACATAGCACATCCAAACCCTACAAGATGGGTAAAAACTGCCATTAATTTGGCATCAGGGTTCTGACAGTTGTCAGCTAACAATCATGCAGCACATCCTGCGCCAATGCGAGGGCTACAAATGTCAGTGTACGGGATGGAAATCTAGGGCCACATGATCTGCAAGTTGTAAATGGACTTGCTAGTATAGTACTCATGTGCTATACCTGCGTGTGTATACTAGGTTCAGACCAAACATTCACTGATTTACATGTCTGTGTAAAATACTTGTATCATCATTCCCAGTTACACTATTCACAAACCCATGCCTGTGTTTAAGGGTGGTGGGGTGGAGAAACAACTAACAATTTCAAACAACATGGACACCCAGGAAGCTTAGGAAAGCTGGACGTGTGTTTGACTCTACACACACACCACAGGTTAGGTGTATCTACAAATAGGAGACAGCAAACCCTTGACCAATCACAGCGCCACACATGTCTGGAAATGCAGAACTTTGTCCACATCATATACTTCCAGTAAGGCATGACTTACAACAGACACAGAGTTGCAAGAACACCCCTGGCCATGATTTGCATGCACACCTAGGCCATTGCACTCAAGTGGCACATACTTGTAGCACTTCATGTGGAGCTACATGCTGCTAGGAAGTTCACCCAACAGTTTCATAAGTACTTTGGTGAATAGGGAAGCAGAATTCTGTGGGTAAGCATTTTGCAGCCCCATTCTGGGAGAATGTGGGTCTAACAGGCAGACTAAATCTGAGATTAGGTCCAGTGCGACTCTTGTTGATACAAGTGTTATCCATATGACTCACCCCAGTTCACATTGCGGGGCCTACAGTAATGACCTAGAGTCCCTAGATAAGACAATAGGATAAGCATTGACAAACTCCAAAATGCTTAGAAAATGAAATCCCACTCCTGGAACAAGACAAATGATGGGCCAGCGCATCATACCTTGCTATGTGTTCAACATACAGGAGTCCATCACACATCACCAGCAAACACAACACATAACAGACATATCAACACTTACTGGAGTTGTCAGGGTCCTAAAATGAAGCCACCTTGCCCACAGTGTAGGGTGCGGGTCCACCTGTAAGGCGTGGAAGGAAGAAATGTGATCAAAATCTGTGCACTGACCAACAATTCCAAATACAAAAACTATGTGTAAGATGACATAAGTAAGTAAAGCCACTCAGACATGATGATACTGCGTCTGATATAGCACGGCTAACATGTACATAGCATGGGTCTCCTGTGACTATGACACATATCTGCACACATGCAGTGGCCCTAACTATCATGTTGTGGCAAACATGCTCCTTCATTAGTGAGCAGACATAATAATGGCGCGTATTCGTCTCATCATGTGCATCCAAGAGAGACATCCAAAGCCTAGTTACTTGAGGAGTGCATTACCAGTCAAAAAGCCATTGTGGCCATGACACATTTATGACACATAGGTTCAATGTACAGAGGGCAGGGACATTTGTAAGCCCTCATTTTGTTACAGTTTCTTCATTTGATGTGGCCCATCTATGGTGATTTGCACCAACCATAGAGACATGAACCCATTTGCATACCTTTGGACTGCCATCCCTAAATGAAAGGTGGAACACCAAATACCAGTGTGAGATGTTAGCTGAGGGCACTTTACACTTTTTCCCTATATTTCCAAATCCAGATCTGACATACATCCAAAATGTTGAAGGACCACAGTAATCCCTAACATTCATAGAACTTCTGTGAACGCATTTCCTTATACACTCACCAGACACACATGAGACATATGTCTGGGCCACATTGCTATCATCAATTGACGTGAAGCCTGCACTCAATTTCTGCATCATGTAGTGTTTCGAAAGTCAGTCTAGCTGTTGCATCAACAAAGGTTGACAATATTTTGGAAAATCTATACTTCACTGGCCAATGTGACAAATGTGCTCCTAATTTGTGTTGCTGTCTGACACAAAGGCGGCACCAAATTACATTAGGCAAAAGTATTCAGTAAGTTTGCAGAGCACTTGCTTCCCGACAGCTAGCAATTGTGGTCCTTCACATAGTCAATCAATGACCCTGTATGTTTCCGAAACATTCCACACACTCAGCAACATAGCCAGCAGATATTGTACAAATCATCTGATGTCACTACAGAGCTTTTAATTGTGCACATTTACTTGATTTGTACTCACCAACAGGGCCACCAATCACTATTCCCAAGTGGTCCAGCAGATCTTGCTCCCTGGTGATGAGGTCAGCCCAGCGGTGCTTCAGCTGGTGGTCATTCCTCTGGCTCCGATACACGCGCTGCAAGTGATGCAGGACCTTTCCCCACCGGATTCGTCGTGCCTCGGTGTGATACCCCTGTATCACCCTGCCCCCTGCCTCAATAATCAGTGGGAGGAAATGACACACCAGCCATATAAACACCCCAAGCTCCTCCTCACCCATCTTGTGAAGATGTGGCCTACCCAACATCTTACCACCAAAAAGGGGAATAGGGGATAAAAAAGAACCAAGGAGAAAGGGGGGAAAGTAGAAGTACAAAAAAGTAAACTTAACAACTAAAAGAGCACAACTATCCCCAAACTAGCACTACCCACAACAGGCTCCCACAAACAACAAAGACAATACAATACTGGACAATAGCACACAAAACACACTCAGACAGTATACAACAACAATATTTATTTCACAAACTAACAAGTAATGGAGTACACAGGAGACAAAAGCACAATTTCACTGGACACAACTCAGAACACAGCCACACAGTCTAGAAGAATCATAGACTGCAAAGTGAAAGTGAAAGTACCACCACTGTACAAAATCTGTAAACAGGATATCCTATTACATCACTTCCTGCATAAAATGGCTGCCGTTTTTATTGTTATGCGTCCTATTTTTTCACGCATACAGTATGTGCGTCATTTTTTTCTACGCACAGGAGTAAAATTAGGCCGCATCCATATATTTGGAAATAGTCATAACACTTAACCAATTTTCAGGGTATTATGGGTTGTTTTTCGGGCATAAGCGTTATTTTTTGACGCGTGTGTGTCAAAATTTCAGGGCATGAACTGGTTTTGGGTATTTTTGCCATTTTAATGTAATGTTACATTTGTGACACAACTGAGATAGGCTGATTGCACCCACTTTGGTGTTGATGGTGTATGTTCACATGTGAGACATCATACTTCTGCGGACCATGACCCGCTACTTCTTTAACAGGATTCTCACGCTTGGCAGACGCACTAGATGGCCATATGTGTGACCTACATATATATATTGCACAATTTGGGCATGTTTGGCATCAAAAGGGGATAGCAAGGTGACGCACATAAGTACAATAACTCAATGACTATGGCTCAATGTATGTGCATTGGTACTAATGTAGTTGTCGACCCAGTGTGTGTGCATCACAAGATGCATTATTGCAAATGTGCTTGTATGAATGTGAAATCAATGTGTCCAAACCTTAGATGCAAGTCATTGTGGTAATGAGAGAGGAGATGTGCTAGTCATACATGTAGCAACATCTGTTGTGTGCACTTCCAAGATTTTGGGTAACGTAGACACCACAAATGACAAAGCATGCACCAGATAGATGGCAGATGCTTTTTCATGTCAATGGTCCACAAGTTGGCCATCCCATGTCCTAGAAATTTGGTAACTGCTTCCTAAGCACTTGTTGGTGAATCCACAGTGAGTCAGGCACATGCATAGACTAAGTGGATACCATGTTATTGGCACAGACAGCCAAAGGTGAACCACAAATGTAATATGACGCCACAGTTGTGGTCATATGACTGAGCCACAACTCTCCAGTGGCAGTGGTGCACCAGCAGACGAGGCAGCATGTGGCCACATATTTCCAGTGATCAATTGCACAGAGGTGTCTTGTTCATGTGTGTGGTCCAATGTTGATCATGTATATTTTTAGGGGTGTATGTTGTCACAGTTACGTCCAGGTCTCATCATGAGTCAGTGGTAGCTGTTCCTGTATCTACTGAGTAACCTTCGGAGATCAATGTGAGTAAAGTCGATGAGGACATGAGAACCTACATGGTGTTGGTCCCATCCTGTCACTGAAGACGTGTTATGAGACTGTCACCAGGGCAACCTTGGTGTGCTGAGTGAGATAATGTCTCAGGTGTCATGTTCCGGCAGGTGTCATTACAACATTTGTACACAGGTTGGCCTGTGAAGTTCCCACTGCATCTGGGAACATCATAGCCTCTGTGTTGATTAATGTAGCAGCTATTCAGCATGCACAGCCCATCAATATGTTGTGAGCAATGTGATTCAGCGTGTGAACTGTCAGGGTCCTAATATGTGTGGACTTTTCATGCACATTATCAGAGGTAGCTGGTTCTGCAGGAGGCACCATGCCCAAATCTCTGCATACGGCCCTGGTACACTGTCACACTTTGTCGTGAATGCATACATGAGACCCAGACAAGGGATGGGCCATGATATTGGTATTCAAACACAATTTTACTAATATGATACAATTAAAAAGCAGATGATGCTATACAATGTATTTGGGTATACATTGAGGAAGCACATGACAAAATACCCTCTGAGGAATTAGAGATTTGGTAACGTAAGTGTGGTATATATGTAGCAACAAGGAACCTTTAGGGTAACTCACAGACAGGTGCCAGTCAGGCTGACAGGATGCAGGGTCAATCTGGATCCAGCAATTTCACAAGGTACATAATCAGTGGTCTGACTAAGACTGGTCGGAGGAAGAACAAGACAGCTCACATGGAAAACTGTGTATGTCCTGTGTTTTTGAAGGTGACACATAAATCCAAAAGCTGTGTTACACGGCTTAATTACTAGCAATGCATAACGGTGTATTTGACAAAATGGAAACTTCTATGCTGTTCCAGGCATCAGCAGGGGCAGTGCATGTTCAAATGGGTGGTGTGCATGGAGGTGATCACAGGTGTGTGCTCCATCAGTTTCTCACAAGTTCTGTATGTGAGATTCGAATTCAAATGGCCAACAGTACCTTTCACACGGGAAGCAATCTACAGGTGATAACAGGGCTTAGAAGCTACAAGCCAGTGTATTAGTTGACATGACATCCATGAAGTCAGATGTACTATGACAATGGCATTACATAGGAAAGGGTGTAGCACACAGGATTAGTATTGTTAGTCTGTGTATGTAGAGGAGGGAATATCGGGGTACACATATTACCATTCCAGGGACCTCTTCAGACAAGTGGGTTTTGACCAGGAGCATGGGTGTGTCAGGAGTAAGGAAATTGGCTGACATGTACATGGAATGTCATGTGCGCAATACTTGTCATAGGTGTGGCCGTTGTGCTGTCTATGTTCTGCTTATATGGAACTCTAGTCAGAGATAGTCCTTGCAAAGATCGGTGCAGTTGGTCTTACTGCTGTCAAGGGTCTGGTCATACATTCCTGTTACCAATGCAATAGCACATCCACTGCCTCATGTATGAGGAATTTTTTCCCCTTATTGAGTGATGGTGTCTTAGTTGTGTGCCATATGCTGTGATGAACCATGTTGCCAACATGTATCTGTGAAATAGGTGTGGTCCTCTGCTATTGCCCTTCAAAGGTGAAATGTACAGGATATATGTCATTTACAGTGTGTGTGTATGTGACTGTTGTATAATACACATCAAAATTGCTCAGGAAATTTCTGTGTCCTGATCGGTAAATCAGCAATGCTCCATGAAGCTACACTCTTATTCTGATAGTTAGAGATAAAGGTGAGCAAAAATGATTAGCCAGACCATGATATGGTGATTATTATCAGTGTTTATTTACATTAGTTAATACAGTGGTGATGGTGATTAGTTTTAAAAGAAATTGTTCACTATATGTTGGCGCCTAAGCAATCCAGCAGCCTTGTTTTGTTGTTCCCCCTCATGCTGCAGGCCAGCATCCTCCTCTTCCTCCTCTTCAGGCATGTGTGGCTCTGGTTCTAAGAGGGGAATGTTACTTGGTATGCAAATGTTGTGCAGGATGGCACATGTTGGAATGATCTTACAGACCATTTCTGGGGAATATTGGAGGCTGCCACCAGTGATGTCGAGGCACCTGAATCTCGACTTGAGGATGCTGAAGGTCCTCTCGACTATGCTACGTGTTCTCCAATGTACGTCATTGTAGGCACGCTCTGCTGCAGTGCTTGGGTTGCCAAATGGTGTCATTATCCATGGCTGGATCACATACCCCTGATCAGCTGAAAAAGAAAATGAATGGGATCATGTTGATGTAGCTTGCCCCACTGAAATCACCTTGCATGGCAGTAGTTGTCTTGTGTTGTCTGTGACTCTTTTGTATTATTGTGTTCCTTCATAGGCTTGTAGGATGTACCATCTGCATTGGGTTGTTTCCTTGGCTGAACAAGTGTTTGGCTGCTGACCGGTTGTCAGCAGTATGTTTTGGGATTTGCAGTACAGTGTGCACTCCCTTGCATTGTGACTTGTGGTACAGGTGTCCGTGTGTCTTCACTGGGGGTGAGATGATATTTCCATACACAGATTCATTTTGACACTGTTGTTAACACGTTAGCATCAATGTACCCTGGACATCCCAATCCTTTAGACTTATGCAATGTATTAATTTAAACATCAGTGAGACGCTTACATTTTGCATGGTGACAAATAGGCAAACCTCGCCAAACGTTGTGATCATTGACGTCTTTACATTAGACTGTACACTAATTTCAGATGTGTGACAGGTTCAATGCTGACCTATGAAACATGCTTAGCGATGTCACGACCTCAGTGTGTTCCTGTCCACATGTTGCTGTTGTGGTGTATGTGTTGTGTGTCCTAGAGGGTTGCTGTGCAGTGTGTATATAAGTAGGTTTTTGTACTTACCAACAAGTAGTCCATTGCCATACCGTCCATCCTGGAAGTGCTGATTGATGGTAGAGTGACGGAAGATGAATGAGTCATGGAGACTCCCAGGATATTTTGCCACGATGTTGGTGATCAATCCTTGGTGATCGATAATGGCCTGCACATTGATGGAATGTGTTTGCTTCCTGTTGCGGTAGAGGTGTTCAGTTGCAGCAGGTGGCACAAGGCGTACATGTGTGCAGTTGATGGCACCAAGGACGTGTGGGAAGCCACTAATGAGGTAAATCCCCTGTTTTGTGTCCTGCTGCTTCTGGAGTGTGTTTGGGAAGCAGATGTGGTGGGGTGTGAGTCCAATGATGGCATCCAGTACTTTGGGCAAGAAGCCAGAGAATGATGGCTGTGATATTCCAGCAACCACAGCACCAGTTTGAAAAGAGCCACTTGCCAACATGTGTAGTAGCAGCTTGGTTTCTGTTGGGATGGTGCGGGGTGTCAGCAAGGTGGGTGCCAACTGTGGCTCTTTGTTTCGCAGCAGCTGCTGAATGGCCTGCCAGTTCAACCTGTACCTCTGGATGATGTCATGTTCCCTGAGGCCATGAAGGGTTGTTCTGGTGCGGAATATCCTCTCCTGCCTTCTCCACTGCTTTTGGGGTACCTGCTGGTGTTGTGGTAGCTGCTGTTGTTGTTGCTGGGCTCTGCATCTGCGTGCATGCTGGATGAGAAGCACCTCCATGTCTCCCTTTTGCTACTCTGCTATTGGTTCTGTGTGTTCTGATTAAATACAGGTGTGTTTGCCCCATTTTAATGCCTTCCCTGACCCAGGCGTTAATTTTTTACACAAATCGGGCTGTGCGTCATTTTCCGGCTCCGCCTCCCGACCGTGCAGCATTTTTGCCTGGAAGCATAAATATGACGCACGGCTGTTGAAGTCATTTTTTGGATGGGAACGCCTACCTTGCATATGATTAACGCAAGGCGGGTTCCCACATCCAAAAAATGACACACAAGGTGGGATTTTGACATCCGCAGGCTCGGGTGTCAAAGTTTAAATATGGGGCAAGGTTTGTGCTGAATGTGCGTCAAATTTTTAGACAGAGTATAAATATGCCCCTAGGATCCTTCTCCTATTCATTGACAGAGGCTGTGTTATAAACGTGGCCCACCACAAATACATTGTCCACCCTCAGTGTCCTCTATATATTCACTACTGGACCTGTGTTCCCTTATTAAGCTAAACTAATCATTCAGTCCTTCTTTCTGCCATCAGTGTTGGAAAATGGACGATGTATGATACTTACCTCCTCCTTCAAGATTATCTGAGCACACAATTTCTCATCAGCAATAGTAATACCTGTGTTCTGCTTTACTCTCTGCATCTAGCCAGCCCTCACCACTATTGAACACTGCTTACAACATCCCATGGAATATAGATGTCACCCAGTCACATTATTCTTATTAAAGAATCCGCCCCAGAATCCAACCACTCCCTCCTTCCAGTTCTTATCTGAACAAAAATGTATTGTTTAGCACCTCCACCAATACCGCTGGGTATCTTGAGTTGTGCCAAAGGAATTAAGTGCAACTGGCCCCACCGGGCCAAAACAGGGAAGAGGTCACAGTAAAAGTGGGTTCTTCTTATTTTGAAAGAAGCAGGTAAGCAGGTAAACCAGCAAACAAGAATCTCATTCTGCAACATGAAACTAAAAGAAAAAATGGCATGAGTGAGAAATCTAAGACAAACACTAGAATAAATCAACAAAGTGTAAGGGTCATTTTACTAGAGTAAATGTGTGAACATTCAAGTCTCTAGGGAGATTAGTTTGAAAGAATCCTCAGGTATATTAACTTGCTGTGGGGCAGAGATTGTGGAAGAAAGGCACACAATCTATCCTTGGCCTACTGTTGTTATAATTTATTTTCTGCACTATGATGTCTCTTTTTTGCCAGAATAAGGGAAATGTGTGCATAAATATTTAATATTTTTAAACCTTCTACAACAAGTTAGTGCTATTTAAACTGCATCTAACAACCAAGTGCCGGAGCTGGTGATGAGGGAAATAGATAACAGCACAATAGATCTCACACCTTTGGGGGAAGTGATAGGGATTCAATGATAGAATGGGAAGAGGGAATTAGGATAAACATTAGAAAGAGACAAGCACAGCGTTCAACAACTCACTGTGCTCTGCACATCCCCCATGGAAGACAGATGACAGGTAAGTTAACCAACAAACGCCCAACTTAGTTATAGTTATCAAGGCTGCGATACAAACTGGAAAGGGGAATACAGACAGTTCAAAATGTAAAAATACTGCATACAAATGGTTCAAAAAAGTTATTCAGGCATTATTTGCCTTGGGAGAAGAGGTGAAGCACACAGCAGGAGCACCATGAAGGTTCCTTGCAGAAGAACATGTGTGTGGAATAAGAAAAAGAAATGAAAATCTTTGAAAGTCATGAATAAATAAAGTGAATGAGGAGCCAGATTGTGGAGAATAAGCTGGAGCACAATTAACTAGTTGCTAATCTAGTATTGAATGATCCCAGACACTAGGACAGCATCACATACCCATAAGGATTGATCATTCAAACAATAAACAGTTAGCTGTGACAATCAGTCCCACACAACCAAGCCGCTTTAACCATTAATCTGGGTTATTCTAAATAAATCAACTCTTTTCAGTCCAGAAGTATAGACTTATTTAGGTCTTTTTTTTAACCATAGAAGTAAATAGGCATTGGTACTTCTCCCTGATGTGTGAGTTGCAGATTTAGGGGGTCATTCTGACCCCGGCGGGCGGCGGGAGCCGCCCGCCTGGAGGGAACCGCCAGAATACCGCTGCGCGGTCAAAACACCGCCGTGGGTATTCTGGGTTTCCCACTGGGCTGGCGGGCGACCGCCAAAAGGCCGCCCGCCAGCCCAGTGGGAAACACCCCTCCATGAGGATGCCGGCTCCGAATGGAGCCGGCGGAGTGGAGGATGTGCGACGGGTGCAGTAGCAGCCGTCGCGAATTTCAGTGTCTGCTGAGCAGACACTGAAATTCAAAGTGGGGCCCCCAGGGGCCCCACGACACCCATCACCGCCATCCTGTTCCTGGCGGGCGGAACTGCCAGGAACAGGATGGCGGTAAGGGGGTCGGAATCCCCATTGCGGCGCAGCAAGCTGCGCCGCCATGGCGGATTCCCATGGGCAGCGGAAAGTCGGCGGTACACCGCCGACTTTCCGCTTCTGGCCGCGGCTGTACCGCCGCGGTCAGAATGCCCGGCGGAGCACCGCCAGCCTGTTGGTGGTGCTACCGCTGACCCCGGCCCCGGCGGTCCTTTACCACCGGGGTCAGAATGACCCCCTTAATTTCTTCCTCAAAGATGCAGATTGGTAGAAAAAAAAAAAAATGATTCTTAATATAGTCTGTGTATAATGTAAATTGAAAAGTTTCAGAAGAACAAGAGAGGCGGCTGGAGGGAAATTAACAAAGCACCAATCAAGTAACTCCTCCAGCGTTCATCTAGAATGATCACCCCAAAATGATATACCCTTTTCCATACTCCCCTCCCATCAATTACATTCATCATCATCATCATCAGACATCCATTGATACCAGTTAGCTGTTGGACATGTGGCATCCATTTACCTTTCTTTTATCATGTAAGTGATATACATAAACAGTGCAGTCATTTAAATCTTCATATCTACACAAGAGAATGAAAGGTTAACCACGGGAGGCATGCATCTTAATTTTTTCTGGTTAAGATGATGTCCTTGTAGATGTAGACACCATTACTCATTTTAATGTCTATGGTTGACTCTTGGGTTGAAAGGGGATTTTTCAACTGTCCCCTCTCACCATTTAGTAAGCAGGTCAGGATCACTCTGCCCTCCTTGACTGTCAATTTGTAATGTGAACACTGGTCCATGTCAATTTAATTGTATCAAATCTAAAAATAAAACTGATTTCTTTCTTTTTTCACTTGCATACCTATGATGTCTGAGAAATTGCCCTCATCCACAATTGTGTCTCTTGTAGTCCTATAACATTTGGGTATGAAATGCTTATTCATTTTAATCATTGTCAGTTCCTCCATGTTTTGAGGAGAGAGTCTGGTCCTTCAAACTTTGACAGTTGCACCAGCTGCACTGATCACCCACTTTCAAGATATACTGCTTATTGGACATGCAAGATAGTGTATTGTCAGCCCACTGAGTTCTAGACACTGTTTCTGTTTCCCACGCCTATAGATCTATGGCTCTTGATCCAAGTAGTCTTCTGTTTGTTCATTGAAGTAGTTGCATACCATCTTCTCCATTGTCATAGCAGTGGACATTGTTTATTTTTGAGTTGCCTGTATCTATGCATTTGATTTAAGTCCTAGAATATTCATAAACCCAACATTGAATCTGTTGGAAATAAAAGTAGAGCTGTTGGTTGTTAGAAATGTGGTCTCTGGTTGGCAGTCAGTTTGCACTCTGTCCAAGAAGGGATCCTCACTCTAGTCACGGCAATAGAGATGCACACTTACATAACCCTTGCTCACCACCTTGGCAGCGTGGCACAAGCAGTCAGGCTGATCTCAAAGGCAACGTGCAAAGTATTTGTACCAACACACAACATAATACAGTGAAAACACTAAAGAATTGACACCACACCAGCTTAGAAAAATAGACAATACTTATCTAAATCAACCACGACCAGAATGAGAAACATCCAACATACACAAGTCAAGATATGATGTTTTTAAATAAAAAGAGTCTTACTCCATAGAAAACAATGGAAATGTTGTTATTACTCAAAGTACCCGGCTTGCATAAACTAGCAAGTGAGACTGTGTGTTGTTGATTTTCCGGTTGGGTAGGGGATATGTCGTTTTTCTCTCCACAAGGGAGTGATGCGTCGATTTCCAGATGGTCCACCTCAGATTTACGCAGGTTCACAATGATTTTGACACTCAGTGGCAATGCATGAGAAATCGGGCAGCAGGGTGATGGAATACTGCACTACGGGTGTTTGTGTCGTTTTCAACAGCTGCAAGCGGGTGTTGCATCGTTTCTCCAACTGTAATGCAGGTAATGTGATGATTTCCCAGCCGTGATGCAAGTGGTGCATCGATTTCAGCTGCAAGGCAGATGGTGCATTGTTTTTACAGCTGCGTTGCAGGTGGTGCTTCAAAATTTTCCCTGCACGACTTCCTGTGTGTGGATTTCACTCCTTGTTCTACCAGCTTCACCTTTCAAGTGCCCAGGGACTGGATGGAGCACCACTTGGCAGGGCAGGAGTCTCAGCGGAGAGTCCAGGTCCTGGCAGATGAAGGCATTGATGGCTTGAGACTTCAAATCAGGAGGCAAGCTCAGTCCAAGCCCTTGGAAAGACTTCACCAGAGGGAATATACCACAAAGTGCAGTCTTTGTCCTCCTTCAGGCAGAGGCAGCAACTTCAGGCCAACCCAGCAAAGCACAGGCACAGGGTCAGTACACCTCCTCCAGCTCTTTAGCTCTGCTCCCTGGCAGAGGGTCCTTTTGGTTCCAGAAATGATCTGAAAATCTTGGGGTTCGGGTCCACTACTTATACCCCTTTCTGCCTTTGAAGTAGGCTAACTTGTTATTCACAAGATCCTACCTTGCCTAGGCCTGGCTCCAGACATACACCAGGGGGTTAAAGACTTCATTGTGTGAGGGCAGGCACAGCCCTTTCAGGTGTAAGTGACAACTCCTCCTTCCACTCTAGCCCAGATGACCCATCAGAATATGCAGGCTACACCCCAGCTCACTTTGTGTCACCATCTAGTGGAGATTCACAAACAGCCCAACAATCAGTCTGACCCAGACAGGGAATACACAAGCAGGCAGAGTCACAGAATGGTTAAAGCAAGAAAATGCCCCTTTCTAAAAGTGGCATTTTCAAACAGAAAGTTTAAAAAACAACTTTACCAAAAGCTGTATTCTTAAATTGTGAGTTCAGAGACCCCAAGTGGCAAGTGAAGGGGCAGGAATTTACACTTGAAGGCATGTCATGAGCATAGATTCTTAGTACAATTCGTTGAGGGTTTAAGCACAATATGGACACAACACAGTGGTTTGTAATATCACTAAATGGGTACTATAAATCCAGGCGAAATGGATAAATACTAATGAGTGGAGCAAATACATTATGATATCAGCAGTTACAACTGGATATTGACAAAATCATTTGGGCACATTCACGGAACAATTTGGTTGAAATATTTGGTTGAAATTTCACGGTTTCCACGTGGAGAGCACAGATTTTGCTAATAATTATAGTAATTTGTAAATATGAATGATTATTAATGTATATTTTATGGAAATGCCATTTAGGAAGTCCTGAGGAAGTCTAAGGGTACTCCCAAGATGAAACACGTGTTGGCTTTGTCGTAATGGACGTTATAACAGATTGAGTATCAAGCAATGGACTTAACCTATGGAAATGTGTTAAAGACGAACTTGGGAGTTGTGACAAGAGAAATTAAAACGAAATTTGCCCTTAAACAATTTGGAAAAAATTCATAATATTTAATTTCAACACTTTGTTGTAGATGAATGCTTGAAAGTTATAACGCAGGCTGCTGCGATGCAATGTTAGTGATAACCATGGTTATCGTGTAGGGCTTTAGTGGGGGTGTAGCTCTCCTTTAGCAGCAGCGTTATCATACGTTAGATTTAATTAGTGGGATATAGAGCACCAAGTACTCTACATCACCTCCCCTTTTAGTTGGATTCACTAGTAGCATTTGATTTACAGTCCCTGGGCACCTCCAGTGCATTTTACTAGAGACCTAATAGTAAATCAAATATGCCAATCATGGAAAGGTCAATTACATAAACAAATTACACAAGGAGCACTTGAACTTTAGCATTGGTCAGCAGTGGTAAAGCTCCCAGAGTACCAAAAACAGCAACAACAGAGTCCAGCACACAGTAAAAGCAGAGGAAGCTGAGGCAAAAAAGGCAGGGGAGACCACACCAAGGATGCCAGGTCTAACACTTGTCCCCCTCCAGCTGAAAGTGGGGAGAACTTCCCAACCTCATGGGAGTTCTTTTCACTAAGGTGGAAGTATCTGGACAGACCATCAGCATTGACGTGTTCTGTTCCAGGGCGGTGTTCCACCAAAAAGTCTATTCCCTGTAGGGAGACGGACCACCTCAACAGCTTTGGGTTCTCACTCCTCATCTGCATTAACCATGTGAGGGGCCTATCGTCTGTCTGAACCCAGAAGAGAGACCCAAACAAGTAGGGTCTTCGCTTCTTCAGCTCCAAGACCACAGCAAAAGTTGCACACTCAATTGCACTCCATCTACGTTCCCAGGAAAGTAATTTCCTACTAATGAAGGATACATGGTAGTCTAGGCCATCTTCATTTAATTCTGACAACACTGCTGCCACACCGTGCTCTGAAGCATCAGTCTGCACGACAAATTCTTTAGAGAAGCCTCAGCATGGGTGCCATGCACATGGCTGGTTTCAGGACATCAGAAGCTGTCAGGCAAGGCTCAGTCCAGATCACTTTCTTTAGTTGTTTCTTGGAAGTTAACACTGTTAAGAGAGCAACAATGGTATCATACCCATTAACAAACCTCATGTAATAGCCTGTGAGACCTGAAAAGGCTCTCACTTCAGTCTGGGTCTTGGGGGGCTTCCAAGCCAGAAAGGTGTCAATATTTGGTTGTACGGGTGCCATCTGGACACTCCCCACTTGGTGTCCCAAGTACACCATAGATCCCTGCCCTATTTGGCACTTACTTGCCTTAATAGTGAGGTCTGCCTTCCTCAGGGCCTCTAACACTTTGGAGAGGCACTGCAAGTGTTCCTCCCAAGTAGAGCTGAACACCGCAATGCCACTCAGGCTGCTCTGAAATCATCCAATTTAGCCAACACCTGGTTAACCAGCCTCTGAAAGGTGGCAGGGGTATTTGTCATCCCAAAGGGCATCACCCTAAACTGGTAGTACCCATCTGGGGTAAAAAATGCAGACATCTTCATGATCCCCTCAGTCAGAGCAATTCGCCAATATCCAGACATTAAATAAAATGTGCTGAGATATTTGGCAGCCCCAAACCGATCAATGAGCTCATCAACTCTGGAGATGGGTTGTGCATCAGTCTTCGTGAATGCATTGAGTCCCAGATAATCCACACAGAACCTGAGTTCTGGAGTGGCACCAGGAGCAGCAGTCTTTAGGACCAAGACCACAGGACTGGCCCAAGGGCTACTACAAAACTCAATAACCCTAAGAGCTAACAGTTTGAATACCACATCCTTAATGCTGGCTCTAACCTTGGCAGTCAACCTGTAAACTTTATGTTTCACAGGTGGACTGTCCCCAGTGTCCATCATGTGTGCACAAGTGCATGACCCCTGGGATCAAGGAAAAGAGAGAGGCAAACTGTTCCAACCTCTGTTGTTCTAGAGTCAGTGAGGAGGAGAGGTTCATACCCTCCACTGAACCATCTTTCTCTTTGGCAGACAGGAGGTCAGGGACAGGCTCACTCTCTTCCTCTACCCACTCATCTGTTGCCAAGTGCATAGTTAGTTCTGTCCTTTCAAAGTGAGATTTGAGGCTGTTGGACCTGTTGTCCCCAAGCTTTTTGCCTTCCTCCTTCTCTTTTTATGACCTCATTTTTGCTGGCTTTTAGACTCTGTGCACTTTACCACTGCTAACCAGTGCTAAAGTGCATATGCTCTCTCCCTTTAAACATGGTAACCTTGGATCCTACCTGATTAGACTATTTAATTTACCAATAAGTCCCTAGTGATGCACACTATAGGTGCCTAGGGCCTGTAGATTAAATGGTACTAGTGGGCCTGCAGCACTGGTTGTGCCACCCACTTAAGTAGCCCCTTTACCTTATCTCCGGCCTGCCATTACAAGGCCTGTGTGTGCAGTTTCACTGTCACCTCAACTTGGCATTTAAAAGTACTTGCCAAGCCTAAACCTCCCCTTTCTCCACACATACGTCACCTCTAATGTGTGCCCTAGGTAGCCCCTAGGGCAGGGTGCTGTGTGGGTGAAAGATAGGACATGTACCTGTGTAGTTTACATGTCCTGGTAGTGTAAAACTCCTAAATTCATTTTTACACTACTGTGAGGCCTGCTCCCGTCATAGGCTAACATTGGGGCTGCCCTCATACAGTATTGAAGTGGTAGCTGCTGATCTGAAAGGAGTAGGCAGGTCATATTTAGTATGGCCAGAATGGTAATACCAAATCCTGCTGACTGGTGAAGTTGGATTTAATATTGCTATTCTAGAAATGCCACTTTTAGAAAGTGAGCATTTCTTTGCACTTAAATCTTTCTGTGCCTTACAATCCACGTGTGGCTGGGCTTAGTTGACAGCTCCTTGTGCATTCACTTACACACACCAAACACAGGGTACTCAGCCTCACTTGCATACATCTGCATTTTGAATGGGTCTTCCTGGGCTGGGAGGGTGGAGGGCCTGCTCTCACACAAAGCACTGCCACACCCCCTACTGGGACCCTGGTAGACAGGATTGAACTGAAAGGGGACCTGGTGCAGTTCTTAGCCACTCTTTGTAGTCTCCCCCACTTCAAAGGCACATTTGGGTATAAAACAGGGCCTCTGCCCTACCTCATTAGACACTTGCTGGAGAAGAAACCTGAACCAGAAACTACATCCTGCCAAGAAGAACTGCCTGGCTGCTCAAAAGACTCACCTGTCTGCTTTCTACAAAGGACTGCTGCCTTGCTGTTGGCCTGCTGCCTTGCTGAACTCTTGTCTGGCTGTAAAAGTGCTCTCCAAGGGCTTGGATAGAGCTTGCCTCCTGTTCCCTGAAGTCTCAGGACCAAAAAGACTTCTCTTTTTCACTTGGACGCTTTATGTGCTGAAAGTTTCGACGCACAGCTTGTTCTGCGGCAAGAAAAACACCGCACACCGACGATGATCGACGCGACGCCTTCGGGACGACCGGAACTTTGACGCACGGCCTCACAAGGACAACGTCGCCCGACCTCCAGAGGAGAAATCGACGCGACGCCTGCATTGAGAGCGAAACATCGACGCACAGACCCGCAGAACGGTGCGCCGTCGGAAAACAAGCAGGAGAATCTACGCACAGACCCGGGACATCTGGTAATACCCGCGACCTACAGAAAGAGACTGTCCGCGCGCCAGAAAATAACGCACGACTTCCCCGCGTGAAAAATAATGACGCAAGTCTGTGTGTGCTGGGGAGGAATCAATGTACACACCATTTTTTCACGTATCTCTTCTTCTGCGGCTTTTCCACTCCAAACCAGGTACTTTGTGCTTGAAAGAGACTTTGTTTGCTTTTTAAAGACTTAAGACACTTTATATCACTTTTCAGTGATATCTTTACAAATTCACAATGCAACTTTATTCGTTTTGACCTACAATTATCCTGATAAATATATATTTTTCTAAACACTGTGTGGTGTATTTTTGTGGTGCTATATGGTGGTATTGTATGATTTATTGCCCAAATACTTTACACATTGCCTTCTAAGTTAAGCCTGACTGCTTGTGCAAAGCTACCAGAGGGTGGGCACAGGCTGATTTTGGATTGTGTGTGACTTACCCTGACTAGAGTGAGGGTTCTTGCTTGGACAGAGGGTAACCTGACTGCCAACCAAAAACCCAATTTCTAACAGAGGCGGTTCACATGCAGGAACCTCAATGGGTTCCTAGGAGCCCACAAGTTCACCAGATAGATGACATCACTCTTGTGCTTCACCACCTCAAAAGGTCCAGTACTCTTGTCCTGGAGAGTGTGAGGCTTCACTGGGGCCATTACCCACACTTTTTGTCCAGGATGAAATTCAACCACAGTAGCATTCTGGTCATACCACTGTTTTATATCTTCCTGGCATGCATCCAGATTCTCTTAAGCGAGCTTCCTTAAGCGGGCAGTCAGGTTCCTAAAAGCCAGTATGTAATTAAATACATCCTCAGGGGGCTTACTGGATGCTCTTTCCAAGCCTTCCATAACCAGACCCAAAGGTCCCCTGACAGGGTAGCCTTGCAGCAACTCAAAAGGGCTAAATCCAAAACCCTTTTGTGGCACCTCCCTGTAGGCGAACACAAGGCATGACAAGAGGACGTCCCACTTATGCCTCAAGGGCTCTGACAGGCTCATAATCATGCCCTTCAAGGTGCGGTTGAATCTCTCAATCAGACCGTTCCCCTGGGGATGGTAAGGAGTGGTAAACTTGTAGGTTACCCCACACTCCTTCCACAGAGCTTTCATATAGATAGATATGAAGTTGGTACCCTTATCAGATACGATGTCCTCTGGGAACCCCATGCGGGTAAAAACCCCCATCAATGCACGTCCCACCACAGGGCTCATGATTGATCTCAAAAGAATGGCTTCTGGATACCAGGTGGCATGGTCCATCATGACCAGGGTAAACCTGTTGCCCATGGCTGTCTTGGGATCCAGAGGCCCCACAATGTCAATACCAACCCTTTCAAAGGGGGTGCTTACTACAGGAAAAGGATGAAGGGGAGCCTTACATTTCCCCCCACTCTTGCCACTTGCCTGACAAGTTTGTCAAGGCCTACAGTAGGCATCTGAGTGCCTGCACATTTGGGGCCAGTAAAAGTGGGTGACAAGCCTCTCAAAGATCTTGTCCCACCCCAAATGTCCAGCTAAAGGCACATCGTGAGCCAAACCCAGTAGGGAGGCTCTGAAGCACTGGGGTACCACCAGCACACAGGCTGCCCAGGCTTAGCAGCTTTAGGCTCGCTATATAGGAGGCCATCCTCCCAATAAATCAGGTGTGAACCAGACTCCTTGACAGACAACCTGGTCTGTGCCTGCTGCTGCAAACAATACAGATTAGGGCATGTCTTCTGTTCCTCACAGAATGCTTCCCTGGTGGGTCCCCCTTCCTGCTGCCACTGTGTCAGCTCAGGAACCTCTCCCACTTCAGCCACCTGTTCCCCTGTATGCTACAGGACCTCCCCCTCAGGTCCAGCCTCCTCCCAGACCGTGGGAACCTCTGGGGTGGGATTCTCACGCCCCTTGCCCTTCTTCCTTCTGGCAGACATTGGGGCTGCTCTTTTAGGCTCCAGGACTTCCTGATTACCCTGGCAGGCTGCAGTTGACTGGGTGGACACTCACACACCCACCCAGGCAGACCCAACATCTCCAAGTGAGAGCTGTGTTCCACCTCCTTCCAAGGGGAAACCTCCAGGTTATTGCCAAGCAGACATGGTTGGACTTACAGCTACCCTCAAGGAATCTGAGAGCCCCCCACTCAAAGTTAACCTGCACCACTTTGCACAGGCACTCAGAGTTGTCTATTGCAACTACACGTGAAGTGCATGGGGAACTCCCTGCTCTTCAGACACCAGGTGACTTCTCACAGTAGTCAAACTGGCTCCCCTGTTTCTCTGAGCTTCCACCCTCTGTCCATTGATGGTGACCTACTGCCTGTATTTTGTAGTGTTCTCAGGCATGATGGTACTCTGGACCATCTCACTGTTCCCTAGTGAGACACAGGTCATCTCAGCTGGCTCCCACCTCCCACCCACTCGGAACCAACTCCTCCCCAAGAGCTACACTGGCCAAACCCTGTGACTGAGCACCAGTGGGTGCCTTTGTCCCTTTTGGACATTTGGGTTCCCCCTTCATGTGACCCACCTGATCACATGCATAGCACTTGCAGAGAACCCTCACTGCAAGTTTCCCTGTAAAGACCCATGGTTTCTTTTCAACTTTGGGCTGGGAGTCTTTATTCTGGGAACTAAGTTGGGGCCCTTTTGAGAACTCCCCTTGTTCCCCCCACTTCTTCTGAAGCAGACCCTGCCCACCCTTGGCATGGTCTCCCCATACTCTTTGCTAGGCCCAAACCTTCATTTTTAATATATATATAATGCACCCCTAGTGTAGGCCCTGGACAGCTCAGAGAGTAGGGTGTAATGTATTTAAAAAGTGGTGCATGTACTTTTAAATTTTACATGCCCTGGTGGGTCAAACTCTTAAATTCACTTTTCACCATGTCAAGGTCTATCTTTCCCATAGGATAACAGTGGAGCTGCCTTATCACATTTTATAAGTGTAATTTCCAAATGGGAAGAGATGGTTCCTTCACCTTTGGCGTCTTTGGAATCACAATTTAAAATCCTAACTTATGGCGAAGTCAGATTTTTAATTGAAATTCTGAAAATACCACATATAGAAAGTTGACATTTTCTGGCCTTAGCCATTTGGTATCTAAAGCATGCCTCTGGTCACATGGCTAAGAGTAGCTGGCAGTTGGACTTTGTGTATTCCTCCTAGATAGCCTCACATAATGGGAGCATAGGTTTGACTAGATGGGACATCTAGGGCAGGATGGTTGAGAGGACACATCCTCATTTATGCTGGCTATGTTGTGTCCACACACAAAGGGTCTAACAACCCTGTATTATCTCTCCAACCAGCTTGGAGCTAGGGCAGGGAGGCAGGAAATTATTTGCACTTCAAAGCTACTGTTTAGAAGTCTTTCCTACCTTCTGGAACCAGGACCCCAAGGTATAAATACTGGACCTCAGACACCACCACTTCAGTACACTGCTGAACCTGTGAAAGGACTTCCAGAAGGCTGCCTGCTGTTGTGACCTGCTGCCCACTCAGCCGTGTTGCTGTACCTGGAAGGTTCGCTTTGCTGCATGGAGCCTGTCTTAAACCATCAGAGGTCAGCCCTGCATTGAGCCCTGCAGCTGCAACTGGACCTGGGACAACCAGTGACCCAAAGGGTTACTTGGCTGGCCTCCTGTCCAGACTCACAGGACACAACAGGTTCCCATCATCTTGAACCCACACCTGAGCCCAGCCTGAATGAGTCCTGACCCCCTAAGAGGTCTTTCATTCATTCATAGACCCTTGTCTGTGGTGCTAAATACCCAGATAGCCATTTTCCAAAATTGAGAACTTAAAATTTGGTCAAAAAGTGCTCTGAGAACAAGAAGGAGACCAGGATAAACGTGCTCATCTATCCACTCGAGATGCATCGCCAGTCAGATTGACATTGCGGCTTCTCCCATTATATCTTTCTCCACAACAGCAAATTCATTTTATTGGTCCATCACCAAAGGGGTATCCAACTTTGTGGAACTGTCGTTGACTATAGCGTTATGTTTTGTCCTGCTGGAGATTTTTGACTTCTGTTTTGATGACTAATATTCCTTTATGAAAGAGGGGGACTCACACACCTAGTAGTGTCATGCTTCATCATGGGTCTCCTCTCCCCACCCTGGTAGGGCCATGTCACCAGGGTGGACTCAACCTCCTGGTAATGCTTGACAAGAGGGAGTTCTTAGGTAGAAACTACTGGACAGTTAGGGGATCTAGATACCTTAAAAATACCTTGGGGACTACCAGAATTTTTCCTTTAATAGTGATGTCCACAGGTATGATTAAAAACAAATTTACGGTCCTGCTGAGGATAATGGCTCAGCATGTCTCACGAAAGCCAACATGTTTCTGCTCTCATAAAGAGCCTTTCGTGGTCTGGGGCATTCCTCTGCACTATGGATCCCTAACTAATAAAGTATTCTAACACCATAATTTAGCTCTAATCCCGCACCACGCCCAAGTCCTATCTGAGTGATTGGATTAATGTTTAGACCTGTTCGGACAAAAACACAGAATATTAAAAAAAATAAGAGTTACACTTATATCTTGGTGATAAATAAGAGACTCTTTTGTCACCAGCATTCTTAATGATAATAACCAGTATTCCTAGGTAACCAACACATGTGAGTATGCAAGTGATGTACACTTCAAATCACTGCAAGGTGCAACTATTGTGCATTAATAACATGGATGCTTATCTAAAATCGTTTTATTATCAGTATGTTTCTTAATTCTTGTATTCAATTAATTAATTGGTCTAATAGGCACTACTGCTTCTAAATCTGCTATATAAGTCAAACAAATATTGTGAGATCCCTTACCCTAAAGTTTAGGGACATGTACGCCCAGTCTGGGCCTGAGGCAATGTCTGTTCTGTTCACACACAGTATATCACTGAGGAAAAAAAGGGGGAGAACACAGATTCTCACAAGGAAATATGATACTCAAGCATATCAGGATTATTTACCCATGATGTCATGTAACCTCTAGAAAATGCCAAACACTTATACCATTCTAACAACTTTAAATCGCTATTCATTGAGACTTGTATACGAACCAGCACCCGCCTTTTAAAGGATAGAGCCAACATAGTAGGTAGAAGTAAAGTCATTAAGGATCAGGATATCAAAATGTTACAGATATGGCTTGAATCGTCCCAGTTTTTTGTTTCACATGACTAATGTTCTCCCCCATCATCGTAGGAAGGCAAAGCTGTTAGCACCATACCGTAGTGATCAGAGGCTTGTAACCGCACGGTGCACCAAAGTGAGGTAGAAAATGAGGCTGCCAATAACATATGCAGCATTATTTTAACACATGTAAATTATCCACAACCTCTGGGATGGTCCACAGCCTCCCTCAAGTTCAAATGCTGCTATTGCGGCCACCCCTCTTAACACCTGCTGTCACCATTACACTCACATAAAACAAATAATGAATCCGGGTAAATAGAAAAGGGGGCCCATAAATGGACGTTACTCATGTCAACAAAATGTACATTGTGCTATTGCACCTAACAAACCCAACTCCCAGCTTCTTAGTATGACCAAACCGGAGTGGGTTCGGAATTTCAAACATCCTAAGGTGCTCAGGAACCAATGTCTGCAGTTCTTCATTATGGTACACATTGTGCTTCAGTAGTGATGAGCTGCCCTACGGCATAATGGGAGATGCAGTTTCCC
This sequence comes from Pleurodeles waltl, assembly GCF_031143425.1. Classification (NCBI taxonomy): domain Eukaryota; kingdom Metazoa; phylum Chordata; class Amphibia; order Caudata; family Salamandridae; genus Pleurodeles; species Pleurodeles waltl. Next base: position 86,240,860 of record NC_090439.1, read on the forward strand.
TGACCTTGAACGATTGTTAGTGTATCTGACTGGGGAAGGAAATCTGAAATAATAAGTTGTACAACGATTATTATACATTTTTCTAGTGCAGTTTAAATAATACTGAGAGTCATTTTATGCACCAATGTTGGAAAAAATAGTAGTATTGTGTCCGGCCTGGTATATGAACTGCATTAAGATTGTGTGAGGGCATCAAAAAAATATTTTTTCCCTCCACACTTCAATTAGTGTTCCTGCTACATCACAATTTGGGAATCATATGGCATTGACATATTGCAGGCAACAACCTTTTGCATATGGTGTGTCACCACACCTTTGTGATAAGAGACTTGGTAAACTGGGAGGACGTGTGGCAACCTGTAACCCTTACCTCTCCTTGTTGTTTCAGGGAGGGAATACTCCATCACAAACATGATAGATGTACCATCCACCTTATTACGATCTCCATAGGATATCATGGGATCATAATAAACCAGATGGTAAATCCGTCACATTTGTGAAGGGGTATTCCCTCCGCCAGAATCTAAATCAGGCCCTAAATCTGAAGATAAAAATCTTCTTGAAGGCTTTGCTCCAGAGCCATCTAATGACACTGTTTTCTCCTCGAACACTCCTGCAGCCTTTCCCTGCTGAACGTTTACCAGAATGTTCTCCAGAAAAGAACAGAAGTGCAAAGGTAAGTGAAATGAGTCGAAGTGAAGCGTTGTAAAAGAAGATATTTATTCCATTTATAAACAAGTATTACTCCTGTAGAAGAGGGGCACAGCACCGCAACCAACCGTCACCTCCACCCATCTGTCGCCTGGAATGGCATGACATCACTCTCACGATGCCACACGATTCCAAGTGACACATGCATATTCTAACCACCTCACCACACTTCTTCCCCTCTTTGAAAACTCAACCCAAACTAAATTCATAAATTAAATATTAAGCTAGACACTAAAATAATTCTAAAAATACTAACAACATTTCATCTGTAATTATGGACCTAAAAACAAATTCTTGAGAAACATATGATATAACAGTACACTCTATAGATCATACATAATATATATATATATTTTTTTACATCATGACATAATCCTGAAATTTTGCAGGCTTATTTCTGACTCTCACACTTCTCCTCCCAACATCTTCACTAGTTCCAGTCGGGACGTTAACAATTAATTGTTTTTTCATGCCTTGCATTTTCAAGTTAGGGTCCAAAGCTATTCTTTGTAGTACTCCACCAAGTACCATCTGACAATTTCACAGCATTCTTACGTAATTCTTGAATTTGCAGAGAATCCCTGAATTTTGACATACCTTTCCTCACTAACAAAGGATTCTTCACTCGCACCCAATCCCCAACTTGCAATGGATCCTTTTTGTCTTGTGGCTCCCACAATTTTCTTTGTCCCCTATTATTCGAATTAATTTCCGCCATTTGCCAATTTTTTTTTACATCCGCCCCTTCATGAAATAACTTTACCATCCAGAACGGGCATAATTCGGTCGTAGCAACTCTACCCTTCATAAGTTCAAAAGGACTTTTCCCAGTGGCTACATGCGGTGTAGTGCGATACGACCAAATCAAATCTTTAACACTCTGGCTAACTGACATATTGCTTCTACACGCAGCTTGAACACAATCCACTAAAACCCGGTTAAATCTCTCCACCATTCCATTGCTTTGGGGATGATATAAAGGTGTTCTAATGTGTTTAATACCACACTTATTTAAGAATTGCGTCATGTCTGATGAAATAAACTGAACACCATTATCAGTCAAAATTTGTTCAGGAAAACCTTCACGAATAAAAATGTTCCTTAAGCAATTGATGACACTTTGAGTAGTAGGAGCTCTAACAAATTCTACCTCAACCCATCTCGAAAGATGGTCAATAATGACTATAAAGTACCTCATATCCGGTGGTAATATATGATACGGACCCAAAAAATCTAGACCTAGTTTTTGCCAAGCCCTAGCTGGAGATGGTACAAAAGAATCTGTGTCTTTCCCTGTGATCAAAACCTTGTCACTCATGGAGCACTTAGTACAACTCCTTACATACTCCTCTATCTCTTTATCCATTCTGGGCCACCAAAAATCTGATCTCAAACTCCTCTTCGTGATAGTCGCACCTAAATGACCAGAATGAGCACCAACAATTAAATCCCTTCTCATGCTTTCGGGAGGAATAAGTTTATCACTCCTCACCAATTTGTCACCCTCAATAGATAATTCATCTGACACTTTCCAAAATGGTTTAAGATCCAATGAAAGATTTTTCTCTTTTGGCCATCCAGACTTCACCAAACCCATCACTTTACTCAATAAGTCATCTTTCTTCACTGATTCAATCCAACTTTCCTCATTCACAGATTTACAACCATCAGAAATATAAGCTACAAAACATTCTTCAATTTCTGTTTCCCACTCCTCTTCATCATCCTCTTTGATAGGTAATCTAGACAGACAATCAGCTCTACTGTTTTTCCCACCAGGTATATATTCGACCAAAAAGTTAAATTCTAATAATTTGGCAGATAACCTAGCAATTCTGGCTGTAGAACGTTTAATCTTTCTCCCTGACAATATGTCTACTAAAGGCCTATGATCTGTTTTTAACATAAATTGTCTGCCCCATAAATATGGTTTAAATTTTTCAACACTCATATTTGCGCTCCACTAAGCGTAGAGTTCTAGATGCAAACCCAATAGTCCTTTCCAGACCATCACTCAAGACTTGTGTTAAAACAGCACCTAAACCATATTCACAAGCATCTACCGTAACCACAGTTTGCAAACCTTCTGTAAAAGGTCGTAACACTGGAGCTTTAATAATGTCTTGTTTAACCTTTTCAAATGCTTTGTTGCACTCATCTGACCAAGCAAAAATCGCATTCTTCCTTAGCAGAGCTCTAAAACACTCAGTGGTATTGGCAACATTTTTAAAAAATTTAGCATAAAATTCGCATAGTCCTAAAAATGACAATAATTGTTCTTTAGTTTTAGGTGAAGGCGCCTCTAAAATACTTTTTACTAATCCCGGCTTTGGCTTAATCCCTTGCTCAGATAAAATGTGACCTAGATACACAACCTCTCTTGATTTAAACACACACTTCTCATCCCTTAAAGTTACTCCTCTGTCTTCTAATGTGCTTAAAACATTTTCTAGAACCTTATCATGTGCTACTTCAGTGTCTGAAAAAAACAAAATATCATCCTGAAAAACAACAACATTTGGGTTATCATTGAACATGCTAGACATGAGTCTCTGAAAAACTGCCGCTGCCGAGGCTAGTCCAAAAGGCAGCCTACAGAACTGAAACGTACCATCAGGTGTGACAAAAGCCGTCAAATGTCTAGAGCTAACATCAAGCTCTACTTGATGGTAAGCTGATTTCAAGTCCAATTTTGTAAACCAGCTAGACCCACCAACTTTTGCAATCAAATCTTCAATCCTTGGTAGCGGAAAGTTGTCTACCCAAATTTCTTTGTTCAAACTTCTCAGGTCAACACACATTCTTAAATCCCCTGAACTCTTCTTAGTTAAAACAATTGGAGACAACCATAAAGTGCCCTCAACTTTTTCTATAACACTTTGTTCACACAAATCTTGTAATAAATTTGTTAATTCTGTTCTTATACTGAAAGGTACATTCCTTAACCTATGTTTGACAGGAATTGCACTTTGTTTGATTTTGATAGTATGTGTAAAGTTAGTTATCTTCCCTAGTTTATTTTGAAATAACCTTTTGAATTTCTGTTGCCATATGCTTGTCCCTTTTTCAATTGTATTCACAGGACTTGCTCTGTTCCTTTCAATATACACAGGTATCTCTTGTCCTGGTTTAATAACTAATTTAAATTCAGCCTGGTGAATCAATCCTAAAACATTGATTCCCTTTTTAGCCACATAGACTTTCCCATGAATATTTTCATTATAAATAGTTAATGAAGCCCAAAAATAACCAAGTAGATCAATTCTACTCCCTTCAAAAGCAACAGTGGAAACATCAGGACTACATAGTGGTTTTGCTCCCCAAAATTCATCATATTTGTCTTTTGACACAATAGTAATACGAGCTCCTGTGTCTACTAATAACTTAATAGCCACCCCTTCTATTGACACTAGAATGTCAGGATCCACAATCAACTTGCTACTTGTATGTCCAGTCTCTTTGACCATCAATACCAACTCGTTCCTGTCTTGTTGTTCCATTTGAATCTCATCATTTAAAACACAGCGGACATTGTTCTTACGAAGACTTCTGCACACTCGTGAAAAATGACCAGTTTTGTTGCAATTCCTACACTGTTGACCAACTGCAGGGCAGTTTTTGAAAGAAGATACATGAGAATAAGCCCCACATCTATAACAGAAAGTCTTCTGACTAGATTTGCCTGTAGAAAAAGTTCTAGATGACGTAAAACCATCTTGTTTTTTCTCCAACCCATAACTCTTCTTACTATCAACACTCTGAACATTAGTTACTGCACCTGATATTGCAGTATTTGCTAAGGCAGATTCCAATTGTTTTGCATCTTCCAAAGAACACTCAATACTTTTCGCAATATCAATAGCTTTGTCTAGAGAAGGATCTTTACACGTAAGCAATTCTTCTTGTATTTTCCTTGAAAAACACCTTGCTACCAATTGATCCCTAATCAATTGAGATGTAAAATTTTCAAATTCACATTTTGCAGCTAGTACTTTCAATGCAGTAATAAAAGTATCAATACTTTCATTTGAATTCTGCGATCTCGTGAAAAATTTATATCTATGTACTACAATATTCTTAGTTTTTACAAAATGTTTATCCAACTGTGCAATAGCCATATCAAATTCATCTAACTCCTCTTCTTCGCCCACTTGATACGTAGGTAGATGATCAAAAACATTTTGTCCTTCAACTCCTAAATAGTAATACATTAAACTTTTCTTCCTTTCAGGTCTAAATCTATGACCATCAATAGCTCCGAGAAAAGCTTTAAATGATCGTAACCACAGTTTCCATTCCAATGGAGGATCCCCCGGATCTTGCAAGAAAGGAGCAGGTGGATGAATATTCTGCATTGTCCAATTAGTAACAAAAAAACTACTTAAACAAATATACTTCAAAAATTTATATTCTTATTATTTCTCTCTTTTCTATAAATAAAGCAAAATATAATAATTTAATCTTCTTTGGTTGTTAATTTGAGAATTTATTCTTCCCAATGTAAGATGGCCGTCACCAAAAAAAACTTTCAGATATCCAGAGTCCCTTTTTTATTTTACTGATGAGATCGTAACAGGAAGTTCATAACAAAAACAGTACCACCAGAGCCTGAAGAACCATTGAAGACTGGGGGTGAGACTTGCCTTTATTTTTGGTTCTTAATTGCTTTTTACTTGCTCCGATCGATGCGTGTGCGCAATACGAAATGCCTCCTGCCCGAACTCACCACACTCCGAGTAGCGCGTGTGTGTCCTGCGCGCGACACTGTATTTTAACGTTTGTTGCACGAGCGTTGTTCAGCTTGTTAATGCGCTCGATTAATTCAAACTAAACCAATCGATGCGTATACACACCAACTCGGAGTATGCTGTTTCTTATGCGATCACAAAATGCACTCATATATTCTGCGCCCAACAGTGTATTTCACTGTTTGTTGCGCGAGCGTTAAACTGTCAAGTGTCTCACGCTGCCACCAACAATCTCATACTGCTGCAAATCAGCTGATTTGTAACTACCTTTACGCTTAAAGTCTCTGTGCCCCACACCACCGCAGTTACTGTACTTGCCAAATTCTCCATCAAAAACATCCGATCCAGATCTTCATAATTTCACTTCATTCCACCATTTCTTTTTACTATTCCGTGTTCAAGAACGTTCCTGATGACCTTGAATCTTTCTCCTCGTCGCCACATGAAATGAGTCGAAGTGAAGCGTTGTAAAAGAAGATATTTATTCCATTTATAAACAAGTATTACTCCTGTAGAAGAGGGGCACAGCACCGCAACCAACCGTCACCTCCACCCATCTGTCGCCTGGAATGGCATGACATCACTCTCACGATGCCACACGATTCCAAGTGACACATGCATATTCTAACCACCTCACCACAGTAAGCATTGTCTGGGCATAATCCACTTCTTCTATCCAAGTGGCGTTCCATCAACGTCAACTTTAACTTTTGACTTTGACCCTGTCTCATGCAACCAGATATCCACGGTTGGCACTTTTATCTGTTAGGCTCTATTTTGAACCTTAAACTTTAAAAATCACAGCTCCGGTTCTACGGATTCAATTTTTGTTGTTTCGGTGTCAAAAACTCCTTAGAATTTATGGGCATATTTAAGAGCCCCTGGCACCACTGTAGCATCACTTTTAGTGATACATTGTGAAAATGACGGAGCATAGCGCTGTCAATTTTGGCTCAGCGTCACGCACCATAATTTTCTTTTAAATCTGGGCCTTAATATATTGTTCAAAATTGGTCTGGGATTTTTTGTGTGTTGTGTTTTCACTTTATTGTTGTTTGTGTGCGGCATAAATACTTACTCATTGCCTCTAAATTAAGCCTGACTGTTTTTTTGCGCCAAGTTATCCACGTTTAAGCATAGGTTAATTTAGTGACTTTTTGTGGGTCACCCTACAAAGGACTATGCCTATTGCTTGACCAGGGCTCACACCCCAGTCAACCAACAGTGCAATTTTTCACAGTTCATGGTACAATTCTCGAGCCAGTAGGCATTTAGGTCAAGCAGTCTACTAGCCTCCATTTGTCAACCTCCACTGTCATGGCTTTGACACTTGCATCCCATCACCTTTGTATTGGGTAATCATTGAGAAATCCATACTGCTCAAACATACGTTGCAACATATAAAATGTATATCTCCAAAGGGTTGGGACATCCTATATGAGAGCTTTTATGGGAACGCCATTATCATGCTGAATGATCATTAGCTACTTCTTTTACTTCTTTTACTTACTTCTTTCATTTATTTACAGAAAAGATAATCCCCAGGGGTAGGCCATAGACCATGCTGTAATCTCCCTTAGTTGGTAGGTGAACTCAGAGGGTGAGTTGGTGATCCCAGAGGGTGCGATTTGTCAATTCCACCAGGTGAAAGTGGCGAGGGGTCACAGTCACTGCTCTGAGGGACAGCGGGGCTAGCCAGACCATGGTTGTGGAAAGGCTAGTTTCCCCAGAACAGTATGCCAGCCTGGTGTGTAGAGTGACTCCAGCCCATGGGCAGGACTTTTTTCCATCCTATGGCTCTGGTGTCCCAATAGTAGGGTGGAGAGAGGGACCCAGGGAAGGGTCATAGTTAATCCCCAGATGCCCATAAAATTCGTCCTGAGGAATGAGTTGCCCTGAATGCAAGGGGAACTGGGAGGGGTGACCACTGAAGATGTTCTAACAGTTCAGTTTTCTGAGGGTGCCACTCAAAAGCAGATTGTAATGTACCCCAGCAAGAGGGACAGATTATAATGTACCCCAGCAAGAGGGAAAGGAGGAGGGAGAACCCACCCTTGTCCTCTGCTCAGCCTGAGGGTAGGGACCCTATGTTGAGTGACCAATCTCAGGATACCACTCCTGAACTTGTGGGAGGTGGAGTGGAAAAGGTTGGAAGGCACCTGGGGCTACAGTCCCCTGCTTTTGAAAACCACAGAGGCTAGAGACCCTCAGATGGAATGGGACCTGGGTCTTGACAATGACAACAGTCAGTGGCCTCGGGTGGTTGTTTTTCTTGTGGTCAGAGATTTTCCTGGGCTGGGGTCTGAAGTCAAACACAAGGGATGGAATGGGCTACACCACACTGTTGGCCATGGTGGCCTCCTGTTTTTTTCAGGTCTGTAGTTTGGCTATAGGACTCTGGGCACTTTACCACTGCTAACCAATACTAAAGTGAAAGTGTTCCCTGTGTGAATTGTATTGGTGATTGGTTTCTCTATGATTGGCATATGTGATTCACTAGTACGTCCCTAGTACAGGGAACCAGGTGTGCCCAGGGCCTATAAACCAAATGCTACTAATGGGCCTGCAGCACTGATTATGCCACCCACACGAGTAGCCCTGCAAACACGTCTGAGGCCTGCCATTGCAGTGTCTGTGTCTGCAGTTTTAAACTGCCCTTTTGACCTGGCAAGTGCATTCACTTGCCAGGCCCAAACCTTCCCTTTTAGTACATGTAAGTCATGCCTACAGTAGGCCCAAGGCAGACCCATAGGCAGGGTGAAGTGTATTTAAAAGGTAGGACATGTACTGGTGTGCTTTACATGTCCTGATAGTGAAATACTGCTAAATGTTTTTTCACTATTTCAAAGACTATCTCTCACATAGGGTAACATGGGAATTACCTTGAAATATCTTGTAAGTGTTGTTTCCCATTGGGATCAGATAGAGATGTGGAGTTTGGGGCCTCTGAAATCACAGTTTAAAAATATACCTTTTATTGGGCATTTTCTTTCTTAAACATTTTGTGCCTCCGCCTGACTGCTGAAAACACGCCTGGGTCCGGGTGACAGTTTAGCTGTCAGTGCATTCATTCTAGTCAGTCACACCAGGCTGATGGGTCTTCCTGAGTTTGAGTGGTATGAGGAGCTGACACTTGCACCTGAATAGGGTTCTGCCTGTCCTTACATAAAGCAATCTCCACCTCCCTGGAGTGTGCCTGGGGTCAGGGCAGAGAAAGGCAGGTTCTTGTGCATCATTAAAACGTTTCTTTAAAGTTTGCCTACTTCAAATGCAGAAATGGGTACAGGACCTCTGACAGCACATAGTTAGAATCCTTCTGGACTGAGGAAAGTTTGCCATGAAGAAAAGCTTGATGATGTAGGAGGGACTGCCACTGTGCATGTTGCTTTGTTGTGCTGGCCATCTGCATGCAGCTTCTGACCTGGTAGTGGAACGATTGGACTGGGCTTTCTACAGCCTGCTTCCAAAAGTTTTCCAAGGACTGAGTTTGCCTCCTGTTAGGAAGTCTCTTGGGCTCTTCTGTAGAGAGTCCTAACTTGCCAAGTGGTGCCAACTCCAGTGCCTGTGTCCCTGGAGTGCAAGCTGGTGATCTGAAGGAGAAAATCTATACATCAACGTGCTGTGCTGGAAAAAGTGACACAGCGGCTCTCTTGTGGCTGTACAATCAAGGCAGCACCTGCCCCACAGCTGGAGATTCGATGCAATGCCTGTCTCGGGCTGCAGAATTGATGAAGCACCTCTTTCACCGTGGTCCTATCAACATAGCACACCTGGATTTTCCACATATCATTCACACCAATCTTTCATCAACCCTGCACAACAGTAAAGAACCGAGGCTGCGTGTAAGGAAATCAATTCATCTGCTTTCCTGCGAGAAAAGAATTGATGCATCACCTTCCCTGCGCAGTAAGGAACCGACACATTGATTTTGCTTTTCTAGTTCCTCACATCCCCTGTGGCCCTCATTGTCTTTGCTATGGATTAAGACTTACCTAAACTTTTAAAAAGAGTTATTTTGACTTGTGTACTTTGGATTTTTGTTCTTTTGGTCTTATTTTAATCATATAAATATTGGATATTTTTCTAAACTGGTGTGGAGTTATTTTGTAGTGTTTTACCACTGTGTTACTGTGTGTGGGTGTGTTTGTGTGTGTACAAATACTTTACACATTGCCTCTGAGATAAGCTAGACTGCACTTGCCAAGTAGGAATGTGCTATTTCACAACTTTCAAAGGACAAAAGAATTGCCGCAAATGTGGAACTGTGGCCCTTGAATCTGGTCAGGCTGCAATTCAGACAGAAATGCAAGAATGGACATTTTATTTTACAGTTCAGATTTTCCTATTCAAATGGTACAACATGTAGTTAAAGGTAGACTACTATGTGTGGATTCTACATGGTTTAGACATGAAATTTGTCTCAGTAATACATATTGCCCTTCTTCTTTATCATGTAGGGGCAACGTTTTGAACTTATTACCACAGCTCCTTTTATACAATATCATTTTTTTGGAGGTGGGAGGGGGTGATTCTAATGGTTTGTTAGATGTTAAAGATAGAACGTCTTGTTCTACAATGTACCTTGATAGTGACGCCAAATCACTGCTGAACATCATTGCTGATTTTCATTTACAGAGTGCTTGCAGCATTTCACCCTAATAATCCATGATACACTTGTATTATTTCTAATTTCTACACTAAGTCCCACATTGACTTTATCTTTGCAAGTCCATCAGAAAAGATAGTTTCAGCAAACTCATTCTAGTTTTCTTTTCAGATGAACGGCTCTGAGTCGGTGTGTCCAAAGCCAAGATACCTACTATAGGGAAAGGGCTGTGACAACTAAATATGAGTGTATTTAAAAACAAGGCCACCCATGAAAAGGTTTAGGTATTATTACCAGGAGCGTCAATCCTTGAAAATGTTTTTTTCCCTGTATATTGTATTCCTTCATTGATGAGGGCACTAGCATGGCTAGAGATAGAAGGTGCAGAACCAACCAATTACAAATACAGCTTCAGAATGTGTACTAGCTGTTAGAGTATGGGGTTAATATACAAGCTGACACTATGTTGTGCAAGCTCAGTATACCCTTATGTACAATCATGTACAAAAGGTTTGATTATCCATAGTAGGGCTCAATTCTTGGAGGAAATTGAGACTTGCTCTAAAAAAAAATTCTAAAAGCTAAAGCTACTGGGCTTATGTTGGAGTCACAGAGTAACAAGAGTACCACAAATGAAGGAATCAAAGAGTGTGTGAATAGTTTCTTTAAAAAACTTTATGGCCCCAAATAGTCACACAATGCAGTTGTGATTTCTTTCTTGCAAAATTTGCAGTTGTTTTTGTCTGAACAAGACAAGGAAGAACTTGAAATAAATTTTGTGCTTGAAGACATAGAAATAACTATACAAATCCTTTCCAAGGAGAGACCCCCTGGTTCAGATGGTATACCCGTAGAACTGTATGCTACGTTTTGGGATGTAGTAGGTTTGGATTTACTTGAAGTGTTTACAAATTCTATGATGGAGGAAATGTTCCAAAGTTCCTTGTGAGGTGGATGCATAAAGTTTATCTATAAAAAGGAAGGCATCAGAAATAATGTTAAAAATTGGTGTCCAATTAGTCTTCCTAATTTAGACTTTAACATTTTGTCTAAATCTTTGTTCCTTCAATGGAGGCCTGTTATTTCCATTGTCATTGAATCAGATGAAACGTGGTGTACCAGTGTGCAAAATATCTGACAATTTATGTTTAGTTAGAGATGTGCTATTATATGTTAATGACTGTGGTTTATCCCTGGGCTTATTCAGCTTGGACCAGGAAAATGTCATTGATAGGTTGAAGCACTTTTTATGTTCAAGGTTTTACTGCACATGAATTTTGGTCCTAAACACAGATCATGATCACTTTATTGTACTCAAATTGTTACAGCGAAGGTAATGGTCAAAGAATCATTAATTTACTCTTTTTCCATTTATCAGGAGTAAGTCAGGGGTGCTATTTGCTCTGCCCTCTTGTTCATTTTGGCCATGGAACCCTTTATTGCTACTCTGAGGGCTCCTAAGTTGTTTAAAGGGATCCCTGTCCCTGGCGGAATGAGGAGTTCTGCCACTACTTCTGTTTAAATAAGTGACATATGTGTATTTTGTTCAGACATTTCATTTCAACAGGTTTTGTGGAATTGTAACAGGTTTTATTTTGCCTCCTCATCACAAATTATCCTTGCAAAGAGTGAGTGTATGGTAACTGGAAAGAAGAGAAGATAGATTGGGGCCTTAAAGTGGTGCAAGATTGCATCAAAGTTCTTGGCCTGTTTTTCTGGATAGGGTGGTTTATAGAGCTGGTCAGATAGCATGTCCAAGGCCAAGCAAAACATTGCACTTTGGGGTCGGCGGGTACTCACTACGAAATAATTCTAACAGCATGCCTAATTCAGAACCCTGCCCTTTTGCTTAATTCTACACCAGTAAGTTCTTTAAGAAGCACAAATTAAAAGGGATTCCTTTGGGCTTGATTTTACCTTAGCTTATTCACAGAGCAATCACTCGAGAACCGCCACAGGTACCAGTCAGTGGATTTTCAGATCACGCTTCAAGAGCCATTGGGGTAAGTGTTTCTGTATGTCACCTGTTTGATATCCATCACAATCTGGCATTGTCGGAGAGGCTGCCAGCCTCTCTGCCACTTAGATATTGGAGAAGATGTTCTAGAGCCCCAATTTGTGCCAGAGGTATGGCTATTTTCCTCAAATGCAGATGTAACTTTAGTGAAAAAGGCTCTGTTTTTTTTGGTCTTATCAGATCAAGCTGCACATGCCAAAAGATTTGGATTGTTGTAAACTACTTGAAAGATGCTCTAGGGAAAGCCAGAAAACATTTGCTATTCAAAGGCATTGACTTATCCCTCAAAGTGATTTATGTACTAGCATGATCTTAGGTACAAGACTATGGCCCTCATTATGACATTGTTGGTAAATCCCACTTACTGCCATGCTTGTCGAGACAGGGCCACTCACCTGAAAAGCAGGATGTCTGCAGGGGTGATGGTATGCCCCGACCTCCTGGAACACATCTTGGCACTTCCTGGTGGACACAGAAACACCGGCAGGTGTCCCATAAGGAAAAGGGGGAGTGGAAGAGAAAGAGACAAAACACAGCCACGTCTTGCCGGTTCAGCCAGGCACCCTGTATCTTCGGGGGGCAGGTCGTTGTTGACAGAGTGATAGTAGAGTTAGTGCACTCATATTCCTTGAAACTGAATCTCTCTTTCTGATATGGGCACAAAAGCGGTAGAAGAACACCGGGATGCTCCAGCACTTTCCTTGGATAAAAATAACTGTTGGCACAATTACTAACACTACGTTACCAAAAACCCAAACTGAGTACCATAACAATAAGTACTGCGGCACTAGGGCTGGCTTCACAGAGATTCACTGTTGCACACTACAATTAGAACTTAGAAACTTAGAAACAAGGGCATTAATTATATCCCATATCACTTTCCTGCATTCATAGGTTAAACTAAAAAGAACAAAAACAATCCAAAAAATACAAATGTCCACTCTGGGTTCCAACAGTTAGGGTGGCTCAGTTTGGTTTGGTTTCACTGTGTGTGTGAAAAACTTTTAAAAAAGCCAATTTCTCAAACGTGAAACACAGGCATGAATGACACAATTTAAATCCAATAGTTATGCTATTAGAGAAAGAAAAGTCATCTAAATGGTCTTTTAAAATTGCACTGTCACTTTTTGTAGAACATGAGCTCACGCAGATTTCCTGAAGCACATTTAGACAAGTAACTACAATAATAATGTAACATGTTCAGAAATGCATTTGTCTCTCCAAGACATGCACTCTGCCCAAAATACGAGGTCTGAAATACACTAGCTGTTCTAGGAAAGAGTGGCACTCAAAGAACAAACTCCCTGGAGAATACTAGTCACTTAACTGCAGTCTTTTCCAGAGTGCTGGAAGAATGCCTGGCATCAGCTGGTACAGGAATAAAGAAAATAATTGCCTCAAAAGTCCTGAATACGAGGATAACAGCAGGGGCTGGACTGCTAAGTCAGATGCTGAGATCAGGAAGCAAAACAAAGCCAAGCAGGGAGGCATGCTTCACTCTGCTATTTATAGCCAATCAGGAAAGCAGCTGAGTTTCCACATGTGGATGAGTCACCACACCTAATTAGAAGCACATGTCTACACCTGCTCACATTAGCAAACAAGCATTGGTAAAGCAAGCATTGATAAAACCAATTGTGTAACACAGCACATTATGTTTACTTAGAAACATTAAGTTTTAACCAAGAACAGAGATATGATTTAACCCTAATCCCTGGGAATGCTGACAGATAACGCAGGAGGCACCTTGGGGATTCCTGACAATGGTGACGACCGCCAATTACCGCCGCGGCTGCGGATATCCCTTCACCATATTATGACACACACACTCCAATCCAACAGAATTCAGTCACACACAGAAATCTGCCAGACCCAAGGTCAGTGATATACTGGCAGTATCAATACCCACACCGTTCCACCAACAGAACAATGCCCATCACATTATGAGCCACGAATCACCAAAGCGGACATTCAATGGCGGTAAACCATTGGCAGTACATACCGCTGCGCTCACAATGGGTACCCACATACAAAACAACGCCACATTGGCCAGTTCAAACAACACACACCTGACACCCATTTACACACCACACACACACAACTACACCACTATAAAACACATACCCACATTACCCACCACCCTTTACGACTGCAAAGCATTGCCAACAGAGGACACCAAAACCACTGACTCAACTAGAGCCACACACTACTCACACCTATACACCACTCACGCACTCCACATCACACACCCTAACACATTACCCAACACACCCTCACCAACACACCTCACATAACAACCGTGGCACCACAAAGACATCCCCATTTCACAGAGGAGGAGCTAAGGGTCATGGTGGAGGAAATCGTCAGGGTAGAGCCACTGCTATTTGGAGCACAAGTGCAGCAGATATCAATAGCCAGGAAGATGGAGCTATGGCGGAGATACGTGGACAGGGTCAACGTTGTGGGACAGCACCCCAGAACAAGGGATGACATCAGGAAGAAGTGGAATGACCTACGGGGAAGGTACGTTTCCTAGCAGCAAGACACCAGCTCGCTGTACAGAGGTATGGCGGTGGACCTCCCACCTCCTCCCCCACAACTCAGAGCATGGGAGGCGCAAGTCTTGGCAATACTGTATCCTGGGGGCCTGGCTGGAGTCAGAGGAGGACTGGACTCTGGTAAGTCAACGCTCTACTATTATCACCCCCCTACCTGCATGCCATCACACACTCTCACCCCCACCCCCAACACTCCACTACATCCCACACACTCCACCATCACATCTCACTCATCCCAATGCCAAGCCCTGCATGCAGTACCAATGCATGGATACCCCTCACAGCCCTGCATGGACACTCATCACTAAAGCATGCATAGCAGAGAGAACTAACAATCCCACCATACACTAACATATACAAGTGAAAGATGACAGGGCTAATCCAACCATAGAAGGGAAGCCACGGATGTACAATATGTCAGACACATTAACCATAACACTTAATTTACATTCACTCAGGTGCCCCAGCCAATGTCAGCGGAGAAGAGGTGCCAGTACTATCCAGTCGCCCAACAGAAGAGGCCCACAGTGATGACAGCAACTCTGGTCTTCAGGATGTGGATGACCTACCTGGCCCATCAGGGACCACTGGACTGCCGGTTACCCAGGCCCAGTCACACACCACCACAGAGCTTCCCTGATCTGGAAACACCACCACATCACACACCCAGCGTACCTACACCTCTCTCCCCAGGACACGTCAATCAGCAATGTGTCCACCTCTACAGGGATCCTAGGCTACAGCTCTCCCCCAAGACAATCGGGTACCTGGGGTCAGTGGCAGTGGGCACACGGTTTAGGGGACAGAGGCACAGGTCAATAGGGAAACTGGGATGACTGGGTGTTCCAGGGGGAGGACAGGCCCAGGGAATTGACTCTCCAGGGTGTACTCTCTGAGATCCTGAGAACCACTAGTGACCAGGAGGCCACGCCACAGGACTCACAGGCTACCAGCACCCCTCCTCCTGCAGAATATGAACCACCCCGCAAACGTTCCCTGCGATCCAGAGAGTAGCCAGTGACACTTGCCAAGACCCCTGCCAGGAAATGAGACTCTCCTGATTGTCACCCTTGTGTCCCACTCAGTCACCCTGTCCACCTTGAACTGCCATTGCTCCCCTTCCTATGTCCCCTTGGACAATGCACATGTGCTACATACAGACCGGAACAATACCCTGGACTTTCCTCCATCATCACCCTATCACATTGCACTTGCCCCCTATATGATAGCAGTTCAATAAACACCCTTTGAAAAAAATCCATTTAGAGTATGTCATGTATTTCAAATATGTATTGATTGAAACAGGTACAAACATTGCAAATTAACTGTACATAGAATGACATTAGATTAATGCCCTGTAGCTGGCTGTAGTGATCACAACAGGAGTACATGTCAATTCACCAACATCTGTAAAATGAATTGGCAGAGGAAACAGTAAGTGGGCATAGAAGTGGGAAATATTAACATGCCATTGCAACACACATTACAACTAAAGTCACTGAAGTGTAAAGTTACACTGTCCTACCTGTGTGTCATTTGAAGTATAGTCGAATAACTGATGTTCTGTTGTCCTCATCCTCATTCTGTGCCTCCTCCAGTCTCCTCCTCCTACAGAAAAGGGACAAGGCGTCTGAGGGCCAGGATGAGCAACATGCAGCATGCCACTACTATCTGGCAGACCTTCTTGGGTGAGTAGCACAGGCATCCACCTGTTAGATGGAGGCACCAGAACTTGGCCTTCAGGAGGCCAAATGTCCTTTCAATTATCCTTCTTGTTCGCCCATGTGCCTCATTATAACGTTGTTCTACCCTTGTCCTGGCACTCTTAGCAGGGTCAGCAGCCAAGATAGGTTTGGGTAACCACAGTCACCTGCATATATTGAGGGACAATATTGAGCCACACACTATCCTATATGTCCCACAACATACCCATACACCAACATATACTGGGTGGGAACCAGGGCTCACCTATTAGCCACACGCTGTGCCTCTGCAGTAGGGCCATCAAATTTGGGATGTTGATATTCCTCAGGACAAAGGCATTATGCACCGACCCAGGATACTTAGTATTGACGTGGGAGAGGTACTGGTCCGCCAAGCACACCATCTGCACATTCATAGAGTGTAAACTCTTACGATTCATTCTGCAGGGAGGGGGGACAAATTCAATATGTGTTCCATCAGTCACCCCAATTCTGTTGGGGATATGTCCCATTGCATAAAACTCGGCCTTCACTGTGGCCAAATCCTCAACCTGGGGAGAACAATGTAGCTTCACATGTGTTTTATAAAGGCAGACAAGACTCTTGTCAGCACGTTTGAGAACATTGGCTGTGACATTCCTGCTGCCAAGCCCACTGTCACAAAGAAAGAACCAGTTGCCAGAAAAGGGAGTACAGATAGCACTTGCACAAGAGGGGGATCCCGGTGGGGATACGGATAGCAGATATCAGGTCTGGCTCCAATTGAGCACCCAGCTCTGTGATTGTGGCCCTTTCAGGTCTAGAGGTGAGGATAATGTGCTTGTCCTCCAGTGTTGCCAAGTCCACCAGGGGTCTATACACAGGAGTATGTCTCCATCTCCTATTCATCCACAGCGGTAGCTATCTAAGGGACACAAGAGTGAGGAGAGTGTCTCAAACTGAACATTGGAGCCACAGCAGAAGTTTTCAATCTATAAACTTGTAATGGGTCAGTGTGATTTGTCCAATTTGTGCTTATTTCTCCGTGACACAGCTTGAATCCATAGGGCTACCCCCCGTGACATGGCATCCGCCTGTCCTGTGTGGAGAGACAGATGGAAGTGAGGTAATTCTACTGACGTTGTGTACCGTGGCAGGAGGCAGTCGGGAACCGCAGTGCAACTCCTTATTGGTTAATATTGGCCCCTATAGGGTACAGTGGCCAATGGTGATCTCTTGCGGTGGTGACGGTATGCACCACTGCAGACGTGACTGCCATTTTCTAGCTGATTCTTCACTTGCTTCCTGACCTTCCATAGGAGAGCACCTACACTGCATGTGCTGCTGTGACCTGTGTCTGGAACCTACCTTGGGGAGTGTGACCAAGGAAAGATGCCCAGCCTTTACTTCGGAGGAATTGGAGAGACTGGTGGATGGGGTCCAACCCCAGTACGGACTGCTGTATGGGCCTCTAGACCAACAGGTCAGTACACTGTGGGCACGATGCATGTGGCATGAATGCATGGAGTGGTGTGTGTGAAGGCCTCATGTAAAGGGGGTAGGTGAATGTCCTCTTTGCGGTGTACAGCTTGTGTGATGGGCTATGTGTGTGCCAATGGTGATGGGAATGGGTATGGTGGGCCATATGTGTAACAGGCAGGACTGTTTGTCTAATGGTATTTTCCTGTGTGTGTTGCCTCTGCAGGTCAGCGGCCATCAAAAGAAGGGTATTTGGCTTCCCATCGCCAAGGAGGTGCGGACCCTGGGGGTCTACGGCAGGCGGAGAACACACTGTCGCAAACAGTGGGAGGACCTGAGACACTGGGCATGGAAGATGGCAGAGGTCCAGCTGGGGATGGCCTCCCAATGAGGAAGGGGTGTCCGTTGAACCCTGACCTCCCTGATGGCCCACATATCGGCGGTGGCCTATCCAGGGCTGGATGGGCACTTGAGGGCATCACAGCAGCCACAAGAGGGAGAGTACAGTGCCCATCATTACAACTTACGCCTGGTGGGGTGGTATCTGGTGGTGAATGTGTGTCAGTGGGTGCCCCTAGGCCAGGCCTGACATAGCAGTGTAGGTCCTCTGGTGGATAGGGTTCTGAAGGGATAATCCTCCCTACCTAGCTTGTAAGCATCCACTACGGTTCAGGGCTGCGTGGGTCCCAGGTGGATGCAGTTGGCAGTGTGTGCTCCTCCTCATGCACTGGTATTTAGCGGTATCATTGGTGGTGGAATGCATAGTGCATAGGCCTGTTCCCTGTGTGAGAGGGTGCTGTGTATGCCAGTGTTGGTGTTGGTGCAGCCATTGACTCAGTGTATCCTTTGTCTCTCTCCCCCCTTTTTAGTTTTGTCAGCCTGTCCTTATGTGCATTAGCATCATCTGGCAGAGGAGCAGAGGCACCAGCGACGGAGGGAGCTGCATCCCACAGGACCCAGGAGGCAGAGTCCACCAATGCTGAGAGCACCAGTGGGACAGAGGACGAGGGGAGCACCACGGCAGTGACTGAAGGGAACACTTCAGACACAGATACCTCCTCCGGATGGAAGCTCCCTGGTGGTGGCGGACACTTCTGTGACCAACCCAGCTACAGGTACAGCCGCTAATCCCGTACCAGCACCGCCCTCACAGCAGCCCCTCATTGAGTTGCCCGTGCCCACTCACCCAGGAGGGTAGGCATCTCCTTCGCCCAAGGCACATCAGGCCCTGCCCCAGTCAGCCCTGCTGCCCTGAGTGAGGAGGCTATTGACCTCCTGAAATCCATCTCTGTAGGGCAGTCAACCATTGTGAATGCCATCCAGGGGCTGGCAGACCAGATGCAACAATCTAATGCATTCCAGGAGGGAATTCACACTAGATTGGCGGCACAAAAGAAGTCGATTCAGGCTCTGGCCTCCTCTATGATGGCAGCCATTGTCCCTGTTTCTACCGTCCCCCCTCCATCTTCCACTTCCCAGTCCCATTCTCCTCAACCCCAACCCATCCCAGGAACACATACAGACGAGCCTGCACACAAGACAACACCCAAGAGTGGCACAGGCAAACACAAGCACCACACTTCATCCCACAGGCACTCACACAAAGAGCATTCATTTGCAGACACTACAACATCCACTATTTCCACTGTCTCCCCTCCTCCTTCTCCACCACCTCCCTCCCAGCCATGTCCACATTCATGCCTGCATGCACTACATCATCATCCACTACTAGCATCATCACCACACCAAGCAGCACACACACCACACATGCACAACAGCCAGGCACACGTCCCCTGTGTCCTCTACCACTGTGTCTGTCCCCCCTTCCTAAAGTACACAAACGCAAGCACTCAGACACCCAACAGCCATCCACCTCAGAACAGCATACAACACATGCACCTGCACCCAAATCCATCAGACAAACACCTTCAACAACCACTCCCTCATCCTCCACTCCCATTCCTTCTCCCTCTTCCTGCCCCAATGTCCCTAAGAAACTTTTCCTATCTACCATTGGCCTCTTCCCTATCCCTCCCCCATCCTGCACGTACGGCCAGGGTATCACAAACCTAGCCAAGCACCTCAGCCACACAGTTGACAGGCCCAGTTCCATCCGCACCTACTTGTGGTGGAAAGGAATCCAGGCTACATTTACTGAAGGGGAAGGAGTCTGCACCAACCAGCCTAAAGGGGAAGGAACCTGCACCAGCAGGCAAGAAGGGCAAGGGGCCTGCACCTGCCACCCGAAAGGGCGAGGAGCTTGCCCCAGCAGGCAAGAAGGAAAAGTTGCCTGCAACTGCCATCCAAAAGGGCAAGGAGCCTGCACCAGCAGGCAAGAAGGGCAAGGAGCCTGTCCCAGCAGGCAAGAAGGGCAAGGAGCCTGCACCTGCCTCCCGAAAGGGCAAAGTGCCAGAAGCCTGCACCAGCAGCTGTCACGGAGCCCCCACCACCAACCATGGTTGTGTATCCATCCAAAGGTGCAGGGGATGTGCAGGAGCCTCCCCCCACCACCAGCACCACCACAGTGCATCAATCTGAGTGTGCAGGAGATGTGTAGGAACCTCTTACCACCACCAGCACCACCACAGCGCATTCATCGGAGGGTGCAGGGGATGTGCAGGAGCCTCCCACCACCACCGGCACCACCACAGTGCATCCATCCGAGGGTGCAGGTGATGTGCAGGAGCCTCCCACCACCACCAGCACCACCACAGTGCAGCCATCACTGCCGGCGGACGCAAAATAATCCTGCCTTCATGGGCTGCTGTGCGACCTGTCCACTCCAGGCCCAGTGCAGAAGACACCCACTCGAGAGACTGTGGCCTTGCACTCCCCAGGACCGAGCACAGGGTATGTTGCCCCCTGCAGAACCAGTGTGCAAGTCACCCACTTGATAGACTGTGGCCTTGCACTCTCCAGGACAGAGCAATGGGCATGTTACCCCCTCCAGAACCAGTGGGCAAGTCACCCACTCGAGAGGTTGTGCCTTGCACTCCCCAAGACAGAGCAATTGGCATGTTGCCCCCTTCAGAACCAGTGTGCAAGTCACCCACTTGAGAGACTGTGGCCTTGCACTCCCCAGGACAGAGCAATGGGCATGTTACCCCCTCCAGAACCAGTGGGCAAGTCACCCACTTGAGAGGCTGTGGCCTTGCACTCCCCAAGACAGAGCAATTGGCATGTTGCCTCCTTCAGAACCAGTGGGCAAGTCACCCACTTTAGAGACTGTGGCCTTGCACTCCCCAGGACAGAGCAATGGGCATTTTGCTCCCTCCAGAACCAGCGGGTAAGACACCCACCTGAGAGACTGTGGCCTATCACTCCCCAGGACCAAGCACAGGGCATTTTGCCCCCTCCAGAACCAGTGGTCTTGTTTCCCCTCCCGGCTGAGGTGCTTCCCTCTCCCCCTGAGGTGCCTGCCTATTTGCCAACTGATGCTCCTGCAGTGTTCTCTCTGTGTTCATGCAGGTGACAAGTGGGGCCTTGGACTTTGCCTGTGGCTATGTGGCCCACGTGAACTGAGGACTGGGCAGTGTACCTTGTTCTGTACATTTGTAAATATCTGTTACATTGGTTAACTTATTATTTTTTTACTGTGTTGATATTATTACACTCACTTTGTTTAATGTATTTTGTCCTTGCATTATTCAGCCGATTCCGGGGGATTAACTTGCTTTCTTGTGCATCTGGTTGTGTGTATGGGGTGTGTGTATGGGGTGTGTCTATGGGGTGTGTGTTGTGTGTGTGTGTGTTACTCTCTTTTTCCTCCCCCCTTACTTGTCTGCTAGGTGGCTGTACTCACCGTTGTAGTTTTCGCCGGAGATGGTGTTCGTGGTGGAGCAGGAAATAAATGCAGTTCAGGTTCCATGGTGGCGTGGTTCTTCCCTGTGTCTCCAATGGTGAGTCCTTTCACTTTTGAGCTCAGTTTCCGCCAGGCTTTTGATGTCATTGGTACCGCCCCGGAAAAGGTGGTGGATTGTGTTGTGTAATATGGTGGGTGGAGCTTTGACTTCCGCCTGGCTGTAGACGGCTACTGCCATGGTTGCTGTTGTTTCCGCCTTGGCGGTCGGTGTGGTACATTGGATGTCTTTCGGAGATCTTTCCGCCATAGTCATAATTTGGTGGGAATTACTGCCGGCCTGTTGGCGGTATTACCCCCACATTATCACCGACCGCCAGGGTCGTAATGAGGGCCTATATGTGCAATTACATATTGCAGTAGGGTAAGGTGAAAGCTTACCTGGAACGGTGTTTTGGTGATCATTAGTAATTACAATTTATTCCATGGATTTTACTACTGTTGCTAAAGTTTCTTTCTAAATTCAGAATAGAATACCATTGAAATGTAAACCTGATATAGAATTTGGCATTGCATGTGGTTTACACCGGGTCAAATGTCTTCCCACCTCAAACATGGATTTGCTAGCATGTATTCTGCTTTTTTATTTGAATAAAGGTTTTTGATACTTGAAAAACAAGAAGAAACCGGCCCTGAGTTGCTTGTGTTCCCATTCAGGGAGGACTTGGCTTGGCAGTTTGGGCTAGACAGTTCTGACTGATTTGCATATAGCTTGGTCCAAACTCAGGTGACAGGTTGTGCAAAATAATGATGGATTGGGATGTGACCTGAGTAATTATCAGTGGCTGAGATGAATTCAAGCATTCCATCCATCTCTTTTTGTATACTTTAGTGTGTCACCTTAAGTGGAGCGGTATGCCCAGTTTTGGGTCCTGTGTACATTGAGTCACTGAAAACAAGCTTTACCCAGTTCAAGAGCCCATACTAGGAGTAAACCAGCCCTGGGTTGCTTGCTTTCTGGTTCAGGGAGTACCTGGCTTGGCAGTTTAGTTGGACTATTCTAATTGGAGCAGGGTGAGGACAGATTTGCATTTAGCTGGGTCCGAGACAACATGGTGTGCAAAATAATGAGATGGTGCCCATGTATATCACTAGTGGCTGAGATTAATTCAAGCAATCCATGTAGCATTTTTTGGTATACTTTAATAAATGTGTCATTTTTTTGTCCTAACTACTTGGATCCTGCAGCCTCTATTATGGGTCACATGACAAGGTATAACCAGACGTTAGTCTTTGTATATTACTCCCAGACAGTGAGGCAAAGGGGAAATAGGTGAAGGCAGGATGGGTTATCTCTCACTTGATAGAGAGCAGAGCTGTCATCTACCACACTTGCACATCACAAAGACTCTGCTTCAGCACACTCACAAAGTATTTCACTCTAGTTTGTTGTGCCCCCAGACAAGTTGGACCCAGTGCAAGGATGCAGGAAGTTCCAGATACCACTGGGGGTGGAATTATCTGGAAACTTCTCCTACTTTAGTGTTGGAACTAGGGATACATATTGGATCCTCCAACCCAGTGCTTCAGTATACCTCAGGCCCTGTAGAGGAATGCAGTACTACAGGAAGGACTGCTACTCTGTTGCTCTGCTACTCTGCTGCCCTGTTGTCCTGAGGCTTGAGTGAGAACGACTGAACTTGCATTTTAAACTCAGGACCATCGGAGTGACTCCAGGGGCTAGTTGACTGGACTCCTGATTAGCACCTCAGAGACAGAAGGGCTCCAACTTTGCATCTGTAATACTTCCTGCTGGGAGTTCTACACCCCCCCACCCCCAAGTGGTGACCCTCCAATCCTGGACCCTTGGAAGTGGGGATAGAAGTGCCTTGCCAATCCTGCAGTGGTTCTCAATAAATCCAGCACACAGCGACATAAAGCCATGCAAAGCCTCATCACACAGCTATAGGATTCATTGGAACTGATGCAGAGTGACCTGGAGCCCCACAAAGCTTTGCTGCTCAGCTGCCAGCCCCAATACAATAAACGTCAAGTGACGCAAAGCCTCACCAAGCCCTGTTGCTTAGCTGCCAGCTTCATTGTAATCAACACAACTCGAAGCACAGCCTTGCAAAGCCTCACCGTAGAGTTTAATCGCAACAGATGCAACCCAACATAGGACCTTGCATTATTCCCATCGCAGCCCCTCAGAACCGACACTGGAGGACACAAAGAGCCTGATTTATGAAAAGTTAGCGCTGCCTTTGCGTCACTTATTTATGCAAAAGCAGGGTAAACTTACAAAATATGACTATATTTTGTAACTTTGCACTGATTTTTAACGCAAAGGTGGTGCAAACTTTTCATAAATTAGGTCCAAAATCTTGCAAAGCAATTCCATGCAGACCACACACCAGAATTTAAGGTACTTTGTTTAGCAGGCCTAACCTGGTCGTTGTATCAGGCCTGCGCTCCATCGGGTTTGCCCTGAACTTGTGACTTTGTCCTAGTCCTGCATGTCCAGATAGAGTTGTCACTTTGTGCTTTTAAGCATTATTTCACTCAAATCTTTAAAGTTCATTTTTTCTGCTTCTACTGGATGGATTATGTAATTTTGGCCTTCAATAATTGATTACATTCTACTCTGTTTTTCTAAATTGGTGTGGGATTTTTCTTGTGTTGTGTTTTTACTTTATTACTGTTTTTGTAGTGCTGCATAAATACTTTACACATTGCATCTAAGTTAAGATGACTGCTTCGGTGCCAAGTTATCTGAAGATTGAGGACAGGTTATTTGGGGGGTTTGCTTTTGTTTCACCCTAACAAGATTCGTGCTTGCTGCTTGAGTAGGGTTTCACTTACCTAACCAGTACCCAAATTTGCTATAAATATGGACTACAGTTGCACTGAACTATCAAGTGCTAAAAATATTTGCACATGTATGCTGGTTTTGAATGTCATTCTAAATTATTTAATAACTGTGATGCCATCTTCGGGCCAGAGAAACAATAGTGTTGATGTACATTACTTTTTATTGTTGATATGATGTGGGAACAATGAGACTTTCACTTCACTCATAACTGTATATTTTTTAATTAGAGGGGAATATTAGGCATGATAGAGAAACATATTTTTTTTTACGGCAAATATGTAGGTAAGTGAGATAGGACTGATTCCTTACCTTTCTTGCCCTCTGATAAGAATAGGTATGGCTGGGTCTAATCTAGTTAACATTGTGTTTGTTAATGGTATTAGAATTTTGAATCAAAGATATTACTCAAATCAGTCTGAAAAAAAAAATACCTATGTTGTTGAAGGGAAGTTTAAGATCGTAGATTGATTTCAGGGTTATCTTAAACACCTTAAAGACAAGGGATCTTAGAGGAATTTACAAGAATGAAGATTCATCACAACCTCTAGTTATGTCAAACATGTTTCCTAAAGAGAATTGTTTTTACACTTAGTACTGATGTTCATATTGTGGGGGAGGCACAAGGTGATTTTATAACATAAGAAGGTGGCACCAAGAAATGTATATACACTGCTATGCGACATATTGATTTCCTTGGGTGTAGTAAATTGCCCACACAAGGCCTTTAATAGTTTTGATGCCAATATTAATCTGACATCAGGGATACTGAATATCTCTTTTGAATAGGAGGAGGCTCTGAAATTTAACTACAGGTATGACATTGCTGCAAGCAAAATGTTTGTTAATGAAGGTATGACAAGCTCCTGATGGAACCCATGAGGTTTTTCTTGCTAAGCAGCTGAGTATACCCAATTCCTATTTCTAAAAACAAAACAATCCCTACCAGAAAATAAAAAAAGAATTGGAACAGGTGGTAGAGACTCAAAGCACATTTTCTTTTAGGAATCTACTTGCATATTCCTCCTTCTCTTTGTTGATTCAGAAATGAATGCATGTGGCAAGGTATGCTTGGTTCAAACACTTTATCAGTCTCTATGGGGATAAGGAGGTCAATGAGACTAGTGTTATATTCATAATAAAGAGTCCTTTGGCATCTCAAAAGTGCAGACCCAATCCTGCATTATGCTGACCACTGACACCTGCTCATTCTTTGCCCCACACAGAGGCCTTCACAGTTCAATTGGTGCTGCGCAGAGTGGGCTTTTTTGGGGCTGTTAAGGCTAGCAGTCATATGTGGTTATGTCTAGTGCTCACGTGGGAGCAAAACTTTGTGAATGAAATCTTGGGAACGTTGTTTCCTGAATTGCTTGCAATCTTTCAAAATGAAGCACTTGAAAGATATTTAAATAGCAACATGGATATGGCACATCTAAAAGGTGCCATGTTCTATGCTCTATGATCTCTTGATATCGCCCATGATGCACTCCTGAAGGAATATCTCGGTGCTCACTGTAGAGGCAGAAAAGAGGGCTGACTAGAACAGCCATGTTTTCAGCAACTCCATGGAGTTCCAAAAGTTGATGTAAGGTATAAATGTGAAAGGGGAGAGCATGCCAGTGAAAAGGAGCTAAATAAGAAAGGATCTACCACCGAATTTGGCAGTACAAATCCAAGGATCCCTCAAGAGTGCTTTGTTAGAGGATTTCAGTTGTCTAAGAGGCAATTAGAACTTCACTTTTTGATACAAATACACAGGCCAAGTTTGATACAAGGCCTTGTACATTAGGCAGCAAAGTTTAAAAATTGCTCCTTTTTTATGGGTAACCAGTGCAGAGCTTTTTAAACGGGGGCAGAATATGAATGAGTTGGCAGGTTACAGATCAGTCTAGCAGCAGTGTCCTGGATGACCTGTAATTTAGCCAACAAAGTAGCATTAGCTGCAGCTAACAACGAATTGCCATTATCCAGGTGACTGGTTATCAAGTCCTGGACAAGGGTTTTCCTGGAGTTAGGGGATTGCCAAAGGAAATCTTTTTTTAACAGTTTCATTGTGGCAAAGCAAAAGCTGCATCTGGCATTATCTTGGCCCCTCATAGACAGGGCCTGATCGAGTTTCACTTCTAAGTTTTTTGCAGCCTGCTTGAGAAGGGGAGCAGGTCCAAGATCAGAAGACCACCAGTTGCAGAACCAGAGCTCATGTGCCTTACAAAACAGTATTATCTCAGATTTATCGCTGTTTCACCGGAGACAATTTGAGATCATCCAGCTGGTGATTTCCCTCATGCGATGTTGTTTTTTGTTAGATTTTATAAAACTTACAACCTTGAACCTAAAAAGATGCAATCTACTACCATCACTTCAACCAATCAATGCGAATATCAATTACAATGCACGTTGTATTGTATGACACATCAAGCGGTTGAACAAACATTCAAAATGGGTATGTCTGCCTAAGTCACAGTGGCTGACGATAACAGATATGCAGTGAAAGGGCCTCATATATTACTGGGCTTGTGGAAGTTCTTCCGCATTATGGGCCAGTTGATCTCTACAGCATGCCAGGTCTTTTAACCACACTTCGAATTTGGGTGATTCTTTACCACCCCAATGAATAGCTACTCTTCTTTTGGCTAGCAGCAGTGCTACTGCTACAAATTTCCGACTAGTTGGTTGGAGCAGCTTACCAAAGCCAAGAACACACATTTTGAGGAGTGCAAGATATACTCTCCATTGCCATTCTCGATAGAGCTGGGGTCACCTGTACCCAATAGTTATGCACAGGACTGTAGGTCCACGCCAAATGCAGAAAGTCTGCTTCGATTGTATGGCAGCTAGCACCCTGAGCATTCGCCCGCAGAACAAATCTGCATAGTTGGTGGGGAGAGTAGTACATTTGCTGCAGATTTCTCAAGTGGATAATCCTTAAGTAACAATCTGAAGTCAGTCTACTCATCATGGCACAGAAAAACTCCTAGTCTGCTAATGGGAGCAGGACATCTAATAGAATATTAAAATTTTGAAGCGCAGCGGAAGCGTCTGTTGCCATGTCCTGTTGAGATGTATTGCACAGTCTAGTGATTAGGCTTGTTCTGACATTACATGTGAGTAGAGTTTGCAGTGCTTTTAGTAAGGTAGGTTCATGTGGGAATGTGGTATCAGAGGCTCTTATGGCCAGTGCAGAAGGTGATATAGAAAAATGAGGAGAGGGGTCTGTTTTGGAGTGTCTAGGAAGTCTGGGAGTTCTATAAAGTTTCCACCTGCAAACACATCCCCATTGTCTTCAAATCTGCCTTCTCACATAGGTGATGTGCTGGGTTCCAGTGTGACTGAGATTGCAGGGTGGTATGAAGGTGGTAATGCTGGGTCATATAGCAGTGTTTTGCCCGTTTGAGTGTAAAGTGCCTGCCAAGCTTTTGTAGTGCTATTATGGTGTTTATGGTTCTGGGTATATTAGAGCGTATGTGATGCAGAATGGTTCTGATGGGTGTAGGGTAGGCATCGTAGCTCTCTACGGCTACGTGTGGTGTATATTTGTGGGGTAGTTCAAATAGTGTGTGAAGTGTGCCTGTGAACACAGATAGTATAAGTGTAAATCTGGGGCTCCACATCCTCCTTGAGTGTACGAATATGTGAGTGTATTCCAACTAACCCTGGGATGTTTCTTGGCCCAGGCTAGATTGACCGTGTGGATTCTGAGGGACTTAAAGAAAGATCGCATCACTGAAATGGGTGTGTTTATGAACAGGAACTTTTCATAGTTGCTATTCTATCAGTGAGTGAAATAGGAAGCCATTTTCAGTGGGCTATTTGGTTCCCTGAACGTGAAATGTCATTGCCATAGTTCTGCCAGATAACTGTCTCTGGATCACTGTGTACCCTATACAGAAGAATTTTATGGGGTCCGTTGACCATTCTAATGGGAATTCCAGAGTGTGTGGTGGGGTGCCCGGGGTCAATGGGAAGATGGTCGACTTAGACCAATTAATGCTCAGTCCAGAATACCACTCATATTTCACATATTCATGGACAACCAATGCTAGGTTTATAGGTAGATGATGGACGTGGAGTACCATGTCATCTGCGTAGAGGGATAGTGCAAATGGGCGTTCACAAAATCGAAGGGTGGCGTTAGCATGCTGTTGTCTGATTACGTATGCTAAGGGCTCAAGTGCTGGAGCAAATAGGATTGGCAATAGAGGGCATCCTTGCATGTCCCTCTGTAGTGTTTTTGATGTTTTACCATTGATGTGGACTTGTGCTGCCAGATTTGTGTATAGTAGGTAAATCCACTGTAGAAATGTCTGTGGCATGCCCATGCCGTGCGGAGCCACAAGCATTTATGACTATGGTATGAAGTCAAACACCTTTGCAGCATCAATTAGAACCACTACTGCTGGGAGTGACAGGTCGAGTTGGTGTAGCACAGCAAAGAGCATGCAGAGGTTCTGCATAATAGAGTGGGAAGGAATAAACCTAGACTAGTCCGGCAGGACCAGGTCGGGGAATAGCGGTTGGTGTCACGGTTTCAGGCGGGTCTGATCAGGACTCTGGTTGGGACACCACTTGAGGTCACTGAATATCCTAAAGAGGTAGTGTACTGGGGCAGAAGAGCAGCTAAAGGCATACACGGAAAGGACAGCTATGGACAGGCACAGGAAACAGGAAAGTAAAAGCAGAGCAACCCTTGTGTGAACAAACAGTAAACGGATTACTAATGGACAAACACAGTGGGGTTGTACACAGAGTAGGGCGCAGAACCTCCCACAGTGACAGGGAATATCAATGCCTCTGTGCAGTTTGCTCTTACAGATAGTCACCCTGCTCGCCCCATAGAAAAAAGGCAGCAGAAGTGATTCTGTCTCTGGACTCTAGAGCACAAACAAGGATAGTACTTACATAAATAAGACAAGCTCTTGGGAGGTCCAGCTGGAAACACAGTGGCGATTCCTGGAACAACAGCAATAGCACACTGTCACTGTTAGGCACGAAAGACAACGGATAACACTAGACAAAGATGGGGGCTGGAATTGCCTTCTGGAAACCGGGAGCCAACCCCAGACAAAGGAGGACACTTATACACTGGTGAAGACTGATAGAACACTTACCAGACACAAATACCAAGAGGAAACAGAAACAGAAGGAAACAAACTAAGAGGCAGAGGCAAGAACTGGGAACAGACTCAGGTTGAAGCAAAGGCAGGGCTAGGACTGGAAAACAGGGCGCAAACTTCTGGCTGGGACAGAGACAGGACTGGGAAACTGAGAGCAGGCTCTGGCTGGAACAGGCAAAGACAGGGCTGGAATACAGGGAGTAGGTATAAGCAGTAAACAGGGTTGGGAAACAGAGAGCAGGATCAGGCTGAAACAAGGCAGGAGCAGGACAGAGAAACAGGGAGAAGGCTCTGGAAGAAACACACAGGTACAAGGCCAAGAGGATAGGGGCTGGAACAATCAGGAGCAGGGCAGAAAAACAGGAAACAGGAACAGGCTGGAACAGAACAGGAACAAAACTGGAACACCACCCGATAAGGGGTCTGTAACACAAAGGAATCGAACTCCAATGCACGGCGGGGATCTTGAGGAAATGGCTGCTAATAAGCAGTTCCAAGCTGGGCTGCACAGGAGAGGTCTCTGGTGTGTGGAGTTTCAGACACTCACAAGTCCTGGAGCAGATGATCCGGTTAAAAGGAGCAACTGGACTTCTCCCATAGAAAACAATGGGAAACAGAATCCAGGCTTTCCTGACTATCAGGCTGTGCATTATGGGATTTTCAGTCCCAGGAAGCAAATGTAGTACTACACAAGTATACCATGGCGAAAAAAGAAACAAACAGGAGTAAGCAAGGGACTCTAGATAAATCTTCAAGGTGATTCCCAGGCTACCGAGAGTCCCCTTGCAGCACCCCCTAGAAACGGGACGACAGAGTCGTAACAGTTGAAAGCCTTGCTGCCAGGAGGTTTGTGAGGATTTTGATATCTGTATCAATTAATGATAATCAGCAATATAAGTTACAGTGGTTGGTTAGGTGGCTTGTCAGGTTTGAGGAGTGTTAAAATCAGGTCTTCTATGAGGTTTGGGGCAATACTTATTGTTGGCTGCCTATGTGTACAGTTCTCTAAGATGAGGCACTAATAGATCGGCATATGCTTTATAAAATTTACTGGGTAGTCAATCTCTCTCAGAGGCCGTCCCATTGGGGAGGGTGGGTATAGCGTCACGTATCTCCTCCTCATTGACAGGTTGTACTAGGAAATCCCTTTACCCTGGGGAAAGCCTAGCTAGTGCCACGTCATCTAAGGAGGATGCTGTTTCTTTTTCAGTGGCAGAGGCTTGGGTTCCATACAGCAGTGAGTCGAAGTCCATGTTCTGGACCATTATTGCTGGTGTCAGAGTGAGTTTCACCATCCGGGGATTGTGTGCTCACTATGTGTGTGCGCGCCCATGGCGTCGTAATTTTAACAGCCAGACTAAGACTGGGTCGGCTGCCTTCTCCATAATCTCTCACAACCTAGTATCTGGACATGTGCATCACCTTGTGCTCCACAATTTCATTATACTCAGAAATATGTGTTCTAATGTCTGCTAGTATCATGGGGGCAGGTTGACTTCACATTTCTGTTGTAGCCTCTGTAATATCCTCTCTATGGATTGAAGGCACAAGCGAAGGGACTTGCACACCTGCCTACAATCCGATGCAGGCACCTTTGATAGTGCTTTTAAAGGCCTCCCAGAGTGTGCCCACCTCCTCCACAGTGCCCTTTTTTTCAGCAAAATATTATATTATTGCTGTGTGTACTCCATCATGGAATACCGCATTGAGTAGGATTGGGGGCTTGAAGCCCTGCCTAGGCATATATGTGGGTATGATCACCGTCACTAGCACAGGGAGTGGTCTGATAGCATTTTTAACGTGTGCTTAATGGCCTTTGTCTATGTGCTGACCTCCATTGTCACCAACCAATAGTTGAGCCAAGACCATGTGTTATACAGATAACATGAAGGTGCCT
Source organism: Pleurodeles waltl (assembly GCF_031143425.1). Classification (NCBI taxonomy): domain Eukaryota; kingdom Metazoa; phylum Chordata; class Amphibia; order Caudata; family Salamandridae; genus Pleurodeles; species Pleurodeles waltl. Next base: position 86,272,340 of record NC_090439.1, read on the forward strand.
TTCCTGGCCCCCGAATGGCGATCCCGCCACACATCTGTGAGTCCATATTCTGCCAAACCCTACCGGAGGATTTTGGCAGATTGCTTTCACTGTCTGTTTGGTGCAATAGATCTATCTAATATCGGGTCTATGTGAACATTGAGATCCCCTCTTAATAGAACAGTGGTAGTTTTGAGTGCATGTAGTCGACCACATATCTTGATGTGAATAACTGGGCCATCCACATTTGGGCCATACAGGTTAACAATAGTGAAATTAGTGCCACATAGACTTACTTGTGCAATAGTGCATCGCCCCTGTTGATCTGCTTCTAAGTGTCTAACAGTGAACAGTGTGCCTTTCTTAATAAGGATGAGGATCCCTCTGGAACAAGACAAGTAGGAGGATGCTATGCTGATTCCTGCCCATTTCGATCCTAGAGGCAGATAATGGAAAGTGGTGATGCGGCCCTTAGCACCCCCCTACCGCCACTATGTGTGCACCATATTTAAAATACGGTGCACCATGGTGCAAAATAGGGGACAATAGTGTCATTTTTTTATGATGCTATTGATGTACTCTGCAGGAGTACTGCCAAAATATTGGTGCTACTCCTGCAGAGCAAATAGCTTTAAAGTGCTCTGTATTGCGGCATTAAAGAACACTGACATACTTTTTCAGTTGCACAATAGTCCTCAGATTATTGTGGTTAATCATTATGCATTATAAAATACATGGAACTCTGCAATACTAGTGTAAAAGCCCATCTCTAATGTCCTTAATACACTTGCATTATTGTGTATTTTATGATTTCACAATGGCTCCTGTCAGAGCCAGTTGCTGAGTTGAAAGGCTGGCCATTGAGCATAACTACAACTGAAGTTTAAGCAGAGTTAAAGGAAACATGGCCTTTACTTCTACCAACCAGTTTTTCTAAAATGAACAGCAAAAACAATATATTTATGCAACATGTTTATTTATTCCTCGGTACAGATCAGAACTAGAAATAATTAATTTGCACATGCGTCTACACATGCTGAGCTACAGCATTGTTTTAACCTAATTAACACTAAAATATATCTAATAGTTTAATTTTTTCTAACAAATTATTAACTGCTTTCAGTTGTGTTGATTGCCACACCAGAGAGTCTACTTTTATTCCTAATGTCTACAAACATACTATCTCTTTCATATGAAAGAGCAATAATTGAATCGGTTTGTGGGAAGATTGGTGGTGTGAGCATGTATTTTATGGAATAGAATACCCTTATTTTTTGGCAGTGTTCCTATACATGGTCACAGAACCCCTCAGCGACGTTCAATAGCCTTAGAACATAAAGGAGGCAGTACTTATCCCAAATCTAAAAATAGGATTCTTTAATCCCTATATCAAAACCTGTCTCTAATTTCTTTATAATATGCAATTTGTGCTGCACCCAGTCGCCAATTACAAAGTAATTATGTTAGAACTGAACTGTAGCACAGTTGAGTTATGATACCGCAATGACTTCTTCCAGAGTCAGCAGCTACGGTGAAAGCAGGTTAGGTCATGGAGCATGATTGCTGAAAGAATTAAAACAAAAATGCTGCTTTTCTTTCTTTTGCTCTGTTTTACTAGCTTACAATGACAAACAGAAAGGGGATATTTATGGAAACATGTTTATTTTTCAACTCCTTTGGTAATTATAAAAAGGTTAGTACCTATCTACATGTTTCACATTACAAGCTACTGCAGACTTTTGTAAAAAAAACTGATTTGTTTTGAAAACTAAATATCTAACAGCTTTTTTATGTGTTTAATATTGCACTAGAAATTCTCTTTTTGTTCTTTAGATTTCCATAACCTTGCAAATTAACTCAGTATTTGGCCTTGTTCCTCTACATTGTCATGGAACACTTTGGTGCCTTGCAATTTCCTTATGATGTACAGCAATGAGTACGTTATCCCACATATGAATTTTAAACAAATTTTCTAACAAATTACTATGTCTTCAGTACATAGGTAGATATCATTCTAAAGAAATACTTTTGTGTTGTATATACTGGCTTTCAAATCAAACCCTATAATCTTACAGGGTTAGTCATCTGTAGGTTTCCATGTAGAAATGACATGATTTATTTCAACACATCTTACTAGCTGGTTTCGAAATATTCAATATCATGAGGTGATAGTAATAAATGCTTCCCCTATTTTCAGATTCCACTGGGTAAGCAGATGGGTAGCACATCCTCTGGTGTGCCATTGGAGGCTGATCTAGATGGAAGTGGTACCAAGGGACCCAGAAGCACAGAGGGTAAGAGGTTGACATTGATGTCAGCACATGTTCATACTCATCACTGTCATCATATTCATTTCTGTTGGATTCCATAGAAATCTCATAATAACAATGTAGGTCAATGTTAGAAATGGGGTTTCTGGTTGGCTAGGGTATGCACCTAAGCCAGGCAGAAACCACCCATTCTAGTCATCTAGTCAGGGCAAGGGAGTTACACGTCCAAGATAACCCCTGCTCACCCCGTTGGTATCTTGGCACGAGCAGTCAGGCCTAGCCCAGAGGCAATGTGTAAAGCATTTGTACAACACTCACAACACACGTGACGCACTATCCCCACCAAAAAGGAAACACAACACCAAGTTATATGAAAATATACTGTATTGTACACAACGCAATTATTAGACATCACATATCAGTAGTATCTTGCTACCTTAGCAGTTGTCAGAACATTACACATTAGTTACTCTGCAAACTAACAGAAGTCACATATAACACACAGGTTACTCAGTATCCTGCAACATAAGCAGTAGTCAGGAAACACGTTATTACACCAAAGCACTTGTCATAAGAATATCATAAACGCCCATATTAGGAATATTATAAAAACGTATGGCAAGTCAGAAAAACATATTAGCATGTGATGCCCAAAAAAGGAACATTTGCATACAAATCTGAAACATCCTAAAAACAGGTAGGCAATATATAAGGCAATAAAGTCTCTAACAAGAACTTATGTTATATATATTGTCATTTAGTAGTACCTAGTTTGATGTATGCACCTCCAGCGCCTGCAGAACAAAAAATAGAGCCCCTGGCGCTGCTCTGAGCCACACGGGGGCCTCTCAAGAGTTCTGGGTTGGAGGGGAGTGGCATGCGCCCCCACTGGATAAATGATGGGGCCCTACTGGGGCCTGTGATCGCTGGGGGCCCCCCCAGGGCTCCACCGGCCCTCACGAGGGGGGGCAAAGGTCAGCAATTACTTATATGAGGGAGGGGGTGCCACCCCACGCACCCCCTCTGCTTTAAGGATGGGCCCCTAATGGGGCACGTGATCACTGGGGGCCCCTCGGCCTCCACTGCCCCTCACAAGTGGGGAGCAAGGTCAGGCAAAAGTTTAAAGGAGGAGGAGGGCCCACGCAACCCCACCATTTTAAGGACGGGCCCCTCCTGGGGCCTGTGATCACTGAGGGCCCCCGGGCTTTCACTGGCCCTCCAACGAGGGGGGGGGCAACATTCCTTCCCCGGCCCACAAGGGGCAACACCGAAGGGACCGGCGGCACCGGGAGCCTCCTCCGGCCCCGGGCTCCTGTGGGGCAGTGAGAGACTTCCTTCTCCCCTCCCCTTCCTGGAAGAGTAGAACGGGCCCGGTTGGGTGGGGGAGCCTCCGATGAGGCGTCCTTCCACCCTCCCAGCTTAAAGCAGACATCGCAGCCTGCCCAGGCCGTTAGGAGCAGCAGGCACCAAAGTGGGTGCCTGCTTGTGCTCCGGAGGCCCTCCACAGAGCGCGCTTCACCCCAGTGTCACAATAGGAGCGCGCTCTCTCCAATCTTCAATTTGGCAGTTTTCTTCGTGGCCCGGGGGCACAGAAAGCAGCATGACTCCGGTGCTGCCCTTAATACAGCTCGGGTCGCGGCGGTGATCTTTTTCCCTGCAATCAAGAGCTTTTCAAACGCTAATAGAATAAAAGAGGCAGCGCTTTTCCTCCTCAAGCGCTAAGCCTCAAAAATATAAAGCGCTTTCCAAAGTGCTTAGTCTGGTAAACTTTTGAACCACTCCTCGTGCTTCACAATGTTGCAAGGGTCAGGGGCCACAGCACCCTGCCCATGGGGGGCAGAAATTAAGGAGTAGGCCCACAGGTAAGGGGGCCCAGCAACAGGCCAGCACACAGAGGATGCAAGCAGGTGTCAAGTCCTTACAGTGACCAAGCAGGTCACAGGTCAGCACAGCGGCAGCAGTCCATGGCAGTTCCTTTTGATTCCTTCCTGCCTTTTGTGTTCAGTTCTAAAATGATTCCAAGAGACTCCAAATTGTGGGGAAAACTCCCCTGTACTTATACTCAGTCCTTACAGTGTTTTACAATGGTGGGGGAGAGGAGGTTCCCACCAGTTACAACTGGTTCTGGGAGTGTCCCCTCTCTCCTCCAGCACAGGCTCCAAACATTAGTTGGGGGTGAACGACCCTATTGTGTGAGGCCAGGCATGTAGATGTACCTCTGTGACACCTCCACCCTCCCTGTGTACAGGATGTCTGAAATGTATGCACAAAGCCCCAACTGTCACTCTGCCCAGACGTGGATTGGAGTCAAGCTGGAAAACACCAGAGTTATAAGCACAGAGGAATGAACACTTTCTAGAAGTGGGATTTCTGTTATAGTAATAAAGAATACATATACACCAGTTAGCAGCATTTATTATCACCATCACAACCATACAAAATATTCCTACGCTACCCCTCATAAATCAGACAATACCCCTTACACAAATGGCAGGGCATTTCTAACGCAATCCTATGAGAAGGCAGCACTCACAGCAATGAGAGACCAAGTTAGGCTGTTTGTCACTACCAGTACAGGCACGCAACCTGGCACATGTCCTGCCTTCTACATACATGGCACCCTGCCCTAAGGGCCTACCTTAGGGGTGACTTACATGTAGTAAAAGAGGAGTTCTGGGCTCGGCAAGTAAATTTAGATGCCAGGTCCCTGTGGCAGAAAACTGCGCACACAGGCCCTGCGCTAGTAGGCCTGAGACAGGTTTGAAAGTCTACTTCAGTGGGTGGTGCAAGCAGCGCTGCAGGCCCACTAGTAGCATTTAATTTACAGGCCCTGGGTATAGAGATACCACTGTACAAGGGACTTTCAGGTAAATTAAATATGCAAATTAGGTATAAGCTAATCATACCAACTTTAGATGGGAGAGCACCTGCACTTTAGCACTGGTCATTAGTGATTAAGTGCTCAGAGTCCTTGAGCCAACAGCGACAGGTCAGAAAAAATAGGAGGCAGGAGGCAAAAAGACTGGGGATGACCCTGCATAAGGAAAAAGTCCAACAGTTAATAAAACATAAACTCCACTTCTTACCAAATAATTAGATACAAATCACTAAACAGATAATCATTCACAAAACGTCTATTCTTTTCCCTTATCCTGTCTGCTTCTTTAAAAATAATGTACAACAGAGAATCATACAAACTCATTTCTTAACTGTGTAGAAAAATAAAAGGCTGTGCATACCTGCCAAAACCTTAGACTTTAATGGAGGAGTTAAATAAACATTAGGTGGTGCAACCTATAAAAGTTAAGGATATTAAAAAATGAAGGGTATCCTGATGAGACAACAGGGGCCAAGTTTCTTGATGGAGTTCCATACTTTAATTACTGCTGGGAGACAGTGTAACAGACTCAAAGAAAACCTTATTGACAAATAGCGATTAATGCTATCTGTGACAAAATTAAGATAAGGTTCAGTAGAGGGTACAGTTTTGAGCAAGATGAATCACCAAACAGATTTTGTTTCAATTCACTACCATTTCTTTCTATGTGTCTGATGGAGAAAACACATTTCCCATCTACTCTATCTTTCTTTGTTAGGAACATCAACATCTCCAGGTGTCATAATATTAGACTCACCACCAGAGTCACTGGTTTGAAGATCTTATCATGGCCAGCCTCTTGTGGTGATGACTAACAGCATTAATCTGCTCCTGAGGCTGTCCACACCATCACAACCAGCACTACCATCTCTTTGTAACCCCAGAGCATTTCCCAAACTAGAAGGTACTGGACTGTATAGTCCCTTGTCCTGGCACTTTCAGTCAGCTCCTATTCCACCAGAGATTGTTTCTGAGGAAGCAATGTAGTTTTAAGGGATCTGTGCTCTGTACTCTGGGCAGTGGTGATTGCCTTGCAGGACTTGGGCCAGAAGATCAACAGAATACTCCACATTCTGCATAGAATTTACTTTGCACATTCTGCCATACATGCTAGAACTGCCTGGCAAACTAGGGCAACACCCCCTCTCATCATTTGACCATGCTCATAAAATCTTGCAGCCTAAATTACCCTCTGAAGACCACATGCCAACATCCATTCTTTTGTCCACTCTGCACCACTTGCAAGATGTCTTGGAATCACTGTTCACTGCAACAACACCTCCGAGAGGAGTAGGACTAAGATGGACTATGGTAAGGCAAGGACAGTCAACACTCAGAACTGAACTTTGAAAAATGTTCTTGTTGCTTGCAATCTCCAACCACAGTTTCCTTTGCCAGACCACCATGATGAGTCAAGACTGTATTATGCTTATTATATTTGTTTGTACATCAACTTACTTTATTTAAAAGCAAAGGTGTTGTTTGTGATGTGATTTTATTTTTAAGCATAAAATGGTTCTTTGTATTTTTGTGCATTATTAGGGCATTTGAAAAAACGTTTTTTATTTTGAAAAAAAATGAAGATATATTCCTTTATTGTTAGAATGTCATAGATATGAGTTGGGTGTTAATTGTAAGTCACATGGTGACTGACGTGTATGTGTTGATCAAAATTAAAATAAAAAAACAGTGTCAGCGAATAAGCGTTATATCAGGTATTGTAAACATGTCTCACATGATTGGAAGATCAGGTTATACATTTGGAAATAACATAGAGTAGTCTGTATATATTATATTCATTAAGACAATAGAAACTTGGATGGTTACCACATCTTGATAGACTTTAATAAAACAAAATTATAGACCTAACTATTTTTTTTTAGCAACAGCTGTTAAATTAATCTAATGGGTTTGTTAATTACCAAAAATGTTTTATAATATGTACATTGACATATTAAAAACATTATTGTGTGGTGCATATATATATATATTTATTGGCATAGGGCTAAAACCGTTTGTTATCCTATTTGTAAATATAAGATACTTGAAACTTGTACTGTCAGATTATATTAAAAAACAGCATTATTGGTTTATTGCATGGTCATCATGGTGTTAGTAGTTTGTGTTGTTACATATGCAACCCTAGTAGAGATACACCATTTTTTAACATTTGCAACTTGTGTTTATTTCGATATGGTAAATGGTGGCATACCGTTTTTTATATTTGATATGACGAACAGGATGCATGGGTCATTTTGGTCCATTTATAAGAAGAATATATTTTCATAGAGAATATATATTTCTGATTTATATATTTGTATTTTACGTTTGTAATATCCACACCAATGCGGAGGAATGCTGATTTAGCAACCTATTAGGGTATTGTGGGGCACGTGTCACACAGTAACATTAATATATGATTGGGCTTTTAAGTTTTTTTACCTTGGTTAGGTTATTTATATCCTCCCATCCATACTTAGTACACAAGTATGTAGATTTTATATTGGGTGAAACACATTTTTAAATTTCAACATAGTATCTGTGAGCGCCCCCAGTGGGTCCACAACTAGTGGAAGATGTATTCCCGAAACTTGGAGCTGCAGCATCACTTTGGTTCTGTGAATCATAGTGTGGGTTCAGGGTGTGTTTGGTTATTTATACTTTACTTTCTAACTTCCAAGTGTAGGAGTACTGATTGACAGAGACCTGTACGCAGATAACATATTTTAAATATGATTAATTGAGCAGAGGTATTTTGCTGGTCTGTTCACAAATTTCTAACAAGCAATCATTTAGTTGATCGGGAATTATGTGGAGTGGGTGGTGAATGGAAGATTAAGGTTTTGCCATCCATGCTCCAGACTCTAAATGCAATTGATGAGAAGGTATCACAGAGAATTGAATATCTGGTGATTTTATGAAGGATCCTCCACAGCCACTAACTCTACATAGGTCTCTAGCTACTTTGTTTATTCTCAAAGTTGACAAGTGGGGCAAGGCTTAAAGCTGAAGAAGGGCTGTGGCCCATGATGCTGGATACCTTTACCACAAGGTCCATCTAGAACCAATTTCTACATGACAAAAAGCTCAATGATTGGCAAATATAGTTCTCTTGCCTTCCAGAGTGAATAGAGTGATATGAAAACCCAACCCTCCCCATGGTCTATACAAACCAGAGTTGAGAGAATGCCAACAAGTGGAACTATTTTTAGGTATGGGCAGCGTGACTGCAGCCAACTCCAATTTGCAGCCAAGCAAAGTAGGAAACTGAGGTAAGGGAAGCATGGCTGGTCAATAGTTATCTAGGGATAAGAACACTTTTCAAACAAGGAATGTGTGTCAGCTGCCCCTCTTACTCTTCCTTTCCAAAATATATATCCATACATTAGATCTTTCTTATTCATGAGATGGAAAGGATGCAGGAGGAGGGAAGAGAGACTCAATAAATGACTGATGACTTTAAATGCACACTAATCTAGAAATATGTCCTTGAGGATTTGGGGAATCAAATTGCAGGTAATGAGCTGTATAATGGTGAATAGACTCACTATTAATATCCTCAGGTGTGATTAAGTTGTGTAATTTGGTTAGAGGGCCTATCTAAACAGAGATGGTGGTTTTTATAAATTGGGTTTCTAGATGGAAGACGTATTCACCCTGTACAAGCAGGAACCACAGTCCTAGTCTGGGTAAGTCCCCAACACACCCTACATTATCTTGTGCTCACCACCTGATAGTATAGCACAGAGCAGTCAGGTTTAATTTAACAGGCAATGTATAAAGTATGTGTGCACTACTTTACACAACTAAACAGGTAAAATACCACACAAAACAATACCACACCTGGTTTGAGAAATATAATTTAATTTAGTGAACAAAACAAGACAAAAATAACAAAAATACAATCAGTAGAAATTGAAATATGCATTTTTACAGAATAAACTGAATTTTAATGCTTGAAAGCACAAAGTGCCTACTGGGGCTCTCTGCTCATGCTGGACCAAACCTCAATCCTCGCAGCAGCAGCGATGTGTCGGCATCATTGGAGATGCATTGGTTCAGAGTGGCACAAAGGCATTGATGCATCGGTTCACAGTTGGCAGAGTCCAGGTGTTATAGTGAGTTGGAAGTATTTTTTGTGTGCCTGAAACTTCATTAGAACAAGAGGCAAGCCGTTGGTGCCTCTCTGGTTCTGGGTTCAAGTGACGTGGCTCTAGTCCCTCTATCCCAGACATGGAGGGCAGCAGGCAGCAGGTCAGATCAGCAAGAAAGCAGTTCTTCCAGAGCAGCAGCTTAGCAGAGTAGCAGTCCTTGTAGCAGCATGGCAGCCCTTCCTGGCAGAGTAGCCACAGGTCCAGAAGTGTACGGAGTTGGTAGGCTCAGAGGTCCAGTTCTTACACCTAATGCTGCCTTTGAAATGGGGGAGAATTCAAAGAAGGGTTTTGAAGTGCACAGAGGTCCTTCCTCCCTGCCCCAGTTTCAGAATCACTACAGGAGCTATGCAGTCCTTTGTGTGCGGTCACAACACAGTCTATTTAGGTGTAAGTGTGAGGCTGTGGCCAGCTCCGCCCTCTCATCGTGCCCATTTTGGCCAATCAGGATGTTGATGACCTATCAGTCACACCTAAGCTCTCTTTCTGTGTGCCTGTCTAGAGGCAATGCACAAGCCCAGCTGTCACCATACCCCAGATATGTATTGGAGACAGGCTATTAGTACACAGGGGTAGGAGCAGGAAAAGGCCAACTTTCTAAAAGTGCATGTTCAAAATTGAAACAATAAATCTTTCTTTACCATTAAAGAGGATTTGTCATTACAATTCCATAGGTACTTAGCATAACATGTCCACCCCTTCCCAATCAAAAATTCCAGATTACCAAATATAATAAGGAATCACCATGTCATCCTATGAGAGTAGTAGGCCTCACAATAGTGAAATATGATTTTGAGAGTTTTTCACTACCAGGACATGTAAAAGAAATAAACATATGTCCTGCCTTATTACATAGCACCCTACTTTATGGGCTACCTAGGGCCTATCTTAGGGGTGACATATATAATACAAGGGAAGTTTAAAGTTTTAGAAGGGGCTTTAAATGTCAATTTGGCATGGCAGTGTAACACTGCTTTTAGGCTGTAATGGCAGGCCTGGGACATATGTAAATGTGCTACTTCAGTGGGTGGCACAAGCAGTGCTGTAGGCCTGCTAGTAGTAGCATTTAATTTACAGGTCCTGGGTACATGTAGTGCACTTTACTAGGGACTTATCATTAAATTAAATACGCCATTTAGGTGTATTCCAATCAAACCATGTTTTAGGGGGAGAGAGCTCATACAATTTAGCACTGGTCACCAGTGGTAAAGTGTCAGAGTTCTAAGGCCAGCAAAAATAATTCAGGAAAATTGTGTGGAAAACAGGCAAACTGTTTGGGGGAAGACCACCCTACTGCTGTCCGATCTAACAGTGCTGAGTAAATAAAGCTCTACTAATAGATACAAGGGCTTCAGAAGCAGAATTGATGCTGCAACCATTGAAAATTGAAATATCTCACTTCTAAAGCTCTCAGATGAGTCCACACTGGTATGATAAAGCTTCCAAAAACCCATCCATAAAATCTACCCGAATTAAGCCTTGTTTTTTTTTTTTAAGAATACAAATTGAAATGCTTCAAACGTCTAATGTTCCTGTGAAGTGCTGTCACAATTTGGTATTATTAGAAATGGGGTCTTTGGTTGACAGTCAGGTTAACCCCTGTCCAAGCAAGGACCCACACTCTATTCATGGTAAGTTACTCAAAATCCAAACTATCCTGTGCCCACCCTCTGGTAGCCTGGCACTGAGCAGTCAGGCTTAACTTGAAGGCAATGTGTAAAGTATTTGTGCAATAAATCATACAATACCACCATATAGCACCACAAAAACACACCACACAGTGTTTAGAAAGTATATAATATTTATCTCATAAGATGCAGGTCAAAACGATCAAAGATACAGTAACTAAATGTTGAGATATCACTGAAAAGTGATATAAAGGCCCTCATTACAACCTTGAGGATAAATGCCACCTACCGCCGTGCTGATGGCCGCTAACATACTGTGACTGCGTCGGTATACAGCTGCGGGTATTATGACCCACACTGAGAAATCCGCCACTATACAGACACCCTCACAAGTCCGCCACATCAAAGATCAGTGATAAATTGGCGATATCAAAACCCACACCGTTACGCCAGCAGGAATAAGCCCACAGTATCAGGACCCACAAATCACTGCGGCGGTCTTTCAACCACGGTAAACCATTGGTGGCACACATTGCTGTGCTCAAAATACACACACACTAACAAAACTACACCACATTGGACAATTCAAACTACACACATCTGACACACATACACACACCACACCCACACACTCACAACACTATAAAACACCCACCCACATTACCCACAACCCTTTCAATGAAAAAAACGATTGCTGACAGAGAGAGTCACAAGCCAGGAGCACCCACACAATCTGAGCCACAGAACACCATCACCCATACACCATCCACGCACCTCACACCACACAGCCCAACACAGCACCCCACACATCACCCCACACATCCTCACACATATCACTCACACCACATCTGTGGCACCCCAAAGACACCCCAGGTTTTCAGAGGAGGAGCAAAGGGTCATGGTGGAGGGAATCATCTGGGTAAAGCCTCAGCTCTTCGGATCACAGGTGCAGCAGATGTCCATTGCTAGGAAGATGGAGCTATGACAGAGAATCATGGACAGGGTCAACGCCGTGGAACAGCACCTCAGAACAAGGGAAGACATCAGGAAGAGGTGTAACAACCAACGGGGAAAGGTGCGTTCTGTGATTGCCAGACAACAGGTCGCAGTACAGAGGACTGGCGTTGGACTCCCACCTCCTCCCCCACAACTAACAACATGGGAGGAGCAAATCTTGGCAATCATGCATCATGAGAGTAGCAGGAGGACTGGACTCTGGTAAGTCAAACCTTCACTACTATATCCCCCACCCTACCTACATGCTATCACAAACACCTACCCCTACCCTCACCACCATCAATCCACCACCTCAAGTATACCCCACTATCACAACCCAACCATCCCAATACCAAGCCCTGCATGCCACACCAATCCATGGACCCCCATCACATACCTGCATGGACACCCATCACCACAGCATGCCCATTAGAGAGAATCACCTAGCCCACAAAATCTCCACGCACACAAGGCAAAGCTGACAGGGCAATCACAACCATACAGGGAAACACACCCATGCACAAGATGGCGCACACAGATACAATAACACTGCATTTTCATCCCCACAGGACCCCTACTCAACGTCACTGTAGAGGAGTTGCCACCAACATCCAGCCCCCCGAGGAGGCCCACAGTGATGACAGCAGCTCTGCACGCCTGGATCACGATGACCAACCTGGCCCATCAGGAACCTCTGGACAGTCGGTTACCCTGCCACAGTCACAGACAACCACAGAGCCTCCCCCCTCAGGAAACACCAGCACAGCACCCACCCAGTGGGCCCATGCCACTGTCCCCAGGACACGTCAATCAGCAGTGTGTCCACCACTACAGGGACCCCGGGCAACCCCACAAACACAGGACGATCAGGGACCTGGGGTCAGTGGCAGTGGGCACACGGTTCAGGGGACAGAGGCACAGGACAACAGGGAATCTGGGAGGACTGCTGTGAGACAGGGGGAGGACAGGCCCAGGGAACCCACTCCCCACTCTCCAGAAGGCACTCACCAACATCCTGGGAGCATACCACCATTCCCAGAAGACCATGGGCCAGATACTGGCAAGTTGTAGGAGACCCACGGCTGCAGAAGGGACATACCTGGGGATCAGGGAGGACCTCAAACACATCTACACCATCCTGGTCACAATTGCAGGGGTGCTGGAAGACATGACCAACACCATGAGGGAGGCAGTGGCACATCAACGGGCCCCTGACACTAGCCACACTGAAGAACAGCCCTCCACCTCCGCCGGCGCTAGCGGACAGGAGGCCCCGCCACAGGACCAACAGGCCACCAGCACCCCACCCCCTGCAGAAGGAGAACCACCCCGCAAACGGTTCCTGCGATGCAGGCAGAAGCCAGAGAACATTGCCAAGACCCCGCCAGGAAATAAGACTCTCCTGATAGTCACCGTTCTGTCCCACTCTGTTACCCTGTCCACCTTGAACTGCCATTGCTCCCCTTCCTATGCCCCATTGGACAATGCACCTGTGATACCAAGAGACTAGACTCTAACTGGACATTCCTCTACCATCACCCCAGCCCATTGCACATCTCCCTCTATGTATTAGCACTTAAATAAACACCCTTGGAACAAATACAAATCTGGAGTCTGTCAAATTATTGAAATATGCATTAGTACTACATTCTGAAAACATTGCAAGTCATATGTACAGTTATATATACATTGGTATGGCCATTAGTGGGCAGCAGTAAACATACCAGGAGCCAGATTGGACCACAGAGATTTGAAAATAGAGATGTCAAAGGGTGCAGTAAGTGGCCATAGACATAGGGAAATCAGGCTGCCTTGTACAATGTCCAACTGAAAACTGAAAAGTAAAGTGAAGTTACAGTGTCTTACATGTATGTCACTTGAAGTACTGCAGTATGATATTAATACTGTTGTCCACATCTTCTTCCTCTGTCTCCTCTTCCTCACTGTCCACAGGCTCCACACTGCCACAAGACCACCTCAAGGCTCATTCTCCTGCAGAAAAGGCAACTGGTGTCTCAAGGCCAGGTTGTGCAACATGCAACATGCAACTATGATCTGGCGCACCTTCTGGGGTGAGCAGTACAAGGATCCACCCGTCAGATGGAGGCACCGGAACCTGGCCTTCAGGAGGCCGAAGGTCCGCTCAATTATCCTCCTTGTTCACCCATGTGCCTCATTGTAACATTCCTCTGCCCTTGTCCTGGCATTCCTCACTGGGGTCAGTAGCCATGAGAGGTTGGGGTAACCAGAGTCACCTGAAAACATCGAGAGAAAACTGTTAGACACACACTAACCCCAGACACCAATGTTTACTGTGTGGGGACCTTGGGCTCACCTATTAGCCACACCCAATGCCTCTCAAGTTGAGCCATCACATATGGGATGGTCCTATTCCTCAATATAAAGGCGTCATGCACAGAGCCAGGATACTTGGCATTCACATGGTAGATGTACTGGTCCGCCAAACACACCATCTGCACATTCACAGAGTGATAGCTTTTTCTATTCCTGAACACTTGTTCATTTCTCCGGGGGGGAGGAGGGGTAGGTAATGCTACATGTGTAGCATCAATGGCACCAGTGATGTTGGTGATATGTCCCAGGGCATAGAAGTCAGCTTTCACTGTGGCCAAATCCTCCACCTGTGGGAATCCAGTGCAGCTGTGCATGTGTTTCAGCAGGGCAGACAACACTCTGGTCAACACGTTGGAGAACATTGGCTGAGACATCCCTGATGCCATGGCCGCTGTTGTTTGGAAGGAACCACTTGCCAGGAAATGGAGCATTGTCAGGACCTGCACTAGAGGGGGGATACCTGTGGGATGCCGGATAGCTGAAATCAGGTCTGGCTCCAATTGGGCATACAGTTCTTGGATTGTGCACCGATCAAGTCTGTAGGTTAGGATAATGTGTCTGTCCTCCATTGTCGCAAGGTCCACCAGTGGTCTGTACACTGGAGGATGTCTCCATCTCATATTCATCCTCAGCGGTTGAAGCCTATGGAGGAAAACGGTGAGCAGAGGGTCATAATCACACATCTATTGCAATAATGATGCATTTCTACATTTACAGAACCACTGTGTGAATCAGAGAGTCAGTTGCTGTGCCAATGTCAGCTGTGACGCAGTTAGGTGCCATGGCCTGTGCCCCCCTGAAATGGCGGCTGCCTGACATGTGAGGAGGGAAAACTGGAAATAAGGTAATTCTGCTGGCGTTGTGCGCCGTTGCGGCAGGCGGTCAACGACCGCCGTACAACTCTGCATTGGTTATCATTGGGCCCTATGGGTTCTATGAGCCAATGGCGATGGACGCTGGTGGTGAGGGTACGCATCACCGCGGATGTGACCGCCATTTTCTATTGATTCACTCACTTGCTACCTGACCTTCAACAGGAGAGGACATACACTGCAAGTGCTGCTGTGACCTGTGTCTGGAAGCGACAATGGCTCATGTGTCTGGGGAAAGGGCCCCTGCCTTCACTGTGGAGGAGTTGGAGAGATTGGTTGATGAAGTCCTACCCCAGTACACTTTACTCTACGGTCCTCCAGACAAATAGATGAGTACACTGTGAGTATGATGCGTGGGCCATGAATGGATGGAGTGCTGTGTGTGTAGGCCACATGTAGGGGGGGCTGAGGCATCCTGGCCAGAGTGCTGCATGTATGGTGGTCAATGTATGTGTGTCAGGGGATGGGAGGGATATGGTGGGCCATGAGTGTAACGGTCCAGACGGTTAACTAATTCCCTCTTCTGCTGTCTTTTTTCTGCAGGTCAGCACCCACCAGAAAAAGGGTATTTGTTGTGCCATCGCCAAGGAGGTGCGGACCCTGGTGGTCTTTGACAGGCGAAGCACCCACTGTCGCAAATGGTGGGAGGACCTGCGCCGCTGGGTAAGGAAGATGGCAGAGGCCCAGCTGGGGCTGGCCTCCCAACGAGGGAAGGGGTGCCTGTCGTACCCTCACCCCCCTGATGTTCAACATCCTGGCGGTGGCCTATCTGGAGTTGGATGGGCGCTTGAGGGCATCACAGAATCCACAAGAGGGTGAGTACAAATTCAGATTCATTAATTTGCGTGCGTTAAGGTTTTACCTGGGTGGAGATGTGGACTGTGGGTGCCCCTAGACCGGGCGAACAAGGCAGGGTAGGTCCCTTGTTGGGCAGGCTCTTAAGCACTCCAGCCCCAATAGTGTTAGTGGGCATCTACTACTGGGCAGGGACTTGTTGGTTTCAGGTGCGCAGCTGATGGCATTAGGCATTGTACCCCATTGGCTGGTCACTAGTATTTTAACTGGTAGTGCATGGAATACTGCATAGGACTGTTCCCTGTGTGCTGTGTATGCCAACGGTAGTGTTGTTGCTGGCATTGACCAAGTGTATCCTCTGTCTCTCCCCCCCTTTTTGATTTGTTACCCTGTCCTTGTGTGCATTAGCATCATCTGGTGGAGGAGCAGAGGCACTGGCGATGGAGGAAGCTGCATCCTTCATGGGCCTGGAGGCCAAATCCATCGACAGTGAGGGCACCAGTGAGACGGAGGGCAAGGGGAGCACCACCACGGGGACAGGAGGGGACACCACAGACAGCGACTCCTCTTCCAATGGAAGCTCCCTGGCGGTGGCAGACACCTATGTGCCCACCCCAACAACAGGTACAGCCACCACCACCCCTACCAGTATCGCCCTCTAAGCAGCCCCTCAGGGTGTTTCCCGTGCCGACTCACCCAGGAGGGTGGGCATCTCCTTCGCCCCAGCCACCTCAGGCCCTGCCCCAGTCAGCCCTGCTGCCTCAGCGAGGAAGCTAATGACCTCCTGATATCCCTCACTGTTGGGCAGTCAACCATTCTGAATGCCATCCAGGGTGTCGGGAGGCATTAGCAACAAACACATGCATACCTGGAGGGCATTCACTCTGGCGTGGCAGCCCAAGAGAGAACATTTCAGGCTCTGGCCTCAGCACTGATGGCAGCCATTGTCCCTGTCTCTACCCTCCCCCCTCCAACTTCCTATACCCAGTCCCAGTACCCTCACCCCCAGCCTATCCCAAGCACACCTTCAGACCAGCATTCACCCAAAGCAACACATAGAAGTGGCTCAGGCAAACACAAGCACCACACTTCATCTCTCAGGCACTCACACAAGCACCATCCCCATGCAGACACACCAACACCCACTGCTTCTACTGTGTCCCCCTCCTCCTCCTCATCCACCTCCCTCGCAGTAGTGTCTCCACTTACACCTGCATGCCCTACATCCTCATCCACTACCTCCATCACCAGTACGCCCATCACTACACACCCCTCACTGGGAGTCACCACCCCCACATCCATGCACACGTCCCCTGTGTCCTCTCCCACTGTGTCTGTGACCCCTCCTCCCAAAGTACACAAATGCAGGCACCCACCCACCCAACAGCCATCTACCGCACAATAGCATCCAGCCCATGCACCTGTACCCAAACTCAACAGACACCTCCTACAACCACTCACTCTTCCTCCACTCCCAAACCTTCTCCCTCTTCCCACCCCAGTGTCCCTAAGAAGCTTTTCCTGGCAAACATTGACCTGTTCCCTACCCCTCCCCCTCCATCCTTCCTCTTGGGCCAGGGTGGCCAAAACCCTGCCAACACCTCAGCCACCAATTCCACATCTGCTGTGGTTCCTGCACCTGTCAGAGGCTCAAAGGGGACACCCATCAGGCCAGCCAGTGTGCCACCAATCCCTGCCAAGGCAAAAAACATTCTGCCACATGGCAAGGTGAAGAAAGGGACAGCATCCAGTAAGGAAAGGGAGCCACAATGACCCAGCAAGCCCACCTCAAAGACTCCAGCTGCCAGACCCAAGGTGACACCCCCATCTACCAAGGTCAGGAAGGTGCACAAAACATCAGGCAAGGCGTTTCAGCCGTCTGATGATGCAGGAGAAGGGCTGGTGGCTACCAGCACAACCACCAGCACCACCACCTGCACTGCGGCCAGCACCGCCAGTATCCCCGCCGCAAGCACCGCCACCTGCACCACTGCCTGCACCACCACCTGCACCACCTCAAGCTCCACTACTGTCAGCAGCAGCAGCCCCAGTGGGCAGCTGTTCGAGGCTGCAGGAGAAGGGCTGGAGCCTCCCCCCACCACTGGCAGCACCGGCACCTGCACCGCAGCCCGCACCGCCACCTGCACCGCAACAAGCCCCGCCGCAAGCACACCCACCTGCACCACTAACAGTAGCACAACTGGCAGCACCAGCAGCCCCAGTGGACAGCTGCCTGAGGCTGCAGGAGAAGGGCTGGAGCCTCCCTCTACCACTGGCAGCACTCCCACCAGCACCAGCACTACCACCACTGTGCAGCCATAACTGCCTCCGGATGGACTCTAGCGCTGCCTCCATGGACTATCATTCATCCTGGTCAGTGCAAATCTTGTAGCTCAGACACCCAGGTGAGGGACTCTGAACTGCCACCACCCAAGTGTTGCATCACTGGGCACAAAGCCCCCTCCAGAACCAGTGGAGAAAGGCATCCACTCGCCCTATCCTTGGCAGGATGAAGCAGACTGGGCACTAAACCCCCTCCAGAACCAGTGGAGAAAGGCATCCACTCACCCTATCCTTGGCAGGATGAAGCAGACTGGGAAGAAAGCCCCCACAGAACCAGTGGAGAAAGGCATCCACTCACCTACCCTTGGCAGGATGAAGCAGGCTGGGCACAAAGCACCCTCCAGAACCAGTGGAGAAAGGCATCCACTCACCCTGTCCTTGGCAGGATGAAGCAGACTGGGCACAAAGCCCCCTCCAGAACCAGTGGAGAAAGGCATCCACTCACCCTATCCTTGGCAGGATGAAGCACAATGGGCACTAAGCCCCCTCCATAACCAGTGGAACATGTCACCCACTTGAGAGACTGTGGCTTTGCACCCCCAGGAGCAAGCAGTGGGCAAGCCACCCACCTGAGAGACTGTGGACTTGCACTCCCCAGGACCAGGCAGTGGGCAAACCAGCCGCTTGAGAGACTTGAGAGACTGTGGCTTTGCACTCCCTAGGACATCGCTGTAGGTATTGAGCCCCCTCCAGGAGCAGTGGCGTAGTACCATTTTCTGGCTGAGGTGCTCCCCTTCCCCGTCCCCCTGAGGTGCCTGTGTGTTCTCTCCGTATTGAGTCAGGAGTCGAGTGTGGGCTTGGCCTATGCATTTTGGCCCAGTGGTCCACAGACATTTTGAATACTTATGTACATATTGAATATATTGTAAATACTGTTTTTGAATTTGTAACGCATATCTGACTATTTCTAATATGACACTCATTTGACTCCATTCTTTTTGTCCTTGAGTTATTCCTGAGGGTTACGGGGTGTATATGTAATGTTGATGCATGTGTTTGTGTGTAGGGTGTTGGCGGTGAGGGTGGGGGTGTGGTTGTTGCGTGTTGCGTGTGTGTTTCACTCTCTTTTTCCTCTCCCTCTCCCCTGTGTGCTAGGTGCAGTACACACCGTGGTCGATGCCGCCGCCGTTCATACTCCTGGTAGATGAGAAGATACACCAACATTGGTAACACCTATAGTTCGGGCTCCATGGGGTCCTGGTTCTTCGTTGAGTGTCGAGAGGTGAGTGTTTTCCCTTCTGTGTTCTGTTTCCACCGTGCTTTTGATGGAATTGGTACCGCCACAGAAAGCTGGCGGGTGGGCGGGTTGTAATGGGGTGGGCGGTACATTGTCTTCCGCCTGTCTGTTGGCGGCTACCGCCGCGGTGTTTGTTGCTACCGCTGTGGCGGTCGGAGTGTTAAAGTGGCTGTCTATGTTGGCGGTTTCCGCCATGGTTGTGATTCCATTTTTCTTCCCGCTGGCCTGTTGGCGGTATTACCACTGCTTTAACACCAACAGCCAAGGTTGTAATGAGGGCCAAAGTGTCTTAAGTCTTTTAGAAGCAAACAAAGTCTCTATCAAGCACAAAGTACCTAGTTTGTGTGAAACATTTCCACAAAAAAACGCAGAGGAGAAGATGCGTGGAAACAATGGGGTGTGCGCCGATTTCTCGGGCCGCATATGGCGATGCATCATTTAGTTTTTACACTGGGACGGCTGTGTGTCGATTTCCGGTGCTCGTTGTGGATCCTCTTCGGGTTGCAGGGTTTTCAGACGTCCCGGGGACGATGCATGGATCTCCTGTGCTGGCAGGACAAAGTCACAGAAGCTGCATCGATTCGGTGGGCGTTGCGTGGAATTTTCTCCCGCACGGCAGCTGCTGCGTCGATTCCTCTCTGGAAGTTGGGCTCCGTCATTCCGGTTCGGCTGTGTGTCATTCTGGTGGGCAGTGCGTCAAATTTCGGGTTGCTACGCTGGCGCTGCGTTGATCTTCTCGTTGCGAAGTCAGACTGTGTCATTCCAGATCATCGTGCGGTGACATTTTTACTGTGATGCAGGCTGCCCGTCGTTTCTGGCAGGCTGTGCATCTAATTTTGCCACACAAGGAATCCTTTTTGTAGAGATGAAGTCTTTTTGGTCCTGAGACTTCGGGTAACAACAGGAGGCAAATCTATCCAATCCCTTGGAGAGCACTTCTTCACCTCAGCCAGAGAGCAGCAAGGCAGCAGGGCAACAGCAAGGTAGCAGTCCTTTACAGAAAGCGGACAGGTGAGTCTTTTGGGCAGCCAGGCAGTTCTTCTTGGCAGGATGCAGGTTCTGGTTCCAGTTTCTTCTCCAGGAAGTGTTTGAGTTGTTTGGGGCAGAGGCCCTGTTTATATACTCAAATGTGCCTTTTAAGTGGGGGAGACTTCAAAGAGTGGCTTCGAAGTGCACCAGGTCCCTTTTCAGTTCAATCCTGTCTGCCAGGGTCCCAAAAGGGGGTGTGGCAGTGCTTTGTGTGAGGGCAGGCCCTCCACCCTCCCAGTCCAGGAAGACCCATTCGAAATGCAGATGTATGCAAGTGAGGCTGAGTATCTTGTGTTTGGGGTGTATCTGAGTGAATGCACAAGGAGCTGTCAACTAAACCCAGCCAGATATGGATTGTAAGGCACAAAAAGATTTAAGTGCAGAGAAATGCTCACTTTCTAAAAGTGGCATTTCTAAAATAGTAATATTAAATCTAACTTCACCTGTCAGCAGGATTTTATATCACCATTCTGGCCATACTAAATATGAACTTCCTACTCCTTTCAGATCAGCAGCTATCACTCAAACAATGTATGATGGCTGCCCCAATGTTAGCCTATGAAGGAAGCAGGCCTCACAGCAGTGTAAAATGAATTTATGAGTTTTACACTACCAGGACGTGTAAACTACACAGGTACATGTCCTGCCTTTTGCCTACACAGCACCCTGCACTATGGGTTACCTAGGGCATAGCTTAGGGGTGTCTTCTATGTAGAAAAATTGGAGTTTTAGGCTTGGCAAGTACTTTAAATGCCAAGACGAACTGACAGCAAAACTGCATACATATGCCTTGCATTGACAGGCCTGTAACAAGGTTAAAGGGCTGAAGTAGGTGGCACAATCAGTGCTGCAGGCCCACTAGTAGCATTTAATCTACAGGCCCTGGGCACATATAGTGCAGTTTACTAGGGACTTATAAGTAAATTAAATAGTCCAATTGGGTATGATCCAATGTTACCATGTTAGTAAGTAAACTTACAAGGGGACGCGTATAGGGCGATTAACCTTTTGAATCGCATGGAGTATCCCAGTCATGCAGTGACCACTGTAACAATAGTTAACATCAATAATCAAGAAACATTCTATGAAAAAACAGCTCAAGCCATCTACTCATGAATAACCACAACTCGGTAAAGAGTTAAACAATTTTTATTTCCCTATTGATTACAATTCTAAATGATCCATTAGTTCAATCTTTATTCAACTCAATTATTAATTAATTAATGGAAAACATCATAACATAACTTGAAGGAAAACATATGTGTAAATGCATATAAATAAGCCAAAAAATACCAGCATTAATAGCAGAGTTCATCAAATAGCTCAGTCAGTTGTCACTGTTAACGTCTCCCTTAACAGCCTACCTAACCAAGATTAGGATCAGCATGTGGGCCTTCATGCAAAAACATTTTAGCAAAAAACATTAATTTGGAAAAAATCTTTCTAAGTGAGAATTCTATAATCAACGCAGTTGGCACCTAGAAGAAAAGGCACAATTTGTCAGGCACATTTTCATAGCTACCTATCCAGGATAGGTCAGCAACAAGTCAGTCTTCGTCTTTAGGTCATCAGTTAGTCAGCCACGCATCAGGCTCACAGAGTATGAGCCCAACTACAGAACCTCAGACAGCATCTCCTGACGTCATCAATTCTCCACTCGCATCTCTGGCATCTGCCTAAAGTCTCCTGCATCTCCTGCATCTGAGGTTTTAGCCCCTTGTCATGACTTTTTATTAGGGTCTCCCAGTCCATCTCCCTAATTCCTAATTGGTCAGTCAGTCTGCAGATATGACTTTCACCTATAGTATTTGTTTACCAAATCTACTAATTTTAATATCAGTCCGTTCACAAGATGTGGATTGGTTTGCCATACGATGTCCTCATCAGGTATCAAAATTGTTGCATGTTCCTCTTCAGTCAGTGCCTTCATTTTTCAAGTCCTGGAAATGTACATTTAGCCTTCTCTACACATAAATGTATCAAATTGTCTTCATGATCTCCTGTCCGCTGGTACATTGCAGAAAAGTCTAGCTAAGCAACTTTAACATCGGGTGAGTCAAGGCCAGGCCGTAGCAGCTTCTTGCAAACGTGGTTATTGTTTCTGCTCTCTGTGCGTGAGGCCTAGGAAGACTAGGCCTTAAGTTCGGCTAAGTTAACACTACAAATTGAAGTAAAACATAGGTTATATGTTTCAATATGACATATTATTGCATTTTTCTAATATATTTTTTATTACTTCATACAGTTTCAGATATATTAAGTACACATGGCTGCCATACCCCGAGGGCACATTTTCAAACGTGCACATTATATTCTCTACGATTAATTCTCTACACAATTTTCATTATTAAGCACATACTCATCATTAATAACTTTCTTAATTAACATATCTGCTTCAACAGTCCCTCCTCTGATGACTAAATATTTCATCACACCTTTCCTTAGCAACGCTTCTCAGTTCCGTTTCTGCTGTATTTTGTATTCTTAAATTTTCTCTATAGATTCTTCCCCTGCGTTGTTCTTCCCTCCTCTGGTTATTTTTAGATCTCCTCAATTTTAATTTTTGACATAATTTGCATATGCCCCATAATCCTAATATACAAGCAATCACAATTAATATTCCCTGTACAATGTTTAATAATACCCCATTCCAAATTTGACTAAACCAATTGCCTACTTAAGCAAATCCTTTTCAAACTTTTTTCCCAAACCCCTGGTTTCTTCAATTCCTTCAAATCCTTACTTGAATTAGTTAAGTTAGTAAGTAAGTCTTTTATCTCCTTATCGTTATTAGATGTATAAGAGCAGAAATACCTAGCATTAATCATCCTACAGACTCCGCCGTCTTTCTCTAAAAGTATGTCTAAAGCAAGCCTATTTTGAAGCGTCATAGCTCTATCCGCAGCTAATTCAGTATCTAACAGGAGTATTGCTCCTGTAAAGTTTGTCAGCATGTTATCCACAATAGTCGAAAACTTTTGTATCTTGATTGCATTCCTACAGAAAGAATTATTGCACCAAAAATATTTGCCACAATTGCAGAAGAGGTTTCCCTCCTCTGTCGCTTATTATGTAATTCAGTCACTTTCAGAAACTTCTTTAAATCATCTATTTGATACATTTTAGGGAAAACTATCCTGAAATAGCATGTCCCATACCATCCTTTAGGAAGACTGTAATAAGCATTGAGTCCACAAACATAGTAAATTCCAGGAATTGCAGGGTCCTGAGCATTCAGCATAAAAGTCAATTTACTCTGAAACAAAAACACATGCCTACATTCACTCATTTCCACAAATAAAGTGTCATTGTGTGATTTTGGCCTGTACAAACAAAGCTTCCCTACATGTAATGCATCTAAAGCTGGTTTCCCTTGCGTTTTAATAGCAGTGTAAGCATGATCATTTTTATAAGTTCTTTTCTCCAGTCCCTTTTCTAACTTCTCTTTCAATGCTTTTCTTTTGTCGTCAGTATGGCCTATAAAGCTATTTTCTAACGGTGTGAGTAAACATGTCAAATTGTTCTTGTGAGTGTATGTGGGGCCAAACGTTAATGTTGGTTCAAAGAACCCTCTAGCTAATACTATATCATGCTCTTCAGCTATTTTACTCAGATATCTAATAATAGGAACAAAAGAGAACACCAAATCAGAATTAGAGTAAAAGTATTATATATACTCTTGGCTATAGAATTTTGTTAGTAGGAAACTACAGGTTGTGCCATATGTTGATGGCAGACTATGATACATAACCCCTCCTTCCAGAGAGGAAGGAATTTGCATACACACAAGACAATTCCTTGCATCTATCGTCTCAACATACTCACTCAACAAGCGATAGAATACATTAGAAGAAAGGTCTCCTTGTGCATTAGTATAGTCATGCAAGTATTTCTCATCTAACTTAAACCTTTCTAAAGCTGTTAGTGTGGTAGTTTCAGGAGCGAAAGCACTAGTAGTCCTTTTCACATCATGAATAGACATTCCCACAATCATTATTACAAACATTATTCCACACATAATTGCTACTCCAACACTCAATTAACTACAATACCTAACATTCATAAAATGGTTATTTAACTCAGCCATGATCTGTAAAGAATCAGAAAATAGAACCAACTCTTAGATAAAGTGCATCAGAAAAATCTAAAATGAAGAAAAATATTTCTTTCTGACAGTTCAGTTTCACACCCAGGAACCCTTTTTCCTTTGTCAAAATCGATTAGCAGCTTGTCACTCTGGTTTTCAATTGTCATATCAGGTTATCAATGTCTCTTTCGGTTTTAATTCAACAGTCTCTCTTTCCCGGTTCTTCTTTAGATCAGCTCAACAACTCAGTCTTTTGATCGCCTTCAGGTTACATCAAGTACTGACTGAACTTTTCTATCGAAACAAAAGGACATAAACTTGTGTTGCCATTCATTGATAGCTGCATATGCCCACTCAGGACCTGCGTATCTTCGACTTGCTATTCTCTTTCTTTTCAACCTTCGTTCACCACCCAATTCTCCTTCAGTCAATTCTTCCTTTCTCATAGTATCCACTTCTTCTTCTATTGTTTCGTTTATGACCAATTCCTTCTTCTTCCCAATCTGTGACTCAGGGCAATTATCTCATTTTCTTGCTCCTTCTGTCAATATTCTCCTCAGAATTGGACTCTTTTCCTTTTCCTGCTCTATGGTGTTTTCTATTGATGGACTTGCAACGGGTTCAGGAGGAGGGAATCACTTTGGCTTTGATCTGTTTCAACTCTTTCACCCTCTTGATCTGGCACTTGCTCTATTTGCTTTTCAGTACCGTCTGCTTCTGGGAGAACCCCTGCTGTGCTCAGTTCTCCTGCTGTATCCGTTGAGTTAGGCTCTTGCCCACCCTTCTGTAATTCTTCACTCTTGTCTCTTACATGGGTGATAGACCCATCTTCCACAAGCTCGGGTTCAACCTCAGGTTCAGCTTTCTCTTGTTCTGCTCACATGTAGCCACTTGTTTCGCTGTTGTTGGTGCTCTCAGCAACACTTCTTCATGATCTTGCGGACTCACCAGTCTTTTTGTATGGCTTGAATGTATCCAATTCGGCAGTCCTGCACACTTTACAGCTGTCGTAGTTGTTAGCACCACCTGGTAGGGACCTTTTCAAAGCGGTTCCAAACAGGTTTTGCAAACATGCTTTTTGATGACGACCCAGTCTCCGGCTCTCAGATTGTGACCTGGGTCATGGATGGTTGGCAGGGTAGTGGCCTGCACCTGCTGAGAGAAAGAGCGAACCACATCAGCCAGACCCTTGCAGTAGTCCAACACCATATCATCTGTAATATTGACAAGTGCATTGGCTGGAATTGCTGGCAATCTCTTTGCTCTACCCATGCGGATCTCATGGGGTGACAGCCCTGTCTTCCTGTCAGGTATGTTTCACATTGACATCAACACCAAAGGTAAAGTGTCTGCCATTTCAGATTGGTAGCGGCACACATCTTGACAATTCTTGATTTCAGAGTACCATTAATTTATTGCACTAGTCCTGATGCTTCAGGGCGGTAGCTACAATGCAACTTTTGCTCAATGTTTAGTGCTGCACATAAATGTTTAATCACCTCATTATTGAAGTGAGTTCCCCGATCTGATTCTAAAGAGATCGGAAATCCAAACCATGGCATTACCTCTCTAAGCAACAATTTTGCTACTGTGCGACTGTCATTCCTTTGTGTGGGGTATGCTTCAATCCAATGACTAAAGACACATACAGTCACCAACACGTACTTCAGACCACCAAATGCAGGCATCTCAATGAAATCCAATTGTATTCTGCTGAATGGACCTCCTGCTCTTCCAATGTAGCTCAACTTCACCACTGTCCCTTTTCCCAAGTTTAGTTGCTGACAAATTACACATCGATGACATACTGTCTCTGATGCTTGCCTGAATTTAGGATTGAACCAATCAACCTTGAACAACCTGACCATGGCATCCCTTCCAATATGTGCCTGCCCATGGTAGTACCTGGCCATCGGGGACAATAAACTATTGGGCAGAAACATCTGACCTTCCTCAGAAACCCAAATTTCATCAGGTCTTTGGATGCATTTTAACTTAACCCAGAGTCCTTTCTCCTCCTTGTCGGCATTCTCCTGCAATGTTTTAAATTCTTCTAGAGTATCAATTACTTTTAAGGCAAAGCTTGTGCAATTATTCTCTTCCTCAGGCATCAGTTCCCACTTGTCTTTAAACGATATACAGTTCAATGTGCAAAACTTTGCGGCTTGATCTGTATATCCATTTCCCAATGAGATGTAATCCTGCGTCTTTTGATGTGCACTGCATTTTACCACTGCAATTTCTTCAGGTAACTGTATTGCGTACAAAAACTCTTTTATTCTGTTGCCATTTCTCACTGGTGTTCCAGTAGAGGTCGACCACAACTGACCAAAATCATGAATAATTCCAAATCCACTGTCTGTATAGATTGTGACTCTTAGTCTCGCAGAAACATAGCATGCTCTAGTAAAAGCTACCAATTATGCCACTTGTGCAGAATATACACCTTGAAGCCAGGAAGCTTCTAATGTGCCTGTAATTGTACATACTGCATATCCTGCTCTCAATGTCCCTGTTCCATCTCTGAGACACAAACCATCAACAAAGAAAATTTGGTCATTTTCTTCCAAACGCGTATCTCTAAGATCAGGTCTTGAGTTTGTACACAGCTCAGTTACCTCAAGACAATCATGCTCAATTTCTTCTTCTTTTTCAATTTCAACAGTATTGTACATCTTTTCAATGTTACATTTGGAGCACCCAATATGCTCGTTTCATACCTTGTCAGTCTTGCACCAGTCAAATACTGCATTTTCATCCTTGTCAGTAAAATTTCAAAAGAGTGTGGTATCATTCCGTCAAAGGGTATCCCATGACTTCCCCCTCACATTGAGAAAGATTTTGACCAACTGCGGCTACTGCACGCAGGCAACCTGGTAAAGCTGCTGCAACCGGATCCAAGGTAGCTGAAAAATAGGCTACTGGGCGATGAGCACCTCCATGGACCTGTGTCAAAACAAACAAAGAACAAGCATCACGTTTATGACAAAACAATGTAAATGGCTTTGTATAATCAGGCATTCCCAACGCTGGAGCTCTGGACAAACTCTCAGTTCAGTGAACATTTTCATCTGAGCTTCATCTAGGGTAATGGGATCTATAACTTCCTTATGTGTTAACTGCTGTAAGGGTTTCGCAATCTCAGCAAAGTTAGGAATCCACTGTCGACAATAGCCTACCATTTACCGAGTTGTGGTTATTCATGAATAGATGTCTTGAGCTGTTTTATCTTAGAATGTTTCTTGATTATTGATGTTAATTATTGATACAGTGGTCACTGCATGACTGGGATACTCCATGTGATTCTAAAGGTTCATCAACTTATATACCTCCCCTTGTAACTTTACTTACTAAGGACCAGGCGCGCTTGCATAGTTCATGTGATGCTTTTGGCAGAAGCCTTGAGACAGGCCATATTTTTGCTTTATTCATTCAAATAGTGCATATGTTATACAAAATGCACATACAAAATGCGAGTAAATCTTCATAAAAAAATGTAATGTAGCTCTTGTTAGGCATTCCTGCAAAAGGTTGTGGAGCGTTTGCCTGTAGTTTTCCGCTTTAAAACAGTCTTGGATTTAATCTCAATATTGCAAATTATTTTCAACCAGCGAACATGGAAGGGAGAGAAAACGGTTCACCACCGGGAAAAATATTTTCAAGGTGAAGCAATAAAATGCTGTGCAAATGCACTGATGTTTTCAGTTCAGACAAGTGGACATGTTTGTTCATGTGAGCCTTGGGAGAAGCTCCACTTCCGATGAATACTGGATTTTTTTGCTGATTTTAAGAAAGTTGCAAATGTAGTCAAAATGTAGGTGTGTGCACCTCGGCTGGTAAATTTCCGGTTTACATTATCAGTTTTGCCAGCTTGATTGGGTTTGGCAGCATGTTAAAATTCAACTGACCTTAAATTCTTATAATACAAGCCATGTGAAAACTGATCTTCCTCTCCCTGTCCTGCGAAAAATAAATGTCTACAGAGATTTATTAGAGCAGTTGACAAAATGAGATTTTTTCAGCTAATTACATCCTGCATCCCTTACGCCATGGCTTTCCCTGGACACACTCTGTGTTAGAGTTCGATTCTGCCGGGTCCATAAAGGAGTGATCAATGAAATGGCAGATGATACATGATGTGCCTTTAAACTGAGAAATTTTCACCTTGAAATATTTTCTGTACTGCATGTCATTAAAATGGGGTCGGCAGGTGCAGCTATTTTTGGCATGTTGTTATTCCTGCTGTGAATTGAAATCCAGTTCTGTGTCTGTCTATTCATATATAAATGTCCATGCCTTTTTATATAGGATATTGGTAAATCCATTCTTCTAGTGTAAGATAGCGCCCATTAACATGGTTTTATTTCGTCAGATATTTTTATAACCTCGCAGGTCTCCTAAAATTAGAAAATATTCAAAATCAAAGTAATTCGAACTGGCTAATGGAATCGGAAGTATGATTTATAGAGAACGCTAATCTCACAAGACCCCAGGTGCTCATATACTTGCTAAACCTCCACTTTATTACTACTGTCATTCAGGAATCCCAGTGTGCACGCCTCACATTTTACAAGTTTAGGATAGTGGGCTGGTTCAAAATGACTTTTTTTCATGCACCAATAATAAATCTTAAAGCTGAGTTAATGAATAAGATTGCTTTTTTCATAGGTCTCTGCAGGCCGTTGAGCTGAAGCGAAGGAACGTGTTAACTGGAACTGTGACAAAATGCTTTCAGGTTTTTCAGTAATAGCACTATGCCCGATCACATCATCTGCTACGCATACAAATGTTTAGCAATGCACCCTGGTACTAACAAAGATAACCCTGATACTATCCTAGCAATGGCATTTAATGCTTAAAGGTAAAAAAAACTTTATTGCTTTATCAATCAGCAATGGAGGAAGTGAAAAAGAAAACAAATTGGTGTAGTACCTGGTACACCTTGTTGTGATTTATCAATGTGGAATTAAAGCAATGCAACTGCAAAAATCACCTACATTTTTTAATGCATTTAATTTCCCATCTTATGAAACAAAATAACTTATAAAAACGTAATGATATAACTAATATATTTTTGTACATGTCTGGTCGTTCTGTGGACTGGTTCGTAGGCTTCAGGGAACATATCGGAACCCATGGTCACAGGTTCAAAATCCCAACTCATCCACCCAAGCTTTCATCCTTCTGAGATTGACAAAAGGAGTACCATTGAGTTTGGCAATAATAAGCATCTGTCCTTTAAAGTCAGGATGCACTTCCGGGTGAGCATGTTCTTTCCAAACACACATTACATTACCTGCTAAAATCTATACTGCTATGTCTCCTCTGGCCATATCCAAGGTATAGAATCCCAGTTGCAGCATGTAATAGACTATGTACAAATATGATTGAAGTTCTAAATACTTTTTTATCTTGCAAAATCCAGAGACGCCGTAAACGGAGCACTCTGTATCACCAGTGGGGCCGCAACCGCTATCCAGCATTCGAACAATATAATCCAGCCTCTTTAAAGGTCAGAATGAGATCGCCACTCCAGCAGCCTAGCCTGTCAGATTTATTTGAAGCAGAAGAAACGAACAAAGCATTTCAGCTCAACCGAGCCTTGGTCACTATAAATGCCGTTTCCAAAATTCCATAAATACTATTACAATACAATTTAAAGCATGTCATTTCCGTATTACTCTGAAACGGAACGCTTTTAGACGTCCACCAGATTTGATTCTAGGAGGTTTCTAAAGATAGCAAAGATAATGAACTGTGATATATATATATATATATATATATATATATATATATACCTAAGTGGAGGTTCAGTTTTTAATGAAGCAAACTGAAAAACCTATGATTTAAATTAGTTGGGATATGGGCCTACTTTGTATTATAATTGACTCCTGCAATGAGAATGGCCATCTAAGAAGGAGTAGGGCAATGCACAGTTTATAAACAATTGTTTTAAATGGTTCTCTTAGGACCAATATACAGAAAGAGAGGTCCCATGAAGAATCTGACCTACTTGGATCTTTTACGTTGTCTTTTCATGTGGGAGAAAGCACCCCGTCTGCACCCAAGCCAACCTCAAGCACACACACGGACCTTTAACATGTCATGAATGCTGTTTCTCCTCCCCCGGACAAACAACAACAGCACCAACACGCCCCATACCAACTTTAACACGCCACACGCCAATTATAACACGCCCCACAACTACACTAACACGCCACACAACAACATTAACACGCTCCACAACAACACTAACACGCCCCACAACAACACTAAGACACTCCACAACAACACCAACACGCACCACAACAACATTAGTCCCCGCAACCACCTTAACTGCATACTCCTAAACACCCGCTCTGTACACAAGCACGCCATCGAGCTCTGGGACCTGATCACAACACACTCTCCTGACATCGCCTTCTTCACGGAAACTTGGATGAACCCCTCATCTGAACCCGACATAGCCATAGCCATCCCAGAAGGCTACAAAATCTCCCGTAGAGACCGTTTAAACAAACCGGGAGGAGCATCGCCATCATACATAAAAGCACCATCAAGATCACCACCAACTCCCACGACACCATAGACAGCGCAGAAAACCTACACTTCTTAATTCACATTAACGCCAACACCACCTTCAGAGGAATGCTCATTTACAGACCACCAGAACACCGCCCCCCTTTCTGTGACACCATCGTAGACACCATCAGGCCCCACGGCCTCACCTCCACAGACAACATCCTCCTTGGTGATATCAACTTTCACCTGGAGAACCCCAACGATCACAACTCCACAACCCTGCTAGACAACCTCACAAACCTAGGACTCAAAACAACTGGTCACATCACCCACTCACTCAGCAGGACACACGCTAGATGCAATTTTCTTCTCCAGCAACCACATAACATTCACACACACCACCGAACTCCACTGGACCAACCACCACTGAGTCCACTTCTTCTTCATGAAACCCCCACCCTCTACCGACAACATACCACACCCTACCGTATGTGGGACAAGATCCCCACAGAACACCTGAACGCCAAGCTCACACAAACTCCCCCCACCAATGACCCCCAACATCACTGCCCACAACCTCACAGAATGGATTACAACTTGTGCAGACTCACTCGCCCCTCCGAAAAGAAACAACACCACCCGCAACATCAAGACCGCCCCCTGGTTCACCACTGAAATCCAAGCCTCCAAGCGTGAATGCCGCAAAACCGAGAAAGCTTGGTGCCAAGAACCCTCCATGATCAACTTCTCCACCCTCAAAACCACCATACGCAAACATCACCAACTCATCCGAACCACCAAAGGGCTTACTACAAAGAACGCATAGATAGTAACTCATATAACAGCAAGGAACTCTTTACCATCATCAAAGAGCTCACAAAACCCAAATCCTGCAACACGACCCCACTCACACAACACCTTAGCAACTTCCTCTCCAACCACTTTCACCTCAAAATTCTAGACATACACAACAGTTTCACACGACCTGCACCCACCATCACCACCACCGACACGACCAACAACACCACCAACTGCACACCTGGGCCCCTACCAAAGATGAAGAAACTGAAAAAACCATGAACTCCATCCACTCAGGCTCTCCCACAGACCCCTGCCCCCACCACATCTTCAACAAAGCCAGCCCAATCATCGCTCCCCAGCTCCGCACTGTAATCAACAGCTCCTTCAATGCCGGCACCTTCCCAGACTCCTGGAAGCATGCCGAAGTAACCGCACTCCACAAAAAACCCAAAGCAGACCCAGATAACCATACGAACTACTGCCCCATTTCTTTTCTCCCCTTCCCCGCCAAGGTCGCTGAGAAGCGAGTGAATGCCCGCCTGTCACACTTCCTAGGGGAAAACAACGCACTCAACGCCTCCCAGTCTGGATTCCTCAAGAACCACAGCACTGAGACCGCCCTCATCGCCTGCACTGACGACATCAGAACCAGAGTTGACAAGTGCAAGACCATCGCACTCATCCTCCTGGACCTCTCCGCAGCCTTCGACACTGTTTGCCACCAAACCCTCTGAACACGCCTTTCCGACGCAGGAATCTGACACAAGGCCCTGGACTGGCTCACCTCCTTCCTCGCCGAAAGAACCCAGAAAGTTCACCTCCCTCCCTTCCAGTCCCCAGCAACCAAGATCATCTGCGGGGTCCCCCAAGGGTCCTCCCTCAGCCCCACCCTCTTCAACATTTTCATGGCCCCACTCACCAACATCCTCCCCGTCACGGAATCACCATCATATCTTACGCAGACAACACCCAGCTCGTCATCTCCCTCATCAGGAACCCTACCACCGCCAAGACAAACCTCCACGCCTGACTCCTCGATACCGACAAATGGATGACAGCAAGTCACCTAAAACTCAACTCCAATAAAACAGAAATCATCTTCGGCCCCAACAAGACAGTATGGGATGACTCCTGGTGGCCCACCGCCCTAGGACCACCACCAACACCCTCCACCCACGCACGCACGCAATCTCGGCATCATCTTAGACTCATCTCTCTCCATGGCCCAGCAAATCAACTCTATAACTTCCTCCTGCTTCAACACCCTACACATGCTGCGAAAGACCTTCAAATGGATCCCAATAGAAACCAGGAAGACTGTCACCCATGCACTCATCAGCAGCAGACTAGACTACGGAAACGCCCTCTACGCTGGTACCACAGTCAAGCTTCAGCAGAAACTCCAGCGGATCCAGAATGCAGCCGCACGTCTCATCCTGAATCTCCCACGCCACAGACATATCTCTGCCCACCTCAGATCCTTTCACTGGCAACTCATCAGCAAAAGGATCACTTTCAAAATCCTCATCTACGCCCACAAATCCCTCCACAACACTGGACCAGCCTACCTCAACGAAAGAGTGAACTTCCACACTCCCACTCGTCTCCTCTGCTCTGCCAACCTCGCCCTCGCTACTGTCCCCTTCATCCACTGCACCACCTCTGAAGGCAGATCCTTCTCCTACCTTGCCCCAAGACCTGGAACTCCCTCCCTCCCAACCTACGCAAGACCCAGGACCTCCTTACCTTCAGAAAACACCTCAAGACATGGCTTTTTGAACAGTAAATTGGAATCCCCCCCACAGCGCCTTGAGACCCTACCAGGTGAGCAGCGCGCTTAATACATTTTTTGGATTGATTGATTGAATATATGTTTTAGTCCTGAGGAAGAAGGTAATATTTGCACGATAACCACCAAAATGCTTCAATGTCTTGATGGACTGAATCCATGTAATATCTGACATGACAGATGATCTGCATACAATACTGTGAATTATGGGCAAAATGTGCAAATAAATGCTGAGTCAGTGTTTCAGTGAATCAGACATATTTACAGTGTCTTGTGTGTTTCTCCCCTTTATTTGTGTTTACCTATTTGGTATTATGTTGCATTAAAAGGTTTTGGGCTTGCCCCGTGACAGAGGGAGGATTTTAACTATATTATTTTCTGATTAGAAATGTTTTTAAGTGGGAGGGCATTATAAAGATTGTCTTTTTATATTTGTTTTTTGAGACATTTGTATCAGGCAGTGGTATTTATGTATGCACTATTAAAGCTTGGTTTTCTAGCTATACTGCAGTGGTACTGACTGAGTTTCTGAAATGAAACAGTTCTGAGTTGATATTTGACGTGATATGATGCGTGCTTGACTGTTGATTGATTTGTGTACTTCCCATGGGGACATTATATTTGGAGTGCTCCTCTTGGTGCCCTTTCCCCTTGGTATAGGGGGTCATCTCTCTCACTTTTTATTGGTATTTCACTATTACTCTACATAAACATAAACATGGGACTTGAACTTGAAAACAGAATATCAGTCGCATTGTCCTTGGCATGTTGCAGTCTTATAAAGAAAAATTACAAATTGATCTGCATACATTCATAATAGTGTTCAATTACACCATTGAAGCTCTCAGAAAAAACATAAACTGTCTTCGCATATTACGTTCTGTGCAACATGCTTGTCTCTTTCACCACTTACAAATAGGAATGAAAATAATATAAAGGACAGCGCTCCCTCTGTGCTCAATTTGTTTCATCTTGCAGTAGGCAAAATATCAATTTAAATCCTTTTCTCAATGTTCAACACATAAATAAGGCAAAATGATCTAAAAATTAAAACACGATATTGGCCATATTTACTTGGCATGTTATACCATATCAGATTATTATTGAAAACAAATAATAGTAAAATGTGCTTTCAAAAACTATGTCAATACTAACAATAAAATTCTCAAAAACGAAAATTCCTTGAAAAATATAACATGCTAGTCACGTTTCACGTTTGTGAATAACAAATTCTGAACAGTATTGCCATTGGCCTAATAGATTTCTAGAAGGTAAAATATATTCTATTCTATTTAGGCTTGATACATCTTTAATTCTACACCTTCTTTAAGTATATAGGTGCCATCACACGCCTAATCCTTCACATTAGCCCACAGTGGGTAAGCTGTCTGCCTGTCAGTGTTTTATCGTCATCTAGAAAAAAAGGAGACACAACAATGTAATAAATAATAGCCTGATGCATCAGACATTATAATGTCAGGGGAAGAGTTGGCAGTGTTAGAAACCAACATAAAATCAAATAATGAAAACTAATAATAATTACAGAAAACTGTGCAACTCCTCCTATGCGTGGAGACCTATTAGTTCCTTACTGCTCATCTCTATGATTAGGCTGGCCTTCTCAGCTCTAGCTCCCTGTTTCCTCCTCTCCAGTGTTTGGGGACGTGTACAAGACAACTGTTCCTTAATTTAGTCTCATCCCTCCCATGTTCCATGACAAAATGTCTTGCTACTGCATACGTGGTGTCTGCATTCTGTTTGCCCTCAGATGTTGCAATATCTGTTTGTGTCTCCTGCCTTTTTCTCTTTCTGACGTTTAAAGAGACTTGATTATACCTTTTTTTTTCTCAATCAATAGCAATTTTCTAGTCAACCATGCCATATAATAATGAAAAGTATCTGAATTTTAAGATGTTACCTCTGAATGGGAACAGGAATATAGACCACGTTAGCCTTCCTCATGGTGTGCAGCATGAATCTTTGCATCCCTGACAAAACATGACATTGGTGTCTGGGTTGCATTCAAGGACAATTTCTGTGTGCCAGCTAAAGGAGCTAAAGGAATGTTATCATTCTGATACAAGGTTCCTGTGGTCTTACATGTTTTGGTAAGACCAGAAAAAGAAACAAGTGCCTCCAAGTACACACTGACCTCCCACCATTAAGCAAATGGGCTACAACTATAGCATCACTGCTACTGAAGAGAATAGATGCTTTCCCATTGAATTTACAACTGGTAATGAAGACTGATAAATCAAGTTGAGTTGATGCTTACAATCAAAAACGCTGACTGCTTGCAATGTATCCAACACTAAACAGATACATTCATGCAAAGGAAGGCTACAAATAATTTAACAAAAACCTGCACCAAATGATCAGTCTTGGACATTTGAAT
Source organism: Pleurodeles waltl (assembly GCF_031143425.1). Classification (NCBI taxonomy): domain Eukaryota; kingdom Metazoa; phylum Chordata; class Amphibia; order Caudata; family Salamandridae; genus Pleurodeles; species Pleurodeles waltl. The sequence continues at coordinate 86,308,467 of NC_090439.1, forward strand.
GAACTAGAGGATAAATAAATATAGTCTTGAAAAAACAGTCTTTGCCACGTTTTGCTTCCCATGTCCCATGTGTCCTGTATTGTGAAATAATTTTTTGAGGTAATCCTTCATCAAAAGAGAATTCTTCTATTTTAAGTAAATGTTCTTTCTTGGTTATTTATGCAAACCTCAATTGTACTGCATTTTAAACAGCTTTGCATTCTTTACTCTGCCTGCTAACCTTGCAATGTCTCAGAAAAATGTTGATATAACTTGCAAAATCTCATGATCCCCACACTGTATCCACAAGAGTCATGTTTTATCTTATTATAATCGTAAAGCAAGTAGCAGTAGTCCCAGAGTTTAGACACAACTGTGACTAAAATTCCATGGAGGGTGCACATTTTTACATTGGCATAAGAGGCAGGGGAGTTACTTGGTCAGTATGATGTGGGGGGTGAGCTTCAGATTTCCCAACAATTACACTGGGACGATGTCTTAAAACACATTACAAAAGACGCGGAAGGGCTTAAGGTCAAGTGGAAAGAGAGGAATGCAATTGTTAGAGGTATTTAAAATGCAATCTTTTTTCAAGCTAATCAACATTTAAAGGCCTTCAATACACAGACGAAAGAGTGTGTGTTTTTGTCAATGTGGGCATGTAAAAATCCCAGATGAAATCCAACAGACACTTCACATTACATGACTAAAAGCAATTGTTCCCAACTATTTACTTTAGAATACATTTTTTAGTGGCTTGTAACACCCCAAAAACCTACCTTGGAGCTACGCCCTAGAAGAGTAGTCTGATTATTATCATTGTCTCAATCAACGTCTATTGCTAGATGAATTAGCGCACACTTAAAACCTAGCCGATCGCCACCAGCGCTCTTGCAAGGTACAGGCCTAACCAATCTAAGAGACATTTTCCTGTTCACACTACCTTTATATCTTGAAAGCAGCATGGTGATTACACTCTTCACACTATCATTTACGTTTAGACGACAAACATAAGACTGGATCACATAGGAATCTGGGTTCTTATCCTAGTTTCTGCTCTGGTCTAAAAACCATTGCTAGGCAACATCCAAATTGATGGACATGATCCTGCATCATTTCCTAGCCTGACATTGTTGATGTTGCCCTCTAGCTCATTAATTAGCATTTAATTAATAGATGTCAGTCATGCATATCATTAGAGGTAATGGCTGCTCTCTTTGGCTTGTCTTTTGTTACAGCAGGCATTGTCCCTGCAACTCCTGGTTTCAGGATTCAGGAAGTCAGAAAGGAATAAAAAACAGATGTAGCTCAACATTCCCTTGGCCTCTCGGAACAAATTGAGGGATGCTGAAGGGTTTAGTGTGGGGCAATGGGATAATCGTGGGTGGTCATAATGTGTCAAAGGGTGTTTAATGTCACATATGGTAGCTCTTGAGTATTTGTAGATACCCTGGTGTCGATCCAAACACCAGCCTCCCTCCCAAGCTCCTTCGGGTCAGTAAGTGTGAAGTCTATGACATACTGATGTAGCTCCATAGAACAAGTTAAGTGTGCTCATCGTAATCAAATTATATAGGGCCTCGTTATGAACACTGTGGTCCAGACCGCCATGCCGGCGGTGTCGGAAATTACCGCCACCAGCATGGCTATATGGACCACCATATTATAAACACAGGGGGGACTGCCACAGACGGCCCTCTGCCACCACCAGGCTAACGACACCAGGCAGCCTGATGATGACGGAGTTCTCCATCCGACAGGGCAGCGCTGCTCCGCCAGTCATTCCCTTGCGGTTTCACCAGCCAGGGAAAGGATGGCGGAAGGGGCGCTCTGTGGCGCTCCTGCCCATGCACTTGGCATGGGCAGTCCAGGGATCCCCATGCACAGCCCCGTCGCACAGGTCACTGCGATATGTGCGATGGGCTCTGCTGCACCCGCCGCACTGTGGCATTGACGACAGCTCCATGTCGACAATGTCCAGGCCCAGCATTTCACTGGGCCTGCGGACGAAAACACTGTTTCCGCCCACCGGCCCTGTGGAATGTTCTTTATTGGGCCAGTGGGGTCCTCAATAGGCTGGAAGTCTGCGTTCAGACCGCCAGCATGAACACAGTGGGGATTCCCGCCATGTTCATAATGAGGCCCATAGTCCTTCATAATTTGCCACTTTTCTGCCTTTCACCCAGTCCACTAGTGGTTTCAGTAATATAAAATTCTCCAGTGACTGATGAGAAGGGTAGGGGGGCACAGAGAGGTGCAAGCAAACTGGCGCTTCGTGAGCAATGCACCAGTTTCTGGCAAAAATGAGGCCTTTGGGGTTCTTCACTGGAATAACTGCAAATATTTAAAGCCTGATTCACAAAGGTAACTTACACTTTTGAGTAACTTCACTACTGTTAACTATTCACAAAAGGGCTGATTCACAACAGTTTTGATAAATGTACACTTTTGAATACATTTACCACTTTTTGGCTATCCAGAAAATCCGAATGTAAATTGTGTGCTCTTTTCTATTATTTGGATTGTTCTGTCCTCGTGAATGGTGTGAAAGTTTCACAATGCATATTGCTTTGTGCTTACATCCATTGACGCACTGCTAAATGCTAAAATATCATAAGCCAGAAACCAATGAAATGCTTTACATTTAAAAGTGGCACTTATTAAAATGTAGTTTACCTGTGGTCTGTCAGTAGTATTAACCTTTTCTTTCACAGAACAAAGTACGTATGATTACACAGAAATACATCAATCATAGCTTCAAGCCCACTGCCGAGAGGAGGAAGACAATAACGTTAGTGTATTTTAGACTTTTCACATTAACAGAAGTAGTCTGCAATTTAAGAAGTGACAACAAATTCTCTATCAAGCGCTAAAGAGAAAGTGCAAAATTTAGACAAAACTTTAGGCAGCAAGTCGGAGGGCCCCAGAGATGCTAGAAATAATTATCTCAACAAATGAAATCAAGTTATCTAACCTCTGTGGAGACAAAGGTTGTGCAACTGTCGGAGTATTCGGTCCACCTGTATGTAGGACATTCGACTCATCATTTTGGATTTGGTGGTAGGCAGACCTTGACAAACTCCATTTCAAGTTCGGAAACGAGTTATCACATAAACAACTCTTGAAGGTCAGACAAACGGCATGTGGAACAGTAGGTCCGGCCATAATGTTCTTTGTCCAGATACAAGGTGAACTTGCAACAGGAACCACAACTGCTTTCCAACTGTACGTGCTCTTGGTTTACGTATTTACGTTTCCAGGATGTCTGTTTTCAAATTGTGGTCTCTTGATTTAGAACAATCCCGTCCTTTATGACTAGAAGCTTTTAGCCCTGGTGTGGGTCATAAAGAAAGGGGAAGGGGCAGCCGGAAGGCGCACTTTAGTGCACTATTTTGGTTAATGTATCCAGTCCCCAGTTTCACATCACAAACTCCAAGCATGGCCAGCTCGGTAAATTTTCACCCTTGTAATGAAATTGAGCTGCCTGCCTGGAAGACATAATTTGCAGGAAATGTTTGCTTTAAAGCGTCAAAATTGTTAATTTTTTTATTCTCACTGGTCATATAGTAGACAATTCTTGGCGAGTGTTTTACTTAATGCACAGAAAAAGTTCTTATAAGTCATACATAGATCGAAGAGTTAGACGCACAAAGAAGTGGCAATTAATGAACTGCTGCTTTACATAAGATTCCTGCATTTTCGAGGTCCTAAGGATAGTCTAATGGAAGTGATGCATTCTTTTTGAAGTACTATAAAATGCATACCTTACAGTAGGATATGTTAGGGATGTAGGGGGAGGCCCACATTACCTCAACTAGTAGCTGTTTTAGTACAAAACGAAGAGAAGTAGGACCCACTTTCTTTGCTCGGATTAGGGCCGATTTCACCTTTGCGTCTCCCCTGTTTAAGCCTCAGATATACTTATGGCTATGTTCCTGTTTATGTTACCGGATAAAGAGGCAAAAAAGTTGCAAAAGAAAGTCGCCTATCAAGGAGGTAATTCAAGACCTACCAGTAGTACAGTTCTACAAAAACATGACTGGATACAGAACTATTGGGCTCTCCAAATAAAAAATTAGAATATTCTCAGAATGTGAATAGTGGTTAACACAAATTGATGCCCCTCCCACAGAATTGAATGAGAGGTCCCTGAGTCTCCTATGTCTTACTGACTTTCATTGGCCTTTGGCTGAATAGGGTGGCCTCTGAAAGTTTGGTTGGCCACTGGAGGGCTGGTCCCCCATACCACGTGGGCCTGTGTTAAGCCTCTGAATGTGAAAGTATAATAACACACATCTAATTTTATATTCATAAATGTTTCTAGCATCCAAACCTACTGGCGTGAGAATGCAGGAGTGATTAGGGTAAAAAATATTACTGTTTGGATCTCCTCATAATTTTCAATATTCCTCTAAACACCATAATAATGGCTGCCAGTAATACTAATTTATATGAAGCGTTGCCAACTCTCTCATTGGCAGCTTCGTTATCAGGCCGATAGAAAGGAAAGTGCTATTACATCCTAGACGCATTTTATATAGCACCCCAGTGATGTGGTGTTTACTGAAAATGAATGGCACCTTGTTTTAATGAAGACACAAATATTATTGTGCAACTCCTTGTCAAGCTACTAATTTTCTACCCAGCTTGACTTCGCCCAAGCCAATAGTCGTTTGGCATTATCGAAGCATATCATTAAGACAGCATCATTAAATGACCAAGAGTAAATGTCTGACGACACTGGCACAATCTACGACCATGGTTGTATGTTAGAACATCAAAGCCAAATACTGTGGCACAAAAATATTGTGGCTTGAGTGTTGACTACTAATATGGTGCGAAGATACGTATTGACGGCAAATATATATTTACTATACTTAACTGGGCAGCTATGTGCCTTAGAGATATATCTTGTCAAGGTACACATAAGTAGAGTTAGGAATATTAAATGTATGCTTTCCTACATATACTTACCTTCGTAATATTTTGGCACTTGATAGTTTGCTTTGATATTTTTGTACCATGATATTTAAAATTCCATATTCTAGCACTATGCTAGAACAATGCATAACATCAAGACATTGGTATAATGGCAGAAGATACATGTTTCTAAAGCCGTGTTGCCTAAACTTTGCAATGTGGCTGAATTATGATGTCAGAGCACTTTCTGGATCTGGTTAACTAGAAGAAAGCAGAAGCTATGGCTTACAATACATTAATGGCATGTGTTTGAAGCAGAATGAAGATTACAGACTCACTCAGAGACTGATGGCTGACCCAGGTTCAGGAAGTGGGAATACCATGGTTGGTAAGGGAAGAAGGAACGGAAGGTAAATGTGGTGAAGTAAACCCCGAGAGGCCAATCCTCTGACGTCAACTTCTAGCCTCCTATTTCTTTGTTGGTGGGCCAGCAAACCTTGCATTGGAATGGGTTAGAAAATATATGAGCTATGACATAGACTACAAAATGAAGTTGGGGTGGAGAAGGGTCACAGAATCGGGTGAAATCTTCTTAATAGATAGATTAATGTATCATGTTAACAGGATAGCTCCTGGGAACATTCTCGAGAAGTTTATCTGGGCAGTAGTTGGAGCATAGTGAAGCAGTAAGTAAAAACGTCATCATAGACTGTGTAAAGACAAAAAGGTTGGGATGAAGGAGGTCAAAGGAAAAAGGATTAGTAAAGGATAGATCTGATACTGCAACAACAACAATATCACCTAAGCACTTGAACACCTAATGACTCTCATGGTAGGAGCTAGAATGGTATTATTAACACTGCCCACCACAACTACATGGAATCCCAATTGAAGTCGAGGGAGTGATAGACTTGTGGCTGTATACAGCAGGGTTTAGCTTTAGGCATGGCCTTCAGTGGGGTTGAGTTTGGCTGCAATTTTGGCCCTATGTCCAGGCCGTGCACTTGAACTCCTTTGTGGCTATGCTCCATTAGGCACAGCATTTAGCTGTGTGCAGTAGTGTTCGGTAGCATAGCTTGTCTGTCTTTAGGCCTTTCATCCAAAGTCCTGTGCAGCCAACGCCCATTGTACAGAGCCTTTGGGTGTGCACAGTCTCAAGACTGTGGCCCTCATTAGGAGTGTGGCGGTCTCAAGACCGCCACACTCACGATGGCAGTCTGACCGCCACAGACAGGGCGGTCCGACCGCCCTATTATGACTGTGGCAGATCCGTCGCACATTTCACTGCTCGGATTATGGGCAGTGAAATGCGCGATGGGTGCTATCGCACCCAACGCAACACAACATTGCCTCCGGCGTCAATGTTGTGGTAAGGTTTCCGCTGGGCCAATGGGCGGAAACACAGTTTTCGCCCGCTGGTCCAGCAGAAAACTCCTAATAGGGCGGGCAGCATACCGCCATGCTACCTGGAGCGGCTTTGGCGGTCTTTCAAGAAGGCTTCCGAAGTCGTAATGAGGGCCTGTGATACTAACCTCAGTTAGAAAACCCTTTTCTCAGCACAACCTTTGGCTGTGTGCGGCAGAAGTTGGCTGCAAGGTCTCATATGTGGCCAGACCCTGGATCCAATGTACTTCTAGCTGACCTCTCACTGCACACATTCCTTCACTATGTGCAAAGTGGGATTGGCAGCAAACTTGTGCCTGTGTTCCTGTACATTAAAATCCCACTTCACACAGCTTTTGGTCATGGTCAGTGGAGGTTGGTTCCAGGGTGGGGCTGAGGTCTAGGTTCTCCGCCCAACTTGCTGTATGGTCAAAGGCCGTGCAAAGCTGGAGTTCGCTGCAGCGCCTGGCCAGACACCAAGACCTTCACCAAACCGCACATTTGGTCTGGGACACAAATCATCCAATTGGGGGTTGCCAGGGAGACTACAAGCCCTAGACAATATTGCACGAGGAGGTGCCAATGCTGCAGCAGTGCTATAAAGTGCCCAACACACTCTCACAGCACAGGATGCAAATCATCCAGTTGGGAGCCTCTAGGCGAGACTACTGAGAGGTCAAAGGGAAAGGTTTGTGTGATGACGAACGTCATCAGAGGAGGGACTGAGAGAGCGTAGCTTAAAAAATCTATGTTAACATGAAATGTTTATGACTTAAGATGTGATGATGCTGCATAGAAACTATAGTAATAGCAATTTTGCTTAGACGTGCGCTTGAATTGTGACCATGATGAGTGGCCACCAATGTATACGCGAACTAATAATGATAACCAAAATGTTTATGTTATGTTCAAATGAGCTTCTACTAACATTTGCGTTATTAAATCTGTATTGAAAACCTCTTAGGCCTTAAATTAGCATGAGCCGAAGTTTGCTGCTTGGCTCTCATATTAAATGCATTTTTCTATTTTCCAGTGTAAATCCGTTTCACACCGCTTCTCATCGTCTTACAAAATAAATGTTAGAAGTGAAATGAAACAATGTAGATTAATGTAATGTACAAGGGCATTCGAACTGGTGAAGACAATGGAACTGCTGACCAAAAGATGTGCAGAAGAAGTACAAAAAGATGAAGTCACACCGGACATGCCACCTCAGAAGACGTCAATTACGAAGACCAATCAAAAACTTGTAAAACAATATGGGGTGAAGATTAGGATTACCTAATGTGTTATACAATAGGTTAAAGATAGTGGGGTATAGCAAATGTCCAATTGAATTTTGGGGGAATGTACTACGAAAAAGGGATAAAAACCTATGTCACGGGGAGTCATTGGGAATTAGGTATGGAATGCTATTGATTTTATCCAGAAACTCTGTCACTCTGTTTGGTGACTTGAGATTTATTAAAACCATCCTCACCCTTAGACTGCCCATTTACACTTTACCTCCTTATGAGGGAAGTGCCCTTTTGTCCCAGAGCTGAGTTCTGACTGTTGCCGAATTGACTGATGTCCTGAAGACGAAGACTTAACCTGTGCGCTGACCTAATCTTTGGAGGGTAATTATGACAATGCATTTGTGATTTGTCTGTTTGCTTTTCCTTTCTAGGTACCAGCTGCTTGCTTTTGACAGAGACCTTAGCTAGATGTTTTCCAAATTAGTGTTCTAAATTGTTTTGCATGAAGCCCAACATGCAAATGCTAATCAGTGGTTAGGACAGGGGTTCACCAAACTGACGCAAATAGACAAACGACCAAGATTATATTTTGTTGAACTGACACATTATTGACACTCTGCTAAATTGATCTTTGTTCACTCTGTGTTATATTCTGATGTTTGTGATTCTTGCTTTAATGAAAGCTTACCAAAGTTGCCATATCGTGACTATGCTATTATGTTTCTTGGTGTTGAGATTAACACAGTTGCTATTAGATTGTAATTAATAGGGAAGAAACTCATAAAATTCTACTAAACAAGGTGTGGTTATTCATGTCTGAAAGGTCATTGTAGCGTCATTGAATTGATTAATGACTTTGACTAAAGTGAAATGCATTGTTGTGATAAATATTGATGACATTATTAATGTATTGATTGATATATTGATTAGCTATCTCGTCCTAAGGTGTCTCTCAACTGGGTCAAAAGATTTATTGGCCTAAAACGAGTCCTGATGTGTAATAGAATATCATAGAAGGACGCGTTAACAGTTCTGGTAGCAGAGCGACGGTTTGGCCTTTTGGGGCCCTAGGACGGAGAATCATTGTTTAAATTGTTTTTCTGAGATAATGCAAATTGGAGGTATGATGTGTTTCTTAATTCACCATGACTTTCCCAGGATCTCGGAGCCTGCCTCAGTGAGTAGGGAATGTTCTTGGCGTCATAGCGTGTGTGGTATAGGGTTTTGCGCTTGCTCAGCTTATGCCTTTTTGCAGGTGATTGTGAAATCTGTGTGTATTTAGGCCAGGTAAATGTTGTTTTAGTAGGAGTGGGTGTACTCCACAGTATGAGAGTAGGGAAGTAGGCGTACTTCATATGAGTGTGGTGCTTTGTGCTCAAAATTATCCACGTGGTTGGTTGTTCATGTACGGACCCGTCGTGGTCTAAGACTCCGGAGTATATTGACAAGTGTAGGAGACACTTGGGTTTATGTTGTAATCAGTGCGGTTCAATAGGTCAATCTGGCGTGGATGACAAGTCGTGTTCGAGTCAAATTGCATGTGTGAAACCTTCTATTTAGATTTGGCAAGTTCTAAAGTGCACTAGGATGAACCATTGACAAGTCGAGAGTAGGATTTGCGGGTCGAATTTTGCTTGCGTATGCGGGAATTGAGAAGGAGAGAGTAGTGGCAGAGTCTTCAAGTGAAATCTCTGTAAAATTCTGAAGCAAATGTGTTAACCCTTCCTGTAGTAAACCGGCAGATTTGTGTTGGTGATAAGGTGCTTGCAGTAACATTTTTGCATTAGTTTGGTGTGAATCCAGGGAGGGGCGGACGAGCCGCAAGACTTTGTCAGCTGCAGTGTGTGACGTCAGTGGTGCCACGCTGAGATAGGTCAGTTGTCGACAGGGGTCGCGCACAGATTGGCTGCCATCCGTGAGGGGCAATAGGTTGAGAAAGGTGGGTGAAGAGTGTCCTGGGAATTAAAGTCACTTTCTGATTAAATACAAATAAGAGAAAACGTAAAAAAGAATTTTGTTAAGGCTTTTAAGAGTGCTCTGAAAGGAGACGCATACATTATGGCGAGTGAAGGGGAGCCTACACAGCCTGAGGGTACTCTAGCTTACATAGTTATGAAGGAAAAAGATGTTGCGCCTTGTTTATGGATGAAACAGTGGCGCAAATTAACAGAGAAAGAGGGATGTTTAGCGTTCCCAGAACATGGGACGTTCAATACGAGGGTGCTAGAGAATTTGAGGTGGATGTTAAGTGTACAGAAACCACCTCCGAGGCCAGCTCAGTATGAGGCTTTAGCGATTTGGGATCTAATGGCTCTTAAACAGAGACAAGAAAAATTCCAAAGAAGAATAAAAAGAGCAGAAAAAACTTATGCAGAAGCTAGGTGGGACAATGAGAGCAAAATGTGGAGACGGGGAATAGTTGATGGGTTGAAATTGTTCCCAGCAATAACACAGGTAGAAGAGACGCAGGGAAAGAAAGCCACCTGTAAAACAGACAAAGACTCTAGTAAGCCTAAGGAAACTAAGATTCCTTGGGAAGAAGAAGATGATTCAGACGATGAAGATTTTATGGATCGAATATTACATGATCGCCCGCCACCTTATGTGGCAAGCGATAATGTCCTGAGCACTAGTACGGGTCCTGAGAACAAGACGCTGGAGAAGGGAGTTACTGATACAGCACAGACTAGTGATACCGCTTTGATACAGAATGGTGTCAGTGTACCCACTGCGCCAGACATGCAGATACAGTTGCAACCTCCACCGCAGATACAGAGAATCTATCCAGACGTCCCGGTACTAGAGACTACTACAAATCTGATAGTACCGCCAGACCCGATATATACAAAATCGAGGTTAGTGCAGATTGAGTCAACTCCGCAATTGCTGCCCCAGCCGCAGCCACAACTGATACCGGGATATAACCCAGCAGCTGGACCTCCATTAATACCTGCCCCGGCTTCGCTGGATCAGACCTTTGGAGTCGCTGCTCCACAAGGTTTGGGACCAGGTCAGACACCAGCTGCAATATCATTGCCAATTACTGTTGGTCCACCGGTGTCATTGTATGCACAAGGTAAACCTGGTGTATGTGATCTGGGAGTAATGGCCCAAGATGTGCTAAGAGGAGGATCCATAGGAACCCCTCAGTTAATGGCCCCAGGAGAACAAGCAGTTGAAAAACCAAGGTCTTTGATAGACCTTAGCCCAGTTGAAGCACCATTGGAAGCAATGAGACAGGCAGGGCTAGGGGTGTTAACCCCACAGACAATAAGTACGAACGCTTCACAATCGCCAATGATGCATGCAGGGAACATTTCACTGCAAGGTTTTACAGTACAACAGTTGAATGAGTGGTTAGAGAAGATCTATGCTTCACAGAAGACTACAGTGACTGCAGTGGAACCGGAAAGGATAGGGAGAGACGAGTATCTGAACTTTGTGAGACTGGGGGTGGAAGCTGCTGAACTAGTGGACGGAACAATGGGGGTAAACAGATTAGAGTCATACACAGAAGCAGAACTGAGATATCTGTGCCCTAAGATTACTAAAGAGGTAGGCAAGGTACATCAGAGATTAGCGATCGTAGCAGACAAGTACAACATTGATATTGAGAACACTAAACATTTGAAAATAAGTTACAGGTTAGACTTTGATTCAAAAGACTTTGAGCATATGAGGTCTGCTGGAATGAAAGCACATTTAAAAGAAATACTGCAAAGTGCGCAGATCTGGGGAGTGTTAGCAAAGTGGGAAGGCAGATGGGCAAAGAAAAGAGATAAGGAGAAAGGTGACAGTCCGGGGTCAAGTCAGGCTAAAGCTTCACCCGATACGGAAGCGGTAAAAATACTACCCATGAGAGAAACAGCTGGTGGAGTTTTAATTCATGTGCCGTGGTCCAGAGGAGATATCCTATCTTTTACAAATGATTATCCCAGATTGAGGGAGAAACCAATCAAGTGGTATCAACAAACAGATAGGTTTGTGAAGCTTGGCAAGTGTCTCTGGGAAGACTTGAATACCTTGTTTGAGATCATTGTTCCGCCTGATTTGTAGCTCGAGTGCAACAGAGGGATAGACTGGCCGATGAAAGAGCCGGCAAGGGATAAGGTGACCGGAGCTACCTCTGAGGAGGTGATGAAGTGCTATCATAAAGTGATTGAATTTTTGAAGCAGAAAGTGTCGCCGAAAGTGACTGACTGGCAGAAAATCGACCGGACCTCACAGGAGGTTAAGGAATCAATACTTGCTTACTATGAGAGGCTGTTAAAGGCATTCAAACATGATAGTGGTACTGAGACAATTGAGCCGATAGACATGAACCATCTCGTGTTCAGATTTGTTGAAGGGCTGAGACCAGAGGTTAGCCAGATGATTAAGAATCATTTGATTTGTTGGCAAACAAAGCCGATTGATGAGGTGTTGCAGTATGCAAAATACTGTAGTGACGAAATTGAGCTGAAGCAGAAAAAGTTAAAGGAGAAAGTGATGGTGATGCAGATAAGGGCTGCACAGGCAGAAATCCAGGGAAATGGAGTTCAACAGATGATTCAGCAGGCACCGCAAGTGAATGGTGTGTTTCAGGCACAACCGAGAGGTCGAGGTTTTGTGAATCGCGGCCCAGACTTGAATACTGTTGTGGTTCAAAATGATGCACAAGGGATGAAAAGGATGTCACCATGTTGCGTGTGCGGGGCGTGGGGCATTGGAAGCGGGAATGCCCGAATGTGGTGCAGGATGGTGTCGTTCAACAAAGCATTAATGTCAGTACATTGCAAAATATGAAAGGTCCAAAACTGAGAAATCAAAACCCGAACTTCCAAAATAACATGATTCAGATGCAAGGGTTACAGCCCATCGAGCAAATGCAAATGCCGCACTTTCAACCACCGCAAATGCAGCAAGTACAACAACAGGTTCCCATGGTACCTAGAGAGCAAATGCAATTACCAATGGCTCCGATGGGACAGCAACAGGTGATGCTTCCTCAGCAGGTCACAGGTCAGGTGATGAGTCAAAATAATACAGTACAGCAATTCCCATTGCGTGGTGAAGATGGAATGAATGAGGAGTGGTCGGATGACAGCTCAGATAGCGAAGACTGCAGGCTTGCAGCGTCCCTAGAGGTAGATCAGAGGGGACCATATGTAGAGGGAAAGGTAATGGGTGACAAAGTTTCATTCTTGGTTGATACTGGAGCTACACGCTCTACAGTCAAAAGTGCAGAGGTTCTGAAATTACCCCTTTCAGGGTGTACCATAAGGGTGGTCGGAGTAGCAAGCCAGTACTTAACAAATCCGATTACAGATCCAGTGCAGGTTGAGATCGGCAACTTCCAGGGACTGCATAAGTTTGTACTCTGCGATTCGAGTCCGCTATCCCTACTGGGAAGAGACTTACTGTGCAAGACAAAATGTTCGATTACATGTTCCAATGACGGAATTGAGGTGCAGACAAACAGTGATGATGAAGGGGATGATGGTCAGTTCTCAGAGTTAGAGACAGGAACTGCAAATGAAGATTACCCCTTGATTACATTGTTCCCGATGCTTACAGTGATTGTCCTACCTGCCGAGTTACAGGGAACGGTGACAGAGAAAGTGTGGGATTTGACAGGAAAAGAAGTGTGATTGATAAAAGGAGTAGAACCAGTTAAAGTACAAGTGAAAACTAATGCAGTGTTTCCCCAGGTGCCACAATATCACATGGCACAAGATGTTCTTATTCAAGTGTCACAAATAATTGCAGACTTTGTGAAACAGGGAGTCCTGAAGGAAGTGTTGAGCAGTCCATGTAATTCACCGATAATGGGTCTGAAAAAGCCCTGTGGGAAGGTTCGAATTATGCAGGATTTGAGGAAAATAAATGGGATTGTGGTAAAATGTTGCCCCATAGTGCCCAATCCAGCAGTGATCATGTTTTAGGTTCCAAGTGATGCTGAGTGGTTCACCGTTGTAGACCTGTCACAAGCCTTCTTTTCGATACCTCTTCACGATGACAGCCAGTTTTTATTCAGTTTCAAATTCCTGGATAAGGTGTACAGTTGGTGCAGAATTCCTCAAGGGTTTTCTGAATCACCGTCCATCTTCAATCAGATATTGAAAAAGGACTTAGAATCCTTAGTACTGCCTTTTAACTCAACTCTAGTGCAGTACATTGACGATTTGGTGATTGCATCGAAGACAAGGGATGACTGTAGGTACGACACAATTGCTTTACTGAATCATTTGGGAAAGAATGGACATAAAGTGTCACCCAAGAAGTTGCAGTACTGCCAGAAAGAAGTGAAGGACACTTGATTGAAAGAGGGTCCAGGAGAATATAAAAAGAATAACAGCCATTTTGCAAATGAACCCCCCAACAACAAAGAGAGATGTCAGGATGTTTTTGGGAATGGTGGGCTACTGGCGCCAGTGGATACCCAACTTTTCAATTATCTCAAAGCCTTTGATAAAACTGACAGGTAAAGAGATTAAAGATGAACCGTATTCCATAGCCTTATCCAAGGAAGAGCTTGAGTCATTCATGGAATTGAGAGAGTGCATGTGCAAGGCACCAGCTTTGGGTATGCCTGATTACACGAAGCCTTTTCTACTGTTTTGTCATGAACGTGATGCTTGTTCTTTGTCTGTCTTGACACAGGTCCATGGAGGTGCAAATCGCCCTGTAGCATATTTTCCAGCTACCTTGGACCCCATCGCAGCAGCCTTACCGGTTTGTTTGCGCGCAGTTGCAGCAGTTGGTCAGAGCCTCACGCAGTGTGAAGGCATAGTAATGGGATATCCCCTAACAGTAATGGTTCCGCATTCAGTTGAAATTTTGTTGACTCGAACCAAAACTCAGCACATGACAAATGCTTGTCTTACCAAATATGCAACAATTATACTGGGGACACCTAATGTTTCGCTGAAACAATGTACTGTGTTGAACCCGCAACTCTACTTTCTGCTGAGAATACTGAGGTTAATGATGAAGAGGAAGTTGAGCATGATTGTCTTGAGGTAACAGAAATATGTAGCCAAGACCTGATATTCAAGATACACAGTTAAAAGAAAATGACTGTATTATGTTTGTTGATGGATCCTGTTTGAGAGATTCAGTCGGAACGCTGAGAGGCGGTTACGCTGTATGTACCATAGCTGGTATCATTGAAGCCTCCTGGCTCGAGAGAGTGTATTCCGCACAAGTGGCAGAGCTAATTGCCCTTACTAAGGCATGCCACGCAGCTGAAAATTTGAGAGTCACTATCTATACTGACAGCAGGTACGGATTTGGAGTTGTACATGATTTTGGCAAATTGTGGTCGCAGAGAGGTTTCATGACCTCTTCTGGTTCTCCTGTGAAGAATGGTGAACAAATTAAGGATTTGTTACATGTGAATCAGTTACCTCTTGAAATTCGCGTGGTGAAATGCAATGCTCACGTTGAGTCACAAGACTTTGTGTCCATGGGAAACGGCTATGCAGATCAAGTCGCAAGGTTTTGCGCATTGAACTGTATATCGTTCAAGGATCAGTGGGAATTGATGCCAAAAACTGAAAATGACACATGCTTGAACTTTGCATTAAGGGTGGTCAATATACTAGATGAGCTAGAGACACTACAGGGTCGTGTTAGCGAAGAGGAAAAACGCTCCTGGCAAAGAATGCAATGTGTACAGATGGCTGACGACTTGTGGGTCTCAGAGGAGGGGAAATTTGTTTTGCCGAATAGTCTTCTGTCACAATTCGCTAGGCTTTATCATGGAAAGGCTCATCTTGGAAGGGATGCAATGATCAGATCATTCAAAATCGATTGGTTTAACCCAAAGTTCAGACATGCCGCAGAGGTTACCTGTCACAGGTGCATCATATGTCAGCAGATGAATGCTGGAAAAGGGACTGTGTTGACTTTGAGCCACATAAGGAGAGCTGATGGTCCATTTAGCAAGATGCAAATGGATTTCATTGAAATGCCTGTTTGCGGAGGATTGAAGTACGTGTTGGTGATTGTGTGTGTTTTCAGTCACTGGATTGAAGCTTACCCCACACGTAGAAATGACAGTCTCACAGTTGCAAAGCTGCTGCTTAGGGAACTAATACCCAGGTTCGGGTTTCCGGTCTCTATATAATCACATAGGTGCAGACACTTCGACAATGAGGTGATTAAACTCTTGTGTGCTGCATTAGATATTGAACAGAAGCTGCACTGTAGTTACCGCCCTGAAGCATCAGGATTAGTGGAGCAAATGATTGATACCTTGAAATCAAGAATGGCAAAGATGTGCGCAGCTACCAATATGAAATGGCCAGATGCATTACCCTTAGTGCTGATGTCAATGAGGAACACCCCTGATAAGAAGACAGGACTATCACCCCATGAGATCCTCATGGGCAGAGCTATGAGGTTACCTGCAGTACCTGCAAATGCTCTAGTGAATATCACGGATGATATGGTGTTGGACTACTGCAAAGGCTTGGCTGATGTGATTCGCTCTTTCTCTCACCAGGTAGAAGCTAACACATTGCCACCGATCGGTGATCTAGGTCACACCCTACAAGCCGGTGACTGGGTGGTTGTCAAGAAGCACGTGAGAAAGTCGTGTTTGGAGCCGCGCTGGAAGGGGCCATATCAAGTAATCTTGACAACAAACACTGCTGTGAAATGTGCAGGCGTTCCAAATTGGATACATGCCAGTCACACAAAAAGGTAACTTGTACAACTGATGAGGAACTTGAAGTTTCCGGCACAACAGTTCCAGAGAGTGAAGTCTCAGGGCCAGAAAACAGCCAAGAGGGAACTGAGACTGCAGGAGAGCCCACTGAGAACAGCCTAGTCCCTCAAACAGTGAACGAGTTCGAGAGAGGTGACAGTGTGCCTATCTCAGTAGGGGCAGCAGGAGAACTAAATCAAGGAGAGGTTCTCCCAGAAATAGACGGATACGGGTTAGAACTTGAACCCGTTACAGATCCAGAAGAAGAAGAAGAAGAAGGGGAAATGAGCCAGTTGCAGGTCCATCAAGAGAAAACACCATATTACAAGACAAGGGTGTTGTTCAGCATCCTGAAAAGACAAACCGGAAGAAGACGCATAAGGGAGATAACTGGCCAGAGAAACAGACTGCAAAAGCAAGAAGTGTACCAGGTGAAACAATAACAGAAGAAACTGATACATCCCGAGTAGAAGATCTGAGTGAAGGAGAATTGCAAGGCGAACGCAGACTGAAAAGGAAAAGAACTGCAAATAGAAGGTACGCAGGTCCTGAGTGGGCGTATGCAACAACATCTGAATGGCAACAAGAATTCTTGGGGTTCTGTTTTGATCGAGAAGTACCAGGCCAATACTACGGTACCTGAAATAACTCAAAGAAAAGACTTTGTTAAAATCAAAAATTGAAAAACTAAAGAAAAGAGACTTATAAATTACCGGATGAGACACTGATAACCTGATTTTACTTTGAAAAACCTTATTATGACAAGCTGCTAACCGGATTTGACCAAGGTGTCCTGGAGTGAGTAAAACGCTGTAAATACACGCAGAGAGAAAGAGACTTTTGCATTAAGAAAAGAAAAAGAAAAGAGTTTTATATCGTCCTCAAGTTGATTGTTATTCTGCTGTCTGATTCTTTACAGACATGGCTTATAATAGAGGTAGATACAAGAAGGGTAAGGTGTGTGGATGGTTGAGTCTTATATTAGGTATTGTGTGTGCAATAATAATTGTGGGAGTGATTGTGGGAATGCCGTGGTTGGATAAGAAAGGAACTAACACTGCTTCAAAATCTGAGACTACAACACTAACACCGTGAGAAAAGTTTGAGCAGGATGCAAAACACTTGCATGAGGGAACTAATTCAAAGGGGGAACTTTCTACTAATGTCTTCTATCGCTTGCTGAATGAGTATGTTGAGACCATGGATGTGAAAAACTGTTATGTGTGTACAAAGATTCCTTTGTCAGTGCAAGAAGGGGTTAGCTATCATAGTTTGCCGTTAACTTATAGGATAAGCTGTAGCTTGCTATTAACAAGATTCTATAATCAAGAGCATGTGCAATACTTGTATTCAAATCTGGATGTTGTGTTTTCTTTTGTGCCTGTGATTGAATTTCTGAACAAGCTAGCTAAAGAACATAGTATAAAATTAGTGAAAGGTTTCTTTGAACCGACGCTTACATTTGGGGCAGCTTATGCACATTGCAACAATGTGACCTGCCTATTGACACCTGTAGAGAAAAGCTTCTTAGATCACCGATGATAGACGCAAAGCATTGAAAGAAAGATTCGAAAAGGAGCTAGAAAAATGCACATATGCAAATGATTATGCTTACACTGCAATCAAGACGCAAGGCAAACTAGCTATAGATGCATTACATGTAGGAAGGCTTTGTATATCTAGGCCAAAATCTGAGCAAGACACTTTATTTGTGGGAACGAGTGAATGTAGACATGTGTTTTTGTTTCAGAGTAAGTGGACATTCATGTTAAATGGACAGGATCCAGCGATCCCTGGAATCTATTATATCTGTGGACTTAATGATTATTACCGTCTTCCTAAGGGATGGTATGGGACATGTTATTTGGGAATAGTTTTCCCAAGGATTTACCAGATTGATGACTTAAAGCAAATACCTAAAACGTCTGAATTACAACATGCTACACAAAAACGAGAGACAGCGGCTGCTTCGTTGGTGACATAGTTGGAGCCATAATTCCTTCAGTAGGGGTTATCTTAAACTCCATAAAGATTCAAAAGCTGTCTACTATTGTGGATAACATGCTGACAATTTTTACAGGAGCTATACTCTTGATGGATACTGAACTTGCTGCAGAAAGAGCTATGACTCTTCAAAATCGGCTTGCTTTAGACATTCTTTTAGCAAAGAGTCTGCGAGATGCTCAATGAGCGTCATTGTTGCTCATATATACCTGACAATAGTAAAAAGATTAGAGGTATACTTACTAACCTAACTAGAGATAGTGTAGATTTGAACAATTTGAAGGAACCTGGAGTGTGGGAAAAATTTGGAAAAGGAATTGCCAGAGTAGGGAGCTGGTTTAGCAATATTTGAATTGGGGTACTTGCAAACATTTTAGGGGGTCTATTAATAGTTCTGGCCTGTCTATTAGGATTATGGGGAGCATGCAAAATTAATGATAAAATTAAAAGAAATTGGACAAAGAGAACCAGGAAAAATGAAGAAAGTGAAAGGGAGAATATGTTCAATGAAATTTGGGAAAGTTCACACAAGGGACACGATGTTGAAATGCGCATTATGCGTAAAGTGAAAAATTAAAGTGAAAGGTCAAAGGGAAAGGTTTGTGTGATGACGAACGTCATCAGAGGAGGGACTGAGAGAGCGTAGCTTATATAATCTATATTAACATGAAATGTTTATGACTTAAGATGTGATGATGCCGCATAGAAACTATAGTAATAACAATTTTGCTTAGATGTGCGCTTGAATTGTGACCACGATGAGTGGCCACCAATGTATACGCAAACTAATGATGACCAAAATGTTTATGTTACGTTCAAATGAGCTTATACTAACATTTGCGTTATTAAATCTGTATTGAAAACCTCATAGGCCTTAAGTTAGCATGAGCCGAAGCTTAGCTGCTTGGCTCTCATATTAAATGCATTTTTCTATTTTCCAGTGTGCTGACTCACAAGGGGCCATGACCCTGTTTATTCTTTTTCTTCGACTTGGAAGATGAATGTAACCATGTAAATCCGTTTCACACCGCTTCTCATCGTCTTGCAAAATAAATGTTAAAAGTGAAATGAAACAATGTAATGTACAAAGTAATTCGAACTGGTGAAGACAATGGAACTGCTGACCAAAAGATGTGCAAAAGAATTACAAAAAGATGAAGTCACACCGGACGTGCCACCTCTGAAGACGTCAATTACGAAGACCAATCAAAAACTTGTAAAACAATATTGGGTGAAGATTAGGATTACCTAATGTGTTATACGATAGGTTAAAGATAGTGGGGTATAGAATTTTGGGGGAATGTACTACGAAAAAGGGATAAAAACCCATGTCACGGGAACTCATTGGGAATTAGGTAGAGAATGCTATTGATTTTATCCAGAAACTCTGTCACTCTGTTTGGTGACTTGAGATTTATTAAAACCATCCTCACCCTTAGACTGCCCATTTACACTTTACCTCCTTATGAGGGAAGTGCCCTTTTGTCCCAGAGCTGAGTTCTGACTGTTGCCAATTTGACTGATGTCCTGAAGACGAACACTGAACCTGTGTGCTGACCTAATCTTTGGAGGGTAATTATGACAATGCATTTGTGATTTGTCTGTTTGCTTTTCCTTTCTAGGTACCAGCTGCTTGCTTTTGACAGAGACCTTAGCTAGATGTTTTCCAAATTAGTGTTCTAAATTGTTTTGCATGAAGCCCAACATGCGAATGCTAATCAGTGGTTAGGACAGGGGTTCACCAAACTGAAGCAAATAGACAAACAAACAAGATTATGTTTTGTTGAACTGACGCATTATTGACACTATGCTGAATTGATCTATGTTCACGCCGTGTTATATTCTGATGTTTGTGATGCTTGCTTTAATGAAAGCTTACCAAAGTTGCCATATCGTGACTAGGCTATTATGTTTCTTTGTGTTGAGATTAACGCAGTTGCTATTAGATTGTAATTAATAGGGAATCAACTCATAAAACTTTACTAAACAAGGTCTGGTTATTCTTGGCTGAAAGGTCATGGTAGCATCATTGAATTCATTAATGACTTTGACTAAAGTGAAATGCATTGTTGTGATAAATATTGATGACATTATTGATGTATTGATTGATTTATTGATTAGCTATCTCGTCCTGAGGTGTCTCTCAACTGGGTCAAAAGATTAATTGGCCTAAAACGAGTCCTGATGTGTAATAAAATATCATAGAAGGACGCGTTAACACTACAAGTCCCAGAGGACGTTGCACAAGGAGGCGCCAAAGTCACAGCAGCGCTATAAAGCACCCAAAGCATTTCCGCAATGCAGAATGCAACACCCAGTTGAGGGCTGCTTGGGGGACTACAAGCCCCAGAGGACATTTCACCAGGACGCACCAATGCTGTAGCGGTGCTATAAAGCTACCAAAACACTCCTGCAGTGTGGGATGCAAATCAACCAGTTGGGGGCTGCTTGGGAGACTAGAAACCCCAGAGGACATTGTGCAGGAGGCGCCAATGATGTAGGAGCACTATAAAGTGCCCAACACACACCTGCATTGCTGGACATGCATGGAACTTGCCCGGGTGGTTGCCTGGGCAAAGGCTTGGCCAAAAGCAGGCCCACCTTCACCTGTCATTGCCAGGAGGAGGCTGGGCTGGGCCACCGTTCTTTCATTATACTTAAGGTACAGCTGGAAGCTCATTCTTCTTATCCCCTTTCCTGATCTTCTTGTGGCATCCATGTGGCATTTTCATGGGTCCTCCATATGGGGATGTGGAAGGTGGTTAAAGTACCCCCTAAATTTGTTTCTAGGGCTACCCCATATAGTTTTCTGTAGAGGGTGGTTGGTGTCATCAATAAGGAGATTGAGTTGGCAGAACGCCACCTGTCTCTTTCCTCACCATCCCCCACCTCGCCAACCAGTCTGAAGGCTAAAAATGATGTTCCTATTATTGATCTAAGTCCTGAGGGAGATATTCAGGGGCAGATTTATGAAAGTGGTGCTTTCCCTGCACCCCTTAGCACCCCCCTCGCCACCATATGTGCACAGTATTTAAAATACAGTGCACCACAACGCAGGGTACGGGGCAATAGCATAATTTCTCATGCCAATATTTTAACGCTACTCCTGCAGAATACATAGGGCCCCATTCTAAAGAATGTAAGCCACCTTTTAATGCCTGCTCTTGAGCAGGAGGTAAAAGTTCTATAAAAAATGGTGCAAGGAAATCTAATAGATTTACTTGCACCATTTTTCCAGCTTCCCTAACGGGGGAACGCCCCCTTTACATACATTATGCCTGGTGCAGGTATACTGTAGTAGAAAGGGTTACAGGGTGGCACAGTGCATGCATTGTGCCACCATGTAAATACGGCATGGGAATTTAAGCCTTGTTGGGCCACATTAACATAAGAAATAATTAAGTTAATGTGGCGCAAGGTGGTGCTAGGGCATTATAAATATACCTCAATTTGGGGTGGTAGGGCATCTAGACTGCTCAATTAGGGCCAGATGTACAAAGCCTTTATCCGGTTACAAATGGCCCATCGGGCCAATTGCTTCCGGAAAAATGATGTTTTCTAGGTTCCAAAGAAAAATGTGACTTTCTAACTTGTTTACTGAATCGCATTTTGCTTTCACAATTCGGTATTAGGAAGGGGTGTGTTTAGGGCATCCCTTCCTAATACCAAATTGCACTTCCATGTAGGATTGTTTTGTGACCGTGAGAGCAGTCGCAAAACATTTGCGATTTCCACCAACTTCAAGTTAGTGGTAACCCAATTTGCAAACAGGTAGGGGTCTCCAGGCACCCCTTCCCCTTTGCGAATGGAAGTGTAAATAGTTTTTCAGAGCAGGTAGTGGTCCAATGGACCACTGACTTCCCTGAAAAAATGAAAACTTTTCTTTTTTTTGTTTGAAATGCATCCTGTTTTCTTTGAAGGAAAATGGCTGCATTTAAAAACAACTGCTTTAATCAAAAGGAGTTACAGACATGGTGGTCTGCTGTCCCCACCAGGCCACCATCCCTGTGAGTGTGGCCATTCCCAATGGGGTTGCAAATTGTGACCTACCCTCAAAATAGCGGTGAGGTAGGTCTTTGCAACCCGACTGGGAATCACTAAATGTGTCTGAGACACATTTGTACATTTTATTTTGTGAGTCCCTAATCGCGTCTAGCAAAAAGTCTCAATTAGAGACTTGCAGAGACTTGCAGAATGCAATGGGTATACATCTGACCCCTATTGAGCAGTCTGAGGGTGGAACTCCTGAGCTTATTCACATGAAATTATTGAAAGGGGTAAAGCAGTCAAAATGAAGAGGATTGATGGGGGGATCAAATCCAAAGGGGCAGTGTTTGTCTACCCCCTCCATTTCTATGGTGAGGGAGCTGCAGAACATGGCAAACTCAGAAATATAATGGAAACTCTTTATAACAATCTTCTAGAGCTATTGAAGAGCAAGCTTGAGCCAATATTGGACTGTTTAGGACTATCTAAGTTGAACTCTTCCTTGACTACTCAGGTGGGAGCACCACCTGTTACCTCATCTGCAAGGGCTACGAAATGTAGCTCTTTACCTTCCCCTTCCCCTTCTGAGCCTTCTGCCCAACTAAGCACATCATCATTGCACTCAAGTGGGGCAAGAATGTTCATGGTGGGAAATTATAAGGACACAGGAAAGCCCAGAGCAAAGAGGACGACAAAGAGTCTTTGGGGTATCGAACAGAGCCCCTGTGCTTAGGAAAAACTCCTTCCCCAGCTTCCACCAGAGTGTACTCTTTATGTGTTGCTTGTGAAATATGTTCCTGTTCTTACACCAGACGTGGCAGACGATCACTCCACTCTGAAAACAAAGTAACTAATTGGTTATAGAAAAACACTGAGTGGCCCATTGCTTTTGCAAATGAGATTTATTGGTCAGAATTTTCCCTGGATTGGACCTGGGAAAAAGGAGGTGTGGGGATTGTGTACTTATTAATTTCAAGTCCCCCAATATTCTGATAGAGTAGACAAGCTCTATAAGAGGGTTGATAAACCATCTTTCAGTGTGGAATTACAGAACTCTTTTGAAGCTCTTCCATCTTTAGACGATCAGGACTAAACTTTATACCAATTTGACCTCAGAAGTGCAGAACTGTTACAGTACTGACACAAGGCGATGTATGGGCCAAGAGTTCCGGAACAGGAGGGATCCTAGGAGGGGGGGGGTCTCTTTAATGGTATTTTCTGATACTGAGTCCGCCACAGGGATTGGTAGGGGTGGATGGAGAGGACTGAAAATTGTGTTATGGAATATTGCTGGTGTTCACACTAAATTTACAAATCCAAATTAGCTTTCTGTTATCAACAATGCAGACAATGTTCTATTGCAGGAGGCTTGAACTCTAGACAACTTCAGCACAAATGGTTTCCACACTCTATCAGCAACACCATTCCATCTCATATGGGCAGAGCTAAGGTGAGGTCAGCTATTCTGTGCTCTGTAAATCTAGGCCTAATATTTAACTGGTATTATTGCAGACTCCAAACACTTTTGATGTAATTTTGGTTAATTTGTATTATAACAATTTTGATTCATATAACTACTATAATTGATGATATAGAGAATGACCTAGCAAACTTCCTGGATAGTTACAGCAAAGAATCATTAAGAGTTTGGGCAGAGGATTTTATTATGAGCCTCTGCTGAAGCAGTGATCCCACCTCTTATGGAATAAAGATAATGGAGGGAGAGATTGCTCACATTTCCAGCACTCCCCTTTTGGCAAGGCACTAAACAGGCTGCTGGTATCCAGAGCTGTGGTATTCACTACAGAATACAGAACATCTGGAGCTTCTTTTCTCCCCACTTACTACAGGGCATTTAATGGAAGTGAAATGGATTTCCTCATTGTGCCCAAGAATCTAGCTACTTCATTACTAGAATACAATGTAACAGTTTCTTGTATAAGTCATCTTAATACCCTTGATCTAGCTTTGGACCTCGATTTTTCAGGGTTCAAACGTAAGATGGAGAATATGGTAATATCTCACTTGCATGATAATGACATTCGGATTAACTTGGACAGAGTGGATAAGGAGGTGTTTCTGCATAAGCTTGTGAGTGAGAACAGCAAAGCTATTTCAGTTCTGACCTGAGAGGAGGAGTCCCCATTGAATATCTTTAATGGCTTCAGTGCTATTTGCACCTCTGTGGACAAGGGGTTGAAACTTAATAAAGTATTTAAAAATCCACCACCGATAGGTTGGTTCAATCATGCCTGAACTTGGGCCAATAAGAAGCTGAAAATAGCCCTCCCCACTTTATCACACTCCAGAAGTGATATACCGAGTGCAAGAAGGAAATATAAAGCTACTCTGAAGGCAAGGAGAACTGAGCTAAGAAGCATGGGAGGAGCCAGAAAGGGCCACTTGAATGAGGGACTGTGCAGTGTTCTGAAAGGTTGTTAATCACCCCTTTTTCTCTATGTATGAGAAACCATCACTAGACACAGTTATTCCAGTGGAAGCTTGAGTAGCCATTATAACAGTATTTGTAATCTAAGAAACAAGTAGACTAATACAGATAATAGAGAGTTAGTTACCAGTAACCCAGAGCTGTACCCTAACCTCTCTAAATCCATTGAAGCCAAGGATGTGATTGTTGCTATTAACCAGAGCCCTATTGGAAAAACTCCTGGAACTAGAGAATTCCACTAGACCTTTTTTAAGACAATATTGCACTTTGGGCTCCATTTTCAACTACAGTTTTCAAAGCTACCATTAAAGGGGAATTCATTCTCTCTTGGAGGGAAGCAGTAGTGTTCCCCATGTTTGAAACAAGGGGACAGATACTCTCCATCCTGTTACCACCCAATGTCCCTTTCAGAATCATTGTACCTAAACTCGAGGTTGTTTAGAAGAATTCAAGGCTTTGTCAAGAGTTCAGAAAGGATTTTGTCCCAGATTGGGAACAGTTGAGCAATGCTTGAATCTCCAGCTGATTATTGATACTGATAAATATGTCAAGGCTAGGACATGGTCAGTACAGTGAAGCTCTGGGACATCATAATGACGCTAGGAATCAATCCTGCTATAATGGCTTTGGTGCAGAGGATTCACTGGGATTGTCTGGTTAGGCTAGATACGGAACTGAGGGCAAATCTTTCCCTGCAATTAAATCTTCTTTGGGGGTCAGACAAGTTTGGGTGATGGCCTCCCTATTGTTCCTCATATATATAATATTGACTTAGAGTCCTATTTTAGTAAAGCAGGGAATGATATGTTTAAAATTAAATCAAGTGTCTTGCCAGTTTTATTGTATGCAAATTATGTAGTCCTAATTTCAAGAAACGCAAATGGATAACAATTCCTCCAATATGCAGTCTATAGTTTTACGGGAGGGGTTAAACTCCCAAAACAATCTTAGCAAATCTTTTGCAATGAGCATGGGACCCAAAAACATTAAATCCAGAGCATTAAATCTGTGAGGGTCAGAGATCTGTAAGGTTAAGACCTTTAATTATCTTGGTATTCCTCTGGACCATAACCTAAGTGTGCAAAACCTTTACACTAACATGGTGACTCAATGCCAAAGAGCCTTGGAATCAGTTTCACCTTTGTGTGCCAGCTTAAACACAAGCGAGTGAGAGAAATAACTAATTTTTAAATAAGCAAATGCATTGCTGTAGTGATATATGGAGCAGTGTCTGTTGTTATAAGGGTGCTGGTCCACTACACATGGTTGATAATAAATTATTGTAAAGACTCCTAGTAGTTCCCCAATCTACTCCTTCACTTATGTGTCAGGCGGAGATGGGTCTTCCTCCTACAGAGGATGGAATCAAGCTGGAACCCTGCTTACTTTGGCTTAGAATTTGGGGAAATACAGGAGCACATCCCTCAAAAGACATGCTGGAAGACTGCTTTTCCTTAGACAGTGCTTTGGTGATCCCTTGGATTAATTACATCAAAGTGGATTTTATAGATTTAGGTTTTCCAGAGCTAATATTTAAACTGGAGATTAAAATTTCAAATGTTGTTTCTCAGGTGAAAGAGGCTTTTAAGGAAAGACAGGGTAGACTTCACTAGGAAACTTTTGATAAACTCTGTTGTAGCATTAAATACAACTTAATTAAAACTCAGGGTGTGGACCCAGCCATTGTCAACTTTATACCAAACCCTAAATCAGGCCAATCATTTTTGCAAGTGGTAAAATATTGGAAGGACAACACAATCCGGGGTATATGGTCTCATTAGCAGATCTGATCCCCTTGGTCTCATGTGTTGAAGTCTGAAAATTGTTACTTGAAATGTTGATGGCTCTGCAACTAGCTCCTAAACCGAATGTACATCTGTTTGGTGAAATGGCAGTGTGCAGCCTTAAAACCAACTCTGTTCATCGTAGGATTGAAAAATAGACACAATGAAGGAATTTAAATTTCACTTAATCAGTCATGTGTCTATTGCAAGATTAAAAAGAGTTGTGCTAACTTGCACATAGAAGGGATCAACACATTTTACAGCCTGATTACCATTGCTCTGGCAGTCTCATCAAGACAATTGTTTAGACTCTCTATTTTCCAGCACACCCCACGTTTCCAGAGCTGATTACTGAGATATTCTAATTGGGTGGATTTCACCATCAAGAAAATGGGATCTTCACTGATCAGGATCTGATTTTTATTGTAGCCCATTTAGAGAGACAGCGGGCAATGCACTTTTGAATATTCCACCGTTGGAGATGGAAATGGTGTTTCTGTATGGGTCTCATTACATAAGTATATAGATAAAAGGTGTGAGACTCTTACTAGTAGTGTGCTGGCTCCAAGGGAACAACATTAAAAATATTTAGGGATGTTGAAAATGATGGATAATTGCGCATAATAACAAATTTGTCATTTAGCACTTTATTTTAGTGTGAAATGCATTCTTGTGTCAATATTTAATGCAAGGACTCATTTCATGCTATAAAATATGCAAAAATACAATTGCCATGAACAACAGCCACTCACATTCTGGTTGTTTGGGTTGTTCCCACTCCTAAGCACTATAAGTTTGCAATTCTAGTTATGGTGAATGTGTAGAAGTCCTGAATAGCATAAGCAATAAGTAAAATATTTCTGTGGGTAAGTAAGGGGCGGCAACTGTAATGGACAGAGAGCATAGATTCAGGGCTCTGAAGAGGCAATCTACTATCATTAAGTGATCTATGAGTTGTGAACCTTGAATCGCTATCCATGACCCAAAATGTAGTGTATTAAAACAGAAAGCCTACACCAGCAATAATTAAATGAGATAGCAGGCTTTTGATGGCATCAGGTTATAAATATGTAGGATCCAATATTTTATAATCACCTTGTGAATGGTATAAGTGTACATTGTCATCATGAGACAGTCATTTCACAAACAAGGCAGTAGTCTGGTGTCATAAACAATACTTACTTATAATAAATGTTGCTAAGGAGCCACTTGTGCTTATAGTACTAGGGCAAAGGTAAGCAAATATAAGTTAGCTAACTCGATATTGCTCTGTGCACCTCTAGCATGAAAGGCTGAATAAAGTTAACTATCACAATAACAGACAAGTAATAAGTAAGGTGTCAGTTCAGTTTGCAAGTCCTTATATGTTAGACAATAGTTATGAGGGGTGGGCAATAATATTTTGGTACATTGCAAATGAGGCACATAGTACCCAAACCAAAGAAGTAATCAAGTCTACCATCAATATGTATATTCACTGCATGTTGTGTAGGTAATAGTTGTGATTTCAGTGATATGTCAATGGAAAGATGTAAACAACAGTTTATTTACTTCACACTGGCGTCAGGTGCTGCTTGCGGTGTAATTGGTACAGTTGCATTCATGTATTAGGTCCAGTACAGATGAACATAACTGTAATAAACTGAGAAATTTTGCAAAGCAATATACCTACTATCAGATCCATATATCTAAGTAAGTCAAGACAGAATTTGTAAAATATAAAGCATATGTAATCCTGATACGATTGCTCCTAGTCATATACTCTGCCTTAAAATATATTAAAAGCCTTACTGTCCTACATTGGCTAAGTATGACTTAGCTAAATCGTGCGAGTGAGCATTCAGTGCATGTTTGGTACTAAGGGGGTCATTACAACATTGGCGGTAAAAGGCGCTTACCGCCGTGCAGAAGACCGCCAACACACCGCCGCAGCCGTGGAATTCCGCCACAGCTAATATGACCCACATCTCGAAATCCGACAAAATTCATACACCCACACAAGTCTGACACACCAAAGGTCAGTGATAAACTGGCGAAAACAAAACCTCCACCGTCACGCCAACAGAAATACACCCACACTATCACGACACACAAATCCACTCGATTGGTCTTTCAACCGCGGTATTCCATTGGAGGTACACACCGCCACGCTCAAAATGCACACACTTCTACAAAACACTGCCACATTGGACAATTCGAAATACACACACCTGATACACACACCACTCCCACACACCCAATACAATATAAAACACACACCCACATCACCCACAAACCCCTACGACAAAAAATTCTGAAAGGAGGCCAGAGAGAGACACCACCAACCACAAACTAGCATCCACAGGCACTCAACACCATCACCCACACAACTTCCACGCACAAAACACCACACACCACTACATATCACCACACACACAACCCCACACATCACCTACACCACCCCATGGCACGCCAAAGATACCCCAGGTTTTCGGAGGAGGAGCTCAGGGTCATGGTGGAGGAAATCGTCCGGGTAGAGCCACAGCTATTTGGAGCACAGGTGCAGCACACCTCCATTGCAAGGAAGATGGAGCTATGGCGACGAATAGTCGACACGGTCAACGCAGTGGGACAACACCCAAGAAATCGGGACGACATCAGGAAGAGGTGGAACGACCTATGGGGAAGGTGAGTTCCGTGGTCTCAAGACACCACCAGGCAGTTCAGCAGACTGGCAGCGGACCCCCACCTCCTCACCCACAACTAACAACATGGGAGAAGCAGGTCTTGGCGATTCTGCATCCTGAGGGCCTCGCAGGAGTCGGTGGAGGAATGGACTCCGGTAAGTCAAACCTTTAACTACCATATCCCCCACCCTACCTGCATGCTATCACATACCCCCACCCTCACCCCCTCCCCTATCACTCCAACTCCTCACAAATGTTCCAATATCACAACCCAGACATCCCAACACCAAGCCCTGGATGCAACACCAACGCATGGACACACATCACTAATGCATGCCCACCTCACATACCCAGACACCCCCCTAAACCATCATCACACAAGCCTCCACATAGGAATGCAAGCACTGGGGTACACGCTCACCCACCAATTGCACACCATGACACACACAGATGCAATAATCATGCTTTTCCACCCCTGCAGGACCACTACCCAACGTCACCAGACAGGAGGGTCCAGACATCTCCACCCCACCCACAGAAGAGGCCCACAGTAATGACAGCAGCTCTGTCCAACTGGATCTAGATGACCAGCCCGGACCATCGTGGGCCTCGGGACAGTTGGTTCCCCTCACACAGGCACAGGCCACTACAGACCTTCCACCCTCTGGTAACACCAGCACAGCACCCACCCAGCGGGCCCATACCTCCGTCCCCAGGACATGTCGATCGCTGTGTGTCCACCACTACAGGGAACCCAGGATAACCCACCACCCCAACAACAACAGGGACCTGGGGGCAGTGGTAGTGGGTACACGGTCCAGGGGACAGAGGCCCAGGAACACAGGGGAAGTGGGAGGGCAGCTGTGCGACAGGGGGCGGACAGGCCAAGGGAACCCACTCTCCACGAGGCCCTCTCCTCCATCATGGGAGCAAACCACCACTCCCAGGAGACGATGGCAACGGTCCTGGCCAAGTTTTAGGAGACCTAGCGCATGCAGGAGGAATAGTATTTCAGGTTCAGGGAGGAACTCAGAACCATCAGCTCCGCCCTGGGCACCATCGTAGGGGTGCTGAAGGAAATACTCAACACCAGGAGGGGCCCCTGACACTAGCATGAACTGCCCACCACCTCTGCCGGCGCTAGTGGACAGGAGGCACCGCCACAGGACCACCACACCAGCACCCCACCCCCTGCAGATGGAGAACCACCCCGCAAGCGGTCCCTGAGATCCAGGAACAAGACAGAGCATGACGCCAAGACCCCCGCCAAGAAATGAGACCACCCTGATTGTCAACCCACTGTCCCACTTTGTCACCCTGTCCATATTGAAACTGCCCCAGCTCCACTTCCTATGCCCATATGGGCAATGCACCTATGAGACAAATAGACTGGACTCTGCCATGGACACTCCTCCGCCATCACCCCTCACCATTTAACTTCCCCCTCCATTATTTTGTATGTAAATAAACACACCTAAAGCACCAAAAGATCTGGAGTCTGTCTGTGATTTTGAAATAGTGTATTTGCAATTACAGTGACAACATTTCCAGGAAATAGTAATGTCAACATACCTATGTCACACAGCTCTAGTCCCTGAGGAATCTAAGCAGATGACACACGTTGGGACCCACACCTGTGAAACCGTAAAGGAAAGTGACAACTCAGTGACCATACACTGGGTGAAATCGACAGACATGATAGAGGTAGAAGTGTAAAAGTACTTGTAGTAGGCAGGAATGTATTCCCACCTGTGTTTCACTGGAAATATTGCTGGATAACTGAGTCCCTGTTGTCAATGTCTTCTTCCTCTGCTTCCTCCTCATCACTGTCCACAGGCTCCACAGCTGCCACAACACCGCCATCTGGACCATCCTCCTGCAGAAAAAGGCACCTGTCGTCGCAAAGCCAAGTTATGAAGCATACAGCAGGCCACGATGATCTGGCACACCTTGTTTGGTGAGTAGAATAGGGATACACCTGTCATATGGAGGCAGCAGAACCTGGCCTTCAGGAGGCCGAAGGTCCGCTCGATCACCCTCCTAGTACGCCCATGGGCCTCATTGTAGCGTTCCTCTGCCCTTGTCCTGGGATTCCTCACTGGGGTCAGTAGCCATAACAGGTTGGGGTAACCAGAGTCACCTAATAGCCACACACGGTGCCTTTGGAGTTGACCCATCACATAAGGGATGCTGCTATTCTGCATGATGTGGGCGTCATGCACTGAGCCAGGGAACATGGCATTCACATGGGAGATGTACTGGTCTGCCAAACATACCATCTGTACATTCATGGAATGATAACTCTTCTGGTTCCTGTACACCTGTTCACTCCTGTGGGGGGGACCAAAGCCACATGGGTCCCATCAATGGCACCTATGATGTTGGGGATGTGTCCAAGGGCATAGAAATCCCCTTTCACTGTAGGCAAATCCTCCACCTGTGGAATGGCGGATTGCTGACATCAGGTCTGGCTCCAACTGGGTACACAGTTCCTGGATTGTGGCACGGTCAAATCTGCGACAGCTGAGGAAATACACTGCAAGTTCTGCTGTGACCTCGGTCTGGAAGAGACAATGGCTCGTGCATCTGGGGAAAGGGCCCCTGCTTTCACATCGGAGGAGTTGGAGAAGCTCATCGACGGCGTCCTCCCCCAGTACACGCTACTCTACGGTCCTCCAGACCAACAGGTAAGTACACAGGGGGCATGTTGTATGGGCTATGCCTGTGTGAAGAGGGCTGGTTGGAAGAAGGAAGGGGGCAGAGTTCTGAGTGCATGAAAGACGGTGGGTGCATGTGCCACATGGCAAGGGTAGGGATGGGGGCCACTCACTTTGACGGCGCAGTTGGTAATGACTTCTCTTCTTCCCCTGTACATTTCATATAGGTCAGAGCGCACCAGAAGAAGGATATTTGGCGTGCCATCGCCAAGGACGTCCGGACCCTGGGGTCCACCACAGACGGAGCTCCCACTGCTGGAACAGATGGGAGGACATTCGCCGCTGGAGCAAGAAGACGGCGGAGGCTCAGCTGGGGTAGGCCTCCCAATGTGGGAGGGGTGCCCGTCGAACCATAACCCCCCTGATGTTCCGGATCCTGGTGGTGGCCTACCCGGAGTTGGATGGGCGCTTGAGAGCATCACAGCAGACACAAGGGGGTGAGTACACTCTCATTCAGCTGACTTTGCACGCAGTGGAGGGGTCTGGGTGGGGGAGGAGGGCTGTGGGTTACCCTAGGCCAGGGCGAGTTCCGTAGGCTAGGCCCCTTCGTAAAGCATGGCCCTGTGGCCCCCCACCCCACCTCTGCAGAGTGCCAAGTACAGGTATTCATGCACTTGTGTCATCTATGTGTGCAGATGTCGTCCATAGCCTTGTAGGCCATTTCCCAGGAATTGCACTGTAAAGCCCAACAGCGTGACGTAGTGCAGGGGGCTGCTGTGTCTGTCTTGTCCGCCAACGGTAGCGGTAAGCCATGCACTCAACCTGTCTTTCTTCTGTCCCCCCCCTTTTTTGCAGTCTCCCTGTTCTTGTGTGCATTAGCATCATCAGGCGGAGGAGCAGTGGCACCGGAGCACCAGGGAGCTGCGTCCCACATGGCCCTGGAGGGCCACACTACGGACTATGAATACACCAGTGAGATAGAGGGCGAGGGGAGCACCACGGCGGTGACAGGTGCTGAAACCAGCGACACGGACTCATCCTCCGATGGGAACTCCCTTGTGGTGGCAGCAACATCTGTGCCCCCCACTACTACAGGTACAGCCACCACCCCCCCTACCAGCACCGCCCTCCCAGCAGCCCCTCAGCGTGTGCCCCGTGCCCGCTCACCCAGGAGGGTGGGCATCACCTTCGCCCCAGGCACCTCAGCCCCTGCCCCTGTCACCTCTGCTGCCCTCAGTGAGGAGGCCATTGACCTCTTCAGGTCCCTCACTGTTGGACAGTCTACCATTTTGAATGCCATCCAGGGTGTAGAAAGGGAGTTGCAACAAACAAATGTATTCCTGGAGGGTATGCATTCTGGTCAGGCTGCCCTTCATCGAACCTTTCAAACTCTGGCCTCAGCACTGATGGCAACCATTGTCCCTGTGTCTAGCCTCCCCCCTCCAACTTCCTCCACCCAGACCCAATCCCCTGTACCTCTGCCTATCCCAAGCACACCATCAGACCAGCCTGCACACACCTCACCACACAAGGGAAGCTCAGGCAAACATAAGCACCACCCATCCCACAGGCACTCACGCAAGCATCACACACATACAGACACACCAACATCCACTGCCTCCACTGTGTCCCCCTCCTCCTCATCTCCCTCCCTCCTCCCTCCCAGTCTCGTCTACACTCACACCTGCATGCACTACCACTACAGCCACTACGTCCCGCACCAGCACACCCACCAGCACACCCCGCTCACGTGCAGTCACCAGCCCCACTACCATCCACACGTCCCCTGTGTCCTCTCCCAGTGTGTCTGTGACGCCCCCACCCAAGATACACAAACGCAGACACACACCCCACAACATACAACCACCTCACAACAGCCTCCAGCGCATGCACCTGCACCCAAAGCCACAAAAGTTACACCTCCTACAACCACCTCCTCTTCCTCCACTCCCAAACCCCCTCCAGCTACCCGTCCCAGTGTCTCCAAACAACTTTTCCTGTCCACCCTTAACCTATTTCCCACCACCCCTGTCCAACTCATAGGTCCCGTACTAGCACCTCAGCCACAAAATCACCGGGACCAGTGGTGCCTGTTGTCACAGGTATGTGGAGTGCACCGGCCACCAGGCCAGCCAGTGTATCATGGAGCCAGAGCACAGCCAGTCCCCCCAGTGAAGCACCAGAAGTTGCCCAGTGCCCGGCGGGAGAGGGGGAAGACTCTAGCCACCCAAGCTGCTCACAGGGGTCCCGGGGGGAGTGTGGACTCAGCTGTGACTCCAAAGACCACCATCATCCCCACTGGGCAGGAGGCCACCGCCAGCCCCATCGTCGCTGCCCAGGACACCACCGCCAGCCCCATCATCGCTGTCCAGGAGGGCCCCACCAGCCACAGCCCAGCTGCCCAGGATGGCCCCGCCAGCCACAGCCCAGCTGCCCAGGAGGGCCCCGCCAGCCACAGCCCAGCTGCCCAGGAGGGCCCTGCCAGCCACAGCCCAGCTGGGCAATGAAGGACCGCCAAGTCAAGCACCGCTGAACAGGGCAAGCACTGCTGAACAGGGCAAGGACCGCCAAGTCAAGCACCGCTGAACAGGGCAAGCACCACTGAACAGGGCAAGGACCGCCAAGTCAAGCACAGCTGAACAGGTCAAGCACCGCTGAACAGGGCAAGGACCGCCAAGTCAAGCACCGCTGAACAGGCCAAGCACCGCTGAACAGGGCAAGGACCGCCAAGTCAAGCACCACTGAACAGGGCTAGCACTGCTGAACAGGGCAAGGACCGCCAAATCAAGCACCGCTGAACAGGGCAAGCACTGCCAACTCAAGCCCAGCTAGCCCATGAGCGGCAGGGGCAGTGACGCAATAGGGACCGTCACAGGGTGAGTGATGCACTCTGGGCACCAGTCCTCCTCCAGAACCAGTGGAGACTTGCATCCACTCCATCTGTCCTGCACAGGATGAAGCACTCTGGGCACCAGTCCCTCTCCAGAACCAGTGGAGACTTGCATCCACTCCGTCTGTCCTGCACAGGATGAAGCACTCTGGGCATCAGTCCCTCTCCAGAACCAGTTGAGACTTGCATCCACTCCGTCTGTCCTGCACAGGATGAAGCACTCTGGGCACCAGTCCCCCTCCAGAACCAGTGGAGACCTGCATCCACTCCGTCTATCCTGCACAGGATGAAGCACTCTGGGCACCAGTCCCCCTCCAGAACCAGTGGAGACCTGCATCCACTCCGTCTGTCCTGCACAGGAAGAAGCACTCTGGGCACCATTCCCCCTCCAGAACCAGTGGAGACTGTTACCCACTTGAGAGACTGTGGCTTTGCACTCCCCAGGATACAGCAGTGGGCAAACCACCCACTGGAGAGACTTGAGAGACTGTGGCTTTGCACTCCCCAGGATACAGCAGTGGGCAAACCACCCACTGTAGAGACTTGAGAGACTGTGGCTTTGCACTCCCCAGGATACAGCAGTGGGCAAACCACCCACTGGAGAGACTTGAGAGACTGCGGCTTTGCACTCCCCAGGATACAGCAGTGGGCAAACCACCCACTGTAGAGACTTGAGAGACTGTGGCTTTGCACTCCCCAAGATACATCAATGGGCATGGAGCCCCCTCGTGGATCTGGCGTTGTGCACTCATCCGGCTGAGGTGCCCCCCTCCCCCCTGAGGTGCCTGTTGTATTTCTATCTGATGCCCCTGCAGTGTTCCCTCCGTCATGTTCGGGAATCTTGTGTGGGCCTCGCCCATGCATTTTGGGCCCAGTGGTCCATGGACTATGAATGGTGCAATACCTGGACTACTATTCGTGGTGTATATTTTGTTAATAGTGTATATATGTATATATTTGCTTACTCTATTTTGATATATTACAATGGTTTACACTCATTTCCTTTTGTCTTTGCATTCTTCCGGGGGGGTTTGAGGGGTGTTCCTGTAATGTTTGGATATGCATTGGTGTGTGTGTTGTAGTGGGTGAGGGTGGGGGTGGGGGTTGGGGTGTTGCGTGTGTGTGTCCCTGTTTTTTGCCTCCCCCTCCCCTATATCGTAGGTGCAGTAGTCACTGTGGTCTTCGCCGCCGGTGTTGGTGCTCCTGGTACAGGAGCAGAAAGACTAGTGCAGGAAGAATATGGAGTTCCGGCTCCATGGTGTTGTCGTTCCTCGTGGAGTGTGTAGAGGTGAGCGTTTTCCCTTCGAAATGCCTCTTTCCGCCGTGTTTTTATCTGCGGTGAATCCACCCCGGAAAAGGTGGCGGATTGGCCTGTCATAATAGTCTGGGCAGTACATTGTCTCCTGCCTGTCTGTTGGCGTTTACCGCCACGCTGTTTGTTTGTACTACCGTGGCGGTCGGAGTGTTAAGGTGGCTGTCTTTGTTGGCAGTTTCCGCCACGGTTGTAATTCCAAAATTTTTACCGCCGGCCTGTTGGTGGTCTTACCGCCGCTTTAACACCGTCCGCCAGGGTTGTAATGACCACCTAAATGTGGACCCATGTTCTATCCATAAAGGCTTTAGGGCCATATGTACCAACGCATTTCCCCATAGACACAGAATGGGTAAAATCCTTTGATACATCTGCCCTTAGTTCTTTGTGCCAGACCATCTCAGGCAAACCTTTAGTAACAAAGCAGTCAAGATCGGCCCGCCCCAGTGCAGATAGCTCAGCAAAGCTTGTTCTGCTTCACATACATGTCTGAAAAAGGCATTAAAGTCTGCCCCGTATTCTTATCAATTAGCACTCAAATCTTGTAAAAATTAAATCAGATGTAAGACTTGGGTGGACCTAGAAGTTGCAAGTGGTCCATTGGGATAGTATAGATTTCAGATGTAGTGAACAGACCTTTTTTCATATGTCATGAGGTGCCAGAATTGTGTTTCACATATCAGTGATGAAAGTTGGGAGCATCACTTTCAAAAGGTCTTTGACTCTGGCAGGCAAGCTGAGGAGGCAATGAGGATGTTTTTTTTTTATCCATGTTTAGGGCCCTACTTGCCTTGAGTCACTCTATTGGTATTGACGAGGTAATTTTAGCTATCAGTAATAGGACTTTGGGAACCTCTAGTGACAAACGAATTACAAGCAGCTAATATGGGGCAATTACCAGAATCCTGGACAGAGGAGTTATTGTCCGAATTTTTGAAAAGGGAGCTCAACAGCAACCTTCCTGTTATTCCACTATTTCTTTACTTGATGCCACATTAAACGTTTTTAGCAGGTTCTTTTCTCTAAGCTGGAGACATGGGCCAAGGGAAGTAGCATTGTTTCAGATGTCTGATTCAGTTTTCAACACAGTGTGAGGACAGTTGAGCAATGCCTCAATCTTGCCCTTATTGTAGGGAAGTATGCGAACTCCAGGAGAGGCGCCTTTCGTATGGCCTTCATGGACCTCTCCGGTGCTTTTGACACTGTTAACCACACAAAATCGTGGACTATGTTGAGGAAGCTGGGAGTTGAGCAGGCTCTGGTAGTCCTCTTTTTTTCTTCTTCATTGGGACACTTTGTCATAATTAAATTGAGCCAAGGCGGGGAATGCAGCTCTCGGATCTAATTGACTCTGGAAGTTCACAAGGGGTGCATCTTGACCCCTTTCCTTTTACTACTTTACATCAATGGTTTAGAGTTTTTTGTAGCACATAGCAGAAAGGATATGGTGCTAATTGCGAAAGGTGCAGTCCCAGATCTCTTGAATACAATGGCGCTGTTCTCAATCCTGAGAACAGCAAATGGATTACAAACCTTGCTGGTTTTCGTTGTTCATTTTAAAATGTTAATTTTATGAACGATCTGGACTTAAAAGTTAATGTGTCCGACTTCTTAACCGTGGTCTATAGTCTAATGTTAGGAAACACAGGAGTGTGGTGATTAAGATTCATAGGGTCAAACATTTTTATTATTTAGATATACCGTTTAATGAAGAATTGCAATGGGGTAATTTAATTAAGCTGAAATGTATGTAATTTGTGAGATCGATTGAAGCAGCATTTAGGTTTCATGCCAGGCTTCAACGTAAGCCAGTGAGAGAACTCACAAATATCAATAATCCAATTGAATGCCGGTTGCCTTATATGGGGCTGGGATTATCATAACCCTTTAGATCTTCGGATGGCTCAGAATAGTTTTATGCACAGCCTACGTGCAGTCCCCAAGAGCACAGAGAACAATATTTATGAAGAAAGTGGGCTAAATTATATTGAGAACCTATCAGGTCTGCTCCCCTTCTGTCTGTGGCATACAAGCTGGCTCTCACCTGATGCATGGTTTTCAAGATTACTACTTACTGATATGTCAGCACTTGATCATGTGGTTAACGTACCTGAAGCCCACTTTTACCAATATGGGAGTTCTGGGTTTTTATGACTGCCTTTATTGTTGAAAACAGTTTCCAAAGTGGCCTTGAAAAAACTTATGTTATAAAGATGAAATGCGGAACCAGGCGGTACAAGCAATGCAGACTGTTACTGTTCAGTCCTCTGTTTGTACCACCAAGGGAACTGAACCCTACATGGTGCTTATTCTTAGCTCACAGCACAGGTTTTATCTTTCTCATATTACATTAGGTCCCTGCATTTCCTGTTTGCGTTTCCTTCTCATAACACTTTGTTTGACCAGCTTTCCATATGCCCATGTGACTAGTGTCAGCACCAAAGCACTAGTCACCTTGTGCTGTTGTGCACTCTCTATATTAATCCTAAAAAGCGCTTTCTAGCAACTATTAACCATCATCACTTTGCTCAATTATCTTTACAACGATTAGAAACCCATGAAGTTTGTTTCACTGTTTGAAACTTCATTAGAGTTTACCTAAGTATTCGAAGGTGGTATGGTTCCTTTGTTGCTTCGTATTCATCTATGTTATTAGTTGCACTAATTTATTTTAGGATGTTATTTTGATGGGATGTGGTAATTAATGGTGTATATGATTGTTTTAAAATTGCAAGGCTCTTACAAGGCCAAGTTTTTATTTTCTTCTAGTTCTGTAGCTTGATGTGATGTAATCATTTGTGTGCTTTGATTGTGAGTGCGTTAAATAAAGAATTATGACTGACTGAAATGTCAGTTCACACGTGTCTAGCTAAAATATTAATGGATTCATATAAGTAACTCATAGAGAGTATTAAGAGCAATTAGTTAAAGCGTGAAGAAACTTAGAGAAAGGGGAAAATTCCAACAAGGACCTGCAAGTTAAAAAAAGAAAAACGTCAGATTCAAACTTAGTTACTGGCCTATGAATGTACAGTGTGTAAAGTTTCGAACTAACGTTTCATTTATCCCACGGATCCCTGAGTGTCGGAGTCTCCAATGGGCACCATCTTCATCTAATAGGTCAAGTTAGATTGAAATGGGCACAATACTCCTTCTTGCATAAAATGCCATCATATGAGAATAGGGGGGTGTGGGTTGGTGAGAAAACCCTGGAAGAAAACCTAACTAATAATTAGTAGGTGAAATTCGATATATATGTCATAGTGAATAAATACCAGGTTCTTAAACACCAAAAAATTATGTAGCCAAGATTGACATGGCACCATAGGGAGACGAAATTGCTAAAGGTACACTAAAATTAATACAATATTTCTCATAGGCTAGGTAAGGAAATGATCATCAATGGTCCAACTAATACAGTATTTTCATTTGTGAAGTAACTTCAACCCGAAAGAGTTGCTTTCATTATCGGATGAGTAATATTTCATTGTGATTGGGTGTGAATAGTAATAAGGCTGAGGTTCGTATTTATACAGTAAAGTGCTATTAAAATGTACTGGTCTGTAAAGGAGGTGACTCAAATGCATATGAATTATCACTAGAGTGTTACCCCCCCCATCTCCTTTCTGGACTGTATGGATATGATAGTGGGACATATTGTCCTCCTTCATATTGAAGAATATATCCAAGCAAATAATATTATCTGCCCAGCCCAATATGGTTTTAGAAAGGGCATAGGGACAATAGAACAGTGGCTTAATGTTCATCTATTGGTGGGTAAATATGTGGTAGCCAAGAAGGGAGCTGTCTGCATGGCCTTTATGGACCTGAGCTGTGCCTTGGACAGGGTTGTTTGATCAAAGCTATGATCAATCCTGGAAGGTCTTGGGCTACTCCAACCTTTGGTAAATTTCCTTCGGGCATTCCACCAAGATGTTAACACCTCAGTTAGATTTGGAAAGGCAGGGGAATGCTCTGATGTCTTTAAACAAGCAAGGGGAGTCAGGCAGGGGTGCGTTATGCCACCAATCCTATTTTCATTACATATCAATGGCCTGAATTCACATCTAGTTACCCATGGCAAATAATTTTTTTAATTCAAAAACAATCCTGTCCCCTCATTATTATATGCAGAAGAGACTGTCATCCTTTCTTGCACACTGAATGGTCTTAAAGTTCTAGTGGATCTGTTTGTTGATTTTTTGGGTGACCTGCAACTGGATGTTAACACCTCTAAAACACATTTTATGGTTTGTGGGAAGTGGAACCTGAAACGTAGACCGATCTCAATTAAGGATCCGGTGATAACAAGGGTAACCTCCTTCCCATATCTGGGTGTCACCTTTGATGAGCACTGTACATGGACCCAATGTTTCGCAAACCGCTGTCAGAGTATTGACCAGTCATGTGGGGTGCTCCTTAGATTTGCTTGTTTAGTAGGGAGCAAGCCTGTTTTACCAGTGCTGCAGATCAACAAGATGAAATGTTTACCTGTACTATGATATGGTGCTGGAATCTGGGGCTACTCTAACTGTATATCTATTCAGCGTGAAGAAAATTGTTTTTGCAGAAAGCTATTAGGGGTGGGATCAGCTAGTCCCAGCCGGTTTATGCTTGAGGAGTTGGGTCTGTTCTTTCTGGAAGATTATGCAAAAATTACACCTATGTTGTTGTGCATATCTGTCTGGAGTGGGGAAATGGCAACTTTTAACAGGGAAGTCATTGAGGACTGCCTCAGTTGTGAATTAGGCCTTAAAATCCCATGGTTTAAATATATTAGATCTTTAGCTTGATCAGCGGGGCTCCCAGAATTATTTTTTAATCCTGAAGAGTTGATACAGGCTGACAAAAAGACTGCGAGGGAACTGCTATTAACGCAGCTCAGTGAAATTAGAGAAAACGCGGCCTTAGGCAGTAATTCAGCCAGGGCTCTGACGATTTCAAATACTACTCTCGGCCTAGAACCCTATCTTTACTTTGTTAGAAACCCATGGGAAAGAGTCCTTCTCTCCAGGTTCAGACTAGGTTCTATCTGTTGCAATTTATGCTTCCCGCCTGGTCAATATAAGCCCTCTGAAATAAAAATGTCCTCCTGTGACAATGTTTCGCTCCAGACCTTAGAACATTTGGGGGCATATTTATACTCTGTTTGCACCAAATTACTGTCATTATTTTTTACTCTAATTCGGTGCAAAACTAACTCCATATGTATACTTTGGTGCTAGACCCCTCTAGCACCAAATTTATGGAGTTAAAGTCATTTTTTGAAAGTGGAGACCTACTTTGCCTTAATGAGATGCAAGGTAGGCGTTCCCGTGCACAAAATGACTCTATGGCCTTAACGCCATATTTAGGGGCATATTTATACTCTGTGGCATATTTATACTCTGTTTGCACCGAATTAGCATCATTTTGTTTACTCTTTTACACTTGCAAATCTAACTCCATATTTATACTTTGGTGCTAGACCCATCTAGCACCAAGGCCCTGATTTAAACTTTTTTTGCACCTCATTAACGTCATTTTATGACGCAAAAGTGGCGCAAACTTACAAAATATTGGCCCTTATTTATACTTTTTGCTGCAAAACTGCACTAACTCAGTTTTGAACCAAAAAGTTTAGCACTGGCTTGCACCATTTCTGTGCACCAGCCGGGCACCATATGTATGGAATGGTGCAAGCTGGTGCAAAGAGTAGGCTAGAGTTGAAAAAAATAACTTTAGTCTGGTGGGGCTGGCAGTATAGAAGAAGAGGGTTTAGCACCAAAAAATGGCTATAGGCAGGTTAGAGTAAAAAAAAATGACTCTAACCAGATTAGCGTCATTTTATGGTGCTAAACCTACCATGCCACATGACTCCTGCCTTAGAAAAGGTAGGATTCATGCCCAGCACCCCAATGGCCAGCACAGAGGACAGGGGTCCCCTGGGCATGGCCATTGCACCCTGTGCCATGTATGGGGGCCCATTTCAGTGGCCCCTAAGGCACTTTAAAAAATAAAATGCACTTACCTGTACTTACCTGGGATGGGGTCCCCCGTCCTCGCAGTCCCTCTAGTGTGGGTGGGGGTGCCCCTAGGGAGGGCACCTCTGGGCTTATTCCATGGTGTTCACCATGGAAATAGGGCCACAGGTCCCCTAACGCCTGCCCTGACCCAGGCCTTCAAAAATGGGGCAAAGCAGGCTTTGCCCCATTTTTTGACCCCTCCTCCCTCCCTTGCACCATTTTTACATGGTAGTATAAATATGGTGTTAGGGCCATAGAGTAATTTTTTTGCATGGGGACGCCTACCTTGCATCTCATTAAGGCAAGGTAGGTTTCCACTTTAAAAAAATTACTTTAACTCCATAAATTTGGTGCTAGACGGGTCTAGCACCAAAGTATAAATATGGAGTTAGTTTTGCACTGAATTAGAGTAAAAAAAATGATGCTAATTCAGTGCAAACAGAGTATAAATATGCCCCTTAGCGTCAAACAATGATGCTAATCTGGTCAGAATCCTTTATTTTGACTCAAAACTGTCTAATGTCATTTTTTTTTAAGCTAGCCTACCCTTTGCACCGGCTTGCACCATTCCATAAATACGGTGCCCAGCTGGTGCTAAAAAATGGTGCAAGCCGGTGCAAAACTTTTTGGGGCAAAACTGCCTTAGTGCAGTTTTGCACCAAAAAGTATAAATAAGGCCCTTGGTCTTGTGCTATAATTTTTATGATTCACTTAGAAGAAGATTTCTAAAGGATTTTATCAATATCACCCTGCAGGTGCGAGCACAAAACGCTCCGTTCCCTGCAGTAATCTCTCTTTGAGCTTCTAACCACACCCATGTCACGTCAGTCACTTTCATTGGTTTGTGGGCTTGCCTTTTAAAATCCTCTTGCTTTTATTCGTGAAAGGCATGCATATGTCATGCCTTTTTTGGTATTTAGCCCACCTACACAGTACCGGTAAACTTCTGAAAACATACGAGGCTCCATGTTTTCAGCATGGTTTCTGGACTACTTTATCCTTTTATTTTCCACGCAGCGCAATCAAGCTGGGATTTACATAGCACGATCGCTCTCTGTTTTTCAGTTTTGATCTTTGGGCCTTACATTTTTATGGCTTCTGGAGACAGAATATTTGATTTTATATTTAAGAACACACGATCGTGATATGGCATTGTTTCTTTTTAACGTTTTATGGTTTTTTAACATGTCTGATTGTTCATCAAATGAATTGTGTAAATTGTAATGCTTTGTAGTTTTATGATCATTTTTTTAAATCGAAATAAAGGAAATTAAATCAATGAATCAATCATAGTGCTAGAGTTCAACATTCAACAGCAACTTATCAGAAAAATGTTTTCTTTGGCTGGATTGTATTATCAAACAATACTTTATCACATATATTTGGAATTTTGGGGAAACTTAAAGAGCCCCTACCGCCACCTTAGCGCAGCCATAGCGTCAATTTCTTTACGCAAACATGACAAGAAAGTGGCATTTTCCCCACGCCATATTTACAAAGTGGAACAATGCATGTATTGTGTCACTTTGTAAACCCTTGCGCCACATTAT
The DNA here is from genome assembly GCF_031143425.1 of Pleurodeles waltl. Lineage (NCBI taxonomy): Eukaryota > Metazoa > Chordata > Amphibia > Caudata > Salamandridae > Pleurodeles > Pleurodeles waltl. Next base: position 86,351,983 of record NC_090439.1, read on the forward strand.
GCCTGCGCCAGGCATGATGTATGCAAAGGGGGCATTCGCCTGTTAGGGGGAGGGCGAAAAAATGGCACATGGAAATCTAATAGATTTCCTTGCACCATCTTTTTCGGCACTTTTATTGGCTGCTCAGAGCAGGCATTAAAAGGGGGTACACCATTATTTATAATGGGCCCCTATGTACTCTGCAGGAGTAGCTCCAACATTTTGGCACTACTTCTGCAGAGCACCTCAATAGCATTAAAAAATTGACGCTATTGCCCTCTACCCTGTGCCACGGTTTGTCATATTTTAAATATGGCACACACATGGTGGTGGTAGAGGGGCTCTAAGGAGCGCAAGTAAAGTGGCACTGCACTAGGTGCAGCACCACCTTTTTAAAATCTGCCCCTTTGCTTTCAATGGACACAGAATTAATATTATTATGAGTGTCTGGAAAACATTGGCATGGCAACATATCTAATCACCAAGAAAATACTGTAATGTTTGGACAGTATTAATTCCCTTTTCCATAGCTGTCAAAAGTAGGATCTGAAGTGCTTCGGTCCTGCAAAGTACCAAATCCCTACTTCCATCTCTAGGGTACTTAGTGATATGTCATATTCCATGAAACTGTTATGTTATGTTACAAATATTTCTAGAGTGCACTTCACCTGAACTTTAACTTTCCATCCCTCGTTCTAGCTTGGAAAGATGCATAGTGTGCCGTTATCTGGTATCTATCATCATCGTTCCATCTGTTAGATAATTCTGCCCTTCAGTGCCTTTATTGTACTGGGAGACCGGGTTCACTGCGAAAAAGTTCATTATCATATTGCACTTTGAGTTTTTTATGGTCCGTAAGATTTCAATTAAAAAGGAGTCAAAGAGAGATTTGTTGTGGCTTACCGACGGTTCACGGTCAACCCTACATAAACATTAGATGGTTTTGTCAGAACCTGATCATGAACTCAATCACTTGAGCTCAGCAAAATATACATTAACAGTGTGGACAATTTGACAGAGAGCTGGAAGTAAATTAGGTAATTTGAAAATATTTTCTTAACTACTAACTACATAACACTATGGCCCATATTTATACTTTTTTAGTGCTGCATTTGCGCTGCTTTTTGACGCAAAGCAGCGCAAATTTACAAAATACGATTGGGGCATATTTATACTCCGTTTGCGCCAAATTTGCGTAGTTTTTTTAAGACGCAAATTCGTCGCAAAATTAACGCCATATTTATACTTTGGCGTTAGACGCGTCTAGCGCCAAAGTAGGAGTAAAGAGCGTAATTTTTTTGCGTGAACGCCTTCCTTGCGTTAATGAGATGCAAGGTAGGCGTTCCCGTCCAAAAAAATGACTGCGACGCAAATGCGTCGTATTTATACTCCAGGGCAAAAATCACGCCCGGGAGTGGGCGGGTCAAAAAAACCCGCATTTGCGCCGCTTTTTAACGCCTGGGTCAGGGCAGGCGTTAAGGGACCTGTGGGCTCAAAATGAGCCCACAGCTGCCCTCCCATGCCCCCAGGGACCCCCCCTGCCACCCTTGCCCACCCCAGGAGGACACCCAAGGATGGAGGGACCCACCCCAGGGACATTCAGGTAAGTTCAGGTAAGTATAAATATTTTTATTTTTATATTTTTTTTGTGGCATAGGGGGGCCTGATTTGTGCCCCCCTACATGCCACAATGCCCAATGACCATGCCCAGGGGACAGAAGTCCCCTGGGCATGGCCATTGGGCAAGGGGGCATGACTCCTGTCTTTACTAAGACAGGAGTCATGTAAATGGCGTCTGGGCGTCGTTAAAAATGGCGCCAATCGGGTGGAGGCGATTTTTTAGCGTCAACCTGACTTGCACCATTTTTAAGACGCCCTAATGCCATTTTTCCCTACGCCGGCACTGCCTGGTGTACGTGGTTTTTTTCCACGCACACCAGGCAGCGCCGGTCTGCTTGCGCCGGCTAACGCCATTCAATAAATACGGCGCCCGCATGGTGCTTCAGAATGGCGTTAGCCGGCGCAAAAATTTTTGACGCTAAGCTGCGTTAGCGCAGTTTAGCGTCAAAAAGTATAAATACGGGCCGATTGTATTTTGTAACTTTGACCACTTTTGCGTCAAAAAAGTGGCGCAACTGCGGCGCTAAAAAAGTATAAATACGGGCCTATGTTTGAAACAGGTTAAACAAATAAAGTGATCAAAGCATAACCCCAATCCATCACAAAAACAGCTTCCTTAAAGCACACAGACGTCCAGATTTACAAATACTTTGGCCCGTATTTATACTTTTTGACGCTAAACTGCGCTAACGCAGTTTAGCGTCAAAAAATTTTGCGCCGGCTAACGCCATTCTGAAGCGCCATGCGGGCGCAGTATTTATTGAATGGCGTTAGCCGGCGCAAGCAGACCGCCGCTGCCTGGTGTGCGTGGAAAAAAACCACGTACACCAGGCAGCGCCGGCGTAGGGAAAAATGGCGTTAGGGCGTCTTAAAAATGGCGCAAGTCAGGTTGACGCAAAAAAAAACGTCTTACCCCGATTTGCGCCATTTTAAACGACGCCCAGACGCCATATACATGACTCCTGTCTTAGTAAAGACAGGAGTCATGCCCCCTTGCCCAATGGCCATGCCCAGGGGACTTCTGTCCCCTGGGCATGGTCATTGGGCATTGTGGCATGTAGGGGGGCAAAAATCAGGCCCCCCTATGCCAAAAAAAAATAAAAAAAAATAAAAAATGTATACTTACCTGAACTTACCTGAATGTCCCTGGGATGGGTCCCTCCATCCTTGGTTGTCCTCCTGGGGTGGGCAAGGGTGGCAGGGGGGGTCCCTGGGGGCATGGGAGGGCAGCTGTGGGCTCATTTTGAGCCCACAGGTCCCTTACCGCCTGCCCTGACCCAGGCGTTAAAAAGTGGCGCAAATGCGGGGTTTTCTGCCCCGCCAACTCCCGGGCGTGATTTTTGCCCGGGAGTATAAATACGACGCATTTGCGTCGCAGTCATTTTTTTGGACGGGAACGCCTACCTTGCATCTCATTAACGCAAGGAAGGCGTTCACGCTAAAAATGACGCTCTTTACTCATACTTTGGCGCTAGACGCGTCTAGCGCCAAAGTATAAATATGGCGTTAGTTTTGCGCCGAATTTGCGTCGAAAAAAACAACGCTAATTCGGCGCAAACGGAGTATAAATATGCCCCTTTGTGCCTGCACAAACTCATGCAATGTGATGCAAAGTCCTGCAAGGGTATTCATGTTCCAGCTCATAAATTAATTTGTGCTGGAAGGGTGACCTTTTCTCAGCCCATATAGGGCTTTGAGCCTCTTTGTGCCACTTTGCATAAATGGAGTGTTACATGGGTGTTAATTTGGTGGATCTTAGCAATACGATTAGTTTTTGAAAGTCCAGTTTCCAAAAAAGGCAAAGCTAACACATCTCTCCCACACAGATGCTAACAAGGGGAAATGTCTTTATTTTCTGCACACCTTACATGTGTGCTACACTGCACAGCACACATGGAATGTATGGAACGTTTCAGAATTTCTCTAGGCATATGATTTTGTAATGGAAGAGTATGCTTTGTACAAATGCTATGTAAGAGAACATTACCCCAGATTTACTAACATAATGCATTGGGTTGTCCCACTTTTGAGACACTACCTGGAGGCAAAAGGTATTTGGGGATTTACTAAGCCAAGCAAAATGTGATTTGCACAGCTTTGCGTGGCTTAGTAAAAAAACTGTTTTGGAAGAAGGTAGCTAGAGCCCTGCCTTGCATCAGGGAGGTGTTCCTTGGGTGGAGCCTGGGTGTTTCTATGCATCCCCCCATGGATTTTGCTGCAAACCCAGATTTACTAATCGTTAATCCTCAGTTTGTGTCAAAATGATGCACCTTCCTGACTTTGGCGTAACAAGGAGACACATCTTTATTTCTCCTTGTGGATTTCTTTCCATGTGTGCTGTTGCAGCAGACATAGAAAGAGGAATAAGCTTGCAATGATTGTTTTTGTTTCCTTCCATCACAAACAAATCCTACCAACAACCAAAGCACCCTTGTTGCATGATTCAAGTGTGCATGCCTTGGCGTTAGGCAACAACAAGTTGTACCAGTGCTCCGAGAGAACTTAACATTGCCATATCTTTGTAAATTTGATGCAGTTCAGCTCTCTCCCCTTCATGCAATGCGCTGCTGGGCAGCAACTTACCTTGCTCTGATGCCTTGATTTAAACATAATTAATATAAAATAATATAATAATATAAAACATAAAATATGGTCCTGCCCTGCTCTCCCCCGAAGCAAAGTAGTGCAGCACTGTTGGCTGCCGCACTGTGTTGTACTGAAAAATAATAAACCTGACACCAAATATTGAAAACATTTCACTTATATTTCACTTATATGTAACATTGATGGTAGAAGGAAATCCTTACTTTCTTCTTTTAAATATACCCCACACACCAAGGTCTCCTACTTTGGGATAAGACATCTTTGATCATCTCATGCTATGTCCATACAAGCTTCTACCTAGCTTACGAGCAAGGGGTTTGGTGTGGGCATGGGAGGCTGTAATCTGTCTATTTTGCTTTTAGCTTTTCTTACATGAGGTTGGCCTAGGAGAATCACATGTCCTGAAGTATGATCGGAAGTTCAGAAATGTATTCAACCACACAATGAAAGATGTACGTGTGCAAAGTATTTAATAAATGAGCTGCAATAGATTTGCCAATTCATTTACTTGGTTGATCAATCATTCAAGGAGTATTAAAAATGGTTTCTGTAAATTGAATGGGATGTAACAGCCAAAGCATAACCTGCCTCGCATAATCCAACATGACAGCATAGCATAACATGCATAATGTTACAAATCATAAAACAATTACCCTCAAAGTGCTAAACAACAAACAATTACTTAAAATACCTAAAGAGTGTTTTTTCAATATTACAATAAATATTGTCTGTATCAAAGAACCTATACACAGAGCTATTTCCCAAAATGCATTTATTATTAATGTGGTAAACAAAGATCAAATGAAATTTAGCAATGATTTAGTAAACAGGGCGCGTGCATTAGTATTATTTGAGGCAATACAGGTATATCATGTCACGGGTGATGTGATGTCTCTACAGCATTTTCCATAGAAATAAATTTCAATGTAAGGACATATTTCTTCATTCAAAAGTATTTGTGGGCATACATGAAACTCTCACGAAATCACACCAGGATCCAATCCCCACCAAGAGTTGATATGGCCTCAAAAGGAACATGGTCATACCATGAGGCTGAGAAGATGTCTATTGATAATACTATTGTCTTTTTACTAAAGTTTCCTCCAATAACTATAACCAACTAAGGGTGTGGTTATGAGTTTGGTGGACCTAGGACCGCAAAACTCGTGGTGGCGGTCGGACCGCCTCATTCCTGGTGGTCTGGCCACCAGATTACAATCCTGCTGGTCACACTACTACAAGACTACCGCCGCCACCAGGATCAGGTTTCCTGATGGGTTGGCAGCATTGAAAGCCATGGTTAGTCACGGCGGTGCCGAGTTTGGCACGACGTGCTGGTCATGACTTTCCTTTCTGCCAGTCTTTTCATAGTGGGGTTTCTGCCATGAAAAGGCTGGCAGTATGACAAGTTGGGGTCTACAAGGGGGCCACCGCACACTGCCCACAACCATGTCATAGGCAGTGCAGGAGACCCTCTGTCAACTCCCTGAGGGAGCAAAGGCCAATGCCACTGCACTGTTTCCACCAGTCAGCCTGGCAGAAACATTGTAATATGACAGAGGTGAGGCCGTCAGCTTGATGGCCACCTCACCATCTCCGTATCGGAGTTTGGGCGGTTCAACCACCAGACTCATAATCAGGCCCTAAGTTTTAATCAGTATTGATTTGAAATGTCTAAGTGACCTGGGCAACCCTGATGAAATCAGCAGGCTTTCCCTTCTCTTCTAAATTGATGGTATCCATAACACCAGAATACACTATAAATTGCTCATGCCCAGATTAACCAAACCATCTGGTCAATGTAACTCCCCATGACAGCTGCTGCTCATGCTAAATGTCATCACAAAGACCTATGGTTTGATTCCGCTATGCATTATTCACAACTTCACATCTACTAGAGTTCATGACGGGGAAGTATTGCACACTGTGCATAAATATAGCCTTCTCTCTTCCTCACTGATACTTGCTTGAACAGATAAGTGTAGAACATCACTGACTGTTGTCAGGGCCACCCTGGAAGTCAAAAGCAGGCCTGCGAGAAATGCTTAAATTAACCACGCTCTCCTCTCCCCCCTCTCTTTTGCCATCCACCCATTGTCTTGCTCCTTCACTCCTATCTCTCGCTCCACCTTCTTCTGCTTCCTCTGGATGATCCCTCTCTTTCGTAACTCTCTTTCCCTTATCTCTATCCTCTCTCCCTATATCACTCTCTCTCTTTCACTTACTGTCTCTCTCTCTTCATTACATCTTATGCTTATGCCCACACTATGCCTGCTGCAATGTACCCCAGGGAGATGGAAAGAGTGACACAGCCACCAGAGGAGACCAGGGGATTTATAAAACTAGCCTCCAAATGGCTCCAGTCCATCTAGGGAAAGCCTTAAAATGTTACAAGGTCAGTCCATCCCTGGATGTTTTCTTCATAGTTTTTCCCCATGATTCACCTAGAAAGAGAAGGCAAAGTAGTGGTTGCATTACAATTACTTATAGAATGAGTCTCAATTCCCTGCAAAATTGAATCTAAAGATTTATTTATCTTATTCTCTTTTTGTCGAACAAAAACTCTCTCCTCAAAATAGCTAAGGGACAATATAATCTATCACTCTCCAGTTGGGAAATGAGGGTAAGGACTTTAGTAGAGAATAAAAGACAAGGACAGAGTGCTCTCCAAAGTTCCCCTATTTTCTGCTGTTGATGCCAGGCCTTGCTCAGCATCCTCAACCATATTTCCAGGCAAACTGGATTGCAAACATAGAAGAGAATTCATTTAAAGAAAGACATATTTGTTGTGGACTGGAGTAGGGAAAGATTAAATAGCATGATGCAGAGCAGTCTCAGGGTCGGTGCAGGCTAGCCACTCAAGGGATGTGAGATTAGCATCACAGGAAGCCCTCGTCAATTCATGTTGATGGCCATCCCATTTTAAGCTCTCTATGAGACACACAGACTTTAGCTTGTGTAGAAGAGATTGAGATTACCAACTGGCACTGATCCTCATCAGTTTCAAAGTACTGTATGCTTCACAATTTTCAGAGCCCTCAAGTATTTGTATCATATCTTATCTTGCTTTAATTCTGCAGCATATTATTACCATTTCCTTGTCTTCCATCCAGCTTTATTGAGTTAGTGAGCTCAGGAGACTATGACAAAAGTGGTAGATCTCTCTAGTTCTCTTAGTAAAATCATTGAATATATTTCCACATTGATCGCATTGATCTTTTTTTGTCGACTTGAAGCATTGTGAGGGAGTTAACATCAGAAATACATTATCAAATTTGTGAAGCCAACATGACTCAACCAAAATCGAATAATTCAAATCCAGGAGTCTATTTTAAAACAATAATTTGAACAGTCTATGTGTAAGGTAGAAAGTTTAAATGATATGACAATATAGTTTGAAAGTCAAAATATGCCAGTAAGTTAAATCCTAAAACAATACAATGCAAAATAGTAACAGCTAAAATGGAAAGAAAACCAACTGTCACAATAAGGTGTTCTGTAAAGTAATTTCCCTTTTAATCTAAATACAGGTTGAGACCAAGGTAAAAGGGGATCCCATCAGCACAGACCTGAACTTCTGTAGAGAGAATCCTTACACTTAGGGACAGCCCAGCAAAGAGATCTGTTACCTCTCAATGTCAAGGGAAAGTGCTAAACTATCTATAGAAAGACCAATTAAATACAGACAGCAGCTTCAAGAATATCCATGTCTCTCTTCCAACTCCAAGAGCAAATCTAGTATTCATGTTTGTGTGTGTGTAGTTGACATACTACCTAAGTTCCCATCTTCTAGGAATTAAGTATGCAGCTGGTAACAATGAGCATTGTGCCCTCCTGGTGTGCCGTGAACAGAAGCCCTCCTCTCAGCATCATGTCTCTGAGTTGGTTGCCAACTTCTTCCTCGCAGGCCTCACTATCAGTAGCTTAATACAAAACAATAGGCATTTCTCTAACTAATGAGAGGCATGATAGCACACCTGCAGAAGAAAGATTCCACACAGTGGCAAAATTAAAGCGAGAATTCTCAATCAAGGCCTAATGTCAAGCTAAGCTCTCTCAAAAATCAAAATGGATGCCTGTTGCAGTATTTTATGCATTCAAATGAAGCAAAAATCAATGTTAAAAATGAATATGCAAAAACATGGTTACATTAGTCAGTTGACCCACTTATTACACGTATGTGTAAATCCTTAGTGGTTGCAGTAGTTACACACTATAAATTTGTTTAAATGCAGCACGCATGTTAATTACGCTAAGTCACATGTTGAATATAAATGTAATGCATGTATATGCATATAAATGTATATTCAACACGTATCCAGGGTGGAGCCTAAAGTGCACTGTTCTAGCATTTAGAGCCTGATTACGACCTTGGCAGATGGGATACTCCATCACAATTGTGACAGATATCCCGCTTGCCGTTTTACAAGTTCTATAGGATATAATGGAACTTGTAATATGGTGGACGGGATATCTGTCACGTTTGTGACTAAGTGGCCCACCCGCCAAGGTGTTTTTTCAATCTCTACTAGTGAAACATTGCATTTGCCATAAGTATGCTGTTGCCTGTGCTACAGCAGAAGATTTTAATGAGATTATTAATCAATATTAATGTATTCTGAGTGTTGAACTTGCATAGAAAATATAATAACACAGGAAAAACAATGCACACATTTGAAAGTATGACCACATGAGTGGCTGCCAATGTTCACAAAGTGTACTTCTTAATGGCTAATTAATATGAAATGTTTGATTAATGTAGTAATATGTTGCATTGTGAGCTAATCATTATGTATTTGCTTTATTAATTATAGGCATTAACTTAGCGGAGGTCTTGGACTAGTTGCACGGCCTCATGACAAGGTGTATTTTCTAAAGCGTTTAATAAAATGTCTCTTTAGAGAATTAAACTGAGATTTTCCACTGTGCTGACCTAATGTGTTCATAGCTAAAAGACTTTCTCATGAGAACTGCTTGTTAGAAGATCTCAATGCAACATTGTTAATGCAAAACGTGTAAGGCTGACTTTCGCAGGAGAGAACAATGACCATACTGACTGGAGTGTAAGCTGCAACAATATTTTTCCCTGACGAGCTGGATGGATGAGAACACTACGAAAGGAGCCAACCAACGACATGTGAACCATGTACTAGCAGAAATATAGATTTGATGTTTTCATTTTATTGGACAAAGTGTGTCCCTTGAACAATAGGGACTTGGGAAGTCGTTTTAGGGAAAGAAGTCATCATTTGCCACTAGCCCATTCTCCCTATTCTTTAGAGAGTTTAGGTCATTATTTTCTTGAGGTTATTGAGAAGAGACGTGCTTAAATTTAATGCTTGAAAGACCTTACTTTTCTGAACTTTGATGCTGAATCCTGATGCATTACTGACCGAACAGATGTCTTTAGGACGAAAACTAACACTGCTTGCTGATCCATACTGAAGATAGGTATATTAACTGTGATGTTGTTTGTTACGTCTATTTGCTTTTGTTTCTAGGTACCAGGGCGCTATTTTGAGAGAGCTATAGTTAGATGTTTTTCCAAGTTTGTGTTTACGAAATTGTTTGCATGAAGCCCTAACGTGTTAATTCTAATCTGGTGTTAGTTAGGGTTCCCACTAATGAAGTTGAATATAGGGAATAACAACTGATATCTTTTCTTTGCTGAATCTGAATGTATCTCATATCGTTTTCGCAGTTGTTCTTGCTATTAATTTGCACTGTAACTTTGGAATGTGTAGTAGCTCAAGCCCTGATTAGATTGCATTTTATGGTCACTGTGGACAGCCATTTCACCCTGTGCCATGCAGGGGGTTCCAAGTTGGGTCCGATGACACTATAATAAAAAAAATAAAAAAATTACTTACCTATACTTACCTTACTTACCTGGGATGGGGGTCTCCCATCCTCTGCTGTCTCTTTGGTGTGGGTGGGGTGTCCCTGGGGCCTGTGAAGGGCACCTGTGGGCTTATTCCATGGTGTTCCACCATGGAAATGGGCCCACAGCTTCTCTAACGCCTGCCCTGAACCTGTTGTGCAATGGCCATGCCCAGGGGACCCTGGTCCCCTGTGCTGGCCAATCTGATAGTGGGTATGACTCCTGTCTTTTCTAAGACAGGAGTCATGTGGTATGGATGGTTTTGCGTAATAAAATGATGCTAGGCTGATTAGAGTCATCTTTTTTTTACTCTAACCAGCCTACCGTCACTGTTTAGTGCAAAAACCCCCCTCTCCCATACCGCCAGCCCCACCCAGCTAATGTCATTTTATTTGACGCTAGCCCTCCCTTTGCACAACCTTGCATCATTTCATACTTATGGTGCACGGCTGGTGCTCAGGAATGGCAAAGCTGGCGCTAAACTTTTTGGTTTTTAGTGCAAAACTGCATCAGGGCAGTTTTGCATCAAAAAGTATAAATATGCCCCTTAATTTTCTTTTAAGTTTCTAGTGTATAGTCCTATATGTACTCAGGACCTATAAATTAAATGCTGAAAGAGGGCTGCTGCAATCATTGAGCCATCCACTAAAGCAACACTGTAAAACATGACTTCAGACCTGTTTCAGCAGCCTGTGTGGGCAGCTTTACATTTGCATTTTGACCTAGGAAAGTAAGGGGCAAATTGACAAGGAACTGGCGCATCGGGTCCAATGCTCCAGTTTCCTTGTACTGCCTTACACCCCCCTAACGACACCATGGTAGCGCTGTATTTAAAATACAGCACACCATGGCATGCATTAGCACAACTGACCCAAAATGTTTGGCACAGTTGTGACACTTTGCTGGACTAGCACCAAAAATATTGGCACTAGTTCAGCAAAGCTTAGGGAGGCACATAGGACATACCACTAGCATCAGTTTAACGTCTGCCCTGGGCTGGCAATAGAAAGTGACACTAGAATGACATGGGGAACGCTGTAGGAGGCTGGCAGGTTTGTAGTGGGTACCTTGGTTACTTACACCATACACTAGGTCCAGTTATCCCTTATCAGTGAAATGTAGTAGTGTTCTAGCAGCGTCAGCTGATAGACATAGTTATAGCAGAGCAGCTTAGGCTGAACTAGGAGACATGCAAAGCTCCTGCAATACCACTTGTAGTTACACAGTACTTATACACAAGAAAAGACAATACCCAGTGTTACCAAAAATAAAGGTAGTGTATTTGGGTAACGCAAGGCCCAAAATATCTTAGAGCCAATACTCCTTCGGGAGGTAAGTATTATACACAATATATACACTAGACACCAAAATAAGATAAGTAATTGGACATAGGGTAGTACAAACAATAGGAAATGCTATAGAATGCAATGGGAGAAAATAGGTCTAAGTGCAACACAAACCATATACTAAGATAGTGGAATGCGAATCATGAATTCTCCCCTAGACAAGTGTAGCGTGTGCAGAATCACTGGGAGAGTAAGAATACAGTAAAGGTAAGTAAATTACCCCACCCCAGAGCCCAGAAAAGCAGGAGTAAAGTACTGCAAGTTTCCTTAGGACACACTACAAGTCATTATGAGAGTTATTGCAAGAACCAAGCAAGACTGCAAACAACAAATAGTGGATTCCAGGACCTTAAGACCTGCAAAGGAAGGAGACCAAGTCCAGAAGTGGAAAGAAGTTCCAGGAAAGACAGGAGCTCCTGCCAACCCAGGAAAGGGTGCAAAAGAAGAGTCCCTGGTTGGATGAAGACCGCAGAAAGGCACCCAAGGAAGATGTCAGCGGGTTCCTGCATGATGCAATAGATGTACCATGGAGAGAAGTTGGATGCAGGTGAGTTTTTGGTGCTGGATTCCTCCAACAAGCAAAGTCATGTTTTGTGTCAAGTAGGCACTATCTGGACCCAGGAGGACCTGGGGGCCTCAACTCTGTGTGAGGAGGAAGAGGGGGCTCTCTGCACTTCAGAACACCAGATAGCTCCCGCAGGAGTCCCAGGACATGGGGATAAAGGAGGTGCAAAATGCAGCTGGTGCAGCACTACAAAGGAAGTGCCCACGCCGCCGGAGGTCATCTCAGGCAGTTGTGCGATGCAGGATAGAGTGCTGGTGACCTGGGCCAGGCTGTGCATGAAGGAATTTTGCAAATAGTGCACAGAGGCCTCAGGAGGTGAAGAAGACATGGTGCACAGGGGTACTGTAGTTCTTAGGGAAGGGAAGGTGTTACCTCCTACAGAACAGTCTGTGTTGATGGGGTCCACCCTCTCTGTTCCAAGGAGCATGCTCATCACCAGGAGAGGAGTCCAAGAGAACTGGTTGTCGACTTAGAAGGTGCCTGCTTCAGAAGGGGAGTGACTATGTCACTCCACAGGAGATTACTTCGGTCCTTCTGGTGCAGGGTGAAGACAAGGAGTCCTCAGAGAGGGCACACTGTGGAAACTTTTGCAGTTGCTGGCTGGAGCTGAAATTGCAGAGGAAAAGTAGCCCTTCTGGATACTTTGTTGCTGTTACAGCGGTTCCTGAAGCAGTCTGCAGATGATCCAAGGTCAGAGGATGAAGTAGTAGTTGCAGAGGAATCCTGCTGGAAACATACAAGTGGAATCTGAAGAGAACCCACAGGAGAGACCCTAAATAGCCCTCAGAGGGGGATTAGCTACCTTACGAGGTATGGACCTATCAGGAGGGGTCTCTGACATCACCTGCTGGCACTGGCCACTCAGGGGCTTCCAGAGTGTCCCAACACCTTGCAAAGCAAGATGGCTGAAGTCTGGGTCTCATTGGAGGAGCTCTGGGCATCACCCCTAGGGTGGTGATGGACAGGGGAGTGGTCACTTCCCTTTCTTTTGTCCAGTTTCATGCTAGAGCAGGGACAAGGGGTCCCCGAACTGGTGTAGACTGGCTTATGCAAGGAGGGCACCATCCGTGCCCTTCAAAGCATTTCCAGAGGCTGGGGGAGGCTACCCCTCCCTAGACTGTAACACCTATTTCCAAAGGGAGAGTCTGTAACACTATGCTCCCAAAAGAAATGCGTTGTTCTGCCTTCCTGGGACTGAGCTGCTCAGACCCCAGGAGGGCAGAACCCTGTCTGTGAGATGGCAGCAGCTGTAGCTGCATTGGAAGCCTCAGAGAGCTGGTTTGGCAGTACTTGGGGTTCATGGTGGAACCCCCAGGATGCATGGAATTGGTTCCCCAATACCGGATTTGGAATAGAAGAACAATTCCATGATCTTAGACACCTTACATGGCCATATTCAGGGTTCAGGGTTACCATTGTGAAGCTACATATAGGTGTTGACCTATATGTAGTGCACGTGTGTAATGGCGTCCCCGCACTCAAAAAGTTATGGGACTTGGCCCTGAACTAAGTGAGGGCCTTTTGCTAGTGCAAGGGTGCCTTCACACTTAGTGACTTTGCACCTAGCCTTCACTAAATGAAGGTTAGAGCTCTAGTGACTTATAAGTTACTTAAGTGCAGTGAAAATGGCTGTGAAATAGTATGTGCACTACTTCACGCAGGCTGCAGTGGCAGTCCTGTGAAAGGGTTTGTCTGAGCTCCTTATGGGTGGCAAAAGAAATGCTGCAGCCCATAAGGATCTCCTGGAACCCAATGCCCTAGTTACCTAGGTACCATATACTAGGGACTTATAAGGTGGTCCAGTGTGGCAATTGAATTGGTAAATGAAGTCACTAGCCTATAGTGACACATTTAAAAGCAGAGAGAGCATAAGCACTGATGTTCTGCTTATCAGAGCCTCAGTGACACAGTTAAGCACTATACAGACACACACATTAGGCCATAAACTATGAGCACTGGGGTCCTGACTAGCAGGATTCCAGTGAGACAGGCAGAAACATACTGACATATAGGCAAAAATGGAGGTAATATGCCTGGAAAGATGGTACTTTCTGACAAACGCCTCCCTTGCATACATTATATCTGATGCAGGTATAATGTGGTGCAAAGATTTACAAAGATTTACAAAGTGGTACAATGGTGCCATTGGCCCACTTTGTGAATATGGTGCAGGATGAGTGCCTGTTTAGCGCCGCAGTAGTGTAAACAAAGAGTATGCTACAGCAGCACTAGGGAAGAAAGGGGCTTGTAAATATGCTCCTAAGCCTTTTGCCAGGCCTAAATCTTCCTTTATGATAATAAGAAGTCACTCGTACACCTCCAAAGAAGTACAAGGAGGAAGATCTTGGAATACTTAAGACAGTCAGAAGCTGGAGTAGTGATATTACAAGAGACCCACTTACTGAAGGAGTGTGACAAAGTCCTAAGAAGGTAAAAAAGGATCAGAGATTTTCCATGTAAGGATCAGACACATTGCCCGAAGTGGGTCGCTATGACTATGGGCTCTGCTCACATAACCAACCTTGGGATATCTCTGTGTGTTGGTAATAGCAAAGAGGCAGGTACACAGCACTTGGTATGCACAGCGGCGTTTTCTTCAATTGGGCGTGGTGGTGTTGACCCACCACCGTTAATGCTCCCACAGTTTGGCAATGCTTACTTCTTTACTGAGGCTGCTGCATGTTTCTCACGCCTGTCTGCCCTTGTTTGGGTAGGGTAGAGTGTGGCCAATCCTGCTGATCGGCGGTTATCAGCTAAAGCCTGATGTACATATTGGGTTTGACAGGTCTGTTACTGTATCCAACCAGACATGCATACTTAAGGCTTCCGAACCATGCTGTTAAGGAATCGGTGAAACACAGCACAGCTGCCTCAATCTCTTTTCAACTGCTGGATTCCCTTGCCCACACCAATCCTTGCTTTGCTCTCATTCTGTTTACTAGTAAAAACACCATGAACGCAAGACATGGATTGATTGTTTTTAAAGCTGTGAGTTCAGACTGCAGTGACATGATGATGACTAGTGCTCAGAAGAATTGAGGGGATGGGATTACTGAAGAGCGCAGTATGTGTAGTCTCTGCTTCCCAGAGTGTGCTTCTAGGCTCCTGTGGCCAGTGGTGAGTGCCTGTTTTTTATTTATTTTATTTTTTTACTTTTTTAAATACTTTCTTCCCCACTGCATTTCAAAAGCACCAGCAGCTAATTGGAATGCATTAGTAGGTTTTCATGACCAGAATCTTGATGATACCGGCCCCCTCCAAGCCTTATACTGCCAATTATTGGAGATAGCAGTATCAATGGTGATAGGGGTGATTTTAATGTACTATTGTAACCCATTCTCAAAAAATCCACTACCAGAAATACTGCTAACTCTCCAAAGATGTTACGCAAGTATGACAGTTGATGAAAGATTTAGGTTTGTGTGATGTCTGGAGACAAAGGTCCGGCAGTGAGAAAAATTTCAGCTTTCACAATAAGAAATATGACAATTTTTCAAGACTTTACTCTATTTCCTAGATGTCAGATTGACCATCAAAGTGAAAGAGATGAGTCACTCTCCTGAGCATCTGTCCGCCACTCTGCAGTCAAGTTAGATGTGATCTTGGGAAAGAGACTGGATTCCCCTAGATGGACTTTAGATAGGACACTTCTGCTGGACCAGACTGTGAATTACTTTAAAATAAACAAAGGATTGGCCGACTTGCACATAATCTGGGAAGTTTTTAAATCATTTATTAGTGAGAGGCTTATAGGTTTAGTAACATGTAAGCATAAAATGTCCAAATGTAAACTGAGTGATCTAGAGGCAAAAATGGAAAAACACAGAGAAAGGGATGCCCATTATGGACAACAGGAATTAACTGCTCTAAATAACGAGTTGAAGGAGACCTGAGCTGGCTGACTATCTTGAAGAAAACATTTTGCGTAGGAAATGGGAGGCTTATTAGGTATCCCATTATGAGTAAGGGGACGGCTGTCAAAAATTATAAGGCTGTTAAACAAAGATGAATAATGTAAGGAATAGCATTGGGGGGGTTGCAAATAAGGGACAGGAAAATGGTGTACAGTTGACAGAGACATAGAACAGGCTTTTACCAACTTCTTTCAGCAGTTATAGACTGATGATTCGGGGGGGGTCCCAAAGATCAAATAGAAAATTAACTTAAGAAGATCCTACTCCTGATGCTTGGGTTGGATTTAAAATTGTGTCTAAATCAGGAAATATGTCAGGAGGAGGTGAGTGGGGCAATGAAGGAGCTAAAAAACGGGGAAGCATCAGGTCATGATGGATTACCAAATGAGCTTTACATAGCATAGGTGGATGAACTAATCCCAGTATTAGGAAGATAACTGACAGACATTTTTTCAGGAAGAAATACTTTACTGCAATCATGGGATGAGGCAATAACTAGTGTGATATTAAAACCTAACAAAGACCAATCTCATTGCTTAATTGTGATTCTAAGATCTCCATACATATTTTGGCATGGAGACTGTAGAGGGTGATTGGGGACCTAGTTCATGAGAATCAAAAGGGCTTCATCAGGGGATGGCAATTACATGATCTGGTGGGAGCAGTGGATATGGCAACTGTATTGAATTTTTTTTTAATGGAGTGATTAAACATTATTACTTGAGGAGGAATTCTCAAGAGCAATCTGGTTCATCTACAAAGAGCCAACAGCAGAAATAGCTGTAAATAAGAGACTGAGTGAACAGGTTATTATAAAAAGTGGGACCAGGCAATGGTGCACGTTGTCTCCCTTGCTTTTCAACCTGTATATTGAAGCTCTAGTGATAAGGATGATGGCAAACCCTAGCATTGTCCCTTTTTAATTTACAGGTGGGAGAGAAGCGTTGTGTTATACACAGATGATTTGATGGTCTACACCTCAAATTTGGTAATCTCGAAACCTGTTAATTTGAAATCTTTGGAGGAGTTTAGGAAAGTCTCAGTTTATCTGGTGAACATACAAAAAAAATGAAATAACGGCATGGAATATTCCGTGTGATAGCCTTCTTGTAAAGAAAGAAATTTGGGGCCATATTTATACTTTTTGACGCAAAACTGCGCTAACGCAGTTTTGCGTCAAAAAAATTTGCGCCGTCTTACGCCATTTTGAAGCACCATGCGGGCCTCAAATTTATACTTTGACGTACGGCGGCGCAACCAACAGGTGGGAGTCATTATTTCGTGACGCACACAGCGTCGGTCTGTCGTAAAGGAAACCAACGTAAATGCGACGCACATCACTGTGGGTCGATTTACGACAGCGCAATCGTGAAAACGCCGTTTTTTTTCACGCTATTGCGTTTAATTTTTGCGCGAAAACTGCCCTTTCAGCAGAGGAGAGCCAAAATGGATCCTAGATGCCCCAACAGACCCCAGGAGGATGAGAGCAGACCAGGAACCAGCCAGGAGGATCCATACAGGAACCAGGACATTTAAAAAAAAAAAAGAAAGTGTTGCTTCAGTGCAGAGGAGCAGGAAATCCTGGTGAAAGAGGTGACGGAACACCAGCACCAACTTTTCATCTCCTCAAAATTGCCACTCAGTAGGAGAGAGGCCATCTGGAAACAAATTGTGGACAAGATTAACAGTGTGGCTGAAGAACGCCGGACAGTCACCGAGTGTAAGAAACGCTGGCATGACTGCAAACGTAGGACCAAAGAGAAAATGGCCAGGAACAGGAAGGCAGCAATGCAGACTGGAGGGGGGAGTCCAGCACAACAGGAGGCCCTGGACCACATGGAGGAGATGGTCGCAGCCGTCATCCCGGAGGAGATCGTCACAGGGATTCAAGGACTGGACAGCGCAGACTACCACGACACAACGCACATGCAGGGTAAGTCGCATGGGGAATTCAAATGCAATAATGGGGACTGTAAGCAGGGGGGGGATACGTACTACACAATGCATGTAACTTAGCACATATATGAAGTGGCATGGGGAAAGGGGCACGGCAGGGGGGCATGCCCAGTACTGACCGAAGCTGGGGCACGACAAAATACAGCAACAACAACAGTCCCACGGGGACATCCTGTAATTACAACAAGAGAGCCAAGGGAAAGCAGTGACAGGTGGGAAGGACACTACCTCAAATCCACATCCAGGCACTTGTATTGCAAAATCTATTCTACATCAACTAGGTCCCTATCTGTAATGCAGTAGCAAATACAACAACTGCAACGTAACTGCCACAACAGTTGACAATAACACCTCTCATCTCTGTGCAGCTATAGTACCAAATGGCAGGAACCCCACCCTGGAACATACATACCTAAATTAGGGGGTGAGGATGACATCTGCAACTACTCCTAGAAATAAGACAAAGGTACCAGTACACTCAAATGCCGAATGTCCATAACTGACACATACATAAGCCTAAGTAAACATCAATAGGAGCCACACAGCACTAACGACACACACATGCTGCATACGTCAGGGTCCCTCATGTGCCTGGCTAACAAGGCTACATCACTAATGTCATACTGCTCAGACAACAACATTGAGGAGGGGACACAGGCAACTGGTCACTGAAACACATCTGCACAGTCTGACAAACAAATAGGACATTCATACGATAAACAGGCCAATCCAGTAAGACACACATGATACCCCATCATATTCAAACATCAACAATGTTTACATCCATACCACATCCTAACATTGCCATGCATAGGTAATGCCACGTAACATGTACAGATCATGCAATGTGAATAAAAAGTGTATGGGGCAGGGCCTGAGAGGCAAGTGTGCTGGCAGGGCAGTCACAACACCCACAGTCAGTCAAAGTGTAGTGTGGCAAGTGAAACGTATACTTTGCGCATTAGTCTCAGGCTGGAGGCCTTTGTGCATCTTACCCTGAATGTACTTATACTCATTTGCTCACATCTAAGAGCCTCAGAGCACTTTGCACTAAATGAATCTCATTGCCCTTCCTATCAGTTAATGTATCAAATAGTCAGTCCTAAGGTGTTGTCAATTAGTCAAATCACACTGTTTTGCCTACTTCTGCACTGGAGTTTGCCAGAACATATTCACTCTGTGACCCAGTCAAGGATACCGTCTGGTACGTTGCTGATAGATGTGGTAGGGGTTAAGGTTTGGCATTCCTGCGTAGGGAAACTTTGTCATCACCATGACATATGTCTTTTAAATTCACTTCCTCGTCCCAAGACACGCATGGGGGAGTTTCCAAACAGAAAATCACAACTAGATGCTGCCTGCCTTGCTGCTGATGCACAACCAGATCCCAGCCCATTCCTCTGATATGAGGGATGATGTCTCCCCTGTGATTCAGACAGGCAAGCTCCAAACTTAACATGCTGTGCTATACATAGAACAAGCAGAGGGAGAGTAGAAACTGTTAGGCACCATGATAGCTGTGTACTAATGTATTACTCTCCTGCGGACTATTTCAATTCTAACAGTGTGTATTGTTTGGGTTATTGCGGCTCACACCTAAATTTCTACAACTCAGTTGTACAATGAAACTTCATATTAAACAAATACTGTCTTTGTCATTTGTGTATGGGAACATACCGGAAAAGATAGAATTGTGTAGGATCTGAGTGACCACCACTTCCCTGAGAAGTTCCAAAGATGTAATGCGCTTGGATGTCTAAACATTCCTTTGATGTGGGAGACCAGAGGCACTGCTAGTCTGTCTGAGCTAAACTGAATATCTGGGTGACAGAGTTATTTACAAGTGGGTAAAACTTAGTCCCCCACACCATTAGCTATCCTGCTGCCTAGAAAGCCAAGAATCACATGTAGGATAATGAGAGCCCACCCAACAAAATGTCCCTCCATAACAATAGTGAAACACCGAGGGAGGAGTAGGACAAAAACACGCCTATTCCTAAATAATTACAAAGCAACACCTAGAGGCGACCTGGCAAACATGTCTGATAGCTCAATATCATACATGTGACACACAGGTGGGCCATAGGCCTACAACAATGCCCTATGACGGACAGCAGATACCAAGACAAACACAGAGTACAAAGTTAAGGCATCCAAAGGCTTGTATCTTAGTGCAAAATTGTCACAACACAGACACACTAATTGTACCCTGTTTCATTGCAGAGGAACACGGATGTCCTGACGATATGCCTGTCCATGAGTTCCCTGATGACATGGATGACGAGACCATCAACCTCCCACAAGAGACCATTGACATGGTCCTTGAAAGCCTCCAAACCCCACCTTCAGTCACAAGGAGGAGCACAGAAGAAGCAGCTACCACAGTAGAACCACCCGCCACCCCAATTGTAAGACCTGCCAGCTCCAACACAGCTGAGGACTCTGACGACACTGGCACCAGCTTCGAAAGAACAGTCGTTGGGGTCCAGCGGGAGCTGGCCAAGGAGGTGTAGGTGGGGATGCAAACTATGGCAGCCAGCCTTGAGGGGGTGCGTTCGTGCATGTTGTCAACTGCTGATCAGGCAGCTGCAATGCAAGCCAGAACATCGCTCTTGGAGGAACTTTTAAAAACACAGAAGGAAATCTGCACAGCTGTCATCCAGTTGACACAACAACTCCAACTGCAAGCCAGTCAACTTGTGCACGAATGCAACATAGAACCCCTCAGGGCCAACCTGGCTGCCTACCATTGGGATGTGGCTGCCATTCTGAAAAACCAGCAGGCCCTCCTTGCTGCAGTACTGCCCTTCATTACTCGACAGGGATCAGCCCCCGGGATGTCTGCCTCCATGTCTTCTAACACTGAGGTGTGTGTTGCCCCTTCACAACCAACAACAACAAGGATACACCAGGCAACACACACATCAGAAGAAGACATGGAACAGATAACATTCACACGCAAGAGTACCCGGAAGCCCTAGTCCCTGCACCATGGCCTACTCTGACCAAGGTCCTACGTTTTGACACATGCCAGTCTCACTACAACTACCCTCAATGACTGTTCGGCAATCCACTGTATGACTTGTCCCCATTGGCAGTGAATGTTTCTCTCCTACTATTTGGCAATTCCTGTTCCTCTGCACTGTCTGTGACATCACCCCAGCATGTCAGGAGCATCATCCACACCCCGTCTGTAGGATCACCATGTAAGAATGCACCAGAACGGACTCAGCTAACATTGTGAATGGACATTTTGCACTACACCACCTAAAAATAAATATCACTTGCACACCTATTGTGTCTCTGTGTTATTTCACACTTCAACTGTGCAGTACATAACTCCAAAGTGGCTGTGTGGCAACCATGTCGATTCTCTATACTACTGTCCTGATTTCATGTATACTGAAACATCTGTGCAGTGGCCAGGATTGCATCATAGCTTTACTATACTGAGGAAAATAACTGATGAAGGGACTAAGCACACACAATCATGCTGTGTTGGACAGAATGATGCACCATCTATAGCTATTCTAGACAACTAATGGTGGCTGAGAAATGTAGGCACCATGCAATACTAAAATTAGAAATTATGCTGTAAAATGAAAGGAATGATAAACAAATTACCCTGCATCAATCACCCTTACGGCGTATACTTCCATGAAGGAAAGTCATGCTGAATCAGTACACACATGATGTAGGTCAGCAATGACAGCAACAAGACAAGAGTGTGAACAAATCCTCATCTACAAAGATCTCCCTGAACTTCACACTGCTGTCCGACCTATCTATTTACCTACAATAACAAGTCTGGAAGCACTCTTTGTGAAGTAGGATACATACCAACCCCAAACCTTGATGATCAATGCACACTACCAATGGTGGCTCTCCCACATGGTGGATACTTACCAAGTTAGCACACGGGTAGCTGGCATGTTAAACCTCAATAGCCTGGGGATAGCGAGCATAGGACACAAATGTCATACTAAAACTTTCTGCTACACTGATGTCAAGGCCATGAAAAGGTAGCACCTAACGCATCATGTAAAGGGTTAACACATTTTTTATTTCAAAGTAGTAATAAAAGAGGCAACTAAGGGAAAGGTAAACCTACACTAATCTAACCTTACTACTACTAACCCACAACTGTCCCTAACTAACCTAAGCTAAACTTACTCTACACATGTAACGAAACGATCTAAACATCAACCCCCCACCCACCATTATGAGACAAGACACATGCAGGACAACACTTACTAACCTACACACATACTATACTATCCTAAACAAACATATATATTTTTTTTTTTTTTTTTTTTTTTAAACAGGAATCCCAACATTGCCCCCCACCCACCCACCCACACAAAAATATAAGATAGAAAGAATAAGGACCCCCCACCCTCTTACCTAACACTAACTAAGCTAATTTCCTATACTTATCCTATAACTAACCCCCCAAACCCAACTAACAGTATGAAATAGGAAAGAGGTGAGAGGGGAGGGGTAAAAGTTCAGGAGGGCAAAATGACTACAGATTTGCCCTCCGTAGTGTGCGCCGGATGGAGCGCACCTTCTTCTTGACCTCATTCATGTCCTCCGTCAGGTTGTCAAACCTTTCGAATCAACCTGTCCAATTTTTGTGACAATGCCTGGAAGGCCGCAGGGTCGATAGGAGGGTCAGTGCTGGTTTGCATGCCGGTGGAGGTGGATGTTGTTGCGGGAGTTGTGTGGCCACAGGACAGCCCTGCTCCCACCACACGGCTGGGTCCAGGTCTGGAGGAAGATGCTTGGTCCGTTGCTGGGTCCACTTGGGCAGACCTGGTGGATGTAGTGGCAGTGGTTGTTGGTGGCACCATTGGGGGAGCCTGTGGTGTGGCATACCACGCCCCGGAGGCCCGATCCGAATGATATCTGCGGGCCATCCTCCGATACCCACACTGCACCTGCAGGATGTGCCTGTACCTCATCGCACGGCGCTCGAAATGGTTGCGATCTGCGGCACTCAGGTTTGCAGCTGTGAAGAGAAAAGGGAAATATTGAGCATTGAATTTACAGTGGGTTGAATACCACAATGGGTCATTTGTCCATTACTAGAAATGTATTGGTTGCAGCAATTGTTACAACATAGTTCACGGAAAGGCTCAGAGGAAGTACATGTGAATCATGCATACATAAGGGCATATCACACATAGCATATCCATGTCTCTACATGATGGATGACATCACCCTAAACTACTCATCCAAATCATACCTAAGGCATTAGACATTATGGCACCAGCTCTTCCGCATACTGACTTCACTACATATGTCATTCTATGTGATAACAATCACACTCCTCACTCAATGGCATTTGGAATTAGTTGTGTGCTAAGATTGAACCCCTGGCCCAGAATCATATGTCCACACTAGGGGCCAGATGTAGGAATTTTGAAAAATCAACTAGCAATTTGCAAAGCAGAACGGTGTCTCTGACACCGTCTGCGAGTCGCTATGGGGTCCCTAAAACCCACCTCATGAACATCAATTACGTGGGTTCCAAGTTGCCCCACCTTAGCAACTATGGGCACTCACGGGGATGGAGGCCTGCTGGGAACAGCAGAACTCCATAGACGTGACTGCTTTTAAATAAAGCAAGTTATTTTTCCCCAAGTGTAGGCCGTTTACCTGAAAGGTAAATGAGCTGCAATTAGTTAAAAATCACAACTATTCAACTTGGAAATTTTCACTGTAATTATTGGTCCCTTAGACCACTGGCTGTTTTGCGCAGGATTATTTTGGTCCACTCACAAAGGTGAAGTTTTACAATGAGGACCCCTTCCAGTCAGCAAGTTGGTTACCATCCACTTCAAGTGGATGATAACAGCTACTCACTTTGCAACCACGTACTCGGTTGCAAATGGGATTGCCTACCACTGTGAGTTGCAATTAGGTCTGGTAAACCCCTTTATTATTTGCATTTTGAAAAGCATTTTGCTAATATGTACATGACCACCAAATACATTTTGGAATAGGAAACAGACGTTTGCAACTCACAAACAGAAATTTATGCCATTTGCAACGTGTAGACATTTTGCTACATCTGGCCCTAGGTACTAACTCAAGTCACAAAAGGTGTTAAGTACGTGTAACATACTGGTTGCTACAGTCCTAGGTACCCTGTTTCCCAGTAACATCCCAGTCTTTGTGGGTGGTGTGGGAAGAACAACCAACAATCCCATGTTCAATGCACACCCAGGAGTGTACAGAAAGTTCAACAAGTATGTGCCTTCACACACAACACCTATGAAGGGCTAGCAACACGTTGTAGTCAGCCCAACCTTGTCACATCCCAGGTCCACACATGTCAAAATGATATGACTTAGCCCAACATAACATACTATTAGTAAGGCATGTTTTACAACACACACAGAGGAGATAGAACACCCATTCACATGATTCAACAGAACACCTAGGCCATTGCACTCAAGTCACACACACTTCGAGTTCACCTTGTGGAAGTACATGCCCCCGGAAGATCCGACCTACAGTGTACACAGTCCATTCTCAACTAGGAAGAAGCACTTGTCATCAAAGCCATGTGCCTAAGCTATCTGGGAGACTGTCAGTCTGATATGCAGACTCAGTTAATGGCAAGTCCCTGACCAAGTCTAACATTGACCAGTGTATTCCAAATGAGTCATACCATTCCCAATTGCCGCCCTAATTGAATGACCTACAGCCCCTCAATCTGAGAGATGACTAGGTATTGCTTTACAGAAACATTATTCCTATTTGATATCACACTAAAACAACAAAGCCAATGAACGGGCAGCACATCAAATCATGAATTCTCTTGAACACACAGTAATCCATCATGCTTCATTACCAAACAATGAAAATAGCACTCAGGCGACACTCGCTGTAGGTATCGGGGTCGTCAAAATGGGCCACCTCTCCCACGGTGTACGGGGCTGGTCCACCTGTAAAGCATGAAAGAAAGAATATACTCAGACTGGGTGAACGGACAAATAATTTCTGTTACAATGACACTGTGTGAATATGACATGGTAATGACACACTTTCACACATGCTCATCATGCATGGATGACTTTGTATTCAACATTATCATTGGATGAGTCTCCTGCTCCAGTGACACACCCTACTACACTCATGCAGTGGCCAGGACAGTCATGTGTCGTCCAAGTTAATCCTCCATTAGTATGCCCCAACAATAATGTTATCCATACATCTCAGCATGTGCATCCCAGAGAGACATTCCAAAACTGGTTCCATGAGGACTGCATGACCACTCACAATCAAACAGGCTATGTGGACAGGTTCAACACACAGCAACCAGACACACATGTGACATATGTGTGGACAACATGACTAACTTCATGTGACGTGAAGGCAACACACATGTATTAGCATCATCATGTGTTTCCAATTTTCTGTCTAGCTATGGCGTCTACATATGTAGGTATGTTGTTTCTACATGACGTACTCACTGGCCATTATGACCAGTAGAGTACAAATAGAGCAGTTCACGTGTTGCTTTTCTGACACAAATGCAACACTGCATTACATGCAGCTACAGGCATCTGGTATGTGTTGCAAAAATGAGCCATCGGACTGGTAGCATAGGTCTTCATACACATTCTGCAACAAATACACATTAGGACACATATGTATACCTTTGTAGCGCAGCATTTGCATCATTTTGTGACGCAGAGAGGGGGCTACTTAGCAAAATACAAATAGATGTTGGATTTTACTGCTGTTATTGCGTGTACATGTGTTGCAAAAATGGGGATTTATGTGTATAACCATGGGCCTAGGTTTCCCTAGCATTACACACAGTCAGCTACTTATTTTGCAGATTGGCTAACAATCATCACATGTTCACACACAGATTTCTATTATTCCCATGTAATTGATTTGTACTCACCAACATGGCCACCAATCCGGAGTCCTAGGTGGTCCAGCAGGTCCTGTTCCCTGGTGATCAGATCTGCCCAGCGGTGCTTGAGTTGATGGACATTTTGCAGACTCCCGTAGACCCGGACCAGGTGATGGCGCACCTTCTCCCACCGGATTTTCCTCGCCTCCGTGTGATACCCCTGTATCACACGGCCCCCAGCCTCCAGCATCAGTGGGAGGAAATGGCTTACTAGCCATATGAACCCCCCCAATTCGTCTTCACCCATCCTGGACAGGCGAGGCCTACCTGACATATTGAGAGGTCTAAAAATGGACAAATGAAATATGAAAGTAAAAGTGGGAAATGGGGAAAGGTAGAGGTGTGAAAGAAAAAGAAGAAGGAGAAAAATAGCCCAACTAACCCCCCAAATTATGCTACCCACAACAGACTCCCACAGACAATACAAACTATCACAGGTATAGACAAAACAAGACTAAACAGACTGAGACAATATTATACAACAATAATAGATTGACACTAAGACAAAATACAAGGCACACAGGACACTAAAGCAGTAAAACACAGGACAACACCTTTCACACAATCACACAGTCTAGATAAATCTGAGACTGCAAAGTGAAAGTGAAAGTTAACTCCCAGTACAGATTTGGTAAACAGGATATCCTATTACATCACTTCCTGCATAAAATGGCCGCCGTTTTTATTTTCCCGTTATGCGTCATATTTTCACGCATACACAGTTGTGCGTCATTTTTTTTTACGCATTACAGTGCACATGATGCGGAGTGAAAAAATATGATATGAATATTAATAATTTTTTATGTACATGAGATGACCAACATATTGTCCATGTAGCGTCAATTTTACCACGCATACATCATGGGCGTCAATTTTTTTACACGTACAGTAGTGCACATGATGCGGAGTGAAAAAATATGATATGAATATTAATAATTTTTTATGTACATGAGATGACCAACATATTGCCCATGTAGCGTCAATTTTACCAAGCATACAACATGGGCGTCAATTTTTTTACACGTACAGTAGTGCACATGATGCGGAGTGAAAAAATATGATATGAATATTAATAATTTTTTATGTACATGAGATGACCAACATATTGTCCATGTAGCGTCAATTTTACCACGCATACATCATGGGCGTAAATTTTTTTACACATACAGTAGTGCACATGATGCGGAGTGAAAAAATATGATATGAATATTAATATTTTTTTCTGTACATGAGATGACCAACATATTGTCCATGTAGCGTCAATTTTACCACGCATACATCATGGGCGTCAATTTTTTTACACGTACAGTAGTGCACATGATGCAGAGTCAAAAATATTGTGGATGTAAAATATACTTTGAAGGCGAAATATTAAGACACTTTTGGATACATTTGTATTTGACTCTGCATTGTGTGCACTCATGTACGTGAACAAATTATGACGCCCATGCTGTATGCGTAGAATATGGAGCAAATTTATCCTTATGTCTTCATGTTTTTACCTTTGGAAAGGTGATTTGTCATGGTCAAACGGTGCGATGTGATACACATTTGTGTTTGGATATGACACATGTCCGTTGTTTTATGTATAGAAGGCATTCACACTGTAATGTTTGGGATACGCTAACTAATGTATTGACCATATTTGACTACATATTTGGTGTAATTGCTGATGGCTATTTTGAAATGATGGATGGGATACCATTATGTATTCCGTCTCCAAAATGTGTCCACATTTATGATGGTGATGCTTTTATCTGTAGTCCTAACAGGGAGTGGAAGAGTCACTTACAGTTTTTATGGGGCTAACCATGTCCCATTATGATTTTGTGTTTCAGATTTGTGTTGGACTTATGACATGGAGGCCACACATGTGCCTTATGCATGTGTTTAGTTCACAAGTGTTTTGGGGGCGGTAGAGGTGGACTTAGGCCCCCAGCACCCTAGGATTTGACCATCCAGAATAGCTACTGTATCCATGGAGTATATTTATTATATCATGGCAAACCTGCAGCAGCAGGCTAATGTAAGGCCATATGGTATGAATGACTGTTGACCATTCATTCATCTCATTAGCCCATTTGACGTTTGCAGTAATGATGAATTGGAGCTAACTTGCATACCATTTTCCTATGACTATGTTTGCAAGACTCTCAGCGTTCCCGATGTGATAATGAGAATAATTTTTTGGTTGTCTGTGTCCCTTTCTGCATAAACTGGTTTAGTGTCATGTTACAATCTTCCTGCTAGGTTCAAACTGGGACACAACTGTGATGGTCTACTTTCAAATATTAGGTTGATTGTATGACATATGTGTACATGTGTGTGGGAATGTGGATCCACTATCACCTGTCTGGGTGTATGTTGTCACTGTAACTTCAAGGTCTCCTCCTGAGTTAGTGGCAGCTGATGTTGTACCAATTGTGTATTGCTCATATCACACACTTGAGAGAAGCCATTGATGACATGGTCACGTACACATGGATGGTCCCACCCTGTCTCTGAACACGTGTGATGTGACTTTCAAATGATCTCCAATTTTGGGCTGGATGAGAGACTGTTTCAGTTGTTTGGATCCGGCATCTGTAATTGTCACATTTGTACTCTTGTTGGGCTCTGTGTATGGTAATGTATCATGTCACATCCTACCCTCTGTGCATACATTTGTGATGTTTATTTTTGGTGTGATGAATGTTATAGCATTCTTGCTCAATGAGACGACATTCATCTTCAGCAATTTCAAACTAAAGGTGGTCTGAAATGAATAGGCCAAAGCATGATGTGGTGTTTGTTATCTGTGTTTATTTACAAGTGTGGAATACAAGTGATTATAATAACTTAAGTAAAAAAAAATTTGACAATCTGTTGGCGCCTACGCACTCCTGCTGCCGTGTTAGGTTGTTCCCCCTCCTGTTGCAGGCCAGCATCCTCCTCATCGTCATCCTCAGGCATGTCTGGGTCCGGTTCAAGGAGGGGAATGTTCCTTTTCACACAAATATTGTGTAATATGGCACAAGTGAGTATGATCTTACAGACCATCTCTGGGGAATAGAGTAGGCTACCGCCAGTGATGTCAAGGCAGCGGAACTTTGACTTTAGGATCCCAAAGGTCCGCTCCACAATGCTGCGTGTCCTCTTGTGGGCGTCATTGTATGCCCGCTCAGCAGCAGTATTTGGGTTCCCATATGGTGTCATTATCCAAGGCTGGATGCCATACCCCTGATCAGCTGAAAGAGAAACACAGAATGGTATCAATTAGATGTAGGAGGCACTGTTGTACGTATCTTTGATGGCAGTAGTTGTGTCGTGTTGTCTGTGACTATTTTGTGTACTAATGTGACAACCTATGGTTGTTGGTGAAAACTTTGGCATTGTTTTTTTTCCTTGGCTGAGCAAGTGTTTGTTGGCTAACTGTTTGTCAGCAGGATGTATTGGTTTCTCAAGTACAGTGTGCCCTCCCTTGCATTGTGACTTGTGACACAGGTGTCCGTGTGTCCTCACTGGGGGTGTGATGATAGTTCCATGCAGAGTTGAAACATGAAAGTGTATTAAAAACGTTCATATGAACATACCCAGGCCATCCCATCCCTTAAAACGTATGCATTGTATTACTGTACAGGTTATTGTGAGCCTTCAAATTTGCAAGGTGACATTTAGGCAACCACAGTCATTAATGTCTTCACACTAAGCTGTAGAGTAAATTCCAATGTGTGAGAGGTTCAATGGTGACTTGTGAAACATGGCTAGTGATGTGAGTACCTCAGTGTGTGGCACAAGGCGTACGTGTGTGCAGTCGATTGCACCAAGGACGTGCGGGAAGCCACTGATGGCGTAGAACCCCTGTTTGGTTTCCTGCTGCTTCTGCAGTGTGTTAGGGAAGCAGATGTGGCGGGGTGTCAGTCCAATGATGGCATCCAGTACTTTAGGCAGGAATGCGGAGAAAGATGGTTGTGATATTCCACCAACCAGGGCACCAGTTGTCTGAAAGGAGCCACTTGCCAGCATGTGAAGTACGGCAAGCAGCTTTGTTTCTGTTGGGATAGTGCGTGGAGTCCCTAAAGTGGGGGCCAATTGCTGTTCAATATTTGTCAGCAGCTGCTGAATGGCCTGCCAGTTCAACCGGTACCTCTGGATGATGTCTCGTTCCCTGAGGCCATGCAGGGTTGTTCTTGGGCGGAATATCCTCTCCTGCCTTCTGCGCTGTCTTTGGGGTCCCTGCTGTTGTTGTTGTAGCTGCTGTTGTTGCTGCAGGGCTCTGCGTCTACGTGCACGCTGAAGAAAAAGCACCTCCATGTCTCCCTGTTGCTGCTCTGCTGCTCTGTTGTTTGTTCTGTGTGTTCTGATTAAGTACAGGTGTGTTTGCACCATTTTAACGGCTGCCCTGACCCAGGTGTTAAAATTTCACGATATTCGTGCTTTGCGTGATTTTTTTGCGCCGCCTGCCGCGCGGGAGTGATTTTTGCCCGGAAGCATAAATACGACGCACCGCTGTGTGCGTCGGTTTTTGGACGGGAACGCCTACCCTGCATGTCATTAACGCAGGGCGGGGTGCCGCTTCCAAAAACTGGCGCACATAGCGCCATTTTCCTTGTGCGCCGGATCGGGCGTCAGGGTTTAAATATGGGGCAACATTTGCGCTGAAAGTGCGTCAAAATTTTTGACGCACATTCGGCGCAAACGGAGTATAAATATGCCCCTAGATATCTTGGAGCTCAACTAATAAAGGATTTAGGTAGGATAGTCCAAGTTAATTTAAAATTCATGATGGACACTAGAAGAATATTAAAGTCATAGAGATGTCTTCCAATCATTATCTTTCGGAGAAAAAATATTATTACAATGTCAATGCTCCCAAAGTTCACCTTCATCTTCAATGCTATTCATTTAACTTTAAAACAGAGTGGTTTAAGAAACTACGGGGAAAAGTATCTGGTCCTTTTGGGGTTTGAGAATTGCCTGGAAAAAAGCTCCACATGTAAATAGCTGAAGGTGGTATAGCAGCCCCACGTATTTCCAATTTTAATGTAGGGCCTTCAAGCTGAAGAACATTCTGAATGTTGTTAAGGGGAGAGGATCGATTGCAAATAGGTCCTATGTTTCAAGCCATGCTGAAAAATTTGCCACAAGAGGGTATGCATTTTTGTACATGTTTGGAAATTCCAATTCTTCAAATAGGTTAGACCGAAGACTCTGAATTCTGCATGCAGGCTTTGGGTGCAGATTAGACAGGTTTTGGGGATACCCTACTTTAGCAAATTTGCCCCATTCTGGAAGTCACCCGGAGCCCTGGAATGCCTGCAAGATAGTTCGGCAAGACTTCTGAAAGATGCAGAACTAAATAGATGGGGTCAACTCATCAAGGATGGTAGCCTGATATCCTGGGAAGATAATTCTTGGATTACATGTGACAGGTTATCTAGATTTAAGTACTATCAACTGACAAGTGGGTACGTGGAGCGTGCCGAAAACTTAGGGGGAACTTTGAGTTGGAGTAATTATTACAAGAGTGATCCCCCATAAACAAAAGGTGGTGAAATGGTACTGGATGATACTGCAAGGCATTGAGGGGGGCTTCACCATGCCAGAGGAGATTTGGAGAAGGTACCTGTCGACATTAGAATTAACATACTTTTGACAAGTATCTATGTCTACTCTATGTTAATCAGTAAAATCTGCATCTCTCAAGAAAAAAACATCAAGTCACATTACACAGATCCTACTGGACTTCAAAAATATGTCAAGTTTGTGAAATGGAGAGGTGAAATCCTGTCTTAAATGGGGTGTCAAGATGGCTGATGATCTGCACATGTTTGTGCAATGTGCCGCTGTCCAGCTCTCCTATAGCCAGAGGTAGGTATGGATCTATCCTAGATTTTGGGCAGAGAAGTAAAGATAAGGCTAGCACGGGTGAGTTTTGGTATATTAGAGGGTAAAGGGACTATTATTAAGCAATCTAAGAAAAAGAGATCCCTCATATTTGCCCTAACTCTGTTGCCATGAAATGGATATCCTCTACTTCTCCAGGATTTATAGACTGAGTATTTTCAACTCAGGAAGTTAGTAAGCTTCATTGCAACTGTCTCTCATCAAAAAAGGAGGAGATGTGGACGCCACTCGAGAGCTGGTGGATACATGTCTGATGATTGTGACCTAAGAACCAACACATGAGAAGCACCAGGGCTGCAAAGATACGACAACACATTTTGGATAAGGTCTTGCTCAGGTTGAGGCATACAGGTAGGGAGGTTGTGTTTTTTTATCAACCCTTCTCCTGGGTCTTTGCTACCTGCTGCACAATTTTGACAAAAAAAATCTAACTTAATGTTCAGGTTGGATTTTTTTATAACTATTTTGGAATTCACACTTGTAGAAACTTGCCATTTTCCTACCTACGCCATACAGGCATTTCTGCCAATATCCAGTATCACCTGACTATTGACGACTTATGGGATTTGTCCAATACTGCATTTTTACTTCACTACTGTTTAAGTACTGTATACATATTTTACAAATTCATGTTTTTGTGATTCACCTTGACCCTCAATTAATAGTCTAATTTCTTACATATTTGCACATGTGTAAGTGCTCACCCATATGAGTAATAGTGAAAGCTTCATTTATCAGATATTCCGATGAATGATGGGACTTTTTTTGAGGGTTAAAGATGTAAATGCACACAAAATGTAGATGCAGTTGTAGGTCAATGCATTTCTTAGTGTATTAGGGCCATGGGGTGCTATTTCCATGACAAGAAGGAGCTAGTGAGCCACTATAGCCTAAAAAGTGCAAAGAAGGATTTCTGCTTGATGCACAACAAATCAGGCCTGTCAGCAGTTTGACTATTACCAATGAACAGCCAGGATCTACTTACAGACTTCTCAGAGAAGATATGGCACAATATATATCTAAACAAACATAGGTGGTCATTACAACCCTGGCGGACGGTGTTAAAGGTGCGGTAATACCGCAAACAGGCCGGCGGTCAAAAAAATGGAATTATGACCCTGGCGGAAACCGCCAACTAAGACAGCCACTTTAACACACCACCCGCCACGGCGGTACAGACAAGCAGCGCAGCAGTTACCGCCAACAGACAGGCGGGAGACAATGTACCGCCCACACTATTACAACCCGCCAATCCACCACCTTTTCCGGGGCGGATTCACCGTGGATAAAAACACGGCAGAAACTGCTTTTGCAATGGGAAAACGCTCACCTGAACACATCCCACGAGGAACGAGGAATCCATGGAGGCCGAATTACAAATCCTACCTGCCCTTCTCTTCCTACTCATCTACGACCAACAGCTACGTAGGCGCAGAAGACACCGGTGAGTACTGCACCTACGACACGGGGAGGGGGAAGGCAAAAGTTAGGGAGACACCCACCAAACATCCCCATCCCCACCCTCGCATAGTACAACATACACACCAATGCAGTCACAAAAATCACAGTAACAACCCACAATCCCCCCGGAAGAATGAAAAGACAATGCGAAATTCGGGCAAACATTGTAATGTGCCAATATACATGTCATACAAAAATATACAGATATATAACTCAAAATCACTCTTATTTACACATACAATCCGAGAAGTTGTGCAGATATGTACACAACAATGTCTGTGCACCAACAGTCCAAAAATGCATGGGCGAGGCCCACAATAGATACCTGACCAAAATCGGAGAGAACACTGCCGGGGCATCAGATAGAAACACTTCAGGCACCTCAGGGGGAAGGGAAAGAGGGGCACCTCAGCCAGATGAATGCGAAGCCAGATCCACGACGGGTCTTCATGCCCATTGATGTACCTTGGGGAGTGCAAAGCCACAGTCTCTCAAGTCTCTACAGTGGGTGGGTTGCCCACTGCCATATCCTGGGGAGTGCAAAGCCACAGTCTCTCAAGTCACTACAGTGGGTGGTTTGCCCACTGTTCAATCCTGGGGAGTGCAAAGCCACAGTCTCTCAAGTCTCTACAGTGGGTGGTTTGCCCACTGTTCAATCGTGGGGAGTGCAAAGCCACAGTCTCTCAAGTCTCTACAGTGGGTGGTTTGCCCACTGTTCAATCCTGGGAAGTGCAAAGCCACAGTCTCTCAAGTCTCTACAGTGGGTGGCTTGCCCACTGTGCCATCCTGGGGAGTGCAAAGCTACAGTCTCTCAAGTAGATGCAGTTCTCTACTGGTACTGGGTGGGACTGGTGCCCAGACTGGATGAGTCTCCCCGTGAAAGTTCATGTCCTGTCACTGTCCCAGCTGCACATGGGATAAGGATGCCTGATGTGGCGGCCTCTTCATTCCTACACAGTGCATGCCCTGTTCAGCGGTGCTTTGCCATGGCGGTCTTTGCCCTGTTCAGCGGTGCCTTGCCATGGCGGTCTTTGCCCTGTTTAGCGGTGCTTTGTCCTGGCGGTTCTGGACTGTTCAGCGGTGCTTTGCCATGGCGGTTCTGGACTGTTCAGCGGTGCTTTGCCATGGCGGTTCTGCCCTGTTCAGCAGTGCTTTGACATGGCGGTCTTTGCCCTGTTTAGCAGTGCTTTGCCATGGCGGTTCTGGACTGTTCAGCGGTGCTTTGCCATGGCGGTCTTTGCCCTGTTCAGCGGTGCTTTGACATGGTGGTCTTTGCCCTGTTCAGCGGTGCCTTGCCATGGCGGTCTTTGCCCTGTTCAGCGGTGCTTTGACATGGCGGTCTTTGCCCTGTTCAGCGGTGCTTTGCCATGGCGGTCTTTGCCCTGTTCAGCGGTTCCTTGCCATGGCGGTCTTTGCCCTGTTTAGCGGTGCTTTGTCCTGGCGGTTCTGGACTGTTCAGCGGTGCTTTGCCATGGCGGTTCTGGACTGTTCAGCAGTGCTTTGCCATGGCGGTTCTGCCCTGTTCAGCGGTGCTTTGACATGGCGGTCTTTGCCCTGTTTAGCGGTGCTTTGCCATGGCGGTTCTGGACTGTTCAGCTGTGCTTTGCCATGGCGGTCTTTGCCCTGTTCAGCGGTGCTTTGACATGGCGGTCTTTGCCCTGTTCAGCGGTGCCTTGCCATGGCGGTCTTTGCCCTGTTCAGCAGTGCTTTGCCATGCCGGTTCTGGACTGTTCAGCGGTGCTTTGCCATGGCGGTCTTTGCCCTGTTCAGCGGTGCTTTGACATTGCAGTCTTTGCCCTGTTCAGCGGTGCCTTGCCATGGCGGTCTTTGCCCTGTTCAGCAGTGCTTTGACATGGTGGTTATGGACCTTTTTAGCGGTGCTTTGCCATGGCGGTCTTTGCCTTGTTCAACGGTGCTTTGACATGGCAGTCTTTGCCCTGTTCAGCGGTGCTTTGCCATGGCAGTTCTGGACTGTTCAGCGGTGCTTTGCCATGGCGGTTCTGCCCTGATCAGCGGTGCTTTGACATGGCAGTCTTTGCCCTGTTCAGCTGTGCTTTGCCATGGCGGTTCTGGACTGTTCAGCGGTGCTTTGCCATGGCGGTCTTTGCCCTGTTCAGCGGTGCTTTGACATGGCGGTCTTTGCCCTGTTCAGTGGTGCTTTGCCATGGCGGTCCTGATACGGACATTGGTGTGTGGCATGACGATTTCTACACTGGGCATTGGTGTGTGGCATGACGATCTCTACACTGGGCATTGGTGTGTGGCATGACGATCTCTACAATGGGCATTTATGTGTGGCATGACGTTCCATCATTGCCCAGCGGGGCTGTGGCAGCCGGGCCCCTCCTGGGCTGTGACTCCGGCGGTGGTCTCCTGACCAGTGACGATACTTGGGCCCTCCTGGGCTGTGACTCCGGCGGTGGTTTCTGGACCAGTGACGATACTTGGGCCCTCCAAGGCTGTGACTCCAGCGGTGGCGGTGGTCTCCTGACCAGTGACGATACTTGGGCCCTCCTGGGCTGTGACTCCAGTGGTGGCGGTGGTCTCCTGACCAGTGACGATACTTGGGCCCTCCTGGGCTGTGACTCCAGCAGTGGCGGTGGTTTCTGGACCAGTGACGATACTTGGCCCTCCTGGGCTGTGACTCCGGCGGTGGCAGTTGTCTCCTGACCAGTGACGATACTTGGGCCCTCCTGGGCTGTGACTCCGGCTGTGGCGGTGGTCTCCTGACCAGTGAGGATACTTGGGCCCTCCTGGGCTGTGACTCCGGCGGTGGTTTCTGGACCAGTGACGATACTTGGGCCCTCCTGGGCTGTGACTCCGGCGGTGGCGGTGGTCTCCTGACCAGTGACGATACTTGGGCCCTCCTGGGCTGTGACTCCAGCGGTGGCGGTGGTCTCCTGACCAGTGACGATACTTGGGCCGTCCTGGGCTCTGACTCCAGCGGTGGCGGTGGTCTCCTGACCAGTGACGATACTTGGGCCCTCCTGGGCTGTGACTCCGACGGTGGCAGTTGTCTCCTGACCAGTGACGATACTTGGGCCCTCCTGGGCTGTGACTCCGGCTGTGGCGGTGGTCTCCTGACCAGTGAGGATACTTGGGCCCTCCTGGGCTGTGACTCCGGCGGTGGTTTCTGGACCAGTGACGATACTTGGGCCCTCCTGGGCTGTGACTCCGGCGGTGGCGGTGGTCTCCTGACCAGTGACGATACTTGGGCCCTCCTGGGCTGTGACTCCAGCGGTGGCGGTGGTCTCCTGACCAGTGACGATACTTGGGCCGTCCTGGGCTCTGACTCCAGCGGTGGCGGTGGTCTCCTGACCAGTGACGATACTTGGGCCCTCCTGGGCTGTGACTCCGACGGTGGCGGTGGTCTCTGGCCCAGTGACGACGGTGCTGGCGGTTGTGTCTGGCCCGCCGGAAATAATGGCGCACTTCTCCGCTGTGACACTCACAACAGGCTGGGCAGACTTCCTCTGGCCCTTTCCCATCTTTGTTGGAGTTACAGCTGACTGACCAATCGCCTTCGAACCCATGTCACTTGTTGTCTCACCACGAGTCTTAAGACGGTCCCGTCGTCCACTCTCCAATTTCAGAGCCTTTACAGGGGGTGGGCTGCCAGTGCCTTGGCTCCGGGTCACACTGCCTACCCTGGTGGACGGTGCACTCCAAAAACCTGTAACACGCACCACTGGTACTGGAGGCTTTTTGGCTGAGGCGCTACGACGGGACTGATGAATTGGAGGGGGGGTGGGGGCAAAAAGGTCAATTTGACATAGGGACAGTTTCTGACGGACACTGGGATGGGTAGCTGGAAG
Source organism: Pleurodeles waltl (assembly GCF_031143425.1). Taxonomy (NCBI): domain Eukaryota; kingdom Metazoa; phylum Chordata; class Amphibia; order Caudata; family Salamandridae; genus Pleurodeles; species Pleurodeles waltl. The sequence goes on from NC_090439.1 coordinate 86,388,946, forward strand.
GGGTCTGGGAGTGGAGGAAGAGGAGGTGGTTGTAGGAGGTGTCACTTTAGGTGTTTTGGGTGCAGGTGCAGGTACTGGAGGCTGTCGTGAGGTGGATGGATGTTGGGTGAGTGATTGCCGGCGTTTGTGTACTTTGGGAGGGGGTGTTACAGGCACACTGGGAGAGGACACAGGGGACGTGTAAATGGCAGTGGAGGTGGTGAGTGCAGGTGAGCGGCTTGTGGTGCTGGGTGTCCTGGTGCGAGTCCTAGTGCCTGTAGATGTGGTGCATGCAGGTGTGTGTGTGGACGAGACTGGGAGGGAGGAGGGAGAAGAGGAGGAGGGGGACACAGTGGAGACAGTGGATATGCTGTGTCTGTATGTGGGTGAGGCTTGCGTGAGTGCCTGTGGTGTGTGTGGTGCCTATGTTTGCTTGAGCTACTTGTGTGTGTTGACTTGTGTGCATGCTGGTCTGTAGGTGTGCTTGAGATGGGCTGGGGTACAGGGGATTGGGTCTGGGTGGAGGAAGTTGGAAGGGGGAGGCTAGACACAGGGACAATGGCTGCCATCAGTGGTGAGGCCAGAGATATGCAAGGTTCGCTGAAGGGCAGCCTGATCAGAATGAATGCCCTCCAGGAATGCATTACTGTGTTGCAACTCCCTTTCTACACCCTGGATGGCATTCACAATGGTAGACTGCCCAACAGTAAGTGACCTGAGGAGGTCAATGGCCTCCTCACTGAGGGCAGCAGGGGTGACTGGGGCAGGGCCTGAGGTGCCTGGGGCAAAGGTGATGCCCACCCTCCTGGGTGAGCGGGCACGGGGCGAACGCTGAGGGGCTGCTGGGAGGGCGGTGCTTGTAGGGGAGGTGGCGGCTGTACCTGTAGAAGTGGGGTGCACAGATGGTGCTGCCACCACAGGGGAGCTCCCATCGGCGGACGAGTCCATGTCGCTGGTTGGTGATCCGGTGGCCGACGTGAAGCTCCCCTCGACCTCCGTCCCACTGGTGCATTCTGAGTCTGTGGTGTGGCCCTCCGTGGCCATGTGGGATGCAGCTCCCTCGTGCTCCGGTGCCACTGTACCTCCGCCTGATGATGCTGATGTACAAAAGGACAGGGAGAGCAGGAAAAGGGGGGGAGACAGAAGAAAGAGAGTTTTAGTGCATGGCATTCCGCTACCGTTGGCGGACAAGACAGACGCAGCAGCCCCCTGCATTACGCCGTGCTCCTGACCTCTGCACATCCAATATCTGGGATATGGCCTACATGGCAATGGTGGACATCTGCGTACATGGATGCCACAGGGGCAACTATACCTCAACTTGGCACTCTGCTGAGGTGGGGTTGAGTGCCACATGGCCTACATTACGGAGGGGCCTTGCCTATCGAATTCACCCTGGCCTAGGGACATCCACAGCCCACCTTCCCCACCCAGACCCCTCCACTGCACGCAGAGTCCGCAGAATGAGGTTGTACTCACCCCCTTGTGTGTGCTGTGATGCCCCCAAGCGCCCATCCAACTCCGGGTAGGCCACCGCCAGGGTCCGGAACATCAGGGGGGTCATGGTGCGACGGGCACCCCTCCCACGTTGGGAGGCCATCCCCAGCTGAGCCTCCGTCGTCTTCTTTCTGCAGCGGCGAATGTCCTTCCATCTCTTCCAGCAGTGGGTGCCCCCAGGGTCCAGACCTCCTTGGCGATGGCACGCCAGATGTCCCTCTTCTGGTGGGCGCTGACCTACATGACATGCACAAGGGAAGAGGAACAGTCATTACCAACTGCACCGTCAATGTGAGTGGCCCCCTCCCTACTCTGGCCATGTGGCCCATTCATTCCCATGCATTAATGTTGTATGAACTCAGCCCCCTTCCCTCTTCCACCCAGCCCTCTCCACCCAGCATAGCCCATACAACGTGCTCCCTGTGTACTAACCTGTTGGTCTGGAGGACCGTAGAGTAGCGTGTACTGGGGGAGGACCCCATCCACAAGTTTCTCCAACTCCTGTGCAGTGAAGGCAGGGGCCCTTTCCCCAGACGCAGCAGCCATCGTCGCTTCCAGACCGAGGTCACAGCAGCACTAGCAGTGTAGGTCCTCTCCTGTCGAAGGTCAGGTATCTAGTGATTGAACAGATAGAAAATGGCGGTGACGTCCGCGGCGGTGCGCATCATCACCGCCGGCGCACTTGTTCATTGGCTCCTGGGACCCATAGGGTCCAATGTTATCCAATACAGCATTGCGCCGCGGTCTATGACCGCCTACCGCGACGGTGTGCAACGCCCGCGCAGTTACCCCACAATCCCATTGTCCCAGTTTAGAGGTCAGGCAGCCGCCATTTCAGGGGCCCACATGGCTTCATTTACTACTGCGTCACACATAGCTAGGACTACACTCAACACACATACAGGAAGGGTTTTGTGTCTGGTGTAGTCTTGTGTGTAACTGTGGGTACATACCTGCAGGAATAGTGACTGGTTCTTCGCTGTTGTCCTTCGTAGGCACCGTCAGCTGGGACATTTGAGGAGATGGCGGAATCCTCCGGTGTACCGACCGCTGGTGGACCTGTTGACAATGGAAGAAAGACATGTCACCGTCACCTACAGGTTTTACCGTGCCACTATCCAGGAACTATGTACCTAGTTGGAGCCAGACCTGATGTCACCAATCCGCCATCCGACTGGAATCCCCCTTGACGTGCAGGTGCTGTCAGTGCTCCATTTACTTGCAAGTGGGTCATTTCAGACTACAGTGGCCTTGGCATTAGGTATGTCCTAGCCTATGTTTTTCAACGTCTTGTCCAGAGTGTTGTCTGCCCTGCTGAAACACGTAAGGAGATACATCATATTCCCTCAGGTGGAAGATTTGCCTACAGTGAAAGGTGACTTCTATGCCCTTGGACATATCCCCAACGTCATAGGTGCCATTGATGGGACCCATGTAGCTCTGGTCCCCCCGCAGAAGTGAACAGGTGTACAGGAACAGGAAGCGTTATCATTCGATGAATGTCCAGATGGTCTGTTTGGCAGACCAGTACATCTCGCAGGTAAATGCTATGTTCCCTGGCTCTGTGTATGACGCCTACATCCTGCGCAATAGCAGCATCCCTGATATGATGGCTCAACTCCAGAGGCACCGTGTATGGCTATTGGGGGACTCTGGTTACCCCAACCTTTCCTGGCTATTGACCCCAGTGAGGAACCCAGGACCAGGGCAGAGGAACGGTACAATGATGTCCATGGGCGGACTAGGAGGGTTATCGAACGCACCTTCGGCCTTCTTAAGGCCAGGTTCAGGTGCCTCCACATGACAGGTGGATCCCTATTCTACTCACCGAAGAAGGTGTGCGACATCATCGTCGCCTGCTCCATGCTCCATAATTTGGCATTGCGACGCCAGGTGCCTTTTCTGCAGGAGGATGATCCAGATGACGGTGTTGTTGCAGCTGTGGAGCCTGTGGAGCCTGTGGACAGTGATGAGGATGAAGCTGAGGAAGAAGAAAACGACAACAGGGAGTCAGTCATACTGCAATATTTCCAGTGACACACAGGTGAGAACATTTTCTGGTTTAACATTACATTAACTTTCACACGTCTACCTCTATCCTGTACCTCCATTTCACTCACTATTTGTTAATTGAGTTGTACCCTTCCATTTCAGTTTCACAAGTGTGGTAACGTACGTGTCAACTGCTTGTATCCCTGAAGGGCTTGTGATGTGTGACATAGGTATGTTAGCCTTACAATGGGTAACCCATTATGACACTGTAATTGATAATACAAAGTTCCAAATCATAGACTGACTCCAGTTTTTTTAGTGTTTCAAGGGTGTTTATTTAAGTGCTCAAAAAATGAATGGGAGGGTTGTAAAATGGGGATGGGTGATGGTGGAGGAATGTCCATGGCCGAGTCCAGTCTATTTGTCTCACAGGTGCACTGCCCATCTGGGCATTGGAAGTGGAGCTGGGGCAGTTCCAATCTGGACAGGGTGACAAAGTGGGACAGTGGGGGGATAATCAGTGTGGTCTTATTTCCTGGCGGGGGTCTTGCCATCTTGCTCTGTCCTGTTCCTGGATCTCAGGGCCCGCTTGTGTGGTGCTTGTCCATCTGCAGGTGGTGGGGTGCTGGTGTGGTGGTCCTGTGGCGGGGAGTCCTGTCCACAAGCGCCGGCGGAGGTGGTGGGCAGTTCATCGTCGTGGCTAGTGTCAGGGGCCCCTTGGAGTGCCACGGTCTCCCTCAAGGTCTTTTGAATGTCTGTCAGCACCCCTACGATGTTTCCCAGGGCGGAGCCGATGGTCCTGAGCTCCTCCCTGAACCCAAAATACTGCTCCTCCTGCAGACGCAGGGTCTCCTGCAACTTGTCCAGGACCGTCGCCATCGTCTCCTGGGAATGGTGGTAGGCTCCCATGATGGAGGAGAGGGCCTTGTGGAAAGTTGGTTCCCTTGGCATGTCCTCCCTCTGTCGCACAGCAGTCCTTCCAGTTCCCCTTTGTTCCTGGGCCTCCGTCCCCTGGACCGTGTGCCCACTACTACTGCCCCCAGGTCCCTGTTGTTGTTGGGGTGGTGGGTTATCCTGGGTTCCCTGTAGTGGTGGACACACCGCTGATTGACCTGTCCTGGGTAGGGAGGTTTGGGCCCGCTGGGTGGGTGCTGTGCTGGTGTTACCAGAGGGTGGAAGCTCAGTGTTGGGCTGTGGCTGGGCAAGGGGAACCAACTGTCCTGAGGCCCACGATGGTCCGGGCTGGTCATCAAGATCCAGTGGGGCAGAGCTGCTGTCGTCACTGTGGGCCTCTTCTGGGGGTGCAGTGGTGTTGTCTGGACACTCTGGTGTGGTGACGTTCCTTCGGGTTCCTGCAGGGGTATGAGAACATGATTATTGCATGTGTGTGTAATGGTGTGCAATGGTTGGGTGTGCGTGAACCCCAGTGCAGGCATTCCTGTGTGGGGGCTTGTGTGCTGATGGTTGGGGGCATGCTTTAGTGAGGGGTGTCCATGCTTAGTTGTGTCAAGCAGGGCTTGGTGTTGGGATGGGTGGTTGGTGTTATGGGTACATTAGTGAGGATTTGGAGTGATAGGGGAGGGTGTGAGGGTGGGGGTCTGTGATGGCATGCAGGTAGGGTGGGGGATGTGATAGTTAAGATTTGACTTACCAGTGTCCCATCCTCCACCAACTCCTCCGAGGCCCTCAGGATGCAAGATGGTCAAGACTTGCTCCTCCCATGTTGTTAGTTGTGGGGGAGGAGGTGGGGGTCCGCCGCCAGTCCGCTGCATTGCGATGTTGTGCCTGGAGACCGTGGAACACACCTTCCCCCGTAGGTCGTTCCACCTCTTCCTGATGTCCTCCCTATTTCTTGGGTGCTGTCCCACGGCGTTGACCCTGTCGACTATTCTGCGCCATAGCTCCATCTTCCTGGCTATTGATGTGTGCTGTACCTGTGAGCCAAATAGCTGTGGCTCTACCAGTAGGATTTCCTCCACCATGACCCTGAGCTCCTCCTCGGAGAAGCGGGGGTGTCTTTGGCGTGACATGGGGTGGTGGGTGTGAGGTGTGGGGTTGTGTATGTGTTGATGAGTGTGGTGATGTGTAGTGGTATGTGGTGTTTTGTGCGTGGATGTTGTGTGGGTGATGATGTTGTGTGCCTCTGTGTGATGGGGTTGTCAATAGCTGTGCTCTATCTCTCGCCTTCTCTCAGAATTTCTGGTTGTAGGGGTTTGTGGGTGATGTGGGTGTGTATTTTATATTGTGTTGGGTGTGTGGGAGTGGTGTGTGTATGTGTATCAGGTGTGTGTATTTTAAATTGTCCAATGTGGCGGTGTTTTGGTGCTGTGTGTGTATTTTGAGCGCGGCGGTGTGTACCCCCAATGGAATACCGCGGTTGAAAGACCGCCGCGTGGATTCGTGTGTCGTAATAGCATGGGCGTGTTTCTGTTGCCGTGGAGGTGGAGGAGTTGTTTCCGCCAGTTTGTCTCTGACCTTTGGTGTGGCGGTGTTGTGTGGGTGTCTGAATTTCAGTGGATTCCGTGATGTGTGTCATAATAGCTGTGGCAGTCTACTGCGGCCGCGGCGGTGTATTGGCGGTCTTCTACACAGCGGTAAGCGCCTTTTACCGCCAATGTTGTAATGACCCCCATAGTGCTTGGTAGGTAATATGTTCTCATCCTAAAAGAACATGAGAAATAGGAAAATTGTGTTTCCTCTAAAGCTGTCTGTTTTATTATTGTTACATGCACTGACTACAATCCTCTGTGAGTTATTATCAGTGACAATTATGTCAATCTTATATGATGGATTTATTTTTTGCAATATTATTTAATCATAAGGCACTATGGGAGTTATTACAACTTTGGAGGAGGTGTTAATCCGTCCCAAATGTGACGGATATACCACCAGCCGTATTACAAGTTCCATAGGATATAATGGACTCGTAATACGGCTGGTGGTATATCCGTCACTTTACAGTCACTTTTGGGACGGATTAACACCTCCTCCAAAGTTGTAATAACCCCCTATTTTATTTAGGGCTAACCAAGCCCTTAAGGGCTGAAGAGTGCTGAAAGAAGATAGAGGAATTGATTATGCATTGAGTTTCACAGTACAAGCAACAAGAGATACATCAATAGAATAAATTCAGCACAGGTACTTTCCAGAGAGTTGAGAATCCCAAAGTTACTGCCCATACCCAGCCTTGTATAAGTATCTAAATGGTCTAGTAATAAATAAGGCAGTAATTAGGGACCAAGGAGAGCTGGAATTGAAGAGATCAGTAGAGTGGAAAGAGAATAAGAGGCTGATACGAGGAGTGAAGCCATCAGTGAGTGAGAAGTCTATCAGCACTTGGACATAACAGAGTGCTGTGATTGCCAGTGTTTTTTGGTGCAGTACCGACAAGGGGAATGCAGGAATGCAACAAATCTGAAACCTTTCAAGGGTGAGCTCTAGAAAGGTAACCATTAACGGGCTCCTCCTTCCCCCATTTTTACTGACCTTCCACCTCTCTTTCCGTGTTTTAGCCATGCTAACACTCTCCCTCCCAATTCCAAAACTCCTCCTTCCTGGTTTCTACATTGTTCGCCACCTTTCGCCTTCTATTTTAAACATCATGTTTGCGCAATCAGGGTTCGTTTATTATTAGCAGTGTTTTTGTGATTTGTATTTTACACAATCTTAAGTTAGGCAGAGGTTGCCTGCAAAAGTGGAAATGCCATTGCAGATAATGACCAGCCTGGAGATAATGACCAAGGTTGAAGCAAAGGATACTTGAATGCCACCGCCAACAGAACTGCACCCGGCCTTAGCTTTAGCATCATATTCTTGTTCAGTCAGCTTGGTTTCATAGAGACCTCCTTCAACACTGGACACACATGTTACAGCAACCAGTGGCAGACCTTGAAAAGAAGAAAGGGAAGAATTAGATGACGTCAAAGCACAAGACATAATAAGGCAGTGATTTTTTGCTTGATGAAAAGTCATTGTCACTGGCAGCAGTTACTACAAGAAGATGTGCAGGTTACTTATGAGTGAGTAGAAGAGAAGAGCAACAGCAATTTCAACAGTACCAATAGGAGCAGAAACAGCCTGAAGCAGTGCAATTGAGTGTGGCAACAGCAGGACACACAAGTAGCAACGCAGCGGAACCAGAATCAGAAGGACCAGCAACAGCCAGAACAGCACACCCGAGTTAACGGAGCCTGCAGCAATGGCGAACAAGACACTGTACAATTAGGTGAACCAGCAGCACACAGAAATGAACAACCAGCAGCATAAAAATTAAAGCACTCACTGCAACTAGGAGAGGGTGATGCAGTGGGAACATCCTGAAAGTTTGAGCAATTTCAGCTGCCAGTGAGAGCACAATTATGTGTCTAGAATCAAGAAAAACAGTACAAAAATTAGGAATGTTAATCGCACTGCAATTCTTCCATAATCTAAATGCACTTTTTTAATAACATTTCAGCTATGCCAGAGAGGTACAAACCCAACATTATACATGATATTATTAGCACGCCTGTTCCTTAGTAAGTAAACTTACAAGGGAACGCGTATAGGTCGACAAACCTTTTGAGTTGCAGGGAGTATCCTAGCTAGGTTAATGGCAGTCACACTAATGATTAATACATAATTCAATAAACATTAGTCATCATCATCAACAAATCAGAAACATAACACCCCATGACCCTCCAGTCATGAACAACCACAACTCACTACACGTTTTAGTAGTTTTATTCCCCATTAGTTACAATACTAATTCATGAAAATTAAGTCAACTTTATTCGAGTCCACAAATCCGTATTAATTAATTTGAAGGCGCCAAAAACATAGCCTAATCAAAGCTTGCATCAGAGTACATTTGAAAGCAGTAGTATAAGTCAATAATCAAATCAAGAATGAATAAGTCAACGTGAGTAGCAGATTTCAGCAAATCAGTTTGTCAATCATTTGTCTCTGTGTTTGTCAATGTCATAAGGTAGGAACCTCACCTAACCCAGATTAGCATCAGCATGTGGGACTTCATGCAAAAACAGTTTAGAACATGAATTTGGAAAAATCTAGCTAAGAGAAAAACTATTTAAACCAGCGCAGTTGGTACCTAGAAAGAAAAGGCACAAAAGTTAATTCAGTCACATTGTCATATCTACCTTTCCTTCATATGGATCAGCAACAAGTCAGTCTTCATCCTCAGGTCATCAATCGATCAGCATCACATCAGGCTCTCAAGAGCTTGAGCTCAATGACAGAATCTCGAATTGCCTAGACATCTCTCTCCATCTGTCTCATCTCTCTGAAGTTTTCCCTCTTTGTCACAGCATTATATCAAAGTCACCCAGACTATCCCCTAATTCCTAATCCGTCAATTAATCACACAACTTTACCCTGTCCAATAATCTTTACAACTCAAATCTCTGAATTCTAATATTAAACAGTTCTCAGATTGTTGATTGCTTCACTTTGCGATGTCCTCATCATCTTGCTCATCAGGTATCGAAAATGTTGCATCTTCTTCTCCTGTCAGTGTCTCTATTGTTCGAGTCCTGGGAAAGTATGCTCTGAGTGCTTTGCACAGTAGTTGATACATTCTAGTTTCCATCGTCTCCTATCTATCGGTTGATGCAAGGGTTTCAGCTAAACAATTTAGTTAAACAATAAGCAGCTCACGGTTAGTCTGATGTGTCAGTATCTTTCGTTGAACGTTAATACTCAGCTTCTGCACGAGGCCTGGAAAAACTAGGCCACGACTTTGGGTAAGTTAAGCTCTACAATATAATGCAAAACATAAGTTATATCTCTCAATATGACACACTACTATGTTAATCTAATACATTTTCAATATTTCACATATGCTAGTCATTCTTTTAATATAATACGTGAATTTTGGTAGTCGCTCTCCGAGGTCAAGTCACAATTTCAAATGTGCGCATTATTTTCCAACATTAGTCATTTTCTGCATTTTCATTAATAAATTCTAATTAATATATTTCCATTAACAATACATAACAGCATTATACATTACAGCAAGATTGTGTGTCATTTTCTCTTTACGCCAGAAAAGTCCATCCTTGTGCAGCAATAGGACAAATGTTCCTATGATGTTCAGCCCAGCAGAACAATGCCCTCTAATGCTCGTATGACCACTAAAACACCAGCTTGCAAAGGCAGTTGCACTGGAGGGAAAACTCACTTCATCTAATGGGCATGAACAGCATGGAATAATGTAGGATGGTCAGTATCCTGTGTAAATTTGTAAAGATGGTTGTCGCAGTGACAAGGAAAACCTTGATGTAGAACCAGATGCAACGCCATAAAAAAGGGTTAATTTGCATAAAGATATTAAGTGCTGTTACCCAATGTATTTCACAGGAGTACACCATCCACCACATCTTCTGCCACTGCTGCAGAATGCTAGTACCAGCACTACCTACTAATGTTCACACTCAAGCAAGCACTAGTTTTATATTTTTTGTAATGTATCTTTTTAAATGTCCTATTGATTAATACTGCTAGAAGACACCCTGTGCAACCTTGTGGTGGACTCTCCTAAATACGAGCCAGTGCTTAGAAAACAATTGAGGGGCCAAGCACCAGTAAAAACTAGTGCAAATTAAGCAACTGCAAATAGAGATGTTTGTTCATGAGAACAAAAGACAGAAATTTAATGAATAGTTAAATAGTGGGCAGCAGCCAAGCTTCTGCAGGCCCTATGTCCACAGGGCCACACTACCACTTCACAAGCAGTAAGTAATCAGCTAAAGTGCATGTAAAACTAGAAAAGAGAAGCTACAATCTAATTGTTATGTGATCTTAAAGAGTGCCAATGACAGCAGAATTGGCACATTGTTTGGACATTAGTTGAGAATGACGCCAGGTTCATAGTAGCTGACATTAACTACAGCTACAAATCCGACCACCAACGTCAGATACACAAGCCACTGGTGTATGATAGCCCCCACTATAAGATATGTATCTGGATCATTTTCTTTCAGTACATTAAAACACATAACTCAGTAACCCATGGTAATTCTGCGTGGTGCAGTGTCGGTTGCTAATTGCTCTAGAGTGTTTCCTGCTGTGTGCTCCGTGAGCTATGGCAGTCACACAGTTTCTGAATTGCGTCCATGCCCATGCTTAGATGCACATTTGCACGTCTGAGTATTGCAGAGCTCGCTGTAGTGATTGAAACAACCTCCCTATGTAACAAGTCTATCTCTCAGGCATGGATAATGTACGCTTGTGAATTTCCAAACTTTGGCCCAATGCACCATGAGCTCTCGACTCTAACACTCTAGTATATAGGAAATCAAAAAGGGGAGCAGTTGAAAGTCAAAATCTTTGTTGTTTGGGTTTTGAACTGGCATATAATGGTGTGCCTCCCGACATGCACATTATGGCATCCCCAAAGATGTGCAGTTAAATGACACTTTCGTGTCTCATACTTCTGACATAACTGCTGCTGTTGTTCATCACTCAGCCTTGTTGCTGTTATTGTAGTTCGTGGTTTGATGTCTGTTCTTTTTTAAACTGCAATAAGGTGTTCTGTTCCTACGCAGGGCTTGCACCGGATCACACTCACTCACATGAATCTGTTTTCTTAATCATAGTGGTTTCTTTCCATGCAGACCTAATTCAAAGTTCTGCAATTTGATCACAGTTCCCCGAATTCCGACCTATTCATCACTGCTTACACTCTTAAAATGAAAACAGGAAACAAGACTTTTAGGGGCATATTTATACTCTGTTTGCACAGAATTAGCGTCATTTTGTTTACTCTTTTACACTTGCAAATCTAACTCCATATTTATACTTTGGTGCTAGACCCATCTAGCACCAAGGCCCTGATTTAAACCTTTTTTGCACTGCAATAACGTCATTTTATGACGCAAAAGTGGCGCAAACGTACAAAATATTGGCCCTTATTTATACTTTGTGCTCAAAAACTGCACTAACTCAGTTTTGCACCAAACAGTTTAGCACCGGCTTGCACCATTTCTGTGCACCAGCCGGGCACCATATTTATGGAATGGTGCAAGCCTGTGCAAAGGGTAGGCTAGAGTTTAAAAAAATGACTTTAGTCAGGTGGGGCTGGCAGTATAGAAGAAGAGGGTTTAGCACCAAAAAATGGCTTTAGGCAGGTTAGAGTAAAAAGAAAATGACTCTACCCAGATTAGCGTCATTTTATGGTGCTAAACCTACCATGCCACATGAATCCTGCCTTAGAAAAGGCAGGAGTCATGCCCACCACCCCAATGGCCAGCACAGAGGACAGGGGTCCCCTGGGCATGGCCATTGCACCCTGTGCCATGTATGGGGGCCCATTCAAAAATAAAATGCACTTACCTGTACTTACCTGGGATGGGGTCCCCGATCCTCGCAGTCCCTCTAGTGTGGGTGGGGGTGCCCCTAGGGCCTAGGGAGGGCCCCTCAGGGCTTATTCCATGGTGTTCCACCATGGAAATATGGCCACAGGTCCCCTAACGCCTGCCCTGAGCCAGGCCTTAAAAAATGGGGCAAAGCAAGCTTTGCCCCATTTTTTGACCCCTCCTCCCTCCCTTGCACCATTTTTACATGGGAGTATAAATATGGTGTTAAGGACGTAGAGGCATTTTTTTGCACGGGAACGCCTACCTTGCATCTCATTAAGGCAAGGTAGGTTTCCACTTCCAAAAAATGACTTTAACTCCATAAATTTGGCGCTAGACGGGTCTAGCACCAAAGTATAAATATGGAGTTAGTTTTGCACTGAATTAGAGTTTTTAAAAAATGACGCTAATTCAGTGCAAACAGAGTATAAATATGCCCCTTAGCGTCAAAAAATGATGCTAATTTGGTCAGAATCATTTATTTTGACTCAAAACTGCCTAACGTCATTTTTTTTTAAGCTAGCCTACCCTTTGCACCGGCTTGCACCATTCCATAAATATGGTGCCCAGCTGGTGCTAAAAAATGGTGCAAGCCTGTGCAAAACTTTTTGGGGCAAAACTGCCTTAGTGCAGTTTTGCACCAAAAAGTATAAATAAGGCCCTTATTTTTTAATTAGTAGATCTTGAAGCAGTCCTTCAAGAAGGATTCCATGTGGGTTAAACTTTGTAATTATAGTTGAAGCGCAATCGAAGACAATTCTTTTCACACGTCTCCCTCTCTTTATGTTCCCAGTGACCACCCATCTCCGATCTAAAGCTCTCTAGAATCCCTTCCTTGCAGCTGCACCTTATCTTCTTTTAAACACCTATACTGCAGCTCTTACCTCACAGCCTTTTGTAAACATTCTGCTTTTATTTTACAGCTAGGATTGTTCTCTGCACATCCCAGAAAGACACATAAACACCCAAACAAACATTCATGCACACACACACACACATACATATATACAAGCATACGTACATACATTCGTACTTGTATACATATATACACACATAAATACATCTGTACATAATGCATTCATATGCTTATATGAAAACAGACTCACAAGGTTGCTGCTGCGTGCTGCAAAGCTAAAGTTAATGCTAGTGTTCTTGTTTGTCTTGTCTCTTCGGATTTCAGTGCTTGCTGTAGTATATTTGTTTTGGTGTCTTTGTCAAAAACGCAGTGGCCAGTAATCACACTGACACTTCTTCATCTGCAATGCCATTGACTCAGTAGCTCTAACATTTACATAATAGTAGTGGCATTTTACTTTAACAAAGCGCTTTCCTAGCATCTTGCCTTGCTACATCCCCGCCTTTGACAGAAAGAAAGATGCTTCAACAATGCCATTGCAAAACTTTATTTTTTATCCTTTAATTGCCTCTCTAAAGTGTAAGGTGCAACCAATGCTGATGTAGTTCCCCTTTTTCTTGTAAAGGCTTTTAATCTTTTACATCTTGTCCACCTATATTTCCTACTCCTACTTTTAAATTTACACGTAACTTCCTGGATCCTTATTTAAGATATAATAAATCACAACAAGAGGATTTACTTCACTACTCCCTTTGGGATAATAAATACAATAACATCAGAAACACATCTATTTATTGGAGCTCTTGGGGAAATGACAATTGTTTGGGATTCATCAGTTTCTTCGGGATTCCTTTCCCTTAGAGTTTTTTGAATTTCAATCGAAATGTAATAATCCTAAATCTTTTAGAGATAAATTAACCTTTCTCTTAAAGGCAATTGTGGATGGTTTTTTCTCATCACACTCTCATTGCTTACTATAATTTTCTGTCAAAAACCTCCTTTCTCTTTTGAAATCTACTCCTAAATCGTCTGTCTCATACAAAATTCTGATATCTTTGACTTCCTCTAAACTTAAATTTGTCATTGATCTACTTTTCGAACGTGATTTACATGTGCCTTGTTTACATGTGTCTGGTCTGTTGCTTTTTGGGTTAAGCTTTGTACTAGACAACATAAGATTTCATGAACTGTGCATATAACATGGGCTTGGCATTTTATTTACAATCATTGGCTCCTCATTCCGAAATCAGTCACAAAAATGTTTAAAACTAACGATTCCAACTGTGTACTAGTATTCATTGTGATGTAATGCATATTCTATTATTCTGTCTAAATATCAATATTAATGCAGTCTTCCAAGTTATTTATCCCCTCCAGGTCATCTATATATTTGCCTGTGGGTTGGCTGAGATCTGGCCTCAATCTGTTTCTGGTGACAGTTTCATTGATCTTCTGATTACCACCGATTTTCAGCAGATCACCAGTAATCGGAAGAATTCTTTGAATTTTTCTTTTGAAGCTTGGTGGTACACAGTCGGTTATTAACGACTGAATACTACTAATAGTTCAGTATTATTGATTAATAAACGAAAAAAATATTTATAGCCATTACAGATTTTCTTACCAACTCGTCTGCAACCTAAGAAATGGTTAAAAGGTGGTTATAAAACACCTTAAATATCATTACACTTTCTGTTGACACTGTTTGTTATTCCAATATATCACTTTCTGATGTATTTTGGGGTTCTAATTCTCTTCAATCATGAAATTAAAATATATTAATCATACAATGGACCTATTGTTTCCCTTCCTCCCCTCTTTACCCCTTTTTTAATCATTATACTATTATACCCTTCTTAGCATTCCTAAGATTGTATACAGAGAAGTGTGCTTCTGTAATTAGTTTTGCTATTTTGTCAATCAGAAGATAACTTGGTTTTACCACAATTATGTTTGTTTGTATCCATGTATTATTTCTATGCTGTTTTTGCCACATTTTCGTATTATATTTGCTAATTGTTTTCCTTTGAAGTTGTTCAATATATTTTATGTACTTAAAAAGCTTTATACATTCAGAGTGTAATGTGTCATCAACAGAAGAACACTTTGCTTTTCTTACCAAGTCTGCTTGATTAGTTTTGTGGCATCAGAATATGCAAAAACGAGACACATTTTAAGCTTACATTACCTGGATTCTCCTGCGGGTGACAGCATTGAGATTCAGACAACCAACCAAATGTAAAATAAAAAAACAATTGCAAAGCCATTAGGTCTCCTGGTTGGGACCTATTGGATTTGCCAATGGTTTTAAAAATATGTTACTCTATATACTATATATATTCTCTCTATACTCCATATACATTGCATATTTTACGTAAATAAAGATGTTGAAGTTATAAACATCCATAAACTCTAATTGTCTTAGTCAGTTTTGTATTGTAATTGTAATTTAATTTACTAAGGAGTAGCAAACCCTAAAGGTCTTGTCTCTAGAAGGCCACAATATTGGGGTTTCCACTGTTTGTATAGTTTCTGTAGGTAGTGTTGCAATTGGGTGTCTGGGTGAGTTCTGGTTGTGTGAAAGTGTTCATGGTGGGGCTGTGGAGCAGAGGTTGAAAAAGTGTGAGTCAGTGGCCCACAGGACTGTTCAGGTTACATGCTCATCCAATCCTTGGCTTCACTACAGTGAGCACATTGTGATGGTCCCAAACGTACTGAGAGAACGTAGCTTATATAACCAATATTAACGTAAAATGATTATGAACTAATGTATAGTAAGGCCGCATAGAAAATGTATTGGAACGTTTTGCTAAAACGTGCGCTTGAAATGTGATCACGAGGAGTGACCCCACCATATACAATGTCTAATGAAACTGACTAATAATGTTGAAATATTATGATAGAATATAATTTTGCACTAATAATAAAAGCCTGTATGCTGGAGTTTTGCTAATAAATCATTTTAGGCCTTAGTTAGCATGAGTCGAGGCCTAGCTGCCTGGTTTTCATATTAAATGTGTTTTTCTAACATGCAGTGTGCTGACTTGCTGAAGGACATGAACTCTTGTTTTTTTCCAAACTAGAAGCTAAATGTAACTGTAGTAGATCAGTTCTCAGGAAATTCGACTTGCTTGTAGAAACATTTTAGCTGAATGCAACACTGTAGACCACTAGCAGGTACAAGGTCGCCTGAACCGGTACAGACAATGGAGCCACTGACTGAAGATGTACAAAGCCCACGAGAGTATGAAATTATACCGGACATTCCACCCGCTAAAGACGTCAATCGTAAGGACCAATAAAATGTGTGAGAATAGTTATAGGGTGACAAATTTGATGAGATAATGTGAAGACAATTGGATAAAGATAGTGGGGTGCAACCCGTCAACCAACCAGATTTTAGGGGAATGTACAACAAAAATGGGATAAAAACCCTTGACACCAGGAAGTAAAACAGAATAGAGGGGAGACTAGGAGAGAGTTAGGGAGATGCTGATGTGATTTGCTATGACCCATACACTTTGTCACTCTGCATAGAGACTTTTCTGTTTGGTTCTTAAAACCATTCTTGCTTATATTGCCCGTTTACACTTTACCTCTTTATGAGGGAAGTGCCCCTTTACCCGACTTGCTGAGTTCCTGGCTGATGGCGAATCAACTGATGTCCTGAGGACGAAGACCGAACCTGAGTGCTGCCCCAATACGGAGGGTAACTAAATGACAATGATGTTGTTATTGTCTGTTTTCTTTTCCTTTCTAGGTACCAACTGCTTCTTTTGACAGAGACCACAGTTAGATGTTTTCTAAATTGGTGTTACTAAATTGTTTTGATTGAAGCCCAACATGCCAATGCTAATTCAAGGTTAGGACAGGGATTCACTAAACTGACGCAAATAAACAAATTACTGAATGTATGCTTTGTTGAATAATGCGCTAATGTTCTCTGCTAAGGATAACTTATGTTGACTCCGTGCTATGTTCTAATATTCGTGATTCTTGCTTTGATGAAATCTTATCAGAGTTGCCACATTGTGACTATGCTAATGTGTCTCTTGGTTGTGAGACTAATAAACTTGCTCCTAGAATTGTAATCAATAGGGAATAAACTTCATATAATTGTACTAAACTGGTGTGGTTATTCATGACTGCAAGGTCATGGTGGTTTCTGAGTTGTATTAAATGTCTTTGACTAATTTGAATTGTCGTATTACTGTGAACCTTGATGACATTATTGATATATTGATTGACATGCTGATTAGTTATCTCGTCCTAAGGTGTCTTCAATCAGGGTCAAAAGATTCATTGGCCTAAAACGAGTCCCAAAGTGAGTAAATTAGTCATAAAGGGACGCGTTAACAGTACCATGTGCAATTAACAGTTCTAATTAGTCATTACAAAATCATAATTGTTAATCATTTATATCAAACTGCTGACAAGCACTCACGTAGGCAATACATATGACTTATTTTAGGCAAATGTGATATGGGATTGAAATAGCGGAAAACACACTTGAGACAGCAAAAATCTTTCTCGAAGGTGAGAACTAAAGATTATGATACTCTAACACCGTGGAGTCCTTGGGGACAAATCTACAACTTATGGAGCAGAAAGAAGGAGCTTTGCTCCTCAAAGACACTCACTCCTCAGTGACTCTGGGAGGGCATGAGCACAGCTGGTGCTACATGTAAGACGGGGGAGTCATACTAAGTTCATTCTCTCAAAGGACTTCCTTAAAGAAAAAGAATAGTGCACAAATTTCACACAATGGAAAAGGAATGTTTCCTTCTTTAGCAAGTCTACTGTATGTGTTAGCTAGGCTAGGAATGGCTCGCTGTCAGTCACTGGGCTGCAGAAAGAAGGTAGGTAGGAGAAGAGCAACATGAGGGAGACAACAGCGGGCAAAATGTTGAAACACAGGCAAGACACAGCAATGTGGATCATGGAGGGGCATAAGCAATATGAAGGGCAGGAGCAGAATTATGGAGAATTGTGTGGGGGATTCAAAAGCGGGGGTCGAAGCAATACAGATGATTAGGCAGAAGCAAATCAGGGGCATGGGAGTGGGGAAGCAACATGGAGCCAACGAGCAGAGTAGCAAAGTAATGGGGAGGAAGAGCAATGAGAACATAGTGGGAGGGAATGTAAACAGCATAGAGAGTAAAGTGGATCTGGTAAAAGAAGAACCTAGGTGAGAAAGCAACTTATTGGGAGAAGCACACAAGGGTGAGTGTATCACGGATGGTGTAGGGGAGTAGCACATGAAAACAGAGACAAAAATGAACCATAGTGGTGGGGGGACCAGTATGCAAGAGAGACTGGTGGAAAATATAAACACCCCTGTAAAGTGTCTAAAAAAAAGATAAAAGTAGCAAATGAAAAATTAGCAGTAGGAGGGACTATGTAATCCATCCATATTCCTTGGGAGGGACCAACACAAAAAGGGGAATTAAAACCCACATAATCTAATGAATATGAAGCAAGCAAATGGTGGAGACGAGAAAGCCATCCAATGATAAGCAATGGGTGTGCTCTAAGCCTATTGTAAGATAATAACACTACTTGCAACAGACAGTGCATGTGCCTTCAAATAGGCAAGACTTTAAAAAGTGCCATCATATGTTGGCATGACATTGGCACTATAATGCTGCATTAAACCATATTCAATCCCACACCCCAAATGAGGCCATCCTAAGACTCACAAATTTCAATGTAAAAAAAATGCTAAAAACCTTAAGAACTAGGCGCTTAATAATGACCTCACTAAAATAGTTCAGATAGATCTATTTATGGAGATTAAAAGCTTTAGAATGCTCCCTACAGTGAAACGTTCTGCCACATTTTAGAAGCAAATAATGCAAAAAACTCATTTATCGGATTCACTATTATTTGCATTCATCATAAAACCTAGATAACATAGAAAGTCTTTTAATCTCATGAAATGATCAGTGCAGGACATTGAGTATCAGTGATTGTCGGTTAGAACCTATCTCCAATAATAATCAAAAATCCCTGTCAGAGTGAACCATCAAAGTCATTAAAGAAACCTGCGCTTAATCCTGTGGTAGCTCGGCACAAAGCAATCATGCTTAACTTATAGGCAGTGTATAAAGTATTTATACAAGACTGAAACAGCAATAAAGTGAAAACACAACACAAAAAAAGCCAAAACATAAAAGAAAAATGTATTAATACATAAAGTAATATCAAAATGAAACAAATCAATAAACAGAATTAGAGATATGAATTAATGTTTGAATTTTGAATTAAAAATAGTGCCAAAAGGCGCAAATTGCCAAAGGATGGCATCTGGTTGCACTAGACTGGGATGAGTTAAGGCCAACTACGATGGAGTTCAGTTTGGATAAAGGGACCAGGTTTATCCTGGTTGAAATTTTACCTCTGGATTTAGAAACTTCTACGGATAATTTTTTGCGATGAGTGGTTTGCTGGGCAAGCTGGACCTGAAACTGAGCTCAACGAAAGAAGCTATTGGGTTTTGATGTGGTGGGAAAGTTCAGAGTGGGCAAAGTCCAAGGTCTGTGCCCAGGAAGGCCTCAGCATTGACTGGTGGCTGCTGAGCATCAGTTCAGATGAAACTCTCTACCTTTAGATTTAAAAATAGTTCCAGATCAGATCTTCAGGTGGCAAGCCAGAAAGTTAAGGCTGGCCATCAATTTGGTGTTGAGAGCCGATTAGGGTTCATTTCCACAGAGAGTCCAGGGCAGGTAGAGTTGGTAATTGTCAGCTTGACAGTTGGTTGAAAAGGGTACCAAATGCTTGTTGTGCCCCTTCAGCAAAAGCAGGAGGTCAGCCAACTGACCCTTGGCATAGTGTTTGGAGTTATGGGTGCGAGGAAAGCAGGTTTAGTCTTCCTTGAGGTTCTTCAGACTGCAGAGTAGTCCTGTTCTGAGGTGGGGGCTGGGGATACCACTTTTATGCCCAGTACCAGCTTGTGGGTAGGGAAATCTGCTGGACACTCCCTAGCCAATAGGGTTAAAGTTCACAGAGAGGGCTCCACCCAATTGTGCAACACTTCCTGTGTGCTTTACTGCAAACTATCCTACAGTGTACCTCTCTTCCTAAATCCAAAATGGCAGAATCTGTCTTACACTGGTCAGAACTCCCTGTGCCCACCCAGAAGTTTGTCTATAATAATCGGCAAACCCTCCCCTGTGGTCACTCCAAACCAGTTCTTGGGCACCTTCACCCACCTGTTGGGTCTGGAGCCAAGCTGACTAAAAAGACAAATGGGAGGCAGGTGTGAACTACATCTGCTGGTGAAAGAGTAGGCATCCTTGGAAACTCAGAATGCAACTAGGCCCAGCTCCTCAGGCCAACCTGCTCAAGGAAGAAAATGCCTTTTATCGATTGATTGTGAGCAAGCCACATCCCACCACAAGAGAGCCGTCAGTAGTCAGGTAGCAAGGAACACTGTCAGTACAACCAACTTTTCAAAAGTGTAATTTTCAAAACAGTGATATGGATCCACCTTGACCATTACATTGGGTTTTAAATTATTATTAAAATGAGACTAAGAACCATTCTTTTAGCTGTGCCAAAATGAAATTAAGCACTACATGTTGTGATAGTGTAACTCAGTGTTTTCCAATAGGAGAGCAAACCTTGCCATCGTGGAGGTCTTTCACTGTCAGGACATGTAAAACATTAAATATACATGTCCCACATTTTGAAAGTCATGTACCTTGTCCGATGAGCATTTAGTTCTCACCTCAGGTGTGACAGAAGCATTAAACAGGAAGGTTTAATCCTAGAAAAAGCTTTGTTTTGCCAGGTCAAAATGGCAGTTTTAGTGGGTGACACAATGAGTGCTGCAGCCGACTGGTAGCATTTAACTCACATGCCTTGTTTACATGTAGCACCACACAATAGGGACGTACAACAAAACTAAGTGTGCCAACAAGGTATGTGTCCATTTTACTAGGTTTAAAATAGAGAGCACAACCTTTACCAATGGTTAGCAGGAAAAACATGCACAGAGCCTTATTGCAAATAAAATGTGTTCTGTAAAAGAAGGTAAATATCTGAGGTGTTAGCAGAAAACAGATGGTCATTTCCAACAATCAACAATGTTGCTCTCATTGTCAACACTGGATTCAATACAATGCGCTTGATATTCAACAATGAATTTCACTCACCTCCAAAAGCAACACCTGTCTAGTCCCAGTCAGTGAAAGTTCAGATAAAAGCATTTGAACCTCAGTTTAATTAACCTGACTTCAATAGATCAGCAGTCGTTTGTTTATCACACAGCAAGAGAAACAAGTATCCACCCATCTACACAGATCATTCACCAGTAAATCTCACACCCAAATGCAAGGATAGTTGTTTGTGACTGTAGATCCGGGGAGGTTGGTGTGAGACTGCGAAAGAGTGGATTTTCAGCATGCAAGAAGAGGGCCTCTCAGACTTCCAGAATGATTTGAATTTAGTTCAGTATTTGACATTGTCACAATCCGTTCAAATGCTTCATTCCATCCTGCTAGCTATTCCTACTTAAAGCATGATTTAGGATGCACTGTTTAGGATTCCCAGGTTTTAAGTGGACAACATAGAGTTATGAATTCTGTTTTTCATATGCTTAGACATAACATATCTGACCTGAACTGAGAATGACTGAGATTTCATTGTGTGTGTTAGTGCAAGTGCTGGGAAGGTCAATGCATAGCTGGGTGCCATTAGCATAAATTTTGGCTCTGGAGTTTTCTAGAATGTTTCCTAGAGATGTATGTACGTATTGAATAGTGCAGGTCAGGGTAGAGAGACTTGTGGAACCTTGCAGCAGGTAAAGGAGGGAGACTATCAAAAGTGCCATGGTGTTCTTGAATGTTTCTTTTGGAAAGTGATTGGCTCCGCAAATTGCTTAGAGATATACTGTATTGAGACCAGCTTAAGAGGATGGATGGCAAAATATTAATCCTGGGTCCAGAAGGTCACTGACATGTCCAGTAGGATTAAAGGAACCCATATGTTTAAGTTGTAGCAAGTCATTAGTGATGATGCTATGACAGTCTTATTCTATGTTAAATGGAAAAGCCTGTCTGAGAGGAGGATGGAATGTAAATGGTACTTAGGTAGGATTGTACTTGTCTATTAACCTGGTTTTCAGCCATTTTACCCATCAAAATGGAGTGGTCATTAGAAAGTAGTTGACTGGGATATTTGGTCCAAGGAAGGGTTTAATTAGTTTAATTGACCTCATGGCATTCATTATGTTTTGTTAAGGTGTTTTAGAAAAGCTTATTTTCCAGAAGGTTGTCACCACTAAGCTCGGAGTATGGCTGAACTCCTTAGTTTAATGGAGAGTGCAGTAGTCTACTGGGGAGCCAAGATTATTTGTTTAATTAATCATTTTAAGAAAACCCTAGGAAGAGACTGGAGCAATGAAGATACAGGAGAATTAGGGCCTGATTTAGATCTTGGCAATAATGGTCTCTCGTCGATTTTCCAACTAATTTCCCATCAGTCGCCTTGACATTCTGCCTGCTCTATTTAGATGTTGGTTGGTCCTTAGACAAAAAAAACCATTGAACCGCCATCACCAGCATGAATCTCCATCCTCGTCTATGGCACCATAGGTAAAAACAGCTGATGGATGGACTCCAGCCAATTTTACAACAGAGCAAATCACGATTTTCTTCCTGATGATGCAACTGTGGCGACTAAACCCCCACACTGGAGTTGGTAGATTCAGAGGGATAAAATGGCAAAACTCACTGTTTTTCAGCGTTTTTCACATTTCCTGCTGCCATGAACCTGGTCATATAAGTTGCTGCTGCTCCTGCACCAAGATGAAAATCAATCCTGTGATCGCCGGAATAGAAGGTAAGTTAATCTATTGCTTGTCATCCTCGGAATTGTCGGTGTACATTGGCACTGGTCTTGTGCATGTTTAACAAATACTTGCAAGTAATAGTACAATGATGTGCAATGCATATGTCTGTAATGTCATAGCTAGAGCAATCTGGTACTAACTGCTTTCATGGCAATGGACACCTACACAAAAGGTCACATCAATCTCAACTCGAAATGTGTCCAAACAGGTGTGTGCAGTTCTTTTCCCTAAATTATCATATCACATACTTAAACAGTATACCCAATAGGAACTAGATAAATCCATGAAAATGTAGCAAGTGTCGTACAAAATGCTACAAGTAGGTGTGAACAGAATGTACAACCAATGTTACCTCAAACCTGCAACCATCTCAGAGTTGTATGAAGGTCACAAGTCCCCTTGGGTTGTGCAATTCATGACAAACATTAGATCTCATTTAACTTTAAAGTGTCAGATTCCCTGTGTAATGCATATGTGTATATTATAGACACGTCATGCTATAATAAACCCACATGCATTCTCCAGTCCTAAAAACAGAAACTTATAATTTTAGTGTAAGTCTACATAACATGATGAATGCAGGCACCAAAATTAATATGTCCATCACAAATGTACAATCCTAATGTGTGCCGTCCAAAAATTATAAAAATTAAAAACCTGTGATTGTCATTACAAATGCGAGTGAGTGCATGGCACACACATTAGCAGAAATAACACAGTCAGCCAGCAGTTAGTAACAATCAAAAAAAGGCCAGGACAAAGGTGTGGTCAAAGATTTTTTTTATGAAAATGAGATGTCTCTCAAAATTAAATTTCATAACAAATGTAACAAAGGCTCAAAGAGCAAATGTCCGAAGCTTGAATTTCATGCCCAGGACTTGCCTCCTATGCGTGCTGTCAAAATCAACCTCCTCTGAAAGGACCTCTATTGGGCAGAGAGCAGGCACCTCCATGATTTTACTTTAAGGGGGGGGGGCTTGAGTTTGGGAGGAATGGGTTTGAGAGTGGTAGGTTTGGGTTTGAGAGGGGTGGGTTTGGATTTGGGAGGCGTGGGTTTTGATTTAGGAGGGGTGGGTTTGAAAGGGGTGGGTTGGGATCTGAAAAAGGGTGGATTGTGGTGAGGAAGGGGTGGCAAGATGTTTGGTAGATGTGAATTTACGTTTGAGAGGGACGGTATAGAATGTGGAAGGGGTGGGTTGGGGTGTGGAAAGTGTGGCAAGACATTTGGGTGAGGTGGTTTGGGATGTGGAAGGGGTCACGGCCAGGGCAAATAGAAGGTCTTCCATGGGAAAATGGGTGGGGTTATTGGCAGGGAGTTTGGGTTGGGAGATGGAGGGAGTGGTAGTGTTTGATGTGCATGTGTATGTTGATGGTTCCAGGGCCTGTGGGTCTGGTGTATGTGGTTTATGAGTTGGTTTGTGTCTCTTACGGGGTGTCTGTTGTATGGGTGAGCGTGCACATTTGTGTACAGTGTGTGTAACATGCAATGTACATGTGTGTGTTGATGGGTGTGCTGTGAAGGTGGTGTGTGTGGTTGTGGTGCCTATGAATGTGCTGGTGCTTGTGTGTGCTTGTGGTCAGTGTGGGGTTTGTGTCGTCAGGGTGTTGCGAGAGTGGGTGTGATGTTTGTGTCCTGGTGGGTGTGGTGTCTGTGGGTATGCTTGTGGTTTCAGATGCAACACCTGTAAATTAAACTGTAAGACATAGTTAATGCTTCAGTGCCTGCAGCTTCGGATGCAGTGAGCCATGTAGCACTTTCAGTTTGGCATATGCACTAACCCTCTGTTAGAAATGGGGTTTTTGGTTGGCAGTCAGATTTCCCCTGTCCAAGCAAGGACCCTCAGTCTAGTAAGAGTGCACTCAGTTAACCCTCGCTCACCCCCTTGGTAGCTTGGCACGAGCAGGAAGGCTTAACTTCAGAGACAGGTGTAAATTATTTGTACCAAACACACAGTAATATAGTACAAACACCACAAAATGATTCAACACAGGTTTAGACAAATAGCCAGTATTTATCTGAACAAAACAAGACCAATACAACAAAAATCTGACATACACAAGTCAAGTTATGAATTTTTAAAGATTAAACTCAAAAATCTGACGCCAATAGTGCCGGGTACGGAGTCATGCAGACTCCCAGGTACAGTACCTTAATGACATGTGAGAAAAAGCCAGTGTGCGAAGTCGGGGATCGTGGCATCACCGAATCAGAGATGGCATTTGTTCCGGTAATGTGGGGCGAAGGAGCAGAGGCGTCATGAAGAGGCATCAGTCCTTGCTTTGGAGCGGTGGAGGTGAGGCGGGGTCAGTGCGAAGCATTAAATCTGTGCACTTCAGGCGGAGTCGATATCCGGTGGTCACGATGTGGTGCGGTGACTTCCACAGAGTTGCGGACTTCGGCGGGGGTACAGCTATGTCGGCCAGTGAGGGCCAGAGATTTGGTTGCAGGCGGCATCACGGGATTCAGCAGCAGGGTAGGTCCGGAGTTGTAAAAAGTCATTTTTGGGGGATTTTCACCAGCTTTTTCTTTCAAGGGCCCAGGGACTGGATAGGATAGCCCAACAAGCACAGTCATAGGCAGGGGCAGCACTTATCCACAGCTCTTCAGCTCTTCTCCTTGGCAGAGGTTTCTCTTGATTCCAGAAGTGATCTAATTTACAGGGGTTTTGGGTGCTCTACTTATGCCTCTTTCTGCCTTTGAAATAGGCCTACTTCAAAGGAAAGTCTCTCTTGTTTGTGAGATCCTCCCTTGCCCAGACCAGGTCCCAGACACACACCAGGGGGTTGGAGACTGCATTGTGTGAGGGCAGGCACAACCCTCTCAGGTGTGAGTGACCACTCCTCACCTCCCTCCTAACACAGATGGCTCATCAGGATATGTAGGCTACACCCCAGCTCTTTTTGTGTCACTGTCTACAGGGGATTCACAAACATGCCAACTGTCAAACTGACCCAGACAAGGAATCTACAAACAGGCAGAGTCACAGAGTGGTTTAAGCAAGAAAATGCCTACTTTCTAAAAGTGGCATTTTCAAACACACAATCTAAAAAACAACTTCACTAAAAGATGTATTTTTAAATTGAGAGTTCAGAGACCCCAAACTCCACATGTCCATCTGCTCCCAAAGGGAATCTGAGGTTTAATAATATTTAAAGGCAGCCCCATGTTAACCTGTGAGGAAGATAGGCCTTGCAACAGTAAAACCCGAATTTGGCAGTATTTCACTGTTAGGACATGTAAAATACCTAAGTACATGTCACACCTTTAACATACACAGCACCCTGCCCATGGGATTACCTAGGGCCTACTTTAGGGGTGCCCTACATGTATAAAAAGGGAAGGTTTAGGCCTGGCAAGTGGACATGAGAACTACCAAGACAAGCAGTGACTTGCTGTTTAGCTGCTTCTGGCCTTTGTTGGCCTTTTTGATGAAAAGTATATTTACTTTCACCTCATTTCTGAACCCTCGTGGGGTCCATCTGATGCTTCCTGCAGGTTACAGTCAGAGGCAGCACACTCAAGAAGAACCGTTGCCACCCAGACAGAGATTGCATCCTGTCTTCAGAGGGGAAATTGTTTCAAAGCGTGCGAGTCACTTCCACAGCTAGAACGTGGATGAGTCCTGCGTGGGGCAGAGGGGAGCAGGGGCAGTGACCGCACAGTAGGTGGAAGAATAATGGTGGCATCACAGATGTTTGGTACCTTCTGTCTTCTGGCATTAGATGAATGTGGGCATTGTGAAAAAATCTGACCTTTCTCTACCTTTCAATAGTGTTTGCCTGCGCTTTCTTTTTTTAACAAGGATGGTTCTGAGTGCACTGTAAACCCCTAACTCACCTTGTTCTCCCATATTTCTTGGCTACTATAGCTCATTTGTTACAGTTTCAAGCAGCTAACCTTGCCTTTCTCTCCATCTGTAAAGCAAGTCACCTCCAAGCCACCCCTTCCTGTTGACCACCTTATCAGCCAACGCCAGTTCTCTGGTGGCAGTGAGAGCAGTTTCGATAGCATCCACTCAGGAGATAACTAAGCCTCTCTACCCAGGCTGTAACGCACTGCCTGAAGCCAGTTAGCACGGCGGGCTAGAGGTGAAACCAGCCGAGAAAGAGCAACAAAAAACTTCCACTCCAATACAAGGGAGCTGGGACCACACCTGCGATGTAGGGTTGAGTGTTTTGCCCTTGGGGCAGCACAGCATCAGATTGGTTGACAGAGAGAAGTTTCAGATTGGTTGTTTCTAAAAAAAAAAGGGGGACAACATCTCAAACACCCCCTGTCTTCCAGGGTTGAGCTGAGCTCTTTCTAATTGTGTGAAAAATACTTTCACTTTTGTTTTTTGCCTCCTACTGGAATTGGATGAAGCTTGACCTTTAAGGCTGACTTATAAATTCATAGTGGTCATGGGCAGCAGTAAACTCTGCTCCGCTGGGGGATGGCGGAATACTGTTTGCCAAACTCCATGCCTCAAGTGGAACACTGTGTGGCAAAACCAGCGGATTGAAGTTCACCACCCAGCCCTACAAAAAAGGAGACATAAAAAAGTGAACCAGTACTGTGTTTGACATTGATAGTGCCATGGTGTATGTTATAGTTCCATTGATGGCAATTGTAAATAAATAATAATAATAATAATAATAATGTGCAAATAACACATTTCAAATGTCTTATTTACATGCTAGTTGTAACAAATGTCAGACATGTAGAAGAAAATTGATTTGAAGTGGCAATTTTGTTTTTTTAATTATGAAATCTTATATGACACAATAAGATCAGTATTTTAATCAAGACACAAGATATGTGTTCATTGTGAAAGTCTTATGTGACAATTGTAAGTGATAGATTGTTTCCCTTACATGCAGACATAGGACCCCAGGGATGGGTAAAAAGTCTTCAGGCCATTTCGAGGCCTTGCCACCATAGGACGAAAGGGACATCATAAAATAGTTCAGATTAAATAGGCAAACCATACTTGATGTGTGTCTGAAGCTGGAGCCTGATCCCCTGCGTCCCAATAGGAATACAACACCAATAACACCTATAGTGAAACTCATGGCAGTACTTTATTTTATTGCCACAGGATCTTTTCAGAAAACTCTTGCAGTATCTGGAGGCATGTCACAGCCAACTTTCAGTGGTGTGCTACAAGAAGGCCTTGGTTCAATGATGCCCCACATCAACAGCTTCATCCAGTTTCCAAGAGCTCAGAATTTGGCTAATGTGAAACTTCCATTCTATCAATGTACAAATTGTTTGCTTACTGTATTTATACATCTCAAGTGTGTGTGCCTGCTTTCGAGGGTCAACACAGGATTGCTTTGTACTACAGAACAGCACCGTGCCCCTGCAAATGTCACAATTTGGACATGAGACGGCCTGGTGTGTTGGTAAGTACAATATGACTTGAGGATCATTTGCTTTAACCCTAGTTTAGGACTTTACAATTGATTGATGTGATTTTAATTTATCAATTTATTGCTTCAATGTAGGGGACTCAGCGTATCCTAACTGACCATGGTTGTTGGCACCACTGAGGAAGCAAACAATGCCAGGGTAAGTCCATTTCACTATGACCCATGGCAGAATACAGAGGCCAGAGGAGATTTTGGTGTCTGGACAAGATCGGTGGAGCCGTCCTCTACTCATCTGATTAGGTGTGCCAAATCATGCTTGTCTGCTGCATGCTGCCCAACATCGTTGTGCAATGGAACATCCCAAGCATAGCAGAGGATGGAGACCATGAAGAGCCAAAGGGTGAGGATGTTGAAATGTCTATTGAAGATGACAGTGGTAAAGAGAAAGGAACTGACCTACGTCAAGATGTCACTGACCACCTTTTCATATGAGTGTAAATGTGCCCTGTCAGAAGAACTTGTGACATACTGAACAGATCAGTCTGGGATAGTAATTTGATAAGAATGGTCAGTTCAGAAAATTCCTAGGCAAAGATGTTTGTGAATCAAAATTTCCCTACATTGACTACTCTGTTTGTTCACATAGATTAATTTTGCTTGGGCTACTAACTTAGAATTTGAGTCAAATGTAATATGTGAAATCATTAATTTTCCCTTGTTATTCTCTTTTAGGACCCTTCACCCTGGCATCTTCATATGGACATTTCAAAGTTGTGACATTTGCAGTGATATGTTGCTGCTGGAAAGTACAAAGGGAACATGGGTTGATCATTGGACAGACATCTATCTGGATGGACGACCTTGTACAGAGACAACTTGCACTGTGATTGAATGGAAGTTCTTGAGATTGTATCAGATCTGTTTTTGGTTGGATGTTGCCAGCAAGGCAATATGTGTTGCTTCATGTGCTCTATCCACATGTATATGTCTTCCTATAGTACACTGACCTCCCTTCACATTGGCTACATTTTCAATTTGTATTTGTTGTAGGAAGCTGTTGATGTGTCTACTCATAGTTGAAAGAACCTTTTGTAACTAACCGCTGATTGGTGGTTGTGACATTGCTCCGGATACTACCACAGTATTCTGAAATGATGTAGACTATTGGTATTGTGGATGGAGGATTCCATTTGTGAGGGCAGGATGTCTAGCTCCAGCTGAGATCATGAATCAGTAATAGTTTTCCTATTTAATTTAATTTTATGAAATATTCCCTATCTTCCATGGTGTTGAGGTTCTGGAGTGTCAACTTCTAAATGGTAGACTGTTTGGCTTCTGCATGGTTTGCCAAAAGCATATTTGATTTGTCATAGACTTATAACCTATGAATGTATGACACCAATACATTGTGATTTCATTGTTTCTTTTTCCATCCTTTTTTACATGGGAAACTGTAAGAAAACGGGCTGATTGCAGAGGCCCCCTAACTTTTTGCCCCCATTTTTCACCTTTTGCTGGTGTTTTCCTGACTCTGATGGTACTCTGGGTACTGCTAACCAGTCCCGGGGCCTGTGCTCTGTGTAAAATCAGTATGTACATTAGGCTAATTATAATTGGCTAAGTCAACCTACCTATAAGTCCCTAGTATATAGTAGGGCATGTAGGTTTAAGGACCCCAGCATAGGTAGTGCACCCATAGGTGCACTGCTGAGGTGCCCAGTGTCATTTTGCCTTGCTGGCTGCTTTTAAATTAAAGTTATATGCAAATTCGACTTTGAAATTAAAAGTAGTTCCAAAGTCTTAAACTACCTTATTTTTACATATAAGTCACCCCTAAGGTGTGCTCTCTGTGCTCCAAGGGCTGGATGCCATGTTACTATAGGCAGGGACCTTATAAAAATAGTTTTATAAGCCCTGGTGAGGTAAAAACAGCCAAATGTGTTTTTCCCTCATTGTAGTGAATGGCCTTAATAGGCTAAAATGGGGAGACTTCATTTTAATTTTAAAAGTCCCTTTAAGTAATGAATACCAACTTGTTCAGGTAAACATTTTTAAACTTTACCTGAAAAGTTGCCAATTTCAGCCCTGCATTGTTTTTGCTGCTGTGCCCTGATTGGCCAGCCTCTGGCAGATTGGCCAGGCTGCCTTGATGAGGTGTGAAGTGGCCTGGTTTCACACAAAGAGATGTGCCTGGGGGAGGGAAATTCCCCTCAGCAGATGGTGAGGCAGGAAGGGGGAGGGCTGCCAAACTGGTCTTCAAAGGCAGAGAAGGAAATTTCGAGCAACCCAGCAACACCCCAACATCCTGCAACCCCAGACAACTAGGTGCCCCCTTGATTAGATTAGGAGAGGGCAGGAGAGGGGTGTGTTTATGATTTTTAGCCACACCAGTGGGTGGGCTCAGCCAGATGTAACCTCCAAAAACCATTTTCGGCCATGATAGATTTTTGAAGAATGTTGCCTCCTGGGATTGATTTTTGCCACACTTCCCAGGAAGTGGTCATCACAGGGGGAAGGACCCTGCACCTGATTGGAGAATCAGGACCCCCCTGTTTTTCACCCAGGAGCAAGGATAAAACTGGCAGACCTGCACCCATACCTCAGTTCCCTAGCAGATCCCTACTGGGAGGAACTACAGAAGAAGAAGGACTGCCCTGGCCTGCACCTGGAACCTGCACTCAGAAGGACTGCACCAGCTGCACACTTGGACTTCACCGCAAGAAGGACTTTGCCTGGCTTCAACTGGTTCAAGGAGGGACTACCTGTTTGCTACAGGTGAAAAATTGCTAACCAGAGTACACTGCACCAACTCCTGAAGAAAGCAACCAGTTGACCACTGCCCAGTGGCCAAAAAGGAGTTTGCGCCAGGTGCATTCGGGGAGTTGTAGTCCGCATCCCCAAAGATCATCTCAGAGCTTCTGGACCCTAGGGGTGAGCTGTGGACCCCCAAAGAACCTTAAAAGTACATCTGGGAGAAGCCCCAGAAGTTTAGAGATGTTTGGAGAACTTTTGAAAAAAAGCTCCATAGAGGGACTGACCCGCTGCGGCAACTCTAGCCGGCTTGCCTCAACCGCGACCCGGCCTGATTTGCAGGTTCATCCCGGTAAAGAAAATCTCCCAAAAAGAGACTAAGGGGGTCATTCCAACCCTGGCGGTCGGTGTTAAAGCGGCGGCCAACCCGTCAACAGGCAGGCGGTAAAAAAAATGGAATTCTGACCCTGGCGGGAACCGCCAACACAGCCCGCCACTTTAACACTCCGACCGCCACGGCGGGGCAAACAAACAGCGCGGCGGTCACCGCCAACAGACAGGCGGCAGACAATGTACCGCCCACCCTATCAAGACCCACCAATCCACCACCTTTTCCGGGGCGGGAGCTCCGCCGATAAAAACACAGCGGAAACAGACCACGAACGGGAAAACGCTCACCTTTATACACTCCACGAGCAATCTGGACAGCATGGAACCCGAATTAAACATCCTACCAGCGATTGTCTACCTGCTCCTCTACCAGGAGCACGAACGCCGTTGCAGGAGACAACGGTGAGTACTGCACCTACGACACAGGGGAGGGGGGAGGAGAAAAGGTAACGGGCACACACATACGCGACACCCCCCCCCCCAAATCCCCACACACCAAAGCAGAGCAACAAGTCAGATTTACACCCCCTAAACCCCCCGGAATAATTCAAAGACAAAATAAAATGATCATTAAAATAGACGTATATTAAAGCATATTTCAACTGAAGTGAAATATGAGATATTTTAAATAAATAAATCACAACATGAACAATGTATACATAGTCCAAAAGTCCGGCACATATTGGGTACATGCCATTGTCCGTGGGCCAATGTGCATTAACACATGGGCAAAGCCCACACACGAGACCCGATTCCATTGGAGAGAACACTGCTGGGGCATCAGATAATAAAACCACAGGCACCTCAGGGGGAAGGGAAGGGGGGGCACCTCAGCCACATGAGTCCACGACGCCGGATCCACGAGGGGCCTCCATGCCCACTGTACCATCCTGGGGAGTGCAAAGCCACAGTCTCTCAAGTCTCTACAGTGGGTGGGTTGCCCACTGTACCATCCTGGGGAGTGCAAAGCCACAGTCTCTCAAGTCTCTACAGTGGGTGGCTTGCCCACTGTACCATCCTGGGGAGTGCAAAGCCACAGTCCATGTGGTGGATTACAGACTCCACTGGTTATGGAGGAGGCATGGTGCCCAGAGTGCTTCGTGAAGCCCTACCCGACACAGATCCGGCCCTGCCAATGGGCTAGCGGTGCAGAGACGGCGGGGCCCAGCGGAGCGGTGCTTGAGATGAAGGGCCCAGCGGAGCGGTGCTTGAGATGAAGGGCCCAGTGGAGCGGTGCTTGAGATGAAGGGCCCAGCGGAGCGGTGCTTGACAGGAAGGGCCCAGCGGAGCGGTGCTTGAGATGAAGGGCCCAGCGGAGCGGTGCAGAGACGGCAGGGCCCAGTGGAGTGGTGCTTGAGATGAAGGACCAGCGGAGCGGTGCTTGAGATGAAGGGCCCAGCGGAGCGGTGCTTGAGATGAAGGGCCCAGCGGAGCGGTGCAGAGATGGCGGGGCCCAGCGGAGCGGTGCTTGAGATGAAGGCCCAGCGGAGCGTTGCTTGAGATGAAGGGCCCAGCGGAGCGGTGCTTGAGATAAAGGGCCCAGCGGAGCGGTGCTTGAGATGAAGGGCCCAGCGGAGCGGTGCTTGACAGGAAGGGCCCAGCGGAGCGGTGCTTGACAGGAAGGCCCAGCGGAGCGGTGCTTGACAGGAAGGGCCCAGCGGAGCGGTGCTTGAGATGAAGGGCCCAGCGGAGCGGTGCAGAGACGGCGGGGCCCAGCGGAGCGGTGCTTGAGATGAAGGCCCAGCGGAGCGGTGTTTGAGATGAAGGGCCCAGCGGAGCGGAGCTTGAGATGAAGGGCCCAGCAGAGCGGTGCAGAGACGGCGGGGCCCAGTGGAGCGGTGCTTGAGATGAAGGCCCAGCGGAGCGGTGCTTGAGATGAAGGGCCCAGCGGAGCGGTGCTTGAGATGAAGGGCCCAGCGGAGCGGTGCTTGAGATGAAGGGCCCAGCGGAGCGGTGCTTGACAGGAAGGGCCCAGCGGAGCGGTGCTTGACAGGAAGGGCCCTGTTCAGCGGTGCTTCTCTTGGCGGGGCCCTGTTCAGAGGTGCTTCTCATGGCGGGGCCCTGTTCAGCGGTGCTTCTCTTGGCGGGGCCCTGTTCAGCGGTGCTTCTCACGGCGGGGCCCTGTTCAGCGGTGCTTCTCACGGCGGGGCCCTGTTCAGCGGTGCTTCTCTTGGCGGGGCCTGTCGCTCCGGCCCTTCCCTTTTTTGTTTTTTTTCCCAGGGGGTGGGCTGGCTGTCCCCTTGCTGCTGGCCGATGTTCCTGCCCTAGGAGCTGGTGGACTCCAATAGCCCTGAACGATGGTCCTAGTAGGTGCAGGGCTTGTGGTGGCTGAGGTGCTGTTTGGACTCTTACGAGATGGAGGGGGTGGGTCAGGTGATGCAAAGAGGTTAATTTTGGAGAGGAACAACTTTTTAGGAGCAATGGGAAGGGTAGGTGTAGTGGGTATGGGAGTGGAGGGAGAGGATGTGGTTGTAGGAGAGTCAAGTGTGCTGTCTTTGGGTGCAGGTGCTTGTGACAGAGGCTGTCGTGAGGTGGATGGCTGTTGGGTGGGTGACTGCCTGCGTTTGTGTGGTTTGGAAGAGGGGGTGACAGACACACTGGGAGAGGACACAGGGGACGTGTAAATGGCAGTGGGGGTGGTGACTGCACGTGTGCGGACTGTTCTTGTGGGTGTGGTGGTGATGGACGTACTGGCTGATGGTGGTGTGCATGCAGGTGTGAGTGGAGACGTCACAGGGAGGGAGGAGGGAGACGAGGAGGAGGGGGACACAGAGGAGGCAGTGGCTGTTGGCATGTCTGCATGTGGATGTTGCTTGGGTGAATGCTTGTGTGATCTGTGGTGCTTATGTCTGGATGAGCTGCCCTTGGGTGTTGAGGTGTGTGCAGGCTGGTCTGTAGGTGTGTCTGGGATAGGCAGAGGAACAGGGGAGTGGGACTGGGTTGAGGAAGTTGGAGAGGGGAGGCTAGACACAGGGACAATTGCTGCCGTCAGTGCTGAGGCCAGAGCGTTGAACGATCGCTGATGGGCAGCCTGACCCGAATGAATGCCCTCCAGGTATGCATTGCTCCGATGCACCTCCCTTTCTACCCCCTGGATGGCATTCAAAAGGGTAGACTGCCCAACAATGAGCGTCATCAGGAGGTCAATGATCTCCGCACTGAGGGCCGCAGGGGTAACTGGGGTAGGACCTGAGGTGCCAGGGGCGAAGGAGATGGCCGGCTTCCTGGCCGAGCGGGCACGGGGCGAACGCTGAGGGGCTGCTGGGAGGGCGGGGCTGGTGCGCTGGGTTGCAGCTGTACCTGTTGTTGCGGTGGGCACGGGTGGTGCCGCCACCACAAGGGAGCTCCCTTCCGAGGACGTGTCGGTGTCGCTGACATCTCCACGGGTCCCCGTTGTGGAGCCCCCCTCGCCCTCCGTCTCACTGGTGTACTCTGAGTCGGTTGCATGGCCCTCCGGGGCCATGTGAGATGCAGCTCCCTCGTGCGCCGATGCCACTTCTCCTCCGCCTGATGATGCTAATGCACACATGAGCACGAAAACCAAAAGAAGGGGGTGAGAAGAAAGAAAGA
This sequence comes from Pleurodeles waltl, assembly GCF_031143425.1. Classification (NCBI taxonomy): domain Eukaryota; kingdom Metazoa; phylum Chordata; class Amphibia; order Caudata; family Salamandridae; genus Pleurodeles; species Pleurodeles waltl. The sequence goes on from NC_090439.1 coordinate 86,423,540, forward strand.
CATGTTGAGTGCATGCATTGGCGGCACCATTGGCGGAGAGGACAGACACAGAAGCCCCCTGCACTACGCCGCGCACTCAGGGTACACTACTCAATTATTGTGACTTGGCCTACAAGTCAATGGACGACAAATGCACACATAGGTGAGGCCCAACCATGGATATCTGTACTTAGCACCCTACAGAGGTGGGGGGCGGGGGCACAGGGCCATGCCTAACGGAGGGGCCTAGCCTACAGAAACCGCCCTGGCCAAGAGATAGCCACAGCCCTCCTCCCCCACCCAGACACCTCCACTGTGCGCTAATCTAGCAGAATGTGCTGATACTCACCCCCTTGTGTCTGCTGTGATGTCCTCACGCGCCCATCCAAATCGGGGTAGGCCACCGCCAGGATCCGGGACATCAGGGTGGTCAATTGCCGTGTGGCACCCCTCCTACGTTGGGAGGCCATCCCCAGCAGAGCCTCGGCGGTCTTTCTGCTCCCGCGGCGGATGTCCTCCCACCTCTTGCGGCAGTGGGTGCCCCGTCTGTTGTGGACCCCCAGGGCCCGGACGTCCTTGGCGATGGCACGCCAAATGTCGATCTTCTGATGGGCGCTGACCTATGTGACATGGACAGGATGGAACAAGAAATATCATCACTTTCCTGCATGGTCGATGTGAGTGGCTCCCCTCCCCAACCTTGCCATGTGGCACATGCTCTCATCTGTCGTGCGTTGCACTCCCCATTCGCACCCCTCCCCACCATCTTACACCCACCCCACTCAACACAGGCATAGCCCATACTACGTGCTCCCTGTGTACTTACCTGTTGGTCTGGAGGACCGTAGAGTAGCGCATACTGGGGGAGGACCCCATCCACAAGTTTCTCCAATTCCTCAGATGGGAAGGCAGGGGCCCTTTCCCCAGTCGCAGCAGCCATTGTATCTCCCAGACCGAGGTCACAGCAGCACTTGCAGTATAGGTCCTCTCCTGTGGATGATCAGGTCTCGAGTGATTAAGAAGTTAGAAAATGGCAGTCACACCCGTGGCGGTGCGTACCGCGGTGGTGCGTACCGCGACCGCCGGCGCACATCGTCATTGGCTCCTGAGACCCATAGGATTCAATGTTAACCAATGCTGCTTTGCGCCGCGGTCTTCGACCGCCTACCGCCACAGTGTGCCACGCCAGCGCATTGACCTCACATCCCATTGTCACACTTCACAGGTCAGGCAGCCGCCATTTCAAGGGCCCACATGGCTTAATTTCTACTGCGTCACACAGGCCTAGGCCTTGCATTGCCACTCATACAAGCCATTCAATGCATAGTGAATTGTGTTTTGTACAAGCTGTGGTTACGTACCTGTGGGTTGCTTGACTCTGTGCTCCATGTTGTCCTTCCTAGGCACCGTCCGCTGGGACTTGCGAGGAGATGGAGGAATGTTCCCGTGTACAGACCGCTGGTGGACCTGTCGACAATGGAAGAACGACATGTCATACTGACATACAGACTTGACCGAGCCACTATACAGGAACTGTGTGCCCAGCTGGAGCCAGACCTGATGTCCCCCATTCGCCAACCCACAGGGATTCCCCCTCTGGTGCAGGTTCTGTCAGTACTCCATTTTTTGGCAAGTGGATCATTCCAAACAACAGTGGCCATATCATCAGGGATGTCTCAGCCTATGTTTTCTAAGGTTTTGTCCAGAGTGTTGTCTGCCCTGATTAAATACATGCGGAGCTACATTGTTTTCCCTGAGGTGGGCGATTTGGCTACAGTGAAGGGTGATTTCTATGCCCTTGGACATATTCCCAACATCATTGGTGCCATTGATGGGACCCATGTGGCCTTGGTTCCCCCCAGTGGAAGTGAGCAGGTGTACAGGAACAGAAAAATTTATCATTCGATGAATGTCCAGGTGGTCTGTTTGGCTGACCAGTACATCTCCCATGTAAATGCCAAGTTCCCTGGGTCTGTGAATGACGCGTACATCATGCGAAATAGCAGCATCCCTTATGTGATGGAACAGCTACAGAGACACCGTGTGTGGCTAATAGGTGACTCTGGTTACCCCAACCTCTCGTGGCTACTTACCCCAGTGAGGAATCCCAGGACAAGGGCAGAGGAACGGTACAATGAGGCCCATGGGCGAACTAGGATGGTTATAGAAAGAACCTTCGACCTCCTGAAGGCCAGGTTTAGGTGTCTGCATATGACAGGTGGATCCCTAATGTACTCACCAAAGAAGGTGTGCCATATCATCGTGGCCTGCTGTATGCTTCACAACCTGGCTTTGCGACGCCAGGTGCCTTTTCTGCAGGAGGATGGCCCAGATGGTGGTGTTGTAGCAGCTGTGGAGCCTGTGGAGAGTGAAGAGGAGGAAGACGACGGGGACGACACAGACAACAGGGACACAGTGATACAACAGTATTTTCAGTAGCACACAGGTACGAATCAACCACGCCATTTTACATTTACTTAAAGTCTCCTGCCTCTCTACTGTCTGAGTTCCCCCCCAGTTCCTGTTAACTGAATTGTGACTTTCCCTTCCGTTTTCAGAGCTGTGGGCCCCACTGCGTGACCTCTGCTTTGTTTGCCCATGGACTACAGCTGTGTGACAGTGGTATGTTGTCTTCACAATGTAACTGAACATTTTGGCACCGTTATGTTTAATACATTTGTTCAAAATACAAGCAGACTCCAGATTTTTTTAGTGCAAGAAGTGATTTAATTAAAGTGCTAAATTTAAGGAACATGATTGTAAAACGGGGATGGGTGATGGTGGAGTAATGTCCATGGCAGAGTCCAGTTCTCAGTTGCACAGGTGCATTGTCCATATGCCTGTGGAAGGATGGAGCAGGGGCAGTTCAAGGTTGGACAGGGTGACAATGTGGGACAGTGGGATGACATCAGGGGGTATCGTTTGCTGGCGGGGGTCTTGCAATCCTACTCTGTCTTCTTGTGAGATCTCAGGTTCCGCTTGCGGGGTGGTTCTTCTTCTGCAGGAGGTGGGGTTCTGGTGGCCCGTCGTTGTGTGGGGGCCTCCTGTCCACTAGCGCCGGCGGAGGTGGTAGGCTGTTCCTGGTCCAAGCTAGTGACAGGGGCCCTTTGTGGTGCCACATGGTCCAGCAATGTGGTGACTATCTGGGTTAGGGCCAGGACGATGGTCCCCATTGCGGAACTAATGTTCCTCAGTTCCTCTCTGAACTCCATGTACTGTTGCTCCTGCATGACCTGGATCTCCTGGAACCTGGCCAGTACCGTAGCCATTGTCTCCTGGGAGTGGTGGTATGCTCCCATGATGGAGGAGAGGGCCTCTTGGAGAGTCGGTTCCCTTGGCCTGTCCCCCCCCTGTCGCACAGCAGCCCTCCCAGTTGTTTCCCTGGTCCTCTGTCCCCTGGACGGTGTGCCCACTACCACTGCCCCCAGGTCCCTGTTGTTGTTGGTGTGGTGGGTCAACCTGGGTGCCCTGTAGTGGTGGACACACCGCTGATTGACGTGTCCTGGAGACAGAGGCATGGGCCCGCTGGGTGGGAGCTGTGCTGGTGTTCCCAGAGGGGGTTAGGTCTGGTGTAGCCTGTGGCTGTCTGTGGGGAACCGACTGTCCCGAGGTCCCCGATGGGCCAGGCTGGTCATCAGGCTCCAGGGAGACAGAGCTGCTGTCATCACTGGGAGCCTCTTCTGGGGGTGGGATGGACATCTCTGGACCCTCCGTGGCGGTGTGGTGGCGTTCGGGTCCTGCAGGAGTATAAGAGTTTGGTTATCGCTTCTGTGTGTGGCATTTCGTGTAATGGGTGGTTGGTCGTGTCCCCCAGTGCTGGTATTCCCTTGTGGGGGCTTTTGTGACGGTGGCTTGTGGGGGTGATGAGTGTGTGCAGTGGGCATGCTTTGGGGATGGGTGTCCATGCTTTGGGGACGCACACAGGGCTAGGTTTTGGGATGGGTGGGATGTGATGGTGATCCATTTGCAAGGAGTTGGTGTGATGGGGGTGGGGGTATGATTTGGCATGCAGGTGGGGTGTTGGGAATGAAGTAGTGAAGATTTGACTTACCAGAGTCCATTCCTCCGCCTACTCCTGCGAGGCCCTCAGGATGCAGGATGTGCAAGTCTTCCTCCTCCCATGCTGTGAATTCGGGGGGAGTAGGTGGGGGTCTGCCGCCAGTCTTCTGCACCGCAATGTTGTGCCTTGATACCATGGAACGCACCTTCCCCGTAGGTCGTTCCACTGCTTCCTGATGTCCTCCCGATTGCGTGGATGCTGTCCCACAGCGTTGACCCTGTCCACTATCCTTTGCCATAGCTCCATCTTCCTGGCAATGGTGGTGTGCTGCACCTGTGCCCCGAAGAGCTGGGGCTCTACACAAACTATTTCCTCCACCATGACCCTGAGTTCAGCGTCAGAGAACCTGGGGTGTCTTTGGGGTGCCATGGGGTGGTGTGGTTGAGGCGAGGGGTGGTGTATGTGTTGTAGAGTGTGGTGGGTGTGGTGGTGTATAGTGTTTTGTGCGTGGAAATTGTGTGGGTGATGTTGTGATTTGCCTCTGTGTGATGGTGTACTCTATGCTGTGCTCTCTCTCTCTGTCCTTCACTCGCAATTGTGGTCGTAGGGGTTTGTGGGTGATGTGGGTGTGTGTTTTATATTTAATTGGGTGTGTGGGAGTGGTGTGTGTATGTGTCTCAGGTGTGTGTATTTTGAATTATCCAATGTGGTAGTGTTTTGTAAAGGTGTGTGTATTTTGAGCACGCCGGTGTGTACCGCCAATGGAATACCGCGGTTGAAAGACCGCTGCAGGGATTTGTGGGTCGCAATGGTATGGGCGTATGTCTGTTGGCGTGATGGTGGAGGTTTGGTCATCGCCAATTTCCCGCTGACCTTTGGTGTGGCGGACTTTTGTTGATGTCGGGTTTTTGGCGGTTTGCCAGTTGCGGGTCAGAATGACCGTGGCGGTTTACCGTGGCTGCGGCGGTGTTATGGGGGTCTTCTGGCCGGCGGAATGCGACTTTTACCGCCAAGGTCAGAATGTCCCCCTAAGTCCTAAGGTAAAAAGTTGACTGGGACCTCCCACCCAGCGTATCCGAGGAGGGCTCCAGGGACGTCAGCTCAAGATCCAGGTTTACCCCGGTTGAAGGATTTTCACCCCAAAAAAACAACTAAGTCCGAAGGTAAAATCTCCACCGAGGATTCCCGCGATGCGTATCCGGAGAAGGGCACCAGGAGGTCGGATTGTACTGGCAGGTTCGTCCAGCTAAAGAAAATCTTCAGAAAAACGACTAGGAGCGAAGGTAAACTTTTGACCGAGGCCTCCTGCGGCCTTTAGCCGAGCCGGGCTCCATCGCAGTCAGCCTTTAACTTTGACTTTGCCCTGGTCGAGGTGCAACCAGATGACCCCATTGGCACTTTCTGTTTCTAGGCGCTAAAAAACAATAATTCTTTAAAAATTCATATCTCCCATTCCCCTTATCCGATTTTATTCGTTTTTGTGTCATTTTTTTAAAAGATAAAAATACAATCTATTTTTATAAATTGGTTTTGGATTTTTAAACTGTTTCCTGTGTTTTATTTAATTACTGTTTTGTGATATTTGAATGCTTTACACTCTGTCTCCTAAGTTAAGCCTTGTCGCTCGTTGCCAAGCTACCAAGGGTTGAGCTGGGTTTAATTTACTGAGACCTAACTGGACCTAAGTGGAGGTTTAGTGGCCTATTGCTAAGTGTAGATACCTATCTGCCCTTACCAATAACCCATTTTCCAACAGAAACACATTACCAAGTTGGTATCTATTATTTGTTTTAGAATCAAATTGTTTGATAGGTTTAAAAAATGATGGTGTAGAGAAGACATAGCAAAGGAATTACCACAATAAATACAACACTAGTCTTTGACTTTAGTTTATGTGCATTTATTTTGAAACAAAATGAGTACAATATATTTGAAACCAGAATGAAAAAAAAAACGTAAGAATAAAATACTAAAGTCTGTCATGGTGGATGAAACTATATTTTTTTAGCACAAATTGTTGTGAGTTCCATGTACAAAATAGAAATCTCAGCAAAAAATAGTAAAGATGTACATGAAGTAGTCCACAGAGTGAATGGTAAACACACACTGGAGCAAATTAGGTTTAGCACATCTTGGAGGTGGTGGTGGAAGTATTTCCATTCTCTCCAGTTGGTCCTGATGAATGTCCCCTCCTGGGGGGCACAGGTGCATGGACTGAAGTGGGTGGAACAATTACCTGTTGTAGCAGTGACTTCCTGTCTGTGGCGAGGAAGGTGTATTTTGTCCTAATGTTGAAGGAACACTGTTAGAAATCGGGTTTCTGGTTGGCTAAGGTATGCACCTAAGCCATGCAGAACCCACCACTCTAGTCAGGGCGAGGTAGTTACACACCCAAGATAACCCCTGCCTACCCACTTAGCACGAGAAGTCAGGCTTATCCCAGAAGCAACATCTAAAGCGTTTGCACAACACACATAGCTCACGTAACACAGTAAATACATCACAAAGGAAACACAACCACCAGCTATATAAAAAGAAACTGCATTGCATGGAACATCATTAGACCAAACATGACATGTATCGTAATAAGCTGCTACACAAGCACTTGTCAGGTCATTACACAGGTTACAAGTACTCTGCGAAAATAAGCAGTTGCCAGGTAAACATATAGGTTACTGGTATTCTGCAAAAGAAGCAGTAGTCAGGTGGTCATTACCACCAAAAAGGCATATGTCAGAATGAACATAATATTAGAGATGCCAAGACATCATCATCAATGCAAAGATATAAATCTACATCTCCATATGGCCTATGGCCTCATACACCCTCCCCTGTATAGAGGGTCAACCCTGAAAAACCTGTGCGTCACCCTAACATGGCAAGTTCAACACACAACAGAGATCAGGCCATAGAAAGATATGCAGCATAACCAAGAGGGCAGAAATATAGCAGTGAAATGTAGCTCCTGTACGAATCCCCAACAACACCTCCTACGAAGGTTGTAGCTAGTCTGCGCATTCGGTAATGGCGAGCAAACTCCTGCTACAAAGGCGCTCCGGTGCTCCTCTTATACGTTGTGCAGCAATTTCCTTCCAGCGGGAACAGGACCTCCATGGAGGTGTCCATTCCTTCCTGAATATAATTGCCACAGTGCCCCTAAGCAGAGCTAAGCCGTCATAGGTGGAGAGGGGAGCACAAACACAACCAGTGCAGAGCCTGGGTCACCTGGCTGGTACCTTTGTTCTCTCGAGATTGCCACTGCTGGTAAATGGCAGCCTGCGAATTACTGGCGCAGCTGTCCCTGACTCTCGGCCACTCTTCTGGAGGCCGTTCTTGTCTCAGGCAGAGTGCTGGTGTGGTGCATAGAGAGAGGGGTGGGTCTAGCCAGTTCCTCTCTTCCCCATGATCGGAGACTGCTCATCTCCTCACAGGACAATCTTCCGGCTCAGTCGGCAGTGATCTCCTCACTGCTGCTCGACCGGCAGGTTTCCTTCTCCTCTGTGGCTCCCGGATGCACAGTAGCCCCTCTGGACCCACCCAGGTTGTGACTGTGACTTCCACAAGGGGAATGCCTGCCAGTGCTTTGGGGGCACTGGAGAGCGCACGCTGTCCCGCTCGTTGCTGCTGGTGGGCAGTGGGATTCTCCCCTCCTCTCCCTGCCTACTCCTCACAGGGAAGGGGAGGCCAAACAAGGCACTAGGAAAAAGCCCCTGCAACTGCCCAGCCCACTCTGGGAACGAAAAGTGCACGGATCGTGCTATGGAGGCAGAGGCCAATAAAGGGCAGCTCTCTCCCTGCGCTCCAGGAATCACCAAGTCCGGCGCTCACCAACGGTTAGTGGCAGAGTGAAAGCAAGGTGGCTTGGGTAAGCTGGGCAAACCAATCACAAAAGAACACTTGCAGATGGAGCAAAGCAAGAAGGCCAGCAGATTGGTTACTATGGCGGTTCCTACTGGAAGTCCCACAAGACCTAGGGACCGCACAGTCAGAAGGGCATCTGCTACCAGGGCATCAAGGAGAAAAGCAATCCTGATGAGTCCTTTGTGCCAACCAGCAGACACCAGGCAGCAGGGCAACCAGCAGAAGGGCAGTACTGGTGAGTCCTTGCACAGTCCTTCTGACAGAGGTTCAGTCCCAGTTCCAAAAGTGTTGAAAAACCCTCCACAAAAGGGAAAGAGGGGGTTCCAATGAGCACTAACTGATTCCAGGAATGACCCCTCTTTCCTCCAGCACTCGTTCTAGATATCAGTGGGGGGTAAATAAGCTCTTTGTATAAGGCCAGGGCACAGCCTTTACAGAAGCAGGTGTGCCTCGCCTCTAACTCTCCCAGCCTCAGAAGACCATTCAGTATGCGGATGCACTCTTGTGACATCTCCCCCCTCCCTGTGTACAGGCTGACTGAGAAGTATGCACAAAGCCGAGCTGTCACTCTGCCTTAGACGTGGATCAGAGGCAAGCTGCAAAACACCAGTCATAAGCACAGAGAAATGCTCACTTCCTAAAAGTGGCATTTCTATAATGATAATAAAGTAATCCACCTACACTAGTAAGCAGCATTTCTCACTACCATTACAACCATACCAAACATTCCTACGCCACCCCTCATAGATCAGAAAATACCATTTAGACATATGTTAGGGCATTTCCAATGCAGTGCTATGACAGAGGAAGCACTCACAGTAGTGAGAAATCAAATAGGCTGTTTGTTACTACTAGGACATGTAGTACATAAAGCTATATGTCCTCCTTTTTACCTACACAGCACCCTGACCATAGGGCTAGCTAGGGTCTACCTTAGGAGTGATTTATATGTAGTAAAATGGGAGTTTCAGGCCTGCAAGTGAATTTGGATGCTAGGTCTCTGTGGCAGTAAACTGTGCATTCAGGCTCTGCAGTGGCAGGCCTGAGACAGGATCGAAAGGCTACTTCTGTGGGTGGCACAAGTTGCGCTGCAGGCCCACTAGTAGCATTTAATTTACAGGCTCTGCCTGTAGGGATACCACTGTAAAAGGGACTTATAGGTAAATTAACTGTGCCAATTAGGTGTATCCCAATCATAACAAGTTTAAAAGAGAGAGCACATGTACTTCAGCACTGATTAGCAGTGATAAAGTGCCCAGAGTCCTAACGTCAACAAAAAGGGTCAGAAAATAATAGGAAGAGGAAGGCAAAATGTTTGGGGATGACCCTGTAAAAAGGGTCAGGTCCAACAACCACAGACCGGGGTAGATTGTACAGGAAAAGCCCTGCACACGTGATGATATATTTCAAACATCACCCCAGTCAAAGAGCACAAATTGAAGTTGATTCTGTGGCTCAACAATGTGATCCCTCGGCACCCACTTAAGGTCCCTGATCTGTGTTAGAACCTGGCCCATCATGTCTTGGTACTGCTGTAGTGTTCCCAAAACCTAGTTAATGGTTGTCTGGGTCACTTTGCTGGCCCACTGATTCCCTACCATGACCCATATCCCCACTACCCTGTGCCTTTGAAGTGGTGTGGTCCATCCCCTTGTGTCCTGGCACAACAGGAGGTGGTGGTGGTAGTGGTTGCTCAACAGTAGCCAGGACTGCGGAGCACAAGGTGGGAGTTATTTTCCTCTGGACACAGGAGGTAGAAGTATCTATAGGATGAGTTGTTATAGCAGGTGGGGTGGGAGGTGTAGATGTGGGCAGAGTGTGACTCACTGTGGCTGTCTGCTCAGACAGACCAGATGGACCAAGCATCCTCTCATCATCTGGACTTGCAGGTGTGGTCTCCTCACCAAAGCCTTGGTCCTGCTCTCGAGTGGTGGTAGCTTTGGTTGCAGACAGTGGTTCACTGGCCCCAGGTGTTGGTCCTAATAATAATTACAAATAAAATACATGAAAGGTCTGTATTCAACCTCAAATGTGTCTTCAGCTACAAACAACACAACCTACACAAAAGAGTATATTATAATTAATGGGATGTTTAGTCCTTTGTGTTATTTCTAACATTTTACTCATGCACGTTAATTTACGCAGATGCATACTTCAGTAACAATGAGGGAGAGGTGTCTTGAAATATAAAATGTTATTTAGAAAGTGTAGATTAGATGTACCAGACATGCAGTAGTATTGGTCAGTATATGAACAGTGCAAAGTAAATTGTGTATTGATAATACTTATAATTAGCATGCCACAGAACATGATTGAAAACCATATAATGCCCAAACTATGATTGATGTAAGCAATTATATCAATTCAATGGAGTAGCACGAATGTGACAACATATTAGATCAACACAGCATATAAAATGTTCATACATACCATGAAATGGTGAATGACAACTACATAAAGTTTTGACTTTTGTGCATATGTGGAAGAAAAGGGAAGTTGAGCATCATCCCATTGCACTATTGTTTTGCAGAGACAAAAGCAGAGCATCATGGTAGTTGTAGTCATTTGTAAACACTAATACCAATACTTGTGAGAAAGTGAGCAATACATACCTATATAAGTTAATACAGTAAAAATACGCTCACATTTATGATATGTACACACACACACACATATGTGTTTAATGTGAATAGGTTAAGATACCACTTACAAGCACTATACCGTCATGTGCATATGGATGGATTTTAGAACCTGTTGTTCTTAAGGACAACAACCTACACTGAGATAAAGCAAAGTACTAGGCAAATGCAAGGGATGATCCATGGAGAACAATGCACAATCTGACAATAGCTATTGTTCATTGTTAAATAGATAGAAACAACTATGATGCTACTGATTCTGCAAGATATTTTGGAAAAATAATTATCAGTATATATGTTTTCATTGGTGTCTAGAAACATTCTGAACAGCTAAGTTGAGGGCAAGGACTCAACTTATGATTAGTGAGACAAACATAGGGGTAACTTGCCATTCTCCACTACATCATTGATTCCTGTCTAGCCTTCAGGATGTAGGATCTACAAGACCTTCTCCTTGTGATCGGACCTGGTAGAACCAAAACCAGCTCTCTGGGCCCCCAGGTAATGCTTGGAGGCCAGGTATCAGACTCTCCCCCGAGGTCATTCCCCCTCTTCCTAATTTTCCGATGTGTGAGCAGATTGTTAGATACAGCATTCACTCTGTTGACTATTCTGTTCGACATTTGCCTTTTCTGAGCTATGGTAGTAATTTGTACTTGTTCTCCAACCAATTGTGGCTCTACTCCAATAATTTAATACACCATGACTGTCAATGCTCCTTCTGTAAAATGTGGGTTCCTCCTCCCTGTCAAAATGAGCAAAACAAAACTACACCAGTATCCCTACAGTGATTTTAAAAATAACAAAAAAACGAAAAAGTTAAAAAACAGAGGGTGAATGCAAAAAAAATAATAACCTGGCTGTTCAGTGACATGGTCATCCCCAGAATGGTGGTCAGCAGTAGAATGGCAAAGGACCGTGGTCAGAAGTAGAATTTGTTGTATAGTGTAAATTACAGATGTTCACAATTGTTCGATATACATAAGATGTGAGCTGCTGCCATCAATCCAATAACCACAGCCATAGTACAATGCTGCATGGGTCCAGCAACTGACTCCCACCTTCCTGGGCCTGCTGCTGGTACACTGCCAGCTCGACTGCATTATCTAAATATAATTGGTGCAATATCGTCGTCCCGACAGCAACCAAGTGCTACTCGCCAGCATTGGAGTCTGCACATCGGCTGAAGGATACAGCTAATGTGATGGAGAACACTCCATTGACGCCGACAGCAGTTGAACAGCCGTAGATCTAAATACGGCAGTTGGAACTCTATCAGCTTGACAGAGTACTTGGTACCGCTGCTGCAGCAGATTGGCGTTAATGTCATCAAGATCTAAATCAGGCCTTAGTGTTCAAAGCTTTTCACTGGTATAGATGATTTGAAGTCTGTAAAAATGGGAATGCTGGCTTTTTACTTCACCATATCAACAAGAATTTTATTTCAGATTGACAAATGAGTCTTTTGAAGATGTGGGAAGGCTGAAAGGCACATTCACCATTACTTTTAAACGTTTGCTTTAAAAGTTCACTTGGACTTTCCTAGTTTTTGTTAATTGACAAGCACTGTTGCTTGGGAAATACTCAAGGTCTATTGTTTAATCAATCAATCAATCAATCAGGAATTTGTAAAGTGCACTACTCACCCGTGAGGGTCTCAAGGCGCGGAGGAGGGGTGGGGGAGAAGGGTGGAATGGTGCTGCCACTGCTCGAACAGCCAGGTCTTGAGAGGTTTCCTAAGGGCAAGGAGGTCTTTGGTCTGTTGCAGGTGGGTGGGAAGAGTGATCCACGGTTTGGTGGCAAGGTGCACGAATGATCTACCGCTGGATGTAGTTCTGCAGACGCGTGGGACAATTGCGAGGGAAAGGTCGGCAGAGCGAAGATGGCGGCTTGGGGAGTAGGAGAGTCGTCTGTTGAGATATTCTGTTCCGGTGCAGTGCTTTGTGAGCATGGGTGAGGAGTTTGAAGGTGATTCTCTTGGTTTTTCAGGTGGGGTGTGATGTGGCAGTGGCGGGGATGAGGCGTTTGGAGGCGTTCTGGATGCGTTGAAAACTCTTTTGGAGTTTAGTCGTGGTTCCTGTGCAGGGGGCATTGCTGTAGTCCAGTTTGCTGCTTACGAGGGCTTGGGTGACTGGTTTTCTGGTTTCGCTGGGTATCCATTTGTAGATCTTTAGGAGCATGCGGAGGGTGTTGAAGCAGGAGGAGGAGATGGCGTTCACATGCTGGGTCATGGATAGTGAGGGGTCCGAGATGAATCCTAGGTTGCATGCGTGGTTGGTGGGAGTCGGAGCGGTTCAGAGAGTAGCAGGCCACCAGATGTCATCCCATGTGAAGGGGATGGAGCCGGTGATGAGGACTTCCAACTTGTCGGAATTGAATTTGAGGCAGATGCTCCTCATCCATTTGGCGATGGCCTTCATTCCTTTGTGAAGGTTGGTCTTGGTGAGTCCTTGGTAAGGGAGAGGATCAGCTGGGTGTTGTCGGTGTATGAGATAATGTTGAGGTTGTGGGATCGGGCAATGTTAGCGAACGGGGCCATGTAGACATTGAAGAGGGTCGGGCTGAGGGACGAACTCTGGGGTATGCCGCAGATGATTTTGGTGGCCTCCGACCGGGATGGGGAGAGGCGGACTCTCTGGGTTCTGCCAGTGAGAAAGGAGGTGACCCAGTCCTGGGCTCTGTCATAGATTTCAGCATTACTGAGGCGTGAGCTTAGGGTGTGGTCGCAGACGGTGTTGAATGCAGCCGAGAGGTCCAGGAAGATGAGGGCCGCGGTTTCGCTGCTGTCCAGTATGGTTCTGATGTCATCGGTGGCAGCGATGAGGGTGGTTTCAGTGCTGTGGTTTCTGCAGAATCCAGATTGGGAAGGGTCCAGGGTGCGGTTCTCCTCAAGGAAGTGGGTTAGCTGTCTGTTGACAGCCTTCTCAATGACTTTTGCCAGGAAGGGGAGCAGGGAGATAGGCCCGAAGTTCTTGATGTCCTTTGGGTCCGCCTTCGGTTTTTGGAGGAGGGTGTTGATCTCTGCATGTTTCTAACTCTCCTGGAAGGTGGCGGACTCAAAGGAGCTGTTGATGATCTCCGTAGATGGGGTGCGATGACGGAGCTTGCTTTGTTGAGGATGTGGTGGGGGCAAGGGTCAGATGGAGAGCCAGAGTGGATGGTGTTCATGATTTTGATGGTGTTGTTGTTGATGGGGGTCCAGGAGAGCAGGAGGTTGGTTGGAGGTGAATCTGTGGTGTTGGTGGTTGCCGGAGGGGTCTGGGTGCTGAAGAAGTTGTTGAGGTCTGCAGTCTTGCAGTGAAAGTAAGAGGCTAGGGAGTCACAGAGGTCTTGGGATGGTGGGATTTTGTTGGCATTGGAAAGTTTCTTCACGAAGTTGAAGAGCTCCTTGTGGCTGTGTGCGCTGTTGTTGATTCGGTCTTTGAAGGCGGTTCTCTTGGCGTCTCGGATGAGTTGTTGGTGTCTACGGATGGTGTTTTTGAAGGCTGTGAGGTTGTCCAGAGTCTGATCTTGGTGCTACTTTCGTTCAAGTCTTCAAAAGCTTTGCTTAGATTTGTGGAGGTCGGCGGTAAACCAGAAGCCCTTTCTGTCGGTGCGTCTATTTAAGGGATTCTTGATTGGGGTGAGGGTATTGGCACAGGTGTTGACCCTTTGCCTGAAGTTGCAGGTACCTGCATCAGTGTCGGTGGTGTCAATGGGTGGGTTCTAGGAGAGAGTCACGATAAGTTGGTCTTCGTTGACGGTGAGTTTGGATATGTTTACATCGTCTGATGATTAACATATTCTACATTTCTATTATTTTTATCAAAAAAAGACATATGGGTAGGTTTCCTTTCTTGACTATTTGCTGATTCGTTTTTAGGCAAGGTAATATCAAGTATCTAATGCAGAGAGTTGGGGGTCATCAGGTTGAGATCTACAAATCAGTCCACTTTAATATCACTGTGAGGATCAGTGACTTTAAAAGAATCACCTAGACACCATAACCACAAATCACATCATATTCACCTTCTTTTAGGTTCTTTCTCAAGAAATAGGTGGCACTTCTTTGTCCCACTTGCTAGCTTGGGATCTGAATCTTAATTTCCACACACTTTTTAGAAAAAGTTCCTCCCCCATTGTCTCAGAACATCCCTAGTCCAGAAGAGCTTTATTGGCTACTAGACCAACACATTATTTTTATATGATAGAGAACAATCCACTTCCACTGTTGATATATCTCTTACTCCTCTTCTCCTTAGTCAAGACACAATTATCTTTTCCCAAAGTGCTTCACAATAGGACAGGATAAAAGCAAAATGTTGCAGACTTTCTGATTTTAATTACCACCATTCGTTTTACTAGATTTTAGACAGTGGTGCCATGCTGGATAGTGCCATGGCAAAAATATCTTTGTTTCACATTATACATGATAAGATATGCCAACCTTTCCAGTAGTTCCTTGTATTTTTGTTATCTCCAAAAAAGTGATCTCAGCCAAGGAGAATTCCAAAGCAAGCACATTTTCCACATGCAAATGATTAGTGAATGGAAGTACTTAATAAGAGGCTGTCTTTGTGAGATGCACCTAAGATCACAGAACTATTAGTGATTTCTTTATTGCCTTATGGTGTGATGTCTCTTTTCTCACTTGGGGATCACTTGCTTTAACTATCACTCTTTGTGTTTTTCCTAACGTATGATTATAAAAATGATTCACTGATGCACCTTCCAAAGCATTGAAACATTGTTTTTTACATATGAGTTGGTACTGGATTCAGTGGAGGTTTTTTAGAGATTCTAGAAGATAATTTTCATCTTCATTTCAGAATTTTTTATGAGTTAACCGGTAGCAAGCTTTGTCTGCTATAATATGTAAATTGATTGAAAATGAGTTTCACATATTTATGTGTTGTGTGATAATTGGTTCTACTCAAGGGCCTTGTGTTGGCAAAATGATCTGAAGAAATTGTTTTGGTAAAGGAAGTTAAGGGATCTAATCGAATGTCAACGTATTGAACCAGGACGCCAAGTTTTGCAAAGCATAATAGTGTGTGATAATGGGCAAAAGCACCTTGCCACCTTGGCCTCCAATTGTAAGTATGCAAAAACAACTGTAGATTGGTTCTGGGGGCCTCTGTGTAGTATTGTCTCATTACCCATGAGGGGCTCTATATTATTGTCCCAGTTAATCTAAAATGTCAATCTCTCTAGACTGTTAGAGCATTACGAAGCAGAAAGCAGAAATGTATCATGATATGGCAGCAATGAAGCAGAAACTACAATAGGTCCTGAGATGACAGGGATGAAGCAGAGTTAGAATAGAACCATTAGATAATGATGTGAATGATAAAGGAGAGACCAGAAATGGGCCAAAAAATGGCAGTTATGAATAAGAGCCAGAATATACTCATGAGATGGAAGTGATGAAGCAAAGACAAGAGCTGGCCCATGAAACGGCACCAACAAACAGGCAGTTCCGAATGAACTGTTACCATGGCCAACAGGGCCAAGACTGATTTGCATATGGCTGGGTCCAAACTGGGGTGACGTGGTGAGCAAAACAACAATAGATTAAACCCAGATCCATGACCGGGGGTGAGTGTTTGAAAGGTTTCAACACTCTGTCCATCATTTTATTTTGTTTTGTGATGTTTCAGCAATAAATAGACAGAATAAGATTATGAGATGGCAGCAATGAAGCAGGGATGAGACATGGCCCATGAAATGTCAGCAATGAAGCAGGGACAGAATAGAATCATGATTTGGTAGTGATGAAGCAACAACTGTAGTAGGCCATGAGATGGCAGTGATGAGTTGGAGCCAAAATAGATCCATGAGATGGAAGTGATTTACAAGAGCCAGAACAGAGCAATGCAAGAGCAGTGATTTTGCAGAGATGAGAAATGTCCCATGAGAAGGCACCAATAAAACAGAGCCAGGATAACATCTGAGATGACAGCAATGAAGCAGAGCCAGAATAGAGGCATGACCTGGTATCGATGAAGCGGGCACTAGAAGTATGTCATGAGATGGCAGTGATGAAGCAGGGCTCAATTAGAGCAATGAGATGACACTAATGAAGAAGAGACCAGAAACAAACAACGATATTGTAGATGAGTGAGCCACAAGAAATAGACCATAAATATAAAATAACTTAGCAGGCCGGAAGCTGCACATTATTCACATTATGACAAAATAATGCAACCTTATCTATCTGCTCTTTCTAGTAATAATACTATTCATTGTTGAATCACACATTCTTAGCTTCATCAAGTGTGAGTCAGCCTCAGGTGCAGAGCTGTCCTGGACCTATAAGTAAAGTGGCAGGAGGAACTGCTTCTGAGAACTCAGTCTTTCTTCTTTTAAAGAACCCTAAAACGAATACTGTGAAGTAGGGTTACTGTTACCTCTTATTAAGTGTCAAGAGACAATTAAGAATCTGGCGCATGCAGCATATACACCAACCTAATATAAAGCACCAGTGTTTACATATGTGGTCTGGGAAGAATGCATATAGTTTTTGAGCAGACAGTCTAACAAAGCACGTAGCTTTCCCAAAATGAACAGTTTCCATGTTACACATTGCCAGCATGTCAACACGCTGCTAGGTTAGATGCAGGCTTCTACAACTTAGAAAGTTGATTGCTGCAACCGCTAGGCAGACTTGTGCTAAAGCAGGTGTTCTAATAAAAATATGAATGAATATTTATGTACTCTCAGTAATGGTTTTGCAAAGAAAATGTAATAAAATAGAGAAAAATAATGCACGCATTTGAAAATGTGATCACAATGAGTGGCCAACATTTTTCACAATGTGCACTCATTAATGGCTTATTAATATGAAATGTTGAGCATATGTTTGATTAATGTAGCAATACATCATACAGTATTAAGGGTTTTGCAGTATGTAGTTGCTTCATTAATGGTAATCCTAAACTTAGCTGAGGTCTTGGCCTAGTTGCATGACCAAATGTGCTTGTAGCTAAAAGCCTTTCTCATGAGAACCGCTTGCTTGAAGATGCTGTTCTTGCTAACTTTAACAATATGAGTGTAATGTGTGTTAGACTGACTTTCTCAGGAGAAGAGAAATGGAGACACTGACAGGAGTATAAGCTGCAACAATATTGTTACCTGATGAGCCGGATGATGAGGACATTACAACAGAAGCCAATCAGCGAATGTTAGAAATGGGGTCTTTGGTTGACAGTCAGGTTACCCCCTGTTCAAGCAAGGACCCTCACTCTAGTCAGGGTAAAAGATAATCACCCTCAGCTAAAACCTGCTTACCCACTTGGTAGCTTGGCAGAGCATTAGGCTTAACTTCAGAGTGCTAGGTGAAAAGTATTTGTACCAACACACACAGTAACCTAACGTAAACACTCCAAAATGACACAACACTAGTTTAGAAAAATAGGAAGTATTTATCTAAACAAAAAAAGACTAAAACGACAAAAATCAAACATACACAAGTCAAGTTATGAATTTTTAAAGATTAAACTCAAAAATAGTGCTTAGAAACACAAAATGCTTCGATGAGGCGTTAACACGGCATCATGACCGAGTCATTCTCAACAAGCTGACACCAGAGGCGCCGGACACGGAGACGCCTAGACCCCAAGTAAAGTACCTTCGGTGAAGAGTGAAAACAAGTCGATGCGCGAAGTAGGGGATCGCGGCATCTGTGCGAAACAGTGAATTTGCGCACTTCGAGAGGCGTCGGGCCTGTGATGGTCGTCGTGTTCAGGTGAAGATCAGGGAGTCGGATGCAGGCGGCGTCACCGGATTCAGCAGCGGCGTTGGTCCGAAGTCGTCCGAAGTTGATTTCCTTGGATTTCCACCAGCTTTCCTTTCAAGGGCCCAGGGTCTGGAGAGGGCAGCACTTGTCAGAGCAGGAGTCTCTCCAGAGACTCGAGGTGCTGGCAGAGAGAAATATTTGCTGTCCCTGAGACTTCAAACACCAGGAGGCAAGCTCTAAATCAAGCCCTTGGAGATTTCTTGACAAGATGGAAGGCACACAAAGTCCAGTCTTTGCCCTCTTACTCTGACAGAAGCAGCAACTGCAGGATAGCTCCACAAAGCACAGTCACAGGCAGGGCAGCACTTCTCCTCAGCTCTTCAGCTATTCTCCAGGCAGAGGTTCCTCTTGATGTCCAGAAGTGATCTAAAGTATGTGGTTTTGGGTGCCCTTCTTCTAACCAATTTCTTCTTTGAAGTAGGCCTACTTCAAAGTAAAGTCTCTTGAATGTGAAATCCTGCCTTTCCCAGGCCAGGCCCCAGACACTCACCAGGGGGTCGGAGATGGCACTGTGTGAGGACAGGCAAAGCCCTTTCAGATGTAAGTGACCACTCCTTCCCTCCCTTCTAGCACAGATGGCTCTTTAGGAAATGCAGACTACACCCCAGCTCCTTTTGTGTCACTGTCTAGTGTGGGATGCAACCAGCCAAACTGTCAAACTGACCCAGACAGGGAATCCACAAACAGGCAGAGTCACAGAAATGGTATAAGCAAGAAAATGCTCACTTTCTAAAAGTCGCATTTTCAAACGAACAATCTTAAAATCAACTTTATTAAAAGATGTATTTTTAAATTGTGAGCTCTGAGACCCCAAACTCAAGGTGTCCATCCGCTCCCAAAGGGAATCTACACTTTAATCAGATTTAAAGGTAGCCCCCATGTTAACCTATGAGAGGGACAGGCCTTGCAACAGTGAAAAACGAATTAAGCAATATTTCACTGTCGGGAAATATAAAACACTTTACTATGGGGTCACCGCGCGCCCGGCGGGAGCTGCCAAAATACCGTACCGCGGTCGGAAGACCGCGGTGGGTATTTTGAGGTTTCCCCTGGGCTGGTGGGCGGCCTCCAAAAGGCCGCCCGCCAGCCCAGGGGAAACCGTCCTTCCCACGATGAAGCCAGCTCGTAATCGAGCCGGCGGAGTAGGAAGGTGCGACGGGTGCTACTGCACCCGTCGCATATTTCACTGTCTGCTATGCAGACAGTGAAATACAAGCGGGGCCCTCTTACAGGGGCCCCTGCAGTGCCCATGCCATTGGCATGGGCACTGCAGGGGCCCCCAGGGGCCCCGCGACACCCCCTACCGCCATCCTGTTCCTGGCGGGCGAACCGCCAGGAACAGGATGGCGGTAGGGGGTGTCAGAATCCCCTCGGCGGCGCAGCAAGCTGCGCCGCCTTGGAGGATTCCAACGGGCAGTGGTAAACCGGCGGGAGACCGCCGGTTTACCCTTTCTGACCGCGGCTGAACCGCCGCGGTCAGAATGCCCTCGGGAGCACCGCCAGCCTGTTGGCGGTGCTCCCGTGGTCGGTGGCCCTGGCGGCCACCGGCCGCCAGGGTCAGAATGACCCCCTATATGTCCTACCTTAACCATCCACTGCACCCTGCCCTTGGGGCTACCTAGGGCCTACCTTAGGGGTGCCTTACAAAAGGGAAGGTTTAGGCCTGGCAAGTGGGTACACTTGCCAAGCCGAATTTACAGGTAAAACTGTACACAGACACTGCAATGGCAGGTCTGAGACATGATTACAGAGCTACCTATGTGGGTGGCACAACCAGTGCTGCATGCCCACTAGTAGCGTTTGATTTACAGGCCCTGGTGTGAGAAAGTAGCCTCTTTCTAGTCTTGTTACCCCCACTTTGGCCTGTTTGTGAGTATATGTCAGGGTGTTTTCACTGTCTCACTGAGATCCTGCTAGCCAGGGCCCAGTGCTCATAGTGAAAACCCTATGTTGTCAGTATGTTTGTTATCTGTCACTGGGACCCTGCTAGCCAGGACCCCAGTGCTCATAGGTTTGTGGCCTATATATATGTGTTCCCTGTGTGATGCCTAACTGTCTCACTGAGGCTCGGCTAACCAGAACCTCAGTGGTTATGCTCTCTCTGCTTTCCAAATTGTCACTAACAGGCTAGTGACCAATTTCACCAATTCACATTGGCATACTGGAACACCCTTATAATTCCCTAGTATATGGTACTGAGGTACCCAGGGTATAGCGGTTCCAGGAGATCCCTATGGGCTGCAGCATTTCTTTTGCCACCCATAGGGAGATCTGACAATTCTTACCCAGGCCTGCCAGTGCAGCCTGAGTGAAATAACGTCCACGTTATTTCACAGCCATTTACCACTGCACTTAAGTAACTTATAAGTCACCTATATGTCTAACCTTCACCTGGTGAAGGTTGGGTGCAAAGTTACTTAGTTTGTGGGCACCCTGGCACTAGCCAAGGTGCCCCCACATTGTTCAGGGCAAATTACCCGGACTTTGTGAGTGCGGGGACACCATTACACGCGTGCACTATACATAGGTCACTACCTATGTATAGCGTCAGAATGGTAACTCTGAACATGGCCATGTAACATGTCTAAGATCATGGAATTGTCACCCCAATGCCATTCTGGCATTGGGGAGACAATTCCATGATCCCCGGGTCTCTAGCACAGAACCTGGGTACTGCCAAACTGCCTTTCCGGGGTCTCCACTGCATCTGCTGCTGCTGCCAACTCCTCAGACAGGTTTCTGCCCCCCTAGGGTCCAGGCAGCCCTGGCCCAGGAAGCCTATGGAAATGCTTTGATGGGCACAGATTCTGCCCATCTCTGCATAAGCCAGTCTCCACCAGTTCAGGGATCCCCCAGCCCTGCTCTGGTGCAAAACTGGACAAATGAAAGGGGAGTGACCACTCCCCTGACCTGCACCTCCCAGGGGAGGTGCCCAGAGCTCCTCCAGTGTGCCCCAGACCTCTGCCATCTTGGAAACAGAGGTGTTGCTGGCACACTGGACTACTCTGAGTGGCCAGTGCCAGCAGGTGACATCAGAGACGCCTTCTGATCGGCTCTTACCTCTCTTAGTAGCCAATCCTCCTTCCTAGGTAGCCAAACCTCCTTTTCTGGCTATTTAGGGTCTCTGCTTTGGGGAGTTCTTCAGATACCAAATGCAAGAGCTCACCAGAGTTACTCTGCATCTCCCTCTTCACCTTCTGCCAAAGGATCGACCGCTGACTGCTCAGGACGCCTGCAAAACCGCAACAAAGTAGCAAAGATGACTACTGCAACCTTGTATCGCTTCATCCTGCCGGCTTTCTCGCCTGTTTCCTGGTGGTGCATGCTCTGGGGGTAGCCTGCCTCCTTCTTGCACCAGGAGCTCTGAAGAAATCTCCTGTGGGTCGAAGGAATCTTCCCCCTGCAACCGCAGGCAACAAAAGACTGCATCACCGGTCCTCTGGGTCCCCTCTCAGCACGAAGTGCGTGGTCCCTGGAACTCAGCAACTCTGTCCAAGTGACTCCCACAGTCCAGTGACTCTTCAGTTCACGTTTGGTGGAGGTAAGTCCTTGCCTCCCCACGCTAGACTGCATTGCTGCTTA
This sequence comes from Pleurodeles waltl, assembly GCF_031143425.1. Lineage (NCBI taxonomy): Eukaryota > Metazoa > Chordata > Amphibia > Caudata > Salamandridae > Pleurodeles > Pleurodeles waltl. The sequence continues at coordinate 86,445,378 of NC_090439.1, forward strand.
CCGTGTGATTTGCAGCTGCTCCGGCTCCTGTGCACTCTTCCAGGATTTCCTTCATGCACAGCCAAGCCTGGGTCCCCGACACTCTAACCTGAAGTGCACAACCTTCTGAGTTGTCCTCCGGCGTCGTGGGACTCCCTTTTCTGACTTCGGGTGGACTCCGGTTCACTCCTCTTCTAAGTGCCTGATCCGGTACTTCTGGGGGTGCTGTCTGCTTCTGTGTGGGCTCCCTGACCTGCTGGGTGCCCCCTCAGTCTCCTCATCCAAGTGGCGACATCCTGGTCCCTCCTGTGCCACAGCAGCATCCAAAAACCCTAACTGCAACGCTTGCAGCTAGCAAGGCTTGTTTTTGGTCTTTCTGCGTGGGAACACCTCTGCAAGCTTCTACACAAAGTGGGACATCCATCCTCCAAAGGGGAAGTTCTTAGTCCTCTTCGTTCTTGCAGAACACAAAGCTTCTTCCGTCTGGTGGCAGCTTCCTTGCACCCTCAGCTGGCATTTCCTGGGCATCTGCCCACTCTCGACACTGTTGCGACTCTTGGACTTGGTCCCCTTGTCTTACAGGTACTCAGGTCCGGAAAACCACTGTTGTTGCATTGCTGGTGTTGGTTTTCCTTGCAGAATCTCCCTATCACGACTTCTGTGCTCTCTGGGGGTTGTAGGTGCACTTTACACCTACCTTTCAGGGTCTTGGGGTGGACTATTTTTCTAACCCTCACTGTTTTCTTACAGTCCCAGTGACCCTCTACAAGCTCACTTAGGTTTGGGGTCCATTCGTGGTTCGCATTCTACTTTTGGAGTATATGGTTTGTGTTGCCCCATACCTATGTGCTCCTATTGCAATCTATTGTAATTTTACACTGCTTGCATTACTTCCTTTTGCTATTACTGCATATTTTTGGTATTGTGTACATATATCTTGTGTATATTTGGCATCCTCATACTGAGGGTACTCACTGAGATACTTTTGGCATATTGTCATAAAAATAAAGTACCTTTATTTTTAGTATATCTGTGTATTGTGTTTTCTTATGATATTGTGCATATGACACCAGTGGAATAGTAGGAGCTTTGCATGTCTCCTACTTCAGCCTAAGCTGCTCTGCTATAGCTACCTTCTATCAGCCTAAGCTGCTAGAAACACCTCTTCTACACTAATAAGGGATAAGTGGACTTGGTACAGAGTGTAAGTACCCCTTGGTACCCACTACAAGCCAGGCCAGCCTCCTACATTGGTTGTGCAGCGGTGGGATAAGTACTTGTAACTACTTACCACTTTGTCATTGTGTACTTTTCATAAGAGAATAATATACAAAACAAGTTCAGTGTATGTACACCTAACCAAAAAGTTTTGCTTTTCTTCTCTTACACTTTCTGCTAAGTGCTGAAAAGTACTCTTAAACTTCTAAAAGTTTCCAAAAAGTTTGAAAAAGTTTTTTCCTGTTCTTTAAAAAGTCCTAAAAACTTTTTCTCTCTTCTCACTGTCTCTAAACCTTCTTCTATCATGTTTGATGTAGGTACTGCTCTTAAATTAGTCAATACAACTTATGACAATTTAAACTTCAAGATCCTAAGGAGTCTCTGCATTGATAGAGGGTTAGTGATAGGTAAGAACCCTTCTAGAGAATTTCTGTATAACATGCTCATTGAGAATGATAAGTCCCTAGTTGGCACTTCATCTGAGAAGTTAGTAGACAGCTCAGACTCGGACTCAGGGGAACCCCTTGAGGGAGGTGTACAGGGTTCTGTTCCAAATCTGCCCCCTAGCAGACCTCATAGCAATGCTGGTAGTAATAGAAGCTCTCATCATAGTAGAGGTACTTTTGATCCTGAAGGCCATGTTGTTAGAGTGCAAGCTGTTAGGGACAGGTCTCCCTCTGTTCATTCCAATATATCTTCTGTGTCAAAACATTCCCAACCCACCCACCCTGATGACAAAATGTTAGAAAGGGAACTCAACAAGTTGAGAGTGGAAGAGACCAGGCTGAAGCTTAAACAGCAACAGCTGGCTCTAGACAGGGAATCCCTAGACTTAGAGAAGGAGAGACAGAGATTGGTGTTAGGACCCCATGGTGGCAGCAGCAGTATTCCTGATAGTAATCCTGCGAGAGAGCATGATTCCAGGAATCTGCACAAGATAGTTCCACCTTACAAGGAGGGGGATGACATTAACAAGTGGCTTGCTGCACTTGAGATGGCCTGTATGGTACAGGGGGTCCCTCAAAGGCAGTGGGCTGCTATTCTATGGCTATCTTTCAATGGAAAGGGTAGGGATAGGCTCCTTACTGTTAGAGAAAGTGATGCCAATACTTTTGCAGTTTTGAAGGATGCACTCTTGGATGGATTTGGCTTAACCACAGGATTAAGTTCAGAGACACCAGAAAAGAGTCCTCACAAGACTGGATAGACTTTGTTGACTGTTCAGTGAAGGCCTTGGAGGGGTGGTTACATGGCAGTAAAGTTTCTGACTATGAAAGCCTGTATAATCTTATTCTGAGAGAGCATATTATGAATAACTATGTGTCTGACTTGTTACACCAATATCTAGTGGACTCAGATCTGACCTCTCCCCAAGAATTGGGAAAGAAGGCAGACAAATGGGTCAGAACAAGAGTGAACAGAAAAGTTCATACAGGGGGTGACAAGGATGGCAAGAAGAAAGATGGAGAGAAATCTCAGGATAAGCATGGGGATAAGGGTAAAACCAAAGATCCTTTTTCACATCCTAAACACTCTTCAGGGGGTGGGGATACATCAAATTCTTCATCTTCTTCACAACATATACACATTAAAAAGCCTTGGTGCTATGTGTGTAAAAATAAAGTCCATTGGCAAGGGGATAAGTCCTGTCCAGGTAAACCCCCTGAGCCAACCACTACTAATACATCAAACTCTAGTGCCCCTAGCAGTAGTGGTAATAGTGGTTGGACTGCTGGCAACAGTCAAACTAAGGGTGTATTTAGGTTCACTTATGGGTCCATCATAGAAACTGGGGTAGTCAGTCCCAAGACAGTTTCTGTCATACCTAGTGGAATTGGCCTTGCCACACTGGCTGCTTGTCCCCTTACAATGGATAAGTACAGGCAGACAGTTTCAATAAATGGTGTTGAGGCCCAAGCCTACAGGGACACAGGTGCCAGTATCACTTGGGTGACTGAAAACCTAGAGCCTCCTGAACAACACATCATTGGACAACAGTACAAGATTATTGATGTCCATAACTCCACTAAGTTTCTTCCCTTAGCTATAGTCCAACTTAGTTGCGGTGGAGTTACTGGCCCTAAGCAGGTGGTAGTGTCACCTAGGTTACCTGTAGACTGTCTCTTAGGTAATGACCTAGAGACCTCAGGTTGGCCTGAGGTAGAGTTTTATACCCATGCAGCCATGCTGGGTATCCCCGAGGAATTGTTCCCTCTCATTTCTACTGAAATGAAAAAGCAAAGGAGAGAAAAAAAGGCCTGAAAACTCAGGATCCCTCTCCAACAACAGGTAAAAAGGGTACCACAGTATCCCCTACCCACCCTGCCATTCAGGATACCATTCCTGTGGTGGGAGAAATCTCTCCTTGGGTGGCACCTGTACCAAGGGAATCATCAGCTGGCATAGCTGTACTCCCTGAGGTGGAAGTAACTCTCTGTGGGATAACTCATATTGGTGAGAAATCCACCATTTTAGTTAATATGGAGCATCCCTCCAACCCTCCCAGAGAAACTTTAGTGCAGAAACCCTGCACTGCCTCACAACACTTAGAGCAGTGCCCTAGTGTGAAGCTCATAGGACAGCATCCCTGCTCTGCTCCAAATAAAGAGAAACAGCATCACTGCTCTCTCTTACAGCCAAATGGACAATGTTTTTGCCCATCTATGGCTTTTCTGAGACAGCATCACTGTCTGGAATTCTCATCACTAGAAATAGGTCCAGTGGACAATTCCCACTGTTCTAAACTAAAACTTACTGATAGAAACTTTGAAAATATATCTTCACATTGTTGGTTAGCTAAAAAACTTCAAACAGGGTGGTTTACATCCCCACAGGGAAGTAACCATATAGAGGATGATAAAGGGAGTAGCCAGTCTATTGCAGAGCTACTCTCCACCTATCACCACTTAGACAATAAAGTCTCAACTGGCCAAGGTTAGCCTTATTGTCCTTCGTTTCGGGAGGGGAGGTTGTGTGAGAAAGTAGCCTCTTTCTAGCCTTGTTATCCCCACTTTTGGCCTGTTTCTGAGTATATGTCAGGGTGTTTTCACTGTCTCACTGGGATCCTGCTAGCCAGGGCCCAGTGCTCATAGTGAAAACCCTATGTTGTCAGTATGTTTGTTATGTGTCACTGGGACCCTGCTAGCCAGGACCCCAGTGGTCATAAGTTTGTGGCCTGTATGTATGTGTTCCCTGTGTGATGCCTAACTGTCTCACTGAGGCTCTGCTAACCAGAACCTCAGTGGTTATGCTCTCTCTGCTTTCCAAATTGTCACTAACAGGCTAGTGACCAATTTCATCAATTCACATTGGCATACTGGAACACCCTTATAATTCCCTAGTATATGGTACTGAGGTACCCAGGGTATTGGGGTTCCAGGAGATCCCTATGGGCTGCAGCATTTCTTTTGCCACCCATAGGGAGATCTGACAATTCTTACACAGGCCTGCCAGTGCAGCCTGAGTGAAATATAACGTCCACGTTATTTCACAGCCATTTACCACTGCACTTAAGTAACTTATAAGTCACCTATATGTCTAACCTTCACCTGGTGAAGGTTGGGTGCAAAGTTACTTAGTGTGTGGGCACCCTGGCACTAGCCAAGGTGCCCCCACATTGTTCAGGGCAAATTCCCCGGACTTTGTGAGTGCGGGGACACCATAACACGCGTGCACTATACATAGGTCACTACCTATGTATAGCGTCAGAATGGTAACTCCGAACACAATTCCATGGTCCCGGGTCTCTAGAACGGAACCTGGGTACTGCCAAACTGCCTTTCCGGGGTCTCCACTGCAGCTGCTGCTGCTGCCAACCCCTCAAACAGGTTTCTGCCCCCCTGGGGTCTAGGCAGCCCTGGCCCAGGAAGGCAGAACAAAGGATTTCCTCTGAGAGAGGGTGTAACACCCTCTCCCTTTGGAAATAGGTGTGATGGCTGGGGAGGAGTAGCCCCCCCCAGCCTCTGGAAATGCTTTGATGGGCACAGATGCTGCCCATCTCTGCATAAGCCAGTCTACACCGGTTCAGGGATCCTCCATCCCTGCTCTGGTGCGAAACTGGACAAAGGAAAGGGGAGTGACCACTCCCCTGACCTGCACCTCCCAGGGGAGGTGCCCAGAGCTCCTCCAGTGTGCCCCAGACCTCTGCCATCTTGGAAACAGAGGTGTTGCTGGCACACTGGACTGCTCTGAGTGGCCAGTGCCAGCAGGTGACGTCAGAGACTCCTTCTGATAGGCTCTTACCTCTCTTAGTAGCCAATCCTCCTTCCTATGTAGCCAAACCTACTTTTCTGGCTATTTAGGGTCTCTGCTTTGGGGAATTCTTCAGATTCCAAATGCAAGAGCTCACCAGAGTTCCTCTGCATCTCCCTCTTCACTTTCTGCCAAAGGATCGACCGCTGACTGCTCAGGACGCCTGCAAAACCGTAACAAAGTAGCAAAGACGACTACTGCAACCTTGTATCGCTTCATCCTGCCGGCTTTCTCGCCTGTTTCCTGGTGGTGCATGCTCTGGGGGTAGCCTGCCTCCTTCTTGCACCAGGAGCTCTGAAGAAATCTCCCGTGGGTCAACGGAATCTTCCCCCTGCAACCGCAGGCAACAAAAGACTGCATCACTGGTCCTCTGGGTCCTCTCTCAGCACAACGAGCGTGGTCCCTGGAACTCAGCAACTCTGTCCAAGTGACTCCCACAGTCCAGTGACTCTTCAGTCCACGTTTGGTGGAGGTAAGTCCTTGCCTCCCCACGATGGACTGCATTGCTGGGTACTGCGTGATTTGCAGCTGCTCCGGCTCATGTGCACTCTTCCAGGATTTCCTTCATGCACAGCCAAGCCTGGGTCCCCAACACTCTAACCTGCAGTGCACAACTTTCTCAGTTGTCCTCCGGCGTCGTGGGACTCTGTTTTCTGACTTCGAGTGGACTCTGGTTCACTCCTCTACTAAGTGCCTGATCCAGTACTTCTGCGGGTGCTGTCTGCTTCTGTGAGGGCTCCCTGACTTGCTGGGCGCCTCCTCTGTGTCCTCATCCAAGTGGCGACATCCTGGTCCCTCCTGGGCCACAGCAGCATCCAAAAACCCTAACTGCGACCCTTGCAGCTAGCAAGCTTTGTTTTGGGTCTTTCTGTGTGGGAACATGTCTGCAAGCTTCTTCACGACGTGGGACATCCATCCTCCAAAGGGGAAGTTCCTAGTCCTCTTCGTTCTTGCAGAACACTAAGCTTCTTCCGTCCAGTGGCAGCTTCCTTGCACCCTCAGCTGGCATTTCCTGGCCATCTGCCCACTCTCTGCACTGTTGCGACTCTTGGACTTGGTCCCCTTGTCTTACAGGTACTCAGGTCTGGAAATCCACTGTTGTTGCATTGCTGGTGTTGGTTTTCCTTGCAGAATCCCCCATCACGACTTCTGTGCTCTCTGGGGGTTGTAGGTGCACTTTACACCTACCTTTCAGGGTCTTGGGTTGGACTATTTTTCTAACCCTCACTGTTTTCTTACAGTCCCAGTGACCCTCTACAAGCTCACATAGGTTTGGGGTCCATTTGTGGTTCGCATTCCACTTTTGGAGAATATGGTTTGTGTTGCCCCATACCTATGTGCTCCTATTGCAATCTATTGTAACTTTACACTGCTTGCATTACTTCCTTTTGCTATTACTGCATATTTTTGGTATTGTGTACATATATCTTGTGTATATTTGGCATCCTCATACTGAGGGTACTCACTGAGATACTTTTGGCATATTGTCATAAAAATAAAGTACCTTTATTTTTAGTATATCTGTGTATTGTATTTTCTTATGATATTGTGCATATGACACTAGTGGTATAGTAGGAGCTTTGCATGTCTCCTACTTCAGCCTAAGCTGCTCTGGTATACTACCTTCTATCAGCCTAAGCTGCTAGAAACACCTCTTCTACACTAATAAGGGATAAGTGGACCTGGTACAGAGTGTAAGTAACCCTTGGTACCCACTACAAGCCAGGCCAGCCTCCTACATTGGTTGTGCAGCGGTGGGATAAGTACTTGTAACTACTTACCACTTTGTCATTGTGTACTTTTCATAAGAGAATAATATACAAAACAAGTTCAGTGTATGTACACCTAACCAAAAAGTTTTGCTTTTCTTCTCTTACACTTTCTGCTAAGTGCTGAAAAGTACTCTTAAACTTCTAAAAGTTTCCAAAAAGTTTGAAAAAGTTTTTTCCTGTTCTTTAAAAAGTCCTACAAACTTTTTCTCTCTTCTCACTGTCTCTAAACCTTCTTTTATCATGTCTCATGTAGGTACTGCTCTTAAATTAGTCAATACAACTTATGACAATTTAAACTTCAAGATCCTAAGGAGTCTCTGCATTGATAGAGGGTTAGTGATAGGAAAGAACCCTTCTATAGAATTTCTGTATAACATGCTCATTGAGAATGATAAGTCCCTAGTTGGCACTTCATCTGAGAAGTCAGTAGACAGCTCAGACTCAGACTCAGGGGAACCCCTTGAGGGAGGTGTACAGGGTTCTGTTCCAAATCTGCCCCCTAGCAGACCTCATAGCAATGCTGGTAGTAATAGAAGCTCTCATCATAGTAGAGGGCCGTTTGATCCTGAAGGCCAGGTTGTTAGAGTGCAAGCTGTTAGGGACAGGTCTCCCTCTGTTCATTCCAATATATCTTCTGTGTCAAAACATTCCCAACCCACCCACGCTGATGACAAAATGTTAGAAAGGGAACTCAACAAGTTGAGAGTGGAAGAGACCAGGCTGAAGCTTAAACAGCAACAGCTGGCTCTAGACAGGGAATCCCTAGACTTAGAGAAGGAGAGACACAGATTGGGTTAGGACCCCATGGTGGCAGCAGCAGTATTCCTGATAGTAATCCTGTGAGAGAGCATGATTCCAGGAATCTGCAAAAGATAGTTCCACCTTACAAGGAGGGGGATGACATTAACAAGTGGCTTGCTGCACTTGAGATGGCCTGTATGATACATGGGTTCCCTCAAAGGCAGTGGGCTGCTATTCTATGGCTATCTTTCAATGGAAAGGGTAGGGGTAGGCTCCTTACTGTTAGAGAAAGTGATGCCAATACTTTTGCAGTTTTGAAGGATGCACTCTTGGATGGATTTGGCTTAACCACAGGATTAAGTTCAGAGACACCAGAAAAGAGTCCTCACAAGAATGGATAGACTTTGTTGACTGTTCAGTGAAGGCCTTGGAGGGGTGGTTACATGGCAGTAAAGTTTCTGACTATGAAAGCCTGTATAATCTTATTCTGAGAGAGCATATTCTGAATAACTGTGTGTCTGACCTGTTACACCAATATCTAGTGGACTCAGATCTGACCTCTCCCCAAGAATTGGGAAAGAATGCAGACAAATGGGTCAGAACAAGAGTGAACAGAAAAGTTCATACAGGGGGTGACAAGGATGGCAAGAAGAAAGATAGTGAGAAATCTCAGGATAAGCATGGGGATGAGGGTAAAACCAAAGATCCCTTTTCACATCCTAAACACTCTTCAGGGGGTGGGGATAAATCAAATTCTTCATCTTCTTCACAACATATACACATTAAAAAGCCTTGGTGCTATGTGTGTAAAAATAAAGTCCATTGGCAAGGGGATAAGTCCTGTCCAGGTAAACCCCCTGAGCCAACCAACACTAATACTGTTTCAGGTCCTGAGCTCGCCCCCCACGACCGCAGCACCAACCTGCTGCCTCCTGCCTCTGTCCCCTGACCACGCTGCTGTTTGCGTGTTCGAGGCCCTCCTCCACCCGCAGGCATCCTCCTGCGCCTCATCCCTGGGGTCTAGTGGGCTCTGACTAGCTTCACTTGACCCGTGTGCCGCTTTCCGCCGTCCCGTAAGTGTTTTTCGTTTTTTTCGCTTTTTCCAGCGCCTCGCCGCCGGCGCTTCTGCCCCCTTTGTGCCCCCCTGATTGCTGTCTCCCCGATCGTATATTGTGCCATTATTGTTTTTCTGATTGTGTGCTTTTCTTTTTGTAACTGCTGGTATTTTGCTCGTTTTCAGTGTTTTGCCCCTTGTGCGCTTCCCGTTCCCTGCCGCTGCCTCCCTGCGGCCCCGCCCCCCTCGCGCCCCCATTTGCCGCTCCCTCCCGCCTCCCGCCTGCTCCTCCCTCCCCCCTCCCTTCTTAATGGCTGGCGCTGCGCGTCGCGAGTGAGCGAACTCTGACCTGTTTCAGGTCCTGAGCTCGCCCCCCACGACCGCAGCACCAACCTGCTGCCTCCTGCCTCTGTCCCCTGACCACGCTGCTGTTTGCGTGTTCGAGGCCCTCCTCCACCCGCAGGCATCCTCCTGCGCCTCATCCCTGGGGTCTAGTGGGCTCTGACTAGCTTCACTTGACCCGTGTGCCGCTTTCCACCGTCCCGTAAGTGTTTTTCGTTTTTTTCGCTTTTTCCAGCGCCTCGCCGCCGGCGCTTCTGCCCCCTTTGTGCCCCCCTGATTGCTGTCTCCCCAATCGTATATTGTGCCATTATTGTTTTTCTGATTGTGTGCTTTTCTTATTGTAACTGCTTGTATTTTGCTCGTTTTCAGTGTTTTGCCCCTTGTGCGCTCCCCGTTCCCTGCCGCTGCCTCCCTGCGGCCCCGCCCCCCTCGCGCCCCCATTTGCCGCTCCCTCCCACCTCCCAGCTGCTCCTCCCTCCCCCCTCCCCCCTCCCTTCTTAATGGCTGGCGCTGCGCGTCCGCGCCGCTGGCGCGCCGGAGGCGCGCCAGAGGCAAGCCCGTCTGCGCCCGTCCGCGCCTGAACCACGCCCAGCGCCACACCCCCTGGCCCTCGCGCCCCCCGCATCCGCTACTCGATCAACGAACTCCGCGCCTTCAACCCCGGCCCCTCCACTGAATGCTACCGGGCATCCCCGAAGCACACTAAAGGACCTTTTTCCTGCCGTACCTGCAACTTCTCATGCATCAGAACGACCAATCCAACTACGAAAACATCCAACCCCAACCACCTGAACTGCATCCTCATCAACACCCGCTCCGCACGAAAACACGCCATCGAGCTCTGGGATTTGCTCGACACCACTGCTCCTGACGTGGCTTTCCTGACCGAAACCTGGTGGAACGACTCCTCGTCTCCGGACATCGCCATCGCCATACCGGACAGCTACAAAATCACCAGAAGAGATCGAACCAACGGAATCGGCGGCGGAATAGCCATCGCTCACAAAGCTACCCTCAAAATCCACACCCACTCGGACGACACCCTCAGGACAGCCGAACACCTCCACTTCCAGATCCACACGGACCCCAACACGACCCTCAGAGGAACCCTCATTTACCGCCCTCCAGGACCAAGAGCCCCCTTCACCGACACCATCGCCGACCTTGCAAGCACCCACGCCCTCGCTTCCCCGGATTACATCCTCCTGGGAGATCTGAACTACCATCTGGAAAATGCCAACGACGTCAACACCGCATCACTGACCTCCAACCTCCTCAACCTCGGTCTCCGCCAGCTAGTCAACACACCTACCCACATCGCCGGTCACACCCTTGACCCCCTCTTCACCTCTAGCAACCACATTTCCTTCAGCCACACCTCCGAACTCCACTGGACTGACCATCACTGTGTCCATTTCACCTATAAGAAAACCACAGAGCAACACCGCATCCAGCTACCTCCCCACCGCCGCTGGGGCAAAGTCACCCAAGAACAACTGACCAGCACCCTCATCAACAACCTTCCACCCGACGCAATCGACCCGAGCACAGCCGCCAACAACCTCCATCAATGGATCCTCGACTGCGCCAACACCCTTGCCCCTCTCAAGAAACCCACCACCATCCAAGGAAAGAAAAAACCAGCCTGGTTCACAGACGATCTCACCACCTCCAAAAGCAACTGCCAGAAGCTCAAAAAGAAATGGATCCAAGAACGCACACCCGACAACCTCGCCGCCCTCAAAAACGCCAACCGCGAACACCACCAACGGATCCGCACCGCCAAGCGCGCCCACTTCACCGAACGCATCAACAACAACGCCCACGACTGCAAAGAACTCTTCGGCATCGTGAAGGAACTCTCCAATCCGAAAGCCAACTCCAACGACATCCCGCCCTCCCAGAAACTCTGCGACGACCTCTCCACCTTCTTCCACCAGAAAATCACCACCATCCACGACAGCTTCATCACCGGTCCACCGCCAGACCCCACCCCCGACGTCTCCTCCCGCGACTGCCGCCTCACCGCCTGGACCCACGTGGACGAGGCAGAAACCATAGCAACCATGAACACCATCCACTCAGGCTCCCCCACGGACCCCTGCCCCCATCATGTTTTCAACTCAGCCAACGCCACCATCGCCCCCGAACTCCGCAAGATCATCAACCTCTCCTTCACTTCTGCCACCTTCCCGGACAGATGGAAACACGCAGAAATCCAACCCTTCCTCAAAAAACCCAAGGCTGACCCCAACGACCTCAAAAACTTCCGTCCGATCTCTCTCCTCCCTTTTCCACCGAAAGTCATCGAGAAGATCATCAACACTCAGCTCACCCACTTCCTCGAAGACAATTCCATCCTGGACCCCTCACAATCCGGATTCAGACAAAACCACAGCACTGAGACCGCCCTCCTCGCCGCCACAGATGACATCAGACATCAAATGGACAACGGCGAAACCTCAGCCCTCATCCTCCTCGACCTATCAGCCGCTTTTGACACCGTCTGCCACCGCACCCTACTGACCCGCCTCCAGGAAGCCGGCATCCAAGATAAAGCCCTCCACTGGATCTCATCCTTTCTCTCCGACAGAACGCAGAGAGTCCGTCTCTCCCCTTTCCGCTCCAAAGCCACCAACCTCATCTGCGGCGTCCCCCAAGGATCCTCCCTCAGCCCCACGTTGTTCAACGTCTACATGGCCCCCCTCGCTCAACTGGCACGCCAACATCATCTCAGCATCATCTCCTACGCCGACGATACCCAGCTCGTCCTCTCCCTGACCAAAGACCCGCTCACCGCCAAAACAAACCTCCACGAGGGACTAAAATCCATCGCCGATTGGATGAACAACAGTCGCCTGAAACTCAACTCCGACAAGACGGAAGTCCTCATCCTCGGACGCACTCCCTCGGCCTGGAACGACTCATGGTGGCCCTCCGTCCTCGGACCCCCACCCACCCCTGCCAGCCACGCAAGAAACCTCGGCTTCATCCTGGACTCCGCCCTCACCATGTCCAAACAGGTCAGCGCCGTCTCCTCCTCCTGTTTCAACACCCTTCGAATGCTCCGCAGAATCTTCAAGTGGATTCCAACAGAAACCAGAAAGACGGTGACCCAGGCCCTCGTCAGCAGCAGACTTGACTACGGCAACGCACTCTACACAGGCATCCCAACCAAAGACATCAAACGCCTCCAACGTATCCAAAATGCCTCCGCCCGACTGATCCTCAACATACCCCGCCGAAGTCACATCTCCCCTCACCTAAAGGAACTCCACTGGCTCCCGGTAGACAAGAGGATCACCTTCAAACTCCTGACCCACGCTCACAAGGCACTTCACAACACCGGACCCTCCTACCTCAACACCAGACTCAACTTCTACACTCCAACACGTCAACTCCGATCCGCCAACCTCGCCCTCGCCATCGTTCCCCGAATCCAGCGCAAGACATCCGGCGGCAGATCCTTCTCCTTCCTCGCCGCCAAGACCTGGAACTCTCTCCCCACATCTCTTCGCCAGACCCAGGACCTCCTCGCATTCAGAAGGCTCCTCAAGACCTGGCTCTTCGACCGCTAAACCAGCAGCGCTCCCCCCCCCCCCCTCAGCGCCTCGAAACCCTGACGGGTACATAGCGCGCTTTATAAATACTATGATTGATTGATTGAATACATCAAACTCTAGTGCCCCTAGCAGTAGTGGTAATAGTGGTGGGACTGCTGGCAACAGTCAAACTAAGGGTGTAGTTGGGTTCACTTATGGGTCCATCATAGAAACTGGGGTAGTCCGTCCCAAGACAGTTTCTGTCATACCTAGTGGCATTGGCCTTGCCACACTGGCTGCTTGTCCCCTTACAATGGATAAGTACAGGCATACAGTTTCAATAAATGATGTTGAGGCCCAAGCCTACAGGGACACAGGTGCCAGTATCACTTGGGTGACTGAAAACCTAGTGCCTCCTGAACAACACATCATTGGACAACAGTACAAGATTATTGATGTCCATAACTCCACTAAGTTTCTTCCCTTAGCTATAGTTCAACTTAGTTGGGGTGGAGTTACTGGCCCTAAGCAGGTGGTAGTGTCACCTAGCTTACATGTAGACTGTCTCTTATGTAATGACCTAGAGACCTCAGGTTTGGCTGAGGTAGAGTTTTATACCCATGCAGCTATGCTTGGTATCCCTGAGGAATTGTTCCCTCTCATTTCTGCTGAAATGAAAAAGCAAAGGAGAGAAAAAAAGGCCTGAAAACTCAGGATCCCTCTCCAACAACAGGTAAAAAGGGTATCACAGTATCCCCTACCCACCCTGCCATTCAGGATACCATTCCTGTGGTGGGAGAAATCTCTCCTGGGGTGGCACCTGTACCAAGGGAATCAACAGCTGGCATAGCTGTACTCCCTGAGGTGGAAGTACCTCTCTGTGGGAAAACTCATATTGGTGAGAAATCCACCATTTTAGTTAATATGGAGCATCCCTCCAACCCTCCCAGAGAAACTTTAGTGCAGAAATCCTGCACTGCCTCACAACACTTAGGGCAGCAGCACTGCCCTAGTGTGGAGCTCATAGGACAGCATCCCTGTTCTCTCTTACAGCCAAATGGACAATGTTTTTTGCCAAGCTATGGCTTTTCTGAGACAGCATCCCTGTCTGGAATTCTCATCACTAGAAGTAGGTCCAGTGGACAATTCCCACTGTTCTAAACTAAAACTTACTGATAGAAACTCTGAAAGTATATCTTCACATTGTTGGTTAGCTAAAAAACTTCAAACAGGGTGGTTTACATCCCCACAGGGAAGTAACCATATAGTGGATGATAAAGGGAGTAACCAGTCTATTGCAGAGCTACTCTCCACCTATCACCACTTAGACAATAAAGTCTCAACTGGCCAAGGTTAGCCTTATTGTCCTTCGTTTGGGGGGGGTGTTGTGTGAGAAAGTAGCCTCTTTCTAGCCTTGTTACCCCCACTTTTGGCCTGTTTGTGAGTATATGTCAGGGTGTTTTCACTGTCTCACTGGGATCCTGCTAGCCAGGGCCCAGTGCTCATAGTGAAAACCCTATGTTGTCAGTATGTTTGTTATGGGTCACTGGGACCCTGCTAGCCAGGACCCCAGTGCTCATAAGTTTGTGGCCTGTATATATGTGTTCCCTGTGTGATGCCTAACTGTCTCACTGAGGCTCTGCTAACCAGAAGCTCAGTGGTTATGCTCTCTCTGCTTTCCAAATTGTCACTAACAGGCTAGTGACCAATTTCACCAATTCACATTGGCATACTGGAACACCCTTGTAATTCTCTAGTATATGGTACTGAGGTACCCAGGGTATTGGGGTTCCAGGAGATCCCTATGGGCTGCAGCATTTCTTTTGCCACCCATAGGGAGATCTGACAATTCTTACACAGGTCTGCCAGTGCAGCCTGAGTGAAAAAACGTCCACGTTATTTTACAGCCATTTACCACTGCACTTAAGTAACTTATAAGTCACCTATATGTCTAACCTTCACCTGGTGAAGGTTGGGTGCAAAGTTACTTAGTGTGTGGGCACCCTGGCACTAGCCAAGGTGCCCCCACATTGTTCAGGGCAAATTCCCCGGACTTTGTGAGTGCGGGGACACCATTACACACGTGCACTATACATAGGTCACTACCCATGTATAGCGTCAGAATGGTAACTCCGAACATGGCCATGTAAAATGTCTAAGATCATGGAATTGTCACCCCAATGCCATTCTGGCATTGGGGAGACAATTCCATGGTCCCGGGTCTCTAGAACGGAACCTGGGAACTGCCAAACTGCCTTTCTGGGGTCTCCACTGCAGCTGCTGCTGCTGCCAACCCCTCAGACAGGTTTCTGCCCCCCTGGGGTCCAGGCAGTCCTGGCCCAGGAAGGCAGAACAAAGGATTTCCTCTGAGAGAGGGTGTAACACCCTCTCCCTTTGGAAATAGGTGTGATGGCTGGGGAGGAGTAGCCCCCCCCAGCCTCTGGAAATGCTTTGATGGGCACAGATGCTGCCCATCTCTGCATAAGCCAGTCTACACCGGTTCAGGGATCCCCCAGCCCTGCTCTGGCGCGAAACTGGACAAAGGAAAGGGGAGTGACCACTCCCCGGACCTCCACCTCCCAGGGGAGGTGCCCAGAGCTCCTCCAGTGTGCCCCAGACCTCTGCCATCTTGGAAACAGAGGTGTTGCTGGCACACTGGACTGCTCTGAGTGGCCAGTGCCAGCAGGTGACGTCAGAGACTACTTCTGATAGGCTCTTACCTCTCTTAGTAGCCAATCCTCTTTCCTAGGTAGCCAAACCTCCTTTTCTGGCTATTTAGGGTATCTGCTTTGGGGAATTCTTCAGATACCGAAAGCAAGAGCTCACCAGAGTTCCTCTTCACCTTCTGCCAAAGGATCGACTGCTGACTGCTCAGGACTCCTGCAAAACCGCAACAAAGTAGCAAAGACGACTACTGCAACCTTGTATCGCTTCATACTGCCGGCTTTCTCGCCTGTTTCCTGGTGATGCATGCTCTGGGGGTAGCCTGCCTCCTTCTTGCACCAGGAGCTCTGAAGAAATCTCCTGTGGGTCGACGGAATCTTCCCCCTGCAACCGCAGGCAACAAAAGACTGCATGACCGGTCCTCTGGGTCCTCTCTCAGCACGACGAGCGTAGTCCCTGGAACTCAGCAACTCTGTCCAAGTGACTTCCACAGTCCAGTGACTCTTCAGTCCACGTTTGGTGGAGGTAAGTCCTTGCCTCCCCACGATAGACTGCATTGCTGGGTACCGCGTGATTTGCAGCTGCTCCGGCTCCTGTGCACTCTTCCAGGATTTCCTTCGTGCACAGCCAAGCCTGGGTCCCCGACACTCTAACCTGCAGTGCACAACCTTCTGAGTTGTCCTCCGGCGTCGTGGGACTCCCTTTTCTGGCTTTGGGTGGACTCCGGTTCACTCCTCTTCTAAGTGCCTGATCCGGTACTTCTGCTGGTGCTGTCTGCTTCTGTGAGGGTTCCCTGACTTGGTGGGCGCCCCCTCTGTCTCCTCATCCAAGTGGCGACATCCTGGTCCCTCCAACTGCCCTCCCTTCTGGGGTCCTGCACCCCCCAACTATGAGTGGCCCCCCAGAAGATAACATGGTAGGGGCACTGTTAGCAGTAGCCCCTTCCTCCAGGTCAGGGGGGACACCCTGAACCTGGCCTTCCAATCTAGGGTCTGTACCCATAGATTGCACTGGGGTCAGGGGTGAGTCTCTCTTCCCCCTGCCCCTACTCTCAGGGTTCTGCACCCCACCTCAGGGAGAGTACCCCTAGAAATCACACCAGGGTTTACCCCTTGCACCTGATCCTCCAGTCCAGGGTCTGTACCCACAGACTGGACCACTGCCTGGCAACCCAGGACTTCCTGGGGGGCATACCTACCCCCCACCAGGTCAGAGTTTACCCTCCTCTGAACCTGGTCATCAAACTCAGAGTCAAGACCCTGTGGTTGAACCACTGCCTGGCACACCAGGACTTCCTTGGGAGTACACCTACCCCCCATTGGGTCAGAGTTTACCCGCTGAACCTGATCATTCAACCCAGAGTCACCACCCTGCGGTTCAACCACTACCTGGCTGTCAACACCAGGACAATGCCCGCTCTACGGACAACATAATGCTAAATGACAAACCTTCTGCAATGTAATAATTCATGCATTGTGTGCTGATATTGCACATTAACTTTTTGCATTGCAGGGATTTATCTTGAACTGTCATTAATGCTGTTTGTAATGTATTGTTCATTTTCAAGCTTGTTCATTTTCAAGCCTTTCCTGCATCCTGGCTGGATGTGGCATGTGGGCAGGGCTTGGGTGTATTTAAGGAACCCAGCCCAGCTCCACGTGCTCACTATACAGAGGTCCCAGTGCAGAGCAGCATCATTTTCCTGGGCTCCTGTTCCGGAGGCCTACTTGGTCATTTCCTGGCCCTGTTCTCATTATATTGCTGATCTTCAAGCAGGGCGGTAAGGCGGAGATCGGGGAAATTTCCTCTACTCTGTTTTCTAGAAACATTTGAGTTTTGGCTTTGTGATTTACAGTATGTGCGATTTATTCTTGGCACTTAACCCTTGTAGTTTGGATCGGCAGAGTGCGCAATCATTTCAAGGCATTTGAATCTTGATGGTTGAATCGGCAACAGTGTGCTCAGTTAATTCTTGGCAATTAACCCTTGCAGTTCGGATCGGCAGAGTGCGCGATCTTTTCAAGACATTTGAATCTTGATGGTTGAATTTGCAACAGTGTGCATGATTCATTCTTGACAATTAACCCTTGCAGTTCGGATCGGAAGAGTGCACAATCATTTCAAGGCATTTGAATCTTGATGGTTGAATCAGCAACAGTGTGTGTGATTCATTCTTGGCAATTAACCTTTGCGGTTCAGATCAACAGAGCGCGTGATCATTCCAGGTACTTGAATCTTGCTGCGCTGTCTAGCAATAAGGTGCGCAATAACTTCTGGGCAATTAAATCTTGAAATTTAGAACAAACAGAGTGTGATCTTTCTAGACAAAACAAGTTTAGTCAGTTTGCCTCTGCTACAGTATTATTAATGAATCCTATAGCAGTAAATTTTTTGGGAACAAAAGTACTTATTGATTCTTGTTATGATGTAATTGCTATGCTAAGGATTAACTTGAGTGAGTTCAATGTTCAGAGCATATGAATATAAAAAGGTCACGTTATTGAAACATTCTTGATCTCTCATGTTATTAGAGCATAAAGAATGAAAAACAAAGTTCATGATCATTAATGTAAATAACCTTGCTATTGTATTCTTAACTCTTTCTTCCACAGGCCTCCTTCCCCGCTGTTCCGAACCTAAAACCCATCCCCTGCTTGGCCAATCTTTAATTCTGTGCTATGATAGCTAGCAGAGTTTGGAGCTGCCAAGAGGTGGACATATTGGGAACAGGCGCAAACCCGAGGATCCGGTCTCGCTGACACTGGCACACCAGGACTTCCATGGGGCACACTTACCGCCGCTCAAGGGACGCACTGTCCCCAAGGGCCACACGAGAGTCTGGCTGGCACAGGTCTCCTGACCTCTGCCCATCTGACAGAGTCTGGATTCCCCTGACCCAGAAATGGTCTCACCAAGGTCATTCCTGGGGGCTCTACTCTCAGAGCGGAACCCTGACCCTCCAGGTTCTCCACTGGGGTCCGCAACCCTCTCTCAACCCTCTGTCTGGACTTCTGCATCCCGTCACTAGGAGTGGTGCTGCCAGACACCAGAACTGGTGGGACGCTGGCTACAGCTGCCCCCCAAGTTCTCTTGACACTGTGGGGTCTCCCTCAACAGATGGCCCTACGGTACAGTCTAGGCTTCTGGTGTTCCCTCATGGAACTGTCCAGTACCTGGGACCAGATCTTGGGCACCTTGGTCGTCAACCCATCCCTATTCCCTCTCCTCTGAGACTGGACATGGGGTCCCTCACCCATCCCACTAAACTACCTGGGACACTACAATCCTTCCCTACCTCACCTGGTTGGGAAATACCTAGACCACTCCTCTCAGGAGCACCCCCAAATGCCTCTTCAGACTCTCTGGTACTCACCCAGAGGTCTGCCTCCATTGTAAGTTCCCTGGAGTCAGAAAACTCACACTCCACTTGGTGTTGTCGTAGATCTGGGAAATAAGGACTACACATATGCTCTCCAGCAATTACATCACATAGCCCCTCACATGAATTAAGCAAACTACCCTTCACCCAACCATCCAGTGACTCTGCTTTGAAAAAGCACCCCACAACACCCTCCTGAGACTGGTGAGACAGTACCTGACTGTCTCTGACACTCAACCTACACTCTTCTGGGATGTCTCCACACTCCATAACCAGGACTTCTACCTGGGGGGAACCCCTCTCCCTGTCACTCTCACCTAGAGTCAGTAGAGTGTCCCTCCCACCAGTTGGAATATGACTCCCCATGCCAGTTCCCCAATCCACCTTAGGGACCCTGTGCATCAGAGGAGCTACCTCATACCCCTGAACCTCCTGGTGTGTGTTAACTCCCTCCTTCAAGTAGGGCACCATGCCTCTGGGCATGTGCACTCCTTCACTGGAGCACTGGTTATAAAATTGTTGCTGCCACCATTCCAGCTGGACTCAGCCATCATGACTTTCAGCTCCTTCATTTTGAACCCATAAGCCAAAATCCTCTTTTAGATCTCTAAGTCCCTCCTCCTTTCTTCCAACTGTTTCTCCCTTTGCATCCTCAAGTCTTTGAACTTCAACAGGTGAGCCCTCTCTGCCTGTCTGTCCTGTAACTCTTCAGGAGTCAGACCCTTGGGTGATACCCTGCTACCCCTTCTGGGGACCCTCCCCCAGGCGTAACAGGTACATCCACTACACAACTGTGTATCCTCTGCACTTCCCCACCTACATCCTCCTCCTCTGTGTGCCCTCCAGCCTCCTTGACTGTCACCCAGGCCCTCTGTGCCTTTTGCAGCTCCTACTCCCTGGTGGAGCTCTCAGTGGGACAGTCAAGATCTTTAAGGAACTGTTTCAATTGAGCAACTGAGTACTCCTTCAGGTTCTCTATTTCAAACACAGCTCCAGCTGTTGCATCTCCAGATTGAGACATGATGGTCACAAGTGCAAAGTTCCAAAGGCAGAAAATAAGTTCCTAATGAAGTAAAAAGAATCAGTCAAGGGATCAGCAAAATCATGGAAGTAGAACAAAAAGGAGTCCTTATGAGAAAAAGCAAAAGATCACCAAACAATTAGTATGTGGCCACGTAGTGGTCTGCACTCAAAATAGTAGTGTACACTTAATCACTGTATGTCAAGTACAAATACAAGTCCAAATCCCACCGCTGCCGCCAATGTTAGAAATGGGGTATTTGGTTGACAGTCAGGTTACCCCCTGTTCAAGCAAGGACCCTCACTCTAGTCAGGGTAAAAGAGAATACCCCTCAGCTAACCCCTGCATCCCCCTTGGTAGCTTGGCAGAGCAGTAGGCTTAACTTCAGAGTGCTAGGTGTAAAGTATTTGTACCAACACAATAAGTAACTTAATGAAAACACTAAAAATGACACAACACCAGATTAGCAAAAATAGGAAATATTTATCTAAACAAAACAAGACCAAAATGACAAACATCCGACATACATAAGTCAAATTATGAATTTTTAAAGATGAAACTCAAAGATAGCGCTTAGAAACACAAAATGCTTCAATGAGGTGTTAACACGGCATCATGACGGAGTCGTTCCCAACAAGCCAACACCAACGGCGCTGGACACGGAGTCACCTTGACTCCCAAGTGCAGTTCCTTTGTTGAAGAGTGAAAACAAGTTGATGCACGAAGTTGGGGATCGCGGCGTCTGTGCGAAACGTTGAATCCGCGCACTTCGAGCGGCGTCGTTCACAACGTGGTGCAGCGACTTCCACAGAGTCGCAGACTTCAGCAGGTCTGCAGTGGCGTCGGGCCTGCAAAGGTCATTGCGTTCCAGCCAAGATCACGAAGTCGGTTGCAGGCGGCGTCACTGGATTCAGCAGCGGCGTCGGTCCGAAGCCGATTTCCTTGGATTTCCATCAGCTTTCCTTTCAAGGGCCCAGGGACTGGATAGGGCACCACTTGTCAGAGCAGGAGTCTCTCCAGAGACTCCAGGTGCTGGCAGAGAGAAGTCTTTGTTGTCCCTGAGACTTCAGACAACAGGAAGCAAGCTCTAAATCAAGCCCTTGGAGATTTCTTCACAAGATGGAATGCACACAAAGTCCAGTTTTTGCCCTCTTACTCTGGCAGAAGCAGCAACTGCAGGATAGCTCCACAAAGCACAGTCACAGGCAGGGCAGCACTACTCCTCAGCTCTTCAGCTCTTCTCCAGGCAGAGGCTCCTCTTGATGTCCAGAAGTGATCTGAAGTCTGTGGTTTTGGGTGCCCTTCTTATACCCAATTTCTCCTTTGAAGTAGGCCTACTTCAAAGTAAAGTCTCTTTTGAATGTGAAATCCTCACAGACACTCACCAGGGGGTCGGAGACTGCATTGTGTGAGGACAGGAACAGCCCTTTCAGGTATAAGTGACCATTCCTTCCCTCCCTCCTAGCGCAGATGGCTCCTCAGGAAATGCAGCATACACCCCAGCTCCCTTTGTGTCACTGTCTAGTGTGAGATGCAACCAGCCCAACTGTCAAACTTACCCAGACAGGGAATCCACAAACAGGCAGAGTCACAGAAATGGTATAAGCAAGAAAATGCTCACTTTCTAAAAGTCGCATTTTCAAACACACAATCTTAAAATCAACTTTACTAAAAGATGTATTTTTAAATTGTGAGCTCAGAGACTCCAAACTCCATGTGTCCATCCGCTCCCAAAAGGAATCTACACTTTAATCAAATTTAAAGGTAGCCCCCATGTTAACCTATGAGAGGGACAGGCCTTGCAACAGTGAAAATCAAAATTAGAAATCTTTAACTGTTGAGACATATAAAACACTTTACTATATGTCCTACCTTAACCATACACTGCACCCTGCCCTTGGGGCTACCTATGGCCTACCTTAGGGGTGCCTTACAAAAGGGAAGGTTTAGGCCTGGCAAGTGGGTACACTTGCCAAGTCGAATTTACAGGTAGAACAGCACACAGACACTGCAATGGCAGGGCTGAGACATGCTTACAGAGCTACTTATGTGGGTGGCACAACCAGTGCTGCAGGCCCACCAGTAGTATTTGATTTATAGGCCCTGGCACCTCTAGTGCACCTTACTAGGGGCTTACTAGTAAATCAAATATGCGAATCATGGATAAACCAATCAATCATACAATTTACACAGAGAGCATATGCACTTTAGCACTGGTTAGCAGTGGTAAAGTGCTCAGAGTTCAAATGCCAACAGCAACAGGTCAAAAAGATTGGGGATGACCCTGCATAAACTAAAAAGTCCAACAGCGACATGTGAACTGTGCACTAGTAGAAGTTATAGATTTGATGATTTAATTTTATTGGACAAAGTGTGAACATGCGATCTCTTGACCAATAGGGACTTGTGAAGTAGTTTTAGGAAATCTAACTTGACGGACTGTACCAAGAGAAGACAGCACATTTTCCCATTTTCTATCTTACAGGGAGGTCATAATTTTATGAGCTTCTTGAAAAGAGACATGCTTATTTTAATGCTTAAAGACTTTGCCCTTTCTGAACTTTGATGCTGAATCCTGAATCCTGAATCCTTGTGGACCATACTCAGGAGAGGTAGTATGACTTATAATGTCAATTATATTGTCTATTTGCTTTCCTTTCTAGGTATCAAACGCAATATTTTGATAGAGCCATGGTAAGTTGTTTGTGTTGACTAAATTGTTTTGCATGAAGCCCAACACGCTAATTCTAGTTGGATTTTTATTTAAGGTTCTCACTAATGAAAATCGATCTAGGGAATAACAACTGATGTCTTTCTTTGCTGAAGCTAAATGTATGTGATATCGTGTGCACAATTATTCTTGCTATTAATTTGCACTGTGATATTAGAATGTGTAGTAGCTAAAGCCTTGATTAGATTGTGTTTCTTTCTCTGTTTTGAACAGACAGTATTGTTTCTGTATGTTTATCATTTGACCTTGAGATTAACCTAATAACTAGCGTGGATTGCAGGACTGGAGGGTGAGCGGCCAGGGGCAAACAAATATTGTTGGAAGTGGAGGAAGGACATTCAGTTCATTGTACAGCATTACACAAAACATGTTTTATTCTTTTTTTTGCATTGGCTTATATTTCCCAGAGGGCACATACATTTCTAATTATGTTTGTTTTCCGTCTGAAGAATGGGTTAAATCAATCTCATCTCGTCCTGCCAAACACTAGGGTACCACTAATGCTCAGGGCAGTCAAAATATTATGTGCTGCTTTCAGTATGCGCGTAAAAAAAATCTTGCACCACGGAATGACAATAAACAATTATGTTCAGTCTTTGGAACTCACTTACCTGAATCCGATTCCACATTGGCTGCTTTGCACCGCCTGGAGCTAGAGGACAGGGTCAGAAGAAGAAGAAAGGACTACTGAATGAAGCACGAGTGAGGAAACAGAAGAAAGGTCCAAACACATTTAGAAAAAATAAGTGATAGAAAGTAATTAACCTGTTTTAGTGTCACACAATAGCCTGGAACAGTTTAGCACAAGCCCAAGCTATGATATTAGTCTCCATTCAGTGAGTGTTTTTATGAGCAATATTTAGAGAGGGTATGTGGCGTTACATCTAGAGCTGGCCAACCTTAGAACTGGGAGCTGGGTTGGATTCACACGGCAGGTCTCATGCGCCAAGAAAAAATTAAATTAATTTATACATACACATATATATATATATATATATATATATATATATATATATATATATATATATATATATATATATATATTCCAACAACGACCTCCAGACGGGGCCCCCAACCCTCCAGGGCAGCTTCAGCCAAGGGCGGAGAAAACCATATTTAAAGTCCAAACGAAAATGCCAAAGCCTCAGTTCCAGTAACATACGAGCATTTATTCTCAGTAGAAATGACAGTATGCAGGAATCCTGATGCGTTTTGGCTGAATGCCTTGATCACAGGTGAGTGGTTTAAGGTGTACACAACACAGGTATTTATCAATCAAATGCCACGTGACCTTGTAGTAGAAGTAGCATACATCTCCCATAATGCACTGATAATGTTTCAATACTGTTTCATTACACTGTAGCTAAATATTTGATCCTGATTAATAACGTCTAAATGCCACAGTCATATTTCACAATTGTAACAGTGCATACAGTTTGTACACGATAAATAGAGTGGCCACGTGCTTAATAGTATTAATCTGTTATGTGATTCACTTTAAAAATATCACTCGTTGCTGCTGCTGCCAAAGTTATATTTGCAATGTGAGGAAGTCTGTATACTGCAGAAAGAGAGGTGCAAACCTCTCGTTCATCCCTTTCTCACATCCGTATTCAAATCATTCCGGTGAAATACCTTGTGTCAAACGTAGACAAGTGGGTCATGCCCCCCATTCTAATTCCAACAATGACCTCCAGACAGGGGCCCCCAAACCCCCAGGGCAGCTTCAGCCAAGGGCGGAGAAACCCATATTTAATGTCTAAATGAAAATGCCAAAACCCCAGTTTCCGTAACATCCTAGCAGAAATGGCAGTATGCAGGAATCCTGACACGTTTCGGCTGAATGCCTTGATCACAAGTGAGTAGTTTAAGGTGGTTAAAAGGATGGGGGATTTCAAATCACATTAGTACATCAGAACACGAGCCCAGGGAGGAGTCTGAAACAACGTTTCAGAATCAGATCACAAGCCAAGCAGAAAACTCCCCTCTGGTAAACACATACAAATCAAGGCAGGAAATAATTTGGAAAAGAGTTACCCCCCGAACAACAGATAACCAATGAAAGCAAAAGGAATTTGTAGTTGGCCGGTGCTCCTGAGCAAAGAACAGAAGTGAGGTATCTGAAGCCTGAACCAGTCAGGAGGCAGCAAGGAATAGCGACGCAGCAGTCAACCAATGGTATGTGGCAGATGGGCTCAAAGTCCTTTTGCTGAATATAACAGGTCTTTGCAGACAGCGCAAGCGTGCTGTCTAGGCTGGATCTAAAAATAAAAACATAACAGTGCACATCTTAATGAGCACATTTACAATTTCCCGTATTCACAAGACTCATCGTTTCCTGACTTACTACTGAGTGAGTAATATGATTTTTAGGTTTCTCTCTTGCTTAATTTGTCATCTAGGTCAGAAACCGTGCGTTGATTCTGTGACTTTCCTCTCTGATCTTGGGTTTGTTTTCCTCTAAGGCATTTCGATATCAAAGTATTCTGAGTGGATCGGTTGTCCTCCTTGGATTGCATGCCTTCGGGAGCTATATGTTATTCATCACTTTATACCACAGTGAGGTACTGTACTACACAATATACAACACAGTATACAATAATGTTACCTGATATTAGGTATGGGTGAAATTGTAGTTATGTTGGAGTAATAGGAGTAATTTCAGTAATTCCGCATTAATCTTGCAATGCAGAATTACTGAAATTGGTCTTTTTAAGAGTAATTTAGGGCAAAAGTCTTATCACAAGTGCACAGAATCAATGAGCTAAGAGCCAGGACCACTTGCTGCTGCTGGCTGGTGTTGCTCATATTATGTTCCAATTAGTTATATGTACTTAGAGCAAAATGCATCCTCTAGTCTATTTTGGAGGCAATGGTACATTTGGCACTAAGAAAATAAAGCTGAATTCTAGATTATGTTCCTCATGGAATTACGAGTAATTCTGTGAAACTTTGTGCCAGTTCTGTGTAATTACACCACCGAAAATGATGCAAGTTGCACCACCCTATCTAATAATCAATCAACCAATCAGTGTATTTGTACAGCGCACCTATGAGGGTCTCAAGGCGCTGGGGGGGGTTGCTGCTCCCGCTCAAATAGGCAGGTTTCGAGCTGCTTCCTGAAAGTCCGCAGGTCTTCGCTCTGTCGTAGAGGCAAGGGAAGGGTGTTCCAGGTCTTGCTGGCGAGGTGGGAGAAGGATCTGCCTCCGGTAGTCGCTCTTCGGATGCGGGGGACGGTGGTGTCGGCGAGGTCGGCTGAGCAGAGTTGGCGGGACGTGGTGTAGAAGGTGAGTCGTCTGTTGAGGTAGGCTGAACAGGTGTTGTGGAGCGCCTTGTATGTGTGGGTGAGGAGCTTGAAGGTTATCCTTTTGTTGACATGGAGCCAGTGTAGGTCTCTCAGAAAGGGAGTGATGTGGCTGTGGTGGTGGGCATCGAGGATCAGGCATTCGGAGGCATTTTGTATGCGTTGCAGTCGTTTGAGGAGTTTGGCCGAGGCTCCTGCGTAGAGGGCGTTTCCGTAGTCAAGTTTGTTGCTGACGAGG
The DNA here is from genome assembly GCF_031143425.1 of Pleurodeles waltl. Classification (NCBI taxonomy): domain Eukaryota; kingdom Metazoa; phylum Chordata; class Amphibia; order Caudata; family Salamandridae; genus Pleurodeles; species Pleurodeles waltl. Next base: position 86,471,614 of record NC_090439.1, read on the forward strand.
GCTTGGGTGACTGTTCTTCTTGTATCTGTGGGGATCCATCTGTAGATCTTGCGGAGCATGTGGAGGGTGTTGAAGCAGGATGAGGAGACGGCGCTGACTTGCTTGGCCATGGAGAGTGTTGACTCGAGGATGATGCTCAGGTTGCGTGCGTGGTTGGTGGGTGTTGAGGCTGCTCCCAGAGCGGTCGGCCACCAGGAGTCGTCCCAGGCTGAGGGGTTGGCGACGAGGATGAGGACCTCCGTCTTATCTGAGTTCAACTTCAGTTTGCTGTTCCTCATCCATTCGGCGACAGGCTTCATTCCTTCATGGAGGTTGGATTTGACAGTGAGGGGGTCCTTGGTGAGGGAGAGAATCAGTTGGGTGTCATCGGGGAAGGAGATGATGTTGAGGTTGTGTAGCCAGGCGACGCGGCCAAGCGGGCCATGTAGATGTTGAAAAGTGTAGGGCTGAGGGACAAACCTTGAGGAACACCACAGATAATCTTGGAGGCTTCGGCGCGGAAAGGGGGAAGGCGGACGCTCTGGGTTCTGCCAGAGAGGAAGAAGGTGGTCCACTTCAGAGCTTTGTCCTGGATTCCTGCGTTGTGGAGGTGTGTCCGTAGAATGGCGTAGTGCAGAGGGCTGCTGTGTCTGTTGTGTCCGCCAACGGTAGTGGTGCTGCATGCACTGAACATGCCTTTCTTCTGTCTTCCCACCCCCTTTTTGTGGTCTCCCTGTTCTTGTGTGCAATAGCATCATCAGGCGGAGGAGCAGTGGCACCGGGGCAGGAGGGAGCTGCATCCCGCTTGGCCCTGGAGGGCAAAACAACAGAGTCAGAAGCCACCAGTTGGACGGAGGGCGAGGGGAGCTCCACGGCGGGGCAAGAGCAGACCGCAGTGACAGTGACTCCTCCTCTGATGGGAGCTCACTTGCGGTGGTGGGCCCCTCTGTGCCCCCTGCATCAACAGGTACAGCCGCCACCCCCCTACCAGCACCGCCCTCCCAGCAGCCCCTCAGCGTGTGTCCCGTGCCCGCTCACCCAGGAGGGTGGGCATCTCCTTCGCCCCAGGCACCTCAGGCCCTGTCCCAGTCAGCCCTGCTGCCCTCAGTGTGGAGGCTATTGACCTCCTGAGATCCCTCACTGTTGGGCAGTCTACCATTCTGAATGCCATCCAGGGTGTTGAGAGGCATTTGCAACAAACAAATGCATACCTGGAGGGCATTCATTCTGGCCAGGCAGCCCAACAGAGAGCATTTCAGGCTCTGGCCTCAGCACTGATGGCAGCTATTGTCCCTGTGTCCAGCCTCCCCCTCCAACTTCCTCCACCCAGACCCAATCTCCTGCACCTCGGCCTATCCCAAGCACACCATCAGACCAGCGTGCACACACCTCAACACACAAGGGTGGCTCAGGCAAACATAAGCACCACACATCCCACAGGCACTCACACAAGCATCTAACCCAGGCACACATACCAACATCCACTTCCTCCACTGTGTCCCCCTCCTCCACGTCTCCCTCCTCCCTCCCTCCCAGTCTCGTCTCCACTCACACCTGCATACACTACATCCTCAGCCACTACTTCCATCACCAGCACGCCCATCTCCACCCCCACTACCATTCAGACATCCCCAGTGTCCTCTCCCATTGTGTCTGAGAGCCCTCCTCCCAAAGTACACAAACGCAGGCACACACCCACCCAACAGCCATCCACCTCACAACAGCCTCCAGCCCATGCACCTTCGCCCAAATTCAGCAGACATACACTTCCTACAACCACAACCACTACCTCTACCTCCACTCCCAAACCCCCTCCATCTACCTGTCCCAGTGTGTCTAAAAAACCTTTCCTGGCTAATATTGACCTCTTCCCTACACCTCCCCCCCGTCCTCCCCTAGGGCCAGGCTTTCCAGGTCCCAGCCCAGCACCTCAGCCACCACATCCCCAGGCACAGTGGTGCTAGCATCTGCAGGGTCATGGAGTGCGCCAACTATCAGGACTGCCAGTGTGCCACGGAGCGAGGGCAAAGACATTCCGCCACCTGCTAAGGTGAAAAAGGTGCCCACATCCCAGAGGGAGAAGCCAAAAACACCTACCACCAAGGGGTCAGGGAAAACACAAGGGGATAGTGGCAAGACAGCTGTGCCACCATCAAAGATGGGGAAGGGCCAGAAACTGAAGGGCAGGTCAGGAGAGGGCATGGTGGCACCGACAGAGGGACCAGTGTCACACCTTCTTTCCACGTCGACGCCAACCTGTATGGGGAGAAGACCGCCACCTGCACCGCCACCTGCACTGCCACAGGGCCCGCCACCAGCACCGCCGCCACTGAGCCCGCCGTCAGCACCGCTGCCTCAGAGCCAGCAGCGCCGCCACAGAGCCCACTGCAAGCACCGCTGCCACAGAGCCTGTCGCAAGCACTGCCGCGACTGACACTACCGCAAACACCGACAGACGCTCCGTGACATCCTGAGCCAGTGGCACCACCGCAGACATGGCTGCCATCCCCAGTGGTCAGTCGTCCGAGGGTGATGGTGAGTTCCAGGAGCCTGGGCAGCTTCCATGAAGCATCACTGTCATCACAGTTGTCACCTGCATATGGAATGCGAAGCCGCAGCAGTGTGGCATATGTCTCTGCCTCCATAGCGTATCAACCTACCTGTACCTCAGCAATCTTGTGGCACACACACCCAGACGAGTGTATTGTTGCGGCCACAATGCACATGGAGCACTTTGGGCACAAAGCTCCCTCCAGAACCAGTGGAGAAAGGCATCCACTACCTCAGTCCTGGGCAGGATGAAGCACTCTGGGCACAAAGCCCCCTTCAGAACCAGTTGAGATTCACATCTACTACCTCAGTCCTTGGTAGGATGAAGCACTCTGGGCACAAAGCCCCCTCCAGGACCAGTGGAGAAAGGCATCCACTACCTCAGTCCTTGGCAGGATGAAGCACTCTGGGCCCCAGTCCCCCTCCAGAAGCAGTGGAGACTGTTAGCCACTTGAGAGACTGTGGCTTTGCACTCCCCAGGATGCAGCAGTGGGCAAACCACCCACTGGAGAGACTTGAGACACTGTGGCTTTGCACTCCCCAGGATAAAGCAGTGGGCAAACCACCCACTGGAGAGACTTGAGAGACTGTGGCTTTGCACTCCTCAGGATAAAGCAGTGGGCATGGAGCCCCCTCGTGGAGCATTGGCGTCATGCGTTCATCAGGCTGGGGTGCCCCGCCTCCCTATGCCCCTGTGGTGTGTGTTTAATTTCAATCTGATGCCCCTGCAGTGTTCTCTCCGTTTCCAGTCAGGTATCAAGTGTGTGCCTCGTCCATGCATTTTGGGCCCAGTGGTCCACGGACAATGATTGGTGCACTATACGGAATTGTGTAGTTGGTGTACATAATTGTGTATACTGGATTTTGAGTTTTGACTGATGGATTTTTTTTTTATTACAATCGTTACAATCATTTCCTTTTGTCCTTGCGTTATTCGAGGGGGGGCAGTGGGGTGTATATGTAATGTTGCAGCATGTGTTTGTGTGTATGGTGTTGTGGGTGAGGGTGGGGGTGTTGCGTGTTGCGTGTGTGTGTCACTCTCTTTTCCCTCCCCTCTCCCCTGTGTTGTAGGTGCAGTACTGCCTGTGGTCGTTGCTGCCGTCGTTGGAGCTCCTGATAGAGGAGCAGGAAGACCATCGCCGGCAGGATCTGCAGTTCGGGCTCCATGGCGTCCTGGTTCCTCGTGGAGTGTGGAGAGGTGAGTGTTTTCCCTTCTGTGTACTGTTTCCGCCATGTTTTTATTCGCGTTGGTTCCGCCCTGGAAAAGGTGGCAGATAGTCGTGTTGTGATAGGGTGGGTGGTACATTGTGTTCCGCCTGTCTGTTGGAGGTGTCCGCCACGCTGTTTGTTTGTACCACCATGGCAGTCGGAGTGTTAAAGTGGCTGTCTATGTTGGCAGTTTCCACCACAGTCGTAATCCAATTTTTTTTTCTGCCGGCCTGTTTGCGGTATTACGGCTTGAACACCGACCGCCAGGGTTGTATTGAGGGCCATAGTCTGGGTTGGTAATGCCAGCATAACTAGTCAAACTGGACAATGGGGGTATTCTAGATTGAATAACACAGGTTTTCAAATGTATTCATTGGGGCAGCAGGGAGTGCGTGAGCATAGATTCAGAGCTACAGCTGTCATGGCAACTTTGATCATGAGTACACAGTGGATACGATGGAGCAATGTTGATCCTGCTTCAGTCAGGAAAGCTGATCGGACAAAAACAGGAAGTAGCAAGCTTCAACAATGGGCCCACAACAGAAACCATATTGATATGCATCAGGGGTGCTGCAGTTACTCCACTGCACCAGGGCCAACAACGTCTTATCTACCCCACTAGTCCACTCCTCCTGAAGGTTTGGCTTGCTCTGTCCCTCTCACTCAGGCAGGAATCTTTGCATTCCTAGAAGTCCAGCAGTTCTTCCTCCTGATAGGAGTCCAAGTGATGTCCCCTCACCACCAGGAACCGACTGTCAGATAGATACCAGACCTGGTTGCACAATATTTTTCTGGGTACTCTATTGAAGACCACCTCCTTTGTCAAAAGAACTTGGAACTGGAAAAACAAGTGGGTCAGAGGATGCCACTCATACGCAAGAAGGGTAGAAAATGGATGTTGATTTTTGGTCTGCCTTTTTAAGATCTGACTTGGGTTGGTTCCCTTTTTATTTGTCAATCACAGGCTGTCTTCGAGCCCTGGCCGTTGTCTTGAACAATGTTGTTCACAGCAGGGGCATCTTTAGGCGTAAACAACCAAAACAGGCGCAAAGAGGTACTAGCAGTCTGTGCCTCACTATCTGCAGCCACACCTGACAGTGACAAGGAAGAGTGACAAAGGTTTGTTGTTCTACTATAAGACCCTTCATACCCTGACAACTCAAACTGCATTCCCACCCTTCACCCCACCCATCCACCAAATGACAGTTTCAGGGAAAATAATCAACAGCACTCTGTATTGCAAAGTATATATTTGAATATCTAAATGGAAAACTGTCTCCTATTTCCCCACTTCAATGTCTGGGTTCCCTCTAGTCTGAGGAATGTCAGAAATGCACTTCCAGTGACAGGCAAAGTAATCTCAACGCCATCTTCTGCACATGAGCAGGGCAGGGGTTTCCCAAAAGGAACCCACAGGCCTGTGTCAATCTGGATCACTCAAGCACTCATACAGTCTATACCACACACCACTAACATAAATCTATGGATCTGTTAGCATGGGTTCCCAGTGCTAGGGGTTTGGGATTACCTCCAGCATCAGAGGTTTGTGTGAATATACCAGTAGGTTACCATTTATGTTACTGTAGTAAAAAAGGCTTGGTCACTCAAGAATCAGTACAAAGTATGGTATGCTGCCAGCACATGCTACACATTTGAACCCATGACGGGGACAATAGTCCATCTGCCAGTAATGAGGGCTCACTTGTTGCACCCCTCAAAGTCCAGCACAGATCCTGGACCCTTAGCAAATCAAAGGCTGGCCTAGGCCTTTAATCACACAGTAGAATAGCTTGAGGTTGAGGCACAAATCCAGAAACTGGGACACCACAAACTTGAGGCTAGGCATACAGGGCAGAGTACATGACTGTACGCCATGCAGAAGCCGTTGTTGTCACAATATATCTTATGACGTTACATTCATCTACACACTCTGGAAGGGGAGTTGTTAAAGCCTGTTCCTGAATTTAAACTGTGACCATTTCGAGAGTTTGAAAGTTTCAGATAAGTCCCTAAAACATTTTCATTTCGTGGGCATTAGAAAACTTGGAAGACACTTAGAAGACACATCGGGGCACATTTACAAGCCCCTGACACCATTTTGCACCACATTAGTATGGTTTTTGGGTATTAAGGAGGCATTTTTGCCCTGCCATATTTACAAAGTGGTGCAGAGCATGCATTGTGCCATCTTGTAACCCCTTCCGCCACATTATGCCTGAGCCAGGCATAATTTATGCAAGGAGGTGTTCTGGTGCTAAGAGGCACGCAAAAATGGCGCAGTGAAATTTACAAGATTTCACTGCGTCATTTTTGGAGTCATTTTTAAAATGATGCACCCAAAGTAACCTATTGCCCTCCTTGCATTTTACTGCACTACCGTCAAACTTTTTGACACTAGTGCAACAAAGCACCACAATAGTGTCAAAAATTCTTACGCTATTGGCCTAACGACTGCCATGCTGCACTACATCCTAAATACGGTGCTACCACGGTGTCGTTAGGTGCCGGTAGAGGGCGCATGAAAAGTGGCTTATCATACATGATGCGCCACTTTCTTGTAAATGTGCCCGATCGTGTCTTGTTCCTCCAACTCACCACAGTATGCCTGGGATTTACTATTAGTGATGCATAACCATGCAGAAGTGAAATGTTTATGCCCAGCAACTTTCCTTGGCTGGACAACTGTCAGGTCTAAATGAAACTTTTAAAGGTACAGCACACGAATGTAAGGCCTTTAACTGTATTGTGAAGCAGATCTAAGTTATATATTTTTATATTAAAGCTCGCCAGGATTTACGGCTTTTGACAATAAAATATCGTACTGGCCTCGGTATGAGGCGTTAAAAATGTTGCGCTGACCTCATGTGCCAGCTCTTTCACACAGATCTTTCAAAACAAAAGACCTCATGTGCTTGTCTTTCTGTACCCTTCTTGCACTTTCCAAAAGTACGACTTCCAAGTGATATAAATGAGTGAAAATCAACCGCAAATTCAAGTGTGTTAGGGCCAGATGTAGGTAGGTTTAATTTTGCGAGTTGCAAATTGCGAGTACTAGCGACTCGCAATTTGCAACTCGCAAAATGAAATGCAAAAGGTGTCTCAGACACCTTCTGCGACTCGCTATGGGGTCGCAAAGACCCACCTCATGAATATTAATGAGGTGGGTCACAGTTTGCGACCCCATAGCGAGTCTAGGCACTCACAGGGGTGGTGACCTGCTCGAGACAGCAGACCACCATGTCTGTGACTGCTTTTAAATAAAGCAGTTATTTTTTTTCTTTTTGAAGCCCGTTTTCCTTAAAGGAAAACAAGCTGCAAAAAGAAAAAATACCGAAATCTTTTAGTTTCGTTTTTTTCAGAGTAGGCAGTGGTCCATAGGACCACTGCCTGCTCTGAAAAATACTTTTTTGTGGCATTCACAAAGGGGAAGGGGTCCCATGGGGACCCTTTCCTTTTGCAAATGAGTTACGATCCACTTCAAGTGGATGGTAACTGCGAGTTGGTTTGCGACCGCCATCGCGATGCGGTCACAAATAGGAAGGGAACACCCTTTCCTATTTGCGAGTCGGAATCACATTTTGCCAGTCGGTACCGACTCGCAAAATGTGACTCTGCAACGCGGAAGGCCTTTTGCACCTCGCAAACTGCATTTTTCGCGGTTTGCGAGGCGCAAAAGGCTTCCTACATCTGGCCCTTAGATTTGTTTGTGTCAGGTGGACACGTTTTTCTCGAATCCTCGAGATGACAAATTATTGATTTCCAGATAAATGATTTAAATCTCTCTTTTCATAGGCAAAACACAAGGCATTAACAGATAACCTAAACAAAAACAAAATAATGGTGATTCTCTTTGACGTTTCATAATTCTGACATTAATACCAGTGTCTCAGGTTTGGAGTAATGAGCTCAAAGAATACTGAGAGGGGAACGCCTTACAAATGTTCAATTTAATATGTCTTTGGACAGACCTGATACATAATGGAAATTGATCACGAGGATTATGTATTTTCTTTTTAAGTTACCTAATACATTTCTCTGGCCATCCAATAATACACCAGCTTCTAAAAACGAAATTAAAGCTTCCAAGACTCAACAGTCAAGCATCAAGTTTGTTACATAGGAGACGTTATTCCAGCTTGCTTCTTCTTTCCAATTATCGTCTAAAAGTTGCTGTGCGCAGCAGTGCTGATTAGATGAAAACAGCAACAGAGATGAAAAGGGCCCTCTGTATCTCTAGCCATTGACAGACATTCATAGCCAAGCACTAACGAGTAACAGCGATTAATTAGTGGGGCAGAAGACTGAAACGTGTGAGCAATAAGCTTGAGAAATGAAACTTCTTTCACCTTCTTTGCTTAGTCATTGTCGTTAAGAGCTTTTTTTCTTCGAAATACAGATGTTCAATAAAAGGTTTCCAGTTACTGGGGAGGTAAATTTGAGCAGGACAAGCCAATAGGAGGTGTCCAAGGAGTATGCATCATCATCGAGGAGCCTTGGGTCGAATCTGCAGTGAAGATTTCTACATTCAGACTTAGGGCCTATTTAGATTTTGGCAGAGGGGTTACTCTGTCACAACCGTGAATGATATCCTGTCTGCAGAAATCTAAATCCCATTGTTTCCTAAGGGAATTAGGTTTCAGCGGAAGGGATATTCATCACATTTGTGATAGAGTAGCCCCAACACCAAAATCTGAATCAGGCCCTATGTCTGTTTTTTGGAAGTCGAAAATATACAGTGCTACAAGGAAGAGGGCTGCAGCTCACAGCAGTTTCATTAGACCTGATACTCATTTAGTGAAGGATCAGTTAACAGGACTTGGTGCTGTGGAGAAGCCGAAAAATCAATCCAACCAGTGATGCACCTCGGGCGAGTAGGCAAGTAGGCGAGCTGGTTGGTCCCTGTCTTTTCCAGGTTTTTAGAGCAAAATTTAGCTAACATTTTTGTTAGTGCTCAGTTTTGGGATTTGGCCTTCTGGTCAAATTTAACACAACAACACGGGTGCCATGTCTGATGGGACACCATTTGGAATACCACCCTAAGGCTGACAGCTCTAACACCATGTAATGCCCAGAATATCTGAACTCTAACTAAATTGTCTAACCTTTCTACCATCTCGGAAAATCTGCCTGAGAGGTATCAGGCATCTCAGAATATTTTGTCTGAAGCTGTGTCACCAGTTAAAAATGTCTTCTAATCTCGTTGTTGCATGCTTAATGAATGTTGTTAGTTTAGCAATTTAGAATAGTGAATTATATATTTAACATTGTTCTAAGAGTCTCTCTGAGTACAAATGAAGATTAACAATATGGTTGATTGACAACAAGGGGCCTAATCTCATGCTCTAAACTATACACCTGTTCAAACTGGGTTGCACTCACTAAGTATCACCCTGCTGGGAAAATATTTTTTTACTCTTTTGATTAAAAAACTAGGTCCTTTCAACACATTGTTTTGCTTGCCAAATATCTTTAAAACTATAGAACTATGGAGCATATTTGCCCTGCGCCCCCTTAATGACACCATGGGACCGCTGTCTTTACAATCCAGCACACCATGGTGCATGTTAGCACAATAGCAACAACATTTTTGTTGCCATTGTGGCGCTTGGCTGGACTAGCGCCACAAATCTTGATGCTAGTCCTGCAAAGCTCAGGTAGGTCCATGGGAAATAGCTTAGTGTCACCAGGGCAGGGGTTAAAAAATGACGCTAGAATGGTGTAGTGAAATCTTATAAATTTAAATGCACCATTTTTTAGGCCTCCCTGCAGGGGGAACGCCCCCTTGCATACATTATACCTGGTGCAGTTATAATGTGATGCAAGGATTTGCAAAGTGGCGCGATGTTCACATTGCGCCATTTTGTAAATATGCTGCAGGGTGAGGGCCTGTTTAGCATCACCGTAGCATCAAATAAAATGACACGACAGGAGCACTAAGGGGCACAAAGGACTTGTAAATATGCCCCTATATTCGCTATTAAAATTTAGCAGCTTTTGTTGAAACCTACATCAGAATTTCCCGCAGTGAGAGGTATGCACTTCCAAAATCCCTCTACATTTTTCCAAAGTATGCAATCTCATCTTTAGATGGTTTTAAACCGAATGTAATACAAAATGTAAGTAAGTTACCACCAGACATTAACTCCTGTACAATGAATCATTTGTTCATTTATTTTTTCTGAATACAATGACATCTATACTTTAGCTTTCAAGGAAGAGCATAATGGTGCCACTATTTGAAAACAACAATATGTGTCTTTATATAGAGGGTGGTTCATACATTTTACAGTTCAGAGTACTTTATTTAAACTTTCATTTCCTTTCAAATTACCATCTAAAAGTTGCTGTGCGTAGCAATGCTGATTAGATGAAAACAGCAACAGAGATGAAAAGGACCCTGCATATATCCAGCTATTCACAGACATTCATAGCCAAGCACTAGAGAATAGCAACGATTAATTAATGGGGCGGAAAACTCTGAATAATGTGTGAGCTATATGAAACTTCTTTCACCTTCTTTGCTTAGTCATTGTCATTAAGAGCTTTTCTTCTAAAAATACAGATGTTCAGGGAAAGGTTTCCAATTAAAGAAACAATACATTATTCTTCCATTAATGAGGGCTTGGAGGGAGGTGTCAGGTGTGTGAACAGCATCTGTACTGTACTCCGGAACATAGAAAGGAGAGGTCTTCTTTCATAAAGAAGAAATAATTAAAATGCTGAGTTGTTCATTTAGTGGGAGCTACTACATATTGGAAGTACAACTGAATTTTGCAAGAATGACCCTTTAATTTCCTCTCCATGCTGCAAATGAGCGATGATGTGCAACTTGTGTGAGTTATATTGTAGAAAATTGGATTACTGGCTAAGGGCGTTGAAGCTCTACTCATGCAACAACCACAATTCTTGTCAGGGTGAAACACAATTAAACCCCAAATGAACCTCAGTCTCAACTCTTTAGTACAGTCCTGGACCTGTGAATAGTGCAGAAGTAGGATGCCCTTCTGCAGTGCTGATTGAGGTCTGTCCTGCTTGCAGAGAAGGAAGGCTAGACCTGCACCATTCATCCGAGGCTGAAGTGACTCTAAAGGTCAGCTGACTGATCTTCTTTTCTGGGCTACATAGACATTCTTTTCTGGAGCTTGGATATGAATGTGGAAATCTGGCAGCTGCCATGCTGGCGGACAGTGGGGTACTGGTGGTGCTACCAGCTGCACCACCCTGCCAATAGGATGCTGCCAGCAGTATTAAGACCTGTAATACGGCCTGGCAGTGTCCTGCTGGTGGGATGCTGCTAGCGGTAGCAGTGCCCCTTCCCGTTCCCTGCTGGGCGACCTTCTCCCTGGAACAGGTAAGGTAATTGTCTGACACAGGAGGGGGCTGGGAGAGTGGGGGGTGTTGTGTGTGAATGTGTGTTGTTTGTGTGTGTGTATGTGTGCGCAAGTGTGAATGTGAGTGTTGTGGTGTATGCATGGCTGTATGCATGTGAGTCATTGCATGTATGAATGTTGAAGTGAGTGAGTGTCTGCATGTCAGTGTGTATGCGTGTGAGTATGCATGTTTGGATGTCTGTGTGTTTGCATGCATAAATGCATGTGAGTATGTATGAGTGAATGCGTGTATGGATGAGTGTGAGTGTGTGCATGTCTACGAGTGAGTGCGGGAATGGGGGTGGGGTGGGGGTGTTTGTATTGGGGTGGGTGGGTAGGGTGAGTTTTCATGGGGGTGGGTGAGGGATTAGGTGCTTTCTGGGGGGGTGGTTGAGCCATCTACTGGTAACAGAGAAGGAATTCCCTATCACCGGTAGACACGGTAATGGTTTTGTTGGCATTACTACTGCTGTGGAAACCATGGCCATAGGCTGGCTCATAATACTGCAGGCGTTACTTTGTGGGCTGCCGGTTCAGAGATGAACATCCGGCCCGGTAGTTCATACCACCATGGCGGTATGAGTGGTGATGTGGTGGAATACACTGCCAGCCTGTTGGTGATGATACCGCCAAATTAACCCTGGTGCTCAAAAGAACCCCAGGGTCAAAATGAGGGACAATTTGTATTGGGCTTCTTAGCCATTTTGCAAACAATTTTCTTCTAGTCTCTAGGATGTTCTCCAAGTAAAAGAACAAGGTGAGCACTGAGCTTTTTCACCAAAAATATGGATGATTTCATTGTAATGGGCGGAAACGAATTAACTACCACAAGAAGCATTAAAGACATAGGTGGTCATTATGGTCATTGGCGGGCAGGTTACCGCCATGTTGGCGATGGCAGTAGTACTGTTGCCAGGTCCGTGGTAATGAAAGCCAAATAATGACCATGGCAATGATCCTTCCTGTAGACAGGCAATGTACCACACCAACCGCCAGCTCGGTATGACCACTGAGCATGGCTGTAGCCATCTACAGGCAGGTGGAAGACAAGGATCCGCCCACCATGTAATGACAAGCACACTGCCAGGATTTCCGGGGTGGTATCAACGTCACCAAAAGCCTGGCGTAAACATATAATTTAAAAGGAGACACTCACCTCCAGGGACACAGAGGAGTCAGCGGCCACCATGGAACCAGAACTGCAAGTCTACCAGATGCTGTACCACACCATGGCCGACCTGGAGCACCAACACCGACGAAGACAACGATGGTGAGTACAGCCACCTAGCACACAACAGAGGGAGAGAAGTAGGTGAGAGTGACACACACACACGCTCAACACACACCAAACACACATACCACACACCCAGAATCAGCTGCAGATCAAATCGGCTGTAACAGTACCCATGTGCAAAGAAAGCCAGGGCACATACCTCTGTTCCAGCCACTGTAATCTTGTTGGATGAAATGTCAAAATCCAAAAACATACACAACTGCATCTGTACATGCAGGCCCAAAGGCCAGTTCAAAGTTTATAATGCCTATAGGGAAAAGTCCAAGTCCCAACTTGACTCCTGACAACATCGGGACTTCACTACTCAGGGGCATAATGTTGGAAATGGGCAGGCACCTCAGGGGGCAGGGGTGGGGTGGGTGAGGGGTGCTTCTTATTGGGGGGAGGCTCGTAGCCCACTGGTTCTGGATGGGGCTTCTTGCTTACTGGTTACTGAGGGGGCTCCTTGCCCACTGGATATTGAGGGGGCTCCTTGCCCACTGGTTACTGAGGGGGCTCCTAGTCCACTGGTTCTGGAGGGGGCTCCCTGCCCTCTGGTGTTGGAGGGGGCTCCTTGCCCACTGGTTCTGGAGGGAGCTCCTTGCCCACTGGTTCTGGAGGGGCATCCTTGCCCACTGTTCTAGAGGGGGCTCCTTGCCCATTGGTTCTGGAGGGGTCTCCTTGCCCCTGGTGATGCAGGGGGCTCCTTGCCCACTGGTTCTGGAGGGGGTTCATGCCCTCTGGTGATAGAGGGGGCTCCTTGCCCACTGGTTCTAGAGGGGAATCCTTGCCTACTGGCTCTGGAGGGGCCTCCTTGGGCTTAGATTTGTGAGGGGCCTCCTTGGGCTTAGTTTTGTGAGGGGCCTCCTTGTGCTTACTTTTGTGAGTTGCCTCCTTGGTCTTAGTTTTGCGAGGGGTCTCCTTGGCCTTGGTCCTGGGAGGGGTCTCCTTGGCCTCGGTCCTGGGAGGAGTCTCCTTGGCCTTGTTCTTGGGAGGGGTCTCCTTAGCCTTGGTCTTGGGAGGGGTCTCCTTGACCTTTGTCTTAGGAGGGGTCTCCTTGTACCTAGGTTTTCGAGGTGGCTCCATGTTCTTGGTTGTCTGTTTGGGAGGGAGCTGTACTTTAGCTCTTCATTTTGGGGGTGGAGGAATGTCCTCAGGGCGGGCCAGTGCCACACTCATGTGTCCCTAAGTGGCAGCTGGAGACTTTGGTGGTGGTACAGAGTCAGACTGGATGCTTGAGGTACTGGAATGGGGGTCTGGGTCCTTCCTCTTAAGGACAGGGTGGGGGAAGAAGAGGTCAAGGTGGGCAAGAAAAAGCTTCTTAGGGACAATGGGGTGGGATGTGGGAGGAGGGATGGGAGTGGGGGTAGATGGAGTCGTTGTAGGAAGAGGAGGTGTGCTGAACTTGGGTGCAGGTGCATGGACAGTGGGTGTGTGTGAGGTGGATGACTATTGTGGGTCTGAGTGTGAGTGTTTGTTTGTCTTTGGAGGGGGCAGACAGGGTGTGGGAGGACAAACAGGATGTGTGCATGGATGTTGTGTTGGTGTCTGCAAGTGAGGTGGGTGGGCTGCATGATGTGGTGATGGTGGTGTTGATGACTGCGCATGTGGTGTGTGGGGTGCATGTCTGCGAGTCTGCTGTTGTGGGGACTGTGGGAAATGATGTGTAGGTGGCAGTTTCAAAGACTGTTGATGCATGCAGGTGTGAGTGTGGATGTGACTGTGAGGGAGGAGGAGGAGGGGGAGTCAATGAAGGCAGTGGATGAAGTTGTGTGTGCATCAGTGTGTTGGCTGTCTGAGTGCTTGTGGACTGAAGTGTGCTGCCTGTGTTTGTCTGTGCGAGTCTTGTGTAATGTTTTCTGTGCATGTATGTTTGAATGTGTGCCTGGGATGGGTTGGGCGTGAGGGGATTGGGAAGTGGGATTTGGAGGGGGGAACGGAAGGAACAGGGACACTGGCTGCGGTCAGTGAAGAGTCTAGAGCCTGAACTGATCTCTGTAGGGCTGTCAAGCCACTGTGAATGCCCTCCAGGAAGGCATTGCATTGCTGTATCCGGGATGCAAACCCCTGGATGGCATTCACTATGGTTGCCTGACCTACAGAGATGGATCTCAGGAGGTAAATAGCCTCCTCACTCAGGGCAGCAGGGCTGACTGGGCCAGGGCCTGAGGTGCCTGGGGTGAAGGAGATACCCACCCTCCTGGGTGAGCGAGCATGGGTAACTCTGTGAGGGTCTACTGGGAGGCCGGTGTTGGTACGTGGGTGGCAGTAGAACCTGTAGCTGGGGTGGTCCCAGAGGGGTCTACCACCACCAGGGAGCTCCGATCGGAGGAGGAAACAGAGTCAGTGGTGTCAGCTCCTGTCCCGCTGTGGTGCTCCCTCACCCTCCGTCCCACTGGTTCCCTCGGCATCGGTGGAGTCTGCCTCCAGGGTCCTGTTGGATGCAGCTCCCTCTGTCGCCAGTGCCCCTGCTCATCCACCAGATGATGCTGATGCAGACATGGACAGGATGACGGAACAAAAAAGGGGAGAGAGAGACAAAGGAAACACTGGGTAAATTACTGCACCAACACCACTGTTGGCATACCCAGCACCCTCACACACAGTGAACAGGCCTAAGCAATCAGCATTGCACTACTAGTGATATGGCTAGTCACCAAGGCATGATGAGGAGCACAAACCGCCAACTGCAGCACACCTGGGACCCACGATGCCCTGCCTGAAAGTGACTACTTACAAGCTAGGTTACCTGTATTTGACATGCAACCATTACCCTAGAGATTACCCACGCTGCAATGTCTGGCCTGGCCTTAGGGGCCCCCACTAACACACAACCACCACCCAGGTACCAACCAACCAGCCCAAATATATAATGATACCCACTGCACTCACCCTTTGTGACTGCTGTGATTCCCTCAAGTGGCCATCCAGCTCAGGGTATGCCACCTCCAGTATGTGGGCCATCAGGGGGGTCAGGGTCAGATGTGCAGCCCTTCCTCGTTGGGAGGCCATCCCCAGCTGGGCCTCCGCGGCCTTCTGTGTGTCTCAGGTCCTTCCACCATTTCCGATTTCCGTCAGTGGGTGCTCTGCCTGCTGTAGACCACCATGGTCCGCACATTTTTGGAGATGGCTTACCATAATCCCTTCTTTTGATGGGCGCTGACCTGCAGAGGTAACACAGACAGAAGGACACCATTACACATATAATCCAGCCTGTCACACATACGACCCACCAATCCCGTTTCCGTCACCATTGGCACACACATCGGCTGGCGCACATCATTTACACCACCACAAAACATCCCCCGATGACACGGTGTACTCACCTGTTATTCTGGAGGCCCATACAGCAGTCCGTACTGGTGTAGGACCCCATCCACCAAACGCTCTAACTCCTCCGAGGTGAAGGCCGGGGCCCTTTCCCCGGTCACATGGGCCATGGTAGGTTCCAGACACAGGCCACAACAGCACACTAAGTGTAGGTGTTCTCCTGTTGAAGATCAGGAGACAAGTGAGGAATAAGATAGAAAATGTCAGTCACGTCCGTGCAGATCCCCATTGGCCACTGTACTCCATAGAGCCCCATATTATCCAATGAGGAATTGCACGGCAGTGCAAGACCGCCTTCCGCCATGATGCCCTTTGTCGGCAGAGTTACCTCACTTCCATCTGTCCCTACATACAGGACAGGCAGTCGCTATTTCATGGTGGCACACACAAGCTTAACTGCATCACAACCTAGATTAGCACATATCTCGCCATTCCCACTGTCCCATCACATAAATCCATTATGTACACTGAGGTTGGGGTTCCATAGTTCAAATTGTGACAGCCTACTTACTCTTGTGTCCCTTAGATACCTACCACTGTGGATAAAAGTTGGAGGAGACATACCCTCATGTACAGACCCCTTGTGGGCTTGGCTACACTGGAGGACAAGCATATTATACTCACCTTTAGACTGAACAAGGTCACAATCACAGAGCTGTATGCCCAATTGGAGCCTGACCTGATTTCTGCTATCTGTCATCCAGCTGGGATCCCCCCTCTTGTGCAAGTGCTATCAGTGCTCCATTTCCTGGCAACTGGTTCTTTCGAAGTGACAGTGGGCTTGGCATCAGGAATGTCACAACCAGTGTTCTCAGTCGTGCTGGCAAAAGTTTTGTCTGCCCTGGTGAAACACATGTGCAGCTACATAGCTTTCCCCCCGGTGGAAGATCTGGCCACTGTGAATGCCGGATTCTATGCAATGGGACATATACCAATATTGTTGGGGCCATTGACAGGACACATATTGCGTTAGTCCCCCCTCCAGAATGAACAGGTGTTCAGGAATCTGAAGAGTTTCCACTCATTGAATGTGTAAATGTTGTGCCTGGGAGACAGGTACATCTCCCACGTCAATGCTAAGTATCCTGAGTCGGTGCCTGATGCCTTTGTTCTGAGGAATAGCAGCATCCCAAATGTGTGCGCCTAACTACAGAGGCACAGGGTGTGGCTAATAGGTGAGCCATGGTCCGCACCCACTATATGTTAGTGTATGCCTTCAGGTGTCATCCCCAAATGATTGCGTGAGGCTAAATGTTGTCCATCAATACTTGCAGGTAACTCTGGCTACCAAAACCTATTGTGGCTGCTGACCGCTGTGAGGAATGCCAGGACAGGGGCTAAGGAACGTGATAATGAGGCAAATGGGTGAACCAGAAGGCTCATCGAGAGGACCTTTGGGCTCCTGAAGGCCAGGTTCAGGTGCCTCCATCTGACAGGTGGATCCCTGTGCTGCTCACCCAGGAAGGTCTGCCAGATAGTAGTGGCATGCTGCATGTTGCGCAACCTGGCCCTCAGACTGCATGTACCATTTCTGCAGGAGGAGGAGACTAGAGATGCCCCTGTGACAGCAGTGGACCATGAGGATAGTGAGGATGAGGAGGATGAGGATGAGGACAACAGGACATCAGTTATACGTCAATACTGCCAATGACACCTGTGAGACAGTGCAACTGACCATTCCTCTGACTTTTGGTGTTTTCTGTGTGGCTGTAGCATGATGGCATTAACTTCCATTGCATCTCAACGTACTGCCACTTATGGCTTGTCATTGTACAGAAGTTGGTGAGATAAGAACTGTGTACTGATGTGATAACTTCAGACAGCTATAGGCCATTATTTCTATGCTCTCACAGTATTCAGATCATTTGCACTAGATGTGACTATTTACATAAATGCACACTTTCAACACATGAAATACTATCAGTCAAGTTGTGTTCAAGGGTGTTTATTGTAGTGCTATGAAATTGAGAGAAAAGTGCAATGGAATGGGGTGATGATGGAGGAAAGTCCAGGGTATTGTTCCAGTCTGTTTGTAGCACAGGTCCAGTGTCCAAGGGGGCCATAGGAAGGGGAGCAATGGCAGTTCAAAGTGGACAAGGTGACAGGGTGGGACACAAGGGGGGCAATCAGGAGAGTCGCATTTCCTGGTGGTGGTCTTGGCAAGTGTCTCTGGCTTCTGTCTGGGTCGTAGGGAACGTTTACAGGGTGGTTCACCTTCTGCAGGGGGAGGGGTGCTGGTGGCCTGTGGGTCCTGTGGCGGGGCCTCCTGTCCATTAGCTGCAGCGGAAGTGGAGGGCTGGTCAATGGATTGGCTAGTGTTAGGGGCCCGCTGGTGTGCTGTTGCTTCCCTCATGATGTTGGCCATGTCTGCCAGCACCCCTGCTATGGAGATCAAGGTGGTGCTAATGGCCTGCAAGTCCTCCCTGATCCCCTGATTCTGTTCCTCCTGCAGCCGCCTGCTCTCCTGCATGTTGTCAAGGATCTGGCCCATTGTCTCCTGGGAATTCTGGTGGGCTGCCAGGATCTCGGTGAGTGTCTCCTGGAGAGTCGGTTTCCTGGGCCTGTCCTCCCCCTGGTGCACAGCAGTCCTCCTAGTGTCCCTGTTGGCCTGTGCCTCTGTCCTCTGAATGGTGTGCCCACTGCCACTGACCCCAGGTCCCTGATTGTTTTGGGTATGAGGTGTGGACTGGTGTCCCTTTACAGGGAGGTGCACTGCTGATTGATGTGTCCTGGGGACAGAGGTGTGGGTAAGCTGGGTAGGTGCTGTGGTGTTGGAGGGCTCTGTGGTGGACTGTGAGTGGTCTTAGGTGACTGACTGTCCAGTGGTCCCTGATAGGCTGGGTTGTTGGTCCAGATCCTGAAGTCCAGAGTTACTGTCATCACTGGGGGCATCTTCTGTTGGGGGACTGGCTAGTCGTGGCACCTTCTCTCCGCTGACATTGGCTGGGGCACCTGTGGGGATGTAAGTGATGTGTTATGCTTCATGTCTGTGACATATTGTACATCCCTGGCTTCCCCTCTGTCGTTGCTGTTGCCCTGCCACCTTTGTTTTTGTAGGGTGATGTATTGGGTGATTGTTAGTGTCCCTATGCTATGCATGCTTTGGTGATGGTGCATGGCTGGGAGGGCTGTCCATGCATTGGTATGGCATGCAGGGCTTGGCATGGGGTTAGTCATCTGCATTGGTGCAGTGTGTGGGGTGGAGTGGAGTGATGGGAGTGAGGGTGAGGGGGTGTGATAGCATCCACGTATGGGGGGGTGAAAAGTGGTAAATGTTGACTTATCAGTGTCCAGTCCTCCGGCTACTCCAGCGAATACCTCAGGATGCAGTAGTGCCAACACTTGCTCCTCCCATGCTGTGAGCTGTGGGGAAGAAGGTGGGGGATCCACTGCCAATCCTCCATATGGCGAGCTGGTGCCTTGCTGCCATGGAACGTACCTTCCCCCATAGGTTGTTCCACCTCTTCCTGATGTCGTCCATTGTTTTAGGGTGCTGTCCCATGGCATTGACCCAGTCCAAGATTCTCCGCCATAACTCCATATTCCTGGCAATGGATATCTGCTGTACCTGTGCTTCAAACAGCTGTGGCTCTACCCTAACAATTTCCTCCACAATGACTCTAAACTCCTCATCAGTGGAACGGGGGTGTATTTGTGGGGACATGGGTCTGTTGTAGTGTGTGTTAGTGAGGGTGTGTTGAGTAATATGGTGGGGTGTGTGATGAAGGGTGCATGAGGAATGAATGGGTGTATGTGGTGTGTGTGTCTAGTTGTCTCTGTGCTGTTCGTGTCAATCTCCTGGCAGTAATAGTAGTTTGTAAAGGGTTGTTAGTAATGTGGTGTGTGTTTTATAGTGCTGTGGGTTGTGGTGTTGTATGAGTGTCCGTTGTGTGTTTTTAGTATTGGCCAATGTAGTTTTGTTTTGGGTGTCTATTCTGAGCGCGGCAGTATGCACTGCCAATGGTTTACCGCCATTGAATGTCCGCCATGTTGATTCGTGGGGCATAATGTGGTGGTGGTTGTTCTGTTGGTGTAATGGTATGGGTGTTGGTACTGCCATTTTAGCACTGACCTTTGGGTTGTTGGATTTGTGTATGTGGCTGTATTCTGTCAGATTGGTGTGTGTGTCATAATATGGTGAACTGATATTCGCCATCGCAGCGGTATGTTGGCAGCCGTCACTGTGGTGGTGAGTGGGATTTACTGCCAATGTCATAATGAGGGCCATAATCTGGACAAGAGCAACACGATTCCCAAGGTCCAGGTAGGGGATTGTAGCAGAGGAACCAGTGAATCTGAGTCTTCTGGACCTGCAGATTCAAAATCCAAAGAAAGAAAAGCATGTAATTTATAATAAACACCCATGAAATAAACATAGAGCAGGGAGTGTGAAAATGATGTGTGCTCACACTTCTTTTCGACACCTTCCTTAATGACATAGGCAAAATTCATGATGTTCTCAAACTTGGAGAACCCAATTGCCGCTTACGCTTTTCTTTGACAATGCCGCCATCTTGTCCAAGACAGAACACGTGATGCACCACTTTTTTCTTGACTTTGTGAGGTACTGCTCTAATAAAAAAAATGATTATTAACATCAACAGATCCGAATTTAAAAGGGTAAGACCTTCATGAAAGCTACGTTGTCAACTTGGAAAGAGTTAGAAACTCTGATTATCTGGGCATATGATTTGACAACTCACTGACTGAGCCGTTCATCCAAAAGCGAGGTATTACTGATCCAAAGCAAGAGTTCAATAATTTGCTTTGCCAACAACTTCATTGGAAGTGCTCTTGAGTCAGATATTAACACCTATAATACTAAAGCAATGTTGGTTGCTTCCTACAAGGCTTAAATATGTGATGTTATTTTATGATGATTTGTACAGTGGGCTTATCACCAAAGGGGTATCAAGGAACTGGAGAGGATAAGTAGGCTGATTGAGCTGCTAGTTAAATAACCAGGTCTTCAGGTTCTTGCAGAACTCGAGTGGGGATGGGGAGGTCCTGATGTGGTGAGGAAAGTTGTTCCAGGATCTAGAGGCAATGTAGGAGAAGGAATGTCCACCTGATTTGCTCCTGTGAATTCAGGGGATTTGTACAAGGTGTAGTGTGGCTGAGCACAGTTGCCTGGTGGGTTTTTGGAAGCTGAATGTGGTGGTTGAGGTAGGCAGGTCGTACACTGTGGAGGGCTTTACATGCATGGGTAAATAGGGTGAATTGGAATTGCTTCTGGATTGGAAGCCAGTGTAGCTTTCTGAGGTGGCGTGTGAGGTGTGCGCTGTGGGAGATGTTGAGGGTGAGTCTGGCAGCGGCGTTCTGGGTGGTCTTGAGTCTTTGTATGATTTGATTTGTAATGCAGGCATAGAGTTTGTTACCATAATTCAGTCTGCTAGTGATGAGGGCCTGGGTGACCATGCCTCTGGTGTCAGTGGGGAGCATTTGGAATATTTTGCAAAGCATACTAAGGATGAAGAAGCAGGAGGAGGTGTTGGCATTTATATGTTTTATCATTTTAAATCTGTCATCGAAGATGATGCCAAGGTTTTTGGCATGGTTTGTGGGGGTGGGGATTGACGTGGGTCCCAGGTCTGTTGGCTGCCAGGAGGCGTGCCATGAAGAGCTCTTTTTTCCAAAGATCAGGCCAACTGTTTAATCTGTGTTGAATTTAAGGCAATTTTGTTTCATCCAGTTTGCTATGTTTGTCATGCAGATAATGAAGTTGGTCCTATTGGTGTCGTTCTTATCTGAGAGGGAAAGGATGCGTTGGGTGTCATTTTCATGGGAGACAATGTTGATTCCGTGGGCTCTGACTTCGGAAGGATGTTGTGGATGCTGGTGGACGCTGGAGCTGGGTGGCTTGCGGCAAGTAAACGAGGCGTAAGAGAGGCAGAATGGAAGTGATGCTGTGGGTGCTACTGCCGAAGCATGAATGAAATAAGGAGTGCCAGTGTACTACGGGAGCCATAGGATCCTTGGCCACAGAGCAGGTGGAGTGCCGTTGAGTCGGGCAGTGATGTCATTGGCTGCGCTCTTCTGCGCTCCTCTGCCCCCACCCACCGCCCATCAGTCTATCAGTCTGTCTGCACACCTACGGAGGTTTCCCCAGCTCCCCCTGCTTCTCCCCTTGTTCCTGCTGCGGTGGTGGCCTGTGTTTGTGGCCCTGTGTGTGGCTGGCCGGTCAGTTAGCCAGCCAGGCCTTGACATTCGCGGCCCGGCCTGGTTTGGCGAGGACTGAGGATCCGCTTGCCTGACTGCTGCACCTGACTGCTCTGTGGCTTGCTTCTGCCACACAGGGCACACGCAAGGGAGGTATCATGCCATTGGAGCTGCTGAGGCTCACAAGGCTCACAACGTTTTCACGCGGTTCACGAGGACCACACCAAGGAGGCAGAGAGCAGGAGACAAGTACAAAGTAAGCTAAGTAAAGTAAGCAAGTAAGAGAGTGACTGCAAGGGAAAGAGGATGAGGAGGAGTAACAGACAGGAAATAAGCCAATTATCTGTAAAAAAAAACTATTAAAAACTTTCAAAAGTTCTGTGCAATTAACAAAGAACCTACAAAGAACCCCCCACCAAAAAAAAAAAAGGGTCACGGTCCTACATCGTGTATGGAACAAGGGGGGAAATCAAAAACAGATAAGGAAGCACTAGCACACATAATAAAACCCCTATATGCCAAATAGGAAACCAAACAGGAATTAGAGCAGGATCCTGGAATCATGTATTCAACCCCAGTAAAACCTGCAAGATAAATAGAGGCTGCTGCATGGGGTCCCAAATCCAGAAGGTTAGATGACAAAAGCAAGATAGTGGAGATGAATGCTTGGATGTCCAGTCAGAAACGCATTCAGCCAACCCGTGTTGATACTGATGACATTGATGATACTGTGTCTACTGGAAGAAAATGCCATGGCAGGTTCGATGATACTGGATGTGTAATATTGGCCAGGGAAACTGAGGGAAGTACTACATGCCCGGGGTACCTCATAAACTCATTACGTAGACAACAACAGACTATAACGGCGCACCCGGAGCAGGTTGGGAATAAGGAAACAAGAAAAATCAACCAGGTACTACATTCCCAGAAATAAAAGGCTTGGCCACCCTTTACAGATAGACATACTTGCCGGGCAAACATTATAACAAACTACTACAACTATCTTAATTCGAGTGCTGACTGTTCGCAGGCACAGTATTCAATGTCTCGTGCTACCTCAGTGCAGCTACGGGGGAAAAGTGATGCTAAGTTGGCGGGGGCCCTGGCAACTAGAAACATCCCCACCGCAATCTATTTAATTGATGCATAATTTTTCAATTAAGGATTGCATATCAGAAGCAAATACATTACCAGCACAGGAAGTGGCAGTCCAAAAGGGTCTATCAATTAAGAGCCAGGAGCTACATAGGAACTATCCCCATGTTCAATCGGGATCACAAGAGCCTGGGAACTCCCTCCAAAGAAGTAATTCAAAATATAAACGTCATGGGGCTTGAATTAGATTAATCGTTAAATACGCAGTCCTCAAAGCCCCCAGCATCACAGTCCTCGCCCATAGGCCGAGTAGGAAAAGACAACCCCACATTGTTTAGACAGGACTTTGCCTCATTTAGCTTGGCGCTTTCCTCATTTGAAAAACTTCGCAATCGAAAATGCAGATGCCAATCTGGATAGTATAACATCGGATGACCTAAATTTCTTGGATGGTAATACTCCAAAAGGATCTGGGGATCAGGAGGACGAGCAATTGGAAGGGCATATAGTCAATGATCAATATGGGCAAAGTCAAAAGAATGGAAAATGACTTTCCCCTAGACCAACCAATTCCTAGCATAGGCAAACATGTGGTCCACTGTTGGAGAAATTACTGGAAGTTCCAAAAGTTATTAATGACATTATCGAGGACTGTAGATGTAGGCCCAGATTTATGCTTTTCTTGTGCCACATTTGCACCATTTTTCTACGCAAAAGCGGCGCAAACGTACAAAATACAATTATATTTTGTAATTTTGTGCCGCTTTTGAATAAAAAAAATGGCACAAATGTGGTGCAAAAAAAAGTATAAATCTGGGCCTTAGTCTTAAAAATCCATCCACGGCTGGCCCTGAGTCTAAACAAACAGCGCCAAGAAAGCTAACGAACAGATCAGGTCCACTAGCCTTGGGACGCGTAGACTGCCCAGAAACCAGCAGTTGCATGGCGGACATAGAGGAACTGAGCGGAATTCTTACACCAGTAACTGAAGCTCCAAGTACAGAGGGAATGAAGGCCCAGAGTAAAAAGTCTCAACTAAAGGGGAAAAACAAAACCAAGAGGAAAAAAGCCACAGCAAAAAAGACAAAAAATATGATGTGGCAGTCAAGAGCAGCAGAGCACCATCAAAAAACTGCACAGCCTTGACAGGAACGTGTCGTTAATCAACAGAATGTAGTTCAAAATACCGTGGTAGAGAGCCCAGGAAAAATATCCGAAAAAGATAATGACTTTATGAATAAAAATCCAGGTTTGCTGTGCGATAAAAATTGTACTCTTCACTCACATATAAATTGCGCACCCACTGGATACAGGGGAAATCTAGCATTCATTTCAGAAATTACAAATAAGAAATAGATCTAGCAACAAACTTGGCAACAAACTGGGCAAGCGAGGAACCACCTACAGGAATGTATTAGGAGTTCAGAGATATTAAAACCAATGCAAAATTACATCAGATATACACATCCTGAAGGTGGGACAGTTACCAAAAGAGAACATCTAGCCCACGTACACTACTCAAATGCAGTTAAATGAAATTTGCCAACATAAATTTAAAACCATCACTGAATGTACACAGCAAACAAATTGTAAGAGAAAAGTCAGGAGGTTGAAGTGTACTGAGATTGAGGACAGTGAACAAAGCATAAAAACAGCCACCTACAGGAACATTTATGATGATCTTACACTTCTGGCTCCCGCTCCCTCAACAAAAAAACATTGCCATTATGCCTGGCAAGAAGAACACACCAACCAGATGAGGGCTCTCCAGCAGTTGAATGATAGTGCTCTGCCTGCACCCCTAAGCCCCTTACTTGATGCTAAAAGCAAAGTAAAAGATGATCTTTGGTTCAAAAGAAGCCAAATACAAGAAGGCTGTCAGTATACTGAGATGCACTATGAAAGGAGTAAAGACCAGGAAGGGCCAGAACCTGTACAACCTGCCCTTGATGTTAACAGTAAAGAGAGAGATGAATGCTGGCATCAAAGAAGCGAGACACATAAAAGTCACATGCATCCTAAGATGCACCCTGGAATGAACAAAGACCAGGAAGTCACGATCATGTTCACCCCTGAGTATTCTTCAATAGGGAGTCAAGAAATTCTAAACAAGAGTAGTATCTTATATCTTGTCAGCTCCCTGCCAGACTTGCATAACCTAAAAACTAATGATTTGCTTTCGGTAAGATTTATACAAAGAAAAGGGTTGAATGGAGGGGAATCATCAGAAACAGTCTGGCTTTCATCATGGATAGCAAATGAGATCCTAAATCAGTCCAGCTTGATGAAGGCTTGTGGTATAACAATTGATATCCTGCAAAAGGAACTGTATCCATCTATATTTCTTGAAAAAGCACAAATACAAAATTTACAAAGTAAGTACAAGCCTAAAGATACATTTGGCTCAATATTGAACAGAGCAATTAGTTCCAATCAATAACTACCAAAACTGATAAATCTGAGCAACATGAGGTTCTGTTTATCAGTCAGCACCCTAAGCAACAACTCCAGCATATTAATACAGCTGCAATTATACAAAGAATAATGCTATAAAAGCTTGTAGCAAAAAATGGACTTTCCAAAAATAAAAGACAGAACAAGACCACCCCTAAAAATCTTAAGTTGGAATATTGCAGGCCTGAAGGCCAAGACTGAGGACAAGGATTGGATAGAATTTATGGACAACAACAAAATGTTATTTTCTTCTAGGAAACATCGTCTATTAATGCCATTGAGTTAGATGGGTACTCTTTCACTTACCTGCAACCAAACAAAACAAAGGTAGACCAATAGGGGGCTTGACCATTTGGATTAGAACATCGCTACTTGAAAACTCTGTAGCAACCCACACTACACTAAGCAAGAATATTCACACAATAGCACGAAATTATGAGACATGGTCACTTGAAATAGTGAATGAGTATTTTCCACCTATTAGCTGGGTTCAAGTTAAGCCAGGAGTTTGGTTGCTTAAGGATCATATCCTAAAGAGAAGAACTGAAGAGCAGTGGCAACCTACAATTGGGTCCATGGATGGTTGCCTTTTCCAGTTTTGTAATAACTCTCCACTAATATGTGGCTATTTTAACACCAATCTGCATCCTATTTTAGGGGATGAATTATTATTGGAAGAAGTTAATGTCTGGAATATTCTGATCCCCCTATTGAACAATGCTGAGGTTCAAAGAAAGAAGAACTATTCTTTGAAGCCTTAATTGAAGGTTGGGTTCATACTTTAAATGGAAGAACTAAATCAGACAAATTACTGAAATCTACATTCAGAGTTGGAAAAACACAAAGTATCATTGACTACATGGCAATAAATATGGAAGCTTGGCTATGGAAGTAGTGGATAGGATTGAAATGAATCATGATCCACTGATAATGGAGATGGTCCATCTTGATACGGGCTCCTGGAAACCTGCTACTTCATATAAAGGAAATTGCCTAATAATAGCCTTGAGACCAAATAGGAAAAATATATCAATTGCAGCCGACTGTGAACATTACATTGGCACCCCCAGCGAAACCTGGATGTCATCATTCTCCACGATTTAAGACCTATCAGACAATCAGGTCTCCCTCTTCCTGCAAACATTTAATAATCTTATAGTACATACATTGAAGGAAAGAGCTACGAATGTTAAAAACATTCCAACGGCCACTCAAGGGTGGTTTGATGACGAGTGTTTAAAATTAAAAAAAGCACTACCACAAGCTTTAAAGAATCAGCACTCAATATCAATGAGCAACAATTCTTTGATTGCAGGCAACAATATCAGAAACTACTAAGATACAAAAGAAGACTTTTCCACATAAGCTCTGGGGAGACCTCCTAGTTGCAATTTTAGTGGGAAATTCTAAAACATTTTGGGAAATAGTTAGGGAGGATGTGATGGATCCCAAAGAATTTGGAATTGAACATTAATCGTCAACTTTAGGTAGATCACTTAACCGTTCTGTACCGAGGAGAGGATAAGATTACACCTGAAAGCATTAATGATCTAAACCAAGTGTTGGAAGGTAGTGACCACAAATCAAGCGAGTTAATGCCGCTACTTGAGAACTGTATGGTAATGACCCTGTGGCCTAAGGTGCCTGAACATGAAACAATGGCTCAGTCAGTTCCTAATAGCACTCCTCGGATTAAGTCCCAACAAACATTCTATGTTACACCCTGTGTTACGGTGTTGGCACAAGAATGTAGTGAGGAAGAATTTGCTCAAGCCATCCTTTCAGAAAAACTGCACAAGGCTGCAGACCCAGATAGAATTCCTTCGGATGTCTATCGTAATCATCTAGCCCTATGGTTACCAGTCTTAACTCGCTTATATAATAGCGTGTGGTCCTTTCAGGAAAAGTTTGCCCTCATGGAGAAATTCAATAATTGTTCCAATACTTACAAAGGGGCCACGGGACATGGTGTGTAACTAGAGGCCAGTTTCACTGCTTGACAGTGTTGGAATTTGTTTTGCCAAATCTAAACAATCCCGGCTAGATCAGTGGATAGAAGAAGGAGATTTACTATCGCCATATCAAGCTGGTTTTAGGAGTGGCAAAAGCACAATATATGAACTCTTCAAGCTCAATATGATCTGCTCCAAATATGTCTTCTTAAAAAATGTTCTGCTGTACTTGGTATTTGTTGATCTTCAAACAGCATTCAACAGTGTGGATTGACAAATTCTATGGTAACTTGTGATGGAAATGGGTATCTGTTAGAAATGGGGTCTTTGGTTGGCAGTCAGGTTACCCCCTGCCCAAGCAAGGACCCTCACTTTAGTCAGGGAAAGTCACACACTATCCAAATTATCCTGTGCCCACCCTCTGGTAGCTTGGCACAGAGCAGTCAGGCTTAACTTAAAAGGCACTGTGTAAAGTATTTGTACAATAAATCATAAAATAACACCATATAGCACCCCACAAATACGCCACACAGTGTTTAGAAAAATATATAATATTTATCTGGATATTTGCAGATCAAAACGATCAAAGATGCAATAGGTAAATGTAGAGATATCACTTAAAAGTGATATAAAGTGTCTTAAGTATTTTTAAAGCAAACAAAGTCTCTTTCAAGCACAAAGTACCTGTTTCTCATGAAAAATCTCCACAAAGGGCCACAGAGGAGGAGAAGCGTGAAAACAAAGGGGTGTGCGCCGATTTCCCGTGCTGCACACGGCGATGCGTCATTTAGTTTGCACGCAGGGATGGCTGTGTGACAATTTACGGCACTCGGTTGTGGATCCTCTTCGGGTTGCGGGGTTTTCAGATGCCCTGGGGTCTGTGCGTGGAATCCTGAGCTTGTGGAGTGAAGTCACAAGCGCTGCGTCGATCCGGTGGGCGGTGAGTGGAATTTTCTCCCGGCACGGCAGGTGCTGCGTGGATTTCCCCTCTGGAATTGGGCAGCATCATCCTAGGCCGGCTGAGCATCGATCCGGTGGGCTGTGTGTCAAAATTCCTGTCGCAACGTAGGCGCTGCATCGATCTTCTCCTTGTGAAGTTGTGCAGCGTCGTTCCGGTTCGGCGTCCAGTGAATTTCTCACCGCGGGGCAGGCTGTGTGTCAGTTTTAGCAAGCCGTGTCTTGAATTTTCCAGGAGCCCAGATGCAAGAGAGAAGTCAGTTTGGTCCTGAGAATTCAGGGAACAGGAGGCAAGCTCTATCCAAGCCCTTGGAGAGCACTTCTTCACCACAGCCGGAGAGCATCCAGGCAGCAGGCCAACAGCAAGGCAGCAGTCCTTCACAGAAAGCAGTCAGGTGAGTCCTTTAGGCAGCCAGGCAGTTCTTCAAGGCAGGATGCAGGTTCTGGTTCCAGTTTTCTTCTCCAGGAAGTGTCTGAGTTGGAAGGGGCAGAGGCCGTGTTTATATACCCAAATGTGCCTTTAAAGTGGCGGAGACTTCAAAGAGTGGCTTAGAAGTGCACCAGGTCCTCTTTCAGTTCAATCCTGTCTGCCAGGGTCCCAGTAAGGGTTGTAGCAGTCCTTTGTGTGAGATCAGGCCCTTCACCCTCCCAGTCCAGGAAGACCCATTCAAAATGCAGATGTATACAAGTGAGGCTGAGTATCCTGTGTTTGGGGTGTGTCTGAGTGAATGCACAAGGAGCTGTCAACTAAACCCAGCCAGACGTGGATTGTAAGGCACAGAAGGAGTTAAGTGCACAGAAATGCTCACTTTCCAAAAGTGGCATTTCTAAAATAGTAATATTAAATCCAACTTCACCAGTAAACAGGACTTTATATCACCATTCTGACCATACTAAATAGGTCCTTTCTGCTCCTTTCAGATCAGCAGCTACCACTCAAACAATGTATGAGGGCAGCCCCAATGTTAGCCTATGAAGGGAGCAGGCCTCACAGCAGTGTTAAAACAAATTTAGGAATTTTACACTGCCAGGACGTGTAAACTGCATAGGTACATGTCCTGCCTTTTGCCTACACAACACCATGGGTTACCTAGAGCATACCTTAGGGGTGTCTTATATGTAGAAAAAAGGGGAGTTTTAGGCTTGGCAAGTACTTTTAAATGGCAAGCCAAATTGGCAGTGAAACTGAACACACAGGCCTAGCAATGGTAGGCCTGAGACAAGGTTAAGGGGCTACGTAAGTGGGTGGCACAATCAGTGCTGCAGGCCCACTAGTAGCATATAATCTACAGGCCCTGTGCACATGTAGTGCACTCTACTAGGGACTTATAAGTAAATTAAATAGTCCAATTGGGTATGATCCAATGTTACCATGTTTAAGGCCCCGATCCTCTCGTGCTTGAATTTAGCACAGGGATAAATATGGCATTAAGGCCATATCGGCATTTTCTGCACGGAAATGCCTATTTTGCATATCATTAACGCAACGTAGGGTTCCACATCTAGAAAATGATGTCAACTCCATAACCTTGGCACTAGAAGTGTTTAGTGCCAAAATATAAATATGGAGTTAGGTTTGCACTGAATTAGCATTAAAAAAATGAAGCTAATTCAGTGCAAACCAAGTAAAAATATGCCCCTAACATTGCTAATTTTACTACACACCGGAAACATCACAAGGGTAAGATATAGTACGAGAAATGACTACACAGCAGAGATTCCAATCCAGCGAGGTGCTAAACAAGGGTGTGTTCTGGTTCCAATCCAATTTAACTGTTATGTAAATGAAGTGGGTCAAAAACTGAAGAATTTAAACCTTGATGTGCCAAAATTAACTAATAAAAAGTATACCTATTTTGCTCTTTGCAGATGATGAGGTGTTACTGGCAAGATCAGAGATAACGATGCATCATCTATTAAAGAGGTTTGAGTCTTTTTGTGCATCAGGGAATTTAACGATCAATGCAAGTAAAAAAAACGTATGATTCTCAACCAAAAACAAAAGTTGCGAGCTACCTTCAAGGCTAATAAAATGTCTCTGGACCAAGTAGAGTCCTGTGACTACTTGGGTTGCAGGGTGGATGAGAAATTGGCTTGGAACCCACAGGTATACAAAAGCAATATCTCCTTGGCCCAACAAGCCGGTGCTGTACTTAGATTGGAAAAAAGACATTGTGATGACCGTTTCAGCATATATCTTGGGCGCATGGAAATTAAGATCACCATTTCATTTACAGTTCTCAGCATCCTAAAAACTGTAATGTTAACAGTCTTTCGGTGCTATCATGCTAATATGTTTTAAGTCTAGTTGGGTCTTACAGGTGCTTATGCTTTTGGGGAAAACGTGCATGATGAGGTCTATCTTTGAAGTACTATCTTGACCTTGACCTAATAGGTGACTCTAAAGTTTTCTGTTTATGAACCAATCATTGTAGGCAATGTTGAAGAAGGTATGATAGGGAAAGTATTCCAGGATGCTACTACTTTTGCTGGTCCAATCAAATGGTCTTATATGACCAGTTTTAGGACAATTACATATAATTTAAGTCTTATTATACTTGTACTGAGCTGATAAGTGCATTACGTGATAAAGTCAAGGTGTGATCAGCTAGCCATTGTTCCAAAATATATACATGACTACTTTAGGCGCTCTTAGCTTTGTGTGACGGCACATGTGAATGAATTGATCATAAACTATAGTTTTAGTTGATAAGTTTGTATTTCAATGTGCAATTCTAAATGTATTATGAAGTGATGTTTTCATGTGTAATCGTGAATTTGTTATGGCCAGATAGGCTGACAAGAACAATACATTTGGAAATTTGGATTCCATGGGATCTTATGATCTGGGCGAGTGGCACCATGTAAATATTCACAAGGGCAGGGCTCAGTGAAGATCCTTGAGGGACTTCACAGATGAGGTTCCTGGGTTTGGAAGTGTAGGGCAGGAGCCTGACTTGCTGGCTCCTGTCCAAGAGAAAAGAGACCACCCATCTCATAGCATGTCCCTGTGCTCCTGAGTAGTGGAGTCTTATAGTGAGGCTGCTGTGGGAAACGGTGTCGAAGGCTGCAAGGAGGTCAAGTAGTATGAGTGCTGCAGTTTACCCTTTGTTCATAATGATCTGGTTGTGATTTGTTGTTGCAATGAGACCGGTTTCTATGCTGTGGTTGCTGTGGAATCAAGACTGTCAAATGTCTAGTAGGCAGCATTGTTCAAGATGGTTGGAGATTTGTTTGTTGATAGCTTTCTCAATGACTTTGGATGGGAAGGGCAGGAGTGAGATAGGTCTGTAGTTGCTGATCTCTTTTGCATCTGCCGTGGGTTTTTTCAAAAGAGCAATGATTTATACATGTTTCCAGTTGTCCAGGATGGTTCCACTTTGGATAGTGGTGTTTAAGATATTCGAGAGGTGGGAGCTGCTTAGAGTTCCTCTTAGATTGTAGATATGGTGGGGCAGGGATCATGGGGGCCCAGGAACAGAGATGGGGACACTGGGCACTAGAAAATACAAGTGGTGGAGAACAAATTACTGCAGCTGTTGCTACATCCAGGCCAGGTATACCAGTGGTGGCTCTCAAGGCTGAGTTAGCCTTCTCTGCATAGAACTTTAATTTTTATTAAGCCAAATCTATACTGGGCCAGGCTGTGGACCAAAAGTGCCTGGCCAACATTATGGCAGCGTTTCTGGATATTATAGTAAACCAAGGCTTCACAAAGCTACTCTGGCTGGACCACATTGAAACACCCTAAAAACTTAGGATACACTGACCTTTGGGCCAGGCCTGACACACTATTTAGATAAAACCTAAAGATGATCAAGAAGCTCCACTCGGATTCAAAATATCAAAACAGCTGGATAGAAATAATTGATGAACAATTTTCAGTTTAGTCCATGCAGGTTCTTGCTCCTATGTAAGGGCCAATTTAGGGGTGTTATTTGGAGTTATTTATCTTGGATGCCCAAAAGATATAAACGGTGACCAGTTTACACGAGAGCTTAGAGTCAGACCAAAGTCAGAGGGACAATGCCTTGCTACACCTCGTTATCATACGCAGTTCAAACAGTGGACAAATAATCTGCCTTCTCACTCCTAGAATGATCATAGCTGTATAATTTTAGAAATAACTCTAACATGTATCCAATGAAAGAACAACCAGGAGTCTTGACTTTGTGCTTGTTTAGAGTATGGAGTACGGAATATCTCATTGTTATGTATTTTGCTTGTGTATGGTAACATATATCTGCATATGGAAAGTTATGTTAACCCAAAGCTAGAAAAGGGAACCTTGGTTATTATAAACCATTAAGACTTCCCAGGGAACCTGAAATTAGCAGGTTTGCTTTAAAACAATTCTTGAGGCATACTTTTGTGATCTAAAAACAGGACAAACTACTCTTTTGTGTAATTAAAACTCTCCAGTATCAAAAGTAAAACACAATGATTAATACTTAAGGACATGAGATCTAATACAAAGTTAGATTTGTAAAAGTAATGATTGTAATTGTTGCTGGAGATTTTAATATGCAATTGGGTTCCACTAGAGAGGATAAAACCTTGAGTGATTGATTAGAGTTACACACAATACCCACACCGGATTATCCTTCAAGTTCAGGCACTTTTGGAAGCTGAAAATATGTGCATTTGGATGGCAAAAACAGATTGATTTGCTATAATGGCCATTGTGGCTGCAGCCCTTTCAATACTCTTGCAAGTCTAAATTTTCTTTGGCCACCTGTTCTGACCCATTGATTATATTTATGTTTCAGCACAATAATTTGGATTCTTTCAGGAATTCAGTCTATACAACTGTGAGAGAGGGCCGGGCTACTCAAACTACCCTTCTTTTTGAAGAGGAATCCATGGTAGATAGGTTCTCCATTTGCTAATGGAATAGACTAGAAGGGTGGAACACTAGACTAGACCCAACTCATATTTTACTTTTACTGGAAAACCAAGCTTCCCAATCACCTTTGGTAGATAATATGTAAGGCTAGAAATAAACCAGTATGGTGCTGCAGGCTTGCAAATATCACAGTATCAATACTGAAAAAAGCAACATTTTACACCTGTTGAAGGCTTGACCAACATCAACAAAGGTCAAATTCAAGACTTATAAACAGAGAATAAGAGGCTGATTAATAACTATTTATCGATTGTGAATACAATCATGAAAGCACATAAGATTATAAAATGCATCCTCATGTCACATTTTAAGAAAATAAAAGAACAACAATGTTAAAAACATCAGATACCACATAAAAGATTATGGGACAACAAAATTAATCCAGCCTACTGCACCTTCATCTCACAGCAGCACATGAGAAATTCAAAAACAACAGACAGAATGTACACATCTGGCAAAAGCTGGAGATACATTAGTGCCAGGAGAGCTTGAACAAAACCCAGAGCTTTTAAAGTAGGCAAAAAGAAGCATTTCCCGGGAACACTAAAATATTTACACAATAACACACAATAGGGTATCTGGTGGAGACAGATTGTCGCAGTCACAGGGCCCTAGGCAGCCTGAATTAGACCAGCCCCTCGTAGAGGCCAAAAGGTGATGCAACATATTAAATCTGAAACGAGCCACCACAAACCTATTCCTGGCATCAGATTTACAAGCATAGGTATGGATCCATACCCTAAACAGTTTTTAACAAAAAATGACCCTGAACCATGGGTTTCCCAAGCTCTGACTTATCGCGTTGCATAGAGGCATGTTCAAGAAACTATTCTGTTACCCTTTTCTTCTCCGACTGGCACAAAGAATGATAATTACAAAACATATCTGCCCTACCTAGGGTAGAGAGGGTTGCCTTCCCATAGAGATGAATTTCACATACAGGGAATTTTGTGCATGTGATCAAGTGATAAGCAATCCAGCAAGAGCAACCTGTTAATCTGAAGGCTTTCCCCAGTCCATAACTTAACCCAACAGAACAAAGGCATGAGAGCTATCATGTCACTAATGCATCTGAGATCTAACTCCTCATGAACCAAGAGCTCCGGGGTGCTCTTTGGGATCCTGAGGATTCACCTTAGGAACATGTTTTTTGCAGTTTGGATCTTATCCACCCGTCTGTAGCCCTTTACTTCACAGTCATAAACACTTTAGAGATACATTCTAAGACTGGAAGAGCTTGACTAGAGTAGCCGGTGACCAAGAGCCCAACCTCTGAGCAAAGTAGATTATTGCCCCTATGGTCTTTACCAAATTCCAAGTCATACCTTCCACCAAAGAATTCCAGCTTATATTAGCATCAAATGTTATCGTGAGATAAGGGAAAACTGGGACCATGGCAAGGGTATAATTCCCCTCCCTGAAAAGTTTTGAGCGTGTTGCTCAAGGGCCCACTACCAATACATATGATTTGGAAAAATTAACTGCCAAGTCCAAGCTTCCCTGTAAGAGGCAAACTGGTCCAGCAAAGAGTGCAATCCCACCGCTGTGCGGGCCATAAGCGCCTCATTGTTGGGGTACAACAAGACCAGCAATTATCTTGTTCCTACCCTAGGGCAGTCAGCCTGCGCAGATATAAGAGTTTGTTCCCAACCATTAATATAAAGAATGAATAACAATGGTGCCAATATGCAGCCCTGACAGACACCCTTACTAGTACCAAAGCAATCTCTGAGCATCACTCCTAGAGACTGCCTCACTGCTGTGGAAGTACTAACATGGAGGTTCGAACGAAGAGGAACTATTTGTGGATCCACCCCCATCTGAAGGAGCAAGTCCCAAACTTTGCTGCAATTTACCCTATCAAATGCAGACTTGAGGTCCATGAATGCTGTATGGGACAAGCTTGCTAGGTGACAATGTATTTATTTATAATTAAATATAAATAGAGGTACTGGTCGACGGTCGACCTGCCCAGCTGAAAGCCACACAGGATCTCAGAAAGTATGTTGTTTTCGTCTGCCCACAGCAAAAGCCTATTTAACAAGATCTGAAAATAGGTTGTTCCTACAATTGGAACAAAAATAGCCAAGGACCACAAGAGTGGAGTTCCCTCCCTGACTGCAGCCTTTATACCAGGGTAAGGACTTAGGTCGGGAGGTTTGCCATCCGGGCCAAGGCTTTATTGCAAGAGAGGGCCTGAATACCGTGGCACACTTCCTCAAATGTGAAGACCACATTGACGCTACCCAAAGTCAAGCAACACTGACTCTCCTCACTCTGCAGATGCCCACCATTATAAATGCACTTAAAATGGTCTACCCACTTCTGATTTCAGATGTGATGGCACAGTGCTGGCCCAATATTTTCATTAAAACAGGGCCTGATAATCATGCGCAAAAAAGAGCACCATCTTTCAATTCTCAGGCTTGGGCTCACTCCTCCCAAGCAGCCTTGTGAAGTATTTGTTTTCAGTTCTTAAGGGCATTTGATAGTAATTCTAGCATTTTGCCACAAGCTCCTTCTTAGAAAGTGGGTCTCTAGTTGGCAGAGGTATACAACCTTGTCCAAATAAGGACCACAATCCTAGTCAGAGCAAGCCCCCACACAGCCTACATTATCCTGTGCTCACACTCTGGTAGCTTGGCACAGAGCAGGCAGACTTAACTTAAAGGCAATGTGTAAAGTAAGTGTGCAATAACTCACACAGTAACTCAGTGAAAACACCACAAAAAGTACACTACACCAGTTTAGAACAATAGATAATATTTATCTGAATCAAATAAGACCAAAACGACAAAAATCCAATATGCCCAAGATTTTACTTTTTTAATGTTTAAATGAGTCTCAATCCTTAAGAATCACTGGTTGTATCCTGGTAACACACAGTACCTGGGATGCATCAAAAATAAAGAGTCATAGGGCCGCAGAGGAGGAGATAAGTTTAAAAATAAGATGCTGCATCGGATTTTCTGGAACAGCACAGGTGATGTGTCATTTCATTCCACGCTGCAAGCTGTTGTGTTGATTTCCAAGAGCGCAGCCTTGGTTCATCACTATGATGCGGGAAATATTTTGACGTCCAGGAATGATGCATTAAAAATCCTTCATGCGCTGTTGAGAAGGAACAGGCTCTGCCTCAATCCGGTAAGCGATGTGGTGATTTTTCTGCCACGAGGCAGGTGCTACGTTGATTTCTGCAGCAGTGCAGCGATTTTCCGACACACAGATTTTCTTATCTTTGGTGAAGTCGTTGCGGCCTTGAGACTTCAGAACATAAGGCTAGCTCAGTCCAAGCCCTAGGAGAGCACTTGTGCGGAAGGCAGACTCCTTCTAGCAGAGTGAGGGGCCAGCGGGCAGCAGGGCAACTAGCAGGGCAGCAGTCCTTCCAGCAAAGCAGTCCAGATGAGTCCTTAGGGCAGCCAGGCAGTTCCTCTTACAGAGTCCAGTTGTAGATCCCGAAGTGTCTGATTTGGTTTGGTCACAGACCCAGTATATATACCCAAATGTGCCTTTGAAGTGGGCAGAAACTTCAAAGAATAGTTTCGAAGTGCACAATGTCCCCTTTCAACCCAGCCCTGTCTGCCAGGATCCCTGTGGGGGGTCATCAGTCCTTTGTGTGGGGTCAGGCCACTGTCCTTTGAAGTATAAGAGGGAGCAGCTTGTAGTATCCTAGGTTTATGTATACAGTAATGGTATTGTCAAGCATAGGAGGACAATAACCAATGTGTTCCGTTCTAGAATGTAACTGGGTCAGAGGAGAATGTTGAGGATGGAGAGGCAAATGGGCAGAGAGACGGTTGAAGAGTGGATGGGACCTTTCGGTACACAATAAACTTATCCTCCTGCTATCATCTTTTGCACATGGACTTATTCATACAGGCTCACCTTGTTACACTGGAGACGAGGATGGGATTTGAAGATTCAAGATTGTCAACAGGAGGACTTTAAAGTATCAGTTTTATTTATTTTTATTATTCTCTTCCTGGTTTTGCCACAAAGGTCTCAAAACTGGACATAATATGGAGGATTGCAGTGCAACCATGAACAGCTGTCCCTTTTGCAGGTTTGCTTCAAGCAGAACAACTGCATGTAATTTTGTTGAGGACACTCCTGGAAGAAGGAATCAACTCTTGGCTCGCGGTGTGAGCCGGTCCCACTGGGAGTACCGGTTTATTGAGGGGTCGGTTGCGAGAAGCCTTGGAATATCACATGCTTTGAGTTTTTTTTAAAAACCAACAAGACTTACCTGCTTCCTTGGCTTCTCAGTGAGTGCCCTCATGCAGACACTCTGACGTCTAGACTGCATGGGCTGCGTCGAAGTATTCACGATTTGGAGGACTAACACCCTATTCTCCAAGGATGTCGACTGATATGGTGAACGGACGTTTCTACGTGAAGCAACATCGAAAGGAAGTGCTACTGTGTAATTTGACCACGACAGGAAGTGAATGGAGAGCGGACATTTCTACGAGGTCGCAACGTCCAAAGGAAGTAATACTTGATGATTGGACGCGCGACAGGGACTGAATGGAAACAATATAGGAAGTACCTGTAAACATATTGGAACGCAATAGGAAACCTCTCGTTTGCACACTAGTTGTTTTTTTTTCTAGTTTTTTTTTTTTTTAAAGAAGAAAAATGAAAAATCTTCTGCATTTACATTCTGCAAACGTTAAGTGATAATAACTGGTTACTTAAGTGCATATTGGTTTATTTATTTATTTATTTTGTGATTTTCTTTATTCACATTAAAAACATATATATACTGTTTGGTGGGGAGTTCAGGTTTGGAAGGTGTAGGAAATATGCAGAATGTTACTGCTCCACCTTTCTTCTCACCCTTTCCAGGTGACTCACCCATAAAGTGGCAGAAATGGAAAAAAGTATTTGCTAGATATGCAAAAGTGTGTGGAGCATCGTTGAGTGCAGAAAGAAAAACTGCATTACTTTTACACTGTTTGGGGTCAGAAGGACAAGAAGTGTTTGATAATCTGCCAGATGTAGCTGATTACAACTTAAAGGAGTATGAGAAATGCACAGGAAAATTGGATGGACATTATTTACCGAAAGTTAGCACTATTTTGGAGAGATATCATTTTGGGGGAAGGTGCCAAAAGGAAGGTAAAACTGTAGAAAATTATACAACTGTACTAAGGAAGTTGGCTTCCTCTTGCATGTTTGGCATGTTGTTAGAAGAACATATTAAAGATCAATTCATGCTAGTGTGCAATATAGAAAAAATAAGGGAGGAAATTTGGCAGAAAGATGAGCCTTCTTTGGATGAGGTGTTAGTAATTGCAAAAAAAATTGAACACTCTTTGCAATGTGTGGAGATTATCAAAAAGGAAGAAAGGAAAGGTGATTGTATACAAGTAGTTAAGAATTCTGCAGGTAAACATGAAAGCGTAGGATGAAACAACTACAAGAGAAAAGAGAAAAATTTATTTCAAGGGAAGTGTTTTTGCTGTGGCAGACAAGGACATATGGCTAATGACAAAAGTTGTCCAGCGATAAAAATGGTTTGCAGTCATTGTAAAAAAAGGGTAATTTTGCTGCTGTGTGCAGAGCAAGCGGTGGCAAGGGTAAAGTATATGAAGTGACGGACAAACTAACTTCGGTAGACAAATGCGATACTGACTTTGAATGTGGTCAAATTGTCCTTCAAATTGGAGGAGGGAAAAGGAAAATCCCACTGGACGAAATAATAGTGTATGGCGAGAGAACTAAAGTTTTATTTGACTCTGGAGCAAAGATAACTATCATATCAAACCAGTTTATCTTGAGAATCTCAAGTATAAGGTTAAGTTGTTCAAACCTGATATCAGTCCGTATGCATATGGAGGTGAGCCCATTAAGTTATTTGGATACTTTTGGAGCCTACTTGAATTCCAAAACAAGTATATCAATGCTAAAGTATATGTTTAAAAAAAAGTGACAGCATTTTAAGCTGGTTTCATCAAAAAGATTTAGGAGTAATTCTGGATCCCAATAGTGATCCTCCCGTAAAATTGAGAGAGGAGTTTCTTGTGAATGTGATTGCTGGGCAGGGTGGAATGAATGAGAAATGTGGTGTAGAAGTAGATAATTATATGAAAACATTTAAATTAGAATTTCCTGAAGTGTTAAAAAATCGGTTAGGGTGTCTTTGACATAAGACTCATCATATTTGATTGGTGGAAGGAGCAAAACTGGTGTGCAGCAAGGTTTGCAGTGTGCCGGTAGCAGTACATGAGGAAATGAGATTGGAATTGGAAAAACTTAAGAGGGAAGGTAAAATTGAGGAAGTAGAAGGAACTGAGTGGCTTGCCCCAGTGGTCGCTGCCAGGAAGGCCAATGGTAGTCTTCGTCGGTGCGTAGATTTGATAGAACTCAACAAGAACATGGTAGTAGACAGATATCGTTTACCCAGTATTTCAGACATGTTGATGTTACTTCAGGGAGCCAAGGTATTTTGCACCATAGACTTAACATCGGCTTACCATCAGATAAGTTTAGATGATGACGCAAGATATCTCACTGCTTTTGTCACACCTTTTGGCACATTCAGGTATGTCAGGCTGCCATTTGGTTTAATTTCTGCAGCTTCTGTCTTTCAAAGAGCTTTGGAGAAAGTGTTAAAAAATCTCAAGGGCATAAGGATTTATCAGGATGATGTTCTAGAGTTTGCTAAAGACAACTGTGAACATGATGAGAGACTACAAAGTGTGTTGGGGCGACTAAGAGAATTTGGCTTGACAATCAAACTAGAGAAATGCAAGTTCAGGAGGAATTCAATAGAGTACTTGGGTCACACTGTTATGGGTGAAGCGATCACTCCAAAAAAGGAATTAGTGAATACCATAATAATAAATCTAAAGTCGCCTTCTAACAACGAGGAGTTAATGAGATTCATTGGTATGGCAGAGTATTATAGAAAATTCATAAAGGGGTTTGCTGAAATGTGTGTGAACATGAGGAAGTTACTGCGGAAAATTGAAGAATTTGTTTGGAGTTGTGAATGTGAGATGGAGTTTAAAAAAAATTAAAGAAGAGTTAGGGAAGGCTCCTGAGTTGAAAAACTTTGTCCCTAACAGCAAATCTGTGTTAATTACTATTGCCAGCATGAACGGTTTGGGTGCTGTTTTACAGCAAGAGAAAAGCAATTCTGCACGTGTAGTATTGTGTTTGTTGTGGGCTTTGAAGGGTGCAGAGTTTAATTATTCAGCGATTGAGAGGGTGGCCCTTGCAGTTCAGTGGGCCATTAAGAAATTAAGGAAATTACTGTGGGGGACTAAGTTTGAAGTGAGGACTGACCATTAACCCGTCTGTGATTCTTTTTTTAAAAAGGGTATTGATGCCATTTCGAGCAGAATCACCAAGTGGGTTGTATCTCTGCAAGATTATGACTTTGAAGTGAAGTACATACCTGGAGCACAGAACATGGTTGCTGACACATAATCAAAGTTGGTGCAGATTGACGATGGAAACCAGGGAGGGGAGTATGAAAGTGAAGGGCAAGATGATGAGATGGTTTGTGAAGTTGACTTTGGTACTCTAACTGAAGTAAAGTGGTGAGAAGAATGTGAATCTGACAAAATAATGTCATGGGTACTATCACTAATAAAATGAGGTTGGAGGAATAGTAAGGAGGGGAGTTTGGAAGCTAAAAAATACTGGCATGTTAGAGGTGAATTGTCTGAGAGGAAACGATTGTTGTTCCGTAGGACAAGGATGGTTCCGCCTTTTGGACTTAAAGACAATCTTATTACCCTCGCACATTGTGGTCATCAGGGCATTTAAAAAAACAAAGAGAGACTACGAATGACATACTGGTGGTCAGGTATGGACTGTCAATTGGAAAGAGCTGTGAGGGAATGTCTGCAATGCGTATTCAGTGAGAAATCTGTCAAACCCAAGGTTCAACCCATGAAGATTAGGGATCGCCCTGCTTCTCCTTGGGAAGAGTTGCCCTTCATATCTTAGGCCCAGTTCACGGGGATGGATGTGATACATATCTCATAGTCCTGGTTGGGCTATATTTGAGGTGGCCAGAAGTAGCGTTTACCAGTGGAAGTGAAACAAAACATGTGATATATTTTCTAGGAGAGATATTTGGGAGAGAAGATGTTCCTAAAACAATACTAACGGGCAATGTGGTGCAATTAGTCTCCAAAGAGATGGAAATGTTTTTTAAAAATCTTGCTGTTCATCACAAGAAGTGTTCACTATATCATCCTGAGACTAATGGTATAGTGGAACACTTTAACAGCGTGATAAAAGAGACCATAGCCATGGCTAAAGACAGTGGACTAAATTGGAAAAAAGAGGTGGTTAAAGAAATTGAGGCATACAGAATTTCCCCTCATTCTGTGACTTGAAAAACTCCTTTTGAGCTGTTTAAAGGGTGACACCCCAACACTCTGGTAGCACCTAATTGGGTGAATGATGGAAATTAGAACAGGGAAGGTGGTGTCAGACATTAATTGGAAAGTGAGGGAAGAAAAGAAAATAATAGTTTGCAAAGGCAATTTTGATGCAAGGAAATCAGCACAACAAACAAAGGTTTGTGTGGGAGATTGGGTATTGATTAGAAAACCTTTAAGGAAAGGGGGATATGCAGGCAGGCCTAAACCTGTGAGCGTGGTAAAGTTATTCACCAATGCTGTTAAGACAGAAGGCTCTAGGATTTGGAATCTTAATAGAGTGATTATAATTAAAGAGGACATGATCGGGAAAGAATCTGTCAAAAGCGACTCAATAATTGGGGTCAGAAAATCTGAAAGGAGAATTATAACTCCAAAATACTTAAAGGAGTATGTTACATAAGTATTGTAGTAGTCATATTTATTTAAAAAGAAAATAATGGTTTGATGTATAATATTTACAATGTTTGAGGCATAATATATTGATGTATGATATATTTGTTGTAATTCTTTTAGCAATGTTTTATATGAAGGAGGGGGTGTAGTATCCTAGGTTTATGTATAAAGTAATGGTATTGTCAAGCATAGGAGGACCATAACCAATGTGTTCTGTTCTAGAATGTAACTGGGTAAGAGGAGAATGTTGAGGATGGAGAGGCAAAGGGGCTGAGAGATGGTTGAAGAGTGGATGGAACCATTCTGTACACAATAAACATATCCTCCTGCTATCATCTTTTCCTCATGGACTTATTCATTCAGGCTCACCTTGTTACACACCATATACCATTCCTGCCAAGGGAGACCCATTCAGTATGCAGATGAATGCAGATGTGGATGAGTGTCTTGTGTTTATGGCTGTCTGGGTGGAATGCACAAGGGAAGCTGTCATCCACAACAGCCCAGAAGTGGAATTGGAGACATAGAAGGCAGTGAATGTAGAGAAATGGCCACATTCTAAAAGTGGCATTTATAAAATATTACTATTAAATCCAGCTTCACCAGTAAGCAGCGTTTTCTATTACTACTCAGACTCTATTAAACATGATAAGGCTACTCCTTTCAGATCAGAATCTACCACTTAGAAGTGTATAAGGGCAGTTATAATGCTGGCCTATGAGAAAAGCAGGCCTCTCAGTATTGAGAAACAAATTTGTGAGATTTTCACTACCTGGACTTGTAAAACACATAAGTACATGTCCTGCATTTTACTTACATAGCACCATGCCCTATGGGTTACCTAGGGCCTACCTTTGGGCTGACATATGTAGAAATAGGGGAGTTTTAAAGCTTGGCAAGTAGATTTAAATTCCAACCAAAGTGGCAGTGAAACTGCACACACCGGCCTTGTACTGGCCTGACTACTTATGGGGGTGGCACAATCAGTGCTGCAGGCCCACTAGTAGCATTTAACTTACAGGCCATTGCCTCATGCAGTGCACTTTACCTGGGACTTTCAAGTAAATTAAGTATGCCAAGTGGGTAGAAGCCAATGTTACCATGTTTTCAGGGAGAGAGCACATGCACTTTGCCACTGTTTAGCGATGGCAAAGTGTCCAGAGTCCTGAAGCCAATAGAAATGAGGTCAGAAAAAAGGAGGAGGAAGGGAAAATGGGTGAGGGCCATTTTCCAACACTCCTTATCTTTGGGGGACTGTTTGAGAGTGGATTTCAAAAGGCCTACACTCTTGGAACAATCTTGGTCGAACCATTTGGGGTGATCTGATTTGGCCCTAATTACTGGGACCATGAGTAATGCAGAATCCTTCTGTGTGATCTCTGAAAATGCGTTGAGGATCGCCGCATCCAAGGCACCCACATGGAAGCACATAGCAATCTCCTGCCTGCACTCAATTGATAGCCACCTCAGACCAAATTCCATTTCCGGGAGAAGGACAGTGTTTAAACTGATATTAAAAAAAGGGAAACTGATGTTGCCAATTAATCATAGACTAATTAACCTGTCACATGTTATCTCAAAGCATTTGCAAAGATCCACCTATCACACTTCAGTGGATTAATGATAACAGGCTCTTGTCATTTGGTAGGGAAGGCTTTGGTAGGGAAAATTCCACGGTGGACCAATATGGGCCCATATTTGAAAAATTAAAGAGATAAAGCATAGATTATGCTGTTGCTTCATTGATTTTCAAACAGTGTTTGATATAGAGAACAGAGGACACCTTTATGAAAGCTGGTCCCTAGGACAGTTCCAAGAGGCCCTTTGTCATTCATCTAGGCATTCCATTGATCCAGTTCAACACAGGGGCATCAAGAATAATCACATTCATAAATGGTCTTTATCCTTATCTGGGATATATGTACATGACAGATTTGACATCACCTCTAAAGAAATCAAAATCTTTCTCCTCAAAAATGAGGATGCTAACATATCTTGGCTTCTATATGCTGACAATTTATTATTGTTCGATTTTAGGGCTGTGAGACTGCAAAGCAATCTTGAAGCTTTAGCAAAATATTGTGAAGGAAATATTTTAAATGTGAATGTACATAAAATGAAAAATATTTCTTTTTGGTAAGAATATACCAAGTTTTACATGCTATCTAGACGAAGAGGTAGTGCTGGAAGTAAGTTCCTATTGTTATCTAGATTTGTTCTGTACAATCAATTTTTAATTGGGAAAACATCTTAAATCTCTGAAGATTAGAGCATCACTCTTCGCAGGTGTTTTAGTGAAATACAATCTGGAGGACTACTCTTATCTCCTCTTTTAAAATTGTATACCTGCGTAATACATCCATGGCATTTTTTGGCCAGGAAACCCCCTTTCTAGAATCTAGAGATATATGGCAGTATGTAAAGTACTTCTCGAAAAAGATTCTAAATCTGCCCAAATGCAAAATAACATTAGTTATTTGTTTACAATTTAATGTTATATCCTGGTTTGAACCGATGGGAATATAAATGGTAAACTTTATTGATAAACTATCAGTATGTGAAAATTAGAAAAATATTTCACACCTTTGTGGGAAAGAGGCCTAATTTAGCAAGAGAAATTGGGCAACATTACTTAAATTGATTGGCAAACTTATGAGC
Organism: Pleurodeles waltl; assembly: GCF_031143425.1. NCBI lineage: Eukaryota > Metazoa > Chordata > Amphibia > Caudata > Salamandridae > Pleurodeles > Pleurodeles waltl. The sequence continues at coordinate 86,516,304 of NC_090439.1, forward strand.
AATCATATTCTATTGGGTTAGATTACTTTGTGGGAACCCTTACTTGAAGGGTGGCTTTGAAACACTCAGCATTACTAATTACATCCAGCCATGATAATGAATACTTAGTAAGAAAATATTCTACTTCAATAACTGTACACATTTTAGGAAATGTGAATGTTTTTCTGCACATATATAGCTAATCGAAACCTAAATTATGATGCAGGATATCGAACTTCCATCTGCGATGTAATCCAATCTAAGATCTTATGTTCAAAGATGCAGACAAGAAAAGGGATCTGTCCCTGCCCATTCAATATTTCTACCCTCATTATGAGTTCAGGGCTGAATTCCAATACTGTGCAACATGTGTGTACAGGGATGGGAATTGTGAGTGTGAGACAATTATCACACCTGTGCAGTTTTCCCCTAATAGACACCGGCGGATCAAACTGTTTGTCTTAAAAACCGATACCACATGTTGTGTCCCATTTTCCTGCTTGAAACTCAGAATAGGTGGTATTTATTGCACGTGGCAAACACCTCACCCTAGGCAATGACATTTACTACATGTAGTAGATACCCCCCATCCCAACAAACTCATAATGAGGGTATAAGTATAATATTTTCCATGTAGTAATGAAAAATTGTCTGTTACTTTTAGAGACTATATATATATATAATTTTAGAGACTATATATATATATATATATATATACATATATATATATATATATATATATATATTAAAATATATCCATGGACATTTAAAATGCTCAAATGGGACCTAACTTTATTACATATTTTGGCCTGGAAGACGTGTCAGGTACTGGTTAATTAATTTGGAGGGGGTTGTCCTACCACCTTCAGACACATAATTTGATTAGTAAACAAAGTTTAAGAGATTCTCTGCTCAACCCCCAGAAGTGTAATGTCCAAGACTGAAGCTGTTGAAGATCCCTTGAAGTTAGACATGCCACCAAACTCCTGTTGTAACCATTACTTTGGTGCCAAAAGCTCTAAACGGAGCAAAGCTGGATTTCAATATTTTAATGGCATTAGACTAAGATGAGCATTTACCTACAGTTATGCATTATACGACAAAATATGTAGCAAGTGATTTTGAGAAAATCTAATTCCTGTGTATCAAACATGCCCATAGGCATGAGCCACAGAGAAGGCGATAGGGAACAGGAGTTAAGACATCATGGTGGATTCATATGTTGCATGCTACCAAATGTGGGTTAAATATGGATCAGGAACTACCTTCTTTGTTAACATAAGGCTAAACTCCATTTTTAATATCATTGTGAGTTTCCAATTTAGCACAGGAAAACACATGAAATACATAGTAGAATATGTTTTTTTCTTAGGCTACATAAAATTATACCTTATCAGAATTGTAATGACTTATTTTTGTCAAATTTTTAATATTACATCTGAAGTAGGTAAAGCTACATTTGGTTGCTTCAAAGTAAGAAATATGTCTTGAATCTATGTAGACTATAGCTATATGGAATACAGCTTGAAAATAGCAAAAACCTGTCTTCTAGGGTGCATCTATGCCCAGTTACCTCTTCTCAAGTTCACCTTAGAATATTAAAGTCTAAGTTACAGAATCGATTCCATCTTTGAAAATATAGGGGCAGATTTAAGGAAAATGGCGCTGTACCCAGTACAGGGTCTCTTTCCTTACACCCCTTAGCGACCCCTACCAGCACCATGTGTGTATTGTATCTAGGATTCGGCGCACCATGGTGCAGGGTAGGGGGCAATAACGACAACACTTTTAATGCTATTAATGTACGGAAAAGAGCAAAAAAAATGATACAAAGAAATCTCTTAGATTTCTTTTTGCCATTTTTTCGCCCCCCCCCCCCTGATGTGGGGACGCCCCCTTTGCATACATTATGCATGGTATAATTTGGCGCAATGCATGCATTGCATTACTTTGCAAACATGGCGTGGGAAAAAGGCCCGCTTAGTGCCGCCTTAGCCTCAAAACAATTATGAAAGGCCAGCACTAAAGAGGTGCTACGCCCACAGTTTCCAAATTGGTCATATCGTTTCTCTATATAAATGTTTAAATGTTTTCATAAATGCTAGACCTTTCTATCAATAGTTAATAATTGCTATCAACTACAATATAATCTGAAAATACACTTATTGTACTCTAGATTTTCTGGGAGGGATTTGTTTGCAAAACATTGGAAAACTGGCCCCATTTTTTAAAAATAAAAATAGCTTATAACTGCCAGATAATTTAAATTATAGCAAAGATCAACAACACAGAATATATTTTTGTATTTCCAACATAAATCTGGCAATAAGTCTATTGTATCTCCAAGAAAACGGGATGGAAAGTTTCCTGTGGTAACATGGTAGTAGGAAATTCTTGGATAATGAGATTAGTTGCATCTGATACCCCAAGCAACTCTGTGGGTGTCATATTTCAGCAACAGCTTCTCTATGGAAAAAAGGCTCACTCCTTCCTTATTTTTTAGGTTTGAGCTTTGGAGTTATAAAAGTTATGTCCTAAATTATTGCATTCTTACTTAGGAAATATTTTCACTATTCTGACTATATTTCACTCTTATCATATACTGACCTGTTAGATTCCTATTTAAATATGTTTATGTACATTATTTAATCTCTCTAATATAGTTAATGATGCTTTAAAACCTATTGGGTGGTTTACATTTTAAAGTTTTGGCAGAAGAGATCCAACAGAAAATTACATTGCACACCAATAGCAGCTAGTACCTATAAAAAGGTTTACCTCAATGAAGTCCATTTTGACTGTTTGAACTTCTGAGAGAGCTTTGCATGGAAACGCATGGACTATATGAATATATGGATGGAGAATTGGTGCTGTGGTTTGTGGTGTGATTACAAAGCTTGGATATAACATATGTGGAGACACCAATATGATATACGAATGGGGTTTTGTTGTATCCAAAAGAAGGGAAAAACAGAGAAGGAATATTCCTGAACACGAAGTTTATTTCCACATCAACACCAACGTCCTCACAGCTCCAAGTACAGCAACTGACTCAGGAGCCGATGAAGTCATCAGAACTCCACGCACCCAGCATTCCATAAAGGTACACTGCCCACCCCCAACGACAAATTACAATTGCACATTTTAAAACACAACACATCTTCCCCCTTAACAAACAGAACAAATACTAACACATATGCTACACATTCCCTTCTATGCTACAATAAAATATACAAAAGATACATTGGAAATGAAAAATCCCAATAAACATTCTAAACCTTCCATACATAGACTAAGAAATGAAAAACAAGTTATACTTATGCAATAACGGCAAGTTGTACATAAGCAATAAAGGCAATATCCCACTGCCTCCCGAAATACCTAGTACGTCACAAACTGATTTAAATATTTGGGTCTAACAGCATTTCTTTTGGGCCTACCCATCACACCCTCCAGATTAGCACCTTCCTCCAACCTTTCAACTTCACCCTCACCCATCACCCCCACAGTATTTCCTATGCCAAAATTTCCACGACCGTCATGCATGTTATTTTCTCGTATGTCTTCTCCTGACCCTCTTCCTAGATCACTAAATTGCCCAGAAAACACACATCCTCTTTCATGTGGAGAACTACCACACCCCACATTCTCACCTGATCCTCTACCTAAAGCACCGCCATCATAACCACTATCTTTCAACTCAACATCAGCCCAAACACCTGAATGTTTTACCCCAGGGGCTACATCTGTCACTTTTGCCACATTCCTCTTATTCCACCATTTGCCACCCTCAACCATAACAGAATGTTTGGATACTCTGACCACCTTGGCAGTGGGAAAAAAACTTGACAATCCCTTTCCCTTCCCCTGAGGTTTTTTTACTCTAACTACATCACCTATACCAAATTGAACCTCCTTAACTCTTTTCAGATCGTCATATCTCAATTTGCTCTTGACCTGTTGCTTAATCACCTTGTCTTTCACCTGATTGATATCAGAAGCAACAACACCTCCTAAAGTTTCCTGTACAACCCACTCTGGAGACAGTTCATTGCAAGAATGTCTACCCTTCAAAAGTACATAAGGAGCAACACCAGTAGAAGAATGTGGCGTGTTGTGATAACACCATATCCTTTCTGACACCATCTCCTGTATACTCTTCCCTGACCTGATGGCCAATTGAATAGTTTCCTTGAGTAATCTATTTACTCTCTCAACAAGCCCATTACCCTGCGGACTATACAATGCAGTTGTAAGATGCTTAATATTAAGTCTTCTCAGAAATTCAACCATCTGGTGCGATACAAATTGCACCCCGTTATCTGTGACCAAAAACCTGGGAATACCTTCCCAATGAAAGATCTCTTTTAAAAATCCAATCACATTGGTGGTGTTAGGTTCTCTTAAAAACTTGTACGAAACCCATTTGGAATGATAATCTACTGCAACCAACACATATTTCTTCCCGTCATTATAACCCCCAACTGGACCAATGAAATCCAATCCCAATTTCTGCCAAGGTTTATCAGGAAACGGTACAGGACACAAAGGCACTTCTCTAGTATGCAAACCTTTATCCGCCCCCTTGCAAATGCTACAATTCTTAACTGCAAATTCCACCTCTGTGTCCATACCCGGCCACCAATAATATAAACGCAACCTCTTCCTTGTGCCAGTGATTCCAACATGCCCATCATGAGCCAGCTGTATCAACTTGTGCCTTAATTCATTAGGAGGTACCAAACGTTCCCCCCTCATGACAAGGTCGTCCTCCACATTCAATTCCTCTCTAACCTTACAAAAAGGTTTTATTACTTCTAAAACACCATTCCCTGCCGGCCAACCCTCACAAATATATTTTTTAAGAAGCAATAGAGAATTGTCCTTGTTCATAGCTTCCGCCCAAACCTGCCTGGAAATGACTTCCCCAGAAACAAACACTCCGTCTATCATTACCACCATGACATCCTCATCCTCCATTTGCTTCCCCTCAATTGGATTGTGAACCGGACACCTGGAAAGAAAATCTGCTCTACCATTGTTCTCCCCAGGAATATGTTTCATTTTCATATTAAACTCATAAAGTTTAGCCAACAACCTGGTCAATCTAGGACTAGTCTTATTGAAAATTTTGTCATTCCATAGATAAACCAATGGCTTGTGATCTGTTACCAAAGTAAATTCTCTCCCCCAAACATACATTGAAAAATGGTTGACACCCCAAACACAAGCTAATGCCTCCCTCTCGATTGTGCTATAATTCACTTCGGCCTCAGAAAGTCGTCTGGACGCAAAAGCAATGGTAAATTCCTTGCCTCCTATCATTTGACTTAAAACACCTCCTAGGCCAATCCCACTCGCATCCACAGTAATGACAGAAGGTACGTCTTCATTGAAAGGATGAAGAGCAGGAGCCTCAATTATGAGAGTCTTAAGAGTTAAGAAGGCTTGAGCCTGCTCATCCTGCCACAGAAATTTCTCACCCTTCCTCAACAACTTCCTTAATGGCTCTGTCAGATACGCAAAATTGTGAACAAATGGCGAGTAGTACTCACAAAGACCCAAAAAGGATCTCAACTGGTCTTTATCATTAGGAGATGGAGCATTTCCAATAGCCCCTAATAAGTCCTTCTTGGGTAGGATTCCCTGTGCACAAATTGTGTGACCTAAATATTCAACCGTCTCAACCATGAATTTACATTTCTCTTTTCTCACCGTAATCCCGTGCTCTTCCAGAATTTCAAGGACTTTATCAAGTTTGTGTATGTGTTCCTGAATAGACTCTGAGCCTATCAGAATATCGTCCTGATATGCCAACACTCCGTGTACTTCCCCAAACAATTGATACATTAGCTTCTGAAACACAGATGCTGCGGAAGCTAAACCGAAAGGCATCCGCAAAAATCTGTAAGCCCCAAATGGAGTGACAAATGTTGTAAGAGAACGAGACTCCCTACTCAACTCAACTTGATGATAGGCGGACTTGAGGTCAATCGTGGAGAACACTTTCATACCCCCCAATCGTGCCAATAACTCCTGTATTTTGGGCAGCGGGAAACAATCAACTAGAATATTTTTGTTCAAAGACCTCAAGTCCACACATAATCGCAAATCCCCCGTTTTCTTAACTGCAACCACAATCGGAGAAACCCATTGAGACGAATTAGTCGATTCAATGATTCCATCAGCACATAGCTCACGTAGGTGCTCCTTTAACTTCCCTCTGATGCTCAAGGGCACATTACGCACCTTGTGTACCACAGGTATCGCATCAGGTTTGAGAATTATTTTATGCTCATAACCTTTTACAGAGCCTAGTTTATCCCTGAAAATCACAGTATGCTTGTCTAGGACATCTTTAAGAGTATCAAGTTTTATGTCCACTTTCTCAATCAGGGTGATAGGTCGTTCAGTACCCGGTCTCAGAACCATCCCAAATTGTCCTTGATCTTTCCACCCCAGAATATTGTACACTCTCTTGGCTACATATATTTTTGTACTAATAGTCTTCTGCTGATAACAAATCCTTTCTAAGAAATACCCCATCATATCAATTTCTTGAGCATCAAAAGCTACTGTTTTTATGTCAGGAGCTGACAAGGGAAGGTTACTCCAATGTGAATGATAATTTGTATCAGATACAATTGATATAGGTGAGCCTGAATCCACAGTGACTCTTAGCTTGACTTCCCCAATATTAACCTCACATACTGGATCCTTAGAAAATTTGCAATCAGAATTAATATCATCGACAATCAAAACACATCTTTTTGAAAAGTCCACCTCCCCTCCATCTGTCAGCTTGTCAATGGCTTGCTGATGCTCAACTAACATTACTTTTTGCGATTGCTTGCATACACGAGCAAAATGACCAGACTTCCTGCATTTTATGCACACTTTCCCCAGTGCAGGACAATTTGAGGAATTGGCAACATGTGACTTAGAACCACATCTGAAGCATAGTGAACTTTTAACATTATTTTTTTTTAAATCTGGAGTGCCCGACATAACTGTCTTAGACTTCTGTAAAACTATGTTCACATTTTCTGCCTGACTTACTTTCATTTTGCTTAACTCTCTGGAAACTGTTACTGAACGCTCGATGCCTCTAGCAATTTCTAGTGTTTCACACAAAGATGGATTTCTACAACATAAAATTTTTTCTTGGATTCTAGAATCATAACAATTCACCACTAACTGATCTCTTAGGTACTGATCGAGGGGTCCTAAAAATTCACAAGTGGCTGCTAATACCCTAAGCTCAGCTACAAAATTATCAATCGATTCGTGTTGGAATTGTTTTCGAGTAAAAAATTTGTGTCTTTCAACTATTATACTAAGTTCATCCTTAAAATGATTTTCTAACCTCTTTACAGCTTCAGTAAAAACATCCCAACCATCACTGGATGAAGGTTGCACTTGGGGTTGATGATCAAAAATTCTCTGACCTTCTGTACCAAGGCAATTATACAAAATCGCCCTCTTTCGAACCGCAGAAAAATTTACCCCATCTATCGCCACTAAGTAACTTTCAAAAGACTTGAACCAGTGTTGCCATTTTATCATGGGAATACCGGGTTCAGGCAAAAATGCCAGTGGCAAATTTGCTGTTTGCATACCGAGGAATAGACACTGTATGAACGTGTATATGACTTAAAAGACACCACTAAAGATAAAAATTGAATAAGTGTGCGAATCAATGTACAAATCTGCAACCGCCTTCAATGTAGAGTAGTCGTGATACGTGCGTGAAATATTGCAAACAGATTCACAGGTCTGCAGATCCAGAAAAGCAGATGAATGTGCGAATCACTGTGCGCATAACATTTTAAGTCCACATGTCCATACAATTTGTACTTTCACTGTAAATTCACAGTCAGAATAGAAGTGTGCGAATCACTGAAAAGATCCGCAATTGCGTAGAAATATCTTCCATTCAATAGCAACAGTGAAATAAATACCAGAATATGTACAAATCCGCAAGGTGCAATTAAAATGAAGAGTGCGCCAATTACTGTGCACCTGTCCGCGTGATAGTGGATTCTTATTTTCTCGCAGTCAGAATAGAAGTGTGCGAATCACTGAAAAGATCCGCAATTGCGTAGAAATATCCTCCATCCAATAGCAACAGTGAAATAAATACCAGAATATGTACGAATCCACAAGGTGCACTTAAAATGAAGAGTGCGCGAATTACTGTGCACCTGTCCGCATGATAGTGGATTCTTATTTTCTGGTGCAGAAAGTCCAGCACAGGTTTTCTTTGTTTATGTGAATAAACACAGTAGAGGCACACAGAATTCCTCTGACGATTTGCGGATTTATATATCACTATTTTTAAACCAAAACATACACTACAGTAACCAGAATTTGCTCCACGTTGTTTAAAAATATGTAGATTTCAATCTCTGTAAAGAAAATATTCTTGATGTCTTAACCCAATGTCGCATTAACTACAGCAACAAAGAAGAGTTAAACCGGTTCCGCTGAGTAAAATGTTTGTTGATCAGGCGTAACTAGGCAACAGGAACTGAAACCAGAAGACTTCGCCGGGCGCAAGCAGGCAAAGGCCCTTAACAAAATACCTGAACGAGATTGTAATCTGCTTTAAAATAGATTTAAAAACACCAGCATACTCTGTCAGCTGAAAGATTTCCGCTTAATATAACCATGAAGTAAACGAGTGTGAGGACAAGAAATAAATATCATAACAGTTACGTGGGTCCGGATGGTGTTGATAGAAGCTCGTCGCCAATTTATGTTTATTTCCACATCAACACCAACGTCCTCACAGCTCCAAGTACAGCAACTGACTCAGGAGCCGATGAAGTCATCAGAACTCCACGCACCCAGCATTCCATAAAGGTACACTGCCCACCCCCAACGACAAATTACAATTGCACATTTTAAAACACAACAGGTTTATAATTTTTAAAAGAGAATGTGTGAACAATACGTATCCACACTAAAATTTTAATGTACTTTAAACACCCTTAGTGGAGCTGAAAGTTTTTTAAATCAGATGGAAGGTGTCCTTGTTCTACATGAGAGGTGCTAAACAATAGGTAATGATATGAGATGCATTCAACAATTATAGTGACATTTGAAATGCCATATAGTTTGGCAATCGTACGACCGTAGGATTCCAGGTCTACTTATTTAAAATGTTTTTGGCTCGAGTCCTGGCTATGGGAGATGTGATGTTTACTTCATAAATTGATACATATCTCTAAAAAAATCAATGTGAACACCAGTATTATATTGATACTGAGTGAGATAAACAGGATGTGGGCAACTTGACGACTGATTTTAATTTTGTATATAAATGTTGGGAAAATGCTCACAATAAGATCTGTTGTAGAGAATTTTGTGTTAAGGTACAAGACATCAAATTATTAAAGAATAGTATGAGAGGCAATCAATAACTAGAGCTGTGTTGCGATTGTTTGGCAATATGTGATCTCATAATAATTTAAACTCTTTTTTGGAGCATAGTAGAGTTAATTATAAAGGATATGAGATTGAACAAAAGAGAACCCGCCCTTTGATAAAGTGTTAAGCATGAGGAAAACTCTTTGGTAAGATCCAATTCATATGTACACTTATATTAAAAAGTAATATCATACATATGTAGAAGTCAAATGGCAAACGTGTTTTGAAATCACATTTGATTCTAGGGCCCATATTTACTAGAAAATGGTGCAGCGTGGTGCCACAAGCCAGCTTGCTGTTACAGGCTGCACCATTAGGAAAGTGCAGGGTTGTGTCAGATTTACAGCAATGTGATCCATCCCTGTACTTTTCACAGAGCTGGTGCACAATTGGCAGCCTAGCGCCAACGCAGGCACCCTTGCACCATGGTGCAAGGGTGCCTGCATTGCAGTGATGCAACACACATAAAAAAAGCAAAAGATCAGGAGAAATAAAGATGTTTTTCCTCATTGTGCCACTTTTAGGCCACCCGTGGGGTGGTGTCGGAATCTGACGCATTCCCAGGTTTATAAAAACTTGTAAATCTGGGAATGCATCAGATTCCATGGGTGTTGCTTGAGAACAGACACAGAATCACACAATGTAAACATTAACTCGTGATTTAACAGTTATAATATCAACATATGATGATAAGGATATTATAATTAGAATAGATGTGCCTTGTTTCAGTGCTTTAAAAGGAAATGTTGGTTTTATTTTTTTATTTTCTCTCTATTATGATTGGTCTAAGCACATTTCTGAAGTAGAGTTGTAACATAATACAACTAGGCCCATATTTATACTTTTTGACGCAAAACTACGCCAACGCAGTTTTGCGTAAACAAATGTACCGCCGCCTAACGCCATTTCTTTGCGCCTAGCGGGCGTCGAAATTATACTTTGACGCACAGCGGCGCAAACCACAGGTGTGAGTCATTTTCTCTGACGCACACCACAGCGTCATGTCATAAAGGAAAACGACGTTAATGCAGCAGGAAATTACTGTGAGCCGATTTACGACACTGCAAACCGGATATGCGGCATTTTTTGATGCAATTGCTTCAAAAATCACCGCAAACACAGCAATTTGTGCAGAGGAAAACCAAAATGGATCCCAGATGCTTGCACAGACCCCAGGAAGATGACAACAGATCAGGAACGAGCCAGGAGGACACAAACAAGACCCAGGACAGGGAGAAGAAAAGAAAGTGTTGCTTCAGTGCAGAGGAGCAGAACATTCTGGTTAAAGAGGTGACGGAACACCAGCACCAACTGTTTGTCACCTCAAAGTTGTCAATCAGTAGGAGAGTGGCAATATGGCAACAAATTGTTGACAAGCTTAACAGTGTGGCAGAAGTACACAGAACAGTCATCGAGTGCAAGAAACGCTGGCATGACTGCAAGTGCAGGACCAAGGAAAAGATAGCCAGGAACAGGAAGGCAGTACTGCAGACTGGAGGTGGGAGTCCAGCACACCAGGAGGCCCTAGACTACATGGAGGAGATGGTCACAGGGATTCAAGGACAGGACAGCGCAGACTACTAGGAGACAACACACATGCAGGGTAAGTCGCATGGGGAATTAAAATGCACAAATGTTAACTGCCAGCGGGGGGAATACCTACTACACAATGCATGTAAGTCAATACAGTATATTCATGGAGTGGCATGGCTAAAGGGGCACGGCACCGGGGCATGGCCCGTTCAGAGGAAACCTGGGGCACACCACTACACAACACCAACAGCCTTTCCATGGGAGTATGCTGCCATGCCAAGGAAGTTTCAAAAGTAAAGCCAGGCCAGGAGGGAAGGGCACAACGTCAAACTGGCATCCTGTCTCATGCCAGCCACTATACCGCCTACATTAACTAGGGCCCAATTAACAACCTCTAGCCATACCGACAACTGGAATGTAACATTGACAACAGTTACCACTACCACCACTGCTGAGTGTGCTGGTCAAGTAGCTAATGGCAGTAACGTCCCCATGGATCTAAAAAAAACAAATTAGAGGGTTTAGGATGACAACGTTAACAATCCCCTGAAACAAGACAAATGTTCCAGTCCTGTCAAATGTGAATGTCCATCGTTGCCACAAACATCAGACAATGTCATCCACATTAGGAGGTACACAGCACTAATGTCATACCCATGCTGCATATGTCAGGGTTCATCCTGTACCTGGGTCACAATGCAACATCCCAAATGTCATACTGCTCAGACAACAGCAATGAGGGGGAGGACACATGTAACTCGTCACAGAAATACACCTGCACAGTCAGAGGAGGAAATAGGACACTGCTACGACTATCAGGGCAATCCAATGTCTCACACATTCCCCAACATCAGCAGTACACATTACCAATGCTGACATCCATATTGTGCCATAACAATGCTTTACATAGTATATGCTACATTTCAACTACATATAGGTGGATGTGAAAGATTAGAGACTAGGGCAGGTCCAGATTGTTAAGTGTGGTGCTAGTGCCATCAGAGCACCCACAGCCAGTGAAAGGCCTCACCATGAGAATTACTATTTGGCCAGAACCAACACCTAGAGGAGATGATGCTGACAAGTCCACAAACTGACCAAAATACATGTGACATGCAGGTGGGGCATAGGCCTGGGAGAATGCCCATCTGAAAGACAGGAGCAATGAATAGGAACCAAGATCACAATGTGAAAATAATTTCAAAGTAGGCATGCCACATTACAAAGCCCACAACACTGATACACTAATTGTACCGTATTTCATTGCAGAGGACAATGGATCTCCTGTGGATATGCCTGTCCAGGACTACCCTGATGACATGGATGACGAGCTGACAAACATCAGCCGGCAGACCCTCCAAGAGGTCCTTGGAACCCCTCCAGACCCCACCTTCAGTCCCAAGGAGGAGCACAGATACAGCAGCCATCACAGAGGACCCACCCACCACCCCAATTGTACGAACTGCCAGCTCCAATATAGCTGAGGACTCTGACGACACTGGCACCAGCTTTGAGAGAACTGTAGTCGGAGTACAGCAGGAGCTGGCCAAGTAGGTGCGGGTGGGGTGCAAACTATGGCAGCCTGCCTAGAGGGGGTGCGTTTGTGCATGATGCCAACTGAAGAATAGGCAGCAGCTATGCAAGGGCGAACAACTATCTTGCAGGAAGTAGAACAAAGGCTGAAGGAAATCAGCACAGCTGTAATACAGTTGACCCAACACCTACAACAGCAATCCTGTCAACGCGTGCACGAATGCAACATTGAACCCCTCAGGGCCGACCTGGCTGCCTCCCACCATGATGTGGCTGCTATTCTTAAGAACCAGCAGATCCTCCTTGCAGCAGTACTGCCCTTAAGACCCCCACAGGTAGCAGCTACTGGGATGTCTGACTCCAAGTCTACACACACTGAGGTGTGTGTTGTCCCTTCACAACCACCACTACTAAGGGCAGAGGAGGCAACACACACATCAGAAGATGAAGACCAGGAACAGATCACCTTCACACGTAAGAGTACCCGGTAGCACTAGTCCCTGCCACATGGCCACCTATTACCAAGGTCCTGAGCTTTGTAACATGCCAGTCTTGCAACAACTGTACTCAAGCACTTTTCTGCAACCCACTGTTTATCTTGTGAGCCTGCCCTGCGTCTCACTAACTCATTGGCAAGTCCTGTCCCTCTGCACTGTCTGACACTTCACCCCAGCATGTCCAATGACATGTCCTTTTGCACTTGTGTAGGATCACAATGGAAGATGTCACTGTAATGGACTCACAATCATGGACAATGTATATATAGCACTACAGCCCTTTTCAATAAATAGCACTTACACAACCACTTTGTCTCTGTGGAAAGTGACACATCAACCGTGCAGTAGATCAGTGAAGTTTGCCTCCTGTCAATTATTATAGATTGTCAATACAACTGTCCTGAAATAATGCGGGCTGATAACTATGCACAGTGGCCTGGATTGTACCATACTCTGCCCTTCCTGAGGGTTATTTCTGAGGAAAATAGAAACTATACACCATAATGCTGTGTTGGACAGAATAACTCTTCCTCAAGGGATGTCAAATCCAGAAAATAGTGCCTTCAAATAGTTGCTTCAATGCAAAACTAACGTATGTGACATTTCCCACAAATTTAAGCTAACACACCAAACTGCATGAATGGAGGTGTATGAGTTTACATCCAAATAAGTAACCATGCTGAACAGTGTAACAAATGATCCATGTGAGTTATGTACACTATACTACAAGAGAGCTTACTAACACTCACCTTATAAGGATTTCCTTGGACATGAGACTGAAGTCAGACTTAACAAAGTGTCCCCAATACTAAATCTGGAAGCACAGCATGTGAAATTGAAAACACATCCTGAAATAACCACACTTTGGGATCCATAGTAATCGTGATTGGTGGTTACAATGAATGGCCGACTCTTAGCTAAGTAGCTTTGAGGTAGTTGCCAATGTACAGCTCAGTTGAGATTTGTTTGCAGCATAGGACACAAAATCTAATACAAAAGAGACACTGTTCACTCATGCCATGGCCCTGATCTACAAGCATTTGACACATACTGTAAATGGTTACCTAGATATTTATTAAACAGTAAAAACAGAAGTGAAAACTCGGGGAAAGACCTTACCTAACCTAATCTACTCTAACTACTCATTACCCACAACTGTCCCTAACTAACCTAAGCTAAACTTACTTATCGCATTTAATGAAACAATCTAAACATCAAACCCCCCACCCCCCTTATGAGACGGGACACATGGAGGACAACAGATACTAACCTAAACACATACTATCCTATACTAAACAAATATATTTTTTTTGTATTTTATTTTTAAAAACACAAGAGCCCCAACCACCCACCCACCCACATAAAGATAAACAGTAGAAATATTCAGAAACCCCCACCCACTACCACTAACTAAACTAACAGCCTATACTAACCTAACACTAAGCCCCCTAAACACACAAAGAATAAGAACCAGGAAAGAGGAGGGAGGGGAGGGAATCATGTCTGTCTACATGTCTACAGGTTGGCCCTACTCAGGGTCTTCTTGATGGAACGCCCCCGCCAGTTGACCTGTGCCACGTCCAGCTGCAGTCTGGTTATCTTTCTTAGGACACAGTCCAATTTCCTTTGCATATGAGCAAAAGCAGCAGGGTCAATGGCTGCAGCAGGGGTGGTCTGGGTGCCAGCCGAGGAAGTATGAGCCCGTGTTGTGGCAATGGCTGTAGGCTGCCCTGCAGGTGGTGCTGTGCTTGGTCCTGGAGCAGTTGCCGTTGATGGTCCTGCAAAGGTCCCCGCTGCTGTTAGTGCCACCTGGGTGGTAGTGGTGGTGCTGCTGGTGGTGGCTGTGGTAGACACAGAAGGGCCGCCTTGTGCAAATGCCCTCCAAGCTCCAGAGGCTCGTTCATGGCAACATCTTTGGGCCATGTTGCGGTACCCAGACTCGACATCAAGTATGTGGCTGTATCTCATTGCCCGCCGCTGAAACTCCCTCACCTGGATGGGAGTCATATTTGCAGCTGTTAAGACAAATAGACAATCAAACATTAGGTACTGCATTGTGTGAAATGGCACAAGGAGTAAATCAGAGAATACATCTAATATACTTGTAACAGCACATATCATCAAAGAGATCATTGATTGTCCCTGAGGAAGTACATGGCAAGCCAGCCTACAAAGGTCCTATCACACATAGCAGATCCAAGCCCTACAAGATGGGTAACAACCGGCATTATTTTGTCATCGTAGTTCTGCCTGTTGTCAGCTAAAACTCAGGCTGCACATCCTCCACCACTGCCAGGGCAACAAATGTCATTGTACGGGATGGCAATCTAGGGCCACATGATCTGTGATTTGTAAATGGACTTACCAGTATAGAAAGCATGTGCTAATCATGAGTGGGTATACTAGGTTCAGACAAGTGCTTCACTGATTTACATGTCTGTGTACCAAACTTGTATCATCAGTCCTAGGTACACTGTTCACAACCCTACGCCTGTGTCTGGGGAGGGGGGTGGACAATCAACTAATAATTTCTAACAACAAGGACACCCAGGAAGCTTAGGAAAGCTGGACATAGGTTTGGCCCAGCACACACACCACAGGTAAGGAGGAGCTCCAAATAGGAGACAGCTAACCCTTGGACAATCCCATCAACACTCATGTTTGGAAATGCAGACCTTTGTCCACATCATTTACCACCAGTAAGCCATGACTTACAACAAACTGAGAGATGCAAGAACACCTCTGGCCATGTGTTGCATGCACACCTAGGCCATTGTACTCAAGTGCCACATACTCGTAGCGCTACATGTGGAGCTACATGCGGCTAGGACGTTTAACACACAGTTCAACATGTTCATTAGTGAATAGGGAAGCAGAGGTCTGTGGGTAAGACTTTGGCATCCCTATTCTGGGACTGGCTGACTAATTCACTAATATGGTCCAATGCGACTTTTTCTGAATCAAGTTTTATCCACATGACTCATCCCGATTCACATTGCCGTGCCTACAGGACTGACCTAGAATACCAAAATATGACAATATGATGAGGATTGGCCAACTCAAAGATGTTGATAAAATGATATTCCACTCACGGAACAAAACAAATGATTGGCCAGCGCATCACACCTTGCTATGTATCCAACACACAGGAGTCCATCACACATCACCAGCAAACACAATACATAACAGAAATATCAACACTTACTGGAGATGTCGGGGTCCTCAAATCGAGCCACCTTGCCAACAGTGTAGGGTGCCGGTCCACCTGTAAGGTATGGAAGGGAGAAATGAGCTCAATGTCTGTGCACTCTACAACAATTCAAAAGACAAATGCTATGTGAAAGATTACATCAGAAAGTAAAGCCTCTCAGACATGATGATACTGCATCCTACATATTACGGCAAACATGTAGAGACCCAGGGACTCCAGTGAGTGATACACACATATCTGCACACATGGAGTGGGCCCTAACTATCATGTGGTGGCAAACATGCTCCTTCATTAGTGAGCAGACAAAATCATGGAGTGTATTTGTCTCATCATGTGTATCCATGAGAGACAGCCAAAGCCACTTTCCTTGTGGACTGCATTACCAGTCAACCAGCCATTGTGACTATGACCAATTTATGACATACAGGTACAATGTACAGAGGGCCAGGGACAGTTGTTAGCCTTCAATTTGTTACAGTTTCTTCATTTGATGTGGCACAGCTATGATGAGTTGCACCAACCATAGAGATATGAACCCATGTGCATACCTTTTGCCAGCCATCCCTAATTTAAATGTGGCACTACAAACTCCAAATACCAATCTAAGATGTTAGCTGAGCGCAGCTAGAACTTGTTACCTATGTGTCCAAATCCAGATCAGACATGTATCCGAAATGATGGAGGGGCACAACAATTCCTAATATTTTCAGGATTTCCATGATCGGTTTCCTTACACACTCACGAACACACAGGAGACATATGTTTGCGCCACATTGCTATCATCAATTGACGTGAAGCCTGCACTACTTTTCAGGCACCTGTTGTGTATATAAAGTTAGTCTAGCTGTTGCGTCAACAAATTACTGTAACGTGTCCGAAAATACCATACCTCACAGGCAACTGTGGCCTATATCTATACATATTTTGCACCTGACTTATGTTGCTGTTTGACACAAAGGCAGCACTAACTTACATAATACAAATGTATTCAGTAAGTTTGCGGAGCTCTTGCTTCCAAACAGCTCGCAATTGTGGTCCTTAACAAAATAGAAATATGGCCCTGTATGTTTCACTAGTATTCCACACGCTCAACAACATTGCTGGTAGATATTGTAAAAATCGGCTAATGTCATTACAGAGCATTTAAACGTGCACATTAACATGATTTGTACTCACCAACAGGGCCACCAATCACAATCCAAAGGTGGTCCAGCAGATCTTGCTACCTGGAGATAAGGTCAGCCCAGCAGTGCTTCAGCTGGTGGTCGTTTCTTGGTGTGTTGTATATCCTCTGCAGATGGTGCAGCACCTTTGCCCACCGGAGCCTCCGTGTCTCACTGTGATACCCCTGGATCACACGCCCATCTGCCTCAATCATCAGGGGTAGGAAATGGCACACCAGCCAAATGAACCCATCCAGCTCCTCCTCTCCCATGCTGCCAAGACGAGGCCTACCCAACATAATGGTACAAAAAATGAAAATAGGGGATAAAGGGGAACAAAGGAGAATAGGGGGAAGTAGGACAGGAAAAAATCAAAAAACTACTAACACAGCCCAACTATACCCAAACTAACACTACCCACAACAGGCTCCCAACAAAACAAAGACAATTGTTTACAACACAAATGACCACAAAAACACTCAGACAGGATACCACAGACAGTTTTTAATCACAAAAAGACAAATAAAAGACCACACTGGAGACAAATTCACTGAAAAGCACAGAGACAAATCGAGACACAGCCACACAGTCAGGAAATATCACAGACTGCAAAGTGAAAGTGAAAGTACACCCACTGTACCTATTCTGTAAACAGGATATCCTATTACATCAGGCATTTTTATTGTCATGCGTCAAAATATTATGACGTATACAGTCTGCGCATCATTTTTTATTGACCCACAGGAGTAGAATTCACCCCTCATCCATATGGTTCAAAATAGTTTCAAAGTAACCAATTTTCAGACGTACAGTGTGGAAGATACCGCTCAGGGCCAATCGTTGTTTCAGGGCATTATGTGTCATTTTTCTGGCATAAGTGTCATTTTTAGACACATGTGCATCATTTTATGACGCGTGTGTGGCGAAATTTCAGGCATTAACTGGGTTTGGGTCATTTTACCATTTTAATGGTACATTACAGTTGTGACAACACTGAGATAAGCTGATTGCACCCACTTTGGGCATGACGGTGTATGGGCACATGTGACACATCATACTACTGTGGACCATGATCCGCTACTTCATGTACAGGATTTTCACTCTTGACTGACGCAATAGATGGCCAAATGTGTGGCCTACATATATGTATTACACAAATTGGGCATGTTTGGTGTCAGGAGAGGATAGCAAGGTGATGCACAGAAGTACAATAACTCAATTCCTATGGGTCAATGTGTGTGCTTTGGCTACTAATATTGTTGTTGACCCACTGTGTGACCATCACAAGATGCAATATATCAAATATGCTTGTATGCATGTGGAGTCAATGTGTCTTACCCTCAGATGCAAGTCGGTGTGGAAATGAGAGAGGACATGTGTTATTCATACATGTAGCAACAACTGCTGTGTGCACTTTCTATTTTTTGGGTAGCATAAACACCACAAATTACGAAGCATGCACTGGATAGAAAGCAGACAGTTGTTCATGTCAATGGTCCAAAACTTGGCCAACACATGTCCTGGAATTTTGGATACAGCTTCCTAGGCACTTGTTGGTGAATCCACCATGAGTCAGGCTCATGTACATACTAAGTGGGTACCGTGTTTGTGACACGGAGAGCCAAAGATAAACCACAATTGTAATGTCACGCCACAGTTGAGGTCATATAAATGAGCCACAACTCTCCTGTGGCAGTGGAGGACCAGCAGACCAAGCAGCACATGGCCACATATTTCCAGTGATCAAATGCACATAGGTGTCTGGTTCATGTGTGTGGGCCAATGTTTAGCCTTTATATATTTAGAGGTCTATGTTGTCACAGTTACGTCCAGGTCTAGTCATGAGACTGTGGCGCTATTCCTGTATCTACTAAGTATCCTTAGGAGATCAATGGGAGTAAAGCCAATGAGGATTTGAGAACCCACATGGAATTTGTCCTACCCTGTCACTGCAAACGTGTTATCAGACTGTCAACATGGCAAACTTGGTGTGCTGAGTAAGATAATATCTCAGGATTCTTGTACTGGCAGGTGTCATTGCAACATTTGTAAACAGGTTGGCCTCTAAAATTCCTACTGCATCTGGGAACATCATAGCCTCTGTGCTGATTACTCTCGCAGCTATTCACCACGCACGGACCATCAATATGTTGTGAGCAATGTGAATCAGCGTGTGGACTGTCAGGGTCCTAACATGTGTGGACTTTTCATGCACATTATCTGACGATGCTGGTTCTGCTGGAGGCACCATACCCAATCCCTGTATACAGCTATGGTACACTGTCACAATTTGTCACTCATGCATACATGAGACCCAGACAAGGGATAGGCCATGATTTGGGTATTTGGAGACAAGTGCCCAACAATGGTACGAATAATAAACAGATTATGCTATACAATGTATTTGAGTATGCATTGTAGACCCACCTGACAAAATACCCCAGGAGGAATGTGAGGGTTGGGAAAGCAACTATGATACAAATGTAGCCACAAGGAACCTTTAGGGTAACGCACAGACAGGAGCCAGTCAGGCTAACAGGATGCTGGGTCAATCAGGATCCAGACATTTCACAAGGTACATACTCAGTGGTCTGACTGAGACTAGTCAGAGGAGAAACAAGACAGTTGAAATGGAAAACTGTGTTTGTCCTGTGTTTCGGAAGGTGACACATTAACCCAAGGGCTGTGTTACACAGCAGATTTTTATGGCAATGCATAACAGTGTAATCGATAAAATGTCAGCTTCTATGCTGTTCCAAGCATCTGCAAGGGCAGTGCATGTTAAAATGGCTGGTCTGCATGGAGGTGCTCACAGTTGTGTGCTACATCAGTCTCTCACAAGTCCTGTAGGTGAGATTCAAGTTCATACGGCCAACAGTACCTTTCACATGGGAAGCAATGAACAGCTGATAACAGGTCTTAGAGACTACAAGCAAGTGCATTATTTAACCTGACGTCCATGTAGACAGAAGTACAATGACTATGGCATACCATACTAAAGGGTGAAGCACACTGGATTAACATTGTGAGTCTGGGTGTGTGTAGAGGAGGGTTTATCTGGGTACACATATTACCATTCCAGGGACCTCTTTAGACGGGTGGGATGAGACCGGGAACATGGGTGTTTCAGGACTTAGGGCATGGGCTGACATGTACATAGAATTTCATGCACGCAATGCTTGTCATAGCTGTGGCACTTGTGCTATTTTTTTTCTGCTTATATGGAATTCTAGTCACACATATCCTTGCAAAGATAGGTGATGTAACAGTTACTGTTGTCAAGGGTCTGGTCATACATTACTGTTACTAATGCAATTGCACATCCATTGCCTCATGTATGATGCTTTTTATTCCATCATTGACTGATGGTGTCTTAGTTGTGTGCCATATGCTGCAATGAACCATGTTGCCAACATGTATGTGTGAAATAGGTGTGGTCCTCTGCTATTGCCCTTCAAAGGTGGAATGTACAGGATATATGTCATTTACAGTGTGTGTGAATGTGTCTGTTGGTTCATACGCATCACAATTGTTTTGGAAATTTCTGTGTCCTGATCGGTATATCAGCAATGCTCCATGAGGCAACTCTCTTATTCTGATAGTTATAGATAAAGGTAAGCAAAAATGATTACCCAGACCATGATATGGTGATTATTATAGGTGTTTATTTACATATATTATAACAGTAGTGATGGTGAGTTGAGTCAAAAGAAATTGTTGACAATATGTTGGCTCCTACGCAATCCTGCAGCTGTGTTTGGTTGGTCCCCCTCATGTTGATGGCCAGCATCCTCCTCTTCCTCCTCTTCAGGCATTTGTGGCTCTGGGTCTAATAGGGGAATGTTCCTTCGTACACAAATGTTGTGCAGGATGGCATAGATTA
The DNA here is from genome assembly GCF_031143425.1 of Pleurodeles waltl. NCBI lineage: Eukaryota > Metazoa > Chordata > Amphibia > Caudata > Salamandridae > Pleurodeles > Pleurodeles waltl. The sequence continues at coordinate 86,537,535 of NC_090439.1, forward strand.
AAATGATCTTGCAGACCATTTCTGGTGAGTATAGGAGGCTGCCTCCAGTATTGTCGAGGCACCTGAATCTTGACTTCAGGATGCCACAGGTCCTCTCGACTATGGTGCGTGTCCTCCTATGTGCCTCATCATAGGCACGCTCTGTTGCAGTACTTGGGTTGGCAAATGGGCTCTTAATCCATGGCTGGATCCCATACCCCTGATCAGCCGAAAGAGAAAATGATTGAGATCATGTTGATGTGGCTTGCCCCCATTAATATCACCTTGCATGGCAGTAGTTCTCCTGTGTTGTCTGTGACTCATTTGTGTTTGTGTTATTGTGTCGATTCCTAGGCTTCCAGGATGTACCATCAGCATTGGATTGTTTCCTTGGCTGAACAAGTGTTTGGCTGCTGACCGCATGTCAGCAGTATATTTTGAGAGTTGCATTACAGTGTGTACTCCCTTGCATAGTGACTTGTGACATATGCAATAGATTAATTTAACCATCAGTGAGACACTTACATTTTGCAAGGTGACAATTAGCCAAACTTTTCCGTATGTTGTGATCACTGACGTCTTAACATTTGACTGTACACTAATTTCACGTGTGTGACAAGTTCACTGGAGACCTATTTCTCCGCCCTCGGCAAGTTGACTCAGGTTATAATGTCTACCTAGACTACTGCACATGGTCTAGTTCAGCTGGCTAATTTGGTTGTGAGGTTGTCGTTTTGAGTTTCAGAAGGTCCGTATGGCAGTATGGCAGTACATCTGTTGTGTGTGAGTTAATTTGTCACAATGCGTATGTGTAGGAATGTGCACTTTCCATATTGTCCCATCAAGATGTGTTCTTCGCACAGTCCACTTGCCTCTTGGTAGTGGGCAATGTGAGAGCAGGAGTGATGTGAGATATCGGAACGGTCCTCAATGATTGTATGTGACCTTTATTGTAGTCATCATAATGCTATGTGTGTCATGGTGTTTGACTTGCAGCAAATAACATTCCACACCCCTTACACAGTATGTATTGATTTGAATGGTGTTTGATTGGGTGTTGTTGATGTGTTATTGAAGTTTAATCTTCGCAGATGTACTGCCAGTTGGGGCCATGTGTTTGTCATTGTGTTGTTTTACATTTTCCCCTTGTATCTGTGGAGTGGCATCAGTTTTTATTTGGAACGGTACTTTGTCCCTAAGTGTGTCTCCCATTGGGTGAGGATATCAAACATGCCTAGCGGTGTCACAACCTCACTGTGTTCCTGTCCACATGTCGATGTCGTGGTGTATGTGTTGTTTGTCCTAGAGGGTTGCTGTGCAGTATGTATATAAGTAGGTTTCTGTACTTACCAACAAGTAGTCCATTTCCATATTGTCAATCCTGGAAGTGTTGATTAATGGTGCAGTGACTGAAGATGAATGAATCATGTACACTCCCAGGATACTTTGCCACAATGTTGGTGATCAATCCCTGGTGATCGACAATGGCCTGCACATTGATGGAGTGTGTGTGCTTCCTGTTGCAGTATAGATGTTCAGTTGCAGCAGGTGGCACAAGGAGTACATGTGTGCAGTCAATGGCACCAAGGACATATGGGAATCTATTAATGAGGTAAAACCCCTGTTTTGTCTCTTGCTGCTTCTGCTGTGTGTTGGGGAAGCAGATGTGGCGCGGTGTGAGTGTGATGATGGCATCCAGTACCTTGGGCAGGAAGGCAGAGAATGATGGCTGTGAGATCCCAGCAACCAGGGCGCCAGTGGTTTGAAAGGACCCACTTGCCAACATGTGTAGTACAGCTAGCAGCTTGGGTTGTCGTTTTGAGTTTCAGAAGGTCCGTATTGCAGTACATCTGTTGTGTGTGAGTTAATTTGTCACAATGCGTATGTGTAGGAATGTGCACTTTCCATATTGTCCCATCAAGATGTGTTCTTCGCACAGTCCACTTGCCTCTTGGTAGTGGGCAATGTGAGAGCAGGAGTGATGTGAGATATCGGAACGGTCCTCAATGATTGCATGTGACCTTTATTGTAGTCATCATAATGCTATGTGTGTCATGGTGTTTGACTTGCAGCAAATAACATTCCACACCCCTTACACAGTATGTATTGATGTGAATGGTGTTTGATTGGGTGTTGTTGATGTGTTATTGAAGTTTAATCTTCGCAGATGTACTGCCAGTTGGGGCCATGTGTTTGTCATTGTGTTGTTTTACATTTTCCCCTTGTATCTGTGGAGTGGCATCAGATTTTATTTGGAACGGTACTTTGTCCCTAAGTGTGTCTCCCATTGGGTGAGGATATCAAACATGCCTAGCGGTGTCACAACCTCACTGTGTTCCTGTCCACATGTCGATGTTGTGGTGTATGTGTTGTTTGTCCTAGAGGGTTGCTGTGCAGTATGTATATAAGTAGGTTTCTGTACTTACCAACAAGTAGTCCATTTCCATATTGTCAATCCTGGAAGTGTTTATTAATGGTGCAGTGACTGAAGATGAATGAATCATGTACACTCCCAGGATACTTTGCCACGATGTTGGTGATCAATCCCTGGTGATCGACAATGGCCTGCACATTGATGGAGTGTGTGTGCTTCCTGTTGCAGTATAGATGTTCAGTTGCAGCAGGTGGCACAAGGCGTACATGTGTGCAGTCAATGGCACCAAGGACGTATGGGAATCTATTAATGAGGTAAAACCCCTGTTTTGTCTCCTGCTGCTTCTGCTGTGTGTTGGGGAAGCAGATGTGGCGGGGTGTGAGTGTGATGATGGCATCCAGTACCTTGGGCAGGAAGGCAGAGAATGATGGCTGTGAGATCCCAGCAACCAGGGCACCAGTGGTTTGAAAGGAGTCACTTGCCAACATGTGTAGTACAGCTAGCAGCTTGGGTTCTAGTGGGATGGTGCGGGGTGTCTGCTAGCTGGGTGCCAACTGTGGCTCAATGTTGCGCAGCAGCTGCTGAATGACTTGCCAGTTCAACCTGTACCTCTGGATGATGTCATGTTCCCTGAGGCCATGAAGGGTTGTCCTGGTGCGGAATATCCTCTCCTGCCTTCTCCTTGGGGTCCCTGCTGGTGTTGTGGAAGCTGCTGCTGCTGGTCCAGTGCTCTGCGTCTGCATGCATGCTGTATGAGAAGCACCTCCATGTCTTCCTTTTGGAGCTCTGCTGTTGCCATTGTGTGTTTTCATTAAATACTGGTGTGTTTGCCCCATTTTAACGCCTGCCCTGACCCACGCGTTAATTTTTGATGCAAATCGGGATGTGGGTCATTTTCCGACTCCGCCTTCCGGCAGTGCAGGATTTTTGCGCGGTAGCATAAATAAGGCGCACAGGTGTTTGAGTCATTTATTGGACGGGAATGCCTACCTTGCATGTCATTAATGGTTTCCCCCATCCAGAAGATGATGCACACGGCGTGATTTTGACGCCTGCGGGCTCGGGCGTGATAGTTTAAATATGGTGCATGGTTTGCGCCGAATGTGCGTAAATTTTTTTGACGCACATTCGGCGCAAACGGAATATAAATATACCCCCTAGTGCCTGTAAGCCAACGACTTCGGTCAGGCAAAAGCCCTTGTTTGTGTCTAGTTAAGTTCATTGTTCCTATAAAGACAACAAGGAGAAGTGTTCTTTTATATGTGATAAAATGTGATAAATCTAATGATATGGTATCAACAATACATGTTAAGCAGGGAATTTGATGGACTAGCACAACTGATGAATTACAGATTGTGTATTAAGAGTACTTTTAAAGTTTGTGTGTATAAAATAGTGCATAAAAAATGTAAATGTTTAGAATTTTCTTGAGGATAAAATGATATATAAAACTAAATTTAAATATAAAACTTGGCTTTGAAGATTTATATTTACATTTCCTCAAACAACAATAATAAAATGTTGTATTTCATAGCCGTCAAGGTAATTTCACTTCTGGAATTAATTTCAACATCACTGTTTTTCAAGGTTTTACCTCAGGGCTTGCTTGCTTTTCATTATCCATCAGCTTGGCAAGTCTAACATTTTGCTCTTGCAGGGCCCCACAAGACTGTAAGCTAGTACTAAGAGGTCCTGCTAAACCAGTTTTCAGCCCTGCAAAACGCTGAAAGTGGGAATTTATTTTACTTTTAATGGGTGTGCCATCCCTGAACAAACTTCAGTATGTTGTCATGGTCCTTTGGTAGTGGAAGTAATTACTAAGGGCCTCATTATGAGTGTGGCAGTGTTAGAAATGGGTTCTCTAGTTAGCAGTCAGTTTACACTGTGTCCAAGTAGGGACCCTCACTCTAGTCAGGGTAAGGGGGGTCACACTCGTGAGATAACCGCTGCTCACCCCTTGGTAGCTTGGCATGAGCAGTCAGGCTTATCTCAGAGGCAATGTGTTAGGTATTTGTACCCACAAACAGTAACACAATGAAAACACTTCAAGTTAACACCACAGCAGTTTAGAAAGATAGCCAATATTTATCTAAGTAAAATAAGACTAAGAGGGTCATTACGACCTTGGCAGGCAGCTACCGCCGCCCGCCAAGCGGTAATCGCTGTGCGGCCGCCAATTCACAGACAGTGAAAAGCTGGCCTGGGCACTGTTAGGGGGCCCCTGCACTGCCCATGCCAGTTGCATGGGCAGTGCAGGGGCCCCCAGGGGCCCCAGGACGCCCCTTACCGCCAGCCTCTTCATGGTGGGGCAAACCGCCAGAAACAGGCTGGCGGTAGGGGTGTCATAATCCCCAGGGCAGCGCTGCTTGCAGCACTGCCCTGGCGGATTATCACCGCCGGATTATCACTGCCGGGGCTAAAATGGCGGGAAACCGCCAGCACCGGCGGTGCGACCGCGGCGCTACCACCGCGATCGTAATAAGAGCCTCCATACCGCCAGCCTGTTGGCGGTACGGACGCCACATTACCCCTCACGGTCTCTGACCTCCAGGGTCGTAATGACCACCTAAATGACAAAACTCCAACATGCACAAGCAATGAGATGAATTTTTAAAGATTAAATCCCAATAAAGCACTTAGAATCACAATAGCTCTAGTTGACGGTATCACAGCGTCATGACTGAGTCGTTCCCAACAGTCCGAAACCTCTCTCGAGGGAGTGTGGCACCGGTCACCGAGTTGAATGGACACCAGGTACAGTACCTCAGAAATGAAGAAACAATGACGTTGCACAGAGTCAGGGAGGTGAGGCGACGATGGAGCCAGTGCTGCGTTGATTCCTTTCAGCTACCAGGGAGGGGAGGCATTGGTTACTTACTTTGAGGCAGGGGAGGTGAATATCGGCTCCTTACTGTTGCAGGGGAGGAGATGCTGGGTTGGTGGCAAGGCATTGGTTCCTTGCGATCCAGCAGGATCGATGAATCCAGCAGGTCAAGATGTGATAAGTCTACTTTGCTGTGTTGCAGCCTCACCACAGGGCCACAAGCACCTCAGATGAGTCGAGTGTCATGGACACTGGTGACACAGCACTCTGGACTCACAATGTCACAGGATTTCAGAGGCACTGCAGCAACTTTGGGGCAGTAGCACTGGGTGTGCGATGTCGGTCGCAGTTGTTGCATTTCAGTGGGGACCATGGCTTTAGGTGCAGGCAGCGGAGTCCAGTAGGGGCACCAGTTCTGGAGTCATCCCAAGTTGATGTGCCTTCTTGTTTTTAGGCCAGCTTTCACTCCCAAGGGCCCAGGACCTGGAGTGGGCTCCACCAGCTGAGTCAGGGTCCTCAGCAAGAGAATTCAAAGGCTGGCAGGTGAAGCTGTTGATGTTCCTGGGACTTCTTATAAGGAGGCAAGCTCAGTCCAACCCCTTGGAGAAACTGCCCAAGCAGAATACACAACAACATCCAGCCTTCGTCCTCTCCAAAGCAGAAGCAGCAACTGCAGACCAACCCAGCAAAGCACACATAGCAAAGGGGCAGTACTCACAGCTCTTCAGCTCTCCTCCTTGGTAGAGTCTCCTCTTGATCCAGAAGTGTTCTAAAGTTGTGAGGTCAGCAGTCCAATATTTATACTCATTTCTGCCTTTAAAGTAGGCAAACATCAAAGTAAAGTCTTTGAGGTGCATAAGAACCTGCCTTTCCTGTGCTCGTCCTAACCACACTCTAGAGGGTAGGAGACTGCATTGTGTAAGGACAGGCACAGCCCTATTCAGGTGCAAGTGTCAGCTATTCCTACCTCTCTAGCCCAGAAAGACCTATCAGGATATGCAGGGAACACCTCTGGTCCCTTTGTGTTACTATCTAGAGTGAATTCACAACAGCCAAACTGTCATCCTGACCCAGATATGTATTCCAGCAGACAGGCAGAAGCAAAGAATGGTGAAGCAAACAAATGTCCACTTTCTAAAAGTGGCATTTTCAAACTTACAATCTAAAAACCAACTTCAACAGAAAATATATTTTTGCATTTTGAGTTCAGAGACCACAAACTCCAGATCCCTATCTGCTCCTAATGGGAAATTACACTTAAAAGATATTTCAAGGCAATCCCCATGTTAACCTATACACAAATTTAGCAGTGTTTCACTTTCACCAAAAAGAGAGGGGAAACCATGACAGGGATGCAAAGTCTACTTGTGGTGATGTTCAGATCGCCCTACTCCAGGCAGTCTGATATGGTTGGCAGACCCGACAGGGGACCATTGTCCCCATCAGGAACATCATTACTGATGGGTCTGATGGTGGTTTGTGTTGTATTCAGCCAGGGCGGCACTAAACTCAGCCCGACTGTGGTGATTACAACTCTGCTTTCTGCCAGCCTTTCCATGGTGGTCACTTTGCCATGGAAAGGCTGGCAGAAAGCCCATGCCACGCCCCCCTTCCCAGAACCATTGGAATGTGCACTGTCTGCTTTGCTTTGCTGGTGTGCTACAGTATTGGCCTAGTCCCCCTTAAGTGAGCTGTGACTAATATTGCAGCACTGTTCCTGCCGGTCAGCCCAGCAGGAATGCGTAATAAAATGTTCCCGATGGTCAGCCAGGTGGGAACAATGTAATACGCTTGGGGGATGCCACCGGTATGATGGTGGCCTCCTAACCATGAGTTTGGCGGTCGGCTTGTCCAACCACCAAACTCATAATGACACCCTAAATCTCACTTTCTCCAACTGATGAGATAATTCTTTCTGATCATTGCTATAGTTCTGAGGCTACTAGGAACCATTTCTCTCCAACTAGGTCTTCTGAAGGGTTCTCCAGTCCTCTGTGATCAGAGGGGATTTGTTAGAATTAGGAGCTCTTCAGTTTTTATTCCCTTGGAGCAGGTATACAGGATGCCAACCAATTGACCTTTTGCTAGCATTTCCCATCCCTGGGTTCCAGCGGTAGTCAAAAGTCCTTGAGGCATTGTTACCTTCCCTCTTTCAGGAATGTTCTGAGAAGGCAGCTGTGAAATGCCAGCTTTCTCCTGTGCACTAACTAGTTATTACAGAGTTTTCTAAATCTGCTCATTTCTACTCTCTGTCTAACTCCCACCTCCTTGAGCAGCACTTCCTTCTTCCTTCACTACAAAAAGTCTTTCGGGACTCTGTGCACTTTATCACTGCAAACCAGTGCTAAGGTCCCTGTGCTCTCCCCTTTTAACATTGTGAAATTGGCTTAAACCAAATGGGTACATATGATTTACTGGTAAGTCCCTAGAAAAGTGATAGTACATGTACCTGGGGCCCATAAATTAAATGCTGCTAGTGGGCCTGCAAGACTTAGGCCCTCATTAAGACATTGGCAGTAATGACAGCCTACCGCTGCGGCGACGGCTGCCAAAACACCGTTGCGGCGGCTACCTACCGTCTACCATATTATGACTGTAGCCGAAATTCCACCAAAAGGATGGCGGAATTCCAGCTATGGTCATGGCGGCCGATGGCGGTAAGGTGGCGCTGCTGCCAGAAGCAGTGTCACACCAGTAGACCGCTGCAGACCTTATCATGACACATGATACGGCCTGGCGGTGTTCTGCTGGTGGACACTGCTGCTGGCAGCAGTGCTGCATCCCGTCACCTGCGCAGGACCGCCTCCAAGCAGGTAAGCCGGGTGCTCCGAAAGGGGAGGGGGTGGAGGGTGTTGTGTGTATTTGTGGGTGTGGGTGTGTGTGTATGTGATTGTGTGTGTGCATGCGGCTGTAAGGCATGTGGAATGAGTGTGTACATGAATGGGTGTGGGTGTGTGTGTATGTTGTGTGGTGTGAATGTGTGTGTGCTAGAATGTATGTCAGCGTGTGTTGATGTGTGTATGAATGAATGTATGGATGCGAGGGTAGATGTGGGTATGAGTGTGTGCATGCATGTGTATGTTGGTGCGTGAATGTGCGTGTATGTCGGTGGGTCCGGGAGGGGAAGGAGGAGGGTGGGGGAGGACTTTGGGAGGGGGTGGGGGAGACCTCTATCAGTGTCAGGGAAGGAGTTCCCTGGCACTGATAGTGCCTACCGCTGTGGTTTTCGTGGCTGCAAGATTGCCACGGACACCAGGGTGGTAGGAGGGGTCATTATCTTATGGGTGGGACAGTGACGGCCTTCTGGCTGGAGACTGAAGTCTCCAGCCCGGCAGCTTTTACTGCCCTGGTGGATGAGTGGTATATTGGCGGTTTGGCTTGAGCCAAACGGCCAATGTCATATTTTGGGGAACGGTCCTGCCAGCCTGTTGGCGGTACCTTTTTCCAAAATACCGCCATCCGCCAAAGTCATAATGACCCCCTTATTGTGCCATCCATGTAAGTATCCTTTTTTTTACTACACAAGAGAGTGGGAGGTTGCATAGCAAAGTATGAAATGCAAGAATATCATGAAAGAAAAATATTGTGGTCAAAAGGTTTACCACAAAAATATAGAAATTTCATGCTCATAAGGTGATATACAAATACATCATGGTCCAATATATGTTATAGTTTAAAATATTTATATTTTATGACTAAGTAAATATATTTACTTACAATTAGCATTCAGTTAATATATATATATTCACACTACTTTTTATAAAGTCAAGATGTTAAAACTGTGATATGACAGAAAAACTAACATAAGCATTATTAATTTATTACATCAGATTTTTTAAATACTTATAATTTTAAATCAATTATAACAAATTAAAATGCATTGATGGTACTCGAAAGATAATTTTTAAATAGGATATATAATGACAGGAATCTTTAATAAAAGCTAAAACACATGATCTAATTTACATTCCTTTAAAAATATATACCAAATAATATGTAAAAAAAAAATCTGTCCACATCTTCATTGATCTGTACAGCACACATAGTGGGAAAAATATTAAAGCATTTATTTTGCATGGTGCAAAGATGTGCAAGCTGGCACATGGCAGACTAAAGAGAGCCAGAATGTGGCTAGGGGAAGAAAAACAGTGTCATATCTCAGTAAATGTGCCACTGTTTTTCTCTCACCCTTTCATATAATGCAGTGCTTTAACTTTGGTTAATCTTGTTAAATCTGCCTCCAAGGGTCTTCAAAGCATACATTCAGTCTTAGCTTTCAGTTGCTCTACTGAAAATCTTATTTGAAGCAGCCATGTAGGGCAACAAAGAAACAAAGCTCACAATGATCAGTGCCCTATAGTAAAATGTAGTTATGTGTATTTAACATTTTACTCAGGCAGACTTTCTTACTGCTATACAAATCAATTGTAAGGCCCTGTAGCTGAAGGGCTCTCAATGGCAGGTACTGCAGGCACTACACTTCACCACTAGCACCACCACTACAAAGAAGTTCAAGTGAAAGTATAAGGAAAACATTGGGGAACACCTACAAACAGAGGCACTCAAAAAATCTATTCTGCTATGACCTGAAACAGTATCACATTTAGGGCCTGATTATGAGTTTGGAGGTCAGGGGACTACCCTGTTTGTGGTCCGACGGCCTTCGGCTTGGCAGTAGGACCACCGTATTATGATGCATGTGGATCCATAGACGAAAGATCGCTGCAGTCCTGCCGGCACCACCAGGCAGTGCAGACTGCTGCGGTGTTGAGATAGGTCAATGAGGCTGTTGGAGCCAGTGTTTCCACTGGACAGATAAGAATGTTGCACATCCCAGCTGGCTGAAACTAAGGCATAAAGGCAAGAACTCACCTGCAGACAGGGTCACATGTCCTGTGCTGCAATGGAGCCGATCATACATGTCCTTCCATTATTGCTGCTCATAGATGGAGCACCAAATCCACACCATAGTGGGCACAAACGATGGTAAGACCACACATCTACCTGTGTTTTGAAACTCAACAACCAATCGATTTGCCATAATCCAGCTGGTATGTGGGTAATGCTACGTGGACCAAGAACACTTTTTTTGTGTCCCAGGTCAGAGTCATTCACAATGAATGACTCATACAGAGCCACATGACTCCCCCTTTAGACAGGTCACTAATACTGTACCGCCACACTCAACAAAAACACACATTTCTGCTCATTCCAGTTTCAGGGACAGTGAGTTGTACAGAACATTGTGTGACACAACAACAACACCAGGTCAACATCACATATAATGAAACAGACACCCTCACATTGATCACATGCCATGGTCTGCCATGACATTGAAGACAAGTGTGTGGATGTGTCATTTAACACACCTTCCATGAAACATCACTGTGATGGACCCACATATATCACCCACATTGCAACACAATGGAAGGTCAATGGGATGCGCAATATTTTGTGAGACAAATATCCAAAGCTCACAATGTAAACAATACTTGCACAATAGGGGTGGTGGCATCAGGGACACTCCAGGAAAGTTATTTCCCTGGGACACATTTCACTTGGCACATACCCCTAAAACATCCTTTGCACAGGAACTGGCTCTTCATGTATCTCAGGGGCAACCATTATTAGATTCAGGTGACAAAAATGCAAATATAACTGCAACAGCATCGGTCACACATGTTGATGAAGTAACTGCAAGGTACACACATGAAAATGGACCCATGGTCAGTCAAATGTATAGGAAGGTGGCACAATTGAACACCATCCATGTGTGGACAAATAAAACTCTAGCTTGCACACATGAGACGAATGTCAAATTGACATCAGGGGGAAAAATTTAACACAATACATGTAGACATTGGCCAAACCAAGATGAAATGCTTATCATATCAAACAAAGCACAATGTAAGGATACCCCAATTGAATTGCCACCCAGATATCCATACATTGAACATCTACCCTTGTCCTTGGTGACCCCAGCACTGGCCACAAAGTCAGATCTTGCCAACCACAGCAAATGGATCAGCAAGCAGGATGAAACACACACAACTGTAGGCATACAACACAATTTACTCAGGAACAAAAAAGGTAGAAACGTAACATAAGGACAAATGTGTATCCAAAAAGCAACATCTCAGGTTTATTAGAAGAAAAACCATGATGATCAAAGGCCATTGTTCAGTCCATACCAAAGCCCATGCACAGTAGTGTGTATCAGTTTTACTCTGATCACTGCCAGAGAACCTCCACAGGAAGGGGCATCAAGTGGGCATGCAGGCACCTCAAGGGTCATTCCTTTGTGGGGTAGGTTTGGATTTGGACTGGATGGGTTTGGGATGGGTGATCTTCACCTTTGGAGGGGTGGGCCTCTACTTAGGAGGAGTGGTCTTCTTCTTTGGAGGGGTGGCCTTCCTCTTCAGGGTGGGAGGGGTATGGATGCTTGAAGGGGGACAGGTGTGACAGAGGAGGACTTGGATGAAGAGGGGATGGATTGGAATAGGTGAGATTCTTTTGGTTTTGGGAAGGGGTCGGGATCACAGGGCAAGGGCAAGGTTGGAAAAGGAAACTTTATTTGGGAAAACAGGAAGGATTTGCTGAAGGGGTTAGGGGTTGGGTTCTGAGGGAGTGCTTGTCTTTCCTGTGGGTGTTGATGCTGCTGGTCTCTGAGGAATGCTTGGGTTTGGGTGGTGTCTGTTGTGTGTGTGAGTGTGGGTGTTTGTATTTCTGGGGTCTTTTATGTAAGGTGGGAGAGAGAGTTGCTTAACCATGTTTGATTGTCTCAGATCATTTCTGCGTCTTGTCACTTATAGGTGTCTTTAGCCAGGATATAAGCTTCAATTTGTTGAAAAGAAATTTCCAACTTCTCAGTGTGGCAATTAAAAATGAAATATATTTAAAGTTCTGCAGAGCACATAATTGATATGATTTATGGCAGAGCTCTAAATACTGAAATTGTGAGCTATCACCTGGCACCGAATGGACAAGGCCCCCCCCCAATAGCTTGTTTTATTCAGAGGAAATAGAATTTAGCCTAAATACATGCAGTTGTTCAAAAATTTATGATGAAATATACTGGGCCTGACTCTCAAATATATTTTCGGCTATAAACATACCTTTCTGGCCAAAATTACCACAATTTACACATGCAAAAAAGGTCACACAAGGATTCCATGTAGGTGTTAATGGATTTATTACTTTTGATTTATCCACTCCTATGGCAACAAAATCTGTAGTAGTAAAGTGAAGAATTTTGGAAGTTGGTGTTATCAAGCATGGTTTGTATTAAGGGTTTGTCAATGTCAACAAGCATGCATGATCCGACACCATGATCTGCCTTCTCAGCCTGGAAATGGGTGAACATTTGCACCCCACCAGGATAGGATGGGATCTCATCAAGCCTAGATTTGGTTGTGGTCACAGGGAGAAAGACCTTCTACATGTCATATTATTTACCCTATAGAAAGAAAAAAGATAAAAATGCAGTTGCATAGTGGGCTCTATCCCCCTTGCTCAAATCTGCATTGTGTAGATTTCCTCACAGGGGGACTAGGACTCTTTGCACATGCTTTTCAGGAAGAGAAGTAGATCTTTGCAAGCACTCCTAAGTATTTTTGGGAATCGGGTCCATTGCCTTTGCACACTAGTGTTACAGTAGACATACTATGGGGCATATTATAAGCCCCTAGAGCCACCTTGTGCCACATTAACATCATTTATTTTTACGTAAATGTGGCCCAATGAGGCCAAAATCCCTTTGCCGTATTTACACAGTGGCGCAATGCATGCATTGCGCCACTCTGTAACCCTTTGCGCTACATTATACCTGCTCCAGGCATAATGTATGCAAAGGGGGCGTTCTGTTACGGGAGCCGAAAAAATGACATAAGGAAATCTATGAGATTTCCTTGTGCCATTTTTAATGGCACTTTTAACACCTGCTAAAGAGCAGGATTTAAAAAGGGCGCTTCCATTTTTTAGAATGGCCCCTATGCACTCTGCAGGAGTACCGCCAATATTTTGGCACTACTACTGCAGAGTACATCAATAGCAACATAGAAAATGAAACTATTGCCCCCTACCCTGCGCCATTGTGTGCTGTATTTTCAATACGGCACACACATGGTGGAGGTAGGGGGGTGCTAAGGGCGCAGAGAAAGTGGCACTGCACTCACTCCATAAATCTGCCCCTATGTGCCTATGGCCCTCATTACTACCTTGGCGGTAAATGCCACCCTCCGGCAGTGCTGACGGGCGCCAACATACCGTGACTGCGGCGGTAATCCACCACGGGTATTATGACCCACACAGAGAATACCGCCACAAAACAGACACCCACACAAGTCCTCCACACCAAAGGCCAGTGATAAACTGGCGGTACCAAAACCCAAACTGTCACGCCAACAGGAACACGCCCACAGTATCACGACCCACGAATCAACGCAGCAGTCTTTCAACCGCGGTAAACCATTGGTGGTACATACCACTGCGCTCAAAATTCACACTCACTTCCAATACACCACCACATTGGACAATTCAAACTACACACATCTAACACACATACACACACCACAAACTCACACCACTATAAAACACACACCCACACTACCCACAACCCCTTACAACCCTAAAAAATAGAACAAACACAGAGACATGCAAAGAGCACACACTTAATCAGAGGCACAGAACACCATCACTCATACAACATCCACGCACATCACATAATACATCACAACACATCACCCCACACATCACCTCACAAATATCAGGATGAGGGAGCTATGGCGGAGAATCGTGGACAGGGTCAACACTGTGGGACAGCATCCAAGAACCAGGGATGACATCAGGAAGAGGTGGCACAACCTACGGGGGAAGGTGCATTCAGTGGTATCAATACACCAAGGGGGTCATTTTGACCTCAGCGTTCTTTTGTCAAGACCACTGAGGGAGCGCTGTGCTGAAGACCGCCAGTGCAGGCGGTTTTCCCCTCGGCGTATTATGACTATTGGCAGCCCTCCATCCTTTTTCGGATGGAGAGACGCCAACCGCCATACTGGCGGTTGGCGTAGAAGTGGAGGTTCCTCCACCGCCACGTCAACAGAACACCGCCCACCGAATCACGTCTTGTGATTCGCGTGGTGGTGTTCTGTTGACGGTGTGGTGTCGGCGGAGCAGCCCCCATGGATCCCGTCCCCTCCTGGAGTATCAACGGACCAGGTAAGTTGATCGTCCGTTAGGGGAGGGGGGTGGGGGGGTTGTGTGTTGTGTGCGTGCATGGGGGTGTGCATGTGTGTATGTAGAGGGGGGGTGTGAGTGCGTGCATGCTTGCGGGGGTGTTGTGTGTTTGGGAATGAGTGCGTGTATGTCTGTAGGTATGTCTGTATGGATGCGTGCGTGTATGTTTGAATGTGGATGTGTGTGTCTGACTGTGTGTGTGGCTGTTCGCATGTATGTCGGTGTGTGTGCATGTATGTGTGTTGGTGGTGCCTGCCTGCGTGTCGGGTGTGAATGAGTGATGTGATGTTGGGGGTAGGGGTGGGGAGGGGGGTCCTGCCACCTTTGGAGGGTGGCAGGGGTGGTGGGGGGTGTAGGGGAGGGAGTCGGGGGTGGGGGAGGGAGTCAGGGTGGGGGTGTGGGAGACCCCTATCAGTGCCAGGGAAGGAATTCCCTGGCACTGATAGTGCTTACCGCCATGGATTTCATGGCGGTTCCAAACCGCATGAAATCCATGGCGGTCAGCCGGGTCCAAATACCGCCGGCGGTATAGTGATGACCGCCGGGCTGGAGACCCAGGTCTCCAGCCCAGCGGGCGGAACGGAGAAGAGGCGGATGACCATGGCGGTAACCACCATGGTCACAGTTGCAAGAATTTGACCACCAGCCTGTTGGCGGTCTTACCGCCGCTTCTCCGCTGTCCGCCAGGGTCGTAATGACCCCCCATATTGCTGTAAAGAGGACTGGCGGTAGACCCCCACCTCCTCCCCCACAACTAACAACCTGGGAGGAGCAAGTCTTGGCAATAATGCATCCTGAGGGCCTCGCAGGAGTAGCAAGAGGACTGGATTCTGGTAAGTCAAATCTTTACTACAGTATCCCCCCCACCTTACCTACATGAAATCACTAACTCCTACCCCTACCCTCACCCCATCATTCCAATACCTCACATATACCCCACTAGCACAACCCACACATCCCAATACCAAGCCCTGGATGCTACACCAATGCATGGACCCCCATCACAGACCTGCATGGACACCCATCATCACAGCATGCCCAGTAGAGAGACTCACCCAGCCCACACAATCAGGAATCACACAAGTCCAAGGCGAAAGGGAAAACACAATTCTAGAAGGGAAACACACTATTGCACAAGATGGCACATACAGATATAATAACAATGTATTTGCATCCCAACAGGACCCCTACCCAAAGTCACCGGACAGGAGGTGCTAGCTACATCCGGTTCCCCCCCAGAAGAGGCCCACAGTGTAGACAGCAGCTCTGCATGCCTGGATCAGGAGGACCGACCTGGCCCATCAGGGATCTCTGGACAGTCAGTTCCCCTGCCACAGTCCCAACCCACCACAGAGCCTACCCCCTCAGGAAACACCAGCACAGCACCCACCCAGCGGGCCCATGCCACTGTCCTCAGGACACGCCAATCAGCAGTGGATCCACCACTACATTGACCCCAGGCAACCACACTAACACAGGACAATCAGGGACCTGGGGTCAATGGCAGTGGGCACACGGTTCAGGGGACAGAGGCACAGGACAACAGGGAAGCTGGGAGGGCTGCTGTGCGACATGGGGAGGACAGGCCCAGGGAACCGACTCTCCACGAGGCACTCTCCAACATCATGGGAGCATACCACCATTTCAAGGAGACGATGGGCATGGTACTGGCCAAGTTTCAGGAGACCCAGCAGCTGCAGGAGGGATGGTACATGAGGATCAGTGATGACCTCACCAAAATCTACACCATCCTGGTCACAATAGCAGGGGTGCTGGCTGATATGGGCAAGACTATGAGGGAGGCAGTGGCTCAACAAAGGGCCCCTGACACTAGCCAAACTGAGGAACAGCCTGCCACCTCCACCGGTGCTAGTGGATAAGAGGCCCCGCCACACGAGCATCAGGCCACCAGCACCCCACCCTCTGCAGAAGGAGAACCACCCCGCAAACAGTCCCTGCGATCCAGGAAGAAGACAGTGAACATTGCCAAGACCCCTTCCAGGAAATAGGACCCTCTTAATTGTCACCCTTCTGTCCCACTCGGTTATCCTGTCCACCTTGAACTGACTATGCTCCACTTCCTATGCCCCCATGGACAATGCACCTGTGATACCAAGAGACTGGACTCTAACTGGACACTCCTCCACCATCACCACAGCCCATTGCACATACCCCTATACCTATGAGCACCTAAATAAACACCCTTGAATTAAATACCAATCTGGAGTCAATCTGATGATTCACAAATGTATTAGTAGAACATTAGCAAAGCATTGCAAGGTATATGTTCATTTACTCATACCAATGTATGACAGTTGTTGGGCAGCAGTACACATAGCAGAAGCCAGAATGGGGTACACAGATCTAAAAAAAGGAAATCCAAAGGGAACTGTCAGTGTCCATAGACAGAGGTTAAGTGGCTGCCATGTACAATGTCCCTAAGTAAACTGAAATGTCAAGAGGAGTTACAGTGTCTTACCTGTGTGTCACTGGAAGTACTGCAGGATAATGTTTGTTCTGTTGTCAACATCTTCTTCCTCTGCCTCCTCTTCCTCACTGTCCACAGGCTCCACCGCTGCCACAGGACCATCACCAGGCTCATCCTCCAGCAGAAAAGGCACCTGGTGTCTCAATGCCAGGTTGTGCAACATACAGCATGCCACGATGATCTGGCACACCTTCTTGGGTGAGTAGTACAGGGAGCCACCTGTCAGATGGTAGCACCGGAATCTGGCTTCCAGGAGGCCTGAATGTCCTCTCAATAATCCACCTAGTTCGCCCATGTGCCTCATTGTAACGTTCCTCTGCCCTTGTCCTGGGATTCCTCACAGGGGTCAGTAGCCATGACAGGTTGGGGTAACCAGAGTCACCTGCAAATATCAATGGACAATTGTGAGACACACACTAACCCTTAGGGACAACCCCATACCCAGACACCTACTTGTACTGTGTGGGGACCTTGGGCTCACCTATTAGCCATACCCGGTGCCTCTGGAGTTGGCCCATCACATAAGGGATACTGATATTGCGCAAGATATAGGTGTCATGCACAGAGCCAGGATAATTGGCATTCACATGGGAGATGTACTCGTCCGCCAAACACGCCATTTGCACATTCATCGAATGGTAGCTTTTTCTATTTCTGTACACCTGTTCATTTCTGCGAGGGGGACAAATGCCACATGTGTCTCATCAGTGGCACCAATGATGTTGGGGATATGTCCCAGGGCATAGAAGTCAGCTTTCACTGTGGCCAAATCCTCCACCTGGGAGAACACCATGTAGCTAAGCATATGTTTCAGCAGGGCACACAACACCCTGCTCAACACGTTTGAGAACATTGGCTGAGACATCTATGATGCCATGGCCACTGTTGTTTGGAAGGAACGACTTGCCAGGAAATGGAGCACTGGCAGGACCTGCACAAGAGGGGGATACCTGTGGGCTGGCGGATTGCTGACATCAGGTCTGGCACCAATTGGGCACACAGTTCTTGGATTGTGGCACAATCGAGTCTGTAAGTGATTATAATGTGTCTGTCCTCCATTGTCGACAGGTCCACCAGGGGTCTGTACACTGGAGGATGCCGCCATCTCATCATCTGCCTCAGCGGTTGTAGCCTATGTAGGAGAACAGTGAGCAGAAGGTCATTTACCACACAGAGCACAACTGTGTCTAATTTAATGTTAAAGAAGCTGTGTGTTAAATCGTGACTCAGTATATGTGCCGATATGTGCTTTGACACAGTTAGGTTCCATGCCATGTGCCCACCTGAAATGGCAGCTGCCTGACTTGTGAGGAGGGACAAGAGGAAATGAGGTAACTGCACTGGCGTTGTGCAGCATCGCGGTAGGTGGTCGAAGACCGCCATCCAACTCCGCATTGGTTATTATTGGGCCTTTGGGCCCTAGGAGCCAATGGCGATATACGCCGGTGGTGACGGTATGCACCGCTACGGACGTCACTGCCATTTTCTACCCATTCAGTCACTTGATGCCTGACCATCAACAGGAGAAGACCTACACTGCATGTGCTGCTGTGACCTGAGTCTGGAAGCGACAATGGCTCATGTGTCTGGGGAAAGAGCCCCTGCCTTCACTGCAGAGGAGTTGGAGAAACTGGTGGATGGGGTCCTCCCCCAGTACACGCTACTCTACGGTCCTCCAGACAAACAGGTGAGTACACTGTGAGCATGATGCATGGTCAATGCCTGTTCGGAGTGGTGAGGATGTAAGCCACATGTTGGGGGGTGGCCTAAGTGCTGCATGTGAGGTGGTCAGTATATGTGCATCTTGGCATGGCTGGGAACCGGTGGGCAATGAGTATGATGGTCCGGACAGGTGAGTAAATGCATTTTTCCACTCTCTTTACCCTCTAGGTCAGTGCCCCCCAGAAAAAGGGTATTTGGTGTGCCATTGCCAATGAGGTGTGCGGACCCTGGGGGTCTATCACAGGCGGAGCCCCCACTGCCGCAAGAGATGGGAGGACCTGTGCCACTTTAGCAAGAAGACGGCGGAGGCCCAGCTCGAGCTGGCCTCCCAACGTGGAAGGGGTGCCCGTCGCACCATCACCCCCCTGATGTTCTGCATCCTGGCGGTGGCCTATCCAGAGTTGGATGGGCACTTAAGGGCATCACAGCAGCCACAAGGGGGTGAGTACAGTTTTAGAAAGCTGACTGTGCGCTTTAGGAACTAGCTGGGTGGGGGATGTGGGCTGTGGGTGCCCCTAGGCCAGGACGATCATGCCATAGTAGGTCCCTTGTTTTCAGGCTCTGAAGCACCCCTACCTCAATGGTACAAGTGGGCAACTATTAGTGTGCAGGGTCCTGTGGGTGTCAGGTGTGCAGGTGCTGGCATTAGGCATTGTACTCCATGGGCTGGTGAATACCTTAGTGAGGGTTTGGGCAAGGCCTAGTGCATAGGACAGCTCACTGTGTGTTGTGTCCGTCAACTGTAGTGGTGTTGCTGGCATTGACCATGTGTGTCCTCTGTCTTTCCCCCCTTCTTGTTTTGTCACCCTGGCATTGTGTGTATTGGCATTATCTGGCAGAGGAGCAGAGGCACCGGCGACAGAGGGAACTGCATCCCACATGGCCCATGAGGGTGAATCCACTGAGGGTGAAAGCACAAGTGGGACGGAGGGCGAGGGGAGCTCCACGACGGGGACGGGAGGGGATACCAGAGACAGCGACTCCTCCTCTGATGGAAGCTCCCCGGCAGTGGTGGACACCTCTATGCCCACCCCAACAACAGGTACATCCGCCACCCCCCCACCAGCACTGCCCTCCCAGCAGCCCCTCAGCGTGTTTCCCATGCCCGCTCACCCAGGAGGGTGGGAATCTCCTGCACCCCAGGCACCTCAGGCCCTGCCCCAGTCAGCCCTGCTACCCTCAGTGAGGAGGCTATTGACCTCCTGAGATCCCTCCCTGTTGGGCAGTTAACCATTTTGAATGCCATCCAGGGTGTCGAGAGGCATTTGCAACAAACAAATGCATACCTGGAGGGCATTCATTCTGGGGTGGTGGCCCAACAGAGAGCATTTCAGGCTCTGGCCTCAGCACTGATGGCAACCATTGTCCCTGTGTCCAGCCTCCCCCCTCCAACTTCCACTACCCAGATCCAATCCCCTCTACCTCAGCCCTTCCCAAGCACACCTTCAGACCGGCATGCACACACATCAACACACAAAAGTGGCTCAGGAAAACATAAGCACCACACATCATCCCACAGGCACTCACACAAGCACCATACCCATGAACACATACCCACATCCACTGCCTCCACTGTGTCCCCCCTCCTCCTCGACCTCTACCTCCCTCCCAGTATCGTCTCCACTCACACCTGCATGCACTACATCATCAGCCACTCCCTCCATTACCAGCACACCCATCACAACACACCGCTCACAAGCAATCACCACCCCCACAACCATTCACACGTCCCCTGTGTCCTCTCCCAGTGTGTCTTTGAGCCCTCCTCCCAAAGTACACAAACGCAGGCACACACCCACTCAACAGCCATCCACCTCACAACAGCCTCATGCACTTTCACCCAAACTCAGCAGACGTACACCTCCTACAACCACTACCTCTTCCTCCACTCCCACACCCCCTCCATCTTCCCATCCCAGTGTGTACAAAAAACTTTACGAGGATAACATTAACCTCTTACCCACACCTCCCCCCCCCGTCCTTCCCCTAGGGCCAGGATGTCTAGATCCCAGCCCAACACCTCTGCCACCAAATCTGTGTCCGCTGTGGTCCCTGCAAGTCTGGGAGGATCGAAAGGGGCACCCATCGGAGCTGCCAGTGTGCCACCTACAGATGGGAAGGACCACCCAATTCCGCAACCTGCCAAGGTCAAGAAGGGGCCGGCATGCAGCAGGGGAAAGTCGCACCGCCCACCCAGCAAAGCCTCATCCAAACACAAAGAGGACAGTGCCAAGGTCCCAGCAGCAAATACCAAGGTGGGGAAGGGACACAAGAGCAAGGCCAAGTCACCTCAGGGCACGGAGCCTCCTGGTGAGTGGCTATTGACCACCATTTCCACAGACATGCCAGCAACCTGTACCACGGTCACCATCCCCGCAAATACCACCACCTGCACCACCACCTGCACCGCCGCTGCCACAACGTCAGTCAGCAGCATCCTCCCCAGTGATCTGCCATACAAGGCTGCCGGAGACTGTCTGGTGTCTCCCTACACCACTACAGACACCTGCACCACGGGCAGCACCAGCAGCATCTCCACCGCAGCCACCGTCGCCTGCACCACTATCTGCACCGCCACGTGCCCAGCCGGTGCCACTACATCAGACGGCAGCAGCATCCCCAGTGGGCAGCCGTCTGAGTCTGCAGGTGAAGTCCTGGACCCTGGACACACCACATGAGGCACCACCACCAGCACTGGCACTACCAGCAGTTTGCAGCCTAAGTTGCCGCAGGATGGAGTGTCGCTCTGCCTCCATGGAGTATCATGCTACCTGTTACCTCAGACACCCAGGTGAGAGAATGTGAACTCCCACACCCCAGGTGCAGCATCACTGGGCACAATGCCCCCTCCAGAACGAGTGGGGAGATGTATCCACTCACCCAATCCTTGGCAGGATGGAGCAGACTGGGCACAATGCCCCCTCCAGAACCAGTGGAGAGATGCATCCACTCCCCCAATCCTTGGCAGGATGAAGCAGACTGGGCACAATGCCCCCTCTAGAACCAGTGGAGAGATGCATCCACTCCCCTAATCTTTGGCAGGACGAAGCAGACTGGGCACAATACCCCCTCCATAAACAGTTGAAGAAGCCATCTACTAGAGAGACTGTGGCCTTGCACTCCCCAGGACCAAGCAGTGGGCAAACCACCCACTTGAGAGACTTGAGAGACTGTGGCTTTGCACTCCCCAGGACATCGCTGTGGACATGGAGCACACTTGAGAGACTTGAGAAACTGTGGCTTTGCACTCCCCAGGACCAAGCAGTAGGCAAACCACCAACTTGAGAGACTTGAGAGACTGTGGCTTTGCACTCCCCAGGACATTGCTGTGGGCATGGAGCCCCCTCGAGGAGCAGTGGCATAGTACCCTCTTCTGGCTGAGGTGCCCCCCATACCCTTCCCCCTGAGGTGCCTGTGTTTTTTTGACCTGATGCCCCTGGAGTGTTCTCTACATCATGTGTGGGCTTTGTCCTTTATTTTTGGGACCACTTGTCAACGGACATTTACAAGGGACAGTGTACGGCTTTCTGTACATAATGTAAATATTTGTATATACAGATTATTTTAAATTCTATTACTATATCTGAATGTTCAAATATATCACTGGTTAAACCCAATTCCTTTTGTCCTTGCATTCTTCCAGGGGGTGACGGGGTGTATCTGTACTGTTGTTGGGTGTGTTAGTGTGTATGGTGTTGTGGGTGAGGGTAGGGGGTGGGGGAGTTGCGTGCCACGTGTGTGTGTCACTCTCTTTTACCTCCCCTCTGTGCTAGGTGCAGGACTCACCATCATCATCGCCTTCTTTATATTTCCTGGTGTATGAGGAGATACACCAACATGGGAAGGATCTGCATTTCGGGCTCCATGGCGTCCTGGTTCTTCGTGGACTGTCGGAAGGTGAGTGGTTCCCCTTCGGTATACTGTTTCTGCCATTCTTTTGATGACGTTGTTACCACCCCAGAAAAGCTGGCGGATTAGCCTCTCATGATAGGGTGGGCGGTACATTGTCTTCTGCCTGTCTGTTGGCGGTGACCGCCCCGGTGTTTGTTGTTACCACCGTGGCGGTTGGAATGTTAAGGTGGCTGGCTATGTTGGCGGTTTCCGCCGTGGTCGTAATCCCATTTTTTTTCCGCTGGCCTGTTGCCGGTGTGAACGCCGCTTTAACACCGACCACCAGGGTTGTAATGAGGGCCTACATCTTCTCATTGAAGTGGGGACTAAATGGCAATTTCCCACAGATATTGAGTAGTACTGGAACATACGGGTTTACATTGTAGTCTTTTAGGGCATTTACAAACAAACCCTTGTTATTTCCAGGCAAGTAACACAAAATAATAAAAAGAAACATAGGTATCACATTTGATAATAGTATTAACTGCATACTCACCTGCATATATGCTCATATTCTTGACAATGGAAGATTGAAGGTTTCACTTAGCTCTGCCAGGATTTCACATCTGTGCAGCAAGCACATCTCAGTCATTTACCTTACCCTCTACTGATAGTTCTGAAGGGAGCAGTGATGGTTATTCATTCATGTAGTAACAAATATGGTCTTGTTGGATTGCAGCAACCCCTAAGCATACCTTAATTAGAACAAAAATGAAACTCAAAAGGCAAAGGCAGGAGGCTTCTAAACATCACACGTGCAATCAAAAACAGTAGATAGTAATGTTCCCAACAAGAGTATTTGCTTCGTCATAGTGTGCAGCTGAAATACATGATTTTGCTCACATATTGTTACCATTGTGTCCTAAATTTACAGCACATGGCAACTCGTCTTTGTGGGAAAAAATATTTTCTCTATGGAGAGAAAAAAATAATACTTGTAGTGTGAATACCTAAAAAAAATAGTAAATGTACATAAAAGTGTAAGTTTATCTGTGACTCAGGACCCCATTGTTTTAGGACTCCTCCTGCATTATTTACTTTTTTGGGATTATCCATTAGGAATGTTCTTTCCTATATATAAGTAGAATGGGAACTATCACCAGCTGATCTACATGCTTGTTTGATATTCCAGGATCATAGCTGTAGTTATATTTAAAGTGGAAAATGTCACCTTTGCCTATATTCTTTATAAAACTAAGGGGCATATTTATACTCTGTTAGCACCGGATTTGCATCATTTTTATTTTTTTTACGCAAATCCGGCGCAAAGAAAACTCCATATTTATAGTTTGACGCTAGACCCATCTAGCGTCAAAGTTATGGAGTTAACGTCATTTTTTACAGTGAAAACCTACCTTGCATCAATGAGATGCAAGGTAGGTTCCCAGGCGAAAAATGACTCTAAGGCATTTGTGCCTTATTTATCCTCCCGCGCAAAAATGATGCACAGGAGGAGGTGGGCCTTAAATAATGCTGATAATCCTGTTTAGTGCCATTATTTAACGCCTGGGTCAGGGCAGGCGTTAGGAGACCTGTGGGCTCATTTCCATGGAGGAACTCCATGGAAGCAGTCCATAGGTGCCCTTCCCTGCACCCAGGGACACCCCCTGCCACCCTCACCCACTCCTGGAGGACACCCATGAATGGGGGATCCATCTACGGTAAGTCCAGGTAAGTATTTTCATTATGTTTTCAAAGTGGCAAAGGGGGGCGTAACTTGGGCTCACCTTCATGACACTGTGCCCAATGGCCATGCCCAGGGGACAGAAGTGCCTGCTAAGACAGGGGTCAAGTCCATGGGTTTATGCGTCAAAAAATGATGCTAGTCTGGTTAGAGTCAATATTTTTTACGCTAACCTGACTTGCACCATTCTTTGATGCACAACTCTCACTCATCCCTACGTCTCCGCTACCCAGCTAGCATAATTTATTTTGGCGCTAACCAGGCCGCAGCACTGGCTATCGTCATTCCTAAAAATATGACACCTGGCTGGTGCATTGGAATGGCGGTAGTCGGTGTTAATCTTTTTGACGCAAACCTGCGCTAGCACAGGTTTGCGTCAAAAAAGTATAAATATGGACCTAAGTGCAATGGTTTTTACATTTTTGAAGTTCCCGACGGTGGTGATGCCGAATGCCAGGGTTATCCAACATCAACATGCTTAGGTTTAATTCCACCTCATGCCACTTTCCTCCATGTCTCTTTCTTTTGCTTCCTGTGTCACTCTCTTGCAGGCTCTTTTTAATCCCTGCGTTCTTTCTTTGCCACTCTTTGCCTGTTTTTCACTTCCTCTCTTTCTCACCTTTTAATACATTTCCGGCTTTTCTCCTGGGTCAAACTCCAAAGTAAGCCCCAGCCCCCGAAATGAGTGCTGGTGCGCACCATCTGCAACCGCTGGCAAAAATTAAGCACTACCAGTGCTAAAATAAGGTAATGCACATCTCTGACTCACGACATTAACGTTTGTTGTATGTTAAGATCTACGAACTTTGTCAAAGTAATAAGGAGGAAACTTCATTTGATTATGGGTACTGCTCAGGTGAAAGCTTTAGCATATAAAGAACGACCCCCATGGAAGAAACTTACTACATTTCTCTAAATCTGTAGATTACTGAAATCAATGCCACTATTTCTAACAAAAAAGGTGATATACTCAGCGAGCTAACATGACCACTTTCTTAAAGACGAAAAAAAACAAGGAGCACTAATTTGTTGTGCAGTGTCACCTGATTCTCTGACACATATAATGCATGTTGTGCTTAATTTGTGCCGGTGGTTATGTACGATTTTATCGATAGTTCCCTAAATCAAAAATGCATGTTGAGATCACCATTCCATACTGAGCATTACAATAAAGACAAAGAAGAATGTAGTTGCATGCTCCAGTGTGCCAATATTTTATTTGCACCACTCTTCACCTGTTTTCTTCATAAACCTAAACTGCATTTATTTTTAAATAAAAATTGAAAGTATATTGTCAACTCGTTGATTCAAAATTCCTCCCACTTTCGCTGTGCAGAAATCGGATATATTTATTCCATGACAAACTCCAACTGCTTCCTACTCCTGACAACTTCAGTTTCTCGTGGTTAGTGCCTCAATGTTGTGTTTTGTTTAGCATACATGCAATATCAAAACTGAATCCCATCTAGGATCGAGGCATGTTTGACAAATGTTCTTAAATGTGCTGCACCTCCTTTTCATAATATGGCATTGTGTTGCCAATTGATTCAAGTGCTAGTTCCATTATTGTCTCCTTATTGGACAGCCAGTGTTAGTTGTCCGATAAGATCTGCCTAATTAATCATGTTGTACCTTCAATGACTAAAGCCAAAGACAATGATTTGGCGTAGGGCAGCACCGCAAGCCTTTTTGCTGTGCTGCCCCATGCCAATTCGACAGGGCAAGAATGCACTGCATTTAGTTATTTACGAGATACAGTGAATTTTTGTCCTTACAGCCAGTGCTGGTGAGCAATTTTATGCCTAGCACCAGCGCAGGCACCCTTGCAACATGGTGCAAGGGTGTCTGTGTTGTTGACAGGACAGGTTTTGTGCAGGAAAGTACACCTTCCTTCCAAAAAAGAATTCATGAAGGCATTTTCCGCTATGTGTGCTGCATTGCAGCACACTTAGAAAGAGGAAAGTGCCTCCATGGTAAAAAAAACATTGTGGAAGGTGTCCCTTCCTGCGCAGAAATGATGCTGCCAACAAAGCGGATGAGAAAACAAGTACAAAAAACAACATCTCTCCTTATTATGCCTCCCCTGGGGAGGCATACAGTTTTCATGCATTCCCCGGTTTACAGATCCTTGTAAAACTGGTAATGCATCAAAACCCTTGCATGGGAAAACCCACTTCAATGCCCATGAAACGCCCCCATGACGCAGTGTAAGGCAACACGGCGACTATCACAGTGTTGCCTTACACCATATCAACAAGGCCATGAAAAGCCATGCAAAGTGGCTCTGCGTGGCCTCATAGATATGGGTCTGCACTCTGAGCCACCTGAGCTTCATAAAAATTGTTGCATCACCGGCTCCCGGACTTGTAAACAAGCCCTGCATTCTGTTGCTCCATTCAACAATGTATCCATCAGCATTTGTACTTCCTATTATTTTATTACTCTGACCTTCCTTTACAGACAAATCAATGGGGACTGGGATGTTTATAACTTTAACCATATTTGAAATTGCCTCCTTTACAAGATGTCTGTTTTTCTGGCCAAGTGTTTTATCAGTTGGAATTCAGAAGTCTTATTTTATTGTGACATTTTTGTTTTTTTGCCATTTTGGCTAGCACATGATCTCAATCTATGTACATATTCTAATGACATATTTGATACATAATACAGCCTTATAGCCCACCACAGCAGGCTATACCAGCCATTAAAGGCTCGCTCCAGCGTTAATGGCCTGAGCCGAGGGCAAGGACCTTTAACTAGAGAACATGATTGTAAAGCCAGTATAGCCCAGGCTATAATGCTAATAGAACATTCTGCCATTAGAAGGCAGAATGTTCTAATAAATAAAACAAAGGCCTCACTGAGCCCGTGGGAATTGAAATCCCCTCTGGCTCTGTGAGACCTTTGGTCACAGCAACAGCTGTGAGTGAAAACATTGGAATGTAGAGCTCCGTGCTTCAACCAGCCATTAGAAGCCCAGTGCAGGCCATTGTTTTCAATGGAGCTCCCAACATTCCAATGTTCTAATTTCAAGTGGATCCAGTGATCTACTTTGTTTTGTCTGTTTGTATAAAAGTCCTCTGTCATGAGCACATAGGATCCATTAACCAGGTGTTAGAATATGTGAAACTCTGTAAGCAAATCCTGCTTTTTTCTGAATTGCCACCTTTTCCTATCTCTAGGGTAAACCAATGTCAGACTTTTTTCCCAAAACCTTACAGACTCAAAGACAATCTAGCACTATTGAGAGAGTGTAGATTTATATAACCTATATTAGAGTAGAATATCTATATTAATGTGTGACGATATTACATAGAAACTGTAATAATAGCAAACTTACTTAAACACGCATCTGATTTGTGACTACAGTAAATGGCCACCAATGTATACGCAAACTAATATTGATGAATAAAATATTTATTTTAGATTCAATTAAGCTTATATTAATGTTCGTATTGATGAAACCGTATTGAAATTCCTTGTAAGCCTTAAGTTAGCGTGAGCTGTAGTTTAGTTGCTCAGCTCTCATATTAAATGCATTTTTTCTGTTTCCAGTGTGCTGACTCGCAAAGGGCCATGACCCTGCAAATGTTCTTTTTCTTCTAACTTGGAAGATGCATGTATCTTTGTAATTCCGTTCTCAACCGCCTATTTGGTGCCTTAGTTAAAGTTTGAATACAAAGTTGAAACAAATGTAGATTAATATAATGTACAAGGACGTTTAAACCATGGACAATGGAACTACTGACCCGAGAAGATGTGCCAAGGCATGAAGTAACCCCCAGACGTGCCACCTCCGAAGACGTCAATTATGAAGACCAATCAAAATGTTATGAATAATCGTGGGGTGACAATTGGGATTACCTAATGTTTAATTTAATAGGTTAAAGATAGTGGGGTATAGTAAATGACCAATGAAATCTTGGGGGAAGGTATTACGAAAAAGGGATAAAAATCCATGTTACAGAAAGGTCATTAGAACTATGTAGGGAATGCTATTGATTTTATCCAGAAACTCTGTCACTCTGTTTGGTGACTTTGAGAATTATTGAACCATCCTCATCCATAAACTGCCCATTTTACACTTCTCCTCCTTATGAGGGAAGTGTCCCCTATGCCCTTTAGTTGAGTCTTGTTTGATGGCGTTTTGACTGATGTCCTGAAGACGAAGACTGATTCTGAGTGCTGACCTAATCCTTGGAGGGTAATTATGACAATGCAATCTGTCATTTGTCTGCTTGCCTTTCCTTTCTAGGTACCAACTGCTCATTTTGATAGAGACCATAGCTAGATGTTTTCTAAATTGGTGTTCTAAATTCTTTTGCATGAAGCCCAACATGCTGATGCTGATTAGTGGTTAGGACAGGAGTTCACTTCGACTGACGCAAATAGACAAATGACTAACGTTATGCTATGGTGAACTAACACGTATATGACATTTGCTGCATTCTGATCTATGTTTACGTCGTGTTATGTATTGATGTTTGTGATTCTTGCATTAATGAAATCTTATCACAGTTGCCATATTGTGACTCTTTTGCTCGTAGATTGTAACCAATAGGGAATAAAATACATAAAATGCTATGAACAGGTGTGGTTATTTATGGCTGAAAGGTCATGGTTGCGTCAACAATTTGAATAATGTCTTTAACCAAAGTAAAGTGCATTGGGGTGGTAAATATTGATGTCATTATTGATATATTGCTTGACATATTGATCAGTTATCTCGTCCTACAGTGTCTCTCCACTGGGTCACAAGATTCATTGGCCTAAAACGAGTCCTAATGTGTAATAAATTAACATAAAAGGACGCGTTAGCACTATCATAAGAATGATTGCAGTTTCCTCCCTCTGATAAGGACAAAGAAAAATTGCTTGATTCCCCAGTTAACTTGGTCGAGAAGTCACAGCCTATCTCAAAGAAGGTATTGGGAAACTTAGGCATGGATAAAATATAGCACAAAATTACATTATCATCAAAGAAGAAAATATTCTGCTAGAGCAGTTATTTTGTACAAAAACATCACTTTATTAATACCCCAAAACATATGGATGTATTCACAGTACAAATGCCATTCAAACTATCTAAATCACACGAATTAAATAAAGCAACAAAACAACACAATGAAATGATTCTGAAACCCTAGAAATCCCAATCATAAAATATTCTGCTTATAAAAAGCAGTTGATCATGAATACTGTGCTGCCACTCTAAACATGAAAAAACAGAGGATCGTCGTTCTTCTTTCAAAAATAGTGAAACCAAACTACACTGACTGCAGTAGCCAACCAATTAAAAGGGTATGCCAATTTATGACAGCAGAATGCAAATGGTGAAACCTATGGAGGAGGAAACTGGGAAGCTACTACAGAAAATCTATGTGCCTCAGTCTTGACAGTCTGAAAGCCATAAAAACTGCAAGATCGCTTCATGATATCACAGGGCGATGTCACTCGTAAGTGGGTGTTGTGGGAACATTTCTTACAATCTCCTTACTTAGACTAATGATTAGGGATTAACCTCTAAAATAATACTGCGTGGAGTCTACTCGGTACTGGGAAAGGGCAATAAAGGGGGTCCGCAAAGATGAAATAGCAAAAAGCACATATTGTCACTACGAAGTATGTGCTCACGGGGTAGAATTACTTTTCAACTTTCCTGCACTTGTAGATGGGTGGTTCTAGGGCAGTCTCGTGCAATCTCTGGTGAGGAGGTTGAGAGTGTTCCTTGGTGTTCTATGTCTGCACCTTTATTCCTTATTTGCTGCTTAATTTAATCAACTTTACTGCATCTTTTGCCCTCCATTGCCGCATAATTCCAAATGCCTTAGCATACCTATTCATCTCTTTCAAAATAACTGATAGAGTTAAATATAATATATTTAAACCATAGCGTTCACATTAGTTAGTGATAAAACCTTCAAGAAGTGAATCTCAGTATGAGAATGCTCATGCCAAAACATAATAATAATGCCCCCTGCGTAAAAATAAAACTATTTTAAATCTGTGCTGGTAATGCATTGAGGTCACTTTGGGCAGTTGTTTTATAAAAAACACCATAAAGGCCACAACAGTGTGGCATATTGCAACAAATGGCGTAAAACGTAGCCTTTTTTCTAGGGTAGGCAGAGCACCTATATCACAAAATGTTACTCTTTGTTGGGTTCTGAAAAAAAATTCAATACAACTTTATTTAGCTTATGTACCTATGCAATTATGTCTAGACATATCAGTAGCTCAAGACTAGCTAGGAAGCAACAGAGTTGTGTACAGCCTGAGGGAGAACAGTTCCATTCAAGAATGTGTTGAATGTGTTCCCCTGTAAATCACCATATCTGTGAACATACAAAAATCTTACTGCACATATGCCTTTGTGGAGAGCTGAGCAAGAAGGATTAAGTATATTTTTTGCAAATGTGAGCGACAGTGTCTTTACACTTTTCCTGCATATTTCTTTCATCCCACCCCATCCCAAGAAGCACATCACTGTTGCAATAGTCTTCTACTAACGAAATTGTAACTTACAATGACCCAGCACCTGTTAATTTAAAAGTATGCTTCTGTCTCTAAAAATTGCATTTGGCACATCTGTTTACTCATTCGCTTTATCTCCCTGTGCTTTGATACCCTCCCCAATTCATACATTATTGACACACATTTCTGGTGTAACACTGTATTAAATTCTCTACAGACCTAACAGGAGAGAGATATTGTTTTTCATGCTGCTTTACATTTTTATTTCTTCAGCTAGGAATGCATCAGAATCAAATATGTCTACAGTCATGAATATATTAAACATGTTTGTTCCCCGCACTCCTTAACTGAAGGTTTCTGTGTATACTAGCAAACACTTTAAATAAATGTTTATGATCTGCACTGCACACATTGGTCCATATTTATGAAAAATGGTGCACAATTGTGCTAACGCAACAATGACAACTTAAACTTCATGATGAAGGGGTGCCATTTATGTGGTGTCACCACTCCTGGCGTTTCCAGTTGGCAGTGATGTGCAGTAGCCTTGCTGCAGACATTCTTTATTAGGACTGTCATGAATGAGGGACAAACTCTTATCAGCACACATAGATTTATGAGTGCCACTATCCCTATTACCAGAACTTCTATCAACCATGATCCCCAACCATGGAACCAGGCCCGAGGGTTCCTAGTATTCCTCCTATATCGGTTTAAACCAATACTTCCTCTGCCCCCTTCTCTACCTTCCTTGTATTTCCTATTGCCCCACTTATATTGCCACTGTTGTCCGGAATATATATGCAGTAGTCTTGATGGATCACCTGACCAACTCCACCATCTTTTGCTAAAATGATGTCTTACACCATTCTGTTTTGAATCACCACAGCTCTTTGATCCGTAAAGTCCTCAGTGATGTTTCCCAGGGCTGTTGCTGTGGAGCTCGCCAATTTTTCCACTAACCCCACTAATTTATGTACTTGATATTCGGAAAGCATACCCCTAGTGGTGGTATTAGCACTCCTAATGTAGCTATAGCCTTATCTATCCAAGAGGGGGTCCTCTTTCTGACTATCCTCCGGGGGGCCTTATCCATTATTTGGGACAAACTCGTCACATGTGTAATGCATGGCAATACAAGCGCAGGGTAGCAGCTACCCCACCACCCGGTCGGCAGCTTAAAATAAAAGGAATTTTCACACACAAAAAATATGCCCTGCGTTGCATAGAGGCTCACTGATAAGCTCTTGGGGCCATCCCCTATTTTGTCTAAGTTTGCATTTGTGTAACATTCGCTGGTGCCCTCATCTATGCAGATATTGTAATAGATATCAGCATTCACACATGTTGCTGGGAGATTGTTAGGGAGCTGGTGTAGGTACCTAAATGCGGGGCATACTTCACTATTCATCTTACTTCTAACTGGGGCGCTGCCCGTGGCATACCAAATGCACCATGGTGCCTTTTTCTTCTAATTTATTCTAAGAAATGGGATTCCCATATCTTCAGATGTCCCATCTTCTACATACTCCTTTTCCCTTTCTTCTTTAAATGTGGCGAGGATTTCTTGCTCTCCCAGTAGAGGGACCAATTTTCCACATACTGTTTCATTTCTCTGTCTGTGTAATCTACGGTCTCTCTTCCCTTCCATGACTTTAGTTTGTGGTCTAATACTCTTTAACAACTTTTCGATCATCGTGCTAACAAAGCCATTTTTCATCTCCTCTCTTACACTGGTGAGGCTTCGAATTTTTTCCCTTAAGTTTCTTCTCTATAATATTTTTCACTACATGGCATGCTACGTATTGGCTAAGTGGGATGTGTGTGTAATTTGCGGTCCCCTGAACAGTGGTGGGCATGTGGGTGATTATACAGCAAATCAGAGACATTTGGAGCTTCTGCATACAATCTAACCATTTGTACAAATGCGTTATCAGCATAATTTTCCTCATTCTTGCCCCATGATGTCTGTCCCCTGCTCCCCACCTCTTCCAGCAGGCCTGTGTCCCTTCTCTCTGAGGTATTCACATACCCCTCTTCAATTTTATTTCTATAATTGTCCTCATCCAAAAATGGTATATAAATTTCATTTGCATATACTATTATTATTATTGTCAATATTATTCCTGGAACTGGGGTACATATTGCAGTCAATATTGCAAGCCACTTTCTTACTTTCTTCCAGGCATGATCCTTCTCATTGATGAGATAATATCAGTTATTGTTCTTATTCTGTTCTTAATTCTCCTGTTCCCTAAGTGGTACCTCACAGTGTGGTGTCAGAGGTTAACTAGCACTGAACACCAACCAAGGTACTTTGTGGATGTATGCTGACAGGACCCGCTTGCGCCCTTTGTCTTCCAAGGTGTGCAGCACAAGCAGTCCTATGAAGATTCACTGCAGGACCCACTTGGACCTCCTTACTCCTGTAGGGGGTGCAGCACGAGCAGTCCTGTCAGTGTTGACTTGTCTGACTGGTCAATCAGAGATTGTATCTCTGCGGTGGTGGTGGAGCTTTCATCGGTACCGCAGGTCACTGTTGAAAATCTGTTGATCCCACGGCCTTCTTTGTGTGTGAGCTGTGTGTCCAGGATGTCAGTCCCTCACACTTGACCGCTGTAGCTGTTGTCAGTAGGATCTGGTAAGGTCCCTTCCACCTTGGTTGTAGACATTGGCACAGGGTGTGGGCCTTGACCCACACCCAATCTCCAAGATGCAGTCCGCGTTCTGGTGGTGTCTCTTCTTCCGGTAAGGCCTGCAGTAGCTGGTGGTGGAGATAACGTAATGTCTCTGTTATTTTCCTGCAGTATTGTAACAATAGGTCATCTGTCACTGCCAGTGGCGCTATGGACATGTGGCCTGGTATGTGCATGGGGCGCCCAAACACCACCTTCTGGGAGTTTAATTTAGTTACCCTATCTGGGGTACTTCTCATAGCAAGCAATGCCAGAGACAGTGTATCAATCCACGATAGTTCAGTTGCTGCACATATTTTCCCTATCTTGTTCTTTAATACACTGTTTTTTCTCTCAACAGCTCCTGCTGCAGGTAGGTGGTATGTGCATTGCAGCTTCTGGGTGATCCCTAACCCTTTACATAGGCCCTGAATCATATGTGAAATGAATCCTGGTCCACTGTAAGAGCTTGAAAGAGTTGGTACCCCAAAGCATGGTATACGTTCTTTTAGAAGGCATTTGGCAACTGTCTGTGCATCGCAGTTCTTGGTGGGGTACACTTCTGTCCATTTGCTGAACATGCAAACTATCACTACGACATATCTGAACTCGTGCATGGGGGTCATTTCAATGAAGTCAATTTGAAGACTCTCAAAAGGTCCGTCTGGTGGTGGGAAGTGGCCTGAAGCAGTGGGTGTACCTTTGCCTGTATTGTACAGTACACTTCTTCCACAAATGTTCCACACTTTGCCGAAACTTAGTATTGAATCAACACTGGGAAAACAGACAGATGATCCCATTCCGGCCCACATGTTAGGGTCATGGAAAAGACAGGCCATGGAGGAGAGTAACGTAGGTGGCAAACCTATCTCACCATTTGGGGCTGCACAAACTCCCTCTTTATCTTCTCTCCATCCACTCCCCTTCCATTCTTCCAATTCTTGCTTCCCAGCCTGTTGTGGAAGACATTTGGGTTCAAAGTACACCCTCTCTTCCTTAGCCAATGGGGCAGATGTGACCTGTACCATTTCATAGCCGCGCCCACTTAATGCTATCCTCCTTGCTTCCCTATCAACGAATGCATTTCCCATGGAAATGTAATCCCTAGCGGAGGTGTGAGCTGGAAATTTCACAATAGCAATCCCTTCTGGCAAAAGTTGAGCTTGCAACAATTCAGCAATCAACGATGCATGCTGTAGGTGTTGGCCAGCCGAGGTTAGGAATCCCCTCATTGGCCACAACTGGCCAAAATTGTGTGTAACCCCAAAAGCATATTGGCTGTCTGTGTAAATGTTTGCCGACCTTCCTTCTGCCAACTTGCAGGCTCTCGTAAGCGCTACTAATTCCGCTGCCTGAGCACTTTTTATTGTCAGAAGCCTTCCACCTTCCAACAATCTTTTTGCCGTCCCCACAGCATAAGCGGTCTGTAGTGTCCCAATGTGGTTCCAAATGCATGACCCATCAACAAACAAATCACCCTCTGCATCTGGGAACGGAATGTCTCTAATGTCTGGTCTCACCTTCTTGTGTATACTGACCGCCATAATACTGTTGTGGAAGCAGTTCTCTATAGAGGGGTCATCATGGTCATGCTCTGTTGGCAGGAGGCAGGAGGGATTCAATGTGGTACACCTCTAAATCATTATATGTGGTGCCAACAATGTTAGTTTGTCTCGTGAGAGACGAGCATTTGTGATGTGTTCGATCTTAGTGGTGGTCAACAATCAATGTGTCAACTGCATGTGGGATGTGCAACACCAGTGTGTGTGCCAGTACAATGTTATCTGATTGTCCTACTGCTAGAGGGGCTGCTGCTACCTCTCTCAGGCATCTTGGAAGGGCTGCTGCTAAGGGGTCTAAGTTAGCAGAGTAATAAGCCACTGGGTGGTAGAAGGAGCCATGTTTCTGTGCCAATATTCCCAAGGAGCAGCCTCCTTTCTCATGACAAAATAGGTGGAATTATTTAGTGTAATATGGGAGGCCAAGTACTGGTGCTGCACATAGTTCCCTCTTCAGCTTTTGGAAAGCTTCCTCACAGTCCATGGACCATGGTACCTTATCTGGCACTTGCTTGTGTGTGAGGTTCTGAAGTGGGTGTGCAATCAGGGAAAAATTTGGGATCCAGTGTCTGCAATAGCCTGTCACCCCAAGAAATGCCCTCACCTCCCTCTGTGTGTGTGTGGCCTTGGGTATTGTGTTATAATCGTTATTCTATCTGGCAGCAGTTTTCTTGTCCCTTGGAACAATTCATGTCCCAAATATCACACTTTTGACTGACAGAACTGTAATTTTTGGGGGAAACCTTATGGCCCTTTCTTGCTAGGTGGCACAATAGGGCCACTGTATCTTGGACACAGGCCGTATGTGATGGTGAGGCTAGCTACAAGTCATCAATGTATTACTAGGGTGGACCCTCCCAGTAGGCACAATGATGGTAAGTATGTTTGTAGTGCATTGGAAAATATTGAGGGACTATTAAGGAAACCCTGGGCTAACCTTTCCCATGTTAATCCTTTCCCTTTGAATTGGAAATTGAAGAGATACTTGGATTCCCTATGGAGAGGCATGGAAAAGAATGCATTGCTAATGTCCAAAACAGAGAAATGGGTGGCTGTTATTGGGATGCTGGATAGGATGGTGGCTGGATTTGGAACCACTGGGAATGATGGTATGACTGCCTTATTGAGTTCTTGTAGATCTTGGACAAATCGGTACACCAGGGGCCCATCAGGACCCATGGGGATCCTTGGTGGCCGTCTTCACCTGAAGAATTGGAGTATTACAGGGGCTGTTCCGTATCTCCCTTAATATTCCCTTTTTCATGAGTTCCTCTATCACTGGCACTATGCCCTCCTCCCCCTCTTTGGATATCTTATATTGAGGTACCTGTGGCAGTAATGTCCCGGGACAAAGTGTCACCCGCACTGGGGTGTAATCTAATATCCTCCCCACATCATTTGGTCCCTGTGCCCAGACCTCACTAGGGACCAATTCTTGTAGCTCTTGTGGGAGGCCCTGCACTTGTGCTTTATCTTGGTGATCACATTTCATAAATATCTGTAACATTACCCCATTCTGCTTACTTTCCAGAAATACCCCTTCTGGTGAGCAGCTGATAGTGCACTGTAACTTGCGCAGGAGGTCCCTCCCCAGCAAGTTAACTAGGCAATGCCTACCAAATATAAATTGATGTTTTACAACAATAGGGCCTACTTTAAATTTCAGTGGCTGTGTTAAATATTCATTCACTGGCTGTCCTGTCATCCCTACAGCTGGTATTTGTGTTTCTGATAGTGGTGCATCTTGTATGTCGGATGCTTTCAGAATTTATCTTGTTGCTCCTATGTCCATTAGGAACAGTACTGTTTTACTCAACACTGTCCCATCCACATATGGACCGTCTTGATCTACTGTAATTACCGGACCCATAAAGTATGTATCTGGAGGACACGGGAATGGGAACCCATTCTCCTCCCTGTTCCACTGTCCACCACCACTCCAGGGAGGCCGTGGGGGTGGAGGTGTTTGGGACCTGTCTTGGTAGCTTGTCATGTTATTGGCGGGGGCATTAAATACATTGTCGGTGTAAGGCTGGGGTGGTGTTCCATGTTGTTGTATCGGCTGACTCCTACCTCTCTGTCCCCTCGCTTGGAGGGGACACTCCGCTTTCCAGTGTTCCTGCTGCTTGCAGTGAAAGTATGAGGTGCCCGGAAGGGTTTGAGAGGAGGCTTACTCATTTTGCCCCCTGCCCCGTCCTCTGCCCCTCCCCATGCCCTGGCTACCACTGTAGAACTGCTCCTGCGCCACCATTAACCTAATCTTCTCTTTTTGTCTTTTCATCATCTGCCTTCTGCAGATGTGTTTGATAGTCTGCCCAGCACCTAGCTGCTGCTAATACCTTGTCTATAGGTTCCTGTTGCCAGCATACAAAACATGCTTGTAGGTGCATCTGAATGGACTGTTGTAAGTCATATACAAACATAGTGACAAACACTGACATCACCTCACCCTGTGGGTTTTTCATCCCACTGCTCTGTTGATAAACCTGAAGGAGACGATCATAGTAACTGTTTACGCTCTCATTTTTTCTTGTTTTGTATGTATTATTTTTGACCGACCTACCTCATCTTCTGGCACCTTTCCCTTCAGATACTTCATTACCTTTTTCTTGCCTTCTTTTCTGCTTCTTCTCCTTGTACTCCCCTTTTTCTCCTTTGTAGCTCCTCTGTTGGCCACCCCACCACTTTCTTGCAATCCTCCCATATGTCTCTTGGTACAATTATCTTGAGTAGTGTATCCAGGTCTCTCCAAAGCAACCCTCCCATTGCCACTATCCTGTTTAATTCTATGTACCACTTGTAGGGCTCTTCTCGCAGTTTGGGAAAGTCCTTGGTAAGCGACATCAAGTCACTTCGAGTCCAAGGTATATGGATGTAGGACAATGTGGGTCTTCTTTCCCTGCAGATAGCGTTGGGTCAAAATTTGTATTGTTTCCGAATTTTTTCCTGTTGCTAGACCTGTGATCATCTGTGCTGTGTTGATGACCTCCATCAATTTGTTCCACTCCTGTAACTTTAGTACTGCATATTGAAGTTTCTTTGTCAATTTGGCATCATCCCAAGAGTGCAACTCTGTGTCTGTAAAGCTTAACTGGGAGGTGTCCCAGCTGTACTCCTGTGGTAAGGGGCATATGCTTTTGGTGTGTTGTGTGTATTTCTGGTGTACTTGAGGAGCCTGGGCCATTAGCTCCGCACGTGCTAAGGTCATTATTTCTTCCCTGTGTATCCTGGCATTATTCTTTTCTATGTCTGCAAGTGTCATCCTTTTATCAGATCGTTTAGCATGGTACGACATATTGTGCTGTCTAATTTGAGAAACATTTTCTTCTGTACTACAGGAGAGCTGTGCAGTGTATTCCCCTTAGACTGGGTGTTTGTTACGCTGTCTCTCCTGCTCCCTGGTGTTGCTGCAATGTTCTGTAGAAAGTTTGTCAGGAGGTCAATATTGTGTTGTGGATGGTGTGCAAAGATGCATATATCCCAGATCACTTTCTTTATTTCCTCAATACCCATATCATAATCCCTAGATGTGTCTTCAAACCTCTGCATCCAATTTGTATTTAACAGGGATGGCACCTTGCCCCCCTTCCCCTCCTCTCTTCTAGTAATTGTTTGCTAACCTTGCTCATTTTCTGTGCAGCTTGGGCTGATTCCTCGGCTATTTTTGCAGTGACAGAAGGTCTGTTACATCTTTGAGTTCTGTTCTTTGTGCTTCCTCTTTTGCCAGATG
This sequence comes from Pleurodeles waltl, assembly GCF_031143425.1. NCBI lineage: Eukaryota > Metazoa > Chordata > Amphibia > Caudata > Salamandridae > Pleurodeles > Pleurodeles waltl. The sequence continues at coordinate 86,576,169 of NC_090439.1, forward strand.
ATGTTCTAAGGCACAGGCTATTACCTTCTCAGCTGAGGAGGTTGTGTCCCTGTTGCGGAGCCCTTCTGTTGTTCTTTTCTATCAATAGCAAGCATCCTGTTGCTATTCCCTAGCCACCCCATCAGTATGTCTTCTATGAGTCGGTCCTTTCTATCCTCCTCTTTCATAGCCTGTGCATCTTGTTCCTGTCATTGTGCACTTACCAAAGGAAGAGTTGGGAATGTCCCCACTACTTCAATTGTTTTCTTCTCTCCAGTCCTCCAATTTTTCTTTCACTTTTTTCTCTTTGTAAAATCCTTTTTATCAGTTCCAACAACTCTTTATGCACTTTCTCCTTCACATCGCTAGTCACACACAAATCGCGCAGCACAGCGTTCCACATCCAGAATGAGTCCCACTCTAAGCTTCTAATTTTCCTCCCTTTAAGAATCAGCATCTGTCACAAATATGACAACTTATTCATGTCATAGGTGCCAGTCGTAGGAAACTGCAAGTCTGGTTTACTGGCCGTCAACTTATGCCACTTGTCAAGAAACAGTAATGTCTCAAACCCTGTCTAACAGTGATCTGATGCCCTGGGAAATCTTTAGGTGGGCTGTGCTTTTGGGTATCCAAGTATCCCTTACTCAGAGGGTTCCCAATGACTGATCTGCAACTATACCTTGTGAGGCTACATAGCAATCCAGCTGTACTTAGCATTGGAAAACAAAAGGATGTCGGCAGGCTGTCCTTGCCACTCATTCCCAGTAAGACAATGACCAATACAATCAATACAATTTACACAGAGAGCATATGCACTTTAGCACTGGTTAGCAGTGGTAAAGTGCCCAGAGTCCTAAAGCCAACAAAAGCTGGTCAGAAAAAATAGGAGGCAGCAAGCAACAAGTTTGGGGATGACCCTGCAAAAAGGGCCAGGTCCAGCACAGACCATATTATGTTACCTTTACATTTAGAAATGAGGAAACATTATAACATGTTATTTACCAGATACACCATAACTTTTATGAATACACAATTGCTTTATATCTTAAATAATTATTTCAACAGAGTGCACTGTCAACTGTGAATTTAAATGGATGCATTCGATTTTGCAACACTAGTCAAATTGTTGTAATAAATGTATAGTGCTTATTCCCACTGATGCAGCTGCACGAAAACCCAAATGTCCTCACCTGGGACATTAACTTCATGGAGTGGTGAGGATAAGTTTTTAGATACTTTGGTTATTGGGCATTTGTCAACCTTGCTCAGTTTTAATATGTTAAAAGCTGTTGATATTAGAAACAATGGTCTGGCCGTTTTCTAAAACTGGGTTGAAATGATGTAATTTTTAGAGAGTCTAATGCCTTGATTTAAGATATGCTCCGTGAGCTCAGTAGAAATGAGAGTAGTGGTGTTCATAAGGTCGATTCACCAAAATGCCTGGGGAAACACAAATGTCATCATGTGTTCTTTGATTCTCTGTGACATCACAGGAAGTTACATCACTAAATTCTAATGACATCCCGGGAAGTGACATCATATGACCTTTGACTCTGCTGTTATGATAATACAAGAAGTAATATCACACTGTATTGAAACGCGGGTCATTACACAAGGTCACATTGTAGTTCAAATAGTATGCAAAATTAATTAAAACACTGAAATTTCAGTGGGGCTCCCCAAAATAAACACAAATAAATATAATTATCCCAAATCATCTTAAAATGGTAACAAACAATACCAGTTAAAAGACAAACGTGCACATTGAACTCAAAATTAACCGGGGCAATATCTTTAAAGAGGTTAAATTGTGTGGATCACACTCTAAATAATCCCTCAATTTGGTTTAGCCCAGCAATGAAAGTTGCTGCAGTTAGTTACCATCGTATCACAACTGAGATGGTCTCCTTTCCAGTAAAACGGAGATAGCAGTGCTTTAATTGTGGCAGAAGAAAACCAACTTCGAAACTCATCCCTACAGGCCTTTATATTTAGGTTCTTAACATTACTGGAAAAAACAGATATTGATTTCTCAACAATGATGGTAAAATACACTTAATGTAATCCATGTTAACAATACAGTCTCTGTTCATATTTCACTTATTTTACTTAATCTTGCATTCCCTAGGGCTATTTGCTTTTCCGGTTGAGTTGTGTTTATCTAGTCTTTGTCACACAACATATGACTCATGTGTTGTGTATACCAGGAACTGAGTCACTTCAAGATGTCTGAGTAAATTCAGATGGGGGTGAGTGTTTCAGACGAGGGACAATTGAAAGCGCTGGAGCTGAGGCCTAAGGCAGAGTAAATTTCTCACAGTGCCTGTCAATGAGTTGTAAAGGTGTTCAGATTACGTGCACATATAACCCTTTACCTCCATGCAGAGCACATACAGAGTTGACCACATAAGTGCCAAATGTAATTGTGGTTAACTGTGAAGAAGGTGCAAAACTGTTGAAACACAGTCAGTGCCAAAGAAAAAGACCATTCAATGCTCACAGGTGAGTGGTTGGGTTGTGTGCCTAGGGGTGGTGAAGTGAAGAAAATGAGAAGAACTATGTTCAGGAGAGAGTGAATAAACAGTTCTGAAGAGGAAAGGCGTGTGAGATATGCTCATGGAGAATTTCAGAAAGATGTGGGGTAAAACAGTATAAGTGCCTAAAAGAATGAAAGATTGCAGAAACAAAATGGTGTGACTAGAACAGAACTGATTAAGACACTAAGAAGACAACTTCTTCTTCAACAGTCCTCAACAGCCCTCACTAAGGTTCAATTCACAGTCGCATTAGTTCAGAATTACTTGTTGGGGATTCTCAGACCTATATTGTAGGGAATATTAAAAATAAACGCTCTTTATCAAACCTAAACATGAAAATATCATGCAGCATAGAGCCCCAGCAGAAATCACGCAGCCGCTTGTAGTTAGAAAACAATTTAGGCCCAACACCCACACAGACACCAGCAGGGTGAAAGGTTCATTTTTGGACAAAATGGAATAAGAGACATGAAAGGGTTTTTAGTTAAAGGCCAACTCACATCTAACTGGACTGTAAGCATTACAACATCACACATGAGTCTCTCAGCATACTCTCCCTGCCTGCAAACAGATTGTGACCTGATAAGGCACTGGGGGGCAGATTTATGAAAAGTGCAGCACTAGTTTTCTTGCGCCCCTTAGCACCTCCCTAACGCCACCATGTTCTGTTGTATTTAATAAACTGTGCTCCATTGCGGTAGTTAGGGAACTAGAATCATAATTTTTGGCAATAGTTTGGCGCTTTGCAGGATTAGCATCAAAAGATTTTATGCTAATCCTGCAAAGCACCAGAGGCCCAGTGATATCAATGGGAGCCTCCTTTTAATGCCTCCTCTAAGCAGGCATTAAAAAGCCTAGTAAAAATGATGCAAAGAAATCTGTTAGATCTCTTTGTGCCATTTTTACGACCCTGCTAACGGGGGAACGCCCCCTTTGCATACATTATGACTGGCGCAGGCATAATGTAGCACAAAGCATTACAAAGAGGCACAATGCATGCATTGTGCCACTTTGTAAATGTGGCACCGTTTTTTTGGCCTTCTAACGCCACATTAGCATAAAAAATATACTAATATGACATTGGAATGACCCTAGGCAGTGCTTAATTTATAAATAAAAACATGCTGGTGCTCAAAGCCCTCTTTTTAAACACGTGGCTGCTGCAATTAAATGTGTGAACACAGAATACTGAGGCAGCATAATCCTGAAGCCATCTCGAGCCTCTTTAAACCATTTAAAACCACTTCCAAGCCTTCAGATCACTCTTGCAGGTTTCTCCTTTCTCCTATTATGAAGCTTTTTCATTTTTTTCATCCTCCATCTTTCCCATGTGTCTTTTCCTTGCAGTAAATGCTTGAGGCAGAAAAATAAAGGCTTGTCCTCAAAAATAAGTGCTGGAAACAACAAGCACAAATTAACCACTGGCGCTAGGCCCTCTTATATGCGGGTGTGGGTACATAATTGAATTAGGCCAGAGCACACAGGTGCACGATTAAACAAAGGGTGCAGGAAAAAGACCAAATTCAGAGTTCATGGAGAACTGAGACACACAATGCTGCAAGCACACACTTCACATAAATTACAGCTGCTGTGAAGCATGCACATATCCATGGGTCAAAGAATACTCTGTCATAAAGTATTGTCAAATGTATAATAAGAAATGTGCAATGTATTATCTCAGAATTTTGGGGTTATGGGGTCACAAGTTTTCAAGTGTTTTTCCGCTCTAAATCTGTAACTTGCAAATTAACAATTATTATGATGTGTAACAAAGTATTGTGTCAAATTTTATAAAAAGTCCTTTCTGTGAACAGGCAGTGGAGAAAAACCATAGAGGCAAGGTGTGCTGGGCGAGGTGCAGTCTGCTGTGTTTTACTCCCTGTGCGACAGTAACTGCGGTCTTTGAATTGCCAAGAAGAGTCATTTGAGTCGAGGGAGAGTTTTTGTTCACCTTGCAACAGTTGGCGAACCACCCTAGGTGACTCCTTTTCCCCATGTCTAACGACTGGTACCTGAAGATCTCTTACCCCTGCTGCAGAGAAACAATTTCACACACCCTTGATGAGGTAAGAAGAAGCCCAGGTGAAGAAATGAAATTCTGCCTGTGCACAAGGGTTTGGGAAGGGTCCGGATACTGCTGTCTCTCTAAGGTGAGGAATCACAATTCTGGTTTGTGATTAAGCGCATTCTTCTTGGCAATGTTAAATGCAGATGCATAATAAGGTAGAATAGAACTTTGTGTTGTTTTATATGTAACTGAAGATAAGAGACACAAGAGGTATTGTATGTGACTTTTGCATTGTTGCTCTTGGAGGATTGTGTACATGTGTTGCGCAATCAACACAACCGCATGTCACTTATTTATTGTGTTTATTGGGGGATTTTGTACATGTGTTCTACGATCTATGAGACTGTATGTGACTTTTTTAAATTTAAATCATTCTTAGTGGAAGATTGTGTGCACATGTTGCACAATCAGCAAGGCACTACTAGTTAACCTGTGATTCCCAACATCTGGTTGGAAGTGGCCTGCGGGGGAGCTTTGAAATCGGAAGGTGCTGCGATGTGCTCCATTTGACACCGAGGGCCAGCTGAAAAGCTGGTGTCCCTAAACTTTACCTCCAGTTAAGAGCTGAGCACTCAGAGTTCCATTCGTGGACCTAATATCCAAAAGCCTTTCCATGGTTTTTAAAATACGTGGTTTGAAGTGAATCTCCTCTGAAGTATGGAGGAAAAAGGCCAGGAGTTGCTAGTTGCATTTACTGTGAAGTAGTTTAGCGAAGTGATTATCGTCCTAAATTAGAATTTGTTTTATGTGGTGTGACTGAACATGAGCTTGTGCATTTGAATGAAGTGTGGCCACAGTGTGATGTTGTTGTGCGGAACTGTATGATGCTCAAACTGTTGTCTAGAGTAAACATTGCATGAACAATATAATGAGCAAACTGTTTTCTTGAGGGAAAATTGCATGGACTGTAAAATGTGCAAATTGCTGTTTTGAGTAAACATTGCATGCAACTAAAAGTTTATATTGTAATGTACCCATGTAATTGGTAAAAACAGAAACAAAAGTTGAATATGTTTTGTGAAGCGATAAATAGAAGGATTAGACAATATTGTTCCCACTATAAAATCCAAGTAAGTCCACTTTAAATTATTTACATGTAACAGAAAGGATAAAAAATCGAAGTAGTAGGGAACACATAGTCATGTGCAGAAAAAAAAGAAACTACAAAAATATGGTCTGGAGTAGTTTAAAGCCACCCAAAAGCATACGCATCCTTGGCCAAAAGAAAGAATGTTCAGTGATAAAATAATTGAGCATGTTGTCATGTATCTCCGAAGTAAATAAGCAGAAGCCAAATTGAGCAAAAGAGAAGTCACCATAGCTTTATGTAAAGTGTTCTGTGAGAATTCAAAAGACTCAGCACAAAGAGGCACCCCTAACACCCCATCTGTTCCACCACCCCCCTATAACCCTCTGAGCACTGCACACACAGTGCCCAACATCTACTCACTAGCGCAGCTGTCAGAAGCTGCAGTGGAATTTGAGAAACCTGAGATAGGGACCCCTCTACACTCCCCAACAGCTACCTCCACAGTAACCGCATGCTCACCAAAGCCAAGGAGGGCAAGTACTCTTAGACAGCACACTAGGGTAGGGGACCCCCAATTTTCTGGTCAACTAGAGGCACAATTTGTACTGCACCTAGATCCTGCCTTTCCCCAGCAGCATAAGAACAAAGAACAGAGTTCAGGGGATAGTGATAAGCAAAAGGTAGCGCTAGAGGACAGTTATCCACCCCACAGCAAAGGGGTGTAGAAAATACAGGGTGGAGTGACTATGTGCATAGGACTGTAGATATGACACAACAGCCAATATCTCAAGGGAGGGAACAGGAACATAGAAGGACTGAAGGTAGTCTGCCTTCCTGGTAGAAGGAGAAGGGGCATAGTAGTCTCAGCAGAGAGGGTGCAGGACTGGCTATTGAGAATAGGAGAGTTACAAGGGAAGTAAAAGGAGAAGGGCATGATGATGACTGTACAGGACAAACTCAGAGTAGCTTTGGGAAGTTAGCGGACAGGATAGATTCCATACAACAGCATGTGGAGAGCATGGGTGAACTTCTTCAAACCTGAGAAAGAGGTCACCCCACTTGTGGCACTCAAGAGAGAACAGTCATTGACTTAGACTGCACAAGGGGCACATGGAGACTGTCTAAACCAACTAATACCAGGGAAGTAGTATAAGTAGTAATCCCCAAGCCACAGAGCTTGAATGATTATAACTTCAAAGCACCCATGGCCAGCCAGATCCCAGAATAGTGGCAAGTGAAGTTAGGGGACGGGTGACACTTCACAACAGACCAGCACAGCAAATGAGTGCCCAAACAAATTTGCATAACATAGGCCTCACTCCCAGTAAAACTGTTGCTGAAACAGAAAGTAACTGGTATTTCGTCATCGTACCATTTGATGACTTAGTAGACTGGACTGAGCGGTTAGCTCCACAAATGAATCCATGGCCACAAGCCGGATCTTTTGACCCACATGACATGGCAAATGCTGATGTCTGCATCTTGTATGGTGAGGGTGATCAAGATTGGGACTACGCCAGACAGAACCATCCTCAACATGCCGCCCACCCTTTACACCAGATGCCCCTGATATTTAAGGGACCTGGGGCACCACACTATGTTCTTTGGCCACAGATGGACAGGGAGAACATCAAAAAACAGTTGCTACTGCTTACAGAGGGAGCAGGGAAATGGATCAGGGCGTTTGAGAAACAAACTGCTGGTATTACTCTAGCAGTAAAAAACATGCTTAGTTCCCTCATAGGGAATGAAAGAGACACATGATTTCAAAAGGCTGATGCTAAAAATTTGACCCTCACTGATACCAGGTGTGCTGGGTCTCAATTTATTCTGGTTAGATCAGTAATGTGGGATCAGCTGAGGAAGGTGTACCCCAAAAGACCAAATATCAGAATCCTCATGACTCAGTCTATGAAGCCAAGTGAGGATCACAAGCAATATATCAATAAGATGAAAGAAAAATGGACACAGGAAGTAGGTCAGGGCTGGATAGTGACAGGATATAACGCTGTACTGTTGTATAAGAAAAGGGGTGCCTTTTGACGTGCAGGACAGCCTAGACAACATAGTGGATTTGGAAGGCAAGCCCAGGACTGAAATTCAAGCGCATATAATCCATTTTTTGCAAGAAAAAGCAAGACAAAGATAAAAGTAAACAGGAAGTAGCAAAGGCAGCCGCAGCCAAGTTGGTGCAGCAGAGGTTAGCAAAGAAGGGAGCAAGGGAAAGTGCTGTTGTGGCAGCAGCCACTCAGGTGAATGTACTATCTGCAGTAGCAGTCCCAGTGCCACCCAGGGATAGTACCCGAAGCTGCAGAATGATGTAAGGATACAGGTAAGTAACAGAGGCGGACAAGGAGGAGTAGGAAGAAGTTCAATGGGTCCTCCAAGGAGGGCTCAAGCATGTTATTGTCAGAGGTTTGGGCATCCTATTAGAGACTATAACATGAATAGATGGGATGAGCAAAATGGAACAATGGGAGTTTATAGTGAAACATGAAATATAACAGCACAGCCACATCAAAGCCCACAAATTACATACTCATCCCAGACTCCCTCACAAAATGTACACCTTCCATAAATGTCCCAAGCGCAGCAGGGGCTGCCCCAGCAGAACTACCAAGCGCCCTCCACTGAGAATACACTACAAAGTGGACAAGGAAGAGTAGTCGTAAGAGAGGGAAACCCTGTGGGAGCATACACACAATGTGGGCGCCCACAGAGTACTTCTATGTGTCCAGTCTTGTCAGTAACGCATAGGCCAGATGAGACATGCATTCCTCATAGATACAGAAGCAACAAAATCATGTATTAGGGATGGAGGCTATCTGATTTCCAACAGATCCATGGACAAGCAGGGATTCTCTTGGAAAATTATGAGGGTTCCCTTCACCAAACCAGTAAAGAAGGAAGTAGGAGGGAGACACATAGATGGCTGTCTACCATCCACTGTTCTCACCAGCTGTCCCTGCAAATCTGTTAAGAAGAGATTAGATGGCCACATTTAAAATTACCATTCATTTTGAGCTAAACGGTAGCATAATTTGTTCCACACCTGGCATGCCACCTGCCAGAACCATGCCACAGACTGTAGGTTCCTTCAGCACAATCCACTGATGTGGGGGCATTTACTGCAGCAGTATTCACCATCATAGCAGAGACACCAGAATTGTTAGAAAGGGAGGGTCAATTACCCAAAGAGTTCCTCTTTAGACAACAAGGGCAGGACTCTTGGTTACAAGAAGATGAGGTAATATTACTGATAGAGGCTTTGGAATTGACACCGACCTATAGCTCTCTAATAGCCAGCGACCATCACAATGTTTTGTGAGCATGTGTCATCTTTCTTGAGCCAGGAAAGATGGTTAGGGAGATAATGGATGACAAATTATTTGATAAGAAAAGACTTCTGCTTTATCAGGAAGACATACCACTCAGAACTGTGTTAGAAGTCATAACACCCACTCCAAGCAGAGAGTTTGACTCAGTTAAAGAAGCAGATCTGTCACAAGTACCAGATACCTTGTGGACTAAGGGTCCCCAAGATGCCGGCCTCATTTGCACTGCCACACCATTCAGGATTACATTGAAGAAAGGTGCTATCTTACCCAGGGTAAAGTAGTATCCCTGTCCAAGGTGGTAGATGAGTGCATCGCCCCCACTATACAGGCATTGCTAGAACAAGGAGTACTTTACCGTGGGTATCTCCTTGCAACACCACTATCTACCCATTTAAGAAAACTACAGGTAATACTTGCTGCATGGTTCAAGACCTGCACCCATTGAAAAACATAGTGTTACCAGAATTCCGAATTGTCATTGACCCCTCCATCATCTTGACAAATATCCACCAGGATGCCAGATATTTCTCAGTCATTGATCTTAATAACACCTTCTTCAGCATCCGATTCCATCCAGAGAGCCACTATTTGAAAACAATCTCATATCAAGGGACTCAGTGTTTGCTTCAAGGTTATTGTGAGTCCCCGAGCATGTTCAACAGAGCAATAAAGAATGATCAGTCAAATTTTCAATGTGACAGCACCCTGTTGTAATATGTCGTTGACATATTTATCTGTAGTCCTACTGAACAACAGTGCAGGAGAGACACTACGGGAAAATTTATACTTGTTTTGCACCAAATTTGTGTCATTTTTTTAATGCAAATTTGGTGCAAAACTAACTCCCTATTTATACTTTGGAGCTAGACCCGTCTAGCGCCAAATTTATGGAGTTAAAGTAATTTTTGGGATGTGGAAACCCACTTTGCGCCAATGAAATGCAAAATAGGCGTTCCAGTGCAAAAAGTGACTCCATGGCCTAACCGCCATATTTATCCCCCGTGCTAAAATCACGCACAGGAGGGAGGAGGGGTAAAAAAATAGTGCAAAGCTTGCTCTACACCATTTTGTGACACCTGGGTCAGGGTAGGTGTTAGGGGACCTGTGGGACTATTTCCATGGTGGAACACCATGGAATTTGCCCACAGGTGCCCTCCCCAGGCCCCAGGCACACCCCCACCTACACCAGAGGGACAGCGGAGGATGGGGGACCCCATCCCAGGTAAGTATAGGTAAGTACAGGTAAGTTTTATTTTTTTTAAGTGGGGTGCTGAAATGGACCCCCCTACATGGCACTGGGTGCAGTGGCCATGCCCAGACGACCGTGGTCCCCTGTGCTGGCTATTGTGGTGGTGGGCATGACTTGTGTCTTTTCTAAGACAGGAGTTATGTGGTATGGATGCTTTTGTGCCAGAAAATGACTCTAGGCAGGTTAGAGTCATTTGTTTTTTACTCTAACCTGCCTACTGTCATTTTTTGGTGCAAAACCCCCTTCATCCATATAGACCAGAATCAGAGCTCAGGGAGATCTGAAACACTCAGCGCCCTCAGCTCACACTTCATATAAATTACAGCCACCAAGAAGCACGCACACATTCATGGGTAAAAGAATACCCTGCAATAAATTATTGTATAATTTATAATAAGGAATGTGCAATGTATTATCTCAGGAATTCAGGGTGATTAGATCACATGTTTTCAAGTGTTTTTCAATTCTTAATCAATAACTTGCAAGTTTACAGATATTTACAATGTGTAATAAAGTATTGTGTCAGATTGTATAAAAAGGCCTGTTTATGAACTGGCGGTGGAGAAAAACCATAGAGGTAAGGTGTGCCGGGCTGAGATGTGGTCCTCTGTAATTTTCTCCTTGCCACAACAGTTAGTTAATGCTGTCTTTGGATTGCCATGAAGATTCTGCATGGTTATTTGAGTCTTGGAAGCATTTGTGCTCACCTTGTAATACCTACATCCCTCTAACATTATTAAGTAAGATGCTCCCCTGGCAATGATGTTGATAAATGCTGCTCTGATTTGTAAACTATGCTCTGATTTGTAAACTATGCAACGAGTCCTTCACCTGCGGTGAATCATAACAGTAGGAGAAACAGAGCATCTTTGCCACTGCTTCAAGTTTCATACAAATTAAAGGCAGTAAAGCTTTGCAGTAAACATGGAGTGATCTAGTTGTACAAGCAGTATACTCAGGTGAAACAGAGTTTAGAGCAGAATGAGATCTTCTTGTGTCCCATGTCTGGTAAGACAGAATGCTAACATCTCTGCTTAATGTCCGTTCAGACTATGCGGAGGATATATCTTACTAATAGAATGGAAAGAAGCTGGGTATGGTTGTTAATCCGAATTTCTTTAAACAAAAGAAAAGCATGGCTGTTATTCATATACCAAATCCTCCCACAGATTCTACTGCAAAACTGGGTTGGAAATGCACCTTTGTTGTTCACCTCCTGACCTGCACACCCCAGGTACTTGTATTCCAATATTGGGACCTATGTTCAGCTTGTCCATGTGTCTCCTGACCTAAAGCACCCACCACTGATCTTTCAGTACAGGGACTGACAGGCAGCGCTGTCATTACTTACAGTTGTGCAACAATAATATGTGCACTGGGGTGCAGGTAGGCCATTACAGCTTAAGCTTCAAGTTGGAGCACTCATCTCTATACTTCCAGTACTGAAACCAGAAGTCTGACCTGCAGGACCCACCCCTACTATTACACCTGTTCTTGGACCCATTGCCATACATCTCAGACTTGACTTACAAACACACACCACCATTTTCTGAGTACTAAGAATCACATTTTTACCCAACTCTGCTCTTTCAGAAGTGGGACACACATGTATATTTGCCATACACCTCATTACTTGCACATAACACAACCCCTTTCCGACCTATACTAGGCACCCCACCAGCTCTACAGTATACCTCAGTCCTTATCTATAGCCTCCACCTCTGCACCCACTATGAGCTCGTCAGTCGTGACATGCAGCAGCTATCTCTGTACTTTCATTTGTAGGGCCCAAAGGAAAATATATTCTTCATTCACATATCTACCTAATTTTCAGTTTACCTATATTTGACCTTGCACACCAATAGCAAAATTCCATGCTTGGAACAGTTTATGACTTTGGAGGATCTATGAGTGCGTTGCTAGGTGACAAGTCTGCCGTTGAGACTGAATTGCAATTGTTGCAATCTCAATGAGGCTCTGCCATGAGCAGCTCATGTTTTCTAAATTTGGGAGTATTTTAAGTAGCAAAAAGTCCCTGGTTGTCAATTACACGTACTGCCTTTGTCCCTCTGAGGCCAGGGGTCGTAAAGGAGCTTCTGACCCCTGGCAACCCCCAAATGATGTCCATGGTGGTATTAACATTAACTTTAAACGTATATTATATATTATGAAGATGGAATGGAAAATTGAGGACGACAAATGTCCTTAGAGTAAATAAAATTCAGATTTATTGACAAACCCTTTTACTGGGAATCCATATTTACTACATTTAAGTGATAATATTATATTCTTTCAACTAGCATTCTCATTGCCTTTATTGTATTGTTATACATTTTTGTATAATCAAGTTACTCTCACATATTTGATTTTGTATTTCAATATTTTATTTCCTGCAATTGTGTAGTCATAGTTAGGTCAGAGTTTTCATAGGATGGCTTGTTAATAACGCTGGTGCTGTTTAGATAATTTGCACAATTCTTTTTTTTAAAAAGTTCATTTACATTTGCTTATTCGCAGAAGGTTTCATGCTAACCAGTCCAGCAGGGGCCATGAAAAATTAAAAGAGATAAACAGTTCACGTCTATTCCCATGTCAATTCATGTGGGAAAAAATGTTCTCCAATACAGAAACAAAAGTTGAATGAAATTACACCAAATTTGAGAAAAAGCTATGCTTCTAGTCACAACACATGCTTTTTGTAACTTGGTGTACATCTGTTAAGCTTTTATTCAGAAATTATTTATTAAAAAGTGCTCAGGGCATGCATGGCTAATCAATAATGTTAAAAGGAAAGAGATATCAGGACTGTTGGTGTTCAGATATGCTCTTACATGCCCATTTGAAGTGGATGGGAGGATCCTGATTGACAGGCCACAACATAAAGAATATGTTGTGACATCCCTTGTGGGGACACCTGAAAAAAATGAAAGGCCACATCAGGGGGCAGAGTGGGTACACTTTGAAACCTACGGCCATGTGGAGGGACCAGGACCCCAAAAGCTACACTTCAGGTAGCTGGAGTGGGCCACCAGGACAAAAGGATACCAAAAGCTTCCAATAAAGCCTTCTGGTGGGTGGGAACATGCCAAATTAAGCAATGCTCCACTGCTTGAACTTCTTGAAACCCCATGGATAGCCAAGCCCCCAGCAGTCACACAAAGAGATATAAAACAATATGGAGGCTGTGAGGGGTGGGGTTCTGCATGGAACATTCTCCCCATGAATCTATTAGCTCCCACACCTCCCATCAGCACAGAAACAAGGAAAGAGGGAATTGGCTCCAATGCACTCTTTCAATATCTTTCTCCAGGGATCCCAATCTCCTGGGGCCCAGAAAAGATATCAGCCACACACTTCCATCCACTGTGCATTTGTCTGGGGCAGCAGGAGAGCTTGTCTTATCTTTTCCCTTATGTTGCCAGTGATTTCTTCCTGATCCTCCCACAGTCACTGCAGCAGAAAAGGATGCCAGCTCCTACATTAAACAAAATACAGTGCATGCTGGGAGCCAGCAGGGCCACAAGGTGTTTCCGGTTTGACCGGGACACCTGTTATAAAAAATAATCACTTTCCTAGCCCCATCAAAGGGCCATGTGGATCTGATCAGCGGGGCCCTGGAAGCCCTTTATAATTTACAGTGACCCCTTGTGGTGCCACAGAAAGGGTATGGACACCTCAATTGTGTTCCTTAATGCTTGTGGGGCTGCCAGGAGTAGCCCCAAGACACCTATGGGGTTTAATTGGTAACTGCATGAGAATTTTCCACAGTTTTAGGCATTTCTAGAGCTTAGATTTTTAGACAGAATGTGGAGAGTGGTGATTTTTGTTTGTTGATTTTAAGATTGTACTTGGAACATTTTGAAGGTAAAAGAAAGACTTATACTCATATATTGTTGCAACTGTGGTGTAATATTGACAATGAGAAAATAAACAATCATGCAATGTATATCTTTAGGAAGATCATAATTATTATTTATTATCACTAGGTTGACATTGAGGTATTCCATGTTTTAATAAATGTCATTGTAAGGTGGTGTGACAGGGTCAGAAATAATGGAGGCTTGTAGACTTAGTAGTTTATGGTTTTATTTCTTTTTTGTAAAGTTATGTGTTCCAGTCTTTCTATACAAGTGTCTCCTTGTTTCTTTTCTTTCTTTCTCTCTCTCTGCTGGTACGTCTTAAGCTTGTTGACTCTGATCCACTTTTCTTTTCTCTTGGTTTTCAGGTGGAATCTCAGGTACCATCGAGGAGGTGCATAGGAGGAAAGAAGAACATAGAAGACCTTTAGGAGGTAGCTATTGTTTACTTCTCTCTCTCTCTGTCTTCTCTGATTTTTGTTTTCTTTCTTCTATCTTTCTTTTCTTCCTGGGTGTTCTCTTTCTCTTTCTCTTTCTTTTCTGCCATTCTATTAGCTGTTTGTTGTCAATACTGTTTCTTCTCCTGGCTTTCTCTTTCCTATTCCTTTAGACTTTCTTTCTTACTTCCTTTTCCTAGGGCTCTTCTATGCCCCCTGTCTGTAATATCTGTTCTGACTGTACTTCTCCTTTTCCTTGTTTTCTTTTCCTTCAACTACTGGTGATAGTATCTGCTCTGTTCTCCTCAATCTTCCTCTCGGTTTCCATAGCGTACCCACATGTGGATGAACCTTTATACCATTAACATATTTTGTGGCCCGTGTCACCGTGAAATTAACGAAACCTTGTTTTTGTGCGCCACCCCCGCTCCCTGTAATGAATTCCTTTTGGTACCCACTCCCCCTTCTGTTTAATTAAAAAAACAAATTTAAGCCTCCCCGTCTCCTGTTACGGCAGTGGCCCGTACCTGACTAGGCCACGTTCTTCTCAGAACGTGGCCGGTCTGTCCGCTCCTTCTTTTCTCCCGGACGTCCTCCGCTGTCTCGGCTTCGGTGTTGATGGGTGCCTCTCCTCCTCGTCGTCTTCTTCCGGTGTTCAGCTCTGAAGCTGGTCCATTCAACCCACTTTCCTTCTTTGGCACGTCTTCTCCTCCTGGGGAAAATGACTTCTCCTCTCCCTCATCCTGCTCGGGGTTTAAAACCCCACTAGGTTCTGCCTCATTCTTGCGGATACGCAGCTCAACCACTCCCGCCTCTTCCGGGACAGCGTGGATACGTCGACAGTGGCCCCGGGGTACTTCCTCCCAGGACCTAGGTTACATGGTCCCTCACAGGTGGTACCATCATTACCAGTGTTAATGGTGTTGCATTGATCAGTTATGAATATTTTCTGCTTTTAGTAATGAGGAAACATTCTGGCAAAGCCAGTAACCTTGCCTATTGATGTCTACACTCCTTTATGTTGTTTCTGATAAACATTTGGTGTATCCTAGTTATCATGGTCTTAGATTGCAGGGTTTGCTTGGGTTGTGAACTGCTATGAGGGTGTTGTTATAAGTATTTCTACCAGCCTTGTTATAAATATTTGTAACTTAATGCATAGTATTAAGTAGTGTATGCATAATAAATTACTTTTCCTTTTGCAAATAAAATCAATGGCTGGTCAATAATATACTTGGTGATGTTCATTCCGTACCTGTGAATGGGGATGCTATACCACATCACCTCCCCTGAGCAGTCCTTGGATTACTTTGTCTTGCAACACTGGGGGAGCCATTCTGACTATGGCGGTAACTGAACTGCTAGTCCGGTGGCGGGCTTTTGACCGCCATATAACGAGTGTGGTGGTTTAGCCTGTGCCAAACTGCCATTTCTCAGGTCCTAATGCCGGGGCGGTTGGACCCACTGGGCTGGAGACGAGCATCTCCAACCCGGCGGGCCACCCAATACCAGCACTGGTATTCCGAGTCCCCTTTCCACAAGAGATTCGTGGTAGTAGCACCGCCACAAAATCTCTGATGGAAAGGCTACCAGCAATAGGAATTTGCATTCCTGTTGCCAGTAGATGACTCTTCCACAGCCCCCCACTCCCAGTAGTGAGCCCCCCCGTATTGACCCCCCACTCCCTACAGTGACACCCTCCACCCCGATCCCTGTACTGAACCCCACCCCCGCATGCACAGACGCGCCCACAGACACAAACTCTGACACACACTCACTCACAACACCCATACACTTGCGCGCCATCACCACAATTACACATAAACACACATGCACACACACACAAACAATCCCCTCCCATCCACCATTCATGACATGCATACATGCACACACACACCCATTCACACACCGCAGCCTCTCCCCTTGCAGAGGACACTTACCTCATCCAACGGGGTGCTCCTCCCTGAGGGGAAGGGAACCAGCTCTCCCACCCCCGGCCCTGCCCTGCCATCAGGACACCACCAAGCCGCATTACAGGTTGTACAGGGTCCTTTTGGCAGGGTGGGGCTGGCGGTGGAACCGCCACTGCACCGCCGACCACCAGCACGACTACTGGAGGATTTCTGCCCAAATTGAGGTGGAAATCCTTCAGTACTCGGAATATGGTGGTCGGAGGACCACAGCACCGGCGGTCCTCTGGCACCCGCGACTTCGGCAGCCTAAGCAAAAGACCACCAAAGTCAGAATGACACCCTCAGACTGTCAAGTGATACAACAGGTACTTGTTTTTCACTAGTTAGAAGGTTGTAGATGTATTATTTGAGAAGGAGTCACATTCTTCCAACTAATAACCTACTTTCTTACATTGGCGGGTGCGGCACTTTGCCCAACCTGCTGCTGTTCATGGTTGAAGAGAATGCCTTTAATTAGTTCACTCCCTTTTTTAAACAAGGAGCATCCTCCAAAAAAGAGTTTGTAGTCTATTCACCTTAAAGGGCTCATCCTCTAAAAGGCCACATGTCCTGCAATTTTATGTAAACAGGTTGCCAGGTATGCATTTGCCACTGATAAGACACCTTCTGCAAGGCCTTTTGGACCACTGTTAGTCATTTTCTAAACTACACTACATGTGTTCCTTAGTTGAGTGCAGTGGTATACAGCCTTAGAGACATGCTTACAACTCCAGTGTGAGTTAAAACACCTTTCATTGGGTCACCCCTACATTCTTATATTTTTCAACAGTCTGCAATGTCTCAGAATCTTCAGCGATATTCTGGTTATAAACTTGCACACCTTATAAACATCCTTATGTACAATTTACCTTCAGCTCTGTACTACACCTATATAACATGGGTTCAAGCCCTAACATCCACTGGTTGATAGTCCACTGTCAACATAAGCTTTGGTTGTTCTCACTGATTGTTTTAAGTCACAATCAATTTTGAAACATGCCACTGGAACCTACATTTGGGTCTCCCAGGCTTTACCTTGTTTAACATAGAGTACTACTTAGACTCCAACTTTTATTGATTTTTACCTGGTGCACCATATAATTTTCAAAATGCACAACCACACTTACCTCCAAGGATTACTCTATATCTATTCTATAAACAATCAACTGAAAAGACAACAACCTTATGTTGCATATGATTGTAGGTCCTTTACTAACAATTTTATTTTTTGAAATTGATGTAAGAATTTGTGAATAATGTGAATAGCTGTATAATGGATGATGCAATTGATGTCATTAATGATGCCATTTAACATGACGTGACAAAATAAGTGAGGTTTTGAGGTCATAATAAGTACATAGTACATATTTATGTATATAAATATAAAAGTAATATATATATTACCTAGTGGCCGTCACCACTAGGTAGTTATAATTAGGACCTAGTTTCTACAATAAAAAACATTTTTGACTTACCTATATCTGTGGCACCGGTTGACGAATCTTCACAAAATGTTCTAAACAAATGTGACACTCATGTCAGCTGCTGTCTGGAAAGTTTCATGGTGATCCGTAAAGCAGGGGCTGAGAAAATGGGGGGTCCCAAAACTCTTTTTCCCCGTGCATTTTCCCTAAGAGATTTTGATCAGCAACAGTGCCTGAACCACTGGACAGAATTACACCAGGTTTTGCAGAAAGGTAGCTTTTGGTCCAGAAACGGATCTGTTTCTTATTTGGTGTAAATCTGTTTAGTAGTTTTTGAGAAAATAAAGAAAATCAATTTTTGACATATAGGGACGCAAAGGTTTGTGAACCCTCCCAGTCTTGTGCTGAGATCTGATTGGCTGACAACACCTTAACAAGAAAGTGTTGGCAGCCATGATGGGACTTGGCTTCAGCTACTAATGAGTGAAACTATTTCTAACATATATTATGTGAGTGGCTGTGTGACTGTGTGTATCCGTGTGTAAGTAGGTGTCTGAATGCCTGCATGGATATATAAGTAGGTATGTGAGTAGCTGTGAGGGTGAATCAGTCACTGTGTGACTGACTATATTGGTGAGTGAGTGAGTGAGTGAGTAGGTGTGTCGGTGGCTGTATGGGAGAGTGAGTGGCTGTGTGAGTGGCTGTATGAGTGAATGATTGGCTGTGTAAGTGGCTGTATGGGTTAGTGAGTGGCTGTTTAAGTGGCTGTTTGGTTAAGTGAGTTGCTGTGTGATGGCTGTATTGCAGAGTAAATGTCTGTATGAATGGATGTGTGAGTGAATGAGCAGATGTGTGAGTGCTTGTATGGATGTGTGAATGGGTATGAAAGTGGTTGTGTGGGTGTGTAAGTGAATGTTTGAGTGATTGTATGGCTGAGTAAGTGGCTGTGTTGAGAGGTTGTATGGGTGCGAGTATGGGTGTGGGAGTGGCTGTATAGGTGAGTAAGTGGGTGTGTAAATAGCTACATGGATGGGTGTGTGGCTCTGTGAGTGGCTGTATGGGTAAGTAACTGGTTGTATGTGTAGCTGTATGAGTGAGAGAGTGGTTATGTGAGAGCCTGTATGAGTGAGTGAGTGGGTGTGTGAATTGATCTATGGATGACTGAGTGGTTGTGTGAGTACGTGTATAGGTCTGTGAATGGGAATGTGAGTGGTTGTGTAAATTGGTGAGTGGGTGTATAAGAGCTTTTATAGGGGTGTGAGTGGGTGTGTGAGTGCCTCTGTGGATGATGTCATCAGTGATGTTACTGACCATGTTGTTAGTGATGTAATATGTGAGGTCACATGCAGTGCATTATGGTGGTTCAATTTATAGTTAGCGGTAACTAACTGCTGAATTTCATAAGGACCTTTGTTTTTTTCAGTGATATGTGTGTGTGTGTGTACGCGAGAGAGATAGAGAGAGAGAGAGAGAGAGAGGTACAGGTGTGTGTGTGTGTGTGGCTCCCAAAATGGTGCCCTTTGGATCATCTGACACTGGAGAGCACCCCAATAAAAAGATCATCAAGTACAAAAGTGCAAAAGGTGTATCACAGAAATGACGCTCACTCTGTCTGGCTTCGAATATAGCAATTTTTTAATTAGGTGGACGCAGCAAACGAGTACAACGTGTTTTGACTATTTTAGGCCTTGACCACTTGATAAAACCCACCAGACTCCCATGTCATATTATGTCAAAGATTAAACTTGATAGGAGGACTCGATGACAAGTTACATGAAGGGATGCCATCTTTGAATGGTTCATGAGTGCAAAAGTAATATGCTATATATACAGTTAAATATATGTAATATATACGTAAATAACTGAAAAGTGAAAACATGTACATATCAAAACCTTTGCAGATGTAGACGTTTATACACGTTCAATTCTATGTGCACAAATGCCTTTAGAAATTGTACTTGTGGCTATTTGTATGTGAATCTGCAATACAAACAAAAAAAGCAACTTTAATAACCTTGTTCACTGTTTTATCTGATTATCCATATAAACGTTACCAGAATAGTTTTCCCTGTTCCATTCGATCCACGTTATTAAAGACCACTTCAATCAGCTCAACTCCTCTACAGCATGAATACTGGCACATGTCTTCGCGTGTCTTGGTTGTCAACGTTTGGCATGCTTTCGCATTTTCTCCTTACATCTGTTCTATTGTCTGTACGGTTGCTCTTGCTATTCAGTATTCTTCTGTCTCTTGTCTTTCCCCATTCTCTTTGAGAACATTTTCTCTCAAGGCGAGTCTCACAGTATTAAAGTGTCGCTTACTGTCAGCACCATTGAAAGTGATGCTGAAGGGTCTGACCAGAATATTTGATTAAATGGTAACATGTCACTGTGCATATTGTGCATTATATTAACAACTGCAAAGCAATGAGTTGACAAAAACAAATTGGCAGGTAATTATCATAACACGTAATACATATGAGCTTACTGAGGTATGTGAAACAATGATGAAAAAAAAAAAAATTGGCAGTAAAGCACAGGTATTCATAGTTAAGAAAAGATAGAGGATGCTCTGGGCAATGGAAGCGATTGGCAAAGCATGTTAGACGACCGTCTCACCTTCCCACTCTGTCCAGCCTCTGTCTTGTCGTGTAGGTTAATGACTGTATCCAAAACCAGCTTAACCAGCCCAAACCACCCAGACTAAACCACCCCGACCGATTCATGGTAATACGACTCAACAAACACTCTGGGGGTCATTCCTACATTGGCGGGCGGCGGGCGCCGCCCGCCAAGCGGGAACCGCCACTTGGCCGCTCCGCGGTCAAAAGACCACGGAGGCCATTCAGACTTTCCCGCTGGGCCGGCGGGCGCACGCCAAGGGAGCGCCCGCCGGCCCAGCGGGAAAGGCCCTGCAACATTGAAGCCGGCTCCGAATGGAGCTGGCGGTGTTGCAGGGGTGCGACAGGTGCAGTTGCACCCGTCGCGATTTTCACTGTCTGCTATGCAGACAGTGAAAATCATGCTGGGGCCCTGTTAGCGGGCCCCTGCACTGCCCATGCCAGTGGCATGGGCAGTGCAGGGGCCCCCAGGGGCCCCACAACACCCATTCCCGCCATCCTGTTTCTGGCGGTGAAAACCGCCAGAAACAGGATGGCGGGAAGGGGGTCGGAATCCCCATGGCGGCGCTGCTTGCAGTGCCGCCATGGAGGACTCTCCCAGCCGGGGGTAATCCGGCGGGAAACCGCCGGACCCGGCTGGGCGACCGCGGCTTTACAGCCGCGGTCGGAATGCCATATGGAGCACCGCCAGCCTGTTGGCGGTGCTTCCGGCGACCTTATGACCGCCAGGGTTGGAATGAGGGCCTCTATGCGTTGGGGCTCAACACATGCCTCTCAACCAGCTCGCCATCACTTCAAACATCCTCTCAAACATTCATCGCGCTCCCACCAATAGACGTATTTCCGATGTATGTCTGGTTACCCTCCATGGCACTAACTCATGGTCGCAGCAAGGACATCTGGGAGAAGGAAACTAGTAAACGTTTTCCATGAAACAAGTTGCCCAGTGTATGGAAACGAAGTATGTCTTGCAAAAGGCTCTGCACATTCCTCCAAATTAGCAGATGTTTTGTCAAAATTCTCAAATCTTACAAATCACAAGTTCAGAATTCCCTGTACAAATTTTAGCCCTTACATTTGGTGCACTTTATCAAAGAAGTCACAAACCTAAACCTTACATCAATACTGACTTACTAGACATATTACCAGAATACAAAAAAATATTGAGGCAGGATCACCCCTGCCTCTGATGTGTCACCACAATGTACTTCTACAAAGTAACATGCCACGATATAGTATGACATTATATGAGATGAGAACGCAAAAGACAACAAAGCACTGCTAATTGCTGTATTTCAGATGCTTTGGGATTTGTTCCCTACAACAACACAAAGCATGTCAGTCAGTACTGAGGGAATTCTATAGATACCGAGGCAGTTGAACATGGAGTGGTGCATATGTACTAAAAGATCACACAACACAGGGCAGTAAGCAAAGTTGCTGGGCTGCATTACTTGAATGGAAGAAGTCTGAACAGCACCATATCTACTAAGGTAAGGTGCTGTTCAGCTCTCTGCCTGCTCTGACGGTCTGGAGTCTGCCTAGGACCAACACAGGCACCTTTGTGCCATGTGCATTACAGGAAAGATTGTTTTGTGCAGGAAGGGGGGGGCCTTCCTGCACAAAAAGAGTCCTAAGAGACAATTTCCTCTTTCTGTGTGTGATGCAGAATAAGATGATGTTTCCTCCTTAGGCCTCTCTGTTGTAGGCACATCACTTCGGTGCAATCCCAGGTTTACTATCTTTAATAAATCTGGGATTGTGTCAAATTCCATGGGTGGATGCATGCGAATGCCCATGCTCCACCCATGGAAGGCCTACTGCAACAAAATGTAACTCAATGCAGGGTAAGAAAGAGGCACACATAGACCCTTGTGTAGCTTTGTAAATCCCATTTAGGGACATATGATGCCTTCCGAGGACTGCATCATTCAAGGATAAATCAAGCCCTTCATAAATCTGGGCCAGAACGTGAACTTCGGGTCATTAGCTGGAAAGAAAATTAATTACACAAGTAGCAGGAAAAATGTTGGCTGTGACACAATAAAAAATGGCTGTGTAATCAATAATCCCAGCATATTTGATTTCAGTTTGAAATATTAAAACACGTATATCAGAGCCTCCCTTTGCAACTCACGATGCGTCTCCAGTATCGCATCGAAGTTGACAGCATCTCTGATGACTGAATTATGAATTACATTCACAAAGCCTTAGCAATTAGAGGTGAAAACATGTGTACCGAAGACTGCCCTACAAGTGGATCTGTATTAGCATGAAGTGGTAGCTGACATGGGCCTCCACTGATGCCCTGTCTCATGTCAGGCGGATGTAAAGCTCCTGCTGCGGTCTCTCGTTAAAACCAGAGAGTGTCTGTCAAGGAATGCACACTGCTTTCAGTGATGTCACTCAGCGGG